>NC_136063.1:911196072-912481922 GCF_964261635.1 Lissotriton helveticus
TCACAGACCAAGGACAGGGCATCCGCAAAGGACAGGACACCACCCACGGATACGGCTCCTCCCAAGGAGCAGGCACCTCCCAAGGACCAGCCCCTAAAAAGGACAGGACACCTCCCAAGGACAGGGCACCTCCCAGGGACCGGGCCCCTACAAGGGACAGGGCAACTTCAATGGACAGGGCACCTCCCAGGGACAGAGCACCACCCACAGATAAGGCACATTTCAAAGACAGGACACCTCCTAAGGCCAAGGCGTCTCCCACGGCGAAGGCACCTCCCAGGAAGCAGGCACCTCCCAGGGCCAAGGCGTCTCCCATGGATAGGACATCCACCAAGGACCGACATCCATCACCCATGCGTCCCCTGAAGCTGGTGTTGGTGAAGGAACGTAAAGCACATGTGTCAGAGGTGGAGGACCCCCATACCTCTACTCCCATCCACACCCCGGTGAAGCAGAGGAAGCAGTATACTGTTGTTGCATCCCCCATTACACATGATGCAGAGGGCAGAAGGCAGGGCCAGAGCAAGCGTCAAGCAGGTTCCAGCACGTCCCCAGAGAGCAGACCCCCACATGCACATGATCCACCTTTGATGGGTGATGTTTCCGATGAGCCCGCACCACTTACCAGTCTAGTCATGTCCAGGGTGCCCTTCCGAATTCCAATGAAACGGGAACACACACCGGTGACACCTGACCACCCTAATGTCGCACGAGTACAGCTGTCCCCAGCTCCCAGAGCCACCCTGCCTCCTGGCCCATACAGCCCTGTGGCTCATCATTTCAGTGGTCCTAGTGGGTCAGCTGCAGTTCACTCTCATGTGTCAGATAGTGGCACTGTGTCTGTTGTTCGCTGTCATGCCTCATGTAGTAGCACTGTGTCAGTTGTGCCCTCTCCTGTTTCAGGTACTGCCACTGTGTGTGTCCTCCAATTTCATGTCTCAGATGCTGGCATGGGATTTGTTGGTCAGTGTCCAGGGACAGGTCCTGCCAGTGTGTCAGGGTCTATCGCTCATGTGTCAGTCACTAGAGCTGTGGCTGTTTCTCACACTCCTGTATCAGATCCTGAAAAGTTTGTCAGGGTCTATCGCTCATGTGTCAGTCACTAGAGCTGTGGCTGTTTCTCACACTCCTGTATCAGGTCCTGCCAGTGTGTCAGGGTCTATCGCTCATGTGTCAGTCACTAGAGCTGTGGCTGTTTCTCACACTCCTGTATCAGGTCCTGGCAGTGTGTCAGGGTCTATGGCGCATGTTTCAGTTACTAGAGCTGTGGCTGTTTCTTACACTCCTGTATCAGGTCCTGCCAGTGTGTCTGGGTCTATCGCTCATGTGTCAGTCACTGGAGCTGTGGCTGTTTCTCATACTCCTGTAGAAGGTCCTGCCACTGTGTCCGAAGCTACGAGGTCCCACAGTCCACCTGATTCTGTGCTGTGAGGTGCAGTTCCCATCACTCAAATGTCATTGTACTTGATGTCTGGACTGTTCATAGTAGCCACCCTTGCAATATTCTTGTCCATGGGACTGTCAGTATGACACACGTCCTTATGCTGCCTCAGATGTACCTGCTCTGTTGTGAACACTGCCCGGTTGCTGTTCTGATGCTCATTGTGCCCTCTCATGTGCTGCCTCAGATGGACCTGCTCTGTTCTGGCCACTGGCCCTGTTTGAGTTATGATGCAATGTGCCACTGACTTGTGCTGCCTCAGATGTACCTGCTCTGTTCTGGCCACTGGCCCTGTATGTGTTATGATGCAATGTGCCCCTCTCATGTGCTGCCTTAGATGGACCTGCTCTGTTCTGGCCACTGGCCCTGTTTGAGTTATGATGCAATGTGCCCCTCTTGTGTGCTGCCTCAGATGGACCTGCTCTGTTATGGCCACTGGCCCTGTTTGAGTTATGATGCAATGTGCCACTGACTTGTGCTGCCTCAGAAGGACCTGCTCTGTTCTGGCCACTGGCCCTGTTAGTAATGTGATGCAATGTGCCACTGACTTGTGCTGCCTCAGATGTACCTGCTCTGTTCTGGCCACTGGCCCTGTTAGTAATGTGATACAATGTGCCACTGACTTGTACTGCCTCAGATGTACCTGCTCTGTTCTGGCCACTGGCCCTGTTAGTAATGTGATGCAATGTGCCACTGACTTGTGCTGCCTCAGATGTCCCTGCTCTGTTCTGGCCACGGGCCCTGTTTGAGTTATGATGCAATGTGCCACTGACTTGTGCTGCCTCAGATGTACCTGCTCTGTTCTGTACCATGGACTGTTGATGCACTTTGCCCCTCTCATGTGCTGCCTCAGATGTACCTGCTCTGTTTTGAATGTTGCCCTGTTGCTGTTCTGCTGCTGTATTGTGCCCTCTCATGTGCTGCCTCAGATGGGCCTGCTCTATTGTGAACACTGCCCTGTTGCTGTTCTGATGCTGCATTGTGCCTTCTCATGTGCTGCCTCAGATGTACCTGCTCTGTTCTGGCCCCTGGCTCTGTGGTAACTGTGCTGCTTCTTGCCCCTTGGTTGTGCTGCTTCTCATGGACATGCTCTGCACTCCCTCATTGCCCTGCCAGGAACTGTGCTGCTTCTTGCCCCTTGCTTGTGCAGCTTCTCATGGACATGCTCTGCACTCTCTCATTGCCCTGCCTGGAACTGTGCTGCTTCTTGCCCCTTGCACATTTGGTGATGCAGTGCGCACAACAAAATTTGTTTTATTTATTTAAATGTTTACTTACCTGTTAAACTCTGTAATCCATACATTACTACCCCCACCCTGCCCCTCCCCCTGCCCACGTCACCGCCCTGCAGTAACTCCTACTGCCGACCCCTACTGCCGGTACTCCCACTACCGGCCGGCCTCGGGGGTAGTGGGAGTACCGGCAGTAGGGGTCGGCAGTAGGACGTTACTGCAGGGCGGTGACCGCCTGGGCAGGGGGAGGGCACATGGTGTTTTGTTTTTTTGTTTATAACGATTTATATTAAACAACATTTCTCAGTTTATCAGGCACAAGCTTAAACATTGTAAGTAATTTGTGAACATTCTAAGACTAAATGTGGCCACTAGAGTCTTCCAGTGAGAGAGACACATGATAACCGATACATTATCACTGATCAGCGAGAGCACGCCAAGGAAGCAAAATCAAGCCAATTGCACCTGAATCCTTTGACTTCAACATTATATCATGCAAGTTCGAATTGTTATAAAACATAAACATACTTCCACATCTGTAAAATAAATGAAAACTACAGTTGTCTACAGTATCTTACATTCCCAAAAGAAAACACAGATAGGAAAAAACGACCAGCAGGACGAGGTCTCTTTAATGTTCTGTTGTACCCAGTACATCATTATTTTTTATCTCATCTTTCGAGCTAGACTTTCACTTGGTACGAAGGTCACTGTCTCAGCACAGGGGTTTCTAGGAAAATATTTTTAAATCTTTTTTTTGAAAGGCTTATTCTCTGCCACTTCTGCCCTTATTAATTCTGCCTGTTCTTTACACATTTCCTGGGACTTTTTAATGAAATGTCTGCTCATGACATTGCTTTTGCCTCAGCAAGTTTGTGAGGGCCCAAGGGAACAATTCATCTTTTATGTCTGCAGCACATATGTTGTCTCCAGGTGTTTCGTGACTTTTTTGCCATGACTTCTGCAAAGACCTGCTCGTTTTCACCTCTCTGGTCTTGAACTGTTCGTTGTATGTCTGCATCCGTTGCACATAAACAAAGCACGTTCTCTTGATTCCAAAGGTCTGCTGTTATCGTCGCATTCTTACTCTGTGTTGTGTACATTCTTTAGTTGAAGTAATGCTTCCTTAATACTGGATGCGATCCAATTATGAATTATTATACGTTGCGCATTTGTTACCATCTTTCAAGTCTTCTTTATATTAAATTTACTGATTTTAAGATTAGATGACTTAAATTCGATTTCGTTTTGAGTTGCTAATGTGGACATTTCACCCATTTGGCGGTATTCCACATTCGTGAACGTAAGGTTAGTTGTGTTTTTCACATTGAGATAGTATCCCTGAAAATGCACACAAATGGGCTAGTAGGAGCATCTCCAGGTGGGGACAGGGGTGCGGGGGGGGGGGGGGGGGGGGTAACACTATATGCATAAAATGTAACTGCACAGATTTTTCCAACATATGAAGTATTATGCATATGCAAACATGATGAGAATGTGGATTACCACATTTTACTTTTATTGCTTAATCCAAAGAAGATGATGAAAAAAATCTCTTTCCCCCCTGACGGGTATTTCCACTGGAGGAAATTACATCTGATATGCAATTGCACATTTGCTGCTATTTGCACAAGCAGGCTTTTTACATGTTGCTGTGCTCACAAAGATATTTAACTCACTTGAGTAACACTGGGTCCTGGATATATATAGAAGCCACAAGGGCAGCAAGTAAATTTGCTGCACTACGTTGCATCAAAGGAAAGCAGAATACTACCATAGCTAATAAAATGTGGAGCTATTCTGCTCTTTCCCTGAGCTGGCACACTAATGGCTACAATGCGCAAATGCAGAAACATTTGCACCAGAGTGCAAGGGTTTCTGTGTTGTGGGAAACATAGGTTTTGCACTAGAACGATCCTTTCCAGTAGAAAAACCATGCTTTAAAGCATGTCCCACTATTTATATGTACTGTGTTGTATAGCACACATAACTAGTGGGAAATGCCTCAAAAACGAGGATAAAAGAAAGTCTTTTTCCTTGTTACACCTGCCTCGAGAAAGCAAAGGAATTTGGTGCAAATCGTCAAAACCCTGGGTGGTTCATGAGAATACCCATACACTAACCATGGAATGCCCCCTTTACACAAAGTAACACAAGGCAGTGCTTTGCACAGCTTTGCATTACTTAGGGATACGATCCAATGCAAATCACAAAATATGTTTGATTGGAAAAGCCACACCAACACTTTTGGACGTCAGAATATCTGCGCTGTGTGACAGCATTTCCCTGCGCCATAAATGTGCCATATTTATGGAACAATGCACCATAGCGCAAGGTCCGGAAATGCGTCATAGATTTTAAAGCAACAGTTCCAAGAATGGCGTAAAGTGACACAATGCAAGTGCTACCTATGAATACAAAGTTGATTTGTGTGCCATAAATCACCTTCCCCCTTTTGTAAATGCTCTGTCCATCACCACCCCCTTTTGTAAATGCTCCGTCCATCACCACCCCCTTTTGTAAATGCTCCGTCCATCACCACCCCCTTTTGTATCGCAATTCAGAATTGCGTCATGCAGGAGTGCTTTGCGTTGCAGGAATCTTTGAAAAAGCAATGCAATCTACACAACAATACTCCACAATACAGATAAGCATGGACGGAACCTCCAGGAGCCATGAGGGTAATAACCCCAACCCTGAATATCAGCCCTCATCCCAGGGGAAAAGAGTGAGGAAGTGCAACTTCAGTGATGAGGAGAAGAAGATACTATAAAGTGAGGTGACAAAATCTCTTATTTGTCACCTCAAAATTGCCATTAGCTAATTAGGACGCCATTTGCAATCTGTAGTTGACATGATAAGCTGCATTCTATAAACAATAAAACGACAGTACTGGAGCGCATAAAAGGATGGCATGATAACAAATGAAGGACCACAGAAAAACTGTCCAGGAACCTTAAGTCCGCCATGAGTACTGGAGTTTTTGGTGGAAGCTTTGGTGCTCGCAGTCCACGAAAATCCGCGAGGTCCACAAACCCACAGCCAGCAGCCTGCATCTGCGCTACCGGTGCCGCCCGCCGCCCGCCTGCCCCGTTGTAACCTCTGGCAGCTACAGCCAATGCATCAGCGGATTCCTCGGAGCAGCTCCCGGGTCTCGGCGGCGGCAGTGGAGTTCGGTTCCCGGTGGGAGCGGCCCGAGAGCAGCGGTCCATTGACCAGAGGAGGGAGCCAGTGAGCCACAGAACGCCATTATCGTCAGAAACGCCATTCCTCCACCATCCTGAGACGGGAGCGGGCCACTTGTCTTGTCACCTTGCCACCCCATCTCTAAACCAGCCCGTCGCCATCCAGTTGCCACCCCACTGTGCTCACCAAAAGCAGGGGGTGCAAGAAGCAGAGCACCGGCAGTCCTGCGGTATCAGAGGCAGTGGCACCCCGATCACAGCTGACCACAGCCAGTAACCGGTGAGCAGGAGCTGAGGACTTGAGGAGGGCGGGTGAGACTGCGGGTGAGACTGTGGAGCAGGCAAGCTGCAGGCGGGTGTGAGCGGGTGTTAGCGCTGCGCTGGGATTACACCAACACCGTCTCCACTCTGTCGCCGCCTACCCCACCACCATCTCCTCCCAAATCATCATCACAACCTGTACCAAGAGCCCCGACCCCCGAGCCACGAGTCCTAAACCACCTGCAAGGCGCAGGCTACCACAAAGGCGCCGAGCACCCAACGCCAGCCCCCGTTGCTGACACGCCGGAGGCTGGTGGCACGCGTGAGAGGAAGGTGGAAGGGGAGCCCGTCCTGTGGAAAAGTAAATTTTGCCATGTTCTGTGTCCCTACGCCTCATCCATCATATGTTATGTGTGCATGATCAATATGCATATGTTATTCCCCATTTCTGATTAAAGACGCAATTACAGTTGTGTCCACCTCTAGTATGTTAGTTTCCAGTCCTCGTGAATACTACGAATATCAGGCCCATGTAAGTAATGTTGCCACGTTTCTCAGTGTGCACGTTATTCAATTATAAAGTCCCCGTTTCTAGGCCTCAAAAGGGCCCGGACCACAGATTCAGCTCCTGTCTCCTGAAAGCCTCGCTGAGGAGCGATATAGCCCCCACCTGTATCCTCGACCCTTCACTTACTTCCTGCCTCGCAGTGCCCGGTGCACCCCGGCTCTGCCTCTGAGTCTGCCAAAAGTATGTTATAGTTCCTGCTATCAGTTCAGTCCTCCTCTTCTGCATTCCTAAGCTACTGAACTGCATCAATAGTTTCCGTCATTGTCTAGCCTTCTCGGCTCCACGTTAGAGGAATACTGTATTTAATGGTCATTTAGTATTCTTCATCACGCATTTCATGTAGAATAATGCATGGTCCAGTCTTAGAATCAAGTTAGCCTCTCCCCTCATGACTTCTAGTTTATATCAACATGTTCCCTAAACATTAGATACCAGATAGGGTTTAGGTACATGTCGCTCCGACCCTCCAGACTCTAGTCTCTGCTCCTAGCACAGAGTTCGTAGCCCCCAGCTTCTCCTAGTAACACGTCATTGCTAGTTTCCGCGCACCATTAGGTTAGAGGTCCCGGCTCCTTAGGTAGCCCCCTCCCATGTTTCCGCCCATTCATGACATATTCTGTTACGTTCACATCACATGTCTATGTATACTCCCAGTTACACCTCTTTTTACTGTTATCTTTCGCGACTGTTACACGTCACGCCTTCTGCTCCACCCACTGTTACGCCTACTGCAATGTAATGCTATGTGTTTGCGCTATGTATATATATCAATGTTATGTTATTGAATGTTAGCGCGCTCATCCCAGACCTAGCCCCGGCAGCTGCCGGGCCTCTTTTCCCCTGCCAGGCCTTATTGTCCTATTCCTATGCAGGTTGTCCTGATCCTGTCCTTATGCTGTAATAAACCTGCAGAAACTCCTACTACCTCGAATCTTGACTCTTATTTATTGAGCTATCTGTTATTCATTCATTCATCCAAAAATAGGGTATTATTTATTTATTTACCACATAATGGCGCCCGAATAGGGACTTGCCCTTTCCCCACGCGTCGGTGAAGCCACGCCGACCCCCTGACCCTCTGCAGTCGTGACGGAACCATACCGTGCACCTGGCAGATATTTCTGCTTCAAGTATCCCTCAGGCCCACGGAGGAGACGGAGGAGGCGGTCCAGCATCCGAACGAGACGGTGGAGGAACGCGGCGAGTCCCGACCAGAGCCCAAGCCGAGAGTCCAAGGTCCGAGGTATCCGGAGGTCCACCCGTAACTGAAGTCCGAAGTCCGAAGTTCGTCGTCGTAGTCCAGTCCCGTCCGAGGCCTTCCGTTCCGTGCTGCCCGGTGAGTACCATTGCTGGGGTAGTGTCTAGACAGGGTCAGTCTAAATTGACTCTGGTCCGTGGGTTGGTGGTACCCAAGCTCACAAACGAAGTGTTCACCTAGGTGGATACGGGTCTTGATGTGTTCCTTTATGGGACCGGTATGTTCCGTACTGTTATAGCAGTGCATCCAGTAACTCTAGTCTGTTCCGTTCTCGAGAATTCTGTTCTGTTTTCAGTATTTTCAGATAGTATTCTGTTCGAACTGTTATTTATAATGTTGTTTAATGTATTTCCAATGTCGTGGTATGCCTGAATTGTTTCCCCAATTGTTATTGTTTTTCGTGTATTGTATTGTGTTCCGATTCAAGTTTAGAATGCCGCTCTTTTCCAAGTTACGTCAGTTAAAAACTAGAAAGGGTCTGCTGGAAGCAGCAGTTCCTGTTCCGCCTAGGGACAGTCCAGGTCACTTTATGTATCAGAAACATGGCATAAGCGCCATATTGTATCTAGATTTATGGGTAGAGTATACCAAACAGTTAGAAGAAAAGTATAGATGGCCCGTATCGGGTACATGGGATGCCGAATGTATCATGCGAGTAGAAGAAGCATTATGGAAAAAGAAAGCCAGACAGTCACAGAAAGATGCCATCGAGTTATGGCGTAAGGAAGCGCATAGAAGAACGGAAAAGGAAGTCAGAAAGTCAGAGTTAAGTAGAGAATCCCAAGAACGAACCCAAGAAAGAGAATTAATCGAGATAGGTGAACAAGTTAAAGCCGAACAGTCAGACAGACAGAGGCATGCCCTTATTAAGGGTATGTATCCTCTCCTTGCCGAAGGCTCGCCAAAAGCGACCCCAGAGACACCCAGTAATTTCCCGCCACCATTAGTTCCGACCAAGCTACGTCACAAACCGACCGCTGCTGATATTTTTATTTCGTCCTATTTGGACGACACAGTCCCAGAATATGCAAATCCTGTTCGCGCTCCGCTAGTCCCTGTAAATCAGGCACTTCCCGTTCCTCCAGACACCGGAGTACCTGTTACGGTACCCCCGGGTCAGCCTGCCATACAAGTTCAGCCCACGTTACAATTACCGACCCTGCAAGCACGAAGAATGTCAGTCGACGATTCTAGTCTAGGGGCCGCAGGAGGAGGTCCTCCTCAAACCCCGCCGCCACACAAACGTTTATCAGCACTCGAATTACATGCTCAAGCATCACAGCGTACTCCTAAAAGTAATAAGTCTGTTACAGAAATCAGACAAGCCCTTGCCGAATGTGTTTATGATTCAGTTCCAGGCGAATATAATATGGTTTTATATTCCGTACGCGTAAGAAGGGTGACCGAGTATCTAGTCACCTTACCAAATATGAAAGAAGATCTAGACAGAATATATCGTTTCATCCGTACAGGGGATGATCCAGAAAGTATTGGCGAGATCATGTCTCAAAGGAAAGCCGAGATTCAGCTCATGATATTAAAGTTCCTGATCAATTGTCTAATAAGAGAACAAGATTACCCGTCTAAAGATCCCGCCGAAATGAGAATCCTGACAAGGTGGAGTGATAATATAGCCGAGGGTAAGCACAAGACCATTAGTGCCATGGAAAGTATGTACAAGAAAATTCGTAAAGAAATAGTAAGGTTACACGAACAGCGTAAAGCAGCACAAGTAAGCGAGAAAGAAAGTATCTCTGATCCTGAAGAGGAAGACGAGAATCCCGCCAGAATAGCGTATGTAGGAAAATCCAGATTTCCAGATCGCCATTTACGTCTAGAACCCAAGTCTATTTTTCATCATCCAGCACCAGAACGAGAGCCTTGTTCTCTAGAACAAGTATTTCAAGCTACCGATCACATTCTGAAATCACGAGTCGGTTATAGCGAGTTAAGCACCATGCATGAACAAGAATTAGCCCGATCAGCAGTCCGATGGATTACTGATTCTACCACTTTTCCAGACGAAATAGTGGCACAAATGTTTCTGAAACTGCCCCCAGCCGAGCAACGACTGGTGGGTATGTATATGATCCAGCACCTCATTACTCAGTATGAGGGTCAACACTCTGATCCAGGCCCGTTACACAATATCCTGAACGAGTTACTCCAGTACAGATGGAGAGGTCTAGGTACCGATTTAATTAGTGTTATTCTAGAACAGCGTCACAAGTATAGAACGTTCCTGAACCCGCATTTTGTTCACGTCTCACCCCCAGAAAGTAAACCATTCTACATAGACAGACAGAATCCGTTACGAGAAGTCCACCCAGTCCAAGGGACGGGTGGCGAAATGCAACGAGTGTTTGTATACACTCCGATTTCAAAGATGGAACTCCTCGAAATGAAAAAGCTAATTCCCTGTCATGACAAAGATCCAGCAGGGTTCCATAGAGAATTAAAAGACATGCTCCGTATGGGAGAATACACTTACCCAGATGTCATTAAAATGTTAAAGGTCCTGTTACCCGCAGGGGTGTACGAAAAGTTAAAAGAGAAAGAATGGGAGGTGGGAGAGAAAAAGATCGATTGGACAGCTCTAGAAGCTGAAGACAAGGCACGAGTACCAGGTACCGGTCTTGGAGATAAATGTAAAGAATTACCAGAATTATTGATTCAAGTTTTACCCAGATTATTGACAACTAGGAAAGAAGACTGGGATGCAATCTCAGCCTGTAAACAGAAACAAGATGAAGACATTAGTGATTTTTATTCTAGATTCGAGAAATGTTTCAGTATTAACAGCGGTCTCAAGACAAGTAGTGAGTCATACCCTCATCTTTTCGTTACCAAATTAGTCGAGAATTCAAGTCCACAAATTAAAAACCGAGTTTTGAAAGTCGAAAGCACCTGGCAAGCAAATACTCCGTCCCAGATGCTCCAGATGCTCCAGTATCACCAGAATAGAATCAGAGAAGAGCAAGAACATGAAAGAAAACGTATGAAAGACACGAAAATGAAAGTGCTAGTTGCACAATCTATTCCTCAAGACAGTCAGAAGAGGGGTCCGAATCAAGCCAGTCATCCTGCGGCTCCCGTTAGAGGGAATTGCAATTATTGTAAACAGCCAGGTCATTTTATAAACGAGTGTGCAGTTCTGAAACATAATATAGCTACTGGTAAGACTAAAGAAAGACCACGTCCGCCGAGACAAGAACAAGTTTCACAGATTCCTCAGCCACAGAATGCACCACAGACAGTTACAGTACCGCAGCCTATTGCTGCAACACAGCATGTTACATCACAGATGTACCAGTATGCACAGTCCGAGTATCCAGAGTACCAGTCATATTCATGAAACAGCCTAGAGAGGGAGGTAGGCTTGCCTCTCATCGAGATACCTGTAGACCAAGAAGGTCCCTATGTTCACAGCCAAGTATTAGGGAAAGACAGAAAGTTTTTGATCGATACAGGGGCAAGTAGGACCACAATTAGTCATGCCGAAGTTCCAGGGGCTCCGCTCTCAGGCTCAAGAAATGTTTCCCTTGGATTTTCAGGAAAACCCATAGTTAATGAGATTTCAAAGCCAGTTACTCTAGAAGTAGGTCCATTGTCCCGTACTACTGATCTGTTACTTACTAAGTCATGTCCAGAAAATCTATTAGGCATTAAGACACTGAAAGAATTAGGTGCAGTTATTTGCTGTTCCCCAGAGGGAATACGTCTGTTCCTACGTGACTTTAAGGGTCACTATGTATTACGAGATTTTGATTCAAGATTGTCTAATGTTCCGCAGCATCTATGGGCGCAAGGTCCAACTGATGTAGGTTACATGCAAATCACACCCTATCGTGTGACTCTCAAGCCAGGTGTAGTGTTACCCCGAATCAGACAGTACAGATTGCCACCTGAGGCTGTAGCAGCCTTATCCAAAATTATTGACGAGCTCATGGCTCAAGGAGTAGTTGTAGAAACTGACTCCAATGTATGCAATTCTCCGATCATTCCAGTCATGAAACGTACTGATCCAAATGCACCCCCAGTATATCGATTAGTGATTGATTTACGAGAGCTTAATAAATGTATTATTCCTCAGTATCCAGTTGTCCCAGATATTTCTTCCCTGTTAACAGCCATTGATTCCGAAGCCATGTTTTTCACTGTTATTGACCTCAAGAATGCATTTTTTAGTGTTCCAATTCATCCAGACAGCCAGTTTCTTTTCGGATTTTGTTTAAATGGAAGGAGCTATATGTTTACACGCGCTCCTCAAGGTTTCACAGAAAGCCCTAGTATTTACAGTCAAGCACTCAAGAGACAACTAGACAACATTCACATGCCAACTGACACTGCCCTGCTCCAGTATGTCGATGATCTACTGATCACAGCCCGTTCTGAACGTGACTGCGAGCGAGCATCACTTACAGTTCTGTATTTTCTAGCCGAGATGGGGCACAAAGTGTCACCTTCGAAGCTTCAATTCTGTGTCCAGCAAGTGGTATACTTAGGACACTTGCTGTCCAAGAGGGGTAGGCAGTTGACACCCGACCGTATCCAGTTAATAGCGAATCTTCCCCAGCCCAGAACCCAGAAGGAGGTACGTGCTTTTATCGGCCTTACTTCCTATTGTAGACAATGGATTCCCCAGTATGCATTCCTAGCCAAGCCACTGATACAGTTAACGACACAGGAGGCAGCCGTATCGACTGTCCTCCCTTGGACATCCGAACATACACTTAGTTTCAACGAGTTAAAGAAAGCCCTATGCCAAGCTCCAGTTCTAGCTACACCGAACTACAGTAAGCCTTTTACACTTTTCGTTACAGAACGCGAAGGTACAGCATTATCTGTTCTCACACAAGATCAAGCAGGTCAATACAAGCCCTGTGCTTATTTTTCAAGCACATTAGATCCAGTCGCCCAGGCGTTGCCTGCGTGCCTCAAGTCAGTTGCAGCCACAGCACTAGCTATCAGACAAAGTGATTCCATAGTTTTAGGACATTCCCTGACGGTACAAGTTCCACATTCAGTAGAAGTTCTTTTAAACCGAACACAAACTCAGCACTTGACAATTGCACGTTTAACAGGTTATGAATTGACACTGTTCCAGCCACACATAGAAATTAGACGCTGCAATGTCCTGAATCCTGCTACACTGTTACCATCAGTTAATTCAAATCCAGACACACATGACTGTGTGGAAGTAGTTAACGTTACGACAAAGCCAAGACAAGACCTGACAGACATTCCGTTACCAGATCCTGACCTGACACTTTATGTGGATGGTTCATGTATGAGAACTAGTACAGGAGAACTAGTAGCCGCGTATGCAGTGACTACTGACACTGAAGTTATTGAAACACACCGTATTGATACCCTGTCCGCTCAAGCAGCAGAGCTAGTTGCTCTGACACAAGCCTGTATACACGCCAAGAACCTGAAAGTTAATGTTTACACAGATTCACGTTACGCATTCGGAGTTGTACACGACTTCGGAGTGCTCTGGCAGGAGAGAGGTTTTATGACTTCTCATGGAACCAAGATTCAGCATGGTCTCCTTATTCAAGCCCTGTTAGATGCCATACATTTACCGACATCTATTGCTATCATGAAGTGCAAAGCACATACGAAAGTTACTGACATTATTTCCCAAGGTAATGATTTAGCAGACCGCACAGCCAAGCTTACAGCACAGACTCCAGACATTCCAGTTAATCAGACACATATTCCAGATCTGATTACATGCATGACAGTTAAGGACCCTACTCAAGATGTCATAGATATCCAGTTACATGCTACCCCCGATGAAATCAAGAAATGGTCTGTACAAGGAGGGGTCCAGACAGATCAAGGATGGTTAACGAAGGGTAGAGCCACATGGTTTCTCCCCGATTCTATGGTTCAAGTCATTATCAATACCGCACATAGTCCAGCACATTTAGGAGAAAAAGCTATGTTAGACAGTATCCAGAACATTTGGTTCAACAAGCATTTACGAGCTGCAGCCAAGCAGAAAGTCCGTACCTGTATGATATGTTGTCAGTTTAATCCAGGTAAAAGTGTCCCGGTGGAACAAGGTGGTTTCCAGCCCCCTGACCACCCTTTTGAGGTCCTCCAGATGGATTATATTCAAATGGAGCGATGTCGAGGTTTCAAGTATGTCCTTGTAGTTGTATGTGCCTTGTCCAGATGGACAGAAGCATATCCAGTCCCAGATTACACAGCCGCGACCACTGCCAAACAGTTGGTTCGTGAATTCTTCCCTAGATATGGACTCCCTAGAGTCGTATATTCTGATAACGGCCAGCCATTCTCATCCGAACTCATGAAACATGTTTCCCTGTTGTTAGGGTACCAGTGGAAGTTCCATTGTGTACGCCATCCAGAAGCAGCTGGATTAGTCGAGAGACATAATCAGACTCTGAAAATCCGTATTGCAAAAATCTGTAAAGACAAGGGTGTGGACTGGTTAGTAGCTTTGCCAGTCGCTCTGTTTTACATGCGTATGGTCGCACATTCCAGATCAGGTCTGTCCCCGTATGAGGTCGTATTCGGCCGCCCCCCTAACATGTGGGGTATTCCTAGACCCCGAAGTATTACCGATGTTTCATGTAATATGCTGACAGATTACCTAGCTTCCTTGATGTCTGCCCTCAACTCATGTCGTTCACAGGTTGCCGCCGCATTTCCAGACAATACAGAGGTGGCACCGCACGAGATCGTTCCAGGATCCTTGGTGATGGTCCGCAATTTTGACAGATCAAGTCCGCTGGAACCACGTTGGAAGGAGCCACGTCAGGTCCTCTTGACCACCCGAACTGCCGTCAAGTTAGAAGGCAGGAAGGGGTGGGTCCACCTCTCTCATGTAAAACTTTTCAAAGGACCAAAGCCAGTCTTCAAAGACATTGCCAAGAACATTTCCCAGGATTCCAAGGATTGCCAGAACATTGTTTTAAAGGACTGTCCCGCACCAGACTTTATTACAACCCCTCCCTTGTTAGAGAAAACTCCGCAACAGGAGTATAAGTTAAAGCTCAGGTCTAATAAGTCAGCCAGTTTGATTGTATAAGTCCTCCCCTAGGTGAAACGGTTAAATTGTTTCTGACATGTATAAAATAGACCCCCATAGTGAGAGAGTCAGTCGAAGTTCACTACAATGTATCGTTTTTCTGAGTTTCATATTATTTCTCAGCATAATGATTTCCTGCACCAGCTATGCTTTCTATCTGTGTTTTCCAGTTCCTCATGTAAATATGTCTGCTCATGCTACAGTAGAGCACACGTTTAGTGATCTGCCTCCTCACGAATATTCATACCGCCTCGCCATGCGTAATAACACATTCATCCGTATGTTACATTATTCACACCAGACCAGCAATGCCACAAATTGTTGGGTGTGTGGTCGACTCCCCCCTTTCCAGACACCGAAGGGAGTTCTGCCACTGTTTCCTTATCCATTCTCACACAATGGTTCGTGTGGAGCATGGTCCACGTTAACGTCATCCTCAACAGATATGTCTTTTCTTAACAGTATATGTTTCCCAGACAAGCAAGGTTTCCCCCACAGAACAGGTTTAGATCTAGAAAACGAAGTATATAATATAGGAAATTATTCGTCGAATTTCATGGTACTGAATGTTCAGTCTGATACTACTCCAGACTCACCCGCTATTTCAGTACTACCAGTCAAAGGCGAATTATGTGTCCGTAGTTATGGTTCTGTACATATAGGGCATAGTGAATGTACTACTGTTATCCAGTATAGTGACAGTAGGAAATTTATTTTAAAGCTTCACGTCATTCTTATTTTGTTTGTGGTCAAACTGCATATGTCCGTCTGCCCCTCGATTGGGAGGGAACCTGTTACATTGCTTTCCTACTGCCACCTGTTTTTCTAGCCCCACCTGATTATCATAGGAATTCTTTCTTAGTACACACTAGACACAAGAGAAATCTCCCGATTGTCGATTATACTGAAACCGCCGCAGAGCAATTCATTGATATAGATAAAGGTGTTTTCCCTTATTTAGGTACAGTTGTAAATAGTAAGTTAATTCGTAGGTTAACAAGAACCCTTGAAGCTGTAGTAGATGAGACTGCCTCTGCTCTAGGTAACTTAACTGAAGAACAATCCTTTATGAGAATTGTCGTTTTACAGAATCGTCTCGTCCTTGACGTCATACTGGCCGATAGGGGCGGGGCCTGTAGAATTCTCGGATCCAGTTGTTGCGTTTTCATTCCAAATAACGCGCCGTCTGTTTATTCAGCTATAACCAGACTCCATAAAATTGCCCATCTGTTACACCAAGATCCAGGCACCTGGACATGGTCCGGTTGGTTCTGGAATGTAATTTCCGCATGGGGATGGAAAGTCCTGTCCTTTCTAGGTATTGCAGTAGCGATCATATTTAGCTGCTGCCTCTGTATACAATGTGGCCCTGCGATTTGCAGCATGTGTGCTACCTCTTGTATTCCCAGTCCCAAGCCCCGTTTTAAATCCCGTTCCAAGACAATTCGAGACGAGCAAATGGTACTGTATGAAATGATAGATGGTATCATGAATATTGATGTTTCCTGATGGAAACGTAGTGACAAGGAGGGAATGTGGAAAAGTAAATTTTGCCATGTTCTGTGTCCCTACGCCTCATCCATCATATGTTATGTGTGCATGATCAATATGCATATGTTATTCCCCATTTCTGATTAAAGACGCAATTACAGTTGTGTCCACCTCTAGTATGTTAGTTTCCAGTCCTCGTGAATACTACGAATATCAGGCCCATGTAAGTAATGTTGCCACGTTTCTCAGTGTGCACGTTATTCAATTATAAAGTCCCCGTTTCTAGGCCTCAAAAGGGCCCGGACCACAGATTCAGCTCCTGTCTCCTGAAAGCCTCGCTGAGGAGCGATATAGCCCCCACCTGTATCCTCGACCCTTCACTTACTTCCTGCCTCGCAGTGCCCGGTGCACCCCGGCTCTGCCTCTGAGTCTGCCAAAAGTATGTTATAGTTCCTGCTATCAGTTCAGTCCTCCTCTTCTGCATTCCTAAGCTACTGAACTGCATCAATAGTTTCCGTCATTGTCTAGCCTTCTCGGCTCCACGTTAGAGGAATACTGTATTTAATGGTCATTTAGTATTCTTCATCACGCATTTCATGTAGAATAATGCAGTCTTAGAATCAAGTTAGCCTCTCCCCTCATGACTTCTAGTTTATATCAACATGTTCCCTAAACATTAGATACCAGATAGGGTTTAGGTACATGTCGCTCCGACCCTCCAGACTCTAGTCTCTGCTCCTAGCACAGAGTTCGTAGCCCCCAGCTTCTCCTAGTAACACGTCATTGCTAGTTTCCGCGCACCATTAGGTTAGAGGTCCCGGCTCCTTAGGTAGCCCCCTCCCATGTTTCCGCCCATTCATGACATATTCTGTTACGTTCACATCACATGTCTATGTATACTCCCAGTTACACCTCTTTTTACTGTTATCTTTCGCGACTGTTACACGTCACGCCTTCTGCTCCACCCACTGTTACGCCTACTGCAATGTAATGCTATGTGTTTGCGCTATGTATATATATCAATGTTATGTTATTGAATGTTAGCGCGCTCATCCCAGACCTAGCCCCGGCAGCTGCCGGGCCTCTTTTCCCCTGCCAGGCCTTATTGTCCTATTCCTATGCAGGTTGTCCTGATCCTGTCCTTATGCTGTAATAAACCTGCAGAAACTCCTACTACCTCGAATCTTGACTCTTATTTATTGAGCTATCTGTTATTCATTCATTCATCCAAAAATAGGGTATTATTTATTTATTTACCACAGTCCAGCCAAGCCAGCCTTGCCCAGTTCGCCTAGCCCCCTGAAAAAAACTCCCAGGGGGGGCCCAAAAGCCGATCCGGTACCCTGTAGTCAGAAGCTGAGGAAAGGCGCTGGGAGGACAGCTGGGGGGACAGAGAGCATCGGAGCCAACGCCAATGCCGAAGTCAGACCCGGAGGACAAGTGGACCCACCCACTCAGCCACCCCAACCCACGGTGTACAAAAACAGAAGCATCCAGACAGCAAACACCTGCCGGGGACAGGGCAGGGGGGTACTCACAGCGCACACACGCAGGCAGAGGGAGATCAAGACAAAGTGCGAGTGCAAAGCTCACTCACCTTCAAAAAGTCGTGCCGAACGGAGTAGTGGGCTAAGAGCCCTAACCGGGGGACAATGAGGTCAGGGAGAACTCGACGACCGGTGGAAAACAAGAAACCCCCGACAAATTCAAAGAAGTCAAACGTAGCAGACACATGTTTGGGGGCTCAAGCCGACCAAAGGGAGAGGTTGGTCTCAGCGCCCACCCCTGAATCAACGTCAAAATTCGCAAGGAAGTCGGGGCTCCTAAAATTCTTCTATTTAAAAGATCCAATTGCAGCGATCTACACGTCAACAGCTGAAACCAGCAATTTACCAAACCCAATTTCCCCACTCAACGTTCTACCCTCTCTGGACAAAAACAAGTCAAGCATGCGTGACGGGCCAAATCCCTGTATACAATCCAAGGGTCCCTCACCCAAGGGAAGCACACTGACAATTACCGCACAAGTACACCATCTAAACCCCCACGCAGGGGAATACGACCATTCAGAAGCTCAAAAGTACACCTCGACGGACGCCACCTCAAAGGACAACAGCCGGAAAACAACTGACAGTACAACACATACCAATGTGGTGGAAGTAAATGATCCTAAAGGTCGGACAAGACCCAAGGAGGGCTCAACAAGCCAGGACAACTTACACGCTGAATCCCCGTGCGATAGTGACCCATGGCACAAACCATTGTTTTTGTCAAACAATTCTGAACTGGAAGAACTGACGGAAAGGATATCAATGTACCTAGAAACCCAAGGCAGAGCTTTACGATCTGAACCAAGTCCGAAAAATCTACACCGAGTCTAGGTCTGGCGATGTCTACTCCCCGAGGGCCAGTAGAAAAAAGAAACCAGCAAAACCTCACCATAAATGACAGTAACAACATGACAATAAACGACCGTTACGTAAATCAAACCGCACCAATAACGATCTCATCGGGCAGCTCGATGGACATTGACACGAAAGTTACAAATAAGACTCAAGGAGATCAGTCGACTATTTGGATCAAGACCTTACTAAGCTCTTTAGATCAAGCCATACAAGTTCTGAACCTTCAATCGAATAAAATGGAGGTGCAAATCGACCTCATCACTCTAGTGGCAGGCCACATTGCAGGCTTAAACTCAAAAATGGACGCACTTACCTCACTATTAAAAAATCAGGGGAAACTAGAGGCCCAATCAGAGCTTAAAAAACTACAGCTTTGCTGCGGTTGTGGCTCAATAATTGAAAAACTAGCAAGTCTGCCTGCAATTCTGATGGACATTTTACGGGAGGTAAGACACCCTCACAATTCAGTTGGTAAAAATAAGAAACCTTACCCCGGAAAAATCATACTCCCCCCACAGGTCAATCATAAAAGAGCTCTCACCCAGTAATTACTTAAAGGACTTAGAATACATCTCGAGGGAAGTGGGGCTAGAAAGATCAGCACAAGACCAGGAATCAGCATTGCCCCCCCAAACTTTAGTTGAAGAGGAAAAAATTGTCGCTAAGGAGGTAAAAACAGCAACCAAGAGACAAAAGAAAAAGGCCAGGAAAGCCAGATTAAAATATAAGCAGCAACAAACTTCAGACCCAGGGAAGCTGTTTCCGATCTTTAACGCAAACACCGCTCAGGACCCCAATTCCGTTTCTCCCACCATGCCCCAAGACGGCAAGGTCGGTCTAATGCAAATGCCAGTGAATCGAGAGTCCCAAATACCCTCGAGGGAGGACAAACCTACGCAGAGCGCAACAATAACATCTGTTAACCAACACAGCACAATGAACTTGGTACTAGCCGAAACTCTTGGCGCCCCAATTGAAAAAATACCAGTACCAAAGAACATCCAGATTCACATGGAAGGAATCGCCGGTTTTACCCGGATCACCGAAATGGGAGGCCCAGAGCAAATAAGGCCCAGAGAAAACACGGGAGACTACATAGGGGGACAAGGTCTGTCAAAACCGGCTGATAATAACAGTCCGAAGTCCACCGGAACACAGACCAGCCGCCAGAAACCGGAATCCCCCCAGAATAAAAAGTCAGGAGAAACTCAAGGACCACAGCTAAAAACTGTACCTACCCGCATGTGCGTTACCGTTTCGGAAAAGCAGCGCACCTGTGCCCTACTACAAACTCGACAAAACTCTTTTTCAAAGGGGCATCACAATCCAGGTCCAAACCAAAGTCCAACTAATCTGACATCGTCAGCTAATACGGACCGGGAGCGAGACCTCACCTCTACAATTCCCAAACTTAACGAAATTACGAAACCTCAACAGCCTAAAGATTCCAAAGAAATCCTTCATCATTCTGAAACATCACTCCACAATCTAACATTTATCCCAGAATATCCATCAAAGGGGCCTCAGGACTTCTTAAACCAAGGCAACCTGCTAAAATTATTCCGGGAAATAGAGGAGTTAAATGAGATAACGTCACAGGACCTTCTGACAGTTGAATTCAAAAGAATCCTCCATCATACAGAATCTGAAGTCACCGTCACAACGTGGGCCTCAAAAGCCATCGCTGACAAGATATTCTCCACAAAAGATCACTTTGAAATATGGGGAATCTCGCTTGTAAGAAACACAAGCCCAAGATATCCATTTCCGCTACAAATAAACACCTACAACGAATCAAAGGGTAACGGAAAAAAACGTCCTCCGTTCTCCTGTCTACTAGGAGCACGTGCTACCTCTCCAGCCACTGCAAGCGTAGCGGAAGAGGCAATCTCGATTGATTCCAACCAACCAACTAGGCAGCACGATCGGGACAAAACAGATTGGTCCTGGGTCCCAATATTCCTGTGTAAAAAGGGACCCTAACACGGAGAAACATATCTTATCGTCTCCATGTAGGAGGGAGGAAATGCAGAGTGCCAAAATAATCCCAACAAAAATCTCAGTATGCACATGGAACGTACATGGATTCCAAGAAATGGAGCTGGACCACGAAACACAATTCTTTTTTTCCAACCAAGACATAATCCTGATTCAGGAGACATGGAAATTAGCACCAAGTGTAATACCAGGCTTTAAGACCCACCACATCCCGGCAGAAAGACACTCAAACTTTGGGCACCCCCGGGGTGGTCTATCAACTCACATCACTCAAAAATTCAACTGGTTATCAGAAACACTGGATGTAGGCCTCAACTGGGTACAAGTGACCAGAATCACTGAATCCATGTCAGCTGGGCCCAAACAGTGGCAAATCATAATCCTCAATGTCTATATACACCCGGATCGGAAGTTGCAAGAAGAAAAACAAATGTGCCTGACGTCGCTGATTAAAACGATGCAAAAAACCTACCTAGGATGTCCACTACTAATCTCAGGGGACTTCAACTGTGATCTTATCGGTAAAGATAGGGCAAAAAGAATCATGCGACAGCCCAAAGGAGGCCTCAGGTTAGCCTTCGATCCAAAAGTCCTGGGTCTGACGATTTTAAACAACAATACGACGGGGGATAGGCCGGCGGGTATTACGTACCTGAGTGGAAGGGTCCACTCAACAATAGACTACACAATAGTAAGTGACGACTTAATTCCAGACATCGAGACCTTCAAAATCGTCCAACGGTCAGAAAGCAACCATTTCCCCCAAATAACTTCCCTAAACACTGCGCCCAACGTGGCACCGAAAATATCAAGTCTGCTCCACCAAGCCTCTAAATTCAATTTAAAGAAACTAAAATGGCGAGGAGAAATGCTGGAAAAGATCCAGCTCGCCGCAACTGCTCGCAAATCCGAGTTAGGGCTGCAAAAAAAAGGAGGAACTGGTAAAAAATTGGGAGCTATTGGTCCTGGACCTTCTTTACAAATTTCCAGCAACTTCAAGTGTACCGAGAAAGTCTGCCCTTAAAAAGGAGCCCAGGTTTTCCATCGAATTAAGAATAAAAAAAAGGAGGGTACCAAATGCGGTCCGAGTTTTTGTGCGGCAAAAAAAAATGGGGTTGCAAACCAATAAAGGGGATCTGACAGAAGCCAGAAGTGCTTATAGGAAGTCTCTAAACATCGCAAAATCAGCCTACAAGGAGAAGCTATGGAATAGATTGCTAAGTGCAGGAAAACACCCTAACAGTCGAGAATTTTGGGGCATCATTACCAACCTAAATAAAGGACAAAAACTCTACCAGGAAGCGGGAGTAGGAGCGGACTCTTGGTCTCAACACGTGCGATCCCTTTACAGTATAACAACAGCGGGCCTCCAAAACCACACACGGGTAACAAATACAGTAGAGAATGGCCAGTTGGGAACTTACAACACAGGTACAGCAGGACCGGTGATAAAGGATTGCTCAAAAGAGGAGATGACAGTCCCAGAATT
Source organism: Lissotriton helveticus (assembly GCF_964261635.1). NCBI lineage: Eukaryota > Metazoa > Chordata > Amphibia > Caudata > Salamandridae > Lissotriton > Lissotriton helveticus. The sequence goes on from NC_136063.1 coordinate 911,218,467, forward strand.
AACAACTAGAGGGGCACTCTGTAAAATCATCACGAGGCTAAAGGCTGAAGGAGCACCAGGCCCGAATGGACTGCCCAACGCCATCTTTAAACATGGCCCGGAATTCTGGGCAGAAATCCTAACGCCACTGTTTAACCAAATCTATCATGACACACAGGTACCTGCATCATGGAAGGGAAATGTGATACATCCAATATTTAAACATGGCGACCATGGCAACCCAACAAATTACAGACTCATATCGCTGATAGACGTTGAAGCAAAACTCTACGCCTCTTGTATCCTCCTAAAGCTGCAAGACTGGATCGAAGAATCTCACAGAATCCCCTGGTTCCAGACAGGATTTAGGCGGAATATGGGGACAATTACCAACTTAACTTGCCTGTCACTATTAACGGACAGAACAGCAGTAAAGGGTGCACGATTATATGCCTGTTTTGTTGACATCAAATCTGCCTTCGACAGATTTAACCGAGAGCATCTATGGGGTAAATTGCAGCTTTGGGGTACGCCAACAAAATTAATACAGGCAATAAAAGTTTTGCACGAAGATACATGGGCAAAGGTTAAATTGGGAAATGGAGTTTACACAACTAGGAACATACCAACCTACCAAGGCCTAAAACAAGGCTGTGTTTTAGCGCCCACCCTTTTTAACCTTTTCCTTTCCGATCTCGCAATAGTGCTGGACACAGATAAAGTGCACCCTCCTTCATTGGCAAACCGGCGAATTCCCTGTCTGCAATACGCAGATGACATAGTCCTGCTGAGCAAAACCCCAGTTGGTCTACAAAGATCTCTAAACATCTTATCAGTGTACTTAAGACAAGAAGGTCTGGACTTAAACAAAGAAAAAAACAAAGTGGTCCGTTTAGTAGACCCAAAAAAACTTAGTTACACATGGACGTTCAACGGGATGAAGGTGAACGAGCAAGGTTCGTATAAATACCTCGGAGTAACAATATCCCAGGGAGCAAAACTAACGGAGCATATAACTGCAATACGCGCAAAAGCCCAAAGTCTAATCTTTGCTTACCGGTTGCTAAAAACAAAAATGAATTGCCCGAACTACAATCACCTCTTGAAGGTCATGTCGGCACAAATCTTACCATCATTGTCATACGGTCTCGTCACCTGGTGTGGCAAGGAAATAGACCTACTAAATGAGCTCCAAACCAAAATCTATAAAGCAGTTTTTAATCTTCCAAAGAGTGCTTCAGCCCCGCAAGTAAGGCTGGAATTCGGTCTGCAAAACTAGAAATATAGGAGCATGAGCGGATTCATAAAACTGTGTCACAAGTTAAGATCTGCAGATCCAGACTCAATGGATTGGTTAAACTGGGAAGCCTTAAAAAATCAAGGAGTGAAGGGAACCCTGTGCCCTTGGGGAAAACATTTGAAAACCTGCGTAATAGAACTCGGGCTGGAAGGAGCATGGGAGTCTGTGACGGAAGCAACCATAAGTAGATTAGCCAACAAGGCAGCAAGGATGAAATATTTCCAAGATGACAAAGCGTTACTTCTCAAGCGGCGACATGGTCGGACCATAATCAACTCCTTCAAAGCTGGACGACCGCATGCATACTTAACCTCTCACTTCAATGTGCACACAAAAAGAGCCTTTACAGCCTATAGGATGGGTATGCACATTTCGAAGGACTTAGTACCATCCTGGAAAGGTAACCACCAGACCGAGAGTTGTAGACTTGGTGGCTACAAAACAGAATCACTAGCCCACTTTTTGTGCGTCTGTCCGGCTCTCCTGGAACAACGTCGTCGATTACTAAAACAGATCTGCAACGAGTTAAAAATCCGCACCTGCAGACAAGCAGTAACTTCTTGGCTGGGAGGGAGCTCAATTATCTTGGCATGCCGGGGAATAAAATTCCTGGCAGAAGTGAAAAAATGCCTGAGTCTTGTGGAACAAGGACAGGGTGAAAGAAGTGGGTTAATTAACGCTGCCTTGATCCCAATGACTGGTAATCCCTGCACAAACATGTTTTAACATTCTGACCTCCTAATGCCGGTGGGAGTTTCCCAGGAAGAAACCCCTTTTTAAAACTGTGTTACATCATTTAACAAAGGCATTTTTGTACCATAACATTAACATGTGGCAATTGTAATGATTTTAATTAATTATGCAATAAACCTTTTTGACTTTGAGTACTGGAGGAGGATCTGATGTCCAGGACAATTCGGATCCATTGAAAAAGCAGGTGGTATCCCTCATGCCAACTCAGTTGGTAGCAGGAGTTGAAGGGCAGAACAGTGCTGAAGTAGAGGAGCAGCAAGAACTATAGGGTGAGTGAAAACAAGGGTCTATATAGTATGAAACTTCCATGCGACGCAATGCAGCAGGACGCTTTGCTGCACTGCATTAAGGGGAAAAAGCAGGACTGCCACACATGTTAACTTATTCTTCACAGAGCTGGATTTTTAGGCTAGTCTAGCCCTGCCATGTTTCCCAGTTCTGTGTGTGATGTGTTGCCCCAGTCAAAGTATTTCATTTGAATTCTGGGACTTATGTACATTTTTGCATTATAGAACAGGACCATAAGTTCCAGAATACAAAGTAAAAAGCATGGACTGGATCAGCACATCATGCTTGGACCATGGAAACTTGACAGATATGTCAGTGCCAATGCAGGGCCCCCTTCCACCAACACAAGTGTGCTTTGGTTGGGGCTAGGCAGTCAAAAGTGTACTGAAATGTAAATTCAGTTACTGTGGTTTTGTAGAGGGGCAACTTGTCACCTGAGAGGGCATGCAGGTGCTGAGGAGGTGCATGATCTGCAAGTCACTTAAAGAGCCAGGTGTACAGTTACTTGCATAAATGCATATGTTGCACAGCTGTCCTGATGTGCTGGGGGAGGTTTGTACCAAGTGTAAGCTGCCATGCAAGAGAACACCCTACCTCCTGTCGTGCTCATATGGATATTGGGGAGAGGAGAATGCAAGTGATGCAGAGCAGCTGTTCGTGATTGGTTGGTGAAAGTGTGGATGGTGGGTGAGCTAGGTGGGTCCCGGGTAGTGTAGTGCCTTGTAGGTGTGGCTAAGCAACTTGAACTGGCAGTGCATCTGAATAGGGAAGCATTGTTATTTTTTCTGAGGTGGTGTGTGATGCGTGTGCTACAAGGTAGATTGAGTAAGAATAAAGCAGTAGTGTGTTGGCGATTTTGTTTCTCATGTAGCAGGTGTGCAGAAATGCTGTAGTTGAGGGCATTGGTGTACAGTCTCCATGTGATGAGGGCCTGGGTGATGTATAGTCAGGATGATACTGCTTCTGTAGACACCATTGATTGGTCTATGTGGGCATATCATCTTAGAAGACTGACGGACCTACAATGATGTAGGTTGAAATACCTGAATTCCTTCTCTGAAGACGAGGTTATGGTTATCCAAGTATCCAGGGACAAAGCCTCCTGCCCTGACCAAATCCCTCTTGAATTCTATGCTACCTCTCGCATGCATTTTTGTCAGTTCTCTGTGATTTCTTTAACTCCTTTGAGTCACTAGAAGAGGTTCCTCGTCGTGGGTGGAGACTAATATAATTTTCTTCTTTAGGAAAGGGAAAGACTCCCTGTTGGGGGGCTCATATCATCCTATATCTTTGATTAACACTGACTCTCAAACATATGCCTGGGTGCTGGCTAATAGACTATGCTTGGTTAGTTTGGATCTGGTAGATGAGAGCTGCAAGGGTTCATACCTGGGTGGCACAATACAACTTCTCACGTCAACACAGCTATTATGGCTTTGGAGGTCCGGTCAGCTGATGAGTGCCAGGTCAGAATGATAATGCTTGATGCAGAAAAGGTATTTGACTGGGTTTCCTACCCATTTCTTTGGGCAATCATGAGAGCATCAGAATTTGGCCTGGGAACATTACCCAGGTTGAACAATTATATCAGGGTTCTTGAAGATAACGTTTTTTGCTGAGGGTAATCCTTAGAATCCTATATAATATGAAGGGTACCTGACAAGGTTGTCCTCTCTTACCCCAACTTTTTTGTACTCTATATAGAGCCCTATATTCAAGCCCTGAAGAGGTCTAGGGATATTCTCCCATTGCAAAACCATCGACTTGAGCTTACACTTTTAGCATATGCAGATGATATTGTTAACTTGACTTCTGCTACGGCAGCCTCTCTATTGGCAATAGAAAGAATGGCAAGTGAATTTGGGGTTGTTTCGGGGTACAAGCTTAACCTTTATAAGAAGCAGGTTTTTGGCAAACACTCCCCCTTTCGGACAAGATTGGCGCTGGGTAAGTTTGGCACCATACTTAGGAATAGAATTTTCTTTAGAGATGGAGAATATAATCGAGTTCAACTTCAGACAAGCTTTCAAGAGGATGGTTGAGATCTTTGATAGGTGAAACAGATTACATATAGGGCTAATTGGAAGGTGTAACCTCATCAAAATAGTCATGTTACCAAGATATTTATGTGTTTTTAGTTGCATACCTCTCTAACTTTCTAAAGTCGTTTTTTGTCAGATCGAGTTATTCTGGCAAAAACTCACATGGGGTATAAAAAGGCCTGATCTAGTAAACAGGTTCTCCAGATGGCGCAGGAGAAAAGAAGGCTCTCCCTAACATATTTTTGGGTGTATTATCTATCTGCATTTATGGCACACCTAATCAGGGTCCTGGGGAGTAAACATTGGGAACTGGGGGAATGCTACCGGAATATTTACAGTGTTCCCAGCAGCGGCATTATTGACACAGTCTACTTTAAGAGGGCTCATTTTAAGATACTGAGGGTGTTCCACTCCATCTGGGAGCATCTGGCATTACTCTTTTTAATCCATATACCTATCTAGGTTACAATCCCAAACTCCCTGTGCTGGTTAATCAAAGTTTCTCGGAGTGCTGGGAGGGCCCTAGGCTTTTGACACTGAGGAGTTTTTATGAGTTTGGCACCCCTTTTTCATATGACATTCTCTGCCAGAGGTTTTCACTTTCCGACATATCATTAGGAGCTTCAAAATGGGAGACATTCATTACTCTTTGAACAACTTCTTGGCTTTCTTGATGAGAGGTCCGCTCAATAAGAGTATTATTCTGGCCTAGAAAATGATCTAATATATGCTGAGGTGGGACGGCAGGCTGACCCTTTCCAACGTGGGGGAGACAAGTGGAGATCTTGGAGTCGAGGTCACCCTTGATGACACGAGGTGCCCAAAGGTGCTGGTGCAGTGTTTTAAATGTCTCAAGAGGAAAAAAGCACCAGTTTAGGTTTATCAATGATTTTTATTATACTCCTTATCATTTATATATAATGAATCGCTAATTGTTTCCGATGCTGGGCAGATCATGTGTGTGCCGTTCACATCTTTGCTACTTATTCAATACTGGCAAGCTATTTTCGAAAAACTTAGGTGGCTCTGTCACAACAATGCTCTCCTCCATCCTAAATTAATTGTATTAGGACTTTTATCGCATTCCTTACTTACTGGGATATAATTCTTTGCAATCGCTCTGACATAATTAATCTTGACCTGGCATTGGCTACTCGCTCATTCCCCTAATCCCATGGTCTGGTGGCATATATTTTTTAATACTGACCTTTTCGAAATTTTATTAATATGTAACGATGATCTGAGAACTAGATTAAGGAAAACCTGGGACCCCTAGAGGGGACTTCTGACTGTTTTCCAGGCTGGTTGTGAACGTGCATTATTAGGATGGTTCTGTTTTTGTTTGTGTAGGTTTGCTCTCCTAGATACACCTTGAATGTCAATATAGTTTTTCCCATCTCTGTTAACAAGGATTGCATGCTTGTACTTCTACTGCTCACTTATAAGGATTTGGATCTTCTGTTTTCACCAACGACATCTGTGTGGTTATATTCTACTCTGCATAAAATAAAATAAATCAACATTTTTTTAAAAAGTAAGGCAAACCTGGTGCAAAGTGATTGTAAATCTGGGCCAGGGGTTTCTTTGTTCATCCTGTGAAATGAGAAATGGGATGAAGAGGAAATATTAAAGAGTCTAATTTCACACTATCAAGACCGAATTTTCACAAAGAATAGAGACGATTTACTTTAAAAATCTGTGGTGTTTTTCTTTGATTTAAGAAGTGTGGTATTTTAATTTGAATTGTCAAAATATCAGCATATGTTTAGAAGACCGTATCTTTGGCTAGTGACCAAATGTGTTTTACAAACGCCTTTTAGTGACTTGAAGTTCTATTTATGTTGTTCTACTCAATCCGCAATGTGCATGGTGTGATGCTGAATACTGCTAAAGAGATGCTTAAAAAGTGAAAACGATAGTCATTTCAACCAATAGTTAATGGAACGCTGCCTTCTCGGGGAATCTCTGCAGATTTTCTAACATGCATTCAATTAGCAATGCTGTCCATACCTTGCAATGAGGCTACCATGTTCAAGCTCTCGCTTCAACAATCCCACTCTGTGAGTCACACATTTTCTCGTCCAGGAAATATTTCCTGTTTGTATTGGGGACCGGAACAGTCATCTTGGAAAAAGCTATGCATTCTTTTTTTTATGGATGGCACGGTGTTCTATCATTTCGAAAGCCTTCGGCTCTGCAATAGCGTAATTTGAATCTTTTTTCTATCCATATCATGTTGCCAGGGTTGATAAAGATTTTCCAAATTATTTGAAGGGCACGACTGCAAGAAGATTTCTAAAACTCTGTAAAAATGGAAATTACAAACAGGAGAAGTATTAGATATTTTAAACGGAGGTGCTAATTTGCACACTATACTCTCTATTTTGCAATAGAACACTATGGGCCTCATTTATGAAAAGTGACGCATCGCTGCGTGAAAACAGCGATGCGTAACTTTTCATTGCACACTCCTTGCTTCATGATTAATGCGTCATATTTATAATATGACGCATCATGTCGCAAGGAGAAACAGATACATCAGTATTTCTGACGTATCTGTAGGCGCAAAAGTGACACATTGCTGGAGTGTGTCACAAAAGTGACGCAACTCCGGCAATGTGTACTTTCACATGGGCAAGTCCCATGTTGTTAGTGCCTGCGTCAGTCTTACGCCTGCCATGAAGCAGGCGTAAGATTTTGACGCATTAGCAGCCAAGAAATGGCGCAGTGAAATCTTATAGATTTCACTGCGTCACTTCCATGACCCTTTCTTGCGTCAAAACGCCCCCCTTGCATACATTATATGTGGCGCAGGTATAATGTGGCACAGGGGTTTACAAAGTGACGCATCTACCTAGATGCGTCACTTTGTAAATATGGCGCAACAAGGCCCAATTTTTACGCCACTTGTGCGTCACAAAAAGTGACGCACCGGCGGCGTAAAAGTGACGTACAGCCTCATAAATGAGGCCCTATGTGTGCCCATTTCGTTATTAGACAAACATTACAATAGTAAAACCAATTGGTGAGAATTCATGATAAAAACACATACAAATGCGGATGGATATTTGCCTGGACATATTTTGTATAGGTCTGTCGTTGTTTACAGACAGTTATTACCTCTGTGAAGAGTTCTCCATATTGAAGAAACCTACACAAAAAGTTTATTCCTTGAGGAGAAAACTTTTCTCGAACACCCCTAGCCAGTGTGAGGATGATCAACTTCCCTTCCCGAGCCCTGCTGAGTGCCACGCTTCTTGTATTAGAACAACGCATTTCTGGTAATGTTCCTGCATTACCGCAATGCCTGGGATTGTTTAAGCAAATGAACTGTGTCCTGAAGTGAGATATAGCTGTGTAGGTCCAGTTTTTCGCTTTGCTGGGAGGGTCGCATATTCCATGAGCTTGTTTTTCAAAGGCCACAAGATGGCGATAGTTTACAATGGGAGGTATAGGAATATCAATATATTTTTAGGTGGAAATATCCTCTCTCACAACTCATATCCAAGCCAATCGAACTTCAGACATTTGAATACCAGAACACAAAACCACACACCGACCTATTTATTGTATAAAGCACCCCCTGTTCAAACCATAGTATCAAACAGATGTGGATGTCCAGCTGCAAATCAAAGCTTCTAAATACATGCCCAAAGCTGGCTCAGTCTAAACTGCAGTAAAGAGGGGCCAATTGAAGAACTGTTTAGGGAAAGGATCCCTACTGTGCCCCTCTCCCATCCTGTAGTCTGTCTCTGTGGCAGACAGCCTTGACAAACTCTGTCAATTAATCATGATATGATCCAGCCGGTAATTTGATTGGTTGCAAGCTATGGAGGCGCAGGCTGGTTAAGTCAGGAAATCTCTGTTTAATTTATTGTTTTTCTGACTCCCCGCCCAAAACAGGTGTCCGACCTAGGAAGTGGGCTCTGCCATATAAATACTAAGGGGCATATTTACAATAACTGGCGCATCCGTGCAAATCAGCAGGGATGCGCCAGTTATTGTGCGCCACAGCTCCGCCATCATGGATGCGCCGCATTTATAATGCGGCGCACCATGGTGCAAAAACGGCACAGATGCTTGACACATCTGTGCCGTAAAAGTGACACATTGTTGGAGTTGCGATGCAATCGCGACGCAGCTCCAGCAATGCTCTGGGGGCCCTATCTAGTTAATGCTTCAGGCAGGCGCAGGGTTTTGACGCAGCATGGGCCTCAAAGTGACTGAGTGAAATCTTGTAGATTTCACTCAGCCACTTTTAGGCGGTGTTCCTGCGCCGGAAGGCCCCCCCCCCCCCCCGCACAGGAACGCCTACATGTGGCGCAGGGCATTACAACGTGACGCATCTCCCAGATGCGTCAGGTTGTAAGTACCCCCGCACCATGGAGCAGGATTTGCGCCGCCGCTGCATCACAAAAGTAACGCAACGGCGGCGTAAATGAGGAGCAAGGGGCTTGTAAATCTGCCCCTAAGTGTGGGTGACAATATACTGTTTGCGGGAAAGTGTCACTCACATTTGTTGAATGCCACTCATAATGACACTGAAATTATGGAAATGTCACCCATAAACAATCTGAAACCTTGTAGCTATGCTTCCCATCCCAGAAAGGGAGTTATTCGAGCCTTTGGATTGTGTAAATCTCCAGTCATTTCCAGGGTGGAAAGTATTCGGAGAGGAATTTGAGAATTGCCACAAACGGATGTTTCTAAGCTTCCAATACAACCATGCCTTATATTGTCAACTTCCCACCCCTTGAGTGAGATTTATTTACATCAGTAGTTTTCTCTATACTTGTGGTAAAGTCAGTTGCAATAGTTAATGCATTTATACCTGTTGGGAATCACCTTGTGAATCTTAAGCTAGGGCATCCTACAAAATGTGCCTCAGGGGCGCAATGGGTATGTGTGCCCATTTACTGCACCCTGGGTCACCTTAGTATTACAGAAGAAGGCGGATATGCTTGTGCCTCCACTCATAACATACAGATAGTGCTGATGCACATAGATCACTGGTGCTTTCTTGGGGGGGGGATATCCCCGTTAGCAGGAGGGTTTGGTCCCATGCTAATGAAGGAAACATTTACCTCTGCTCCATTATGGATGTGGTTGCAAAGGCAATGTGCCATGAGGTGCAATGAGTGTGCCAAAAACGTTGGCGCACGGTCATCATGCCTTTTGAGTGTGACCTCTGCAAACCTATGAACCACCCAGACATCCCCTTGCAGACAGGTGCAGTCACTCATTCCTGCAGGGAGAATTATGTCTCCTCTGTAAAGTGCAGGTAGGTGCCGCCTGCACAGAGAAAGACAGAGGAGCTGATTCAAACAGTTTCTCTCAATTTCACTAAAGCACTGCCCTTGGGGAAACATATGTTTGTGGCTGTCCTGTGGCATGGCATTAGTCGTCATAGGTTGTACTATCCCTGTTTATGCCCGACACACCTCTTTAAATAAAGGTGTGCAGGGGTGCAAACAGGGCGAGTATACCCAGGGGAGCAGGCAGGAAAAAAATACACCCCCCCCCCCACTTTGAACCACGTTTGGCATAACTGAAAAAGTAAACATGTTAAATGTGCATGGCCAAATTTACCTAGGGAAGGTCGACATGGTGGGCTTTGTACAGTGTATATTTAATGAAGAATTTAGCAAAAAGCTTCATGTTTTGCAGGCATTCAAGGAGTGCTAAAAAAATGTCAGGGTCTGCTCACTGAGGCTGACCTTCCAGAGAGTTTTTCTGTGGGGTTCTTTCAAGAACATAGAGCTGCCTATAACTTTAACACATACAAATGGTGCTAAATTCACCCAGATCACTCATCTAATCTGCCTTCATCCACTCCCCTGTTCGTAGTTTAGTTTTTCCAAGTAAGAAATGCAGCAACTTTTGAAATTATTATTCATCTCTAACAAAATACTCTGGGGAATACGAATATTTGAAAACAAATACCTTGCATTTTTCATCATTTAGGGCAGAAAGTTGTTGAAGGGGAGTACGGCCTTTCTAACATTATTACTTTCACTACTCTCACGTAGCAGGCTTGAACAGCTAACAATGTGCTGGGCATTTTTTAAAGCTCGTCTCCACTCAACTTCAACTGAAAGTTCGAGGAAGAAGAAAACGTAACCATTCCGTGTAATTCAGCCTCATACAGGAAGGGATACAGGTTTGGTTTGCAGCAGTAAATTTAGTAATGACAATAACTTTAGTTTAGTTTTATTCCAAGCGAGAGGGGAAAATGCTTGAACAATGAGTGGCAATCCAGGGCCAGTGTCGATTGGCATGTAATGTGGCATGGAGAAGGTGAGCTCCTGCTGCACTCCTCACTCACAAAAGAAAGTCATAAAGGCTCCTCTGAAGAAGAGCGTTCTGCTTGTGGATTACAGCTTATGCAAAGCAGCAGTGCTCCAGTCACTGGGGAGTATGATCCCCAGTTGTCTATCACTGATAGAGTTGCTCGATTCTTCCTGGCATGTGCTTCAAGGGCTCAGTAGGAGCTCCCCTTGCCCCTGCATAAGCTGGTGGAGCGGGTGCCTTGCGATGCCACTGAGTACACCCAATAAGTAATATGGGCCCTGGTGTAATAGAATTAAAATTGGTCCTATTATTTTTATTTTGTCTATGTTTTTACACATAAGGGGTCCCTCAAACAGCCAGATATTCCAGCCATGGGGTCAGGGTACCTTTACCCTGACACCTTCCATTACTTGGAAAAAAAATTTAGAGCCCACAGGACCATGGGCCTTCACATAAAATGCTGGCCAGAACTTTCTGCTCGGGTTGCGGCAAGTCAATCACTGCATTACCTTTGGCACATACATTGGGGATTAGTCACAAAGTAGTCATGAAGTATTTGCGGCTCTAGATATACAAATGTGTTTTTCTTTATATATCTCAAAACGTACTGAATGGATTTACACCAAATAACAAAAAGGGTTCTTTCTGAACCAAGAGATACCTTTCTACCAGATTTGGGGTAATTCCATTGAGCGGTTGGGCTGTAGTCATGTCTAAAATTTCTAGATGAATTAACATGGGGAAAAAGTGTTTGTCGGCCCCTGCTTGATGGATCACCCCAAAACGTTCAACACAGCCACTGAACTGAGGGTTGTGCTTATTTTGAAAATGTTGTTAAGATTTGTCCAACGGTTCAAAAGATATTTGAAAAAAAATTGCTTTTCCTTTTGAAACTAGGTCCATACTAAAACTACCTACTGCTTACTGCCAGTAGGTAATACACACACACACACACACACATATATATATATATATATATATATATATATATATATATATATATTGCCTACTGGCGGTCGCCAGTAGGTAGTTATAGTTAGGAGCTAGCTACCATAGGAAATTCGCAACATTCTATTGGGAATAACTGTGGCGCTGGTTGAGGAATTTGTGTGTAATTTTCCAAAATTTAGGCCAGCTCCGCTCCACTCCTTCCCTGAAAGTTTTGGGGGGGATTCGTGAAGTGGGGGCTGAGAAAAAAGGGGGGTCCCAAAACGTGTTTTCCCATGTTAATTTCCATAGGACGAATTGACAAGGCTACAGCCCGAACCGCTGAACGGAATTACACCAAACTTTGCAAAATTGTAGGGACTGGTACGCAGATGTGCCTTTGCTATATTTGGTGAAAATTGCTCCAGTGGTTTTTTTGAAAATTAACTTCAAAAACACATATATATCTATAGGCGCGCTCCGAGCGCTCACCGGTACGCGTACCAGGGAGCGCACCCGGCGCGCTACGGGAGTGCTCGAGCGGAAAGCTGATTGGCTCTCGGATGTCTGTCAACATTCTAAACAGTCCGGAGAGTCTGCCATCTTGTGTCTCGGTAGAATCGAGACACAAGAGGTCAAAATAAAAAGGGGGAAATGATTAAAAGGGGACAGGGTAGACACCCCCTGACCCCCTAGGTTTTCTGAGGGGGGCCTAGAAGGACCATGAATTCGCGGGGTAAGCGCTGGGTGCGTTCCCATGTAAGCTCCCCGGTACGCGCACCCTGAGCGCACCACGGGGAAAAACAGTGTAAAAAATGATAGTAAAAAAATCATTTAGATTGCTTAGAGGTAGGGTAGCTCTGAAAAGAGCTTTTGTGTTATGTGGGTGTTTTTTTTACCTACAAGTAGGTACCAAATGCAGAGTCTCAAATTCAAGAGGAAGACTCTATTCCCCTCATCTGTAAAATGTACACCATCTCTCCTATAGATGCCTTGCATGTTGTAACGCAAGTTGTTGTGGTATATGGAACCCATACCATAGTCTCTGAGGAAAGTACAAACAGATGTATTTACATGTTTCCTTGCTTTCTCAATCTGTGGACAAAATTGGTTGGACCAGTTCCATTTTTGCCTTTGGCATATATTAGAAAATACCAAGGCAGTTTTTGGAAAAAGTGACATTAATTGCCCAAAGATGTCCTTTAAAAGCATTTCCAGACCTACCCCAGTCAAAGTGCCCAGGTCATTGCCACCACAGTGCACAATTATGAGGTCAGGGTGTGGTAGATGCATAAAGGATTTTACTAATGGTATCAATTGGTGACTTCTCAATCCTCTCTGTCCAATGCACACAATGTCCACATTTGGTAAATCAAGGTTGTAAATATCTCTGTTACCTGCAAATTTTTCACTGCAGTAGACAAAGCTATGACCCACAAACCAGACTTTTGGCATCTTGAAGGTAGATGTGCTTGTATTCAGATGAGTTGTGGAAATGAAATGGCAGTTTGAAAGTAGGAGTTATGAAAAAAGTGGTTGAGATTCAGTGCACTTGAAAAACAAGAAATGATTGGCGGTTTTTTAAAATTCACCACTGAAAATTAGGGTGCATGCTTTTTTTTTTAAATAAGTCATTTTGATGGTTGAGAAAAAGACATTTAAAGAAACATTGCATATGATTAGCTAGTACATTGAGAGGTCAAACACCCTTGCTGGATTCTTTTGCAACATAGTATGATGAACTTTTCAACTGTGTGCTGAGTTAGGTGGGAGTTACCATGGTAACAGGGTGAATGAGCACTGGGGGGATGGGTGAATATTGTGTGAGTTTCAAAGTGTTGAAATGTAGAACCAATTAAACAAAATTTACTTTCTCAACACTCTTTTCCTTAACCTCACTACTCTTCTCTCACCCACCCACACCCCCGTTCCCTTACTGCTCTTCCCTCACTTATTCTCAATCCCCATGTTTACTCCCCTTTTCCTCACTCCCCTCCCACACTCACCTTCTTTCAGACCTTCTCCTTTACTTTCTTTCCTCTCTCTTCCCTTCCTTCGCTCCTTCACTCTTTTCCCTTCCCTTCCTCTCCTTACTCCACTTCACTAACTCCTTCTCTTACTCCCTCTGTCCTCTTACTTCTACACTCCCCTACCCTCATTCTCTCTCTGTTAGCCTCATTCTCTCCATCCTCTTAGTCTCTCACTCCTCTTCTGTCACGCTAACTCCCTATAACTCAGCCACACTCCCACACTCATTTTCTTTCAGATCTCCTGTTTTACTTTCCTTCCTCTCTCTTCCATTCCTTCGCTCCTTCACTCGTTTCCCTTCTGTTACTCTCCTTACACCACTTCATTAACTCCTTCTCTCACTCCCTCTGTCCTCTTACTTCCTCACTCCCCTTCCCTCACTCTCTCTCTCTTACCCCCATTCTCTCCGTCCTTCACTCTCTCACTCCTCTTCTGTCATGCTCACTCCCTATAACTCAGCCACACTACCTCACTTATCTTTCTTTGCTCCCTCACTCAGTCTCTTTCTGTCTCTCTTTCCTTCAATACCTCTATCCCCTCACTTCCTCACTCCCTTTGTCTTACCCTCACTCACTTTTATCCACCCTCTTTCATCCCTCTTTACTCATGCTCTCTGCCATTCTTTCTCTCCCGTTCTCTTAGAGTGGTTCCCTCACTACCCCTCATTCCCTATCTTTCTCTCCTTTTCTCTTTACTTTCATCCCCCACTCACCTTCTCTCAGTACCTATGCTTCAGTCCTCTTCCCCTCTATTCCCTTCCTTTGCTCACTCACTCATTCCCCTTACCTTACTCACCTTACTCCACTTCACTCACTCTTTCTCTCACTACCTCTGTCCTGTCATATCCTCATTCTCCTTCCCTCACTTCCTCTCTCTTAGCTTCACTACCTCCGTCCACTCACTCTCTGACTCCTCTTCTGTCACGCTTAATCCCTATAACTCACCTACACTCCCTCACTTATCTTTCTATGCTCCCTCACTCAGTCCTCGTCTGTCACTCTTTCCTTCACTCCCTCTGTCTCTTCACTCCCTCACTCCCCTTGTCTCACGCTCACTTGCCTTTATCCACCCTCTATCACTACTCTTTCCTCAACCTCACTGCTCTTCTCTTACCCTTCCTTACCCCGTTCCCTTACTCCGCTTTCCTCTCTTATCCTCAAGTCCCCCTACTACACTTCCCTTCCCCTCTCGTCCCTTCCTTTGCTCCCTCACTCATTTTCCTTTCCTCTCTCACTGTACTCTACTTCATTCCCTACTTTAGAATATGTAAAGAATATAGCTCTTTTTAGAGAATTGGTGGTAGTTCTAAAAAGAACTGTTTTTTTCTTCTTTTTTAGTTTTATTTTTTTTTTACTTTTTACTTTTTCCGAACGTTTTAAATTTTTTGGGGTATTTTTTTCAGAACAAAAACAAAACTAGGGAATGCCAAACTGCTTAACAGGAGCAAAAAAAAGGGGAAAAATTAGGGCTGAGGGGCGCAGCGGTGTTCTTCCCTTTTTCGAACAATTAGTAGGATGCTCTGCTCCCAATAACAAAGCAGTTCGTCACACTGCTTACACCTAATTGTAATGTCAGAAAAAAACAGGCTGAATATTTGGTATGAACTCGACTGCTCTTCCTCTCATCGATGATGTTTCTCCTCCAGTGGAAGTCGAGGGGCCATCTCTCCGTGCCAGGTCCCTGACACTCTCCCGGGCATAGTTCTGGGGGTGCCTTCTTTGCACATGTCTGATCATGGTAGAGTTCCCAAAGCTGTATTTTTTTCTGGGGTCACCCCGTGAAAGAATAGTGTGGCATATCTTGCATTCCACCTTAGGAGCATTTACTTTCCTCTCTCTGGAATGCTGAAAAACTTCCAGATGAAGTGCTCCTTAACTTTTGGTTGAGGAGGGTCCTCATGGAGAAACTCAACAGAGTCACTGCTGCTTGGTGCTCTTGCAGCCATTCTTTCCAAACAATTGAAGAGGAGAAAAAGGGGAACAGGTCTTGCTCTATCCAAAGTGTAAGAGGTTATGAAGGAAATGGGTGGGGGTTTCATTAGTTGTAAAAAAAACTGTTAACAACCAATGAAAAGTGTTATTTTAAGGTCACATGACTTGACGCGCTTACGCTACGCGCACCGGAGCGCTTCCAGGGACGCTTACACGGCACGTACGTAGGCGCTTCCGGGGTCGCTTACGCGGTGCGCCTGCAGAACATTTTGTTAGATTTTAGGAAATGCGTTTAAAGTTAAAATACGGTTATTTAAAATCAAAAATACTACTTTTATAAGTATGCCACTGAATGTCTTGCATTATTATTTACTTTAAATACATACTTATATATTTTTTTAATGCCGGTATAGCGCTCTTGCTACGTGTACGGGTGCATTTACGGGTGCGCGTACCCTGAGCGCTCCGAGGTAAAATGATTTTAAAAAAAGGAAAAATACATTGAAAAATTAATTTTAGAAAAAAAAAAAAAAAAAATTATAAAAAATATTATAATTATTAGTTATAAAAAACTGCTTTTAAAAATAGTTAATAATTCACTTTAAAAATCGTAGGTTACAAACTCGTTATAGTAAGGAATTAGCTTTTAAAAAACCTTTTAAATTCACTGAAAAAACCATAGGTTTCACACTCGTTATAGTTATGAATTAGCATTTAAAAAACCTTTGAAATTCACTGAAAAAACCATAGGTTTCACACATGTTATAGTTAGGAATTAGCATTTTAAAAACCTTTGAAATTCACTGAAAAAACCTTAGGTTTCACACCAATTATAGTTAGCGGAACATTTTACTCATACAAAACCATTGAAATTCCCATGTTATAGTTAGTTGGACTCACTATAGCTCGCGCGCCCGCAATCCACTGTTGATGATGTCACATATTACATCATTCATGACATGGTCAATGACATCACTGATGACATCACTGATGACATATCAAATGACATCACTGATTACATCACTGATGACATCTCAAATGACATCACTGATTACATCATTCATGTGATAATACGATGCACCTCCTCACACACTAATCTAATCTTTGATACATCCAGTGGTAAATTCAGACTACCATTCCAGAAACCATTGACACACCAATACAAGTTACTAAATACGCACTCACTGATTCCTAAGTCTACACACACATCCACTCATTCACCCATACAATCACCCATACATACAGTCACTCATCAATGCACTCATACACCTATACAGACACTCACACACTGCCACTCATCCATGGAGTTACTCACACACCTAGTCCGTCATGCAAAGAATCAATCACACTCCCATTTCCTCATCTATACAGTTATACACACATAACCTTACTTATTCAAACATATACTAACACATACTTACTCTCTTTTACAATCACTGATACAAGTACACTTTGATCCATACAGTCATTTACGCAATCACAGGCTCTCATGTATAGTCATTAATATATGCCAACTCTCACATGCACTGTGTTTTACATATGTACTTACTTGGACATGTAGCACTGAGATATCCATTCACTCACCAACACACCCATGCACACAGTCAACCGCCCATACAGCTGTTTCCACATGTACTCTTGAACCCATACACCAAGTGAATCAACTGCTCACACATATATACACAGAGTCACACACCTCCCAGCCACCCACACACACACTCACCCTCACATACAAATACTTGGGCAACCAATCAATAACCCATATAGCCACTCATATAGCTACTAATCAACACATGCAGCAGCTTACACAACAACAGACATAATGATGCACACATTCAGACAGTTTAGTCACTAACCTATGCATTCAGTAAGACACATTTAATCACTCACTCATACAGTCAGTCAAGCACCCGCTAAATACTTCATCCAGACACTCGTACATACACTCATTCTTAAATATGTAAAACATATTTTAACTTTACAGAAACACACAGACACTGAATGATGTCATCAGTGATGTCATCAGTGATGTCATTTGAGATGTCATCAGTGATGTCATCAGTGATGTCCTTTGAGATGTCATCAGTGATGTCATCAGTGATGTCACTGACCATGTCATGAATGATGTAATATGTGACATCATCAGAAGTGGATTGCGGGCGCGCGAGTTAGAGTGAGTCCAACTAACTATAACGTGGGAATTTCAATGGTTTTGTATGAGTAAAATGTTCAGCTAACTATAACTGGTTGAAACCTATGGTCTTTTCAGTGAATATATATATATATATATATATATATATATATATATATATATATATATATATATATATATATATATATATATATATATATATATAGCTACGATCTCAGCTTTCTCTCACCAGAGCCCAGTGACGGATTCCATCGGTGCAGAAGAAGTGAGGAAGACCCAAGTGCAGGTGCACAGTAATTTTATTCAGTTGGTTGGAAGGCCCACCTCGACATAACGTTTCGGCCTACCCAGAGGCCTTGGTCACATGACGCAAAAGTGGAGGAAGGCAGAATTTAAAGTGCAAGTGCTTGATTGGTTTGAACAGTGATTGGTTGTTACTCAGTCACATGCTCTTACTCCAGATTATAATTCATGGAAAAAAGAATGTTGAATCGTTTCAATCAAAGGCTAATCCTTGTTGTATAATACATTATGTGCAAAAAGCAGCAGAAGATTATGTACACAGTATGTGTCATGAATTCAGACCTTAAATAATGTCACAATTTCAGAACAATATCATTTTTGCGGAAATATGTAAAAAATGTAAAATACATTTAAAAACATTTCCACTATCAGATACTATTTATATACAAACTGCAAAATAAATTTTGCTAATGTAAACACACTGTACATAATTCTTAAAATGAGTTTAAATACCACAACACTTAAACTATCCCATAAAATTGGAATATTAATGCTGCAAACTGCACATTGTGATGTAAGGCGCACAATACTGTGACAAAGCCATGGAGGAGATAATCTCAGTATGAATACATTATCGCAGCCTCCCTATAAAATCACAATATGAACTCAGCCAAATGTTACAGTCCACTTAGCCCTACAATAATTCAAAAATTGTTCAAACCAAAGTGAACGTGCTTATGATTAAAGATTGTGAGAATCAAAAAGTTTTGTTTTCTTTCATGAAGATTTTTTTATATGCATTTGAATTCAACCTACGCCTAGGCTGAAAGAATATTTATAGCTGTTTCCACATTGACAAAAAGTTATAAGGCATTTATTAGCATTGTCCCAGAGTGTGCCCATGTCTGCAATGGCTAGAGTCTACTGAATACCAAAAACCGATTGACTGGTTGTTGGACTAATGATCAGATGTTTAGATCAAATGAATTCGACATGAGGTTTATAGGCACGTGTAAAAATCCTCTGTGGAGTTGAGACCTCCTGGTGTCTTACTATCCATCTCCAGGATGTACCTGGTCTCCAAACTCCTCAGAGCACCCTCTCTATCCCCACCTCTTCTTAAGGGGCTTATCACATCGATGGCATAGTATTTCAAGAGTGCACTGTTGTTGTTGTGACACTCTTTGAAGTGCCGAGCTACCGGATAAGCGGGATCATTGGTCTTGATAGCCCGTATGTGCTGGAGTATTCTCTTGTGGACCTGCAGCTTGGTACTCCCAACATACCGCAGGCCACAAGGACACTCCAGCACATACACCACGTATTCACTTTTGCAAGTCAATTGTTTATTGATCTTGCGTGGGGTAGCAGAAAAAGGAATAATATATTCCGATTTGTTAACCCCATGGAGGCAAGCCTTGCAGCTGGAGCATTTCCTAAAGCCTCTGCTCTTATCCAACCAGTTGTCTCGAGAGACAACCTCAGGACTAGGTCTTACCAGGGCATCCTGCATAGAATAGGCTTTTCTATAGGTGATCAGAGGTTTTATCGGCATGGTGCTTCCTATAACAGGGTCACATTTAATCAGATTCCAATATTTGGCTACTGATTTTCTCAAGGCACCATGTTGCCTATTGTACGCCCAGATTAGTCTAACCGATTGTTTATCTTGAGGCTCAGTGTGTTTCAGTTTGTTTTTAGGCTCAAGGGCCGAATCACGGGATAGTGCATTTGCTTTACGCATAGCTTTGTCAATCTCCTCCGCCTTGTACCCCCTGGCCAGGAACCTGATTTTGCTTGCTTCCTGCGCCTGACTACTTTGTGTGAAGGTACTACATAGCCGTCTGATTCGGAGCATCCCCCCATAGGGTATGCTCCGAATCAGGTGGGCGGGGTGATGGCTACTCGCGTGAAGCACCGTGTTACCTGCCGTTGGCTTCCTATACAATTTGGTCTGTAACTCGCCATCTTTGATCTCCACGGTCATATCCAGGAAATGCACATGGGACTGACTGATGTCTGATGTAAAAGTCAGATTATAATCATTTACATTTAGAATGGTGACAAACTGTTCTGCTTCAGATCTTGTGCCACGCCAGATTAGGAACACATCGTCTATAAAACGATACCAACGAACAATAGACCTTGCAGCAATGTCGGCGTGTTCACCATGGAGGACCTGCCTCTCCCAGTATCCCATATGCAAACAGGCATAACTGGGAGAGAAGCAGGCCCCCATGGCCACCCCCCTGACCTGCTGGTAGTGCCGGTTATTGAACATAAAGAAATTATGATTCAAACAAAAAGTAATCATGGACAGAATCATCCTGTTGTGTTCAGACATTATGATAGGTCTAGATCCCAAGTAAAATTCGATTGCTCTAATACCGTCCCGATGTACAATGCTGGTGTATAAAGACATAACGCCTAAAGTTATTAAGCACCAACTTGGATCCCATTGTATGTCTTTGATTTTACGTAAAAAGTCATTAGAATCTTGGACGTATGAAGGTAAATTTAGAACATGTTCTTGCAGGAATGAATCCACATAGATTGTTGTATTTTCTAAAAGACCCCCGCAAGCAGCAATGATTGGCCTGCCGGGAGGTTTGACTGGATCCTTGTGGATTTTTGGGATCAGATACATTGCAGGTGTGATGGGGTGGTCATTTTTTAAGAATTTCAATTCATCCATTGTTATTAGCCCGTAAGATCGCCATCCCAATAATAGGGAGTAGAAGTCTGTCTGGGCTTTTCTTACCACCCCCACATCACAATGTCTGTAACAATCAAGGTTATTCAATTGAAGGAGGGCTTCTTGAACATAAAGTTGCTTTGGCCAAAGCACAATGTTTCCTCCTTTATCGGATTGTCTTACGATGATATTGTCATTTTGTTGAATCTTTTTTACCAGCTTAATGTATTGGTCGTTGTGTTGGTACTTGTGTTGCTTAATTGACAGAACTTTGGAGTAAAGTGCCTTAATTTCCTTTATGGCTGACTCATGGAATATGTCAATATTGTCAAATATGGAAACAGGCGTGAACGTGGAACGTGGCTTGAATTTAGTTGGACATCCTACAAAGACAGGAGGCTGTTCCGGGGTACTTTGTGAAGTGGATTGTTCACGTCTAAGGGATTCCATGTCCACTCATTCACCCATACAATCACCCATACATACAGTCACTCATCAATACAACACTATCATATGCACTCATACACCTATACAGACACTCACACACTGCCACTCATCCATGGAGTTACTCACACACCTAGTCCGTCATGCCAAAAATCAATCACACTCCCATTTCCTCATCTATACAGTTATACACACATAACCTTACTTATTCAAACATATACTAACACATACTTACTCTCTTTTACAATCACTGATACAAGTACACATTGATCCATACAGTCATTTACGCAATCACAGGCTCTCATGTGTAGTCATTGATATATGCCAACTCTCACATGCACTGTGTTTTACATATGTACTTACTTGGACATGTAGCACTGAGATATCCATTCACTCACCAACACACCCATGCACACAGTCAACCGCCCATACAGCTGTTTCCACATGTACTCTTGAACCCATACACCAAGTGAATCAACTGCTCACACATATATGCACAGAGTCACACACCTCCCAGCCACACACACACACACTCACCCTCACATACAAATACTTGGGCAACCAATCAATAACCCATATAGCCACTCATATATCTACTAATCAACACATGCAGCAGCTTACACAGCAACAGACAAAATGATGCACACATTCAGACAGTTTAGTCACTAACCTATGCATTCAGTAAGACACATTTAATCACTCACTCAAACAGTCAGTCAAGCACCCGCTAAATACTTCATCCAGACACTCGTACATACACTCATTCTTAAATATGTAAAACATATTTTAACTTTACAGAAACACACAGACACTGAATGATGTCATCAGTGATGTCATCAGTGATGTCATTTGAGATGTCATCAGTGATGTCATCAGTGATGTCATTTTAGATGTCATCAGTGATGTCATCAGTGATGTCACTGACCATGTCATGAATGATGTAATATGTGACATCATCAGAAGTGGATTGCGGGTGCGCGAGTTATAGTGAGTCCAACTAACTATAACGTGGGAATTTCAATGGTTTTGTATGAGTAAAATGTTCAGCTAACTATAACTGGTTGAAACCTATGGTGTTTTCAGTGAATATATATATATATATATATATATATATATATATATATTTCGCTCACACTTCTCTCGGGTCACAAGAAAAGAACAGCAGCACTCAAGGGAAAGAGATGCACGGTGATTTATTCTTTCAGGGAAAAAGCACAAGACGCGTTTCGGCGTAAGCCTTCGTCAGTGTGTCACTCGTGACCAACAAAACAGCAGGTTAATAAAGTTTTTAAACAATCAATGACACTGACATAGGACTCAACCCTTACGCGCCAATAGAGGCGCCATATTGGAATGGTGTTATCTCCAATGTAAAGGTATTCAAAATTATGAATTGTCAATTAATCCTGACAGTCAATTAAGCCGTGGATCGGCTAGTGTCCTATATACAAAGTGTCTAATCATGATTTAAGTACAAAACTTGTACTGGGAACAACAATGCAGTCATTTGCAAAAAGAATATGGCAATAGTGTTAGTGATATACATCATCAAATATACACATATACCTATACACATATTTACACATGTCAACATGTTCTGAGCCCTGCCCAAATTTATATAGATGGAAGATAAATGCAGGGCATAAGGTAAGGTAAGAAAGGAAATTTAACTAAATACGGAAGGTGCAAAAACACATGTGCATATATACATATACATGTTCATATTATGGTAGCAGTCAAAAATTACCATGAAGAATGAAAATAAGAATGAGAATGGAGATGAAAATGAAAATGAAATTAAAAGGCAGCTCATGGCATACTACCAGACAGATATCAGACAGCTATCAGACAGGTATCAAACAGATGTCAAATATCAAGTGTCAAGTGTCAAATATCAGACAGATTACAAGGGCAAAGGTCACAGGCAGGTATCCAGGTAGTGAGTTAGTTGTTCCCATCTCACTTACCCAGGTGGAATGACATTTCCTCCCCACTATTGAGTCCCCCTGGGTGTTTCGTTGAAAGGTCTATGATGTACCTTGATTCTAACCTGCGAAGTCTCCTCAGTCGATCGCCTCCTCTAACATTAGGTGGAACTACGTCCAACCCAAAGAATTGGAGCTTATTGCGATCCTTGCAATGTTCCTCGGCAAAATGCCGGGCAACCGGATATGCGGTATCCACCTTCTCGATTGCCCGAAGATGTTCCAAGACCCTCAGTTTGAGTTCTTTGATTGTGCTGCCAATGTAGCGAAGGCCACACGGGCAGAGCAAGCAGTATACAACGAACTGAGAGCTGCAGGTTAGGAATTTCTTAATTGGCACTACATTTCCCGTGTCTGGTATCGTGTATGATAACACTCTTCTACTAAATGGATCCAAAAAACTGCAAGCAGCCTCGAGGTGCAGACCGGATGGTAGGGACTGCTCTGTGTGCCCTCTCCGAGCTGAAGGGCAATTGGTGTGAACATTAAAAGCACGGCAGTCCTTGCCGTGGGAGAGGAGCACCATATCCGAAGGACGAGTTGCAGACCGGAAGGTATGTGTCTTGGAAAGGCTTGGAATGCAAACTGTCTTCGTTCCTCAAGCGTGCAGTCCCATGGCAAAAACAACTTGCAGTCTCTGGATCCTACCTACTATAGAATGAACAATGCTCTTAAAGGAAACAGTCACAATGAGCCTACTATAGGTTTTTTATGTAAAGATCACCATCGGAACCACAAGTACCAGCATGCCATCAGGCATTTTCTGGGGTGCCACGCCCACTGAGGGCGGAGTTGTCAACCAAATAAAGATTAAAATCAAGACAACACTGGTGAGTCATCATTGTCCCTGCGCAGTAGCCCATGAAGAAGAGGCGTTTGCCTCGAAACGCGTCGGCAATAAGGATTTGTGAAATGGATCCAAAAAACTGCAAGCAGCCTCGAGGTGCAGACCGGATGGTAGGGACTGCTCTGTGTGCCCTCTCCGAGCTGAAGGGCAATTGGTGTGAACATATATATATATATATTCACTGAAAAAACCATAGGTTATAGACCATATATAGTTAGGAATTAGCATTTAAAAAACCTTATTTTACTCACACAAAACCATTGAAATTCCATATATAGTTAGTTGCACTAACTATATATTGCGCACCCGCAATCCACTGCTGATCATGTCACATATTACATCATTCATGACATGGTCAGTGACATCACTGATGACATCACTGATGACAACATCCAGTGATTATGTGTTTCTGTAAAGTTTAAATATGTTTTACATATTGAAGAATGAGTGGATGTATAAGTGTCTGAATGAAGGTTTTAGTAGGTGCGTGATTGACTGTATGAGTGAGTGATTAAATGCGTCTTACTGAATGCACGGGTTAGTGACTAAACTGTCTGAAAGTGTGCATCAGTATGTCTGTTGTTGTGCAAGCTGCTTCATGTGTTGATCAGTAGCTATATAAGTAGCTATATGGGTTATTGATTGGTTGCACAAGTATTTGTATGGGAGACTGAGTGTGTGTATGGCTGGCTGGGAGGTGTGTGACTCTGTGCAGATCAATGTGTACTTGTATCAGTGATTCTATAAGAGAGTAAGTATGTGTTAGTATATGTTTAAAAAATGTAAGGTGTTCTGTGTTTAACTGTATAGATGAGAAAATGGAAGTGTGATTGATTCTTTTCAGGACTGACTAGGTGTGTGAGTAACTCCATGGATGAGTGGCAGAGTGTGAGTGTCTGTATAGGTGTATGAGTGCATATGATAGTGTTGTCAAGATGAGTGATTGTATGTATGAATGATTGTATGAGTGAATGTGTGTGTAGACATAGGAATCAGTGAGTGCGTATGTAGTAACTAGTATTGGTGTGTCAATGGTTTCAAAAATTATACTCTGTATTTAACACTGGGTGTAACGGAGGTTATATTAGAGTGTGAGGAGATGCATTGTATTATCACATGAATGATATCATCAGTGATGTGATCATTGATGTCAAGTGAGATGTCATCAGTGATGTCATTTGAGATGTCATCAGTGATGTCATCAGTGATGTCACTGACCATGGCATGAATGATGTAATATGTGACATGATCAGCAGTGGATTGCGGGTGCGCAATATATAGTTAGTGCAACTAACTATATATGGAATTTCAATGGTTTTGTGTGAGTAAAATAAGGTTTTTTAAATGCTAATTCCTAACTATATATGGTCTATAACCTATGGTTTTTTCAGTGAATTTTCAAGGTTTTGTAAATGCTAATTCCTAACTATATATGGTCTATAACCTATGGTTTTTTCAGTGAATTTCAATGGTTTTTTAATAGCAAATATCATAAGCTGTCGAATGTCAAGTACGTGGTAAGTGAAAACATTTTCGTGTTTATGCACACTGATCTGCTTTGAATGGTGCCCCCCCCCCTCATTTCTATTAGGAGTACTCTCTCTTTGCAGATAGTGAAAGGTAGTTAACGCAGGCCTTTGCCCCCGTTGTAATCCGTCGTGCCTGCTTCTCTCTCCATTTGATTGATTGTTATCCAAGTATTTACTGTTTTAGAATTAGTTCTCTTTGGTTCATTCTCTATTTACAAACAAACACAGAGTCGCAATACTCTGTTTAGTCTTTGCAGATAACGAAAAATCGTGTAAAAAAAAAAGAAAAGGAATCGAGCAAAATCAGTAGGCCACTAATGGGATCTCTTTTTGACCTCGCTAAAATAGAAACATTAGGAACAACCCCTCATGACAAATACAAAACTAGTGAGATGAACTGAACTCCACACAATGATGGCTGCAAAACAGCTCGGCTCCGCCACCCACCCCGCCCAAAATAACGATAAAGAGCGGCTGCCATGATTGGTTGCGGAATGGCCACGACGGAGCTACGAAATGATGCTGCTCTCATGCTAACCCCAGCTTCAGTCTGAAACATCCAGAAACACTGTAGACTACCAATTCGATCAGTTCCGGTAGCGCCCCAATGTAACCCGGTAGAGAAGAACTAGCCCTCCCCTCTTTCACTGATGGTTCTTGTTGCCTGTCCCTTCTGTTCTCATTTAACAGAACTATTTAGCCTGCTGAAAGGGGTTGTGTTCCGACCGCTGGTTGGTGGAGACATTTTGACTATATTCTGGACCTGCGTTGTCGCGTAATGCGTCATATGACGCGCCGCGTTAGCGCATCCGGAAGTCATCCGGGGCGCGCAGCGCGTAACGTAAGCATAACAAGTCATGTGACTTGTTAATAAAACTTTTCATTGGTTCATTTTACTTTTCTTATTGTAATGATGAAAGGCTTGGTCATATGACCTAAAAATTACGCTTTTCATTACTTCCGAACATTATTTTTTCTTAAATATATGTTATAATGTTCCAGGCTAATGTACTTTCCCGGAAATTTTACAACTGTCCTGCAAGTAAAATATATTCTTTTTTCGAGAAAAAGAGCGTTTCTTCGTCCCATGATGGAGCCGTTGAGCAAAAGAGGGTCGACCTGCTGTCTTAGTCGCCGATACGCCTGAATATGAGATTCTTATCGATCACTTTATGTTGCAGGAATAGAAAACACAACAGCCCTTGACCATTTATCTTTACTGCGTTCCTTCGTATTATACCTTTTACCCTTCATGTAATTGGTCTGCTTTATTTCACTTGCCTTTTAATGATTCTAAAACAGTGACTATTATTACAAACTTTACCAATGTATATACTACTACCATGTTTTCTTTTAAAAACCTTTATTGTGAAAATTTCATTATACAAATACGAGCCTATAACCACGTGGGCCGGCCACGGAGCAAACTGTAATCGTATGTGATGAGTAGACATTTACACTGTAGAGGAACGTAACGGGCGGGCCATTAGGTTGCAAGAACTAAGGTGTCTAACAGTTACGGAATCGGTGGACGTACATTTTATAATTAAAATACGACAGGGCCAGTTACAATAAAATTATCTAGATATACATTTGCGGGCAAGTACCATGGGTGACGTTAATTCGAACTTTCAACAGTACAGTAATCAATAACACATCAGAACTTAATATCAATAGGGATGTCGAAATATTCAATCAATTCTCGTCCCCGCCCGCCATGTGCTTCAAAACTGCATACGTATCTCGTGATTTCAAGGTTCTGCAACCAGTACACAACAAGGAGTTACGAGTCCCATTTATTCCGGCGCCATTTTGGGCGAGGACGGGCAGGTCCAGGATATATTCAAAATGTCTCTACCAACCATCGACTATGATGATGTTCATATGCTGTATTTATTAGAGTAACACTCATCTGTCCACATGAAATTAATTTGCCACAATCTAAACATGTCATTTTAATCTTTCCAAAGTTCTTCTAAATATTTGGGACCGTTTCCCTTGCCTCTGAAGCTCTCAGTGCCACTTCTTTGATGAATGTACTAGCAGGTCAGGGGTTCTCCTCCAAATCTCTCTTTTATGCAGCACTATAATTAATTGGTGCCACCTCTCCATATGACGATGCATGGTATAGTTACCACAACTATATTTTTTTTCGGTTCCTCTGGAGAGTTCATCGTGGCAGATGAAGCGTGTAACGTACCGGGCATTTACCTTTTTTTGCATGTACAGGAAAGGAAAAAAAAATCGAGCGTCCGAGTTCTAAGGTGTCC
Organism: Lissotriton helveticus; assembly: GCF_964261635.1. Classification (NCBI taxonomy): domain Eukaryota; kingdom Metazoa; phylum Chordata; class Amphibia; order Caudata; family Salamandridae; genus Lissotriton; species Lissotriton helveticus. The sequence goes on from NC_136063.1 coordinate 911,246,171, forward strand.
CAGGGCCATTTTAGTGGAGGACATGATACAGCGATAATGCCCTGGATAAGGACACTTCCTTCGGGCACCCCACGCCGTCTTTCGGCGCAGCATTGTAGGATGGCCACACCAGTGCGGCAACTTGCTAGACACCACCTCGGTGCCATCCGGATCTCGGCGCCCCACTGCAGATGAACTGCCTCCACATGGAGAAGCGGGAGAGGCTCGTTTGCGCCGCCTCCCCCCCCCCTTCGGGCACCCCACGCCGACTTTCGGCGCAGCATTGTAGGATGGCCACACCAGTGCGGCAACTTGCTGGACACCACCTCGGTGCCAACCGAATCTCAGCGCCTTGTGTTGTCTTCCATTCCGAAAATATTGTTGGCAGCATTTTGAAAGGAAAGACAAACAGCCGTTTGTGGCCCTCACTACACCGTTCTCCTAGTGAGTCTCACATTGTTACATTTAGGAAGAATGTTGAAGAGTAGTATGTTGAAAATCTGAAGCCATTGTTATACAAACTCTCAACCAGCCTTGGATGGAAAAATCCTGAAGAATGTACAAACTGAAAACCAGTTTTTCTCTGTATAGCATCAGCAGCAACGCTTGAGTCAGCTTTGTGTGAAGCCGCCATTTTGATTCAATCAATAGCGTCCCCCTGCACACATTCAGGGACCTGGTCGTGTCTTCAGGTCAAACGGATTGTGGGACAAGATGCACAAAGGAAAAGGAAAAAAGTTCCGCCGGACCCCGGGAGGTGGCCGCCTATGTCATGGGCGATCTTAGGCCACACCAGGGCAATAGTGAAGCTGCAGCAGGTGCAAATAAGCTTCAGACAGTGTTACAAGCGCTGCTCAGAACTCTCAACTATGACACCACCTCGGTGCCATCCGGATCTTGGCGCCTTGTGCTGGTTCCGGCCTATTCACACATCGGTCCGCTACTGACGCCACCTCACAGGCCAACGGGGCACCCCACGCCGACTTTCGGCGCAGCATTGTAGGATGGCCACACCAGTGCGGCAAATTGCTGGACACCACCTCGGTGCCATCCAGATCTCGGCGCGTTGTGCTGCCTTCGGCCTATTCGCCACAAGTGCGCACGCAACTCAGCTGCATAGCGAGTGAAACACCAAGGGGCGCCCCACTGCAGCCGAGGAACCTCCATCTTGGGGGCGACGCACAGCATCACATTGCTTTCCAATGCAGTCAGATCCTCAAACAGCCCCCACTGACTGACGCGAACTCACAGGCCAACGGGGCGCCCCACGCCGACTTTCGGCGCAGCATTGTAGGATGGCCACACCAGTGCGGCAAGTTGCTGGACACCACCTCGGTGCCATCCGGATCTTGGCGCGTTGTGCTGCCTTTGGCCCCATTCGCACATCAGTCCGCTACTGACGCCATCTCACAGGCTAATGGGGCGCCCCACGCCGACTTTCAGCATTGTAGGATGACCACACCAGTACAGCAACTTGCTAGACATCACCTCGGTGCCATCCGGATCTCGGCGCCCCACTGCAGATGAAGTGCCTCTCAACTATGAAACCACCACTGTGACATCCGGATCTTGGCGCGTTGTGCTGCCTTCGGCCTATTCGCACATCGGTCCGCTACTGACGCCATCTCACAGGCTAATGGGGCGACCCACGCCGAGTTTCAGCATTGTAGGATGACCACACCAGTGCAGCAACTTGCTAGACATCACCTCGGTGCCATCCGAATCTTGGCATCTCAACGCCTAGTGGTATCTTCCATACAGAAAATATTGTTACGCTACCTTTGGCCCCATTCGCACATCAGTCCGCAACTTAGACATCACCTCGGTGCCATCCGGATCTTGGCATCTCAGCGCCTTGTGGTGTCAGTCAGAAAATATTGTTGCGCTGCCTTTGGCCCCATTCGCACATCAGTCCGCTACTGACACCATCTCACAGGCCAACAGGGCGCCCCACGCCGACTTTCAGCATTGTAGGATGGCCACACCAGTGCGGCAACTTACTAGACACCACCTCGGTGCCATCCGGATCTTGGCGCGTTGTGCTGCCTTCGGCCTATTCGCACATCGGTCCGCTACTGACGCAAACTCACAGGCCAACGGGGCGCCCCACGCCGACTTTCAACATTGTAGGATGGCCACACCAGTGCTGCAACTTGCTGGACACCACCTCGGTGCCATCCGGATCTTGGCGAGCTGTGTTGCCTTCGGCCTATTCGCACATCGGTCCGCTACTGACGCCGCCTCACGTGCCAACGTATTTTCTCCGCATTTTATACCCTATGCCGCATAACAGGTCATGTGACTTGTTTATAAAACTTTTCATTGGTTCATTTTACTTTTGGTTTCCTAATGATGGAAGGCTTGATCATATGACCTAAAAACAACACTTTTCATTGGATGAAAACTTTTTTTTTTTCCAAACGATGAAAGCCCCACCTTGTTTCTGGATGTTTCAGACTGAAGCTGGCGTCAGCATGAGAGCACCACCATCTCGTAGCTCCGTCGTAGTCATTCCGTGAGCAATCATGGCAGCCGCTCCCCACCAGAAGCCTGCAGGAGTCGGGGCCCCCAAAACTTTTGATGAATTCTCAAGGCGGAGGGGACGCTTTCGAGAATGGGGTCCAAGACCTAGCAGACAAGCGTCCGATTTCCAAGGTGTCCCAGGGCCATTTCAGTGGACCAGGCCCAAAAAGGAAAGAGCCTGCCGCCATTTTGAGAGTCCTGTGACAGCCGCCTATCGCTGCACCGCAAGAGTGGGCGCAACTCAGCTGAATTGCGGCTTTTGACACAGTGGACCAAAAACGGACGGAATGGCAACTGAAACGGTAAAGGGGCGCCCCACTACAACAGATGACACTCCACCTGGAGAGGCCCGTTCACGCCGCCTCCCCCGGGGCGCCCCACGCCGTTATTCGGAGCAGCATTGTAGGATACCAAAACCAGTGCGGCAACTTACTGGACATCACCTTGGTGCCATCGTTCTGCTGCCTTGGAACTATTCGCACAACAGTTTGCTACTGAAGACCCACCCCCCGCGACGCCCCACGCCGTTATTTGCTGGGTGGCAACTTACTAGACATCACTTTCGTGTCATCTAGATTTCAGCACGTTCTGCTGCCTTGGAACTATTCGCACAACAGTTTGCTACTGATGACCCGCCCCACGCCGGAAATCTGGACGTTGTGCTGCGTTGGGACTATTCGCACAGCCGACCGCTACTTCGTTGTTTTTCCCTAAAAATGTTTATATGTTATTACTATTTTTGTTTTCTTGTATATATTTATAAATTATTAAAGTTTTATAATCTTACTACTTTGTCGGAGTGCTATATATTTTTAATGTGACACATAATTGTAAAAACTTTGATGTACAAAGAGTCATCCCTGGAATCTTCCGCTTCACGCTCGGTCCCCTCCCCAATCACAATACAGGATGGTTTTCAGATAATAGCAACGCTTCTGCTGTGACGGATCTCATCGAGTGTGGGCCTTGATCTACTATAACTCCTTTGAAGAGGGGTGAATCTTTACAGCTGTGGCCATAAACTACATCTGCAGGGCTAGCTGATACCCTAGGACCAGCCTGGACAATCGGACACAGAGGAAAAGGAGTGTCAGAGGGTGCAGTAGTGAATAGGGCGAAAGGGAGGTGTCGGGCGGGCACAGGGTGTGATTCTCAGGAAAGAGCAGCGCAGATGGGGGGAGGTTTATTACCCATGCATAAGACAGAGAGCGGGGGTGACCACTGCCTGGGGGAGATGCTTGCGAGGGTGGGGAGCCATGCTAAGGATCGACAGCGTGCACAGAGTGGGTCTGGTCAAGGCATCTAAAATGGCTGCCGTGCACGACAAAAGTGTGGCATTTGAAAAAAGACAAGATGGCGCAGACAATGTTTTTCAACACTTCCTGATTTCCTTCGAATCGAACGTTAACAGACGTTGGGGCATATTACCAAAGTTAAGCGATATTTATCCCTAACGATGCATTGCAAAGATTTTTTTACCGTCAGAAATTATCGCAGATAAACCTTGCTATTATCAAAGTTTATCGCAAATACGATAAAAACCGACCGCAATGCATTAATATCGCTGAAAACTCAGCGATATTCATGCATTACCGAGCTAATCCTCTTAGCCATGTTATCCACCTCCCATAGGATAACATGGCTAAGAACTGCTCAGGGCAGCTGTTACTTTTTGGAGATATTCGCGCTTATCTCGAATATTTCCAAAAGTTGATAATAGGAGATAGCGATGTTAGCGACTGTTTCCAGTCGCTAACATCTTGGCATGCCCACTTTGCATGTCATTAGTGATAAATATCACTCACATGCAAAGTGGGGCCCAAGATGGTCGCTATCTCCTACTAGCCGTCGCTAACTGGTGTTAGCAACAGCTAGGTAATACAGATATAATTTTATCTCCGCGAAGCGGAGCGCTGTTACAGATATATATCTTGTTTTTGAACGTTAATTTCTCAAAATGCACTGAAGCACATATATTGAGACCTAGCAAAGGCACATCGGGCTACCAGTCCCTAATATTTTACCAAGTTTCGTGCAAATCCATTCAGCCGTTCGATTATTATTATTATTTATTTTTTTTGCCCCGCGGGGCCCTTTTAAAACCTCCACATCAAACCTAGGGGATCAGCGAGGATCTACTATGCCCCCTTATGGTCATTTGCCCCTTCGCTTTGGCCTCCTCTTGTCTCTCGATCCTACCGAGAGACAAGATGGCGGCCGCTACGGACTGTTTGGAATGTTTACAGACACCGGAGAGCCAATCAGCTTCGCTTCGCAAAGCTCCGTAACGCGAAAAGTACGCGAAGCGGTGCGCTGTTACAGATATATATCTTTTTTTGAACGTTAATTTCTCAAAATCCACTGAAGCACATATATTGAGACCTAGCAAAGGCACATCGGGCTACCAGTCCCTACAATTTTGCCAAGTTTCGTGCAAATCCATTCAGCCGTAAGATTATTATTATAATTTTTTTTTTTTGCCCCGCGGGGCCCTTTTAAAACCTCCACATCAAACCTAGGGGGTCAGCGAGGATCTACTATTCCCCCTTATGGTCATTTGCCCCTTCGCTTTGGCCTCCTCTTGTCTCTCGATCCTACCGAGAGACAAGATGGCGGCCACTACGGACTGTTTGCGGCCACTACGGACTGTTTGGAATGTTGACAGACGCCGGAGAACCAATCAGCTTCGCTTCACAAAGCTCCGTTGCGCGAAAAGTACGCGTCCTAGGCCGCTGCCCGGTCCGCGCTTACAGATATATATCTTTTTTTAAACGTTAATTTCTCAAAATCCACTGGAGCACATATATTGAGACCTACAAAAGGCACATCGGGCTACCAGTCCCTACAATTTTGCCAAGTTTCGTGCAAATCCATTCAGCCGTTCGGGCTAAAAGTGAGGCCAACCGCCCTATGGAAATTAACATGGGAAAAACGCGTTTTGGGACCCCCCTTTTTTCTCGGCCCCCCCTTGACGAACCCCCCCCAAATTTTCAAAGGCTGCTCAGAAACAAAATGTGCCATTTTCCTGAAAATTGCAGCCAATTCCGTCCACAAACGGCAAAGTTATTAGACATAGAATTTTCAAAAATCCCATAGAGAAAAAATCCTAACTATATATACCTACTGGCGACCGCCAGTAGGTAATATATATATATATATATATATATATATTACCTACTGGCGGTCGCCAGTAGGTATATATAGTTAGGATTTTTTCTCTATGGGATTTTTGAAAATTCTATGTCTAATAACTTTGGCGTTTGTGGACGGAATTGGCTGAAATTTTCAGGAAAATGGCACATTTTGTTTCTGAGAAGCCCTTGAAAATTTGGGGGGGGGTTTGTCAAGGGGGGGCCGAGAAAAAAGGGGGGTCCCAAAATGTGTTTTTAACATTGAGTTTTCCATAGGGCGGTTGGCCTCACTTTTAGCCCGAACGGCTGAATGGATTTGCACGAAACTTGGCAAAATTGTAGGGACTGGTAGCCCGATGTGCCTTTTGTAGGTCTCAATATATGTGCTACAGTGGATTTTGAGAAATTAACGTTTAAAAAAAGATATATATCTGTAACAGCGGACCGGGCAGCGCTCCAGTTCGCGTACTTTGCGCGCAACGGAGCTTTGTGAAGCGAAGCTGATTGGTTCTCCGGCGTCTGTAAACATTCCAAACAGTCCGTAGCGGCCGCCATCTTGTCTCTCGGTAGGATCGAGAGACAAGCGGAGGCCAAACCGAAGGGGCAAATGACCATAAGGGGGCATAGTAGATCCTCCCTGACCGTTTAGGTTTGATGTGGAGGTTTTAAAAGGGCCCCCCGGGGCAAAAAAAAAAAATAATAATAATAATCGAACAGCTGAATGGATTTGCACGAAACTTGGCAAAATTGTAGGGACTGGTAGCCCGATTTGCCTTTGCTAGATCTCAATATATGTGCTCCAGTGGATTTTGAGAAATTAACGTTCAAAAAAAGATATATATCTGTAACAGCGCACCGCTTCGCGTACTTTTCGCGTTACGGAGCTTTGCGAAGCGAAGCTGATTGGCTCTCCGGTGTCTGTAAACATTCCAAACAGTCCGTAGCGGCCGCCATCTTGTCTCTCGGTAGGATCGAGAGACAAGAGGAGGCCAAAGCGAAGGGGCAAATGACCATAAGGGGGCATAGTAGATCCTCGCTGACCCCCTAGGTTTGATGTGGAGGTTTTAAAAGGGCCCCGCGGGGCAAAAAAAAAAATAATAATAATAATCGAACGGCTGAATGGATTTGCACGAAACTTGGTAAAATATTAGAGACTGGTAGCCCGATGTGCCTTTGCTAGGTCTCAATATATGTGCTTCAGTGCATTTTGAGAAATTAACGTTCAAAAACAAGATATATATCTGTAACAGCGCTCCGCTTCGCGGAGATAAAATTATATCTGTATTACCTAGCTGTTGCTAACACCAGTTAGCGACGGCTAGTAGGAGATAGCGACCATCTTGGGCCCCACTTTGCATGTGAGTGATATTTATCACTAATGACATGCAAAGTGGGCATGCCAAGATGTTAGCGACTGGAAACAGTCGCTAACATCGCTATCTCCTATTATTAACTTTTGGAAATATTCGAGATAAGCGCGAATATCTCCAAAAGCTAGCACCTGCCCTGAGCAGTTCTTAGCCATGTTATCCAATGGGAGGTGGATAACATGGCTAAGAGCATTAGCTCGGTAATGCATGAATATCGCTGAGTTTTCAGCGATATTAATGCATTGCGGTCGTTTTTTATCGTATTTGCGATAAACCTTGATAATAGCAAGGTTTATCTGCGATAATTTCTGACGGTAAAAAAATCGTTGCTAAGCATCGTTAGGGATAAATATCGCTTAACTTTGGTAATATGCCCCAACGTCTGTTAACGTTCGATTCGAAGGAAATCAGGAAGTGTTGAAAAACATTGTCTGCGCCATCTTGTCTTTTTTCAAATGCCACACTTTTGTCGTGCACGGCAGCCATTTTAGATGCCTTGACCAGACCCACTCTGTGCACGCTGTCGATCCTTAGCATGGCTCCCCACCCTCGAAAGCATCTCCCCCAGGCAGTGGTCACCCCCGCTCTCTGTCTTATGCATGGGTAATAAACCTCCCCCCATCTGCGCTGCTCTTCCCTGAGAATCACACCCTGTGCCTGCCCGACACCTCCCTTTCGCCCTATTCACTACTGCACCCTCTGACACTCCTTTTCCTCTGTGTCCGATTGTCCAGGCTGGTCCTAGGGTATCCGCTAGCCCTGCAGATGTAGTTTATGGCCACAGCTGTAAAGAATCACCCCTCTTCAAAGGAGTTATAGTAGATCAAGGCCCACACTCGATGAGATCCGTCACAGCAGAAGCGTTGCTATTATCTGAAAACCATCCTGTATTGTGATTGGGGAGGGGACCGAGCCTGAAGCGGAAGATTCCAGGGATGACTCTTTGTACATCAAAGTTTTTACAATTATGTGTCACATTAAAAATATATAGCACTCCGACAAAGTAGTAAGATTATAAAACTTTAATAATTTATAAATATATACAAGAAAACAAAAATAGTAATAACATATAAACATTTTTAGTGAAAAACAACGAAGTAGCGGTCGGCTGTGCGAATAGTCCCAACGCAGCACAACGTCCAGATTTCCGGCGTGGGGCGTCGCGGGGGTGGGTCATCAGTAGCAAACTGTTGTGCGAATAGTTCCAAGGCAGCAGAACGCGCTGAAATCTAGATGACACGAAAGTGATGTCTAGTAAGTTGCCACCCAGCAAATAATGGCGTGGGGCGTCGCGGGGGGTGGGTCATCAGTAGCAAACTGTTGTGCGAATAGTTCCAAGGCAGCAGAACGATGGCACCAAGGTGATGTCCAGTAAGTTGCCGCACTGGTTTTGGTATCCTACAATGCTGCTCCGAATAAAGGCGTGGGGCGCCCCGGGGGAGGCGGCGTGAACGGGCCTCTCCAGGTGGAGTGTCATCTGTTGTAGTGGGGCACCCCTTTACCGTTTCAGTTGCCATTCCGTCCGTTTTTGGTCCACTGTGTCAAAAGCCGCAATTCAGCTGAGTTGCGCCCACTCTTGCGGTGCAGCGATAGGCGGCTGTCACAGGACTCTCAAAATGGCGGCAGGCTCTTTCCTTTTTGGGCCTGGTCCACTGAAATGGCCCTGGGACACCTTGGAAATCGGACGCTTGTCTGCTAGGTCTTGGACCCCATTCTCGAAAGCGTCCCCTCCGCCTTGAGAATTCATCAAAAGTTTTGGGGGCCCCGACTCCTGCAGGCTTCTGGTGGGGAGCGGCTGCCATGATTGCTCGCGGAATGACCACGACGGAGCTACGAGATGGTGGTGCTCTCATGCTGACGCCAGCTTCAGTCTGAAACATCCAGAAACAAGGTGGGGCTTTCATCGTTTGGGAAAAAAAAAGTTTTCATCCAATGAAAAGTGTTGTTTTTAGGTCATATGATCAAGCCTTCCATCATTAGGAAACCAAAAGTAAAATGAACCAATGAAAAGTTTTATAAACAAGTCACATGACCTGTTATGCGGCATAGGGTATAAAATGCGGAGAAAATACGTTGGCACGTGAGGCGGCGTCAGTAGCGGACCGATGTGCGAATAGGCCGAAGGCAATACAACGCGCCAAGATCCGGATGGCACCGAGGTGGTGTCTAGTAAGTTGCCGCACTGGTGTGGCCATCCTACAATGCTGAAAGTCGGCGTGGGGCGCCCCGTTGGCCTGTGAGATGGTGTCAGTAGCGGACCGATGTGTGAATGGGGCCGAAGGCAGCGCAACAATATTTTCGGAATAGAAGACACCACTAGGCGCTGAGATGCCAAGATCCGGATGGCACCGAGGTGGTGTGTAGCAAGTTGCCGCACTGGTGTGGCCATCCTACAATGCTGAAAGTCGGCGTGGGGCGCCCCGTTGGCCTGTGAGTTTGCGTCAGTAGCGGACCGATGTGCGAATAGGCCGAAGGCAGCACAACGCGCCAAGATCCGGATGGCACCGAGGTGGTGTCTAGTAAGTTGTCGCACTTCTGTGGCCATCCTACAATGTTGAAAGTCGGCGTGGGGCGCCCCGTTGGCCTGTGAGATGGCGTCAGTAGCGGACCGATGTGCGAATGGGGCCAAAGGCAGCGCAACAATATTTTCTGATTTGAAGACACCACAAGGCGCTGAGATGCCAAGATCCGGATGGCACCGAGGTGGTGTCTAGCAAGTTGTGGCACTGGTGTGGCCATCGTACAATGGTAAAAGTCGGCGTGGGGCGCCCTGTTGGCCTGTGAGATGGTGTCAGTAGCGGACTGATGTGAGAATGGGGCCAAAGGCAGCGCAACAATATTTTCTACAATATTTTCGGAGTAGAAGACACCACAAGGCGCTGAGATGCCAAGATCCGGATGGCACCGAGGTGATGTCTAAGTTGCGGACCGATGTGCGAATGGGGCCAAAGGCAGCGCAACAATATTTTCTGAAGAGAATACACCACAAGGCGCTGAGATGCCAAGATCCGGATGGCACCGAGGTGATGTCTAAGTTGCGGACCGATGTGCGAATGGGGCCAAAGGCAGCGTAACAATATTTTCTGTATGGAAGATACCAGTAGGCGTTGAGATGCCAAGATTCGGATGGCACCGAGGTGATGTCTAGCAAGTTGGTGTGGTCATCCTACAATCCTGAAACTCGGCGTGGGTCGCCCCATTAGCCTGTGAGATGGCGTCAGTAGCGGACCGATGTGCGAATAGGCCGAAGGTAGCACAACGCGCCAAGATCCGGATGTCACCGTGGTGGTTTCATAGTTGAGAGGCACTTCATCTGCAGTGGGGCGCCGAGATCCGGATGGCACCGAGGTGATGTCTAGCAAGTTGCTGTACTGGTGTGGCTATCCTACAATGCTGATAGTCGGCGTGGGGCGCCCCGTTGGCCTGTGAGATGGCGTCAGTAGCGGACCGATGTGCGAATGGGGCCAAAGGCAGCGCAACAATATATTCTGAATTGAAGACACCACAAGGCGCTGAGATGCCAAGTTCCAGATGGCACCGAGGTGGTGTCTAGCAAGTTGTGGCACTGGTGTGGCCATCCTACAATGGTAAAAGTCGGCGTGGGGCGCCCTGTTGGCCTGTGAGATGGTGTCAGTAGCGGACTGATGTGCGAATGGGGCCAAAGGCAGCGCAACAATATTTTCTGACTGACACCACAAGGCGCTGAGATGCCAAGATCCGGATGGCACCGAGGTGATGTCTAAGTTGCGGACCGATGTGCGAATGGGGCCAAAGGCAGCGCAACAATATTTTCTGAAGAGAAGACACCAAAAGGCGCTGAGATTCCAAGATCCGGATGGCACCGAGGTGGTGTCTAGCAAGCTATGCAGTTGAGTTGTGTGCGCACTTGCGGCGAATAGGTCGAAGGCAGCATAACAATGTTTTCTGAATAGAAGACACCACAAGGCGTTGAGATTCGGTTACCACCGAGGTGATGTCTAGCAAGTTGCCGCACTGGTGTGGCCATCCTACAATACTGCTCCGAATAACGGCGTGGGGTGCCCGAAGGGGGGGGGGGCGGCGTGAATGGGCCTTCCTAGGTGGAGGCTCGTCTGCTGTAGTGGGGCGCCCCTTTACCGTTTCAGTTGCCATTCAGCTGAGTTTCGGCTGCTCTTGATGCTACAGCGACAGGCGGCTGCAAGAGGACTCTCAAAATGGCGGCCTGTTCTTTGGATTTGGGCCTGGTCCACTAAAATGGCCCTGGGACACCTTAGAACTCGGACGCTCGATTTTTTTTTCCTTTCCTGTACATGCAAAAAAAGGTAAATGCCCGGTACGTTACACGCTTCATCTGCCACGATGAACTCTCCAGAGGAACCGGAAAAAAATATAGTTGTGGTAACTATACCATGCATCGTCATATGGAGAGGTGGCACCAATTAATTATAGTGCTGCATAAAAGAGAGATTTGGAGGAGAACCCCTGACCTGCTAGTACATTCATCAAAGAAGTGGCACTGAGAGCTTCAGAGGCAAGGGAAACGGTCCCAAATATTTAGAAGAACTTTGGAAAGATTAAAATGACATGTTTAGATTGTGGCAAATTAATTTCATGTGGACAGATGAGTGTTACTCTAATAAATACAGCATATGAACATCATCATAGTCGATGGTTGGTAGAGACATTTTGACTATATCCTGGACCTGCCCGTCCTCGCCCAAAATGGCGCCGGAATAAATGGGACTCGTAACTCCTTGTTGTGTACTGGTTGCAGAACCTTGAAATCACGAGATACGTATGCAGTTTTGAAGCACATGGCGGGCGGGGACGAGAATTGATTGAATATTTCGACATCCCTATTGATATTAAGTTCTGATGTGTTATTGAAATATCTTTATTTCGGCCGTCGGCCATAAAAGAGACACATATATACATTCATCAATCATACACAATATATACGTGGAATCAAATAAACCGATAATTACATTAATATGGTATAAAATCAAATTCTCGCCAATAGATTCAAAGACATAATTCATTCAGCGAAGAAATACCAATTTTTAGCAGCAATAATCAATATTAAAATTTATCCATCTTCAAAGGACCTGTCCCATTTTCTTTCGGACAATAAACACTGAGTAAAGAAACCTGCTAATACTAAATACAATAAACTGTGCAGTATTTGTTTTCAGGATTCTGTATGCTACAAGACATGATCTAGTTCCTAAAAGAGCACACATCGGTTTGAGCCATCTTTTCCGAGCATTTAAATATGCTTTGCATATGAACAACATATGGACCTCGTTCTCCTTACATTGAACTGAGCACATAGGACAACTCTCACTTTTACTATTAGGATAATCTAGTTTTTTATTTGTCCAACGCTCAACGTTAGAGTTCAACATAAGGTTCCCGTACCTAAACTTCAGGAAGAGAGTTTTGGCCAGAGGCGGCTCTATTTCGTCCAAGAACTGTTCAAAACATGGTTCGCTTTTGAAGGTTAGGAAGTTTCTTGTTAGGGTGCCAATTCTACTATCATGAGTGTGTCTATCAGTCATAAAGGACCAATATGCTCTCTTCACAGTTTTTTTTGCGAGAGTTGTTAAATTGTCTGGGTTTTCCCAAAATGAACTTAACCCCAAAATATAAAACCATTTTTTAACATGCCCGAACCACCGAAGGGAGTTAAAAGTATCTAAATTTAATAGTTCTTGAAGTCCCTTTCTATAGTCTACCAGTTCCGGAGTGGACCAAGTCCTTATCCAGAACATTAGCGGTCTTAAGGTAGCTAGGTGGTCGGTTCGTTTGAGGTTCAAATCGAAATGGAGAGGTATTAATGGTGTGCTGGTTGGGACCCTTACAATTGATCTCATGAATTTGTTATCAAGGCCTTGAAAACTCTCCTTGGCCCAAGGTCCCCATATCTCAGCCCCATATAAAGCTGCGGACTGAGTCTTGAATTTAAAAAGTTCGAGTACAGGAGTAATGCTTTTGGTTGTACTAGCATTCAGTCTGCAGATTATAGGTTTTACATTATGGGCATATGACACCTTACTTTTTTCGATTTGAGCCTTCCATGTTAATTTAGAATCAAGTACTACCCCCAAATAAACAAAATTCTCCACAGTACCTAAAGTTTCCCCATTCAGGGTCAGGTTCCCTTTATCCGGTCTAATAGGGTTTAAAGCCATGCATTTTGTTTTATCAACATTTATTTCTAGTCCCTTGGTCACACAGTAGCTACTAAAGGAGTTTAGGAGTGCCTGGAGACCCTTCTTCGTTTGGGATATTAAGATGGTATCATCCGCGAAGAGTAACGCAGGCACTCTCTCTCCATTTAGTTGTGGCGAATCGTTATTGCAAGCATTAAGATAATCAGGCACATCATTAACAAAAATAGAAAACAAAGTGGGGGCCAGGACGCAACCCTGTCGGACACCACGCATTATCGGGATGTCTCGCGTCAATTCACCTTTCGGACCCCATCTGATGTTTGCGTGATTTCTAGCGTGCAATTCAATAATGTGTACCAAAAGACTTGCTGGCAGGCCGGCTGTGTTTAACGTTCTCCATAGTAGGTTGCGAGGAACAAGGTCAAATGCCGCCCTTAGATCGATAAAGGCTACATACAAATGACCTTTCCGAATTTGGACATACTTCCAAATCAGGCAACAAAATCTAAAGACCTGATCTAGCGTACTGGTCTTGGACCTAAAACCTGCCTGAAATTTGGAAAGTATGGCCGATTCCTCCAACCAGTCATTTATCCTAAATAGTAGGTGCTTAGCATAAAGTTTTTGCAGAATGTCCATCAAACTAATAGGTCTGTAGTTTGAGGGTACTGATCTTTTTCCCTTTTTAAAAATCGGGACAACTTCTGCAGCACGCCAACTGTCGGGATAATTACAGCTTATGGACAGGGCATTAAACAAACGGTTAATATAGGGAGCCCAAACTTCAGGTACATGTTTGTAGAGGTCACCCGATACTTTATCTGGTCCGGGGGCTTTATTATTTTTTAGTTCATTAATTGCTCTGTGTGTTTCCTCCAGAGTAAAGTCAAGACACACAGGTGGTGGGAGTAGACATGGGGGCTCCTCCTCATTATTATTCTCATATGGTTTATACAAATTTGAAAAGTGCGTTACCCATGTCATTTCGTCAATATACGAATCCCTCACGGGTCTACTGGCGTGTCCCCCATTTGCAACCAACCTCCAAAAGCCGACATTGTCATTGCGTTTAGCAGACAACAACATTTCTGCCCAGATTGACTCTTCCCATGTTTTTTGAGATACCCTTTGAACTCGCTTATACTCCTCCCTAGCGAGTCTAACATCCTCTTGGACTTTACTTCTAATTGCATCTAAGAGCTTTCTCTTAGCCATTTTGCAAGCGTGGTCATACCACAGTTTTCCATGGCATCCCACGCGTACGTTTTGGCAGTTCTTCCTCGGCAATTTAGACATATGGACCCTAAGTTCTTCAAAAAAGACAGTGTGTAGCTCAATAAAATAATCACAATTATCAGTAGCTAAAGGTTGTCCTACTAAGGGTGAAAAGGTCTTATCAAACAATGAATAAACTGCAGCCAGGGTCTTACCCTCGCTTAAAAGATGTGGCCATTTTAAAGCACGTCTATTATTATTAATTATATGTGCCTGCTCACATGGGACATCAACACCCACCTCACATGATGCCGGACCATAAATGTCATTAATTATCTGCGGGTCAATAAAAAGTTCCAGAGGGAAATGATCACTCTCTGCCCTCAAGGAGACTTTAAAATCAAGCATAAAATGCCAAATAATTAATGAAACGAGGATAAAATCTAATCTACTATTCGATTTCCCAAAGGTAGGTTGTTTTGTAAAGTCTGAGGGAAGTCGACCATTACACGCTCTAAGGCCATGGTCAACTGTTAGCCTCATAAGTTGAACCGCCAGAGTACTACAGGGGACATAGTTCAGGGTGTCAAGCTGAGGAATGTTATATGCTTGATCTTCCTCTTGGAATATATCTGTGATCCCATGAATTGGTTCAAAATTGCAGTTTAAATCGCCCCCTATTATTACAGGAGTTTCGCCCACCACCCTTTTCATGAAAGTATCCAAAATTTCCAGAGTGGGCGAGACTTTTGAATGCCCTATTGGTCTATTATAAACATTAATAATGTAATATTCGCCCCCATTGGTAGATACAATTTTTAAAGCCAGAATATCTGGGGTTCCTGTATCTGTAACCTCGGCTCTTACAGTTAAGGTAATTTTGAGCCATATGAGCAATCCCCCACAAGGCCTTCCCCTGACGGACTGCGAGGCCTTGTTACCAAAAGTTTTGTAACCCACCCTGTGCGGGATGTCCAATGCCCAGGTTTCTTGCAATAGGCAGAGGTCACTGCTGTCAATGTAGTCTGCCCATTCTGGGTCTTTCAGATTTTTACCCACTCCAGCGATATTCCATGACATGAAAATCAATTGGGGGGTTGGCTCAGTACTACGAGCATCTGGTACATTATTAGAGACCAATGGCAACAAGGGGGTGGCTGCACTATCTTGCTGTGAGTTGACTATGGACAATATCTTGGCTGGGGGACCAATCATGGCAACAGCGCATTCATCAGCCTTTTCAATATGTGCTAATATCGGGTTTGGATACCTTTCCATTTGTCCGTGGTTATAATCAGGTGTTACAAGATTGCTTGCAGGGGGCCCTGCCATTGAAGTTGCAGAGGCCATTAATTCTACATTAGCCTTTGCTTGCCTTGTAAGTCAGTCTACCTCCTCAAGGCAGCTGAACCTATTCTGGGTGGGTAAACCATTCCAGCACATAGAGGATTCTTGATAATTGGAGGAATAAATCCTCCATGGGTTGCGCTGAACCAAAGACCAGCCATCGTAAAGGGATTTTTTGGGGGGTGGAGGATAGAAAAAGGACAAAGGTCTAGGAATTACACGGGAACCTTCCCCATTGGGACAAGTGCAGATATAACGTGCTGTATGCGGGTCCTCAAAGGTCACCACTACACAATCTCCAACCACCATTTTCTTTGTAGGGCCCACCCAAGGGACACGTCGTACCATCAACACACTGCTCTTCCTGCCATTGGGAATTGCACGGTTCGCGTTGAGCCAGTGCATTGTTTTGTTCTTCAAAGACCAATGGTTCTCGTGATGGCCAATGACAAGCTCTGGAACGCCCGTCAGAACAACCACGTAGTCGTTTGCCTCTGGGGGAAGATCGATATACCCCCCTCTGAAATTATTCTTTTCAGATGAACCCCGGGGATACTGTTGGTAAGGTTCTGTAGGCCGTTGTTTAGGAGGGGGAACTACAGTAGGGTTAGAGATAGGTTTAGTACAAAGACGGGAAGGAACGACAGGTAGAGGCGCAATAATTTGGTTCACGCCCACTGATCGTGGTTTCGGAACTGGACGTACAGGTAGAGGTGTAGATAAAAGAGAATTAGATACCTGTGGAGTTGGATCCTCTACCC
This sequence comes from Lissotriton helveticus, assembly GCF_964261635.1. Taxonomy (NCBI): domain Eukaryota; kingdom Metazoa; phylum Chordata; class Amphibia; order Caudata; family Salamandridae; genus Lissotriton; species Lissotriton helveticus. The sequence goes on from NC_136063.1 coordinate 911,262,649, forward strand.
CAATGCCCTGGTTTTCTAGACTTCTCAAGCCCAGAGTAGCCAGGGCTATAATACTTTTTTCCATTTCCAACAAACTGTTTTCAATGGAGGAGAGTCTATGTGCAAGGGGGGAGAGTAACTTCTTAAGTGTTTCCCAAACCGTGTTTATAAACTCCCCGTCCTTCCCTTCCTTCCCTAACTGATCCTCGACAGTTAAACTCCCTTCCTGAGGGGTACTAAAGTTTTTTGCTGGTAAAGACACACCCTTGGGACCCTCTACGTGTATCTGTTCCTTCGAAGTAATCCCTTCGATCGTTTCAGGGATTTGAGCAGGGGGCAGTTTTGGTTTTTGCACAGGTCTTGCCCTTTTTCCATAATAAACATACCGGGAAATCTTTTTCCTTTTTTGGGAGGTGCCCAAATCTAGATTAGGTCTTGAAGAGTTAAAAATTACAGGGTCAGGAAAATTAGAACTATTAACCTGCGTGACAACAGAGGGTTTTACAGTTGCTGAATTAAAAAAGTTAAAAGATACATTTTTCACGGGGGACAATACAGATGGGATTATGTCACCGGCATCTTCAATGGACTCTGCAGTCTGTAAACCAAGCTGTAGAGTTGGAGCCTGGTGAACCTCTGCCTGCACAACTAATGATTTAAGAGTGGCAGGTCTATCCGGGGTAACAGCAGTTGCAATATGCCCCAATGAAGATTTTTTCGAGGCAGTGATTACCTCTGATAATCTTCTTGCGGCTGCCAGTTCAAGAGAAACACGGGACTGTAACTTAACAATTTCCTCATCAATTGCCTGATTAGTACGGGTGATAAAATCATCCATTGGGCCACTGATTGAGGTGTTTCCCTTGCCAGACTTACTACGGGTAATCCTAACTGACATATTCGTGAACAGTGAGAACCCAAATACAACCTTCTATGGATCAAAATAATTTCTAACAACAATAACCACAGTAGGACGAATTCCCCGGATAGGCGAAGGAGGGTAGGCCAGTCCAGTCCTCGGCCGTCCTCGAACGGCCTCAAACGGCCCAGTCTTTGCCCTGTCTTCGCCCGGGCTGCGTCCCGCGCTGCGGGAGAATAGGAGGAAGAAATAGGTGACGTGAAAGGCGAGGGGCGGGGCCAGCAGGGAGAGCGGACCGGAAGGTGGTAGACGGTCTCGCAGGGACTCCCGGTTCCTGGAGTCCCTGCACGCTCGCAGCCCCGCTAGCGCCTCTCACCCGCAGCCAACAACAGCAAGCAAGTCTCCTCAGTGATCCCCCAAGCCCCTCTACGCGACGCGGCACCCGCGGAGCGGGTGCGGCGAGAAGTAGGCTTGGAGGTATGGGTGCCGCTGGCGTCCTAGTCCGTTTCAGGTGAGAGCTCCGTGTAAAAGCAATGTGACCCACAGGAAGGGCAGAGGCGGGAGATTTTAAAATCCTCGGCAAGGCGGGGGGCGGGGCCAGCAGGGAGAGCGGACCGGAAGGTGGTAGACGGTCTCGCAGGGACTCCCGGTTCCTGGAGTCCCTGCACGCTCGCAGCCCCGCTAGCGCCTCTCACCCGCAGCCAACAACAGCAAGCAAGTCTCCTCAGTGATCCCCCAAGCCCCTCTACGCGACGCGGCACCCGCGGAGCGGGTGCGGCGAGAAGTAGGCTTGGAGGTATGGGTGCCGCTGGCGTCCTAGTCCGTTTCAGGTGAGAGCTCCGTGTAAAAGCAATGTGACCCACAGGAAGGGCAGAGGCGGGAGATTTTAAAATCCTCGGCAAGGCGGGGGGCGGGGCCAGCAGGGAGAGCGGACCGGAAGGTGGTAGACGGTCTCGCAGGGACTCCCGGTTCCTGGAGTCCCTGCACGCTCGCAGCCCCGCTAGCGCCTCTCACCCGCAGCCAACAACAGCAAGCAAGTCTCCTCAGTGATCCCCCAAGCCCCTCTACGCGACGCGGCACCCGCGGAGCGGGTGCGGCGAGAAGTAGGCTTGGAGGTATGGGTGCCGCTGGCGTCCTAGTCCGTTTCAGGTGAGAGCTCCGTGTAAAAGCAATGTGTTATTGATTACTGTACTGTTGAAAGTTCGAATTAACGTCACCCATGGTACTTGCCCGCAAATGTATATCTAGATAATTTTATTGTAACTGGCCCTGTCGTATTTTAATTATAAAATGTACGTCCACCGATTCCGTAACTGTTAGACACCTTAGTTCTTGCAACCTAATGGCCCGCCCGTTACGTTCCTCTACAGTGTAAATGTCTATTCATCATATACGATTACAGTTTGCTCCGTGGCAGGCCCACGTGGTTATAGGCTCGTATTTGTATAATGAAATTTTCCCAATAAAGGTTTTTAAAAGAAAACATGGTAGTAGTATATACATTGGTAAAGTTTTTAATAATAGTCACTGTTTTAGAATCATTAAAAGGCAAGTGAAATAAAGCAGACCAATTACATGAAGGGTAAAAGGTATAATACGAAGGAACGCAGTAAAGATAAATGGTCAAGGGCTGTTGTGTTTTCTATTCCTGCAACATAAAGTGATCGATAAGAATCTCATATTCAGGCGTATCGGCGACTAAGACAGCAGGTCGACCCTCTTTTGCTCAACGGCTCCGTCATGGGACGAAGAAACGCTCTTTTTCTCGAAAAAAGAATATATTTTACTTGCAGGACAGTTGTAAAATTTCCGGGAAAGTACATTAGCCTGGAACATTATAACATATATTTAAGAAAAAATAATGTTCGGAAGTAATGAAAAGCGTAATTTTTAGGTCATATGACCAAGCCTTTCATCATTACAATAAGAAAAGTAAAATGAACCAATGAAAAGTTTTATTAACAAGTCACATGACTTGTTATGCTTACGTTACGCGCTGCGCGCCCCGGATGACTTCCGGATGCGCTAACGCGGCGCGTCATATGACGCATTACGCGACAACGCAGGTCCAGAATATAGTCAAAATGTCTCCACCAACCAGCGGTCGGAACACAACCCCTTTCAGCAGGCTAAATAGTTCTGTTAAATGACAACAGAAGGGACAGGCAACAAGAACCATCAGTCAAAGAGGGGAGGGCTAGTTCTTCTCTACCGGGTTACATTGGGGCGCTACCGGAACTGATCGAATTGGTAGTCTACAGTGTTTCTGGATGTTTCAGACTGAAGCTGGGGTTAGCATGAGAGCAGCACCATTTCGTAGCTCCGTCGTGGCCATTCCGCAACCAATCATGGCAGCCGCTCTTTATCGTTATTTTGGGCGGGGTGGGTGGCGGAGCCGAGCTGTTTTGCAGCCATCATTGTGTGGAGTTCAGTTCATCTCACTAGTTTTGTATTTGTCATGAGGGGTTGTTCCTAATGTTTCTATTTTAGCGAGGTCAAAAAGAGATCCCATTAGTGGCCTACTGATTTTGCTCGATTCCTTTTCTTTTTTTTTACACGATTTTTCGTTATCTGCAAAGACTAAACAGAGTATTGCGACTCTGTGTTTGTTTGTAAATAGAGAATGAACCAAAGAGAACTAATTCTAAAACAGTAAATACTTGGATAACAATCAATCAAATGGAGAGAGAAGCAGGCACGACGGATTACAACGGGGGCAAAGGCCTGCGTTAACTACCTTTCACTATCTGCAAAGAGAGAGTACTCCTAATAGAAATGAGGGGGGGGGGGCACCATTCAAAGCAGATCAGTGTGCATAAACACGAAAATGTTTTCACTTACCACGTACTTGACATTCGACAGCTTATGATATTTGCTATTAAAAAACCATTGAAATTCACTGAAAAAACCATAGGTTATAGACCATATATAGTTAGGAATTAGCATTTACAAAACCTTGAAAATTCACTGAAAAAACCATAGGTTATAGACCATATATAGTTAGGAATTAGCATTTAAAAAACCTTATTTTACTCACACAAAACCATTGAAATTCCATATATAGTTAGTTGCACTAACTATATATCGCGCACCCGCAATCCACTGCTGATCATGTCACATATTACATCATTCATGACATGGTCAGTGACATCACTGATGACATCACTGATGACATCTCAAATGACATCACTGATGAGATCACTGATGACATCTCAAATGACATCACTGATGACATCACTGATGACATCTCAAATGACATCACTGATGACATCACTGATGACATCTCATTTGACATTACTGATCACATCACTGATGACATCATTCATGTGATAATACGATGAACCTCTTCAGACTCTAATATAACCTTAGATACACTCAGTGTAAACAGACACTCATAGACTGTCACTCATCCATGGAGTTACTCAGACACTTAGTCAGTCATGCAAAGAATCAATCACACCTCCATTTCCTCAACTATACAGTTATACACACCTTACTTATTCAAACATATACTAAAACATATTTACTCACTTATACAATCCTGGATACAAGTTCACAATGATCCATACAGCCACTCACACATTCACTGGCTCTTATGCACAGTTATTTATATATGTCAACTCTCACATGTACTGTGTTTTACATATGTACTTACTTTGACATGTAGCACTGAGATATCCATTCACTCACCAATACACTCATGCACACAGTCAACCGCCCATACAGCTGTTTCCACATGCACTTTTGAACCCATACATCTAGTCAATCAACTGCTCACACATCTATGCAGAGAGTCATACACCTCCGAGCCACCCACACACACACTCAGTCTCCCATACAAATGCTTGGGCAACCAATCAATAACCCATACAGTTAATCATATAGCTAATGATCAACACATGCAGCAGTTTACAGAACAACAGACATAATGATGCACAAATTAAGACAGTTTAGTCACTAACCCATGCACTCAGTGAGACACATTTAATCAGTCACTCATACAGTCAGCCATGCCCCTACTAAATCCTTCATCAAGACACTTATACATCCATTCATTCTTCAATATGTAAGACATATTTTAACTTTACAGAATTATACAGTCACTGGATGACGTCATCAGTGATCTCATCAGTGATGTCATTTGAGATGTCATCAGTGATGTCACTGACCATGTCATGAATGATGTAATATGTGACATGATCAGCAGTGGATTGCGGGTGCGCGATATATAGTTAGTGCAACTAACTATATATGGAATTTCAATGGTTTTGTGTGAGTAAAATAAGGTTTTTTAAATGCTAATTCCTAACTATATATGGTCTATAACCTATGTTTTTTTCAGTGAATATATATATATATATATATATATATATATATATATATGTATATATATTGTACTAGCAAATGTCCCAAGATGAGAGGAGCAACAGTGGCTGGTGCTGGCGGCAAGGTTCAGGACACCCTCGCAAACAATGTTTTCAGCAAAGACTCTTCAAAGAAGACGCCGCACACTACCTCGATTGTTGATCTTTAGTTTATTTTCTGTAGGTTCCCCACCTACGCGTTTCGGACAAACAAACTGTCCCTGATCACGGTTACAAACATATGTCCATCATTTGTGTTTACCTTAAATACCTGATGACACCACATGGCTATATATATATATATATATGGAAAACAAATCCTGAAGCAGAAAAAGCGAACTCCTTCACCTGGAACGGACCACCACAAAGGTTTTCAAAATTGCAGTGCGTTTTATTAAGCCTTCTCACAACATGATGCGTTTTAGCCAGGTTGCCCCGGCCTTGATCACATGACGTGTCAGGAAAGAACTCCACCCTTAAATACTATGAATCAATGTGAAACCCTCCCATTCTTCACATGAAAAGGGTAAACAGACTAGTAATCACTTATAAAGTGCATAGTGCAATTGTGCAAAAGCAAATCCTGTCATAGAAGTTCAACAATTCATTTTATACATTGTTCAACATAATTTAAATATTCCCGCTTAATTTTAAAAGCAGAATATTCAAAAAATATTATTTGTTCAATTTTAAAGAAATCCGGGGCAAGTGCCCGAGTCCTAATCTATTAGTAGGACTAATAATATTGCACGATTCTGATAACAATTGATCATAGTAAAACCCATTTGTGTAATTAATAAAAATTTAGTTGATTACAACCCTTCATAGATGATAAGTTAAAATAAATGAATGTGCGGATGCAATTATCAAGCAGTCTTATAAATGGCCAAAAAGATGAATACATTATTAGACATAATAATACTGCTCTAACTCAAAAACTTGAAAGTATAAAGAAAAGGATCAATTCTCAATCAATGAATAAATATATATGTGTATAAAATTAGAATATAGAATGAATAAAATGAATAAAATTTAGGCAATTTGGTAGAATCATGATAAAATGCTAATAAGTATCAAAAGATCCATAATAGATTGATAACCCTCTCTCAGAAAACCCCATAGTCAAACTAGAACAAACTAGAAGACCAATTAGGTAATATACAATAAAAGGTAAAGTTAAAAATCCATTATATTCAAAAAAATTATTAATGAATTTACACATAAATCTAAAATCTAAATTCATATATATACACACATATATACCATCTGTATCAAAGAAGCTTAAATCATCATGAAATGGACATATTGTAAGTATTGATTTAGTACATAAAGATTAACCTGATATTGAGCCCAATACCAAGTATACATCTAAAACATTCTTAATACCAAACCCATATATGCTAGTGTATTCATAGAAAGTTAACCATATCCTCTCCTGTGTTCAAACCATTAGGTATCTTGGTATTTAATCTCACTATGTATTTACTCTCTAGCTGGCGGAGTTTTTTCTCCCTGTCTCCACCACGTATTGATTTTGGAACAGAGTCAATTACATACATATATATATCAATTGTATATCATCCACATCCAGACACAGAATTGAACACAGACCAACTTAGATGCATTCAAGCTTTATAGCTGTTGCTGAGTGGCCGCTACGCGTTTCAGTCACAGCCTTGATCACACTAACATGGCGGCGCCATTGGTGTAGGATTTAAACAATATGGTAAGCACAAACATAAACAAAGTACTTCTTTTTTTCTTAAATTCCAATATAAGTAAATATAAAATTCAAAATCCAATGTATCTCCTTATTTAGTAGAAACATATTATTGCTGTTCCATTCAAGTCATTTTCTTTTCATACTTTGACTCTACCAATGTAAACATGTATTGGAAAAAGTATATCAGCATCAATTTTTATAATGAAACTTCTGAATGTGTTATACCGTAAAACATTCCATGCAATGCAGAAATAAATAAAATAATAATAAATCCATGTTATAGGCCATCTTAATCATTCTCTCACAGTAATGTCTGGGCTTATTTTATTCTGTTAAGATGCTCATACTGCTATAGGAGCTTGGCCACTGACAACAGCCATCTTCAGCAAGCTCAAATTTAGTTCACATGTCTCCTCTATAGACAATTATGCAAATTGCTGTGTTGCCTCATATGTTTTAGGTGTGGGGAAAGAGAGAAAGCTTGGCATTGGATCTTGTTTATGGTGTGTATCATTTGTGTAGTCTTTGTAGGTGGGTGTATGTTTATAGTTCATGACGGAAAGTGTTATGAGGTGTTGTGTGTGGGAGATTTTGTTGTTATGGTGTGTATTATGTTTTGTTTTTGAGGAGTAGTTAACGGAGGTGCTGATGTATTTGTTTCCTGAGAAGGATTTCTTTGAAGAGTATTGTTTACGAGTGGAAGTTTTAAGGTTACGTGGGTGGAGATGTGTTTGTGAGTAGAGTGTATGTTGTGTGTAAGAGGAGATGAACTAAAGTTAAGAGTGTTTGTGTTAGATTTGATTGCTGCACGGGGTAATATAGGTGGTGCAGTGGAGTGCAAGTGTTGTACGGTTGTGTTATTGTGGTAGAAAGAAGAGGAGGGTGTTGGTAGGAGAAAAGATGGAAGGCTGAGTACAGGTTGGTTATTGACAAAAAGGGTTCCATTAGGAGTAATTAGAGTAGGGAGTGTGTGTCTGGATGGGATATAGTTAATGATGGTATCGATTTGGGTTGTGTTAGTGATGAATTAATTGGTTAGTGGTATAGAATAGAGTTGTGTGTTTGTAAGTGATATTGCAAATATGGTATAGCTGGGATCGAAGGCTGTATAGGTTTGTTTTTTGGGGTTTTGTAAAGGGTGCTTAGACATTGAACTTTGTATTGGGTTAGTTTGTAGTAAATGAGAAGAGTACATGTGCTGTGAGTGTCTTTATCTGGTTGTGGATGGGGTAGGGTGGGTGCTGGTGTATGTCAGACTGGGCAGCATTTCTGGCTCTAGACCTGACCAGTCCCAAACAGGCAGCTGCCCTTGTCCTCTCAGCTCCTAACCTCGACGCCTTGGCGGAGACACCCTGAGACCTGGCCTTAAATATACCTAGTAATCAGGTGTCCCCTTTGGCTAATGGAAACCCAAGCCATAACCAATCAGAAAACCAGCCCTAAGCCTTAGAACTAATAGGACAACAGCCTCTTATAATCAATCACAGCCCTTATCCCTATGTCAAAAAGAAACTTTAGCCCTAGCCCTAGTTCCAACCCTAGACAGAGCAGCCAATCATGCAGGAAACCCTAACCCCATGTCCAATAGAAACCCTAACACCAGCAAACAATCAAAAACCCTAAACCTATCCACCAATCAGATCACTAACCCTAAGCCCTACATCTGATAGAACCACTGACCCTGGAACCAATCAGCACCCTCAAATACTCAACCAATGAGAACACTAACCCTAACCCAATAGAAACATCAGATACAGCCACCAATTGGTGCACACATGTAGCATCCAATAGCAGCCTATACAAGGTGCCTGTGACCCTACAAACGTTTGCTGGGCAGGGGGCTGGAAGCTGCTCCTCAATTCAGACTCTCCTAGGAGACAGACAGGCTCAATCCACACTCTGGAGATCTGCAGGTAAGGGCCTAAAAACTTTTCCCTCTAACAATACTGTTTTTCCAATGCTTAACTCACTCTACTAGACACAAAACAAGTGTTACAAACCCTTAAAACACAGCTTAACACCTTCGAGTCTCATGAGGAGCTCAGCTCGTCATGAGCCACGGTGCTCGTGTGCTCATGACGAGCTGAGCTCGTCATGACCGTTAGAACGCTCCCATGCTGGGCAAATTCACCTGCTGTGTGAGCGTTGTAAAGAAACGGGTGTGGTCATGACGAGCTCAGCACCTCATGAGCACACGACCACCGTGGCTCATGACGAGCTGACCTCGTCATGAGCACGGGGGCACTGTGCGCGCCCCCCGCCCCCAGCACAGCAGGGGATTTTACCCAGCTGTGAAGGGGTTAAACAACTAACAGCAGACTACTGAAGTCTCTGAGCACCCTCAGTTCAGTCTTTGATTGATAGGATCTCTGTTGGTAAGGGGGCGTAATCTGGTTTCACTCACTTGCTAAGACAAAATGGGAATTGGGGGTGGATTGCGTAATACACAGGCATGAGCACAGATCAAGGGAGAAACTAGGAGAACAAATCAGGTAGTCACGGGCAACAGGTGAAAAGTGATGCAATCACGGTCAGGTAAATACTACAGTTTTTAAACTATGACAAACACAAGCAAACAGGTGAAAATGATACAATCACTGTTAAAGGGAAATCGCTTTAAAATTTCAGGGAAGATACAGCACAAGTCTGCCTTTATATCACCTCCTGGTCCTTTGCTAACTGCAATCTTGGGCAAAGGGAAACTGCAGCTCTCAAAATGGATTTGAATGTTTTTAGGTTCACCCAACCATCCTCCAGGTAAAACCTCTGCATTTGGAGAACACTTATCCGACCTGATAGCTCAGGGTGCACTCGGTGATGCCAATACTCTAATTCTTGGCGACCTGAACCTACGGTGGAATGAGACCAACAGCCCGATAATCTAATCGCTATCCAGTCTCCTCTGTGATAACAATTTAATCCAGTGCTGCACAGAGGAGACACACTACAAAGGAGCCACCTTGGTTGCCGTCATCACTCAAAGAAACACAATCACTATCAATCACATACTCCCCGTCGACTGGTCAGACCACCACATGATCTTATTTCATATCAACCAACTAACTCTTTCTCAATCACCTCTGCAAACCACCCCCAAATGATTGAGAAACTTCTCTCAGGTTCCCATGGGAATCCTCGAAGAACAGATAAGCTCACTTCTCCCCGACTCTAATGACCACCTCTCCACTAACGACCTCACCGATTGTTACAATGCAAAGCTAGTGTCTATGCTTGACAAAATAGCTCCCCTAAAGCTCAAAAGAAGCAGAGTCATCCCATCCAGATCATAATTCAACTCCGACCTCAACTCTGAAAGGAGAAAACTAAGAGCCAAAGAAAGTGGAGAAATAACCCTACCTCCATTCTCCGCTATCAACTCAAATCAGCTTGTAGGAAGTAGAAAAATCACATCAAAATCAAGAAATCCAGCTTTTTCCGCTCAGTGCTGGATAGTGCCAAATACAGACCCAAGGAGCTCTATAGCATCATCAGACAACAAACCTCCAAGCCTGTGTCCTCCTCTGTACAGGCGTCCAAAGAACTATGCGCCAACTTCGCCAACTTCTTCAATGATAAGATCACAAAAATTGAACTCTCACTGGACGTCAACAACACGCACCTCTTGAAGAGCATCGTGGCTGGGTCGCTTGATCTTTCTTCTGGTTCCTCTCCGAATTCCTGGCTTAGTTTCCGTCCCATTCAAGAAACTGAGATAATCACGTTGATCTCCACCTCCAAACGCTCATGTCCTAGACCCCATTCCTCCCCTACTGATGAAAAAAATGAAGCACGCCTTAGCTCCACCTCGGAGCACGATCAAAAATAGCTCCCTGAAAAATGAAGTGGTTCCAGACTGCCTTAAAATGGGTCAAGTCACCACCTGTTGACAAAACCCGGCCTAGATGCGACAGATCTGAACAATTTTAGAACGGTGTCGAACATCCCCCTTCTCTCAAAAACACTAGAAAGATGCGTACTACATCAACTAACCCAGCACCTGGACAACATCAACCTCAGTCTGGCTTCCGAAAAGGCTGTAGCACAGAAACAGCGATTCTAAACATCATTGACGATATACATGGATCACTAGACTCTGACCAATGCTGCCTCCTCATTCTCCTTGACCTCTCTGCAGCATTCGATACTGTTGATCACAAACTCCTCATAAGGGCTCTCCAAGAAAAAGCTGGTCTTGGCGAGGTCGTCCTCAAATGGTTCTCCTCCTTCCTTCACAATCGCACACAAAAAATAAAAATAAAAAACTTCACTTCCGACCTCCAGCAAGTCAACAAAGGCGTCCCTCAAGGCTCGGTGCTTTCACCGCAACTCTTTAACATCTACATGGAACCTGTCTCCAAACTACTCAGAAAAGCCAACATTCGCTTCCATCTCTACGCTGATGATACTCAGATCTATCTGAAAACTACCTCTCTCAAAGACATACAGAGACTTAACGATGTCCTGAAAGATGTCCAACACTGGTTGACAACCAACCTCCTGAAACTAAATCCTGATAAAACTGAGACACTCCTCATCTCGAATATGGAGGATAACCCCCAAATTGCCGAATGGTTAAAGGCCATTGATGCGCTCAACGGGAATCTCACCCTAGTAGCCTCTGTCAAATCCCTAGGCATCACTCTAGACCCAAAACTGAACATGACGAGACACATTAAGAATTTGACCAAAAGTGCATTCCTTAACATCAGACTACTGAACAAAATAAAACCCTACATTCCGCACAATGATCTCAAACAGGCCACCCAATCTCTGGTACTGTCAAGACTCGACTATGGGAACGCAGTCCTCTCAGGATTTCCAAAATCACATCTGGCTCCCATCAAAACAACGTTGCATGCGGCCACCAAAATGATCACCAGTATCAAGAAATTCGATCATATCTCCCCGGCATGCAAGGAATTTAAGTGGCTTCCAGTCGAAATGCAGATTAGCTTCAGAACAGCCTGCCTCAACCATAAAGCCCTTCACACCGGCAAACCTGAGTACCTGGCAAAAAAACTCATAAAAGCCGGCCAGTCCAGGAACCTGTGAAGCTCAAACTACCCTCTTTCTCATCCCACCTAAAAATGGAAATAAAAAAACTTTGGATCGATCCTTCACCGGAAGCGCTCCCAAAATTTGGAACTCCAAACCCCCTCACATCAGAACCATTCCCTCCTTTCTAGAATTCAAAAGCCAACTCAAAACCCTGTTCCTCAACCACTCCCTAGGAAGTGGACTGCATGGAGCAGGTAGCAAACAACGAGCTCTGCTCCAGCTCTAAGACTCTGAAGAACAATGAAGGCAAAATAATGTACTGCACTACATTGTGATGCTCTTTATTTTTGCGCTCTTCTGTTGATATGTCGCTCTTCTGTTTTGTATCTGATGATTATCTGTTATGTACCTACTGTAAAGCGCCCAATACCCCTGGGTCTGGCCAGCAATATAGAAAACTTCTTAAATAAAACCTTTAAAGGGGCTAGGTAAGGTGTGAGAAGAGGGCTTGGGGTTGCTTGGGAGCTAGGGAGCCAATCAGCAAACTCAAGCTGCTGGCAGGTGATTGGAAGCTGGTCCTCAATTCAGAATCTCCTAGGAGACATACAGACTCAATCCCCACTCTGGAGGTCTCTACGTAAGGGAGTAAAAAATTTGCCCTCTAACAATACTGCTTTTCCAACACTTAACTCACTCTCCTAGCCAAAACACGAGTGTTAGATTTGGGGGTCTCTAGTTGGAAGAGGTAGGTACCTTTGACAAATAGAGACCCTTGCGTCTAATCAGGGTAAGGGGGTACACTCCGAAAATAACTCCCTGTTCACCCACTCGGTAGCTTGGCACGAGCAGACAGGCTTATCTCAAAGGCAGTGTGTAAAGCATTTGTGAACACATACAGTAACCCAGTGACAACACTAAAGACGGACACCACACAAGATGTAGTATAAAAATAAGTATTTTTCCATAGACTTATCACAAGACCACAAATGGTAAAATGATCCACAATACTGTTATCAAAATTAGCGATCTTCTTAGGAATACTTGAATCAAAGTTCTTTACGAGTCGGTAGCCTCCTCCGGCTACGGCGATGTTATCACAACAGAGACTCGCATACGGGTCAGCACAGTGGGACAGACTCGGTCACAGTACCTTTACTCATAGAGGCAAGCACTGTTGTGCAATCCGGATGTGGCAACCGTCGCGATTGCATTGCAAGATGGAAGTGGTGCAGGGCGCGGTGTTCTCTCTATGTGGTGCAGGTAGTGGCTCTGTGATGTTGTCGAGACCAAGGCTGTGCGTTGCAGGGTTTGCTCGATGCAGTGCTGGTAGGTTGCATTGCAACGGCGGTGCTGGTTGGCGGGAGTTGATGACGGTCAGACCAATTTGGTTTCAGTGAAGCGAGGCGGTGCAAAGTGCAGTGCCCACAGGTCACGGTGCAAGCAGTGGCTCGTTGACGGCGGTGTTGAACGTCGCAGTCAGTGAGACCAGGGTTGCATTGCAAGATGCGGGCGATGCTCTTGAACGGTGCCATTGGGACACAGAGCCAGTTGTCGGGGTCGGTCACAGCTCCCTTTTCTCTGTAGCGACTGAAACAAAGTTTCCAGAAGCAGTGCACAGAGGCCGGTGAAGTCTACTGGTCCTGAGACTTCGGTCAGGGGCAAGCTCTCTCTCAAGCCCTTGGAGATCCGTCAAAGTTGATGAAAGTACACACAAAGTTCCTCTCTCCTCTCTTTTGCAACAAGGCAACCATTGCAGGCCAATATCTCACGCTTAGGGATAGTCTCTCCTCAGTCTCTCTGGTTCCTCTCCTCAGCAGAGGTTTCTTCTTTTTTCCCAATGAAAGCCAATCTTGATCTCTTCTGATCTCGAAGATTCTGATCTAAAGTTCTGCGGTTAGTGTCTCTCTTTTTAAACACGGTTTTTCTTTGTTCTCTGAAGGCAGAGAGGCCTTTGCCTAGTCCAAACCAGTTATGGTCAGTTCTGAAGCACTTTGTTGACCAGACTTCTTCTTTCCTTTCCCGGTGAATGCCAGGGTCATCAGACGCACCACAGAAGGTGGAGCCAGCATTATGGAGGGAAGGCACAGCCATATTCAGGTCCGAGGTGCAACTCCTCCCACCCATCTACATGCAGATCTTTCTATTCAGCCCTGTGCTGACTCACCCGGTCTCCTGGAATCCCCCAGCCCCTGTCACTCAAACTCCAGACAAGGAATGCACAACCTAGCAGAGGCAGGCTTGGATGGTTAGACAAGAAAATACAGACTTTCTAAAAGTGGTATTTTCAAACACAGAATGTTAAAACCAACTTCACTAAAAGATGTATTACATCATTCTGAGTTCAGGCACGCTAAACTCGAATTTCTACCTGGTTCCCTGAGTCAGTTAGGATTATAAGATGTAATAATCAAACTGCCCATTCTGGCCTATGGGAACAGGTAGCCTTGCAATAGCGAAGAATGAAAATGGCTGTAATTCACTATCAGGACATGCCACACACATCAGGGAATGTCCTGCCTTTTACCTACAATGCACCCTGCCCTCAGGCCTACCATAGGGGTGTCCGATATGAAAAAAAGGGAATGTTTAGTGACTGGCAAGTGGGTGCACTTGCCCAGTCGACACAGCAGTACCGGACTGAACACAGGCTCTGCTGTGGCACACCTGAGACACATTTTACGAGGCTGCTTCCGTGGGTGGCACAACTAGTGCTGCAAGCCCACCAGCAGCATTTGTTTTACAAGCCCCAGGCACACTCAGTGCATTATACGAGTGTCTGCCAAGTAAACCAAACAAGTAAATCATGGAGTCACTAATTTGCACATCAATTTACCATAGGAGCACTCGCACTGTGGCACTGGACAGCAGTTGCACAGTGCCCAAAGCATCTAACACCAGCAAAAACACATGAGGCAACAAAGATGGAAGGGAGACCCACGCCAAGGTGCCAGGTTTGACAACGAGTGTTACAATCCCATACAACACAGCTTAAACAATTAACAGCAGATTACTGTATTCTCAAAGCACCCTCTCTTCATTCTCTAAATGTACAATATCTCTGTTGCTAAGGGATGAGGGGAGGGTTTAATCTGGTTTTACTCACTTGCTAAGACTAAATGGGAGCTATGGATGAATTGCTTAACACACAGATCTGAGCACAGATCAAGGGAGAAACTAGGAGTGAAAATCAGGTAGTCAAGGGCAATTTGCGAATACAACACATTTGGACTGCATAGCCCACCATGCAACAGACAAAATGAAACAGCCACAGGCATGTATAAACTTCAAATTTCTGAACAAAAACAGATGAAAATTGATGAAATTATGGGCAGGTAAAACTTCAATTTTTAAACTGTAACAACCACAAGCAAAACAAGTGAAAATTATGAAATCACAGGTAGAGGAAAATCTCTTTTAGATTTCCTGAAATATACAGCACAATTCTGCCTTCTTATCACCTCCTGGTCCTTGGTTCACTACAATCTTGGGCACAGGGAAACTGCATCTCACTAAATGGAGGTGAATGTTTTGGGGTTCACCCAACAAACCCTTAAAATTCACAAAGGTAACTTACACTTTGGGTATATTTACACTTTTGAGTAAGGTGATTACTTTCCGGTAATCGCAAACTCTAACTGTAATTTACTACAAAATAAATCCTGAAGTGCAGGACTACACATGGCCATCTACTGGTACTGCAACACCCTCCAATACAAATAATGAAGTTTGCGTAAACTTATTAAAAAATGCAGTTTGCAAATCAGGCCTAATTTTTTGCACCATAATGACCTAAAGTTATACAGGGGGAAAAAGTGAATAACAGTTATGATTTTATCTCGGGATACTGAGTGACATCATAGACAACTCGAGCGGTCTCTTTGAAGTCACTCAGAACCCTTCAGTGATAAAAACCCATATTATTCACTTTTAATCATCTTTAATTCTAATGGCCTTATCCACAAAGTAACTTACACTTTTGAGTAAGTTTACACTTTTGAGATATTTTTATCCATTTCAGTATTCACATCTGCAATTCTGTAGTAACTGAGGGCCTCATTTACAATGATTTGGAATAGGACAGTGCCACAAGTGTTTTGCTGTACTGCCCTATGCCAAATCGCAAGGGAAGTAAGGCACTGTATTTACTTTCTGCAGTGGTTCATCCCTTTCCTTTTAGCCTGCGCCAGGGAACAATCTGATTCCTAGTGCCAACACAGGCCCTGTGCAAGGATGTCTGTGTTGTTGACAGGATAGTTGTTGTGCATGAAGGGATACCTTCCTGCACAAAAACTACAGAGAGGTGTTTTCCTCATTTTTTGTGGGGTGCAGAATGCAGCACACAGTGAAAGAGGAAAAAAACGCCTGCTCTGGGGAAGCATAAGGTTTTGGCACTCCCCTGGGTTAAGTGATTTTGTAAATCTGGGACAGCATCAAAATCCTTGGGTGTTGTGTCAGAACACCCACCTTACCATGGAAAGCCTCCTTGACACAGAGTAAGGCAAGGCAGCGTGCTTGCTCCATATCTATGAGGCCATGCAAAGCCACAAATGGGGTTTTTGCGTTCCCTCATGGATATGACTGAGAGGCTTGCGCCACAGGAGCATCAAAAAAAGTGAAGCTCCGGCAGTGCAGGCCTCTTGTGATTAAGAACCTTACACTTATGTGGTAGTAAATGTACACTTTTGTAGCAAGCCCAGAACTGCACGCGGCCAACCATTGGTACTGCAAAACCCTCCCAAATAAACAAAATGAAGGTAGGGACTTACAAAACTTTAATGGCCTGAATATGATCTTTGCAGATGGGATACACTATCCCAAACATGACAGATATCCCGTCGGCTGAATTGCAACTTCCATTATATCGAATGAACTTGTAATAGCGTGGACGGGATATCCGTCACGTTTGTGAAGGAGTATCCCATCTGCCAATATCGAAATCAGGCCCTAAGTTACTACAAATGTGTAAGTTACTACAAAAAATTTAGTTTGTGAATATAGAAAACTAGTAAACTAACTAATTAGTGTAAGTCACTACAAAAGCGCAATTTTGAATAGTTCTCTGTAGTACATTTTGTGGTACTACTGCAGTACTACAAAACAGAATACAAAGCACAGTTTGTAAATCAGACCCTGGATGTAAACCATTCTGTAGGATGAACATCCAAAGGCTGTATAACTGATTTACTTTGTTAAAAATATATTGATATTTGGTGTTGTTTTACATGGCTATATTACTCTATTATTAGAAATAACACACCCCGTAGCAAAAGTTACCTGCTGTGGAAGCAGTCATCTGCATTGTCTATTGAATGATGCCATAGCATGAGGATATTTTCAAAATAATTGGTAACCACTGGACCTAGGGTGACTTCACTTCGGAGATAACAATATTAACACAACCCACAGACCTCTAAAAAAAAATCCCTGCGAAACATAGCCCGTCACATAAATTGTAACACAATTGTCTTTTTTCATAAAGTCAGAAATGTGAACGTGCCAGGGCCTGACCTATCTGAAGTTACTGCTATCAGTTAGGAGAAAGAGCGCGTGAAAGGAAGAAGCCGCGTGATCTGGGCAAAGTACAAGTAGGAAAATTCACTATGGCAACCATTATGCTGAGCAGCCAGAAAAGAAAGATCTTGACAGTATTAGTGGAGTAAACACAGGAGGGGTTTAGGTAGTTCTGCCTTCGCTATCAACAGCCTCATTAAAATGTTCCTCGCTGCTGGCCCGATCACTTTGCTGAAAGGGGTTAAATATTTGATGTATATTTTCTGGCACCCATTCCAAAGGGGACTCCGCTTATTTCTGTGGGACCGAGGTGTTTCTTCCGTCTTAGGGTCCAAAAGATACTAAAACGAACGACCCTGAAATCGCGCGCCGCCCTACGCCATCAGCGTAAAGCTGCGCTAAAGAGAGGGTCAGGAATCGCATGATTGCGATCGATCCGAATCAATAGCATGCACGCCCGTGCCTAATGAGGGCAGACAGCTCTTTCAGATACAGTTACTGACAGCCTAATGTCCCCGAGGGCACACATTATTGGGAGCTCTTCCTCGGGAGCACACGGAGAGACCGAGAGCGCATGCAGATGTCTATTGCTCGAGACTAAATTTAATAACCTCCTGCTTGTGACCATTTGGCAGCTTCAGCAAAGTTTGCTCCCAAGCAGCTCTCTGAAGCCAAGCTAATAAAGTGCTAATTAAAGAAACTATACAGAAGACATGAACACTAGGAGCCAGGAGTAATTGGCTACAAAAAGACAAGGCTGAAACACATCAGTTTTTCTGCCGCTCCTTATTAGGGCCTAATTCGAATAGCAATATTTCAGCGCACGTCAGGGTGCTTTGGGAGAGGGCTGCGGCTCTCTCAGAGAGTGAAGGGCTTGTCGGGGAGCATGAAAAACATTGCATTTTCTGCCACATCTAATTTGGTGACATTACTCACGGTGACAAATATGGAAAGCAAAAAAAAAGTGCAAGGAAGGGGGTTCTTTTCATGCTGCTTCGGTGAGTCAGGGAGCCAGAAGGAAGCAGAGAAAACCACCATTAAAAAAAGAAAGTGATAAGCTGTGAAATAGCAGTCATCAAACACGACTGTGACAACTGAGCAGCAATTAACGTGGGCATGTTTGTGTTTCTCACAGGAAAGCTGCAAATGGAGGCCTTCTGGCACTTTCTTAGAGAAATGTATATATGTAACCGGTCTTTTGATATATTTTGAGTGTCCTTTTATTACTGGATTCCCGTTGATAGCTCGTCATTTATATTAATTGTATGATGGGAGCAGAACAAAGAAAATGAATTATTTCCTCAACCAGTCCAGAAGACACTGCAATAGACTACGGTGGCAGGGAGGGCGCGGCAAAACTTTTTGACATTAGTAAATCCAGTGTAAACGTGAAGTAAATTATTTGCTGATTATTTTGAGATTGAGGTTAATTAAAAAAAATGGTATAGAGTTCGAGACGAAGTAGGGTAGCAACCAGAGCTCTTTAAGAATCTGAGAGCTTTTGTCCAAACTCCACTACCACCTCCTGCAGTGAGCTCAGTTCCAAACAGGTGATGAAACTTGTTTTCCTTTATTTTCTTTTTGCCCTCATCAGCTGCCATATGCTGGCTTCTCTTCCATCGGTGACAGCCTGTCTAGTAGAGCCTTTCTCCCAACCGGGGATGAGAAGGCCATACCAACACGTACCTTTGCACTTGATAGCCCCTTTAAGTTGGTCTTCTGGCAATTAATCAAAATTGGATTGTTGGACTTGGCCCTTTTTGTCCTAAAATGTTTCGCTTTTTCCCCTAGCCTTTTTATTACTGACATAGTGTGTCTGAACTGAAAATATAATTTTGTTATGCAATGGTGTACGCACCTTTATTTCCACCATAGTAGAAATGCACCTTTGCAAAATGTCACTTTTAAGATGGACGCCATTTCTGTCTGCTTGTGCCGCCTGCCTGAGGTGGGTTGGCGGTCTAGTGTTTGAAGTGACAAGGTGCTCTACACTCCCCCCGCAGAGACAGTTGAGGCTGGAACTGCCAGGGACCTTCTAGAAACTTGCAGCCCTTTCTGGTAGGTGGGAGGAGGGGTGTATATGTAGAGCAGTGGAGGTGCCATGTGCTCAAACTGAGGGTGGACTTGACTGAGAGGGGACACTCTGCTAGGAGGTACCCCCGCAAGCGCCTGTGTGCTGGCCCCTGTGCCCATCTGTACCCCTCTGCTGTCCACAGAGCCACTGAGAGACTCTGCTGGAGTGGAGACTGCTGTGCTAGCAGGATTGCCATCGTAATGGAGGATGACTGTTCCCAGGAACTGCTGCTTCATTTTTGGGTGAGCTGCCCTGCTGCTTGCTGATCTTGCCCTGCATTAACTGTCTCCTGGCCCCTAGCGCCATGTGAGCACTACATTTCAAGTGACTGGGCTCCTCCTGCTGTCTAGTGCCTTGTGAGGGCTGCAGCTCTATCCCAGCCCCCAATGACTTTCCTGCTTTTTAGCGCCTCATGGGCACTATTGTCTACATTGCCAGAGAAGAGGAGCACTGTCTGTTGTCCCTGGAGCTGTTGGGCCTCTCTACTGCCTGGTGAGCGCTGCCTCCAGTACCTGCCCAGGAGAAGAAGGTGCGTGGGACCTGCTGCACGTGCTGCCAGGGAGAGCTGGTTATTGTCAATACAGCGCTGTGCTGTCAAAGCGCTATATTTGGTGGCCTGTACTTCAAGGAGGTGAGGAGCTGACGCCTGCAGCGCTGTGCTGCCAGAGCGCTACTTTATTCTGGGGGACCCTGGACTTGGGAGGACTCTAATGCCTCGTGAGCACAACAGCTGTGCCCCAGAAGGAGGTGAGGAGCGTGGGCGCTACTTTCCTGTGTGCTGTATTTCAACCCCCCCCAAGGAGAAGGCCTGCGGGACTCCCGACGTTATTGCCAGAGAGAGCCCTGCAGCCACCGAAGAAGCGGGAGCAGTGCGTGCTCCAATCCGGCTGCCCCCATCGCCTGGCAGCAGGAAGGGGCCTATCAGGGCACAGTGCCGGTGCCCAGAGATTGCGCAAGGACTCTAGAGAGCCCGGTGAGTGGGGCTCAGTCCCAGCTTGGTGGGGGTGGTGTCGGGGCACATTGTCTGTGCTCGCCTCCCCCTGGTGCCGCTCTGAGGGCACCATGGTACCCATGCTGACCTTACAGCAGCCCCTTCTGGCAGCGGGCTGCTGCAACCTTGGGGAGCACTGTGAATTTCAGGGGTCCTGGAGTTGGGCTCCCAACCACGCAGTGGTGTCAGTGCTTGTTTTTGGGCTTGACTCCCAGCTGCCCTGCGAGTGTGCAGGCCGCTGCAACAAATTGGGAGGCATTGTACTCCTCAGGAGAAGAGAGAGAGGAGTGAGAGACACTCCTGCCCTGCCCCAGCGCTTTGCGCACTTTGCTTTTTCTGTTTTGCAGCCAGCCCTGACTTTGCAGAACATAGGGCATTTGAGCCCAGGATAGAGGCAAGTTGGCCTGGGGCCAGTTTCAGAGTGTTGTGCCCCCGATTGGGGCGAACTGTGTTTATGCTGGCAAGGCATATTGCCCCATATGATTTATTGCATAATATTGTTGCATAATGCATTTGTACCTAGGATGATACCTAATGCATTTCCCTCCGGTTTGCAGTGCTGATTTTAGGCCTATTGTGTTCCTGCGAAAGAGGTGTCACATGATATGTTTATACCCTAGTATTGGTGCAGAGTATAATTGTCAGGCCTACTGTGGCCTGTATGCTACAGATGATGCCTCCTACAAATGTAATTCATGCCTAATGCTTTTATGCCTAACAAGGTTTTCATGCCTAGTGTCATGCCTAAGGGGTTTCTAGGCCTAATGCCATATTATGATGTTTTCATTATTCGCCCACTGCCAATGAGGTTGATGCCAATAAGAGGCTGTAGGTCTGCACATTGTGATTTCGCACCCTAGGAGGTGCTGTGATCCTGCCTAATATCTTTTCCCCAAAGGTTGGCACTGCAGATCCTGGGCCTAAGTGGCATTTGTGTAAAGGGTACACAGACATAATATCGATTCCAAAATATCGACTGGACATAATATCGAGGTAAAAATATAGACTAGACAAAATATCGACTAGACATAATATAGACTACAAAAATATCTAGTTATATCGATATTAATAGCCAAAATATCGAATCAAAAATATAGACTAGACATAATATCGACTAGATAGAATATAGACAAAAAAAAAATCGAAAATAAGGTACGTTTATAATAATTTGTAATAATTGTGTAATATAAATCTGTAGCGGGTTGTGGGTTTATAGGGGAATAGGGTGGGAAGTAATTTAAATATAATTAATTAATTATGTAAATTAATAATAATTGTTAATTAATTATTAATAAGTAATTAATTAAAATATAATTGGTAATTAATAATAATTGATAAAATTGATAAATAATTAATTTTTAGTAAATTATTTTTTGTAGCGGGTTGTGGGTTTATAGGGGAATAGGGTGGGAAGTAATTTAAATATAATTAATTAATTATGTAAATTAATAAGACTTGTTAATTAATTATTAATTGGTAATTAATTAAAATATAATTGGTAATTAATAATAATTGATTAATTGATAAATAATACATTTTTAGTAAATTATTTTCTGTAGTGGGTTGTGGGTTTATAGGGGAATAGGGTGGGAAGCAATTTAATTATAATTAAATAATTATGTAAATTAATAATTCTTTTTTAATAATAATTAATTGGTAATTAATTAAAATATAATTGGTAATTAATAATAATTGATTAATTGATAAATCCTTAATTTTTAGTAAATTATTTTCTGTAGTGGGTTGTGGGTTTATAGGGGAATAGGGTGGGAAGTAATTTAATTATAATTAATGAATTATGTAAATTAATAATAATTGTTAATTAATTATTAATTGTCCATTAATTAAATTTTAATTGGTAAATAAAAGTAATTGGTATAGGAAATTAAATTTATTTGGTAATACTATTTCTATTAATTATATTCATTTATGAAGTTTTTACTTTTTCTACTGTTGCACTCACTGGAGTGGGAATAGTAATTTTTACCCCTACGCTATCCAACGCTTTCCCTACTGTTGCACCCACTGGAGTGGGAATAGTAATTTTAACCCCTACGCTATCCAACTCTTTCCCTACTGTTGCACCCACTGGAGTGGGAATAGTAATCTTTACCCCTACGCTATCCAGCGCTTTCCCTACTGTTGCACCCACTGGAGTGGGAATAGTAATTGTAACCCCTACGCTATCCAGCGCTTTCCCTACTGTTGCACCGACTGGAGTGGGAATAGTAATTTTAACCCCTACGCTATCCAGCGCTTTCCCTACTGTGGCACCCACTGGAGTGGGAATATTAATTTTAACTCCTACGCTATCCAGCGCTTTCCCTACTGTTGCACCCACTGGAGTGGGAATAGTAATCTTTACCTCTACGCTATCCAGCGCTTTCCCTACTGTTGCACCCACTGGAGTGGGAATAGTAATTTTTACCCCTACGCTATCCAGCGCTTTCCCTAATGTTGCACCCACTGGAGTGGGAATAGTAATTTTAACCCCTACGCTATCCAGCGCTTTCCCTACTGTTGCACCCACTGGAGTGGGAATAGTAATTTTAACCCCTACGCTATCCAGCGCTTTCCCTACTGTTGCACCCACTGGAGTGGGAATAGTAATTTTAACCCCTACGCTATCCAACGCTTTCACTACTGTTGCACCCACTGGAGTGGGAATAGTAATTTTAACCCCTACGCTATCCAACGCTTTTGCTACTGTTGAACTCAGTAGAGTTGTTACAATAAATTGTAACCATTTTGCTATGCTACGGTAAAAATATTATATATGTTTATTTAATAATATGATTTTATATATATATGTATTATTTTTGTTATATTTTTTTTAATTAACATTAATTATTTATCAATATTACATTTATTTAATAATTTTAACTAAGTTTATATTAAATATATTTATTATTATATTAGTTTTAACTTAATTTAAAGACATTTAAAAAAAACGATATTTTGACAGTCTATATTTTTGTAACTCGATATTTTTGAGTCGATATTTTAGTACTTACCTGTTTGAAGATAGCCAGTCGATATTTTGTCCCTCGATATTTTTCCTCGATATTTTTGTATCTCGATATTTTTGTGGTCGATATAATTTCAGTGATCCGTGTAAAGTGCACCCATGCTAATGTTTTCCTGGGTACTGATGCCCTGCATGAGGTTCTATGCCCAAGGCCTGCTTAGTATATGCCTAGAGTGATTTATGCAAATATGTTTAGCTCTCCAGGGTCATATGTTTTGTTCCTATGGTTATACATAGTGTGCCCCATGTTCATGATTTATACCTATGCTAATGTGGTTTTATGCCCACTTCATGCTGTGGCGGTTTCCATGCCTACTGATGCCTAATGCATATGAAGTTGCATAATGTCAGGTCTTGATGTTCCAGGTTATGCCTCATGCTAAAGTAGTTTATACAAATGTGTTCATACCTATGGTTGTGCTGATGGGCCTAATGCTTTTTCCTAGGGTGCACGTTGTTGATGTTTATGCCAAGGATTTCAACAAAGGGCATCGTCTGGCCCGTAACTACTGGCTGTTATACATTTACTGCTTATGGACTTTCATTTTATCTGTTTACTTGGTGAATATGTTGGCAACGGCCCGATTGGCCCTGCCCTGTAAATAATCCCCTGTATATGGCTACCTGGTGCCAGTTGGCGCCGTGATCACACCTGTGTTTTGCAGTCTAATGTGTTTTTATAAATACACAAGTTATTTTTCATTCAACCTGGTGTGGAGTCTATTTTTGTAGTGTGCCTGGTGTGTCACCTGTGTGTGCTGTGCGGATGCTTTAAACATTTCCTCCGGAGTTTGGCCCGCCCGCTCTGCACCACGCTACCCGTTTCTATCATGGATAGACTTCCACTCTACTTCTAATTCAACTTCAGCTTCCCCAACCACTCATACATTCAACTCTGAATCTCCAACCCTTAGGATTGCCCTTGCCTACTGTCTATATTCCCAACCCTGCTGATCTTTGCCACCCATCAGTTGTGGCCAGCACATTTATTTTATTTATTTATTTATCTATTTCATATTCTTATATAGCGCCTGAATAGACCCCCGAAGGGGTATCTCCGCGCTTTTGCCAAGGAAGAATTAAATTCCTGCTAATCCATGGTCAGAGGAAACAGTTGGGCTATGATCCTGGGTTTAGATGTTCATAAATAAGTGAGTTTTAAGGGATTTTCGGAAGACTAGGTGATTAGTGATTTGTCTCAATGTATGGGGCAGTGAGTTCCAGATGACAGGTCCAGTGTGGGCCAGGGCACGGCCTCCCTGTCTCGATTTTTTAATTCTGGGTACCTGTATTAGCTGTTGATTGCTGGAGCGTAGGGATCGTCCGGGAACATAGGGTGTGAAGGCTTTCGTCAGATACTTGGGACCATTACCTGACAGACATTTGTGGATGGTACATAGGATTTTAAACTTAATGTGTTGCCGCATTGGGAGCCAGTGGAGTTTAGTCAGCAAAGGGCGGGAGGGAGTCCTAGGTGGTACGTTAAGGACAAGCCTCGCCGCGGTGTTTTGGACTATTTGCAATTTGTTAATCTGTTCTTCATTAGCTGATAAGAGAAGACCATTGCAATAGTCCAATCTGCTGTTGACTAACGCCTGGACTAGTGTCTTCCTGTGACTGTCAGGTAGATATGGAAAGACCCATCTCAGCAATCCAATGGCACGAAAACAGGTGCCACCCACTTGGTTGACATGTTCTTTCAATGTTAGTGCTTGATCGAATTGCACCCCCAAGTTTTTGACAGTCTGTTTAGGACTGGGAACAGGTCCCAATTCCAAGGGCCACCACTCAGGGGACCATAGTGTCACTGCCTCCCCAAACAGCATTACTTCAGTTTTTCCTACGTTACACTGTAAACAGTTCTTAGCCATCCACTCAGACACTTCCCTCATTCCATCTGCAAATGATTTTATTAGTGCAGGCGTGAAGGTTTTAAAAGGGAACAGAAGTTGGGTGTCGTCGGCGTATGATACCGGGGTGAACCCAAAGGCTCTCACTAAGTCAGCCAAGGGGGCCACATACACGTTGAATAATGTGGGGCTTAGGCATGAGCCCTGTGGCACTCCCTTGGTGAGCTCCCTAGAGATGGATTTATGGGAGCCCAATCTGACTTCTTGAGTGCGGCCCGAGAGAAAGCTCTCCATCCAGGACAGAGCCACACCCCCTAATCCCACATCCCTCATTACAGGGGTGGCGAAGCAGGGGGTGGGATGGAAAAACATATTCATATACTTGATCATCGCGTCACTCCTCCATCCCTTCCACGTCATCTCTCCTCAATCTGAAAGCACCCAGGCTCCCTAAGCCAATCACAACACTGCAATGCATCTTCGGCAGGTCCTTTTTCCGAAGCTTCTCTGGTAGTCTATAGTCATGGTCCAGCGCTTCTAGAAAAGCCCAGTACCATTTTGTTACCTCTTTTTTTAAGGGATGCCCTTGTGCAGTTGCTGTTCCAAAGGTGATGTTGTCACAACTCCCTCATTAAGGTTTCTTCCCCAGCTGGTTATCTGGTAGTATTTAAACCTGGAGTGTCTGTACCCTTTTTTCCTCAAAATATCCTCCCACAATATATTGATCCCATCCTGAAAAATTGGGTCAACTTTTTTTATGCAAAAGAAACAATTGATGGACGGAATGCTGGATAATGCAAATATTCACCCCCAGTCACACGAATCTGGGTTAAATCCATCAATCTTTTGCTCACCACACCACCCCAGTTTGGACCCATATGCAAATCGGTCTTGACCCTCTTCCTTGTGAAACTTTTTTTATGCCTGCAGTCTTTAGAGGTAGAGCAATCTGATCCCGCAAATAGTGCCTGGGGATTCCCTTATGGAGGCAAATTTGCTGCAGTATAGTATCTTAAATGTCAGTCTAATTTGAGTCCAAAGTCTAACTACCATGACCACCACTCTTAACTTCCCCTTTTAAAAGCACTTAGCATTTCCAAACATATGCAGACATTGCAAAGAGGTTTTTAATATGGCTCTATAAATACAACCTAATTGTGAATGATCGGGAGCCAAAAGCAGCATCCTGTTGTTTTTCCATTGGAAGCCCAGCAGTATAATTTAAAATCAGGCCCTTCTAAGCCTCCTTTTTTCCTTTTTCTTCGCAGCTTTCTCCACCCGATCCTAACACCCCTTGAGGTCAGATAGAACTGATCAGCTTGCCCTGATTTTGTTGAACCAACCTTTCCTAAATATAATGGGGTTGAGTTGAGTTCAAGAGGAAGGTGAACTTGGGTAAAATTGACATCTTGATGATATTAGTTCTGCCATATTTTGTAAAGAGTTGGTTAATACAAGTTGGTTAATACAATGTTATCGTATCAGCCATGGCTTTATTGAAGTTTACCTGTGCAAGCTCCCTCAAGTCATGTGTCACCTGTATGCCTAAATATCTAATCTCTTTAATCACTGGGTAACGCTCTGAGGTTATGCCTTTAGAGTACATCGGCAGACAGCAAGTCTTCAAGAAGGTAAGATATTAAATAGTTTATTGTACATACATTAACAAAAGACCTCACCCACAGGGCAGCAAGATCCAACTGTCTAACTTTTTAGTAACGACATTCTTTCTCCAGAATAACATTCTAAATTCTTACAACATAGCCTGGCAACAGGAACTAGGGAAAGAAGCTTACTACAGAACACCACATCACCCTTCCCCTAACAACATAAAAACATTTAGCAAGTACATTAGCAAACACAATCCTGTAAGCGACGAGAAATCCTCCTTGTGCGTAATAATTTCCTCATCACCTCTTGGGTCACAGGAACAGTCACAGGAACCTAAGCTCTTTCAGTTTCCTGAGGGTGACATCTGGCAATCCTATTTAAATTCCATATCTTATGGTCACAAGTTTTGACCGCTTTATTAAACAGCTTAATGATCCTCAAGGGCTTTCCAAACTTCGAGTACCCACACCTTTCTTTGGTAACTTGACTCTGACCCAGTCATCATCCCCCACAACTATTAATTTGCCACTTTTCTCACATCAAACAACTCCTTCCATCTCTCCATCCCCTTCATATATCTCTCTTTCCATGCCTCTGTAACTTCCACACCACTGTTTGCAATTTTTCTTATAGATGCAACCCACAACGGAATAACTTCAGTGACAGCAGCTCTTCCTTTGAAC
This sequence comes from Lissotriton helveticus, assembly GCF_964261635.1. Lineage (NCBI taxonomy): Eukaryota > Metazoa > Chordata > Amphibia > Caudata > Salamandridae > Lissotriton > Lissotriton helveticus. Next base: position 911,290,320 of record NC_136063.1, read on the forward strand.
AATTTAAAAGGAGCCACCCCTGTGGATGAATGTGGAGTATACCTGTACTCTTGCTCTTCTGCACCCCGTACCTGTCTTTTCCCTGAAGCTGCTTCCCTGTGCTCCCTCCTGGTTTCAGTTCTTGTCCCCCAGCTTCACATCCCCCCCTTCCCTATTATTGGCGGTTGCTGCTGATGAGGACGAGCAAGACGTCTGACCTCTTGTCTGAGAACTGCTCTCTCCCCAGCAGCTTCGCTGTGTGTGCCTCGCCGCTGACCCCGTTTACCTCCACCTGCTATATGTACGAGGCCGCTGTTGTCCGCTCCAGTGCTGTACCCGTTTTAGCCTTGACAGTGCCCAGTGTTTGTGCCTGATGCTGCTTTCATTTGTTTAATTGTTGTGCCCTGTGCTGTTCTACTCCGTTAGCCAATCTTTGCTTTGTTCACCAGTTTTGCTCTTCTGCGCCCAGCTCTTCCCTGCTGCTGCTGCCCCTGCGGCTCCTCCTCCTTGCCGGTTCCCGTTCCTGCCTCACAGCTGCACACCCCTCCCCTTCCCTATTATTGGCGGCCGCTGCGCAGTTGAGCCTCTGGTGCGCCAAAGGCAAACCCGTCTGCTCCCATCCGCGACCCAGCCGCGACCAGCGCCAGAACCCCAGAATATTCGGCCACTCACCACTACAACCCAACCATCGTCCTCACTCTCAACCCAGGAAGAAACAAGAACTGCCATCTGGCCTCGCAAATCACCACCCATGGTCAGTTCTTTAGCGACCACTGCCACCATACCTTAGCCTCTTACCACAACCCCCAGACACAACGGCAACACCTCCAGCACCCTAATCTGCATACTCCTCAACGTGCGCTCCCTGCACAGACATGCCATAGAGATATGGAACCTCCTCAACACCCTCTCGCCAGTCAGCACCTTCTTCAAGAAAACCTGCACCAACGCCTCCTCCGCCCGACCATCGCCACCGTCATGCCTGATGGATACAAGATCCAGAGGAAGGACCGCCCACACTGCCCAGGAAGGGGAATCGCCATTGCACACAAGAGCTCCCTCCAACTTTCCACCTTCTGCACAAGCGACTGCCTCTCCAACACCGAACTCCTCCACTTCCAGATCCAGACCAGCCTCAGAACCACGCTCCGCGGTACCCTTGCTTACAGACCCCCCAGGCCTTGCACTTCTTTCACCACCACCCTTGCCGACCTCATCGCAACCCACACCATTGCCATCACAGAGTACATACTCATCGGAGACAACCACAGCGACCCCGACCCCACCACCCTCCTAGACAACCTCGTTAACCTCGAACTGAAGCAGCTCATCACCACCCCCACCTAAAAGGCAGGACTCATCCTCGACCCCCATCTTCGCAGGTGGGACCAACATCCATGTCAGCCACACCTAGCAGCCCCTCTGGACAGACCACCACTGCGTACACTTCGCCTTCAACACCACCAATGCATACAAGCCTGCCCCCGCCCACCACGAAGGAATTGGAGCAAGGTCACAGAGGAGCACCTCAAGTTCACCCTCATCCACGACCCCCACCCCACCACGATTGATGCCAACTCCCTTACAAAGAACCCAAAGACACCAGACTCAGCTTTCAGGAAGGAATGAAAGAGGTCGCAACCTGGATGAGAAACAGTCGCCTCAAGCTCAACTTGGAGAAGACAGAGGTCCTCATCCTAGGACCATCCCCCACCACCTGGAACAACACTTGGTGGCCCTGTGCCCTTGGAAACCCACCCACCTCAACAGACCACGTATGGAACCTCGGCATCATCCTAGACTCCTTCCTCACCAAGACCCCCAAATCAACGCCATCGAACCTCCTGCTTCAACTCCCTCTGCACCCTCCAAAAGACTTTCAAGTGGATCCCCCCTGAAGCCCGAAAGACCACCACCCATGCTTTCTTAACCAGCAGACTGGACTACGGGAACACCCTTTTTGTTGGAATCAACAAATCCCTGCTACACAAACTCCAGATCATCTGGAACACTGCAGCTAGACTCGTCCTTGGCACCCCACGAAATTAGCACATGACCCAGCACCTGCGAGGCCTCCACTGGCTCCCCGTCGGGAAGAGAACAACCTTCAAGCTACTCACCCATGTCTACAAATCCCTCCACAACATTGGACTCAAATACCTCAACAAAAGAGTCTCTTTCTATGTACCCAAAAGAAACCTCATCTCCGCTGACTTCGCCCTAGCAGAAACCCCACGCATCCACCGAACCAGAACAAGTGGAAGAACCTTCTCCTACATCATTGCTAAGGCCTGGAACGAGCTTCCAGTCAACAACAGACTCTCCCATACCCTGCACATCTTCAGGAAGACCCTCAAGACCTGGCTTTTCAGATGACCCAGAGCTGGACCGCACCCGCGCCTTGAGAACCTCACGGGTGAGTAGCGCGCTTTAAAAGCCCCTGCTTGATTGATTGTTTCTTTTTGACAGACGCTTCCCAGTCATTTCCAGTTACCAGAGCCAATTGAATGGCTTCCTTCAGAACTTTTACAGACCTTTCCACAACACCATTGCATTCCAGATGGTACAACACAGCTTTTTTGAGCTTGATTCCTCTTTCCTCAAAAAAATCCATAACACAAGAAGTAAACTGAACCCCATTGTCGGATAAAATAGATGTGGGGAAGCCTTCTCTTTCAAAAATATCATCCAGAAAAACAATCACTGCTTCCGATTCTACGGAGTTGTCTATGTTCACGTCTGGCCACCTTGTGAACATATCCAAACACACTGAAACATAGCGATCTTGAGACTTCAATTTAACATGCCCTAGAATATTTATAGCAATGTCTACCCACGGCCACTGGATTGCTTCCTGATCACCATAGGCTGAGTCCTACACTTAAGCACTTTGTCGCTACAAGCACATTGGGAACAATCTTGGACAATTCTCTCTAAATCCATGTCCATAGCTGGCCACCAGTAAGCCTCTCTGATCCTTTCCTTAGTTTTAGCGATTTCTATATGACTCGCATGAGCATTAACCATCAGTTCATTTCTCAAGTTCCCAGGAATAACCAATTTACTTCCAGGCATCAAAAGTCCATTTATTACCGTCAACCCATCTTTAACATTCCAAAACCCTTTGAGAGTCTCCTCACAATTTTGTTTCTCTCCCCATCCACCTTGCACTTTAGGCCTCACAAGTTTCAAGGTACAGTCTTGATTAAGGCTTTCTGTCCACAAGGCTTCAGAGATAAAACCACCACTAATCAAGCAGATATTTACCTCCTCATCAAATTATTCTCCAGAAAAAAAATCACAATCCTCAGACAATTCAGAATTTTGTTTTTGAACAACCTAGCCTGGACATGCAATCCACCAAAATATTTTTGGCTTCAGGCAAAGTACGAAACATTGAATTGAAATTATTGCATAGCAACAATCCACTTCTTTATACTGTGTGAAACGAACTCAACACATTTCTTACCAAAAATCACTTCAAAGGGTTTTCCCCACAATATGTTTTTAACTTATGTATAGCCCAGTAAACTCCAAGGGCCTCTTTCTCTACTACTGAGTAATGACACTCTGATCCTCTTGAATGTCTGGAAAGGAATAAAATAGTTTTCTCAGAACCCTCAACATTTTGCAATAAAACCGCACCCACTCCTTTGGCAATCGCATCAGTCATCAGATATTAGTCTTTTGAGGGATCAAAACTTGCCAAACAAGGAACCTCATTCAAAAATATCTTGATCCCATCAAACTCTTCATTACAAGCTTGACGCCATACAAACTCACATCCCTTGTTAAATAAACTACACATGGCTTTAGATTTTTGTGCAAAGTGGGGAACAAATTTGTTCTAAAATTCCTCCATCCCCAAAAACGTAACCAATTCTTCTTTATATTTGGGATAGTCTAGATTGGAAATAGCTTCTACCAACAAAGATATAGGCTTGATTTCCAACCCAGAGATCAAATGACCCAAGAACTCAATTTCTCCAACATTAAATTCGCATTTTTTGCCTTCAGGGTGAGGCCACCTACGAGGGCCGTTTCCAAGACAACCCCCAATCTTTCATTATGTTCTTGCAGATCAACCCCATGAACAGGAATATCATCTTGAAACACCTTAATTCCATCAACACCCTTCAGAACCATCTCTGTCAACCTCTGGAAAACAGAAGCTGCGGAGATGAGACCAGGGGCTCAGGGGCTAAGATGTGATCTTAGCCCCTGAGACAAAAAGCATCCTCACCGACTGGTCATTAATAAACACTTCCTCAAATGGACCTTCGTTACCTGAATATATGAATTGGCATATTTCAACATCCTCACCATCCTGATCATAAATTTCCACCTCTCTAACCTTCTTTGTTCTTTTTTAGATTTACACCATCTTGAAAAATTACCCTTTTTACCACTTTTGGAACACGTGACTTTCCACCCCGGACAGTCCTTGAAGTTCGCCATATTACACCATCTTGAAAAATTACCCTTTTTACCACTTTTGGAACACGTGACTTTCCACCCCGGACAGTCCTTGAAGTTCGCCATATGACCAGCATTCCCACACCTGAAGCATTTTCCTTCAAAAGTACTAAATTAGAAGCTTGAGTTGACACCATGGTCCGGTCAGAACTAATTTTAACATGCTTATTAAAGGATTTCTTACTCACTTCTCGGACCACTTCTTTTCCATTCTTTTCCACAGTACCATATTTAGTACATTCTTTACGAATGGTGTTGACGCAGGCTTTTGAATGATCATGCATTTTTAAAATAGTGATTACATCTTGCAGCGAAAGATTATCTTTCTGCCACAAGCTGTCCTTTGCTTTGTCATAAAACATTCAAGCATTAACTGATTCCTCAACCTCTCATCTAAAGTTGCACCAAAACCACATGTGGGAGCAAATTTTCTCAGCATTGTAATATATTGTTCCACAGATTCTTCCTGCCTTTACATTCTCTTCCCAAAGTGATAACGTTCCAGACCACTTTAGGAAGATAATGTACATCCATCATTTTGATACTAATTTCATTTTCATTTAAAGATGCAGCTTTATTGTCTGGGAGATCAGGAAGATGTTCAAACACCTCCTGTCCCTCCGAACCTAGACAATGCATAAACAAAGATGATTTCCTTTCCGCACTCAAAGAAGTGCCACCCACTCTTGCATAATTCACAAATACCTTTTTTCATTTTCACCCAAGGTATCAATGGATCACCTGGAGATGATTAAAAAAAACGAAGGGGCGGTGACATTTTGCATTTTGACAAAATTGCAGATGACACTTAAAGGAGTAGAAAAGCACACCCAGGTGTGAACTCCCTTCTTAAAAAAAATAGACTCACAGATCAACCAACCTCCAAGAAAGCAGACAGTGTAAATGTGTGGCCAACCCTTTCTTTCTTTAATAGTAAAACACTATAAAACAAGTGATAACAATGGTTGTTCTCATTAGAGAAAAGAAATACCTTGTGCCTAAGAGTAAATAATGAAATTAAAATCATGGAAAGAAGAGCTGTGTGCATCAGCACTGAAGCGGTTGAAGAGGCAAACTAATACAAGTGTGTATTGGGAGGGAGGGGTGAGGGGGTGAGCAGACCACCAGACAAGATTTTGTGCGTGAAAAAGGCCGCTTTATTGAAACAGGTGCACATCAACAAATTAAAAACCTCGGCCAACGCCTTACAAAACTAGACCTCACTAAATAATAACTTCCTTAAATTCCACGCCCCACCCCCACCCCTAAAAAGTCATTGACCCCGCCCCCACCCGAACATTATATCATTACAAAATCCAACAATACAAAACCCCCGCATAAACATTTCAACTTATCAACCCTCCAAATCATAAAACAAACTCCACCGTTTGCTCTCAAACCCCTCTTAGTCCCCCAACCTATGTATGCATCCACACACGTCATCATGCCCAATTCCCCCTGCCGAATGCCCCAACCAATTAAAAACCAACCACAAACTTACCAAGCCTGACAAAACACAACTAGACCCCGCACAGCACCCGTTCCAAGCGACAGTTATAACACAAAAAAGACCCCATGTCAACCTGTCTCACCAAAAAAGGCCTAAGAAAAAGAACAAAAGGGGGGGTAAAAACAGAAGGGGCTGAAAATTAAGAAGGAACACCGAAAATATAAACGAAAACCCTACAATTGTACACCTAAAAAAGGGGGGGAGGGAGGGAAAAAAATTCAGAGCACTACCTCCCGGCCACCAGGTCACCAAACCTAAAATGGTGGCCGGGGGGAGGAGCCGCAAGCATTTATGCTTGGGCTCCATTTGGTAGGAAGAAGAAGCCCAATTCCAGAAAAATCCACAGGAAGCTGCTAAAACCCCCCCCACCTGAACCCTCCCAAACTCTCTACGGTCGGCTGCCCCCCCCAAGGCCCCTTTGGGAGGGAGGGGTGAGGGGGGTGAGCAGACCACCAGACAAGATTTTGTGTGTGAAAAAGGCCGCTTTATTGAAACAGGTGCACATTAACAAATTAAAAACCTCAGACAACGCCTTACAAAACTAGACCTCACTAAATAATAACTTCCTTAAATTCCACGCCCCACCCCACCCCTAAAACCTCATTGACCCCGCCCCCACCCGAACATTACATCATTACAAAATCCAACAATACAAAACCCCGCATAAACATTTCAACTTATCAACCCTCCAAACCATAAAACAAACTCCACCGTTTGCTCTCAAACCCCTCTTAGTCCCCCAACCTATGTATCCATCCCCACACGTCATCATGCCCAATTCCCCCTGCCAAATGCGCCAACCAATTAAAAACCAACCACAAACTTACCAAGCCTGACAAAACACAACTAAACCCCGCCACCCAGAAAGCGGGGGGGGAGAACTACACCCCCCCTTTCTGCCCCCCCAAAAACAGAGAAAACAGGCACCAAGAACAAAAACAGGGCGGAATTAGCCAGAAAACTCCTGAATCTTCAAACAGCGAGACAAAACCTCTCGCAACTCCAAAAGATATAGGTCCATGCCCAATCGAGAAAGGTGAACACCATCATCACGAAAGAACTCAGCTGCCTCATAGCAAATGTCACTATGTGTCACGCGACCAAAACCCAAATCTCTGCAAAACCTGGAAACCTCTAAATTAAGCTTTTTCCGCACCTTATCAATTGCCTTGGGCTTGATAGCCCCTCTCCAAGATCTCCTAGGAACCAATTCCGTCCAGAAAACATGACAACCAGCCCATTGCTGCTTCAAGAGAGAAAGATCCTTTTTCATTGCCCGTAAAAGAACCACTCCTTTCACCCTGCACAAATCATTTTCCCCAAGATGAATTACCAAAACATCAGGACAATGGCCCCCACCCAACCAGGAATTAAGAGCAGGAATCAAATCTTTCCAACATATACCCCCCTCTACCCTTCCATAACACATTGAAAAAACGTTCATTAAAACCAAGCATTGAACCAAAATATCTATTTCGTGCTTGAAACTGTGCCCACTTCACGAATGAATGACCCACAATCCAAATGGTCATAGAGGTTGACCGAGGACCAGCCACCGAACCTGAAATGAAAAAAGCAGCATCAGATTTTAAGACAAAGAGGATGACGCAAGCGCCTCGTCCGTTTCATGTCTCACATAGCGCTGAAAACACCTGGAAGACCAACGCCCTAAGCGCATTACATCTTGCCCAGACCAACCCCGGTTATGTGCCTCAGTCGCTGCACTAATTCTGAAGGAATGAGTGCCATATTTTTTGTCATCTAAACCAATACTCCTCAAAGCTTTGCGTAAAACCATGCGCAATTGATATTCAGTGACTCGAGCTCCATCTGCATGCTGAAAAACGCCAGCTTCAAGGGCCCCACCAGAAACAGAACACCATCTCCTGGCCCAATGCAAGGGGCATGTCCCTGAGGGAGAGGAAGCTTCTAACCAAACCCCTTTGCCTTTGCCTCTTTGATCAGTTTTAGAACGATGCAGCCATAAATGAACACCTTTCTCAGACAAATGGACATCCCCCCACCCAATACCCTTACTAACTCTAGAACTCAACAACTCTGAAACCCTAAATGCTCCAAAAAACATCCACACCATGAGTGTGGAGAACAGACAAACCTCAAAATCATCTCTACAAACCAAAGGGAGTGACTCAACTACCCTGGCCAAATTTTGCCAGGACAACGGGTTCCTAACTGTCTGCCGCATACCTTGCTCATGAGCCCAGCCTTCCAACAGTCCCTTACCAACTTCACCAGCCGAAGGAGAGTAACCCCAAAGGAGTTTACCCATAAAGAAAATGCCCGCTAACTTCCCAGCAATGGTGACCCTGGATAACCATCTGTCCATCAAACACAGAATAAATTGGACTACATCCTCTAAATGCTCACAACCTGGTGCATGTCTGCAAGCCCCTGACGCCAAGAACTCCCTCCAAGCCAGCTCATAAGCAGATCGAGTAGATAAAGACAACTAACCTACCACCAATTGTACGACCCTGTGTTGCCGACCTCCCATAAGTGCTCCGGCATGGGTGTCGGGGTCCTGTCCGCCTCCGAGGCAAGCCCATGGAATCTCTCCCACTGCGAACGAGACAAAGCATCCGCAATGTCATTGTCCACACCAGGAATGTGTAAGGCCCTGAAGCTGATGTCATACTTAAGGCATCCTAACGCAAAGACTCGCAGCAGTTTCAGAATCTGAGCATCCCTAGCAGACTGCTTGTTGATAACGTCTACCACAGCCCGATTGTCAATTTGAAAAAGAACCTTTTTGTGCGCCAACTCCTGCCCCCACAACGTCGGAGCCACCACCACCAGAAACAATTCCAAGAAGGCGATACTTCTGCCACCATCTCTCCATTGCTCAGGCCACTTCTCTGCGCACCACCTGCCTTGCCAATACAAGCCAAAACGATCGCTGCCAGCCGCATCTGAAAATATCTGAACCTCCCACAACCAGTCTTGCTCCCGAGCCAAAGGAATCCATTGAAAGAATGCAAAAAGGTGGACCACATCCGTGAATCCTCCTTCACCCCAGCAGACAGTCTCACACGATGATGAGGCAAATGATGACCCGACAGAGCCCTGCCCAGTCGCCTGCAAAAGGTTCTACCTGCTCTTACAACCCTGCAGGCAAAATTCAAATGACCCAACAGGACTTGCACCTCCTTCACTGTAACCTTTGGTTTGGACAACATGGACTGTAAAAGGTCCAGCATTTTCACTTTCTTATCCTGTGGCAAACTAGCCTGCATTGCTCTTGAGTCAAGCTCAATGCCCAAAAAAGACATGGTCGCGCAAGGACCCATGGTCTTTTCCGGCGCCAGTGGAACTTCCAAATATTCCATAAGTTCTTGAAATTTGTCCAATGCTGCCTGACACTTAGAGGATCCCTGGGGCCCTACAAAAAAGAAATCGTCTAGATAGTGTGTCACTAGCTCATGACCAGATTGGTGTATGAAAAACCACTGCAAAAAAGTGCTAAAGGTTTCAAAAAGAGCACAGGATATTGAACAACCCATTGGCAGTGCCTTGTCCACGTACCATTTTCCATGAAAATGGATGCCCAGAAGACACCAATCTTCAGGATGGACTGGAAGCAGTCTAAATGCTGATTTTATATCGCATTTCGCCATTTCCGCTGAAGGGCCTGCTGTCACCACTAAAGACATTGCCACATCAACCGATGAATAGGACACTGAAGCTGACTCTTCATCAATAAAATCATTAATTGATGCCCCTTCTGGCCATGATAAATGCTGGATTAAACGATACTGCTCTGGCTCTTTTTTGGGGACGACTCCAATGGGTGAAATAATCAAATCCTCCAAAGGCCAATCATCAAATGGACCTGCCATCCTACCTTCTTGCACTTCTTTATCTAGTTTGTCCTGCACCACTGATTTGAGCTCATCAGCCGATTTCAAATTCTTGGACCATCGTCGCAAACGAGGCCCAGAATAACCCAGTCGGAAACCTTCCCGAAAACCTGTCAGCAAAAGTTGTTGAGCTCCCACATCCCCATACAACTGCAAACTATCTGTCAAATGGTCAAGCTTAACCGGAGTACGAGCCTTTGGGCCCAACCCCCGGAGCATTCTTTCCTCCTCTGTTTGGCTGGGATTGCTGAGAGGGACCGGACGTGCTACTAGTTTGCTGGGACCACTGTTGCCCTGGACGAGGCCCCCAGCACTTGACCGATGGGGGCCTCCTACCACACTGAGAGCATTCATGTCGAAGCCTGCAGTATTCCCTTGAACACAGACCTTTGTTAAAGTCCCAACATGCTCCCCCCCCTGACTGTGTGACTGCTGAACTTCCCACCCCTCCCCTGGTGGGCTTACCCTGAAAGGGCCGATAAACTAAAGGTAAGCCACTAGCAGTAAAAATAGTCTTACCACCAACAGAAACACCCATGGTATGTTGCCAAAGATCTGTGTCCAGTTCGCCCCACTTGGCATCAGGGTCCCAAGCCATGCGTGCCCTAAATTCCTCATCATATTGCGCCCATGCAAAGCCACTACCAGTGATCTGCGCTTTTCTGAGAACATCCATATATTTAAATAGAGCCACGCAGCGCTCAGGAAACTTTTCGCAATAAACGCTAGCGTATATCAAAAACGCTGAAGTACAATTATCGATAGTCAGCGGCACTTTAGGGCGCTTAGCCAGCTCATACTCCTCCTCCTTTGAGCCCTCCTTAGAGCGTACCTCCCTATGGAGCAACTACAAAAGCTCCACATACTCACTTTTCCAAATTCTCTCCTTAGTAGACACCATCAAATGTGCCCCCAAAGGCTTAGTCACACCCATATAGGGTAATTTTTTAATTTTCAATTCCTTGCTTTGTAATGGATCTGTGCCCCCTAGAGACTCGGTGTTCGTGGCACACTCAGCCTTGGCGGCCGCACCCGTACCATCACTTGTGCCTACTCCTTGATCCTTAACATAACGACCCTTATACAATTTGCCTGCTGTCTCTGCCTCCAAAGACTCACCCCCGATCCCCACAGACACCATTTGTGGTTTGGCCCGTGGTTCACCAAGCTCACCTGGGTTTAACACGGGGGCTTGCCCTGGCCCCGACCTCCATGCCGGTCGTTCCACGTTGTCCACCATCCGAGGAATCCTTCCTGCGGGGCCGCGCTCTCGAACTGGTCCGGACACCACCACTTTCTTTGGGTGCACCGCCACTGGTGCCTGTAAAACACTACGAGAAGCATGAAATTGCCCCCCCCAGACACAGTATCACGCAGCTCCCCTTCCTCGGGGCTGTCTTCATCATAGTCCAGAATCAATGGCTCCTCCATCTGAGGAGGGGTTGACACCAACATACTCCTATGAGCCTTTCCAGGCTCCTCCACCACAGACAGGGCCTTACCAACCCTTTTTTGAACACCTAAAGGGGGAGCCGACTGTACCCGCCGGTACTCCCTCAACCTTTGACTGATCCCAAGAGCAACTTCAGCAGACCAATCCATCCTCCTTGTATCAGGATATGTAGGGGTCGAAGAAAAAGCACCCACCTGTAACAAGTTACCAGAAACCTCTTTGCTGGGACCCAGGGAAAGAACAGGAGAAATTAAAATGCCAGCATCCTGACCCCGAGCCCCAAAAGACAAATCCTCCCAATGTCCCTGTTGTGGGGATGTCATAAATAAACGGGCAATAGTTAAAGATTTATATCTTTTATTGATATAGATATAAAGGGCCCACAGGGAGCCAACAGGTGGGGCGCTGTCTCAACGGAGATATCATGGATAATGGCAGATGACAGCTATGACGTCACATTTATTCATGTCTGAACATTCGGACATGACAGTCGTGACGCGAACATAATAGAAATGGAAAACATACTGTTAACTGTGATTATAAACATTACAACATCTCCCTTTATCCCCAACAGAAACAAATGCAAGATTAAAGTGTACATCTTATTCCATCACATAGTCTGCAAAGTGTTTGGGGATTCTGATAACTCTTCCACATTTTGACCGAACTCCTGAAGTACCTGGACACACATTGTCTGTCATGTCAACACTTGGAGTTTTGTCAATATCATTAAATTGTAGAGTCTCTGGTCTATCATTATCTTCCATCCAACTACTTGTCCTAGACATTGAACCCCTTGCTCTCTCTCCTTTGTTCACAGAAGAATTGATGCTATGTTCTATACTAGAATCTCTTTCATTGCCTGACACATTATCCCACTCAAGTATGCTCTCATCTAACTTCTCTCCTTCATCATCCATGTTTCTAGATATGATCTTTTCCTGTCCTTTCTTCAATGTTACAATGTTATCCTTGCTCCACCATCCTTTGCCTTTAGCTAAAACTGCCCCACCGGTAGTTTGGCTCACTTGCACAGGCTCACTGAACTTAGACTCTCCCTTAGAGACTACAGTGGGTTTCCTTATTAAAATCCAATCACCTGGCTTCACATTTTTTCCTTTGGCTTTATTCACCATGTCAGCATATCTCTTGGTCTTTTCTTGTTTGTTTTCAATACGCTCCTTAACATTGATTTCACTGTCATTTATGACGTCAGTACTTACTTCTTCACTGTACCATTTTCTGAACTTGGGCGTAAGTATTGAGTTACATTTTCTGCCCCTCATCAGATAAAAGGGCGTATATTTCGTTGTTTCATTGGGTGTATTATTGTATGCATTTATTTTCTCCCTAATAAACTTTTTTACACACATTTTTTAGATGCAATGGCAGACTGAATGCCTTCTTTGATGAATTTATTAACTCTCTCCACTTGACCATTACTTTTAGGGCTATACAAAGGTGTCTTCTCCTGTCTGATACCAGCATTTGCTAGGAATTCTGTCATTTTATGCGAAATCAACTGTGCACCATTGTCAGAAACTAAAATTTTAGGCTGCCCTTCATTTGCAAAAATTTTTTTCAAGAATGTTATCACCACATCAGTTGTTACAGTTTTTACAAATTTGTAGTGTATCCATTTAGAATAATAATCCGTTAAGACAATAAGATTTCTACAATCATCCTGCAATATGTTGAACGGACCGGCAAAGTCTATTGCAATTTTAGTCCAAGGACCATTTGGTATTTCCACCTTTTGCAATTCATTTTTCGAAACATTCCAGTGTTTGTCAGACTTTAAGCATTGTTCACACCTGTCGATATAGTTTTTCACTTCACTATCTACACCTGGCCACCAATAATGCATCCTCAGGACATTTCTAGTGGCAGTGCTGCCAGGATGGCCTTTGTGTGCCAAAGCGATTATTTTCTGTCTTAACCCTGCTGGCGGTATGAACATTTCACCTCTTTTCAAAAATCCACCTTCAATGGTAAGTTCATCATTTATCTGCACGTAACTTTTAAGTTCGTTATGCATATTTCTGATATGAGGCCATTTGGATCTTACATAATCCATTACTTTCAATAGGATAGAATCTTTACTCATGTTCTCCGTCTATTCATTTTCCCGTAATGGATCCATTACACATAGTAGTGGCATCCACTAATGCCACCACACATTCAGTGTCATCGAGTGATTCTTCTGCTTGACTAATAATGGGCAGACGAGACAGACAGTCTGCTCGACAGTTCTTTCCTCCTTTTATGTGTCTTATTCCAAAATTGTACTCTTGTAGCTTTGAGAGAAGTCGAATCAATCTAGAACTCGCCCTGCCGTTTCCACGACCTTCACCATCCATCATGTAAACCAGTGGTTTGTGGTCAGTGATCAACATGAATCTTTTTCCCCACAGATAGTCTTTTAATTTCTGCACTGCCCAGACACAAGCCAATGTTTCGCGTTCAATAGTACTATAATTCCTTTCAGTGTCATTCAATTTCCTGGATATGAACGCAATGGTGTTCTCTTTGTTGCCCTGCAGCTGACAAAAAATTGCTCCAATTCCTTTAGCACTAGCATCAACTGTGATCACATTTTCCAGTTCAGGATCATATGGTTTTAGAGCAGGAGCTCCTGCTATTTCTTCCTTTACTACTTTGAACGCTTGTTCTTGTTCGGTAGTCCATTTGTATGCCACATTTTTCCTTAGCAATTTTCTCAATGGTTCCACCTTTTCAGCATAGCCTCGAATAAATTTAGCATAGTACTCGCTAAGGCCCAAAAATGATTTTAAACTCTCCTTATCATCTGGTTCTGGTGCTTCTTTTATTGCTTTCACTAAATCATCTTTAGGTTTGATTCCTTCAGAGGACAATACGTGTCCCAAGTACTCTATTTCGGTCGTCATAAACTTACACTTGTCCTTTGAAACTGTCATTCCTCTTTTTTTTAAAATGCCTAACACCTTTTCTAAAATTTTCAGGTGGTCATGTACAGACTCTGAATGTATTAGAATGTCATCTTGGAATGCTTCCACTCCCTTCATTCCACCAAATAAGATGTCCATCAACTTCTGAAAGACTCCTGATGAAGAAGCTAAACCAAATGGCAGACGAATGTATCTGTATGCACCAAATGGTGTGATAAAAGTTGTTAGGTTTTTCGAATTCTCAGTTAAACATACCTGGTGATATGCAGACCTCAAGTCAATTAAGGTGAAATATTTTGAACCTGTGACTGATTGCAAAATGTCTTGGATCCTTGGGAGTGGGTGGCAGTTTACAATAATGTTTTTGTTTAAACTTCTGAGGTCTACACACAACCTTAATTCCCCTGTTTTTTTCTTTTTGGAAACCTCTATAGCTGAAACCCATTCTGACTCATCAGCTTCTTCAATCACGCCTTCATTGCTCAATTTAACAAGCACATCTTTTAATTCTTTCTTTATTGACAGTGGAATATTCATTACCTTATGTTTACTAGGAACAGCATCCCCTTTCAACTTTATTGCGTGTGTAAAACCTTTGACACATCCTATTTCATCTTTAAAAACATCTTGGTATTTTTCTAAGGTTTGACTAATACTGTCCAGATTGTCTTCTATGCATACACTGTTTACCCAATCTTCACTTAACACTATTGGGTCCTTGGCACCTGGTTTTAATAGAACACCTAATTTTGCCAAATCTTTCCACCCAATTAAGATCCTGCCTTTTTCAGCTACATATATTTTAGTTTTTATCGTTCTATCTCTAAATGTAACAGTGTCACAAAAATATCCTAGCATATTTATATCTTTTTCCCCAAAAGCCTTCGGGTTTACATCAGATTCTTCCAAACTTATACATTTCCATTTTTCCTCAAACATTTTGTCTGAAATAGTTGTGATTGGTGATCTTGAATCCGCAGTAAACTGCAGTTCAACGTCACCAATCTTAGCATCACCAATAGGTCCTTTAATTTTTCCATCTACCATTTCTACGTACAATATTATGCTAGCACACATTTCTTCATCGTAGTCAACTACAGTATTGACATTTACATTACTGTACGTTTTTTTAGTCTTACATAGGGCTGTGTTGTGACCAAATTTTTTACATTTTAAACATTTTTTACCTATTGCAGGACATGTTTTGCTATCTGCCAAATGCTCTTTCGAGCCACATCTAAAACAGCTTAACTGTTTACCTCCTACCTTTCTCTCATTCCAATTTCTCTCATAACTTTTGTTCTCACTTTTTCTTTTGTCCTGTAAATAAAATACATTAGTGTTACTGCCAGCATTAGATAACTCTTTAGTAGACACCATTGACCTTTCTATTCCTTTCGCAATGTCAACAACTTCTTGCAATGTCGGTTTTTTACATGCTAGTAGCCTTTCCTGCACCTTTTTTGAATAGCAAAAAAATACAATTTGGTCTCTGATGTAAATATCAGTCATGTCCTCGTATTCACAATCTTTTGCAAGTACGCGTAAGCATGCTATATATTCATCAATAGTTTCTCCTTTTTGCTGCTTTCTTAACGCAAACCTATGTCTCCCTACCATTATATTACTTTCTTCATCAAATTGTAACTCAAGTCTTTTTATGGCTTCTTGATATTCGTTTAGTGGTATAAAACTTCCTGGGGGGCTCTCAAACTCAGGCAAACTATCGAAAACTTCTTGCCCTGCTTTTCCTAAAAGACCAAACAATAATGAACACTTCCTTTCTGCATCGTATCCCTTTCCATCTATGGACACAATGTAGTTTTCGAATGCTCTAATCCACTTCTTCCACTTCATAGTGGGTTTACCTGGCTCATCCAGAAAGAGTGGTGGTACACATATATTATTGCTCTGTGCCATATTTAAATTTGTTATACGAATATCTTCCTTTTGTAATTTATACTTTCTGTCAACAGAACTCACCTCCAGTCTAATAAGTCATTTAAATTGTTGTTTATACTATTAGTTCCAAATGTTTTATTTATCCTTAACTTTCCTTCAGACTTATTTTGTTTTAGATTGTTTTCAATATTTTAAGCGCTATAAAATTAGTAAAAATCAAATTGTTCAAATAGATTTAATTTATGAGATGCCTCATGAAAGTTAAAACATCGCCTTCGTTTCTCGTGTCAGTTTCACCAGGATCGGTATGTTTTGTGGTAAATAGCTTTCCAAAATGGCCGCACGTTGTTTACGTTTGGTGACGTTTCAATCTGGTATCCAATGGTTACGTTGATGCTGAGCCATCGCTTCCCGGCATGCTTCACGCAGCTCGGCTGACTGACATTCTCAACGTTCTATGTCGGCAGCCTCTCACAGCTGACAGAAATGACTAACGCACTGTGCCGGTGGCCTGAGCGCAATACATGAAAGTTATTTAGCGCTTCAACTCAATCCTCGCACAACATCCAGATCCTCCGCGCGCTTACGCCGGTAATTTTTGATAAAGAACTTGACCCTTCAGCGCATATCTCTCGCACAGCAGCCAGATCCTCAGCGCGCTTACGCCTTTAACTTTTGACGAAGAACTGGTCTCTTCAGCAATAAATGCTTGCCGAGATGACTTTAGGTAACGCCGATGCACTTACTTAGTAGTTCCGTATATAAACAGTCCGCCTCCTTTAACGTCTCGTTAAAACAAACACCACGGTGACTCTTCAATCAGCACTGTGACACTTGCACGAGACAAACATTACCCGTGGGCCCACGTCGCATCCCGTCCTCGTCGCCAATTGTTGTGGGGTTGTCATAAATAAACGGGCAATAGTTAAAGATTTATATCTTTTATTGATATAGATATAAAGGGCCCACAGGGAGCCAACAGGTGGGGCGCTGTCTCAACGGAGATATCATGGATAATGGCAGATGACAGCTATGACGTCACATTTATTCATGTCTGAACATTCGGACATGACAGTCATGACGCGAACATAATAGAAATGGAAAACATACTGTTAACTGTGATTATAAACATTACAACAGTCCCATCTGTGCCCACTCACCCTCTCCAACTGACCCACTCTGCACAGATAAAACTTCACCCCTAATGGATGTCGGGGGAGAGAACAAGAGAGGGCTAAAATGCCCCAGTGCAACCTGATGAAAAACCTCTGCCGCGGGCTGAACCTGCATCCCTTCCTGCCTCAAAACACCTTCCGGCTCTCCAAGATAAGAGCGGGTCGGTGTCAACCTCGCCCCCCTCCCCAGCACACTCACATGTGGCGAAAGCTCACCCGCCGAAACGGCAGAAAAACCCCGACCCTCGCTGACAGCCGGTAAAACCTTAAAAGAAGGGAGAGACGGGGAGCAGACAACACGCGGCACCTCTTCCTCACCCTTCCGCGTAAGCGCTGAGGAGTCTCCCGCGGAGGCCGAAGCAGAACGCTTCTGACCCCCGCGCTGTGAACCTTTCTTCCCCCGCTGCGCCGGAGCAGAGCCCGTCCGCCCAGAAACCGCCGGAGCATGAGACAGCTCCCGTGGCCTACCACAGCCAAAGCCCCTATCGGAACAGTACTTTCCACGTCAGAAGGCCGCGCAGCATCGACGCTTGCCGCCTCATCAGGCCTCCGTGCCTTAACGCCCTGCACCACCTTCCGAGCGGGAACGCTTGGGGGTAACACAGGCCGCCACCACAGCCGCTACCCCGGCTGAGGCCTGACAGTGAGGCCGCGACGGGCCCTCTACATTACCAATGACCAAATCAAGCCTCCCTGCCTCACTAAGAAGTCGGATGGCTTCTAAAACTCTATAGTCTTCCGCCGCCATTATCAAAAGGAATTAGGCGTAGAAAAAACCAAGTTTAAAGCTAAAATTACCAAAAGAGAACACCACTTCAAAAAATTCAGAGCACTACCTCCCGGCCACCAGGTCACCAAACCTAAAATGGTGGCCGGGGGGAGGAGCCGCAAGCATTTATGCTTGGGCTCCATTTGGTAGGAAAAAGAAGCCCAATTCCAGAAAAATCCACAGGAAGCTGCTAAAACCCCCCCACCTGAACCCTCCCAAACTGCCCGGGGGAGGGGACCTCCCTACGGTCGGCAGCCCCCCCAAGCCCCCCTTCCAGTAATGCGTGTAAGAAAAGGCTGTACGCATCAGCATACAAACCACACATGAAGTAAACAGAATTCGATATTTTAAAGAATCATGCTGTGCAGCTTTTTTGTTGTCCTTGACTTATTCCTACCGTTACTGGTCTCAGCATGAAAGTGTATCTGAAATGTCAGCAACTCACTCATTGCAAGATTAACAGGCGTACCACCTCACACACGCAAGTCAGGCAGTTCTGCGCGAGTACGCCCAGGGAACAAGCAGGCGCGATGAAAAGGAAGATACAAAATGGTGGCTGCATGTGCCAAGGCTTGACGTAGAAGATCAGGTGAGGTCAGGCAGTATTGGAGCTAATGGCGGCTCCGTACTTGACTCTTCTTGTGTCACAGCCAGACGTGATATATCAGGCAAGGTCAGGCTGCATCTCACCAACTGGCAGCTTTGTGCACAATGTTTTCTCACAGCGTGCATCACCGTTTGACTTAGCAAGTCAGGCAAAGACAGACTGCGCTATAAGTGGAGCATGGGCACAATCAGCATTCGAGGGGCACTTGCATTTGAAAAACAACAGTACCTTAAAGTCGGGCCTCAAGCAATGCCCAAATTGTACAAACTCGCCTCCAACTCTTGATCTTGATTTACGAGCACACCACGGCACGGGGAACCAAATAACAGGGATCTATCACCCGCAGCATGGGGTAGAGACGATAAGCAAATGGAGGTGCTCACGGCAGAAAGACGAGAAATTCGAAGTTTACAGCAACTCAACACCTTGCAGTGAGAGTGGAGTAGCGGATAATTCTCAGAAGAACAGTTGTGTTGAGGTCTCTCATTCAAGGAAAAACCACTGTAGTATGTTCGCTCGTCACCAAAATGAGCTGATGCCTTTAGAGTAAATCAGTGGACAGCAAGTCTTCAAAAAGGTAAGATATCAAATAGTTTATTGTACATCCATTAACACGAGATCTTGCCCACAGGGCTGCAAGATCCAACTGTCTATCTTCAAGTAACAACATTTTTTCTCCAGAATAACATTATAGATTCTGACAACATGCCTGGCAACAGGAACTAGGTAAAGAAGCTTACTACAGAACACCACACCCTTCCACTGCATGTTCCATGCCATAATTTCAGTGTTAGTATCACTGACCAGATACCCCAAAATGTCACTAAATTTCTTTATGATTTCCTCAATAATGGGGAAGGCGCTTGCCAGGTCTGATGTAAAAACGTTCATATCGTCTGCATAAAGAGCCACTTTCCTCTCCCAACCATTACGTTGGCAAGGTACCAAGTCAAAGCTGTCCCTCAACCTTCTTGCTATTGGCTCTATATGCAGTTTAAATAAGAGAGGGGGCAGCGGACAAACCTGTAGTGTGCCCCTCTGTATGTTGATCTCTCTTGTCAGTCTGTCCATTTACAGCTATCCTAGCAACTGGCTCCCGATAAATCAGCTCCGCTGTCATGTAGAACCTCTTCCCTAGGCCATTCCTCGAAAGTACTGCATGCAGATACTGCCAGCTTACCCTGTAGAAAGCCTTGGCTGCATCGAAGGTCAAAACAGCTAGGGGGAGGCTCCAGACTGTTGCCATATTAATAGAGCCTATTACCTATTACTGATAAAAAACCGTCTGATCTTCGTGCACTAAACTACCAATCACCTTATCTAGCCTTTTTGCCAAAACCCACGTAATAAACATATACTCACAATTCAAGAGGGAAATTGGCCTGTATGATTTGTAAAGCTTATGATCTTTTTTTGGTTTCAAAATAATACTTATAGTAGTTTTATTCCATGACCATAGGGAGGCATTCCCCGAATATAAATTCTCCCTACCAATTTGCTAAACATCAGAAGTATCATCTAACACACCATAAAACTTACAAGGGAGGCTGTCAGGATCAGTCTTCTTACCCCTTCTTTCTTCCCTCAAAATTCCTCCACCTCTTGCTGAAATATTTGTCGATTCAGGAGATCTTACTGACTTGTATCCAGTCTTGGAAACGAGTCCTCCCCTAATTAACCAGCTACAGATTCTTCAGGGGCCACCAGCTCTTCCCTATACAAATGTTGATAGAATTGGGCAAATACCTCTTAATGTACTTGTCATTTGCTCACACTTCTCCTGTTAGGTTATCTTTTATCTCTGTAACACGATTTCTTGACCTAGCCACCTTCACTTTCCATGTAAGAAGCTTTCCACATTACTCCTCATACTCAAAATGGGCTACTTTACTTGCCTCCCATCGCTTCAAACAGATCCCATCCAGATCCACACTGATTTGCCTCCAACTCATTTTTGTTCTCCTTTTTTTATAAATGTCTATAGTCTTAATATTATCACTTATATAGGCCCTAGACACATCCCAGACCAAATGAAAGTGGGCGGACCCAACATTCAGCTTAAACAACCACTCTGTGTGCACCCTCAACTGATCTAAAACTGAGTGAGCAAGCAAAACCTTCCTGTATAGCGTTCCTCTCAGAGGGTACTCCCCTTCCCTTGAGGCTATCCCCAGAAAGCCTGCTAAATGGTCTGATAGATGTTCAGTAGGTGTATCACCTTCTTGACTTTGTTAGGAATTTTGTTGTCCACCACAAAGTAATCAATGTTAGATTGATTTCCTATTGTACAGGATCCAACTGCACATGAAAATCACCCATTAAAATTATAGAAATCTCTATCTCTAGTATGAAACCTGCAGAGTAGTGGGGTAATCAACATTAGGTCCATAAAAGCCAACAATTTCATACGAAGCCCACTGTATTACCACTTTAACCATCACCCACCTTCCTCTACTGTCTGCCTGTAGCTTGCCCACCCATCCTTGGCGCGAGGTCTTAACTAGAATAGCACCCCCCCCGTGCATCATGCTTGATCTGTGCACACCTACCTGCTACTCCATCTCTGTGCCTTAAATATACATTCTTTTTTCCGAAAGTGCTATTCTGTATTTTTATAATCTGAGTGCTCTACTGCCTAAATATTCTAGGATCTTCATTCTGCTTTTGACCCTGAGGCCACGGACATTCAAAGTTAGTCTCCTAAAGGGATAATCCCCTTTCTTGCCTACCATCTCTGTCTCCTCGTTTATTTTTCCAGTGATGCCTAAGACCTAAGCCCAAGGAGGTTAACATATATTTTTCTCTTTTCCCCCCACATTCTCCACAACACATGTCCATCCCAACATCTCCAGCACCCTACCCCCTTCAAATGCTCTCCCTAACCTCCCAACCTACCCTGGGACCCTCCCTATTTCCATTCATAGGTAACTCCTTGGTTCCCATCCGAACTGCTCCTCCGATGCTATTTCAACATTTGTATAGCCTTATCTGCTTCGGACATTTTCCACTTCAGCTGGCTCTCTTAGCTTATGCAATTAGTTATTCGACATGACCCTAAGGGTTGCTGGGGATATAAGTTGGGAGAAGCTCTCAACTGTCTTAATTCTAAAATAAATTTGCCCAGCTCCCATTGCCGGTCCCATGTGGCCCTCGAGAGATCTAATCTTAACTCAAAGGACCAGTTGCCTACCACCTGTTTCCTTCCCTTTAATGCTGCTATTAATATCTGTTCTTTGGGAGAATAGGTCTTAAAGGGCCACATGCATCAAGCATCTCAATTGCGATTTATAAATAGTGATTTTGAAGAAATCGCTATTTTTGATTTGCAAAAGTCTATGCATCAAAAAAAGCAATTTTGTTTGCGATTCTGTAAAATTTTCAATCGCCAATAGCAATTACGTATTACCGAATTGCAGATTCGCAAATAGCGATTACTTCATATCGCTGCATCTTGATGACATCACTACCAGGAAGTGATACTGGGATTGCACACACCTGTTCACTGAGAGAGGCAGAGGAGGAAGCAGACTGTTGGAGCTGAGCAGAAGTAAGCTTTATTGAGAGCAGAACCTGTGCAAGAACATCAACATGGCTTCTGGAACAGGGGACAATAAAGCAGAAGGGTGCAAGAAGAAGCTGAAATTCGGGGATAAAGAACTGGAAGTCTTCAATGAGGAAGTCATCCAGAGCCATGACAATCTGTTTGGAAATCTGTTACTGCAGGTCCCAAAAGCGGTGAAAATAAAGATATGGCATGGAATCCAATTCAAGATAAATGCAGTGGGGGTCCCACAGCACACCATATCCAAACTGCGCAAGGGCTGGTATGACCTGCGTAGCCGTGCCAAGGAGAGGGTGGCTACAAGGCTTGCAGATGCCAAAGAACCTGGAGGTGGACCATTAACAAAACATGCCAACACACCCCTGGAGGACATGCTGGAGTCCCCACTGCAGCTGGAAGCAGCTATTGGTGTTAGACAAATCGACGCCTCTGAACAGGCCGGTACCTCGCAAGGTAAGATCAATGCAAATAATTAACCCTGGGCGTAGTTCGTGTAGTATTGCTATGCGTAGGTACGCGAAGTGCCCCTTGCACTACGCATGCTACCGAACTGCATAGTGCGGTAGGGAAAATGCTGTTCGCAATGATTGCACAGTGCCGGATGCTTGTCCGCACTGTACAATCATTGCAAACGGCATCATGCACAGTGCGAGCGGTTGCTTTCTGCCACTCAAGTAGATTTGTACTCAAGCGGCAGCTTTCTCAACGTGGACTGGTAGTTTCTCATCATGAGCGGTCGTGAGCATACACGACCACTCGCAATGAGAAACCTGACCTCCCCGCGTTGAGAATCTCGCTGGGAGGTTTATTTTACACGCTTGCGATCAGCAACTTGATGTTGCCGATCACGAATGAGGACAAAGTCTTGCTGGGATGTTGATTTTGCTCGCTCGCCAACGTGACGTTGAGGACCGCAAGCGAGCAAAAATGCCCGCTATGGTATATGTTTTTGCACTGTGCTACGTGCAATTCGTGTAGCGCGTAGCGCGTAGTTGCGCAAACTACGCACACTCTGCGAACGTAGCATAGTGTTCCGCCCAGGGTTACAAATAATCATTCATTGTTACATTTTAAAAATCCCCCTCAATGCAGATCATGCTTAGTGTAGCTAATCTGACTCCACTCCACATTCTACTTGCCAAACTCAAATGGATTATGGTACCATCAAACAGCAAATATTAATTGAAAGGCAAGGAGGGAACAATACAGAATTTGTGCATCAGAGTACAACATGCAAGTGATTAAACTAGACTTTATGTGTAACTAAATAACTTTATTAAACAATGCCATGCGAAATGTGACATACATGTCCACAACCCAATACTGAACTTGCCAGTTTAGCATCACAGATGCAGCTGCACAGGAGACTGACGTTGGTGATGGCTATGACACACAGGATTATGAGGCACAGTCAGAAGAGGATACAGAAGTGACACCAGCATCACCAATACCTGCACCCACTAGACGCTGGACCAAAGTACCACCAGTGCCAGATTTAGAAAGTGAGGAGGGGAGCCAACCTGACACTCCAACATTACAGGCTGCCCAAACACCCACAACAAGACCAGAGTTACCAATGCAGTGCAGAACAGTCCACTTTCTGAGGTGAAGGGCAAGGGCACTCGCGGCAGCTGAAGGAGACGATGAGTCTGCGGTCTGGGGTGGGCTGGAGGGACAGATGCTCAAGGTCCAGCATCTACAATGCAAAAACATGCGGTTAATGTGGGCCCAACTTGAAACATTGGCAAAAAACATTGGTGGAATCGTGGACTGCATGAAGGAGCTCACCACTGCTGTTGTGAAAGGACAGAGGGCAACTAATACAGTTTTTACAAAGGTAACCAAAGCAATGCATGACTTGTGCAGGGTGATGCAGGATGACCATGCTGCCCAATGTGTGTATGTATGTGTCTTGTAAAAGTGCACTGCTGCCCTGAGGCGTCGTGGCGCTGTAGACCGCTGGCGAACCCGTCCTGGCTATCCCTGTGAGATGGTCCCTACTGGGTATCTCCAAGGTGAAACCAGGCATCCCCGGCGAATGTGGGGGGCCATTGTAGAGATGAGGCAAGCTAATGCCCAGAGTTGCCGAGTGTGATCCCTGGTTAGAGTAGGCAGCGAGGCGAGAATTATCGAGTCCGCTGACCCTGGTCCACGACCCTGCCGCGTCGGGAATTGAACCCTGGTCCCGGGCCATTCTCTGCTTCCGGGTCTGCCGCCTCTAACCAGTGAGCCACACCACTCAGGCCCGGACTGGCCGTTGTGGGCACCGGGCAATCCCCCCATCGGCCGCAAGGGTGGGGGCCGGTTTTGGGCCCTGGGGGCCGTTTTTGTTGCAGAGCCGTTTTTGCAGCATAGCTGCAAAATCGGCCCTGTAACAAAATCGGCTGAAAAGCAGCCCTGGCAAAGCGCTCGCCCCCCTCCCACCCGGGGGGCGGGGGGGCCGGCCGAGCACTTTGCCAGGGCCGGTTTTGGTTCCCAGTCCGGCCCTGACACCACTCCAATGTAAGAGGCATCATAATTTGATGGTATGCATAGATGTGTGCACCAGGACCATCAATCGTCTCAGCACAACAACAGCTCAGCTGTCTCGTCGTGCTGTGGGGATGCACGTTCAGATGACCCATTGCTGTGGGGATGTGGCCAGGGGCCTTATCCAGGTCACTAATGCAGTGGAGCAACTCCAGACTGCTGCAGTTTGTAGCAACAATGTTCTGGGAGGGGGGAGTGAGGAGGCTTCCATCCTCAGTAGTATCCTGACACCAATACAACAAGGAGGAGGCGCAGTACTCTGAGCACCACTGGCTCCGAAGAGTCCACAAGGGATGGGGCAGAGACTAATGAAAGGCCTCCGACAGAGCGTGGCCGCAATAAGTGAATTTTGTGACACTGTGAAATGTGGTGAGGTAACCAGTAGCATGAACATTGTCTGGACTGTTATTTAAGTACCATTGCAATGTCATGTTGTTTTATTTGGTATAACACAATACCTGTTTGCACCTGGTATGTATGCATTAACACTACCACATTGTGTTTCATTCAACAGTTGAGCATGTAGTGTGTTGTCTTATAATTACCCACCTTAAAAAAAATGCTGAGTGATTTCTGCACGTCTCTGTCTCCCCTCTGATGCGCTCGGACTGCGTGCTGCTTTTAGTGGTGGTCTTGGCTGATTGTCTTTCTCAGGCTCACTGTCAGAGAGTTCCAGGGGTGTGCCTCTAGTAGTAGCAATGTTGTGCAACATGGCACAAGTGGCAACGATTTTGCAGTAGGTATCTGGCCTGTACTGCAATGCACCACCAGTTTTGTGGAGACAGCGGACCCTAGATTTAAGTATACCAAATGGTCTCTCAATCACGTTGCATCTGGAAATATGCTCCTCATTAAATCACGGTTCACTTGGGGTACTTGGATTTAGGTATGGCGTCAGTATGAAGGAGTGCACACTGTATGCGCTATCACCTACAGGGTGTAAAACAAACATAGTACTCACTGCTATGTGTCACCATGACCAAAGAGTCTGCAAGACAGTATTATATGTGTTTACCAAGCAGGTATCCTTCCCCAAATTCACCCACAAGGAGACGTCTGTGTATGCCACTGTGTCTGAAGATGTAGAAGTCATGTGTACTTCCAGGGTATCTAGACACTAAGGGGTCCATTAGAATGTCGGGCCTTGGCAAGACTGCAGTATCGGCAGTGCCGAAAAATGCATTTTTCCGCCCGCGAACAGCGGTACTCACGTCCGCCATATTAGAATAGCCAAACATAGCCCATTTCTGGTCTGCCGCGGCGGGCGCACTTTGATGGCGGTGGGAGCCAATGGAGAGTCACCGCCGTGCGAAATGACGTCCGCCACGATCCACAAATTAGGATGCCCCAAACAAGCAGACGCACCCCAGCGGAGACACCGCCCAACCAGAGACTGCAGAAGCACAACAGCGGAGCGCGAAACCAGAGTCCCGGTCCACACCACCCAGTCACGACTGCCATGGACCCAGCTCTATTCGTTTTTCTGGTGCTGTACCTGCTACATCACCAACAACTCATGTACCGCTGCGGACGCCGCTGCAGGTACGCAACTACACAAATGCAACACACAACTCATTGGCTGACACAGGTCCGAATCCACATCAGACACCCAGCTGGGGACAGGAACACATCCACAAGGGCACCCACACATGACCCCCCTATGACCAAGTCACCCCTCCGCATCCCGGATACACATACACCGTGATCTTGCAGCAATGTCCTTGCCACGTCACCGCAGCAGTGAACACAAAGGTATACATGCGCACAATGTAGAAGGCAGAGCCTGCCCCAGGCATGGGCATGGTACAAACACCACAGGGCCACACCTACTACAACACACATTAGCACACTCCATGAAGGCACATGCCATGTGCCCATCCAGTGCACCGCTATGCACAACAACAAGCCAGGTCAAACCACACCCTGCACCACACGCCAAACAACCAGGGGGACAGCCACTGCAGGAGTGGCTGCACAGGAACACACAACACACAGCACAGTAGCACAGGGCCAGGGAAACACACACACCACAACAACACCACACTTAGGGAAACAAAAATGAGTACAAGCATCAAATGAACACATACAATGAACAAACATAAAATGGACACACAGCCTGCATAGTCACACATACATACCACAGACTGACGCACAGACACATACACACCCAAAATGCCAACAACAATGGAGCACAACAAATAGAAAAGCCAAAGTGGGATGTACACAAATGGAAGGACATGGAGACAGACACCAAGCATGTGCACATCACATGCAAGTCAAGGAACACTGTACACCCCCCTCAGACCATCTAACCACACATGGCTGGTACAGTCAGTGAAGTCAAACCACAGACATCACAGTGCAACAATACAGGGAGAAAGCAAGGTAACCATGTATAGGCACAAGGATGAAAGAAAGGCCCTGAACTCAAACTGCAAACAGCCACACGTGCATATAACCATTTCACAAGAGTACATCAGCAGCACAACACACAGGGCACATTGACACACTCCATGACTGCCAAACGCCAGGAAGGAAGTACACACATACCCCCCTCACACCAGCACCACACAACACCAGTGGCAAACACACTGACGGCTGCCAATACTTTCCAGTCTATACACACACAAACAAACACACACCCTTGGTGTAGCCACAAACATCACACACACAAACACACAGGGATGCCAGAAGAAATGTCTGCATAAAAACAACAGACAAACACATAGCCCAACAGAAACACACACAGAATCACAACAAAAACATACATGCCCTGTGCAACCAAACTGTGGCAAGGCAATGGGAGCACAGAAACAACAGGAGTGCATTACCTAATCACTCAGGAACAATGCACAGACAACATACCACAACACACACAAGAAGTGCACCATCATAGGACAACACAGCCACAACAAACAAACAACAGATGCACATGCTAAAAATACAGAGCAAACACTGCAGGACATCAGGGGATGCACACCAGGCAATGACAAGGCAACATACACACAGCACTGCACGCACAACAAGCAGTGTGTGCTCACCAAGCATACCAGTCACACACACAGACATGAATGACACAACATCAACCCACACAACACAAATCAGCAGAGCACAAAGACAACAGCACACCCAGGAAGTTAAGCAATACCACAGCCAACACATATACATCGAACACAACAACAACAGATGCACAAGTTTAGGATACAAAGGTGGAATTAACTGGAGCAGAGGACTGGGCAGCACACACAGCTGAACAGCAGATGAGCAACCATGACTGCCAAACAGCACAAGAACATCACAAATAAACAATTGGGGAAATATCCTGAGTGGCACATTGCTCCTGGACAAAGAACTGCATCACAAAGCACAGTGACACAAATTAAGGGATGAAGAGGCACACACACATAGAAACCAAGGGGACATCTGACATCTAAGTAAAGTGCACTGCACATCAGTAGTGGACATGGCAGGAGTGCACCCTATACAAACAGGGAGTACAGACCCACAATGGGTAGGCATCTGAAGCACACATAGGGGATGGCATTACACCACACACAACATGCCATACTGGACGCAAAAAGGCACCATGTGGCAG
Organism: Lissotriton helveticus; assembly: GCF_964261635.1. Taxonomy (NCBI): domain Eukaryota; kingdom Metazoa; phylum Chordata; class Amphibia; order Caudata; family Salamandridae; genus Lissotriton; species Lissotriton helveticus. The sequence continues at coordinate 911,318,685 of NC_136063.1, forward strand.
CAATGCATGAGAAAACACAACCATAATGGCAGTGTGGAGCAGCAGGTCTGCACAGTGTACACAAACAGTAGCAAGACACATGGATGATCAACAAAACACAACACTGACATGCCAGTCACACACTCTGCATACTCACAAGTGACAAAAACAACATGTAAGAGTCAGAGAGAACTGCATGAACACACCAACACACTGCACAGTGCACAACATACAACTCACACATGTGCATACAACCACATCCACAGGGTGAACAATCCAAACAACAAACACCCAACTCATGGGTGACACTTGTGTGTAGTTGACAAAGCAGGGGAACACACACACATCAACACTCCTTACAAAGTCCCAACCTTCACACTGCACACTTCTTGACTACTCAAGAGCACACATCTAAAGTAGGCCTTGGGACCAGGATTAGTGGCCATCACAAGATGACCACACACCTACACTGCTGGGCACACATAAAGGTATAACACACATACATTGAAACTGGCCAGCCTGCCTGCAAACCTGGGGAGAGAATCACACTCTGTGCTGACAGTACCCTCCAACCTGACATGTGAAGAATCTAGCCAACCTTTATAAAATATGAAAATGACAACTGCATTACAGCTAAAATTGGCATCATAGACAACAATAGTAACAGTGTCATGAAGAACTGAAGTCCCTGTCACCCCTGTAAAAAAAGAGTAGGCGAACAAAGACATTGGCAATGTTGAAGTGGCACACAGAGCATCGGGCACAGTAAACCATTTACACACACTAAAATAAGTTTATCCAGTAAGGACACTGACAAAGCAGACAACGGGAGTAACTGTCTTTATTCACATATTGCACATGTAGGTACCAACAGCAGAGTAGAGCAAGGCACAAAATGCAGAGCATGTCCATGAGAATCTGCACAGGCAAGGGCAAAACATCAAGACCAGTGGCCAGTCCAGGGAGCACAGCATATCCTATAGAATCTGGACAGGCAAGGGCAAATCATCAAGGCAAGTGGCTAGTCCAGGGAGCACAGCATATCCATGAGAATCTGCACAGGCAAGGGCAAACAATCAAGGCCAGTGTCCAGGGCAAAGTGCAGAGAGAGTAGCTGAGAGGCTGCACATGCAAGGGCTAAACAGGAAGGCCAGTGTCCAGGGAACAGTGCAGTGCCAGTACATGAGAATCTGCACAGGTAATAGTCCAACACAGCAATGAGAAACAAGGCCAGTGTCCAGGGCAAAGTGCAGAGTGAGTACATGAGAGGCTGCACAGGCAAGGGATAAACAGGAAGGCCAGTGTCCAGGGCAATGTGCAGAGCGAGTACATGAGAGGCTGCACAGGGAATGTGTGCGACTGTACCTTTACATGATCAGAAACACAGTCAGGGGGTAACAATGTGCAGTACTGGCCCACCTGTGTGAGAGACAGGTGTGTGAGTGTGACTACCACTCAGACTCGACTGTCAGGCGGACTGGGGGCTGGCTGTGTGCCGGGAAAAGTTGGAGCACTTGACTGGGGAGAGAGCGGCCGAGCTGAGGTAGAGCTATCATTAGCTTGGCAAGCCAGAGGGCTGCTTGGACCAGGTGGTGTAGTGGCACGTGGAGGTGCAGTCATGTTGACGCGAGATACACTGTGGCAGGGAGATTGTGGAGGGGTGCCTTTCCACTTCTTAGGGATTCTAAATGGCTTCCCTGTCTTGGGATTAATGGAAAGTGGACACAAAAGGTACACTCACCAACAAAGCTGCATCAGACACTGTCACTCCCTTTGGGGACATGCTGGATCCAGCAGAACGCATTGCCTGGCTTTGCCTTTCACCGTCTATCCCCAGTTTGCCAGATGTAACCTATACTGTGCCCTCCTTCCCTTGTATCACTGAGCTCGGAATGGGAGTCGAGGTGGTGGGAGTATCTGCCTTGAAGCCCTTCTTAGGTGTACCCTTGCCATGTGCCACCTCCTCAGTGGGCAAAGAAACTGCATGCGTTCTTTCTGAGATGCTTTAGGGAGAGGAGAGTCCTTACTTGGGGATGCCTCTGAGGCATGTGAGACTGAGGTCTGCTTCTTTGCTTTTTGAGCTTTGCTGTTGCCTAGCGGGCTTTTGTCTTTGCGCTCTGGGGTGACTTTGCTCTTCTGCGGGGATATTGTGTGTGGGCAGGGCCACTTGGGTTACTGCTGCTGTGTGCTGCATGTGCTCTATCGTGACTTTGACGTCTGTGGACCGCGGTCACTATCTTCAGACGTGGCCACAACCTGGGGGGTGGACAAAGGCCCCAGAGCTGGACTGGTAATATGTGCCTGTTGAAGGGCAGACATCACTGTGGAGGACAAAGCTTGGACAGTATGGTGCAGCCCACCCACGTCTGAATGTATGCCCTCCATGAAAGCAACCACCTGGGCCAATTTTTTGTCATGGTCAATAAAGGCATTGAAGAGAGCTGTCTGGCCTACACACAGTTGGCGCAAAAGCTCCACAGTCTCAGCACTGATGGCAGCATGGGGGACAGGGGTAGGGGCAGCGGTGCCAGGCGTGAAGGAAACTCGTCCCCTCTTACTGACCCGGACACGGGCAGCACCAGAGGAAGTGGCTGGGAGGGTGGGCACTTGCTGCTGTGTGGTTAAAGATGATGGAGTCCCCATTCCCTGTGCCCGCCAACATAGATGCATCCCTGCTGGCATTCAATGATGTGGTACTTTGCGTCTCAGGCTGGGATTCCTCCTGCAGACTCCGGTCCCCCTCTGAGGCACTGGTGACATCTGTGTCACTGGGCTCCTGTGCAGCTGTTGTGCTAGTTTCACCCCCACTGGTGCCCAGCTCCTGTCCCTCCATGACCACAGGAGATTCTGCATGAGAGAGAGATGCAGGGTAAGGTCAGTGGCAGCAACAGAACAAACATATGCAAGCAATGCATTACAAAAGATGATCAAACCGACATGTTGCACACCACCCTCTGCAACTCACTACATAGACCCAAACAGTGCATTTAACCCAGATTTTCGGTCATGATTGCACCATGTGATGGCCACACAGCACAATACCCTGCTTGTGGCTCCGTTCAACCAGTCACACAACTAGCTCTGCGCACACCTAGGGACATGATGGGGGCACACAACTTGTTGCAACTGTCATATCTGGATGGAACAGGAGGGGACAACACAGACACAGACTACAACATGACAGTCCACAATTGCGAAGAGCCCATGCCAACAACCATGTTGCACTTTGTAGCCCAGAGACTGGTGCACATTGTTGTCAGATGTCTAGGGATCAACAATCTGGGTGCATGCAATGGACACATTAATGAAGTCACACTCAGATTGGGTACACTGCTTTTCCCTCCCAATGTTATTCCCAGACTAACCCAATGCAGAAGAAACCTGAAGAGCAAAACTCAGACTGGAATGGAAATCCACAGCATGGAAAATTACCTTCGTAAGTACAGAGAGGGCAAATGCATGACACTGGCACCCAGGCAATTGGGTGGTGAGGGGACTCAGGCAGCAGTCCCTGGAGGCAGCAGCAGGTCAGGGATGTCTGGCAGCAGGCTCTGGGAGCAGTGGAAATATGAGGCTCCCTCCCACACATATATAGCCTCCCGGGCTCCTTTCAAAGGGGCCAAGCAGCACCAATTGGTGGGAGGGACCTGCCTCTTTGAAAAGCATCCAATGACCGCCTCCGCCGTGGCAGAGTACGCCTACCGTGATTTTCAAAATTGCATCATGCCACTGCAATCATCATTCTCATTGCCCCTAGTGCGTGCTCCATGTCGGTGATACACCGCTGGGGCCAGGAGGTAGCTACCGCGAATTGTCTGCCATACAATCACATGAGGCACGGCGATTTGGATGGCGGAGCATACCAACCGCCATTTGGACATGTCTCCATGCCAATAACTACCGCACCTGTGTCGATGGGGGTGCTGGTGACACACCGCTGAAGTCAGGCGGTAGCTACCGCTATTTAGCTGCCATACAATGGTAATTGCCATCTGGCACACATCAACAGTGCCCGCTGGCCACATGGTCAATGGCACATCATTGTGCACAGGATGCCAATGTTTCATTGACTCCACTGGAGACTATACATGTCATGTTTGTGTATGTGTGTCATAGATTGGCCTGTACCCCCTCACATGTCACTTATGAATTTGATGGTCGATGATGCAGGACAGTCTTATTATGGACTCTACAATGTGTACGCATGTCAGTGTGTTGAGTTGCAGTGATAATCACAGCAAGGCTCGTCTCACTGTGTGATGTAGTTTCTTGCATGGCCTCTTCTGCCTGCTCGTACACACAATTGTCATTCCTGCGCTGACTCTGGTCATTGTCTTGTGGATGTGTGTCAGGTTGAAATTATGCATTAAGGTGTGACTGGTACAGCAGCTAAGTATGAGACAGTGGTGTTGATTTGTTACACATATGCTGGATGACATGTTGACAGGAGTGCACATGTGAAATGTGGCCATATCACTATGTGCATTCATATTGAACTATGTGGTGTATGAGGTACATGTGTATTGTAAATTGAGAGGTGTGCCCTTAGTGTAGCTGAAGGTGTCCCTTCATGTAAGTTGGTGTTTCCATCAATTATTAAGTCAGTCATTGTTGTCGCTTTGTCATCTAGAACGTGATATACTGTACCCATATCATGATGGATTGCATTGACATGTGTCCACTTTCAACTCAACTAGGAGGAGGCCAAATCTACTTCATCACTTGACAGTGCTGGAGGACATGGATAATGTGGCGATCATCCGGAAATTCTGTCTGGAATAAGCCACCCTAAAAACACTTTGTGATATATTGGAGCCCCACCTGCAGCCTCGCCAGACATATCCAACAGCTTTCATCCCAACTTACAAGGTGATGGCAGCCCTGCATTTTTTTGCCACTGGATCATTCCAGGAGACAGTGGCCAGAGCTGGTGGGATCTCACAACCTATGTTTAGCATGGTGCTGCGTGATGTTCTGTCCACCATGATGACATACAAGGACAGATATATCCATTTCCCCAGGGGTGCTAAATTGTCAGCTGTGAAGGGAGACTTCTATCCCCTTGGGTACATCCTCCATGTTGTTGGTGCCATTGATTGCACACATGTCGGCCTTGAGCCACCACAGGCCAGTGAGCACATTTACAGGAATCACACACATTACCACTCAATGAATGCGCAAGTGGAGTGCCTGGCAGATTTGATCATCTCCTACACGTGTGCCAGATTCCCAGGCACAGCCCATGACTCCTACATCCTGCGAAACGGCATTGTGTCCCAGCAGATGGCTAATCTGCTTCCCGAGCATGCATGGATTGTAGGTGAGTATACCTAGTCATCTGACGTGCTGGGTGTATGGCCTGCTGCCCTCTGCCTCAGCAACTTTGCAATGTCTCTTTGTGTTTGTTATACCTAGGTGACTCTTCATATCCCAACCGTCCCTGGTTGCTGAGGCCACTGCGGAATCGCAGGACCCTGGCTGAACTCCACTACAATGAGGCCCATGTGAGGAAACGTTGTGTGGGTGAGCGTACTTTTGGTCTGCTGAAGTCACGTTTCCGCTGCCTGGACAAGACCGGAGGTGCACTGGCATACTCGCCCGGGAAGGTGTGTCAGATCGTAGTGGCATGCTGCATGCTCCACAACTTAGCCATTCGCAAGAAGATTCCCCTGCTCCTGGATGATGATGAGGACCCAAGTCCCCGCCTGTACACCAACCTGAGTCCAGTGATGAGGACAGTGGAGAGGAGGTAGGTGGTGACATTCGTCAACAACTCATCACCCGCTACTTCACTTGAAGGTAGGTGACAATGTACAACATACCCATTGTCTGGTCATATTGCTGTTGTCGTGAAGGAGTACGTGAGAATTGTAACAACAGCCAGTTGTATACTCAGCAGTGGGTGGCAATGATTCTGGGACAGGTCATTTTTGAACGTATATGGGACGTGTATGTTGACACTTGTTGGCCATTGTGACGTCTGAATGTTGGCTTATGTAAGTGGTAAGTGCTGTGTGATGTCTGTGATGCCACAACCATGACAGTGTGTGTTGTTCTGTTGTGTTTCCCTAGATGCCTTAAACTTATCTTTGCCTACATTCAGTACATACTCCTGATACATTATGGACATGTTGATGACTGTTCATCCTGCAATGAAGATGGAGCTGACACAACAACATGTGTGTAAGGTTTTTTAATTTCAATGTTGACATGTGATGGAGGTGTTCATTTCCATCGAGGTGGTGGTGGAGCAGTGAGTTGACAGTTTTGCTAAATGAGATAATAGAGTGGTGTCCACATTGATGTGTTCACCCGGTCCAACAAACAGATGCCATTCACAAAGCAATGTGGTGAAGGACAGTCCAAATGGTCAATGCATCGGGGAAGAGGGTTGCCATCAGGGCTGGCTCAGTGACTGGCGTTTTGCAGGTGCTTTGCCTCCAGATACTCCCAGGCTCTTCTTAAGATAGCCCCTTGGTCTCTTGGGAGGGATGGGCCCTGCTGCATGGACAATGGCGTCTGAGGACTCACCCCTCTCTGTGGCCGCAGGGGAGGATGTTGAACTGTCATCCTGCGGCCCACCAGAGGAAAGTTGAGGTGTTGGTTGTGGCGCAGGCCTGTCCCTCTGTAACGCGACTTGCTGGGCCTTGAGGTCCACCATTTGTCCCATGCTGGTGTCGATGGACCTCATCGGCAGGATGAGCTCGCGTAATAGTTCGTTGAACCGGCCCTTTTGTCCCCGGGCCTGTTCATATGCGCCAAGGACTCTGGTGATGTGCTCCAGGGATTGGGTCCAAGCCTCCTGGTGTCTGTGGGTGACCCTGGCCCTCCCCCTACCCTGCTACCACGGACCTGTTGCCTCACCACTGTGGGCACCTGCATCCTCTCCCTGTCGTCTTCACTCGGTGGTATGGGGTGGTCATCCTCTGCGACAGGGAGGGTGTTGCAGGCAGCATTGGTGGTGGTGGTGGTGGATGCACATGCCGTAACAGCAGTGGTCTGCAGTGAAGATGTTGTTGCAGCAGATGTGGTGGGGGAGGATGGGGTCCTGGGACCTGTTGCTCCCTGTCACACCAGATGAACCGGCATCAAGCTCATCGTCCATAGGATCCTGGAAGTCATCATTCAAGAGTCCATGTACTGGGGGGGGGGGAACTGGCTCTGCAGGTTGCTGCTTTTGTCCTCTGCAGTGAGGTATTGGTCACCTGTGGGTTAGATTTGAAATGGTTATTGAAGTACACCCTGCAAGATTTGTGTTAACTGTGTGTCACCCACTGTTTGTACACTACAAAATTGACTGATCATCACATTGTTTGATAAGTGTACTACTGTGCCTCCTGACATGATGAAATTGTACATGCATTACTTGTCCATGGAGTGAGGTGTCAATGCATACCATGCGACCCGTGCATAATTTATGATTACAGGGACCTGTTGCCATCTACGGACGGGCACAACATGTTTTTCATTGAGGACTTTTTGTAGATGTTTCAGACCTGGCTGACGTCACATCTGGCAATGGACTGGCCATTGTCATCTCTAGCAAACATTTGTCCTGTCATGTGCATATCTTGATTCATACCACCACACATGCTTTGTAAAATTTGGAATGGTCCTTGTTGCTCTGGTCCCATATTGATGCACATGTCAATCACTGCTGTGCATGATTGTGACCAGAATGTATTCTACATGTGCATTGGTGTGTCACACTTTGGTAGCTGTGACAGTTTCCGTAGCTTACCTGTGTGCACACTGTGCGTGACAATGGGGTTGGTAGGCTTACATCCTGCTAAGTGGTGAAATGAGACATAATGATATGTCTACCTGCCTGTTAGTTTGCTTGTTGGCATGTAATGGCTTCCATCAGTTACTGGGTGGGGGATAGAGGGCTCTATCTTGCTGATGCTGTGGGCCAGGGGGCATGGTGGGAGTGGTTGTACAGGCCTCCCACACCCAGACACCCTCCCATGGAAGATGGCTACCTACCTGTGAGTTTGTTAGGTGTACTGCAATGGCTTCCAAGTGCTTCTGGGTGGGGTGGGGAGAGGGCTCCATCTTGCTGATGCTGTGGGACAGGGGGTATGGTGGGAGTAGTAGTGCATGCCTCACACCCCCAAACTGCCCTCCCAGGGAAGATGGCTACCTTCCTGTGAGTTTGATGTGGGTAATGTAATGGCTGACACATTCATCTGCATGAGGCGGGGTAAGGCTCCTTGTTGCTAAGCTGTGGGGCAGGGTACATGGTGAGAGTAGTAGTGCAGGCCTCCCACCCCCAAACTGCCCTCCCAGGGAAGATGTCTACCTTCCTGTTAGTTTGTTTGTTGTACTGAAATGGCTTCCATCAGTTACTGGGTGGGGGGGGGGTGCAGGACTCCATTTTGCTGATGCTGTGGGACAGGGGGCATGGTGGGAGTGGTAGTACAGGCCTGTCACACCCAGGCACCCTCCCAGGGAAGATGGCTACCTACCTGTTACTTTGTTTGGTGTCCTGCAATGGCTTCTATCAGTTACTGGGGGGGGGGTGGTGGAGGGCTCCATCTTGCTGATGCTGTGTGCCAGGGGGCATGGTGGGAGTAGTAGTGCAGGCCTCACACCCCCAAGCAGCCCTCCCAGGGAAGATGGCTCCCTACCTGTTAGTTTGTTTGGTATCCTGCAATGGCTTCCATCAGTTACTGGGTGGGGGGTGGTGGAGGGCTCCATCTTGCTGATGTGGTGGGCCAGGGGGCATGGTGGGAGTAGTAGTGCAGGCCTCACACCCCCAAACAGGCCTCCCAGGGAAGATGGCTACCTACCTGTTAGGTGAAAGTGAACAATGCAATGGCTGCAGACTGCTTCTTGGTTGGTGTGGAGAGCTCCATCTTGCTGGACTGTGGGTCAGGGGGAATGGTGGGAGTGGTAGTACAGGCCTCCCATACCCAGACACCTACTCATGGATGATGGATACCTACCTGGGAGGTTTGTAGGTACTGCAATGGCTTCCAACTGCTTCTGGGTGGGGTTGGGGGAGTGCTCCATCCGTCTGGGCTGTGGCACAAGGGGGCATGGTGGGGGTAGTTGTGCCGGCCTCCCACCTGCAAACTGCCCTCCCATAGAAGATGGCTACCTATCTGTGAGTTTGATGTGGGTAATGTATTGGTTGACACATGCATCTGGGTGGGGTAGGGCTCCATCTAGCTAGGCAGTGGGACAGGGTACATGGTGGGAGTAGTAGTACAGGCCTCACACCCCCAAACAGCCCGCCCAGGGAAGATGGCTACCTACCTGTTAGGTGAAGGCGATCAATGCAGTGGCTGCAGACTGCTTCTTGGTTGGTGTGGAGTGCTCCATCCTGCTGGACTGTGGGCCAGGGGGCATGGTTGGAGTGGTAGTACAGGCCTCCCACACCCAGACACCCTCCCATGGAATATGGCTACCTACCTGTGAGTTTGTTAAGTGTACTGCAATGGCTTCCAACTGCTTCTGGGTGGGTTTGGAGGAGTGCTCCATCCTGCTGGGCTGTGGCACAAGGGGGCATGGTGGGAGTAGTAGTGCTGGCCTCCCACCCCCAAACTGCCCTCCCAGGGAAGATGGCTACCTACCTGTGAGTTTGATGTGGGTAATGTAATGGCTGCCACATGCATCTGGGTGGGGTGGGGTAGGGCTCCATCTTGCTAGGCTGTGGGGCAGGGTACATGGTGGGCGTAGTAGTGCAGGCCTCTCGCCCCCATATAGCCCTCCCAGGGAAGTTGGCTACCTACCTGTTAGGTGAAGGTGAACAATGCAATGGCTTCCAAGTGCTTCTGGGTGGGTGGGGGGGGCTCCATCTTGCTGATGCCATTGGACAGGGGGCATGGTGGGAGTAGTAGTGCAGGCCTCATACCCCCAAACAGCCCTCCCAGGGAAGACGGATACTTACCTGTTAGTTGGTTTGGTGTCTTGCAATGGATTCTATCAGTTACTGGGTGGGGGGAGGTGGAGGGCTCCCTCTTGCTGATGCTGTGGGCCAGGGGGCATGGTGGGAGTAGTAGTGCAGGCCTCACAACCCCAAACAGCCCTCCCAGGGAATATGGCACCTACCTCTTAGGTGAAGGTGAACAATGCAATGGCTTCCGAGTGCTTCTGGGTGGGGTGGGGGGAGGGCTCCATTTTGCTGATGCTGTGGGACAAGGGGGCATGGTGGGAGTATTAGGCTGCCTGTACACATGCCCCCATAGTAATGTTATTGGCTATGTTTGGGGTGAATGGAAGTGGGTGAATGTTGGATCTGTGAGACATGTGTTTGTGAGTGTGTGGTGGAGATGAATGGTATTTTTCCTATGTAGTGTAGCTTTGTGGTAGAGCAGGACAGTACATTTCAGTGTGGTGATAGTCATTTCTTTTGTACTTACCAGCCTCCACTCCCCCGGCTACTCCTGTGAGTCTCTCTGGATGTAGTATGGCAAGCACCTTCTCCAGCCATGGTGTGAATGTTTTTGGTGGAATGGAAGGGCCAACATCAGTCCTCTCAGACAGCTTCCGGTTCTTGCTTCTTTTCTCTTTGACAACCCTCTTCAGATCATGCCACCACTTCATGATCTCCTTTTTGGATCGCGGGGTGGTCCCTACTGCATTGACCCTTTGGACTATCCTTGCCCACATGTGTGTCCTTGTGGCTAACAGTGTCTGTTCGACCAGGCCACCAAACAATTGTGGTTCCACTCTGACTATCTCATTTACCATCACAGTCAACTCACTCTCTGTGAATTTGGGCATTTTATGTGTTGACATGATGTGTGGTGTGCAAAGTGTTTGGGGGTGCAGGGTTGTGAGTGGTGGGTGTGGTAGTGATTTGTATGGTGTGTGATGTGCTGGGGGTTGGTGTTGCAGGTGCGGAAGTGGTTGTGGTGCTGTGTGTGGTGTGGGTATTGCTGGTGTGTTGCTTTGCCTATCCTTTGTTGTGAGGGTTGGTGGCCTTCAGTCTTGGAAAGTTGCAAATGATTGTGGTCAGGGAATGGGCTGGTGTTATACTCAGCTATGTGGGTGTGTCCAAATGGGGCATTCCTGTCAGGTGTGTTGTGTGTGTTGTCCTGGGAATTGTATTTTTCCTTTTGCCATGTGTTTGTGTCATTGGGATGTGTTTTGTGTATTTGGGGGGCATGGCTAGTTTGCTTTGTGCACTGTGTGGCCTTATTGTGGGGTTTTTCCTTCATCTGCCATATTTTCCACGGATGGCTTTGCTGCAGCTCTTCCGCCGGCTCTCCCATTCATTCCATTGTGCGACCTCGGTGGTCGGAAACAGAGGAACGTAGCGCGTGTCCATCGGTATGTCCTGATTTCTAGTGCCGTGTCTCCGCTATGCTTGCAGCGGGTTGGTGTTTTTCCGCAGCGTGTCCACCCGCCGCGGATGGATTTTGGACATCACCGCCCGCTACTGGTGTTTTTTCTTGGCCAGGTTTCACAGCGGTCAGTGTTTTTGGGCGGTTCATCCTAATTTGACCGCCGGGTTTTCCACGGTCCCGGCGGGCGGTTGTTTTCCGCTTCCATGGCGTTCGGGGTGATTTTCCGACCGCCATCCTAATGGGCCTCTAAGTCTGTGATGATGTTTTTGGAATTACAGATGACTTGTATGTTCAATGAATGGTATGATTTTCTGTTCCTGTAAATGTACTCATTCACCAAGGGAGGACAAATGGCTATATGCGCCCCATCAATGCAACCAATGACATGGGGAAAATGTGCTACATGATAGAAATCATATTTGGTTTGCTGCAATTCCTATGGTGTTGTGGGGAACCTTCTGTGCTGGTGTATCCTCTACAACATGGCGTCGAGGAATGAGTTGAAAAAGCTCAATAGTGCACTTTGAGAGACACCTGCAGCTGATGCTATTACTCCCTGGAAGCTTGAAGATGTGCCTGCACAAGTTAAGATGGTCACGCTTTTTTTAGGAAAAAGTTCCAATTTAATGCTTTTTTAAGAAGTCCTGATGATGCTTGACTCTTTTACAGAATTCATAGTCATGTATAACAATGGATCAGCGATCCATAAATCAAAAAAGTGTAAAGTAACAGCCGCACCTGGTTCGCCCCTTACAACGGCCGTCTGGCCTGGAACTTCCTCAGGGATGTACAATCATGAAATAGCAACATGGAGCACAATAGTCAAAATCGTGAATATATTTGCAGATATGCAGCAGTGCAATTATGAATTTACATCACCCGTGAGAATACGGTGTAGGTACCGTGAAATAGAATCGAAAGTAAGGGTCCAAAATGTTGAGGTGTGGTGCAGCGGCCCAGGCAGCTGACTTCAGAGCACAGGGCTCGCATTCGATTCACGGCTCTGGGGGCAGCTCAGCTCAGCACCGTGTAACTCTGGGCAATAACTCACTTAATTTCCACGACGGCCCCCCAGCACCTTGAGACCGGTAAGGGTGAGTAGCTTGTGCTTTACAAATACGGATTCATTATTAAATAGGTTAATGGAAGGGAAGGAAGGAAAGGTACGAACAAGACATTTATAGAGACAAGTGAGGAAGAGAAATGAGTGAGAAGATTAGACAGGAGGATTGGTTAATGGAGACAACAGATATAAAAAGGGAGAGAAAAGTGAGATGTGGACATGTGAGTCATAGGGATCGTATCAGGGAGGGGTCGGAGAGCGGAGTGCCAAGTAAAGAGGCATAAACATTACAATGCAGAAAGACCACAAAAGAAAAACCGCGGACATCATTAATGAAAGCAAACCATCGTATTATATCAAATAAAAGGTAGGACAGTGTGGGGCACATGATCAGGATATGTGAAAATCGAGATAATATCATAACATGTGAAAAATATTGTAAGCCACAATCCCAATGTACATTTCAATAACAGTAGAAATAGTTAATAAAATGATAATTCATAGGGATACATTCAGGAAATAGATGTCCAGGTCACAAAGACGCGTTCCGCAAGTGAATAAAGGACAAATAATTGTCATGCATTTTCGTTAGTTTATGGTCTTGCTGAACAAAACAGAATGTTGTTTAAAGTGAGCCAAACCTCTAGTTTGTACCATTATTCATGTCATAACATTTAATACAGGGGGATATGGAAACAATTTGCTTCCGTGGTAGTAGGTTGGTGAGTGGCCTGTGTAGGATATCATTAAGAAGGTGGTAAAGGCCTGTTTTTAACAAATTAGAAATATAGTGTTTGACTAGATATGTTTGAGGGGCGAGTAGAAAGAAAATTCGAATTGAGGTCCAAATACTAAGGTGAGTATTGGTATGTCTGTTTTCTCGCTGGCCTCGTGAATCCACACTTAGCATAATTTTAAATGAATGGCGTAATGAGGTCCTTTAGCAGGCGCAGCGGAAATATGAGTATCAAGAAGGGGGAGACAGAATGGTGGTAAAGGGGTTTAGGGAAAAGGCAGACTGTCAACAAGGCGGTCCTGTAAACTGCCACGGGACAAGAATTTATTTGTGTTAGAATCCGCATCGAGTCTTGCGGTCTGCATCACGAAAGGTCACTTACTTCGAATGGAGAACGTCCAGTCACTGACGTATGGTTTCAATCGGACGGCATCAGCAAAGGCCCCGTGTTGCTGGGGCCTTTTTATCACTGTGATCCCGGGCTGTTTCCGGATTCAGGTCACGGTGACATCACACTCATGACAGGGGAGGGGAAAGCTCCTCTGCATCCTCCTCGAGTTCTGCGGAAACAGAGAACGATCTAACAATGTCTGGGTTAGCGACAGAGGCAGTAGCCACATCAGATTCAGGAGAGGGTTCGGCTCAGAAATTATCCTCGAAGCGCAAGTCCAAAGTTTTGACAAAAAAACGAAGTAAATCAAAAAATGTTTTAAGTCCTCTACATACTGACATAGCAAAGCGATTGGATTGGGATTATTCTGCGACATCGCAGTTATATCAAGAGACTGTTGGGGAGGCAGGAGCAAGAGCTATAGAGATTATAGAGATACCAGAACAAGATTTAGAACAAGTACAGAGGCAGAGCCAGTCCCAAGGGCAACCACCACCTAAGGGGTTCGAAATGATGTTCTCGATGTTGAAGCAGATACAGATGGAGGCGAGAGTGGAAAGCCGCAGAGCCAGGCAGGAAAGTAAAAAGATACAGGGATCTCTCTGTAAAGTGAATAAATTATATGCAGATTTGTCAGGGAGAGTTACGGAGGTGGAAGAAAGAACCGGTATGCTGGAGGATGAAATGAAGAAATGGCAGGAGTTCAGGCAGGATCAGGAGAAGACCACATCAGATGTCTTATGGAAATTGGAAGATTTTGAAAATAGGCAGCGTAGAAACAACATCAGACTTTTGGGTATTGCGGAGGGAAAAGAGGGGCAGGATGTGAGGTCATATGTTATTGAGTTACTCAAAGGCGCATTCCCTGGTATAGAAGGCTGGGACTGGGAAACTGAGATACAGCGTGCGCATAGATTCCCATTTACACAGAGAAAGGGGGGTACATCAAATAAACCTAGAGCGATACTCATATATGTGGGTAACTACTTGCTGAGAGAGGAGATTATGGCAAAGGCAAAACCTCAGGCTAAGTGCAGATATAAGGATGTTGAGTTTTTTGCTAGGCCTGACTTCTGCCATACAACAGTAGAAAGGAGGTGGAGAATGCGGGAGTTGATTGTGCCATTTCAAAAAATAGGATGCGAGGCGTTCCTGATGTTTCCTAGTAGGCTAAAAGTGGTAAGGGATGGACAGTTTAAAATTTTTCATTCTGAAATTAAGGCTCAAGAATTTTTGATCTGGCTGAAAGAGAGCAAGACACAGACACAGGCTGATAAAGAACGAGTGGTAGCTCTGGTGTCGCAAGGAAATAAAAAGACATAAAAGCACACAAAATGAATAAAATGCACAATGACTTTAAAACAAAGTAAGGAAAAGATGTATATACTGGGGGGGGAATCCTTTTTTTTTCTCTTCTTTTTTGCTTTTGTCTGCATAGGTTGGTATAACGACAGGGGGAGTGGGGGACGCGGGATTCCCAGTCAGTCACAGCTGCCACACATAGGTCCTACGGACCTATTTGCCAGTAGGGGGGGTGGGATCAACAGGGCGGGAACTCAGGGGTGGGGGCGGGCGGAGGGGGGGGGTGAGGAACTAAAATTTTGGAGATATTATAGAGGAACAAAGCAAGTAAGTCAGAAGACAATGACTAATAGAGAAAAAAAAACTGTATTATTCTTATATGGCTGTTAGTTTACTATGTATAAGTTTTGAGTTATGCAATGATATGAGAAATGTCGATCTACTTAACAATCCAGAATGAATACTCGGATAATGACATGGAATGTCTGCGGGTTAAACGATAGACAAAAGAGACAAAAAGTGTCTATTCTAATAAAAAGTCTCAGATTGGATTTCCTAATACTGCAAGAAACACATATCCAGGGGTCTGAAATACATTTGCTTGAACAATTGGGACTCTCAGTTTTAGCGTATTCACGGCAGGGGTCTAGGAATAGGGGAGTAGCAGTACTAGCGAGACAGCGGGGCATTAACACTAGGAAAAATGGGAACATGTTTGGGGGAGATGGGCTCTGGTAGAATGCCTGGTAGGAGAGCAATGGATAACTCTTGGCTCTATATATGGATCTACTGGGGATGATGCGGAAATTTTTGAACAGATAGATATAGAGTTGGCAACTTGGGCCCCTTATGGAGTGCTAGGAGGGGATTTTAACATTAATGGTGCAGGGGGGCTGGGATTAGGGCTAGGACCTCCGGTTAAATATCAAGGAAGGAAAAGAAGAGTATTTCAAGCAGTTTGCTCTCTAGCAAGGAATAACGGTTTATTAGATGTCTGGGACACCCTCAAACCAGGAGAGAATGGATATACGTATTATTCTGCACCGCACAGAGTGAGTGCAAGATTAGACTATTTCTTGGTTAGTAATCATTGTGTTACTGGTGCACATATTGAGAGATTGCCAAGATTATTAGCGGACCATAACCCCCTGATTATTAACTTAAAAGGAATATCAGAGTTAAAAGGGGGCTCGGTCTGGACCTTTGAAAGAGCGCTGTTAGAAGATGAGGTATATATCCAACATATGAAACAATGGATAGTGGAATATCTGACAATAAATAGGGACACAGCAACCGAATGTATGGTTTGGGATAGCTTTAAGGCTGGGGTGAGGGGAGAGACTCTAAGTTTTGGTGTAAGGAGAAGGAAGCAGGAGCAAGAGAGAAATCATGTGTTAAGAAGGGAGATATTACTAGCAGAGGAAGAAGTAAGTGAGGGTGTAGTAAATCAGATAAACACACCCAATAGTAATGGGAATGTACTAGACTCTGCTATAAATAAATTAGCGAAGTTGAGAATGGAGGCAGAAGAATATATAGCATCCAAGGCAGCAAAACAATATGTGACCAATAGGGAGAAATGCTATGAGTTGAGTGACCGAGTAGGCCGAATGTTAGCAGTTAGAGCAAGGCAAAAGTCAGCACTTGGGGAGATAAATGCAATTAAAGACAGCTGTGGAAAGGTGGTAACGGGCACGCATCAAATTAGAGAAGTCTTTAGGAAATTCTATACGAACCTTTATCAAGAAAGCCATGTAAAAGATTTAGGGGAAATAGCAACATATTTGAATGACTCCCCAAGGGTGGAGTTGGATGAATCAGAGAGAAAAAGATTAGATAACTTATTAGATTAACAGGAGATTGAAAGGGCTCTTAAGAGTCTCCCATCTGGTAAAGCAGCTGGACCAGACAAGATACCGCTAGAATTCTACAAGGTTTTTTGGGAAGAAGTAGGGAAGGATATGGTATGTGCTATGCAACAGGCGCAGAGGGGTGTATCAATACCAAATTCCTGGTCCGGCGCAGAAATTGTGGTCATTTTAAAGAAAGGAAAGGCACCTACAGATCCGGGTTCGTATAGACCAATAACATTAATGAATACTGATACAAAGATTTACTCAAAAGCACTAGCAACAAGATTTGCTAGTGTAATAACTCCATTAGTTACCATCATCCAGCATGGATTTATACCTGGGCGAGGAACCACTCACCACACACGGAAATTAATTACTCTTTTTGACAAAATGGAAGTTACAGGGGAACCATTAGCGGTATTGCTTTTAGATGCTGAGAAAGCATTCGATCGAGTGTCTTGGGACTATATGTGGAGTGTTTTAGAAAGGGCAGGATTTGGGAATGGCTTTCTCACGGCAATAAAGACACTGTACAGAGATCCGGTGGCCGCAATAAGAATAAACTCAGGGATAACTGAAAAAGTGCAAATTAGTAGGGGTACTAGACAGGGATGCCCGTGCTCCCCTTTACTCTTTGCCATGTATCTGGACCCATTAATACGCAGAATGGAAAGGAATGGGAATATACCTCCAGTTACTACACCTAGGGGGGACTGCAAGATACTTGCATATGCCGATGACGTGGCTGTTGTAACATCAGTACCCACAGAGGCTATCAGATATTTGGAACTGGAGGCTAAAAATTTTGGAAAAGTTTCAGGATATTCCTTAAACACTGGTAAAACACAAATTATAAAAAATAATAAGGCAATATGTCAAGATCCGCGGGTGGTGCAGACAGGAACATACCTGGGTATAACAATCACCGCAGATTTGGGAAAGATAGTAGAACTGAATATAGACCCCATTATAAGGAAGGTGGGTAAAGATCTAGATAGGCTTCATATTCTACATCTTACAATAGTTGGTAGAGTAAATATTATTAAGATGTTAATTTTACCGGAATTCTTATATATTTTTAGGACAATCCCTTTATGGTTCGACAATCTTTGGTTTAAAAAGATTGAAGGTATGATCAATAGATTTATTTGGTCTAAAGGTAAAACTAGGAGAGCAGCAAGATTTATGGCACTTCCAAGGGAGAGAGGAGGGTGGGCTTTACCAGATTTGAAACTCTACTATTGGGCGGCTGCCCTACAATACATGGCTGGATTGATAGGTGGAGCAGAAGTAGAGGGAGAGGATGCCTTAGGATCACTATCAATATATGGTTTATTGATGGGGGAAGAGGTAAAGAATATATTTTTAAAACACTTTGATACAGCTTACTTTAAAAGGACACGATTTAAGACCATTTTGGGAGCCTATAACATCTGGAAAGCTTTCACTAAAAAATATGGTTTGGGGAAAATTAATAGATACACTAGAATAAAAAACAATCTAGTATTCCCTGAGGATATATTTTCCGATTCAGTTTATATAGAATGGCACAGGAAGGGAATTACAAGAGTGGGGGATTTGATGGGTACGCAGGGGATGAAACAATTTGCAGAAATACAGGGGAAATATGATCTGGCAACAAGGCATTTTTTTAAGTACCTCCAAGTAAGAAGTTTTTTGGCGAACAAAAGGGGGGGTTCGAGTGGATTTGAGAAAAACTCCATACTTGAGGTGGTACATAATGGAGTAAACTGTACTATTAAAAGGTTCTATGTAGAGTTAATTGAAACAAAACCAGATGATATGGATAAGTGGGGGGAAAGTTGGTCGATTAAGTTGGAGACAGAATTGGAATGCTTCAATTTGTCACTAGAATTGGGTCAAAATATTCTGTGTTCTGCAACACTACACGCACAGCATTATAAAACTATATATCGGCTGTACTATACTCCGGCAAAACTCGCACAATGGGGGGCGGTTACTGGAATTAATTGTCCTAGATGCGGAAGTTTGCAGGCCGATATAATTCATATTTTTGCAACATGTCCATGCTTATCTACAATATTGAAAGAAATACAGAATTTTTTACAAAGAGCATTGAAAATAGTCGTCAACTTAACCCCTACGATCGTGATACTGGGAGTGAACTCAGACAGCACCCAGGGAGAGGGTTGTTATTTTATTTTTGTTGCAATGGCTGTATTTAGATTATGTATTGCCTCAGCATGGCTCGATCAGTCACCACCAGTATTTCAACAATGGCTAGCCAGGATCCTAAATATTTATAGTTTGGAAAAAGTAATATATTCTAGAAAAGGAAAAAAGGGGAGGAAACTAGGGTTGAAAATATGGGAGCCGATAACAAACTGGAAGGAAGAACTATAATGTATTATAATGTATAGGCTCGTAATGTTTATTGTGTTAGGAGGCAGGGCTCTTAAGTGTCTAGTAAGAAACAATGTTTTGTATGGTTTTTTCCCCATTCCCTATTGCTTACCCCTTTTTTTTTTTGTGGTTTCTATTATTCTCTCTCTACAGATTTGTTTTGTTACTTGTCAAATATAGTTAAAAATCCTATATATGATGTATATGTTCCTCTGTTTGTAATGAAGTAGTAGATTTGTTTGGTTCGGAAAATATGATTGAATGTATATGATAATTTGTTCCTCATCCCCGGTGTAGGGGGTGCAGAATGTGTTAAAAATTTCAATAAAAAGAATAAAAAAAAAAAAAAAAAGGAGAACGTCCAGTCACTGACGTATGGTTTCAATCGGACGGCATCAGCAAAGGCCCCGTGTTGCTGGGGCCTTTTTATCACTGTGATCCCGGGCTGTTTCCGGATTCAGGTCACGGTGACATCACACTCATGACAGGGCGCCATCTTGGAGTGGAGTATGGTCACTGTTCCTACTAGGTCTAGGTCAGAGCTATATAAGGCTATATGGAAATATATATACAAAATGTGGAGGGACATAGGAAAGGAATGGGGATAGGAGTATTCCCCTTCTATACGAGGGTCTATTCTTAGAGCCACTTCTGAATGTGCTTGTTGTAAAGTGTGGTCTCAGTTTTGAAACTAGAGCTGACCTAGCAATTGCGAGGCAGGCAACTTAGTCTGTGAGGCCAGTATGACAGCGGCCAACTTGGAAGGTGTTGACTAAAAGGAACTTAAGTATAGCTTCCGATTGGGTGGGTACCCTCTAGGTGCATAAGTGATATATTAAATGTGAAGTATGGTCAGTTATGCACAATATATGGTAAAACTCGATTGTAGGCAGTAGCCTAATTTTTTGCAGAGAGCCATGTTTGTAGAATTACCTAGGTTTTAATCTGGGGTACCATGAATGGACATAACTATGAATACAAACATGTTCTTAACAGTGAATTTCAAAACAACTGAGTTCGGGACCAGCTAGATGCTAGATATTGCGGGGGATGCTGGAATATTGGCCTTGCAGCCTGGCACTTAGCCTGCTATGGATGTAGTGCGTATCTGTGAGCAAGGAGGCAACATATATGTTGAGTTTCTTCATGGTTGCTCATTACTCGCCTAGCCACACATGCATTCCTGTGTCCTTGTTAAGTTCAAGTTTGACTGTGTTGAATTTGAGAATCACTGCACTCTCTCTTCTTTGCAGTTTTAGCTCCCGGTCTCCTCCTTGTTTTACTGGATGTACAACTTCAATGCCATAGAAGGTGAACTTTTTCTTGTGAGGGTGAGCAGTGTTGTAAGTGATCTGTTAGCGGGTGACCTGTATTGTATTTGTGAATGTTTCTGTAGTGTTCCTGAATACATATGCATAGAGGTCTAATTGTACTTCCTATGTATGGTCGATTGCAGGGACAGAAGATCACATAGATGGTGAACTCGCTGTTTGATGTTGGGTAAGCCAATTCCGCCATCGTACCAGCTGAGTGTTAGCTTTTTAAGAGCTATACGTGGTCTCCCTCCCCACAGAAGGTCTCGCATGAGCCCTTCTAGATCTTTAAAGTATGAGTTTGGGACAAGGTCGGCTGAGTTCTGCAGGGCACACAGGAAACGGGGCAGGGACATCATTTTAAATAGTGCCACTTTGCCCAAGAGCGAGCGCGGGAGTGTCTTCCAGTGTACTATGTCACTTTTAAGCCTCTGCAGTGGAGGTAACAAGTTACGGGTGTACCGGATCTATGGGTTGAGAGAGATAAATATGCCTAGATATTTAAAACCTTCTGAGACTATCGGAATCGGCCAATTTCGGGGTAGCGGGGGGGGGGGAATTTCCCCAGAAGACATAGAGAAGTGATTTTTGTCAATTGATGCGAAATCCGGAATATCTGCCAAAAGTATCCAATATATCAAAGCCTCCTATAAGGGATCTCTTCGGGGACGTGGATAGAGTAGGATATCATCCGCGTATAGGGATATACGATCCTCCCAGTCCACCGACTAACGCAAGCCACGGATCATTACATCCTTGCGGATTCACGCTGCAAGAGGTTCGAGGGCCAAGGCGAACAGTAACGAAGAAAGGGGGCACCCCTGATATGTCCCTCGGCTAAGTGTAAAAGGCTCTGATTTCCTGTTGTTCACAACTATCTGAGCCATCGGTGCGCTGTATAACAGATGCACCTAGCAGCAAAAGTTAGGCCCAAACCCTAATTTGGCAAGTACTGCAAAGAGATATGGCCATTCCAGTGTATCAAAGGCCATAGTGGCATCAAGGGAGACTATAATTGCATCCTCACGTATCGTCGCTACCCTGCCCAGAACCCCGTGCAATCTGCACAGGTTAAGAGCCGTGTTTCTTTTGGGCATGAATCCTGATTGATCTGGGTGGACTAAGACACCTACCACCTTAATCAGTCTTGTGGCAAGGACTTTGGCGAGAATTTTGGGTTCTGCGTTTATTAGCGATATAGGCCGATAGGAGGTGCACTCCTTTTTGGGTTTCCCGCCATTGTGTATCATAATGATTGTGGTGAGCCTCTGGTCATATGGCAGTGATCCCCGCTTAAGGCTGTCTTCGAACATGGATTTTAGATAGGGGGCCAATTTATTTGGTTTAAGTCTGTAAAGCTCGATTGGAATGCCATTTGGGCCTAGGGCTTTCCCCGATTGTAATGTTCTTACAGCTGTTGCTATCTCGTCAGGCGTGAGGGCACTATCCATGAATGCTTGGTCTGGGTCTGTCAGTTTAGGGAGAGAGATATCTTTAATAAGATCAGAAAAATCTGCTTCGGGGTATGGCGCTACCGAACTATATACTGTTTGGAAGTGAGCTGCAAAATGATTGGCTATGTCTTGGGGATCCGTCACAGGGGATCCGTTGGTACCTCTAAGTTCTGGCATGAGTCTGCTGGCCTGCTCCTTTCTATCTAGCCAGGCGAGTAATTTACCAGCCTTGTCCCCCCAATCATATATTCGACCCAACCTGTCCTGCCCCATTAGTTTGGCACGGTCAGTGACTAATTTTCTGTATTCCTCCTGGTGCAGACGGAGGGAGTGCAGGGCTTCGGGTGTGGGGTCGGAGTTGACATCCTCCTCCAGACAATAAAGCTCATGTTCTATATCGAAGATGTCTTTCACTCTATCCCTTTTGGCGCCTGCAACTAGGGAAAGGGCCTGCCCTCGGACCACTGATTTGAAAGCCTACCACTGTATTTTGGGGGACTCAACTGTGTGTTCGTTCTCCAAAAAGTAATCATCAATAGTTTTGTTCAGGCCTTTTTGAATTTTGGGGTTCTTAAGGTACCAGGGGTTTATTGGGGTAACCTGTCCCACTTGTGTGTCATCTAGAACTCTGTGTACCCATAAAGGTGAGTGGTCGGAGATGACTTCACTTGACTTGACAGGTGATGGATTTCATGGATATCTGTGATTTGCGGAGTAGGAATGATTACGCAGTCAAGGCGGGATAGACTGCTGTGTGCCCCTGAGTGAAAAGTGTGTTGGATCTTATCCGGATTGTATGCTCTCCAGCCATCTGACAGCCCCATTGCTTCCAAGAAATCGGAAAGGGTGTGTGCGGCCTGGGGGTTTGTACGAGGGGGGTGTCTGTCCAGTGAGCCTGATATTATTGAGTTGAAGTCACCTCCGAGCACCAGGTGGTTGTGAGGCAATGTCAACAGTACTGCACCAAGGTCGGCGAAGGTTACACTCTGCATTCCTGGAGGTGCATAGACAGACATAAGGGTGATAGTTCGGCCATCCCAGGTACCCGTGATCCCAATGTATCTGCCTCAATCGTCTACATACGTGGAGGTGAGAGAGAGGAAATGACTTTTTTTTGCATGATACCTACACCCCTAGAGCTGGAAGTAAAGCCCGCATGTGCCACCATCGAATAACCCCATCTGTGCATTGCTTTGCATGTATTGCCGATAAGGTGGGTTTCTTGGAGTAGTACAATGTCCTATGATAGTCTCTTAATATACTACAATACAACACTTCTCTTGCTCTTGTCCCCCAACCCGTTAAAGTTCCAACTTAAGATTTTGATTTCCTTGTTACGCTGCCCTCCCATTGGTAAATAGACAGGTCTCCACTAGCGGAGTTACATTTATGCATTGTACTGTCGAGATAAAACAAAAAAGCAACAAACAAACTAAACAACAATCCCTCCCAACATCCCCCACCCTGCTCCCATGCACTGTGAGCTCAGAACTGTCCATGTTCCTTAAATGCAGAGCGCCTGTCGCCCAACTATTCCACTGAAAGGGCCCCAAAGTTTAAGGAATGGCTGGGAGACATGCTTTACTGCCAGGACCAACACAGCCTATATGCCGATCTATTGCCTGTACGCAGCAGGCCTAAAGACATCTGGGGTCCACTACAGGCTTATTTGTTGACAACTGCATCGACGCGTGATGAGCCTGCTGCTGACGTCCAGGGAGTTGGGGCGTAGATAGAGTACACGTCTATATTTAGCATGGGATGCTGGGTTAGTTATGACCTTTCAGCTGATTTGCATGCCTGCGAACCAATCCACCTTGCAGAGATTTAAATGTCCGTTTCCTGGGAACGAAGCTACCTAGACTACAATACTGCACAGATGCGCTGTCCTCCTGTGAGAGTTGCAGCTTTACGGAGCCGGGGCGCAGGGGGGCCGCGATCACGCCCGCAGCCTCAAACACTTCCTGGGCCTTGCACAGATGAAAGACGCCGGGGCCCACCGCGATATCAAAAACACCTCGCAGCGGGTTTGGCAGCATCGGGACTCAGCACACGTCCCCAGAAGGCGCTCCGCAGGTCTCCTCTCAGTCGCTTTCCGGTCCAGGCGGGGGCCGCTCCTTGGCGGGCAGGGCTCTTCTCTCACCGGCCCTGCTCAGCACCACACACCGTGACTCTCTCAAGGCCTGCCCGAGACCGCAGCGCAGGTATCGGGTAACAGGTCGCAGATAATTAGGCGAGTTGCGGGGCTGCCGCTGTGTGTCGGTAATAGGCACCCAGGATGGAGGCCACCTACTCTTGTGATGTACTCCATCTCCCCGAGTTGAAGGGGGAGGGGCCCACCCACCAACTCGATGTCCGCGGCCATCAGCTATGCTGATTGAGGCCCAGGCTTTCACAGACAATAGGCCTCTGGCATTGATGAGCTGTCCTCCCGCCTCAGATGTCCGATGTTTCTTGGGATTGCGTCTATAGGCTCCATGCCATCTCCGGTATAGATTGCAGACACCTGAAGAATGGGATCAGTGCTGCAGATAGGTGAGGTAGAGAGGGGCCCTCAGAGAGACCCTAGCTAGCAGCCATGTTGTCTCGCCACGAGACCACACCCCTCCACGTTTTTGATTTTGTGTTTAGGATGGCAGCTTTCTGCCCATAGGATGGCGTTAGCCTCTGTGTCTGTTCTGTATAGTTTGCTATGCAATAAATTGTCTTTGACATAGAATGTGAGGTACAAGAAATTGATTTCCTTTTTGGAAACATAAGGAATTGTTCTGATACCCCACGGGTTATTGTCTAAGCTATGTAGAAACCTTTCTAGCAGATGTTTGTCGCCCTGCCAGTTGCAAAAGATATTGTCTATATAGCAACGCCCCAGAACAATATGAGTGGTGAATTCTGAAAAGCTCAGGTCCCAAAGCCAGACCGTCTCAACATGTCTCATGAAGACACAGGCATATTGTGGTGCGTATTTGGCCCCCATTGCAGTTCCGCGTACTTCTCTGTAGACATTTTTGTTAAAGCAGAAAACATTGTGGTGAAAACAGAAGTCTAACATTTCCAGGATAATTTTGTTGGTTTCCAAGAGGTTTGCAGGTTGTGCCCAAAGTGATTAATGTATTGACCTTAATCCAGCTTGATGTTCGATAGAGGTATAGAGGCTTACAAAACCGATACATACTAAAAGGAAGTCCGGTTTCCAGGAGATGTCTCTGACTTTAAGTAGAATGTCTTTGGTGTCTTGTATAAAAGAGGGAATATCGTTCATTAGTACTTGCAGTTTCTAATCGATAAACTCTCCAACTCTGGAGCAGGGTGAGTTAATGCCTGTTATAATGGGTCTCCCAGGGGGAAGGCAGGTGCCCTTATGAATTTTAGGAAGAAAATAAAATGTGGGCATGATGGGATGTTCAATATAAAGAAATGTGTTTTCTTCGTAGGAGATAAGTTCAGACCCATGCCATTTGTCTAGTTTCTCCCTTAGCATTTGTAGGATGCCTAGTGTTGGGTCCTGGAAAAGGAGTTGGTAGCATGTATTGTCGGATAATTGACGATCTGCTTCATGAATGTAATCATCCACATGTAGTAGGTTACCCCCTTTGTCTGCTTCCTTGAGGATCAAGTCCTGCCTCTCCTGTGCTATTTTGATTACCATCCTCTCTTCCATAGAAATGTTTTGTGGTAGAAACGTCAGTTATTTCTGATATTTAGGATGTTCTTTTTCTAGATCATGGGTCACTGCTAAGTTGTTGTCTTTATACCCAGCCTGTAACAAAGGACCTCTTTGAAAAAATGTACTTTATACCTGGAAGTATCACTTTCCAAATTAGTCATTGATGAGTCAAGTCTGAGATGGATAAGGGGCCTGATTACTGTGTTGTTAGCCTTGTTGGTATTGGAAATCTACGATGGATCGCACACCGCTAGCCTCTCCTCTGGATCTCCCCTAACCACTCTGGTATGTGAAGTGCGTGTAGTTTGAAAAGTTGAAACAAAGTTCCTAAGTGGTTCACCAAAGTTGGTGCAAGTCAGTACTTGTTGTTCCAAAGATCTCTAGACCCGAGACATGCCCGGGTTTCGGGATCGTTTCCCTCATCAGTAGAGAAAGAATTTGGGGTGGATGAGAAGGCCGCCAAGTAACCGTCACAGGCCTCGATGCCTCTCCGGCGCGCAGGTGCGTCTCCAAAAGCTCGTCAGCTTGGGGGCTCATGGGAGCCCTTTAACAGAAATCTACGATGGATCACACACCGCTAGCTGAACTATACGTACCAGAATCCTTAGGGGCGATCCGGAGGAGGGGCTAGCAGTGTGCGATCCATTGCGGTTGATTCTACAAATGGGCTCCCTTGAGCCTTTAAGCTGACGAGCTTCGGGATGACGCACCTGCATGCCAGTTAGGCATCGAGGCCTGTGACGGTTGCTTGGTGGCCTTCTTTTCCACCCCAACTACGTTCTCTACTGATGAGGGAAGATATCCCGAAACCCGGGCCATGTCTCGGGTCTAGAGATCTTCACAACAACAAATACTTACTTGCACCTACTGAGGTGAACCACTTATGAACTATACGTACCAGAATCCTTAGGGGCGATCTGGAGGAGGGGCTAGCGGTGTGCGATCCATTGCGGTTGATTCTACAAATGGGCTCCCATGAGCCTTTAAGCTGACGAGCTTCTGGATGACGCACCTGCGTGCCAGTTAGGCATCGAGGCCTGTGACGGTTGCTTGGCGGCCTTCTTTTCCACCCCAACTACGTTCTCTACTGATGAAGGAAGATATCCCAAAACCCGGGCCATGTCTCGAGTCTAGAGATCTTCACAACAACAAGTACTTACTTGCACCTACTGAGGTGAACCACTTATGAACTACACGTACCAGAATCCTTAGGGGCGATCCGGAGGAGGGGCTAGCGATGTGCGATCCATTGCGGTTGAATCTACAAATGGGCTCCCTTGAGCCTTTAAGCTGACGAGCTTCTGGATGATGCACCTGAGTGCCGGTTAGGCATCGAAGCCTGTGACGGTTGCTTGGTGGCCTTTTCCACTCCAACTACGTTCTCTACTGATGAGGGAAGATATCCTGAAACCCGGGCCATGTCTCGGGTCTAGAGATCTTCACAACAACAAGTACTTACTTGCACCTACTGAGGGGAACCGCTTATGAACTATACGTACCAGAATCCTTAGGGGCAATCCGGAGGATGGGCTAGCGGTGTGCGATCCATTGCGGTTGATTCTACAAATGGGCTCCCTTGAGCCTTTAAGCTGATGAGCTTCTGGATGACGCACCTGCATGCCGGTTAGGCATCGAGGCCTGTGACGGTGGCTTGGCGGCCTTCTTTTCCACCCCAACTACGTTCTCTACTGATGAGGGAAGATATCCCGAAACCCGGGCCATGTCGCGGGTCTAGACATCTTCAGAACAACAAGTACTTACTTGCACCTACTGAGGTGAACCACTTATGAACTATACGTACCAAAATCCTTAGGGGTGATCCGGAGGAGGGGCTAGTGGTGTGCGATCCATTGCGGTTGATTCTACAAATGGGATCCCTTGAGCCTTTAAGCTGACGAGCTTCTGGATGACGAACCTGCGTGCCGGTTAGGCATCGAGGCCTGTGACGGTTGCTTGGCGGCCTTCTTTTACACCCCAACTACGTTCTCTACTGATGAGGGAAGATATCCCGAAACCAAGGCCATGACTCGGGTCTAGAGATCTTCACAACAACAAGTACTTACTTGTACCTACTGAGGTGAACCACTTATGAACTATACGTACCAGAATCCTTAGGGGCGATCCGGAGGAGGGGCTAGCGGTGTGCGATCCATTGCGGTTGATTCTACAAATGGGCTCCCTTGAGCCTTTAAGCTGACGAGCTTCTGGATGACGCACCTGCGTGATGGTTAGGCATCGAGGCCTGTGACGGTTGCTTGGCAGCCTTCTTTTTCACCCCAACTACGTTCTCTACTGATGAGGGAAGATATCCCGAAACCCGGGCCATGTCTCGGGTCTAGAGATCTTCACAACAACAAGTACTTACTTGCACCTACTGAGGTGAACCACTTAGGAACTATACGTACCAGAATCCTTAGGGGCGATCCGGAGGAGGGGCTAGCGTTGTGCGATCCATTGCGGTTGATTCTACAAATGGGCTCCCTTGAGCCTTTAAGCTGATGAACTTCGGGATGACGCACCTGCGCGCCGGTTAGGCATCGAGGCATGTGACGGTTGCTTGGCGGCCTTCTTTTCCACCCCAACTACGTTCTCTACTGATGAGGGAAGATATCCCGAAACCCGGGCCATGTCTCGGGTCTAGAGATCTTCACAACAACAAGTATTTACTTGCACCTACTGAGGTTAACCACTTATGAACTATACGTACCAGAATCCTTAGGGGTGATCCCGAGGAGGGGCTAGCGGTGTGCGATCCATTGCGGTTGATTCTACAAATGGGCTCCCTTGAGCCTTTAAGCTGATGAGCTTCTGGATGATGCACCGTCGTGTCGGTTAAGCATCGAGAACTGTGACGGTTGCTCGGCGGCCTTCTTTTCCACCCCAACTACGTTCTCTACTAATGAGGGAAGATATCCCAAACCCCGGGCCATGTCTCGGGTCTAGAGATCTTGACAACAACTAGTACTTACTTGCACCTACTGAGGTGAACCACTTATGAACTACACTTACCAGAATCCTTAGGGGCGATCCGGAGGAGGGGCTAGCGGTGTGCGATCCATTGCGGTTGATTCTACAAATGGGCTCCCTTGAGACTTTAAGCTGATGAGCTTCTGGATGACGCACCTGCGTGCCGGTTAGGCATCGAGGCCGGTGACGGTGGCTTGGCGGGCTTCTTTTCCACCCCAACTACATTCTCTACTGATGAGGGAAGATATCCCAAAACCCGGGCCATGTCTCAAGTCTAGAGATCTTCACAACAACAAGTACTTACTTGCACCTACTGAGGTGAACCACTTATGAACTACACGTACCAGAATCCTTAGGGGCGATCCGGAGGAGGGGCTAGCGATGTGCGATCCAGTGCGGTTGAATCTACAAATGGGCTCCCTTGAGTCTTTAAGCTGACGAGCTTCTGGATGATGCACCTGAGTGCCGGTTAGGCATCGAAGCCTGTGACGGTTGCTTGGTGGCCTTCTTTTCCACCCCAACTACGTTCTCTACTGATGAGGGAAGATATCCTGAAACCCGGGCCATGTCTCGGGTTTCGAGATCTTCACAACAACAAGTACTTACTTGCACCTACTGAGGGGAACCGCTTATGAACTATACGTACCAGAATCCTTAGGGGCAATCCGGAGGATGGGCTAGCAGTGTGCGATCCATTGCGGTTGATTCTACAAATGGGCTCCCTTGAGCCTTTAAGCTGATGAGCTTCTGGATGACGCACCTGCATGCCGGTTAGGCATCGAGGCCTGTGACGGTGGCTTGGCGGCCTTCTTTTCCACCCCAACTACGTTCTCTACTGATGAGGGAAGATATCCCGAAACCCGGGCCATGTCGCGGGTCTAGACATCTTCAGAACAACAAGTACTTACTTGCACCTACTGAGGTGAACCACTTATGAACTATACGTACCAAAATCCTTAGGGGTGATCCGGAGGAGGGGCTAGTGGTGTGCGATCCATTGCGGTTGATTCTACAAATGGGATCTCTTGAGCCTTTAAGCTGACGAGCTTCTGGATGACGAACCTGCGTGCCGGTTAGGCATCGAGGCCTGTGACGGTTGCTTGGCGGCCTTCTTTTACACCCCAACTACGTTCTCTACTGATGAGGGAAGATATCCCGAAACCAAGGCCATGACTCGGGTCTAGAGATCTTCACAACAACAAGTACTTACTTGCACCTACTGAGGTGAACCACTTATGAACTACACGTACCAGAATCCTTAGGGGCGATCCGGAGGAGGGGCTAGCGATGTGCGATCCATTGCGGTTGAATCTACAAATGGGCTCCCTTGAGCCTTTAAGCTGACGAGCTTCTGGATGATGCACCTGAGTGCCGGTTAGGCATCGAAGCCTGTGACGGTTGCTTGGTGGCCTTTTCCACTCCAACTACGTTCTCTACTGATGAGGGAAGATATCCTGAAACCCGGGCCATGTCTCGGGTCTAGAGATCTTCACAACAACAAGTACTTACTTGCACCTACTGAGGGGAACCGCTTATGAACTATACGTACCAGAATCCTTAGGGGCAATCCGGAGGATGGGCTAGCGGTGTGCGATCCATTGCGGTTGATTCTACAAATGGGCTCCCTTGAGCCTTTAAGCTGATGAGCTTCTGGATGACGCACCTGCATGCCGGTTAGGCATCGAGGCCTGTGACGGTGGCTTGGCGGCCTTCTTTTCCACCCCAACTACGTTCTCTACTGATGAGGGAAGATATCCCGAAACCCGGGCCATGTCGCGGGTCTAGACATCTTCAGAACAACAAGTACTTACTTGCACCTACTGAGGTGAACCACTTATGAACTATACGTACCAAAATCCTTAGGGGTGATCCGGAGGAGGGGCTAGTGGTGTGCGATCCATTGCGGTTGATTCTACAAATGGGATCCCTTGAGCCTTTAAGCTGACGAGCTTCTGGATGACGAACCTGCGTGCCGGTTAGGCATCGAGGCCTGTGACGGTTGCTTGGCGGCCTTCTTTTACACCCCAACTACGTTCTCTACTGATGAGGGAAGATATCCCGAAACCAAGGCCATGACTCGGGTCTAGAGATCTTCACAACAACAAGTACTTACTTGTACCTACTGAGGTGAACCACTTATGAACTATACGTACCAGAATCCTTAGGGGCGATCCGGAGGAGGGGCTAGCGGTGTGCGATCCATTGCGGTTGATTCTACAAATGGGCTCCCTTGAGCCTTTAAGCTGACGAGCTTCTGGATGACGCACCTGCGTGATGGTTAGGCATCGAGGCCTGTGACGGTTGCTTGGCAGCCTTCTTTTTCACCCCAACTACGTTCTCTACTGATGAGGGAAGATATCCCGAAACCCGGGCCATGTCTCGGGTCTAGAGATCTTCACAACAACAAGTACTTACTTGCACCTACTGAGGTGAACCACTTATGAACTATACGTACCAGAATCCTTAGGGGCGATCCGGAGGAGGGGCTAGCGTTGTGCGATCCATTGCGGTTGATTCTACAAATGGGCTCCCTTGAGCCTTTAAGCTGATGAACTTCGGGATGACGCACCTGCGCGCCGGTTAGGCATCGAGGCATGTGACGGTTGCTTGGCGGCCTTCTTTTCCACCCCAACTACGTTCTCTACTGATGAGGGAAGATATCCCGAAACCCGGGCCATGTCTCGGGTCTAGAGATCTTCACAACAACAAGTATTTACTTGCACCTACTGAGGTTAACCACTTATGAACTATACGTACCAGAATCCTTAGGGGTGATCCCGAGGAGGGGCTAGCGGTGTGCGATCCATTGCGGTTGATTCTACAAATGGGCTCCCTTGAGCCTTTAAGCTGATGAGCTTCTGGATGATGCACCGTCGTGTCGGTTAAGCATCGAGAACTGTGACGGTTGCTCGGCGGCCTTCTTTTCCACCCCAACTACGTTCTCTACTAATGAGGGAAGATATCCCAAACCCCGGGCCATGTCTCGGGTCTAGAGATCTTGACAACAACTAGTACTTACTTGCACCTACTGAGGTGAACCACTTATGAACTACACTTACCAGAATCCTTAGGGGCGATCCGGAGGAGGGGCTAGCGGTGTGCGATCCATTGCGGTTGATTCTACAAATGGGCTCCCTTGAGACTTTAAGCTGATGAGCTTCTGGATGACGCACCTGCGTGCCGGTTAGGCATCGAGGCCGGTGACGGTGGCTTGGCGGCCTTCTTTTCCACCCCAACTACATTCTCTACTGATGAGGGAAGATATCCCAAAACCCGGGCCATGTCTCAAGTCTAGAGATCTTCACAACAACAAGTACTTACTTGCACCTACTGAGGTGAACCACTTATGAACTACACGTACCAGAATCCTTAGGGGCGATCCGGAGGAGGGGCTAGCGATGTGCGATCCAGTGCGGTTGAATCTACAAATGGGCTCCCTTGAGTCTTTAAGCTGACGAGCTTCTGGATGATGCACCTGAGTGCCGGTTAGGCATCGAAGCCTGTGACGGTTGCTTGGTGGCCTTCTTTTCCACCCCAACTACGTTCTCTACTGATGAGGGAAGATATCCTGAAACCCGGGCCATGTCTCGGGTCTAGAGATCTTCACAACAACAAGTACTTACTTGCACCTACTGAGGGGAACCGCTTATGAACTATACGTACCAGAATCCTTAGGGGCAATCCGGAGGATGGGCTAGCAGTGTGCGATCCATTGCGGTTGATTCTACAAATGGGCTCCCTTGAGCCTTTAAGCTGATGAGCTTCTGGATGACGCACCTGCATGCCGGTTAGGCATCGAGGCCTGTGACGGTGGCTTGGCGGCCTTCTTTTCCACCCCAACTACGTTCTCTACTGATGAGGGAAGATATCCCGAAACCCGGGCCATGTCGCGGGTCTAGACATCTTCAGAACAACAAGTACTTACTTGCACCTACTGAGGTGAACCACTTATGAACTATACGTACCAAAATCCTTAGGGGTGATCCGGAGGAGGGGCTAGTGGTGTGCGATCCATTGCGGTTGATTCTACAAATGGGATCTCTTGAGCCTTTAAGCTGACGAGCTTCTGGATGACGAACCTGCGTGCCGGTTAGGCATCGAGGCCTGTGACGGTTGCTTGGCGGCCTTCTTTTACACCCCAACTACGTTCTCTACTGATGAGGGAAGATATCCCGAAACCAAGGCCATGACTCGGGTCTAGAGATCTTCACAACAACAAGTACTTACTTGTACCTACTGAGGTGAACCACTTATGAACTATACGTACCAGAATCCTTAGGGGCGATCCGGAGGAGGGGCTAGCGGTGTGCGATCCATTGCGGTTGATTCTACAAATGGGCTCCCTTGAGCCTTTAAGCTGACGAGCTTCTGGATGACGCACCTGCGTGATGGTTAGGCATTGAGGCCTGTGACGGTTGCTTGGCAGCCTTCTTTTTCACCCCAACTACGTTCTCTACTGATGAGGGAAGATATCCCGAAACCCGGGCCATGTCTCGGGTCTAGAGATCTTCACAACAACAAGTACTTACTTGCACCTACTGAGGTGAACCACTTATGAACTATACGTACCAGAATCCTTAGGGGCGATCCGGAGGAGGGGCTAGCGTTGTGCGATCCATTGCGGTTGATTCTACAAATGGGCTCCCTTGAGCCTTTAAGCTGATGAACTTCGGGATGACGCACCTGCGCGCCGGTTAGGCATCGAGGCATGTGACGGTTGCTTGGCGGCCTTCTTTTCCACCCCAACTACGTTCTCTACTGATGAGGGAAGATATCCCGAAACCCGGGCCATGTCTCGGGTCTAGAGATCTTCACAACAACAAGTACTTACTTGCACCTACTGAGGTTAACCACTTATGAACTATACGTACCAGAATCCTTAGGGGTGATCCCGAGGAGGGGCTAGCGGTGTGCGATCCATTGCGGTTGATTCTACAAATGGGCTCCCTTGAGCCTTTAAGCTGATGAGCTTCTGGATGATGCACCGTCGTGTCGGTTAAGCATCGAGAACTGTGACGGTTGCTCGGCGGCCTTCTTTTCCACCCCAACTACGTTCTCTACTAATGAGGGAAGATATCCCAAACCCGGGGCCATGTCTCGGGTCTAGAGATCTTGACAACAACTAGTACTTACTTGCACCTACTGAGGTGAACCACTTATGAACTACACTTACCAGAATCCTTAGGGGCGATCCGGAGAAGGGGCTAGCGGTGTGCGATCCATTGCGGTTGATTCTACAAATGGGCTCCCTTGAGACTTTAAGCTGATGAGCTTCTGGATGACGCACCTGCGTGCCGGTTAGGCATCGAGGCCGGTGACGGTGGCTTGGCGGCCTTCTTTTCCACCCCAACTACATTCTCTACTGATGAGGGAAGATATCCCAAAACCCGGGCCATGTCTCAAGTCTAGAGATCTTCACAACAACAAGTACTTACTTGCACCTACTGAGGTGAACCACTTATGAACTACACGTACCAGAATCCTTAGGGGCGATCCGGAGGAGGGGCTAGCGATGTGCGATCCAGTGCGGTTGAATCTACAAATGGGCTCCCTTGAGTCTTTAAGCTGACGAGCTTCTGGATGATGCACCTGAGTGCCGGTTAGGCATCGAAGCCTGTGACGGTTGCTTGGTGGCCTTCTTTTCCACCCCAACTACGTTCTCTACTGATGAGGGAAGATATCCTGAAACCCGGGCCATGTCTCGGGTCTAGAGATCTTCACAACAACAAGTACTTACTTGCACCTACTGAGGGGAACCGCTTATGAACTATACGTACCAGAATCCTTAGGGGCAATCCGGAGGATGGGCTAGCGGTGTGCGATCCATTGCGGTTGATTCTACAAATGGGCTCCCTTGAGCCTTTAAGCTGATGAGCTTCTGGATGACGCACATGCATGCCGGTTAGGCATCGAGGCCTGTGACGGTGGCTTGGCGGCCTTCTTTTCCACCCCAACTACGTTCTCTACTGATGAGGGAAGATATCCCGAAACCCGGGCCATGTCGCGGGTCTAGACATCTTCAGAACAACAAGTACTTACTTGCTCCTACTGAGGTGAACCACTTATGAACTATACGTACCAAAATCCTTAGGAGTGATCCGGAGGAGGGGCTAGCGGTGTGCGATCCATTGCGGTTGATTCTACAAATGGGATCCCTTGAGCCTTTAAGCTGACGAGCTTCTGGATGACGAACCTGCGTGCCGGTTAGGCATCGAGGCCTGTGACGGTTGCTTGGCGGCCTTCTTTTCCACCCCAACTACGTTCTCTACTGATGAGGGAAGATATCCCGAAATCCAGGCCATGACTCGGGTCTAGAGATCTTCACAACAACAAGTACTTACTTGTACCTACTGAGGTGAACCACTTATGAACTATACGTACCAGAATCCTTAGGGGCGATCCGGAGGAGGGGCTAGCGGTGTGCGATCCATTGCGGTTGATTCTACAAATGGGCTCCCTTGAGCCTTTAAGCTGACGAGCTTCTGGATGACGCACCTGCGTGCTGGTTAGGCATCGAGGCCTGTGACGGTTGCTTGGCAGCCTTCTTTTCCACCCCAACTACGTTCTCTACTGATGAGGGAAGATATCCCGAAACCCGGGCCATGTCTCGGGTCTAGAGATCTTCACAACAACAAGTACTTACTTGCACCTACTGAGGTGAACCACTTATGAACTATACGTACCAGAATCCTTAGGGGCGATCCGCAGGAGGGGCTAGCGGTGTACGATCCATTGCGGTTGATTCTACAAATGGGCACCCTTGAGGCTTTAAGCTGACGAGCTTCTGGATGACGCACCTGCGTGCCGGTTAGGCATCGAGGCCTGTGACGGTTGCTTGGCGGCCTTCTTTTCCAACCCAACTACGTTCTCTACTGATGAGGGAAGATATCCCGAAACCCAGGCCATGTCTCGGTTCTAGAGATCTTCACAACAACGAGTACTTACTTGCACCTACTGAGGTGAACCACTTATGAACTATACGTACCAGAATCCTTAGGGGCGATCCGGAGGAGGGGCTAGCGTTGTGCGATCCATTGCGGTTGATTCTACAAATGGGCTCCCTTGAGCCTTTAAGCTGATGAACTTCGGGATGACGCACCTGCGCCGGTTAGGCATCGAGGCATGTGACGGTTGCTTGGCGGCCTTCTTTTCCACCCCAACTACGTTCTCTACTGATGAGGGAAGATATCCCGAAACCCAGGCCATGTCTAGGGTCTAGAGATCTTCACAACAACAAGTACTTACTTGCACCTACTGAGGTTAACCACTTATGAACTATACGTACCAGAATCCTTAGGGGTGATCCCGAGGAGGGGCTAGCGGTGTGAGATCCATTGCGGTTGATTCTACAAATGGGCTCCCTTGAGCCTTTAAGCTGATGAGCTTCTGGATGATGCACGTCGTGTCGGTTAAGCATCGAGAACTGTGACGGTTGCTCGGCGGCCTTCTTTTCCACCCCAACTACGTTCTCTACTAATGAGGGAAGATATCCCAAACCCCGGGCCATGTCTCAGGTCTAGAGATCTTGACAACAACTAGTACTTACTTGCACCTACTGAGGTGAACCACTTATGAACTACACGTACCAGAATCCTTCGGGGCGATCCGGAGGAGGGGCTAGCGGTGTGCGATCCATTGCGGTTGATTCTACAAATGGGCTCCCTTGAGACTTTAAGCTGATGAGCTTCTGGATGACGCACCTGCGTGCCGTTTAGGCATCGAGGCCGGTGACGGTGGCTTGGCGGCCTTCTTTTCCACCCCAACTACATTCTCTACTGATGAGGGAAGATATCCCGAAACCCGGGCCATGTCTCGGGTCTAGAGATCTTCAGAACAACAAGTACTTACTTGCACCTACTGAGGTGAACCACTCATGAACTATATGTACCAGAATCCTTAGGGGCGATCCGGAGGAGGGGCTAGCGGTGTGCGATCCATTGCGGTTGATTCTACAAATGGGATCCCTTGAGCTTTTAAGCTGATGAGCATCTGGATGACGCACCTGCGTGCGGATTAGGCTTCGAGGCCTGTGACGGTGGCTTGGCGGCCTTCTTTTCCACCCCAACTACGTTCTCTACTGATGAGGGAAGATATCCCGAAACCCGGGCCATGTCTCGGGTCTAGAGATCTTCACAACAACAAGTACTTACTTGCACCTACTGAGGTGAACCACTTATGAACTATATGTACCAGAATCCTTAGGGGCGATCCGGAGGAGGGGCTAGCGGTGTGCGATCCATTGCGGTTGATTCTACAAATGGGCTCCCTTGAGCCTTTAAGCTGACGAGCTTCTGGATGACGCACCTGCGTGCCGGTTAGGCATTGAGGCCTGTGACGGTTGCTTGGCGGCCTTCTTTTCCACCCCAACTACGTTCTCTACTGATGAGGGGAGATATCCTGAAACCCGGGCCATGTCTCGAGTCTAGAGATCTTCACAACAACAAGTACTTACTTGCACCTACTGAGGTGAACCACTTATGATCTACACGTACCAGAATCCTTAGGGGCGATCCGGAGGAGGGGCTAGCGGTGTGCGATCCATTGCCTTTGATTCTACAAATGGGCTTCCTTGAGCCTTTAAGCTGAAGAGATTCTGGATGACGCACCTGCGTGCCGGTTAGGCATCTAAGCCTGTGACGGTTACTTGGTGGCCTTCTTTTCCACCCCAACTACGTTCTCTACTGATGAGAGAAGATATCCCGAAACCCGGGCCATGTCTCGGGTCTAGAGATCTTCACAACAACAAGTACTTACTTGCACCTACTGAGGGGAACCACTTATGAACTATACGTACGAGAATCCTTAGGGGCAATCCGGAGGAGGGGCTAGCGGTGTGCGATCCAATGCGGATGATTCTACAAATGGGCTCCCTTGAGCCTTTAAGCTGATGAGCTTCTGGATGACACACCTGCGTGCCGGTTAGGCATCGAGGCCTGTGACGGTGGCTTGGCGGCCTTCTTTTCCACCCCAACTACGTTCTCTACTGATGAGGGAAGATATCCCGAAACCCGGGCCATGTCTCGGGTCTAGAGATCTTCACAACAACAAGTACTTACTTGCACCTACTGAGGTTAACCACTTATGAACTATACGTACCAGAATCCTTAGGGGTGATCCCGAGGAGGGGCTAGCGGTGTGCGATCCATTGCGGTTGATTCTACAAATGGGCTCCCTTGAGCCTTTAAGCTGATGAGCTTCTGGATGACGCACCGTCGTGTCGGTTAGGCATCGAGAACTGTGACGGTTGCTCGGCGGCCTTCTTTTCCACCCCAACTGCGTTCTCTACTAATGAAGGAAGATATCCCAAACCCCGGGCCATGTCTCGGGTCTAGAGATCTTGACAACAACTAGTACTTACTTGCACCTACTGAGGTGAACCACTTATGAACTACACGTACCAGAATCCTTAGGGGCGATCCGGAGGAGGGGCTAGCGGTGTGCGATCCATTGCGGTTGATTCTACAAATTGGCTCCCTTGAGCCTTTAAGCTGACGAGCTTCTGGATGACGCACCTGCGTGCCGGTTAGGCATCGAAGCCTGTGACGGTTGCTTGGTCGCCTTCTTTTCCACCCCAACTACGTTCTCTACTGATGAGGGAAGATATCCCGAAACCCGGGCCATGTCTCGGGTCTAGAGATCTTCACAACAACAAGTACTTACTTGCACCTACTGAGGGGAACCACTTATGAACTATACGTACTAGAATCATTAGGGGCGATCCGGAGGAGGGGCTAGCGGTGTGCGATCCATTGCGGTTGATTCTACAAATGGGCTCCCTTGAGCCTTTAAGCTGACGAACTTCTGGATGACGCACCTGCGTGCCGGTTAGGCATCGAGGCCTGTGACGGTTGCTTGGCGGCCTTCTTTTCCACCCCAACTACGTTCTCTACTGATGAGGGAAGATATCCCGAAACCCGGGCCATGTCTCGGGTCTAGAGATCTTCACAACAACAAGTACTTACTTGCACCTACTGAGGTGAACCACTTATGAACTATATGTACCGGAATCCTTAGGGGTGATCCCAAGGAGGGGCTAGCGGTGTGCGATCCATTGCGGTTGATTCTACAAATGGGCTTCCTTGAGCCTTTAAGCTGACGAGCTTCTGGATGATGCACCTGCGTGCCGGTTAGGCATCGAGGCCTGTGACGGTTGCTTGGCGGCCTTCTTTTCCACCCCAACTACGTTCTCTACTAATGAGGGAAGATATCCCGAAACCCGGGCCATGTCTCGGGTCTAGAGATCTTCACAACAACTAGTACTTACTTGCACCTACTGAGGTGAACCACTTATGAACTATACGTACCAGAATCCTTAGGGTCGATCCAGAGGAGGGGCTAGCGGTGTGCGATCCATTGTGGTTGATTCTACAAATGGGCTCCCTTGAGCCTTTAGGCTGACGAGCTTCTGGATGACGCACCTGCATGCCGGTTAGGCATCGAGGCCTGTGGCGGTTGCTTGGCGGCCTTCTTTTCCACCCCAACTATGTTCTCTACTGATGAGGGAAGATATCCCGAAACCCGGGCCATGTCTCGGGTCTAGAGATCTTCACAACAACAAGTACTTACTTGCACATACTGAGGTGAACCACTTATGAATTATACGTACCACGAATCCTTATGGGCGATCCGGAGGAGGGGCTAGGGGTGTGCGATCCATTGCGGTTGATCCTTGTTGGTATTGACTACCTGTTTTGCGTCGTACCGTTTGGAAAAAGTGTAAACCCGGCCAAACTGGTAGCCTATCTGGTCGCAGCAAAACGTCTGATTTTTCCTATTAATTATATCCTCTTCAAATTCGTCAATATTATTGTTAAATAGTTCTTTATGCTTCAGCCCCCCCAGTTAGATTCTTCAATATGTTTAGTTAAATTGTCCTACTTCTGTGTTTGCCTTACTGTATTCTTCTTCTGCGAAGTCCATTAGTTGTCTAATAATGTTGTTTGAACATTCTTTTAGGTTTCCTTCCCATTTCTCAATATATTCTGTGTTCCTTGTATCCGAAGGTGGGAAGATAAGAATCCTTAGCCCCCGTGGGATTCTATTGGCTTCCAAGTATTTCTTCAGGGACGCTTCCTCCCACCATTTGAGGTTTCTTTTTTAACATGCTGTTCCAGTACTTGAAAGGCGCTTCTAGCAGATATTGGGTTAGATTTGTTTGTTGGGTTTCTTGTGGCAACTGGGTTGGTTCAAAAGGTATCTTCAACTCTGGTTGAACGTTGTGCTCTCCTGTCTTGGCAGAATGCCATCTGTTGGGTCAACTTGGTATTTCTTAGATAATTATCTATAAAAGTATTCTGCTCTCAGGATACTAATGGGTTGGACCTCCAGACAGTGAGCAAGAACCAGGGGGTAATGGGTCTTGATCCTTTGCAATCCTTGTATAATACAGCCACATAGTTGTGATTCACTTGTCCTTGAATTGTACTTGTCCTTGAATTGCGGAACTGCAACGGGGGGCAAATTCGCACTACCATATGCCTGTGTCTTCGTGAGCCACATTGAGAAGTTCTGGCTTTGGGACACGAGCTTTTCAGAATTCACCACTCATATTGTTCTGTGGCATCTCTATATAGCCGATGTTTTTTGCATCTGGCAGGGAGACCAACATCTGTTAGAAAGGATTCTACATAGCTTAGTCAATAACCATTGGGGTATGAGAACAACTTCTAATGTTTCCCAAAATGAAATCAATTTCTTGGGCCTTACATTCTATGTCAAAGACAATTTATTACATAACAAACTATACAGAAAAGACCCAGCGGCTAACGCCATCCTACGGGCAGAAAGCTGCCATCCTAAACACAATATCAAAAACATTGCAAAAGGAGATCTACTTTGAATTCAAAGAAATTGCAGCAAAGAACAGGTGTTCAAAGTGGAAGGAGGAGAAGAGATAACACGCTTGGAGCAGCATGGCTATGATCCAAGCTCTCTACAAAATACTCTGCAGAGTATCTCTAAGATAGAGAGAGCCAGTATCCTAATTTCAAGAACCACAACTAAACTTGAAAGGGACACCATGATATGTTTCATAACAGATTATCATAATGGAGACCATAACATCAGACAAATCCTTAAATGCCATTGGCACCTACTCCAATATACCCCAGGACTCAAGGATCATCTCAGAAACTACAAGGAAATGAGCTTCAGAAGGGCGTCAAATCTTAAAAGAATGTTATGCAGATCCGAGTTTGAGGACAAAAGAAAAAAGATAACCACATTTCTGGACAGACCGGCATGTTTTCAGACGTGCCATAACTGTAACATCTGCAAACTGGGTATCAATAAAGCCCACCTTGTACCCATGTCACTAAAGGAACAATTCTGAATCAAAGAATGGATTAACTGCAATAGCAAGTTCACCATCTATGTGATCTTCTGTCCCTGCAATCGACCATACATCGGAACTACTATTCGACCCCTATGCATATATTCAGGAACAATACAGAAACATTCACAAATACAATAAGAGGTCACCCGCTAACAGATCACTTCCACCCTGCTGAGACTCACAAGAACATTTTCACTTTCTATGGCATTGAAGTTGTACATTTGTCAAAACGAGGAGGAGACCGGGAGCTAAAACTGTAAAGAAGAGAGAGTGAAGTGATTCTCAAATTCAACACAGTCAAACTTGGACTTAACAAGGACGCAGAAATATAAGTGCGGCTAGGCAAGTAATGAGCAACCATTAAGAAACACGACATAAATGTTGCCTCCTTGACCACATATGCACACTACATCTTATCAGGCTAAGTGCCAGGCTGCAAGGCCAATATGCCAGCATCCACTAAGACATCTAGCATCAAGTTGGTCCCGAACGCTGTTAATAATTCGAAATTCACTTTTAAGAACATGTTTGTATTCATAGTTAAGTCCATTCATGGTATCCCACATCCTAACCTAGGTAATTCTCCAAACATGGCTATTTGCTAAAAATGAGGCTACTGCCCACAATTGAGTGTTACCATATATCCTGCATAACTGACCGTACTTTACATTTAATATTTCACTTATACACCTAGAGGGTACCCACCCAATTGCGGAGCTATACTTAGGTTTCTTTTGCTCACCACCTTCCAAGATGGCCGCTGGTATACTGGCCTCAGACTCTAAGTTGCCTGCCTCACGATTGCTAGGTATGCTCTTGTTTCAAAACAGATACCACACATTACAACAAGCACATTCAGATGTGGCTTTAAGAAAATACCCTCGTATAGAAGGGGATTACTCCTATCCCCATTCCTTTCCTATGTCCCTCCACATTTTTTATATATATTTCCATATAGCCTTATATAGCTCTGACCTAGACCTAGTAGTAATGGTACTAATGACCATACTCCACTCCAAGTTGGCGCCCTGTCATGAGTGCGACATCACCCTGACCCAGATTTGGAAATGGTCCGGGATCACAGTGATAAAAAGGCCCCAGCAACACGGGGTCTTTGCTGATGCGGACCGATTGAAACGATACATCAGTGACCGGACATTCTCCATGCAAAGTAAGTGACCTTTTGTGATGTGGCCCGCAGGACTCCGGGTAGATTGTAAGACAAATAAGTTCTTGTCCCGTGGCAGTTTCCAGGACCGCTGTGTGGGCAGTCTGCCTTTTCCCTAAACCATTTTACCACCCTTTTGTCTACTCCTTCTAGATACCCATATTTCCGCAGTGCCTGCTAAAGGATCTCATGCCGGCATTATTTTAAAATTGCGGTAAGCGCTGTCTCACGAGGCCAGTGAGAAATCACACATACCAATACCAACCAATCGTATATGGACCTCTATTATAATTTTCTTTCCACTCGCCCCTCGAGCATATCTAGTCAAGCACTATATTTCGAATTCATTAAAGACAGTCTTTTACCACCTTCTTAATGATATCCTACACTGGCCACTTACCAACCTACTACAAAGGAAGCAATTTGTTTCCATATCCCCCTGTACCAAATGTTATGACATGAATAATGGTACAAACTAGAGGTTTGGTCCACTTTAAACAACACTCTATTTTGTACAGCAAGATTATAAACTAACAAAAATGCATGACAATTATTTGTCCTTTATTCTCTTATGGAACACGACTTTGTGACCTGGACATCTATTTACTGTATGTATTCTTATGAATTATAATTCTAATAACTATTTCTACTGTATTGAAATGTACATTGGGATTATGACTGACAATATTTTTCACATGCTATATTATCTTGATTTTCACATTTCCCAATCATGTGCCCCACACTGTTCTACCTTTTATTTTATATAATACTATGGTTTCCTTGCATTAATGGTGTCCGCGGTTTTTCTCTTGTGGTCTTTCTGATTGTAATGTTTTTGCCTCTTTTCTTGACACTCCTCTCTCCGACCCCTTCCTGATATGATCCCTACGACTCACATGGCCACATCTTACTTTTCTTTTCCTTATTATATCTGTTGTCTCCATTAACCAATGCTCCTGTCTAAATTTCTCACTCATTGCTCTTCCTTACTTGTCTCTATAAATTTCTTGTTCGTACCTTTCCTTCCCTCACTTCTGTTAACCTATTTTCAACCCTTACATTCTATTCTACTTCACCGTACTGACACCGTATTCTCACAGGTTATGTACAATTATAATTGCACTGCTGCATATCTGTAAATATATTCACGATTTTGACTATTGTGCTGCATGTTGTTATTTCATGATTGTACAGCCCTGGGGAAGCCCCAGGACAGATGGCTGTTGTAAGGGGCAAAACACGTGTTGGCTGTTACTTTACCCTTTTTTGATTTATGGATCCCTGATCCATTGCTGTTATACATGACTCTGAATTGTGTAAAAGAGTAAAACATCATAAGGACTTCTTAAAAAAGCATTTCTTTGGAATTGTTTCCTAAAAAAGAGTGACAATATTAACTTGTTCTGGCACATCTTCAAGCACAGTATCAATAATGGGGAAGGGGTCTACCATTGTCAAGGACAAGTGAATCACAACTATTTGACTCTATTATCCAAGGATTGCAAAGGATCGGGACCCATTACCCCCTAGTTCTTGATTGCTCCCTGGAAGCTACCTGATGCTAGGAGGTGCAGACAACATATAACCTGCAAATGAGTGGGGATGGCATGTGTCCTTCGTGTCTAATGCTGCAATTGTAGATCTAATTCAGCTATGAGATCTTAGATTATGTCTGCATTCAACCTATATTTGTCATAAATCTTTTCCGCTGTCTGCCCTAACAATGTAATCCACACTCTGAAAATGCGATCCTGTATCTTTCTTCTTCTCTGTGCTGCTGCTCGTAGCCTCATCCTCCTCGCCATGCGTATAAATCTGCCAATGAGAAACATTCTAAGGCATTCTGTGCCTGTTTAGTTTGGTGATGGTTCTCACCTCATTTGTTAACTTTGAAATGGTTCCCACCTGGTTTCATTTGTAGGTATTAAGAAATTGCAATTTGTGATTCCCAGCAGAATCGCAACTTGCTAATTTTTCCTGAATAGGTTTTGCGATTACCAAATTGCGGTTACTTATTACAGAATCAAAAATTCTGATTCGGTATTTAGGTAATCGCAAAATTTAGCGATTTTACGGATGATTCTGTGATTTTGCTTCTTGCAATGCTTCTGGCTATTTTGCGATCACAAACGGCCAATGTTTGCGATTCGTTATGCTTGCAACCGCAAAATAGCTTGATGCATGTGCCTCAAAGTTTACTAAAATCTTCCTGGGAGTTTTGTGTTTCTCCGAAAGGGACCCAATGTTATCTTTGAATGTTAGAGTCAATATCTGAAGTAGAGTCTAAGGGGGGGGGTCGCTCTCCTAACAAGGTGTACCAGGAAAGCCCTCAGGTTATCACCTTCTGTAGCTTCAGGACCATGTAACAGTCTCAGATTATTTATTTTTTTATTTTATTTTTGGAGTTTTATATAGCGGTAACCTGACCCGAGGGTATAAGAGCGCTTTACAACAGTGTTTCATGATAGTTAACATAATAGAGCAGTCTTAAAACTGAAAGTTTGGCAGTCCAAGAGTGCTGAGGCCTCTTGAGGTAGTGGTTGAGTCCTGAGGTAGCCTCATTGAATGATTTATTGAGGTAGGCCGAAAATCTTGAGGCAGCTTAATTTTATTGCACATTTTACTTGAAGCGGGCTG
This sequence comes from Lissotriton helveticus, assembly GCF_964261635.1. NCBI lineage: Eukaryota > Metazoa > Chordata > Amphibia > Caudata > Salamandridae > Lissotriton > Lissotriton helveticus. The sequence goes on from NC_136063.1 coordinate 911,363,231, forward strand.
ATGTAAATCTGAGCGGTGTAGAGTCAGAGAGCAACGGGGTCAGGGATAGTGTGAGGGCAGTGGCTATCCATTCGGGAGGGCGCGATTCAGGAGAGGGCTTTTAGTTTTTTTTAAATTTAGTGAAGGACGGAATAGTTCTGATGTCTGCTGGGTTGGAGTTCCAGATTTTTGGTGCGATTCCAGCAAATTACCTTGCAGCAGTTTTGTGTTTGCTTGTTCTCAAGGGAATGAGAAGGAGGGAGTTTGAGCTCCTGATATTTCTTGTCTGTCCGGCCCTCTTGAGTTTGGCGGCCAGATAGTCCGGTTTTCCAGTGTGGAGGGCTTTGTGCGTTCTGAATTTAGCTCACTGTTCAACTGGGAGCCATTTTAGTTCTCTTAGTGCTGGTGAGATGTCGTATTTCCTGATTCCAGTGACCATTCTGGCTGCTGAATCTCTTTTTTTCCTGATTGAGTTTAAGGTGATTTTGGGATAGCCAGCGTTGAATTTCTTTTAGAATGTCGTTAAGTCTGAGGATGTCGTTAGGGGTGAAGGTTTCTCGATAGATCTGGGTGTCATTGGCGTATAGGTGGAAGGGGATATTTACCTTTTTTAGTATGGTGGTGAGGGGTTCCTTGTATATGTTGAACAGTTGTGGTGAGAGTACTGAGCCTTGGGGCACACCTCTGCTGACGGGGTGGAGGTCAGAGGTAACGTTTTTTGATTTTTATCTTTTGCAAGCGGTTCTGGAGGAAAGAGGTGAATCAGCAGAGAACCTTCTCATTAGCACCAACCCTTTCTTGTATGGCCTTGATGAGAAGTTGGTGATGGCCTTGATGAGAAGTTGGTGATCCACCGTGTCAAAGGCTGCAGATAGGTCGAAGAGAATGAGAAGGCAGCATTGACCGGAGTCTAGTGACTAGTGGATGTCGTCTGTGACATTGAGGATCACTGTCTCAGTGCTGAAACCTTTTCTGAATACTCATTGGTGGGGGTCAAGAAGGTTGATGTTGTCCATGTGTTGAGGCAGTTGTGAGAGACGCATCTCTCGAAGATTTTGGATAGGAGGGGGAGATTGGAGACGCATCTGAAGTTGTTCAGGTCCGTGCGAACAAGGCCTGTTTTTTTTTTAGTAGTGGTGTTACTTGGCCGACTTTAAGGCATTTAGGTATGATGCCGGATCTCAGGGAATTGTTGATGATTCTGCATCAGAATAGGGCTATGGAGAGTTTGTGTTTTTTGGTCAATTGAGGTATAGGGTCCAGGAGGTGAGAAGCAGGTTTGGAGGTGGAGACCGATAATCTCGGCTTCCCTGATGGGGTTGAAAGACTTCCAAGTAGTTGTGTGGTGTAGGCATATGCTTTCTATTGGAGCTGGGGGCAGGCTCACAGGCGGGATCGGTACTGGTGTCTAGCGAGTGTTCAATCTTGGAGATTTTGTCTTCGAAGAAGATGGCAACGTTTTTGCACAATTCCTTGGAGGCCTGGGTGGATGGTACGGGTGACTTAGTGGTTTGTTGCTTGTTGATTTTAAATAATTTGTTGGGCCTGTTTTTTGCATTGTCCAGGGCGGAGCAGAAGAAGTTGTTTTTTTCACTGTGGATGTGTTTTTTGTATTTTCTACGAGCTGCTTAGCTTTATTCTCTAATAATTGTAATTGAATCAATTCTCCCTATTTCTCAAATTCAAGGTCCAAATTCCCTCACGATTGCCCTTAACCTTCCTCTTCAATTCCACTAGTAAACCTTGTAAGTCTTCTAAGTCTTATGTTCACTGCATAAGGGTGTCAATCATGCCTTCCAGAATTTTGCAAGCACCCTGGATGCTCTTTTGTTTTTTTCTCAGAAATTGCTAATATTTGTCTGACTTCCTCCATTAAATTAACCAGAAACCTTTCCACCTTATCCTGCAATGCAGCTAGATCAATTTCAGGCACAGGATCACGGGTACTAATGCTACCAACCTCCTTAAGTGTAGTACTGGGCCCGCTCTCGAATCCAGCCTCCAAGTGCCAATCCAAGACTCCCTCCAGGAGTTCTCCATCTGATATCTCTGACAGTACTTTGAACTTACACCTCATATGGACCTTCATGGACCTCCTCCTTTTCTCCTTATCCCTAATTTCAGGGCCCCCACTACCCCATCCTGCACTAAAGTAATGCCCTTCACCACAGGGGGCTCTCTTTCACACTGGATTCTCAAACTGGATCTCAATGAGGGAGTGAATTTGCCTTTATTATGGTATTAACATGGTTGCTGAGTCTAAAGCTATGGTCTGGCTTGTGCTCGACAAAGGGTCTACTGCCAGTAACAGTTGTGGATTCTCAGGGCAGAAGTTAATGTTGTTGGTCTTAGAGGGTATACAAAGGTCCATTACATTGTCTGATAGGGAGATGGAATCCAAGACTGACCCCCGTCTTGAATCCCAATTTGCCCCTAACTGAAACTTGCTTTGCCATCTTTGTCCAATGTAGCTGGATAGGCCTATTTGCTCCAGTCCATATGCTTTCAACCCCTAATGAGGACAATAACCTTTTCCATGATTTCTTTTGAGAGAAGCCATGTTTGCTGCTGGCGTCCTCCTACCTTTTCCAGCTGGCCTGGTTATGGGATGCATGGGCTAATCCAGATTTGCTGTTTCCCCCACTGCTTGAGGCCGGTTCCCAAGTTCCAGTCTTCCAAAGGTCGCATTGTTGGTAGTCAGCTGATCTGTACTGGTGTTGCCTACCACACCTTGGAAGGAGATGTAGGCTGATAAATCTTGATCCTACCCTAAATCCGCTGCCACCTCCCTCCAACCTGCTTCTGCTCCCTGAGCATACAAAAAGTTCGCTGTCCACTCAAGGGCTCACTCAGGGAGATTTAGGAAAGAAGAGGCTCTATACATGATGTCAGTAAGTGAACTATAACCTCATATAACTCCTGCACTTTCCTATATGACCACACCAGAGGAGGGCTCCCGACCATCTGCTCTAGCCAGTCGCCATGTTCGCCCGGTAGATCCTGCAATTGGTAGAACTTTGATAACTCTCAATGCATGTTTCATTGAAATGTCATCATGGCATCAAAGGACTTACAATCAATACCTTGTTAATGTATATAGTCTTTTATACTATAATGTTGTTGTCTCTAAGTCATGTAATTAACAGATTTTCAAATTTATGCAACAGATTTTCAGTTGAGGTGGTTTCTGGACAGCATCTTGGGAATGGACAACATTGGCGTCCTATCACTACAATGAGGATTTAGGAAGCTTGGGCCACAGGTGCTAATCAAAACTGACCTCACCTTGGCCATTCACCAACCTAGGAAATTATTTCAGCTTTGGAAGATTTTCTGAATATCTCCTCTTATCAGCAAAGGATTATGTATACCTTATTGTTTCTTATGGTGAACAATTGTAGTTCCTGACTCGACTATTTTCACTGCTTTATTACATGTTATGTTATGTTAAAAGGTATTTGTAAAGTGCACAGCTACTCAGCAAGAGTGTCCCGGGGCTTAAGAACCTCGGAGCTGGACTGTTGCTGTCCCTGAAGGGGGAAAAAAACCTTAAGGTTGTTGCTGGAACAGACAGGATTTCACCAGCTTCCTAAAGTGAAGTAGATATGATGCCTGTCTAAGTGTCACCGGTAGGAGGTCCCTACTCTGGCAGCCGGAACTTGGAAAGAGCGGCCACCAGTACGAGTGCGAGAAAACTTAGGAACAACCACCTGGTGCCGTGAAGATGACCTCAGGGTTCTGCCGGGGACATAGTGGGAGACTCTCCTTCTCAGATAGTGTGCACCTGTACCTTGTAAAGCCTTAAAAGCAAAAACCAAAGCTTTAAAGCAGATTGTTTTTTGGACGGGAAGCCAAGGAAAAGCATGAGATCTGAGCTCTCGGTCAAAGCTTGAGGACCACCCTGACGGTCCCATTCTGGACCACCTGAAGTCTGTTCAGTAGGTACTCCCTGAGGCCTAGGTATAGGACATTGACATAGTCCAACCTTGAGACAATAAGGGCTTTGACCACAGTCTTCCTGTGGGTGAGAGGCAATAGGGGCAGAAAGGTCTTGAGCACCCACAGGAAGCCAAAACAAGTTCCTGCGACTGACTGGATTTGGCCTTTCATGGACAGGATGTCATCCAACCTAACACCCAGGTTCTTGACTGTGTTAACCGAGGTGAGGGAGGCACCATGTCCACTCGTGCCAAGAAGGAGAGCTGAAGAAGATGATCTCCAATTTCTCTGGGTTACATTTAAGTTGATTCTCTCTGAGCCACGTAAAAACCCCAGTCAGGCATTTGTTGATCTTCTCCCCTACAAAGTCCTCGCCCTTATCAAATGTAAACAGAAGCTGCGCGTCATCCACATAGGAGATTAGTGTCGCACCACAAGCTTCATCCAGGGGAGCAAGGGGGTACATGTAGAGGTTGAAAAGTGTCAGGCTCAAAATAGAATCCTGAGGTACACCCACTTTCATAGGGGGAATAGGAGCGGTGAAAGGAGGGGACCAGACCTCTTGGTATCTATCCTAATAAGAAGGAAGAGAACCATTTAAGCACTGTGCCATCCAGGCTGCACTCCTGTAATATATGCAGGAGTCGGGCATGTGGCACGGTATCAAAAGCCCACAGTGTCAAAAGCCGCGGAGAGGTCCAGCAATTTCAACCCCGCTTTACCTCCTTTATCCAGCTTCTCCTTGAGGGACTCAGAAGTTTCGAGCAGAGCTGTCTCAGTGCTGAAATTGGATTTAAAACCGGACTGGCTCTGGTGGAAAAGGTTATTAGTTCCCACATAATCCGTGATGACTGAGTTCACATATTTCTCTAGGGCTTTAGAAAAAATCTGGTGGAGTGAGATAGGTCTGTAGTTGGATGCCACCAAAGGATCGGCAGAAGGCTTTTTTAACAGTGGTAGAACTTTGGCATTTTTCCATCTGCATGGCACCTGCCCATTCCTCAGCGAGGAGTTAAGGACAATATTAGCAGCTGGGTTAATTAACAGTACTTTTGCAGGGCAAGGGTCTGTGGGGAGCCTGACTTAAGGCCTTTCACAATCTCCAGGAAAGTCTACATTAGAAGAGGAGGAAACTGTGTTCTAGATGAACACTCCATGGGAGCTCTGGGTGTAAGAGATTCTGTGCTCCATCCCTCAGCCGGGAGAGTCTCCACGAAGGAGTCTTGAATAGTTTTGATTTCGTCATGGAAGCATGAGGCAAGTTGGTGTGTCCATTCCATAGTAGGAGTAAAAGGCCTTGCAGACGCATTCGATGAAGATACATACATACATCACTGTACAAATTTTCTCTGGGACTACCTTGCTGCTTTTGCCAAGCTACCACATGTGAGCCAAGATTGTCACTTTTGATACCTGATTAATTTGTGAAATCTCTGTCTGGGCAGAGGGGAAACTCACCTCATAGCATGGCTGTAGTTTTCCTACATTTACCATTGATAGTATGGTATTTCCTTTGGTGGAATAGCTGAATGTAAAAAGAAAACTCAGTATTTGTTACCAATACACAACTTACTTTTTTTGAGGCACAACCTTTTTGACAGAATAATACATCAGAAAATTGAGTCAGATGAGAAAAACAAAAAAAAGGTGCTTGGAGGAAGAGAGGTATGGGAAAACGACAATCATAATACAAGATCACTGCCACAACTGTCTCTTTTTGCATCAAGAAGATCGATAGAAGAATATTGCCACAGTCTGCACCATCCAACTTGCAATTAATTTTACATCCTTGATGAGTGCGAGATGTCATGGATATCACTTTATGTGTTGATGACAAGTCAGGAAGGAAGCTATCCCAGCTCCTTTTATATAATCATTGTGAAGTTAGGCTGGCCTTGATATATCTTGGGCTCTACTGTGCTCACCAAAAATTATGCCAATCCATTGATAGGAATAAACATCTATAGATTATCCCAACAACCTATTCAGATCCTTTCGTGGTATAAGCAATCCAGGAAACACATAGAGCCTCATTATGATGCCAGTCCAAACGCACACCGACAGGTCATCGCATCGGTGGTGGTCTGACCGCCGACAGCCCATCGGTCTGACCACTGTATTACAATGCTGGCTGTCAGACCCTATTCAGTCGGAGAAAAGACAACTGCCTCTGCCAGGATTATAGAACCCCACGGGGCGGCAGTCATACCAGCGTCCAACAATGGTGGCGGTGCTGAGGCAGGCACTGCTGCCAGGATTTGGATATCCCTTTGAGACAGCCTTTTCATGCCAGGAACACTGCCATGAAAAGGTTGTTGCAAAGGGAGATTGGGGCCCCAAAGAGCACCCCCTACCATTGTAGGCCATTGCAAGGTGGCACCGGGGGCACATGTAGTGCACCCACTCACCTCCAAGCACTGTGCCATGGATGACATAGTGCATGGCTCACGGAGAGTGGACGTGCAGGAGGTGCTGCAAGGCAGCAGCATTTGATGCAGCCCTTTACCACGGATGCAGCATGCCACCGCCGTGGTTCTGACACCTTTATGATTGCCTGCTTGGCGGTTGCATTGAAATGTGGCGGTTGGACCGCCTCATGCTAGTCGGATGGTCTCCTGACCACTGCAATAGCAGGCGGGCAGTACGACCAATGGCCATCGTAATTGGGGCCATATTGGATGTTGTATTCCATGTAAGGATCTTAATAACATTTTTGGACACTGTATTGTGTCCTTTTGGTATCTATGTGCAGAAGTTTTGTAATTCATCTGATTTAAATTGTGTTTGTAGGAGAAATTTGATGTGTTTTTGACTATAAAAGTGTATTTTTAATGTTAACTGATTTAAATATAAACAAAATCACAATACATTTTCAGATGTGCTATTGTTGATTACTATTCACTGAGTGTAAAAACAAAAACAAATCAGTGTATTTCCTTGCTCTACAACATATAAATTGCACATTTCTGTACCACAGTGGCTAATCCGTGTGGTTTTCATGGATGGCTAACCAGTATCATTGCTAATCCTCTCATACCTCAATAGCCTATTAATGCATCTTTTTTGCCAGCACTTGAATGACGTTCTGGTGGCCTGTCTGTTCTGTGCCATGATAACTCAGGGTTGAGCCCAGGATTATTTATTGAACTTGTGTGCTAGATCTAGAAAGATATTGGACTTATTCTTTGGGAAGGACTCATGACCTTGCCAACTAACAACTCATATTCTTACAGTTGGCTATTACTACTAAACTGCATCATAAGCCTCTTAGAAATGTTGGATTTCAGTGAATTGTATTTCTGAAAGTGCCATCATGTTAGAAGGGCGTGTGTAGGGAGGCGGTGTGCTGTACCAATGGCATATTCCACTGGTGGTCTTATTTGTATGAAGGTGTGCCCACTGTTAGTTCTGCCATCTTTCCTCCAATCTGGTGTAAAATTGCTTGTGATTTCAAAATCCAGCATTGTGCACAGATCAAAATAAGGCCTAAACCTTGCTGACTTTAAAGAATATGAGTTCCTGGTAACCAGGTCTAGGATGGGCGCACTACCTTCGGTAAGGGTAAAGTAATAATAGGTATACGTATCTATAAGTGGTGCATCCAAAGGGTAGGAAAAGAGGTCGGCTACCAGACAACCCCACAAGTACTCACATAGTGAGCACCTAGACAATACTAATACGTTCCTCCATGAGCACTCTAATTATATCTATCACTGCAGTTTCTAAGTCGTTTTCAGTATAAAGATGATCCTCATCTGTACAGTTAAATAGTTCTTGCTATCAGCCAATACTGGAATAAAAGCATTTCAAGGCTTTTTTTGTTGGACCATTAATTGAAAAACCAAGTGGATGATCATATTTTGGACTCCATATAATATTGATTTTTGATTAATTATATGTTGATGTGATTTGCTTAATATATTGGCTGATAGCAAGAACTATTTAACTCTATCTATGAGGATAATGTTTATACTTAAAACGACTTAGAAACTACAGTGATAAATATAATTAGAGTGCTCAGGGAGGAACGTATTAGTCCTGGCTGTCTTTAACCTTCATGATATTTGTGGGAGCGGCTTCAGGAAAAGTGTTTAAAGTATTTAACAGTTACAAAACCGTTAAAAAGTCAAAAAAACAAGATAATAAAAACCCTACAACTAATTTCCTCAAAAATTGATTAAGTACAAGGAGACAATAGTGACTACAATCCAATCAATGGAATCGAAGGTATGAATTTAAAAAATGTTATGGCACCATGTAAATGTGACAATCAGAAGTCAATATTCTCATTTGACTAGGACGTAGGTGAATTATTAGGCTGACAGCGATGGAGTGGAACTCAGATACCCCAAGCAGGTTGTCCTGTTCAAAGATTTTACCTTGTGAGATAGGGCCTGATTCAGAATTCGGCAGAGGGTTTACTCCTTCACAAATGTGTCCAAAGTCCTGTCCCCAAATTGCAACAGCCATTGGATATAAAGCACTTGTAATATGGTGGACGGGCTATCCATCACATTTGTGATGGAGTAACCCATCTGTCATACTCTACATCAGACCCTTAATCTGGAAGTCAAAATCCTCAAGTGTAGCAAGGCTACATACAGTATCAGGAAAAGTTCACTCAAGGATGGATAGCAAATAGATGAGGGCTTGCTAAAGAGTTTTGTTTTGTCAGGAAGAGATCAGAGCAAGAAAATTATAATTCTCTGCATGCCAAAGTCTAAGTGGTCAGATATTTGTGGTACAATTTCCCATCCTCCAAACACTATTTCAAGCCTTTAGTCTTTTGTATGGAGCTCAAAATCCTCCCCCAGGGCAAACCTTATATGGTATCTAAAGAAGTCCTCTTTGTTTCAAAATGGGTCTCTAGATGGTAGTGGTATGAACCCTGTCCAAACAGGGACCCCAATCTTAGTCAAGGTAAGTCAGATACACCCCTAAATTAAGCTGTGCTTAACCACTGGTAGCTTGGCACAGAACAGACTGGCTTAACTTACGATGCAATGTGTAAAATATTTGTGCAACATCTAAAACAGTAACAGAATGAAAAAAAACCACACCATGTTAGAAAACTAGAATGTAACTTAAATGACAACAATAAGCAGAAAAAAAGTTATGAATTTTTAAAGATTAAACTGAAATATAATCCTTAAAAGCATAAGCGCCAACCTGGGACATCTGGTCGCACTTGGCCCAGGTAAATTCAAGAGTTTAGCTAGACTGCAATGGAACATGGCTCAAATAAAGTGACCAGCCTTGACGTGCTGCAAACAGTACCTTTTGGGGAGGATGCGTCGACATTGAGAATCTGATGCATGGAGCTTAGGAGGCAATGCACCATTGTCGATCCAGCTGGATAGAGGCTACAAGTCACACAATCAGAGATTCAGTGGCAGCGGCCTACTTGTAAGATAGGCAATGAAATGAAATGAAATGAAAAAGAAACTTAATAAAGCGCACTGCGGCCAAGCGGCTTCCTGGCGCTGAAAACTCATCCAAGCTCACAGAAGGAACCCAAGGGGGCTAGTTGGGGAATGCCTGAGAGAACAGAAAAGTTTTGAGAGCCCTGCGAAAGTGAGTGTAGATAGGGATGGAGCGTATGGAAAGAGGGAGACTGTTCCAGAACCGGGGGGCCAAGACCGAGAAACGGGTGCCCCCGGTGCGTGATTTACGGAAGCGGGGGACGTGGAGGAGAGAAAGTGATGAGGAGCGGAGAGTGCGGCTAGGGGCGTGGGAAGTGATGAGGGAATTGATGAAGAGGGGCGGAATGAGCGTGCGCCCGGTACACCAGACATGCAAGCTTGAAATAGGATCTGTAGTGAACAGGGAGCCAGTGTAGGGACTTAAGTGCAGGAGTAATGTGAGAAGATTTGGGTAGGCGGAGGATGAGGCATGCCGCTTGGTTTTGAATGGCCTGGAGGCGACGGGTTTCATAAGCGGGAATGCCAACATACAGGCCATTCCCGTAATCCAGGCGAGAAATAATAAGAGCCATGACGACGGTTTTAAGGGCATATGTTATGTTATGTTATGTTAAACTAGCTTATATAGCGCATGGCTACCCCAGCAACGGGGCGTCCCAGCGCTTGCAGACATGCCAGGTCCTAGTATGGTAAAGGAGGTGCTAGATGGATGCAAATAACCAGGTTTTTATGAGTTTCCGGAATTGCAGGTGATTAGTGGTAGCCCGGGCTTTAGGGGGGATAGAGTTCCAGAGCTTAGGGGCCAGATACCTGAAGGACCGACCACCAGCTCTGCTCCTCCGAATTCTGACAGTACAGGCCAGTGAGAGGTCCGCTGAGCGGAGTGCGCGCGCAGGCTTATAGAAGGAACACAGTCCATGCAGAGTTAGGGGGCCAATGTTATACAGGATTTTGTGAGTGAGGCAAAGAATTTTGAAGTGAATGCGCTGTTGTATAGGTAGCCAGTGTAGTCGACGGAGAAGGGGGAACGTGTGGCAGGTTTTGGGTAGAGCAAATAGAACGCAGCCGGCAGCGTTCTGTGCTCTTTGCAGCCTATTTATTGCCGTCAAGTTGGATCCCAGCATGAGGGCGTTACAATAGTCCAGGTGAGATAAAACTGAGGCCTGGACTATGATCTGACGAGTGGCAGGCTCAAAAAAACCAAGAATGGGTTTAAGAGAGTGAAGACGCCCAAAGCAGGTGCCTGCCACTTTTTGGGCATGAGACTCCAGGTTGAGAGTATTGTCCAGTAGCACCCCCAGATTTTTCACCGACTCCTTGGGCAAAGGGGCAGGTCCCAGCGCCTGAGGCCACCAGTGCTCTTCCCTGGTCTGCGTGCCATTACCAACCAGAAGTACCTCTTTTTTAGAGGCATTAAGCTGAAGGCAGTTATTGGATAGCCACCTAGAGATCGCCAAAATGTCTTCCTGGAATTTGATTTGGTCCTCCACATTGTTGTTGGAAAAGTTGAAAATAAGTTGCGTGTCGTCCGCATAAGATGTTAATGAGATCTTACGTTCCCGAGCCAACAAGGCCAGGGGGCGGACGTACACATTAAACAATGTGGGACTGAGCGCAGACCCCTGAGGCACTCCACATTCAAGAGGGAGCTTGCTGGATGAGTACGGCGGGGCGTGCACCTGGAAGGAACGGTCAGATAGAAAAGACGCGAACCAGTCCAGGGCCATTTCCCTGACTCAGATCTCCCACAGTCTCTCAAGTAGTATCTTATGGGAGACCGTGTCAAAGGCCGCACTCAAATCCAGCAAAACCAAGATAGAGGTTGCGCCCATATCCAGGGAGGCCCTCAGATGCTCTGTCACTGTTAACAGGGCAGACTCCGTACTATGATTAGCACGGAAGCCATTCTGGGAGTCATCAAGGATCCCATTAGTCTCCAAATAGGCAGTAAGAGTGGAATTGACATGTGCTTCCATCACTTTCGCAAGATAGGGAAGCAACGATATAGGTCGAAAACTATCAGGCCTAAGTGGATCCAAAGTTGGTTTTTTCAAAAGGGGTAATACTTTGGCGTGTTCCCAGGATTTAGGGACCTCGGCTTGCTGTAAAGATCGATTAATCAGCTCCCGCCCTTCCTGCAGGACAGAGTCATGAAGTGATCTAAACAGAACTGGTTTAATGGGATCATCTGGGGAGCCTGATTTTACTCTTAGGGCTAGATGTACCATCCCTGGCTGATCTATAGATGGGAGAGTAAAGAGAGAGTAGGGAGGGTCAAAAGTGTCTTTATCAGGATTAGGATGCAGAAAAAAAACGGGAAATCTTACGAATTAAGCGAAGAGACAAAAAGCAGGACAACACGACGGAACTGATTTGGGCATGCATGGACAGGTCATGACTGACCTTCATGCCCAAGGTACGAACAGAAGAAACCGGTGAAGGAGGGGGACCAAAGGAGAGGGGCCAGTGTGCCGGGGACCAGGGGTTAGAAGGACCACCAGTGAGGACAAGCTCTGTCTTGTCCGGGTTGAGCTTCAAATGATTGAAGCTCATCCACTGAGAAATAAAGATTAATGTGGAACAGAGTTTGGGAAGGGAGTCAGAAGGGGACGAAAGATCAAAGACGAGCTGGAGGTCATCTGCGTAATTATACACAGAGACCCCCAGCTCGAGAAGAGAAGAAATAATGGGGCGGATGTAAAGATTGAAAAGAAGTGGGGAAAGGGAGGAGCCTTGGGGGACCCCACAGATAACCGAGCGGGGGGGAGCGGAGAAACCAGAGAGGTGAACCGCTTGCGACCTGCCTTGAAGAAAGGACGCGATCCAAGAAAAGGCCGCGCCCCGAATGCCCGCTGCGCTGACACGATCGAGAAGGATGGCATGATCGACCGTGTCAAACGCAGCGGACAAATCGAGGAGGACCAGAGCTTGGGGGAGATTCCTGTCAGCTTTCCCCTTGAGTTCGTCCAGGACCGCAAGAACCACTCCCTCAGTGGAGTGGCCTGGGCGAAAACCCGCCTGATGGGAGGCCAGAAGATGGTTCTCCTCGATATAGGTGGACAGGCAAGATGTAACATGGCTTTCGAGGATCTTCCCCAGGTAAGGGAGCAAAGAGATAGGCCTGAAATTAGATGAAAGAGAAGGATCTAAACCAGGTTTTTTAAGAATTGGGAGAACTATAGCGGATTTGAATGAAGAAGGGACAGAACCCAAAGCCAAAGAAGCGTTAAGGAAGGTAAGAGGAGGGGCGGGGCAGCAAGTGAAGAGTGTTCTGAGAATCCGTGCAGGAGCACAGTCTGCCGGAGAACCAGACTTAACCTTAACAAGCAAGCCAAAAAAAAGCTCAGGAGAGATAGGTTGAAAATGATCCAAAGAAGAAGAGGGCAAAGAAAAATAAACAGAGAGTTCAGGATGGGGTACAGTAGGAATATTAGCCTTGATATTAATGATCTTGTCAATAAAATAATCATTCAGAGAAGAACAGAGAATTTGAGAAGGAACAAGAGACGTGCAGGTGCGATCGGAAGTGGCGAGATTATGGACTAATGAAAAGATTTCTCGGCAATGCATCGTTGTCGAAATGCGCTGTTGTTGTGATGTACTTGGAAGGTGATGCAGCAGTGCTGGATGTGATACAGAAAACGTGGACGTCCTAATGATCATGTTTTTCCTTAAGGGAGGAAAAAAGGACCCAACATTCAATTGGGCCTACTACCAAAGTAATTGGTCAAAATGTGAGAGGAACACCAGTATGTTTACCAGAGAATAAAGGACAATACTTCATTAAAGAAACAGATTCTTTTTTTTACTTTGATAAAAAAATGTATACATACTTCGGAACATGAGTTTTAAAATGTTACTCAAAAGAGGGGCGTAGTAAAGTGTTTTTAAAAAAGTGCTCATGTGCAAAAGTGGAGTCGAAGTATAGTGTGAAGGAAACACAATTCTCTCTTTCTCAGATGAACACTGGCTGATATAACTTCAGGATAAAGACCAGTGTAAAAAGCCTGCTCAAAGAAAACTTTATGTATATTCTTAAAGTTGTTTTTTTGGGGGATGATGATCATATATTCCGAATTCATCATCCCGGAAGGAGCAGCATAAATAAACCCAGGCCTAGGGATTTGAAAAATTCGACATTTCAACTTGACTACTGCATGGAGGGTTGGTTAAAACCAGTTGTTAAAGTGGGAGACAAAAAAGTAGGGGAACTGTGGGCGGAGAATCAGAGGGCAGAACTAATCTGAGGATTGGGCCAGAGGCAGGAGTCAGAGGTGTGGCAAAAAAGAGTGCAACATCCCCATTTTTCGTATTTGTTTGGCATTACACTCACCACCAGTTACAGCTCAATACGTTATTTAATTTTACCAATGGATCCACATGTTTTTTTAAGGTTTAATATGAGTTATTAACATTAAAATACATTCACAAAGTGGGATACGTTTCCAATCACAGAATGTCCCAAATACGCTTAAAAGTGGAATCACAAGCCATTTGTCTCCTAGCCATGGATTTTTTGTCATCAGCACCTTTTTCCACAAGAGCAGTTCGAACATGATTGGAAAAATGTCCTAGTTTGCAATTTTTTTCCACATAATTATGGCACTGCCATATTTGCCACATATTATATCACCTGCGGTATAATCTGACGATTTTAACTAATAAATTGTTTGTAGCTCAAACTGATCAAATATACTAAAAAATGTGACTTGTGTTGCTACGAAGTGGAGGGCCCTTTGTAAAGGTTGAATGGTCACCTTTATCACTGCTGCATTGGTATGTTACACTGGTACTAATAAGACAAAATGTTTGCAGAGACTGTTAGTAAGTGTAAAAAATTCAAAATAATAATGTATCAGAAAGTATACTGCATTTTTTGTCCTCCATCGCTGCATAATTCCAGTGCCCCCAAAGCAGGCAGCCATGTTAAAAGTGCTTGTGCATGAAGCTGATAGACTATAAAGTTTGTAAACTAGGTTTGCTGTGGATACAAATCCTGCATTACAGGTCCCTGGTGAATTGCAGCAACTACTACTGAAACAATGCCAATGGAGGTATAAATATTTGAGGTGGACTGGCCTCAAGGGTTCTGGGACCTCATACTCTATGGTGAGCTGCTTCGTAGGTCTGCCTGCAAGACTGGAGGTGAACTTCATTGTGGATTGTGGTGGAGAGGCCTTCAAGGTTAACCCACACTTGCCACCACTAGGGTCCACCTGCTGGTGCTAAGACAACAGGGCTTCTATGGTCTAGCGAGCCCTCCTAAAGTCTAGCATGGGAATGTGCTCCCTCAGGAAAGTGGTCATGTGGACTGGTCATGAAGGTTGAACCTGGTTCCTAAGTTCCAAATTTGGCAGCTCTGGCCATAGTGCCACATCCTCTCCCCCAATGACCACTTTACTGCCCCACTGAGAGACTGCCTTCAGCTCAGCAACAACTGAATTGTACCCCACTATAAACACCTGGATGCAACTCAATTAAATTTCTCCACTAGACCAGTTATATGCTGCCTGAAAGAAAAAGTAACAACATCCTGGAAAAGCAAACAATCAAAGGGAATGCAGGATTAAGTAAAGTATGTGAAATGTAAGCAGGAACAACAACCAACATGGTTACTATAAAGCTTTTGCACTCATTATCTGGAAATCAGTGAGTGCTTTTGCCTGAAAAGGTAAGGGCATGGTAAGAGGGCCCAGAAGGAACCCATTTCAATTCCATTGTTTATATCCTTACAAAATGTAAGCAGTATCATTTAAAAGGACCACATCCATGAACACAGAGCTGCTGTACACATTTTGTTTTCCAATCCACTCATCAACCAGGTATTGCAGTACCTCCAGGAATTGTGCACTTCCCCACCTTGGGAAAACAATGTTGTTCAAAGAAAGATGAGAAACAAAAGTAGTGCTTCACTGGCAAACTCTGTAAAGTGGCGCTAATGTGTTTGCCTGTGAATAAAATCACTCTTGCCAATTTGCTACCACTCTGGCTTATTTATTTAGTTGTTTATTTATTTTTCATATTTTGAACCTTTTATTTCTCTCTGTCCTGAGGCTGGACATTGGAATAAAAAAATGTCAGAAAAAAGATGACTTTTGCAGCAAAGGTATTTTTCTCATTTTTGGATCCATTTAACTGGGGAACAAATAAACAAAAGCAGAGGAAAGAGAGGGTAAGAACCGTTTCTTGAAGTCATGGTTTTCAGCTAGGGAGGAGGGGTGAAACAGTAAGAGAGGGAATAAGAGGAAGAAAGAGAGGTGAGGCACTCGCCCGCCGCAGAGCAGGAGAAGTGGACACTGTCCTTGTCTTCTCTGGTCAAGGAGGAATAGACAGAGTCATTTACTTGTCTGCCAACCGTGCCCGTTCCCGAAAGGCCAGGAACACTGAGCTTTATCAATAGACGTTAGCTATTTCTGCCATACAGAGATGCATTTTCAAAATTAAATAAAGTAGGGGAACAGATTATATTTAATTAAAGAAGTAGGGGCACGCTGTGCCCTACCGATCCTGCCCACTTAGAACACTGGTTAAAACCTCAGCATGCGTGTCTTCATCAGGACAGGGTGGATGGAGTAAGGCAACCTGAATGGAATGGAAAAACCATGTTAGGAAGGCTCAGGGGCCACCTCTGGTGGAAAGTGTTCTCTCTATGGATATAGGAAACAATACTGAATACTGACCTATGGTTGGGTGCAACATTGAGGTACTCAACAAGTTAAAGTTCGGACCCACACAGGGCCAGAAGTCCTTAATTTTCAATGTTCCTGAATAGTAATTTTACAATGTAGAAAAATACACCAGCATACTGCAAATAAATGGCATAATTATATAATCAAAAGTACGTGTTGAATCACTTACCACCTCAGAGGTGTAAGTTCAAGAATAAAATGTGGAATCAAAGTTGAAAATAAATTGATCAAATATAGAAACAACCTACTAAATAATCATTTGCCATGTCTAGTCTGTTTATCAGGTTGCCCAATCAAGATAAATAACTTCCTAAAAGTGACATTTTCAGACTTGCAATTCAAAATCCAACTATGCCAGAGGTTGTAGTTTTAATTGTGAGTCCAGAGACCCCAAACTCGAAATGTCCATGTTTCTTCAATTGGAAATTACACTTATAAAATGTAATAAGGCAATCCCAATGTTAACCTGTGGCAGAGATAGGCCTTGCAGTAGTGAGAAACAAATTATATATTTTTTCACTACCAGGGTTTGTGTAACTTAAAAGTACATACCCTTCATTTTAAATACATTAAAGCTGTCCAGGGTCTACTTAAGGGTATTAAAATACTTATATGCATTAAAAAGGGAGTGTTGGGCTTGGAAACATGATTAATTTGGCAGGTCGACAAACACAGACTCTGCAATGGCAGGCCTGAGATATTTTTCAAGGGCTTCTTAAGTGGGTGACACAATCAGTGCTGCAGACCCACTACTAGCATTTAATTTACTGGCCCTATGCACATTTAGAGTACTTTACCAGGGACTTCTAAGTAAACTAAATATGCTAATTGTGGTTAAGCCAAAGTTACTATGTTTTAGGGAGAGAGCACATGCATGTAGTACTGGTTAGCAGGGGTAAAGTGCCCAGGGTCCTAAAGCCAACAAAAACTGCAGAAACGGCCAGGTCCAACAATCCAGAAATGGGACTCTTTTGCCGTAAGGTCCTCCAGGTACTCCAGACATCTTGGAAGTTCAGAAATGTTCAAGGACCCCCAACACTTTAGACTTTCCAGAGAAGTTCTGCTTAGACTCTTCTAAAGGACCAGTACTCACTTCAGTAATGGGCACCAGTAGGGTCCAGTCCAGGCCAAGTTCTAAATAATCAAAGGGTCATTTCAGGAAAAAGGCCTCTTGCAACTTGCTGTGTCCCTGTAGTCACACAGGACGTCTGGTAATTAACTTTGGAATCAAACTCTTAGTCCTCAGAACATGCGGTAGCAGGTCTAGCACATCAGTTCTCCACACAGCTCACATATAGCAGGTTCAGCTCTCTTCTGATCTTCCACAGGTCTAGATTGTGTTTCTTATAAGCTGTGGGTTAGGTGCCACTTTTGTAGGATTTACTATCCTGCAAGCGGGGGCAGCTTCTGGACACCCACTAACCAATGAGAACAATGGTTCTAGGGGAAGCTCTTCCCTCAGTTACTGCACATCCTGTTTGCCTTACTATAAATAGTCCCAGAGTGCACTTTTCTGAGAAAAATCCAACAGCCCATTACTCTTCTGCCATTTGAGGTTTCTGGTGTCCCAGCCCAAGGTTGTGTTTATGGAAATGATCTGTTCACTCCTCTTTAACACCACCAAAATGTTTCTGGGACCGGCTCTCAATCCCTAAGGGTTGGCATCAACCTGGCAAGGAATGAAGGTTTTCTCTCCTCAGGTTTCCATTTACACTAAACTAAGAAGGGGAGCAGGCCTCGCCCTGGTGCTTTTCAAATTCATGAAGTTCCCTCTCCCCAGCTGTACTTCTAAAGCTGAAAGGAGTCACATATCTTCCACACAGGTCTTCCTGCCAAAGCACCTAAGTCATTGTTTCTGCTCTAGGAGCAAATATCATACCTCATTAAGGGGAAACACTAACAGGGGTCAGCATCTAGCAAGCTAATGCTAATTATCCTACCAGAGGTTCAGGTAGATATAGCACTAACCTTGGTCAGCTGCTAGCAAGCTAATGCTAATTATCCTACTGGAGGCTCAGGTAGACATAATGTTACTTTTAAAAAGTTACTTTTCCTAAGCATTTATCAACAGTCAGACATCACCAGTGAGTTGGATTTTAATAGATATTAAAAATAGTGGTTGAATCATTCCAGTAGCTTATTCTAAATCCGAGTTAGTGGTAATAATATTGTATCTGAATTTACATTTTTCTCATAGGAGAGGCTGCAGCTCTTCACAGTGAAAACAGCATTTGTCACTGTAATTTCATGCGAAAACTAAATTCTTGTGTGTACTTCTTTTAAATATATGCACCATACCTTGTAGGCTAAATGCCCTAAAAAGGGGGGACTTATTTAACGTTTAATAGGGTTTTTTTCCTATCAAAAGAGCTATTTTGACATGTTCTCCCCTGGGTAAAAGCTGCAGTAGTCAGGCTACCCAGGTAGGTTGAAGCCATGTCTTCTTTGCCAGCCTAGTGCATGACACAACATGTGCTGCAGTTCACAGGTTATATTTAATTCACACACAAATGGAGTAGTATTGTGCAGATATATTGTGTCCTTACTAGAAATTTAAATATTCCAATTTGAGATTAGCCAAGTTTACCATAGTTTTAGTGGTCAAAGCACACACACTGGGGAAAGGGCAGCAGTGTGCAGGATATAAAAAAACAGTGATACTAGTCACTAAGAAATGTGGGTGATCAGGCAAAAAGAAGGAGTTCCCACATAAACCCTTCAGAATCTAATTTAAACTTTGTTCTCCCTTTCACATCAGTGGCAATGTCAAGTTTTGGTACCAGAAGGGGTGAAGGTTTCCTCTGGAGGTACTAGCTTAGACTCTTGTCAACTTTGATAAAGTATTTACATATACACACACACACGCACTCATATATGCTCAGCTTACACCCAGAAACCAGAAACTATAACAAATATTCCACAATTCCCTGTGAAATATGGATTTCATGTTCCTTCTAATAGCCCCAACTCAATGTGACGAGCTTTACCATTGACAGTACTACTATGATTGTGCAGCATAGAGGGCCATTTTATGTATTAAAGTTATCTGAGTTATGCAACAAATAACTAACCCTGGGCGGAGTTGCACTGCGCAGACCTACGCAAAGTGCAAAAGAAAACTCTGTCACAATACGCGGAGCTCCGCAAGCAGCAGAGTTCGATAGGAAAATGCCGTCCGCAGTGATTGCACAGTGCGGATGCTTGTCAGCACTGTGCAATCATTGCGAACGGCAACTTGCACAGTGCAAGCGGTCCCTTCTTTCTCTTTTTGGCTGCTCGAGTAGATTTTTACTCGAGTGGCAGCTTTCTCAACGCGCACAAGCAGTTTCTAATCGCGAGCATGTGTGATCACTCGCAATGAGAAACCTGACCACCCGGCGTTGAGAAATCTTGCCGCAATGTTTATTTGCCATGCTCGCACTCGCCAACTTGATGCTGACGATTGTGAATGAGGAAAAATCTCACCGGGAGGTTGACGTTGGTGAACGCGAGCGAGGAAAAAAACTCTGCTGCATGAGTTTTTCTGAGCTCCGCGTAACGCCGAGAGCAGGAAACTCCGCAAGCGGAGCGGAGTTCACCACCCAGGCTTATAAATACCTCCAAATATGTGGTGCCTTCTCTATGAGTATTATTAGAAACTGCTAATTGCATGGAAATGGATGCAACATATGCAGCAAATACAATACTATGTGGTAAAAGGAGCTGTCTCAGAATCATGTGCATTGACTGCCACTTAACATTGTCTACTGGTTTATCAACAATTTATTAATGACACGTAAACACAACCTAAACATTCTATTTACAATCAGTGTTGATTGTCAGATACACTTTGAGAAGTACCACTAGTATTAAACACTGTGCCTAGGTTGAATGTCCCCTAGTTTCTATGTCAGTTAGTGCCCATGCATGTATGTTTTGGAATTTCAAAAGTGCTACAAAGTGCTGTAAAGCGAGACAAGCCTCAGTTAGAATACATAGGGGTGTAGGGGACAAAGGAAGGAGCTGCAGTGGAAGGGGAGAAAATGCAGCCTATCTGAGATATTGCTCCTAAAAATCATGTGGTTTCAGTTTTTTCTAAAGTTTTAGGAGCTTTGCTGCGTCTCTGATTTCAGAGCAGTGTTATTCCGTACCCAAGGGATATGCACAAAGAATGCTAGTTTTCTCCTTTCTGCTGTGTTTAGCCTCTAATATGAGGGCAGAGCTCCTAATCTCCAGATATTGTTCATTTGTTAGATAGGTAAAACAGAGAACTTGGTAAATGATGCAGCTGATCTTGAAGATGAAACAAGCTTGCAGGGGGAGCCAGTGTAGAACCTTTAATGTGAGAGTGATGTAGGTGGGTTTCTTCAACCCCTTGATGAGTCATGAGTGATGGATGCCTTTCAGAGGAGCAAGTGTAGTCTCTGTGATGCCTTTGAGCAGGATGTTGCCTCCATCATGCTGAAGTCTTCTTCCGGAGTAAAAGGTTTTACTTTTTTAAGAAGAGACAGTGGAACCAGGCTGTTTTGGTCTTTTTAACGATGTGTTCTTTGAGTGAGATGTGAGAGTAAGGGGAACATCCAAGGGATTTGGCCTGTTCTGTCAGTTGCAGTGTTAAGCCCTCTTGTGTGACTCAGGGACCCATGACTGAATCACAGAATGTTTGGCATTGTAGGCAAACAGGAGGACTTTGGTCTTCCTGTGGTAGTTAGGTGTCATCCAGGATTGAACACCTTTGATGCAGACCTTGAGTCTCATTATATTGTTGGCTGTTGAGATTTTAGATAGTGTTGGGTGCCATGTTTTAAAAATAATACTCTTAAGATTTATGCTATTGGCTGCTTCCACAATATGAGAAGGTAATTAAAATAGGTATAAACACACTACTGAAATATTCAGTGATGTGACACTATTTATTTAGTATCTACACAACTATTCAGGTGAATGCACAGAATGCAAGATGATCAGGAGTAGTTACTTAAAATCAAATAAGCAAATGCATTTCATTGATCTTGGGAGGTTGCATGCAGCAAGCTTTTTTATTCATTGTGCCAAACTTGCAATTCATATTGTTGAATACTAGGCCTGGCCATACATTTAATTACACTGGAGTAATTGTAGTCATTCGGTAATTTCATCTTACTCTTGTGATGCGTAATTGCTAATTTTAAGCAGCATGATGCTACATCTCGTAACTAACTCTTCCGTTTGTGGGTGGAAAAAGGTCTGGGAGAAGCACAGGAACAATGAAATAGTTCAATGCTGCACTTTGCAAAATGTTTGTTGTTTGAGGTGAACTAATAATAATTGGGGTTGTGGGGAGCACTCCAATATATCCTAATGCTTTATGATTATCAAATGGTGCTATGATTAATCAGGAGAGTCACTCCTGAAAACTATAGTCAATGGTTATGGTGGGTTTTAACTCACCTAATCATGCACTGTTCACTTAGTGCTCCGCACTTAAATAACTTCAAATCTATCACCACTCTTTACACTTTGTTTTTACACTTGTTTTCACATTTATTGAAAGCTTTTCAATTATACTTTTGAACCTTCTTGGCATTTGTTATTAACATTATTCATAACAATGTCCATACATATATACAAATAAATCGAATAAATCAATGTTGCATTGAGATTATTAGTATGACATTCTTTTTTTCAAATGTTTGTCGATTGGCCCAATGCATTTCGGCACCCGAACGGTGCCTTCATCAGGGGCAACTCTGAAAAGAATGAAAAAGTACTCTGTGTAAGTGACTGGTGTTTCGTTGATCATGGGGGTATTTTTATATTAAATAAATGGCGTACCTGAGGTCAACTGTTGTTCACTGTGGAAGTTCTTATGTGATCGCCAGAGTGACTATTGTGCTATATAAATGGAAAAATGCTTGATTGGTAACTATTTGTTTACTCAAAAAATGTAAACCGAAAATACCTATTTAAGTGAAAAAAACATACCTGCTTGTCTTGTTCTTTTAGCTGTAATAACAAGCAGTAATGACAAGCATGTGTCAAATAAGATTGCCGGTAATATGAGAAAATTCAAGGCTGTAGTGTTCTAAAAATGAAACACCCTACCTTATCTTCGTTGTAACTCTTCGTCTGGGGGTTTTAAGAAAAGGGGACGCTATGTTATTTACGCGTTTAAAAATAAACTTTTCCTAATGCAAAAAGGTCTGTCTATCGTGGACTGTACCTGTCTTGTCGAGAATCTTGCCCGTCACGAAAAACCACTGCCCTGTAAGAATTCGTTCGAATGGGTTCAGAAAGTAAACTCCATTTAAACTTATCGTTCTCCACGCTGTTGTACTGTTGTGATAATAGAAGACGGACTTGCTCTGCAAAACGCTATGTGCATTGGTAATTCTGCGCGCCATATTGGGATAGTGACTCTGATGGTAGAACTACTCTTATTGATGCGGTGTATGTATTACACTTAAATGCGATTATGTTTAGATGGTTTGTAACCTTGCAAAAGCGAATAGTTAATGATTTGATATAGTCTCTGTATTATCAAATTCCAAAACGAATCACACTCTTCATAGTTATCTAGCGCGAATGTTAATGTCAAAAAATAGATTAGGGGTGGGACATTATTTCATCTTTGTTTACATATTTCTGAATGCGCAACTAGGTTATCGTGATAATTAATGTGTGTATAACGTATCACTGGATGACATAAACCTAAATAAACATGTGGTTCACTGCACTTCAATGTAATGAGACCTCGTGATGACATTCCCTATACGCATCAGTTATGACGAGCAAATATTTACATGCTTGCTATTCTAGCAATTTATGCGCAGATTGAATTGCTAAAGGTGTTATAACCATAAGATATAGACATTTGTAAATCTAAGACCATGATGACAGATCATAACAACATCACATTATTAAACCTGCAGATACCAGATAATACAGATCATAGTTAAACATATCGATCGCTAGTCTTCAGTTCAATGTACCGTATGCTGACATGCATCTATGGTTAACAAACATTACTAGATTACTATTCAATCATTGTATACGATTGTTCATTGCTTCTGATGATTTATGCATTGTCTCAACATGCAATTTCGGGCAACAACAAATAAATGGTACTCATGTCAAGTCATATCAGCCTACAGATAACATGCTAGATCGTATTTATCATTGAGACCTGCTGGTACCAAAGTCCTTAAATACTTAATCCAGAATAGTTCTCGTTGCATCAATCTCTGGTGGTTGTCCATGCCTTGTTTGACTTGTACTTGTTCTATAATGAGAAACCTTAGTTGTGAGATGGTATGTCTTTCTTCTCTCCAATGTGACACCAGTGGTGAGGTTAAGTTCTCGTTGCGGATACGACTCTTGTGTTCCGTTATGCGTATTTTTACTTTACGTTCCGAACTGGAGGCTAGAATGGAAGTGGATACTTGGAAAATCAGTCTGGATAATATCAACATCAAATTGGATAAATATGAAAAAGAGTTACAGGAGGGTAAATTGCGTAAATACAAACGTGACACTATAGACTATAAATTAAATGAAGTGTATACATGGGCAGACATCTATGCCCGACGTCAATTTATCCCCAAAAAAACATCACCATCTACTCGCTCTTCAGAGGAAAGCTTAGTAACGGACAAAGAAACATCCATACGCAGAGGACCAGTAAAAATAACACAAGAGGGTATCATATTATCCACTGAGGCAAATAACCGAGCAACTACCAGCAGAGAGGTGGATTTTTTGTCACAGGAACAAACTCCAGCACAACCGCCCACACCACAGACAGAGACCCCGGTAACAAGAGGAAAACAAGGCGAGGAAACGGTCGGAAAAGAATTGAGGAGCGGGCGAACAGTGACCTAATTATTAACATATCATCAATGATGTTAACTAAACAACAAACGAAAATATTAAATAAAGGTCTCACATTTGTACCGACGGTGGCAACTAATGAAATGGAAACCGAAGGAGCGTTTTTCAGATTTATGAGATCACTCAAACTCAGACATTATTTTGAAAATGTGGCAGAACCCACAGATCAGAGTGAGAATACAACTGAGAGAAAATTCAAACCCAAAAGTGTTTTTCAAGCACCCGTATCACATAAGATGTTGGATACTTTTGAGGTAATGGTTAAAAGAGACTTGCAAGAATTAAACTACAAAAGAACTTACCACAATAATTTGACCAAATCAGAATTATACATCATCAACAATTTGGCAAACAATGCAGCAATCACGATACAACCGGCAGACAAGGGCGGCGCCCTAGTTCTAATGGACACAACTTTCTATGAATATAAAGTGAATGAGCACGTGGCTGACTACAATATTTACTTCAAACTACCAGCGGATCCCACGATAACACTACAACAGATGTTAAATACAATTTTACAAACGGCAACAGACAATGAATGGATAGACCAACAAACATCAGCATATCTAACACAAAAGAACCCCAGACGACCAACACTTTATATGATCCCAAAGATCCACAAACACCCCATTAATCCACCATTCAGACCCATAGTATCGGGATGTGGGTCAATCTTTGACCCCCTCGGCAAATATATAGATCATTACTTACAACAATTTGTTCAGCAATGGGGATCATACATACGGGACACAACAGATTTCCTGAATAAATTAAAGTGGATAGAAGAAGGGTACCAAGAACATTGGATCATGTGCACCATAGATGTGGTGGCACTTTATACCTCTATACCTCACCAAGCAGGATTGGAAGCAACTGAATGGGCATTGCTAAAAATGGAGGAGCTACCCACCACCAAAAAGATCTTTCTGCTGCAGCTATTGAAATTTTGTTTACACAACAGCCACTTCATATGGAAAGATGAGTTCTATGCACAATTGAATGGAACAGCCATGGGATTTGCAGGGGCCCCTGCGTACGCGAATACCTTTATGGCCCAGTATGAAGCGCACAATCTTATGTCATTGAGAGAATGGTCACGTGTGAAGATGTACAGTCGATTCATCGACGACATCTTTTTAATTTGGAATGACACTCAAGAAACCCTTGAACAACTAATCAACAAATTAAACCACATTGATGCCAGAATTCAATTTACACACAAAATAAGCAAGGACACTATCGACTATTTAGATGTTAGAATCACCAAAACAGCTAATGGATTCGAGACAGCACTGTACACTAAACCTACAGACCGGAACAGCGCACTTGAATATACAAGCTTTCATCCCAAAAACTTGATCAGGAATCTACCAGTATCTCAGTTCATTCGGATCAAACAAATATGTTCTAATCAACAAACATGCCAGGTCACACTTGACAATCAAGTACAGAAGTACAAAGACAGAGGATATCCAGCAGATGTATTAACAGCACAATTAAATAGGGTTTAACAAATGAAAAGACTGGACCTGTTAACACAAAGTAAAAAACCAACACAGAACAGGATGGTATTTGTAACAAAATACACAACCCTATCTACAAGGATCAAAAAGATTGTAAATAAGAGATGGGAACTTTTATCTCTAGAACCAGATTTTCACGGTATTTTCAAGGAACTTCCTCTACATGCATACACGCGAGGACCAAACCTAAGGGAAAGACTCAAACGGAAACAACAACCTACAGCAACAATTACATACAAGGGCACAACTAGATGCCTCAATTGCACAAACTGCAACAACGTGATTACAGGGAATACATGTACACATCCCATAACTGGCAAACTCATACATTTGAAACATTCAAGTGACTACAACACAAAGAATGTCGTGTATGCCATAAAATGCCCATGTGGCAAGATGTATATTGGTAAAACGGAACGTAAAGTAAAAATACGCATAACGGAACACAAGAGTCGTATCCGCAACGAGAACTTAACCTCACCACTGGTGTCACATTGGAGAGAAGAAAGACATACCATCTCACAACTAAGGTTTCTCATTATAGAACAATTACAAGTCAAACAAGGCATGGACAACCACCAGAGATTGATGCAACGAGAACTATTCTGGATTAAGTATTTAAGGACTTTGGTACCAGCAGGTCTCAATGATAAATACGATCTAGCATGTTATCTGTAGGCTGATGTGACTTGACATGAGTACCATTTATTTGTTGTTGCCCGAAATTGCATGTTGAGACAATGCATAAATCATCAGAAGCAATGAACAATCGTATACAATGATTGAATAGTAATCTAGTAATGTTTGTTAACCATAGATGCATGTCAGCATACGGTACATTGAACTGAAGACTAGCGATCGATATGTTTAACTATGATCTGTATTATCTGTTATCTGCAGGTTTAATAATGTGATGTTGTTATAATCTGTCATCATGGTCTTAGATTTACAAATGTCTATATCTTATGGCTATAACACCTTTAGCAATTCAATCTGCGCATAAATTGCTAGAATAGCAAGCATGTAAATATTTGCTCATCATAACTGATGCGTATAGAGAATGTCATCACGAGGTCTCATTACATTGAAGTGCAGTGAACCACATGTTTATTTAGGTTTATGTCATCCAGTGATACGTTATACATACATTAATTATCACAATAACCTAGTTGCGCATTCAGAAATATGTAAACAAAGATGAAATAATGTCCCACCCCTAATCTATTTTTTGACATTAACATTCGCGCTAGATAACTATGAAGAGTGTGATTCGTTTTGGAATTTGATAATACAGAGACTATATCAAATCATTAACTATTCGCTTTTGCAAGGTTACAAACCATCTAAACATAATCGCATTTAAGTGTAATACATACACCGCATCAATAAGAGTAGTTCTACCATCAGAGTCACTATCCCAATATGGCGCGCAGAATTACCAATGCACATAGCGTTTTGCAGATCAAGTCCGTCTTCTATTATCACAACAGTACAACAGCGTGGAGAACGCTAAGTTTAAATGGAGTTTACTTTCTGAACCCATTCGAACGAATTCTTACAGGGCAGTGGTTTTTCGTGACGGGCAAGATTCTCGACAAGACAGGTACAGTCCACGATAGACAGACCTTTTTGCATTAGGAAAAGTTTATTTTCAAACGCGTAAATAACATAGCGTCCCCTTTTCTTAAAACCCCCAGACGAAGAGTTACAACGAAGATAAGGTAGGGTGTTTCATTTTTAGAACACTACAGCCTTGAATTTTCTCATATTACCGGCAATCTTATTTGACACATGCTTGTCATTACTGCTTGTTATTACAGCTAAAAGAACAAGACAAGCAGGTATGTTTTTTTCACTTAAATAGGTATTTTCGGTTTACATTTTTTGAGTAAACAAATAGTTACCAATCAAGCATTTTTCCATTTATATAGCACAATAGTCACTCTGGCGATCACATAAGAACTTCCACAGTGAACAACAGTTGACCTCAGGTACGCCATTTATTTAATATAAAAATACCCCCATGATCAACGAAACACCAGTCACTTACACAGAGTACTTTTTCATTCTTTTCAGAGTTGCCCCTGATGAAGGCACCGTTCGGGTGCCGAAATGCATTGGGCCAATCGACAAACGTTTGAAAAAAAGAATGTCATACTAATAATCTCAATGCAACATTGATTTATTCGATTTATTTGTATATATGTATGGACATTGTTATGAATAATGTTAATAACAAATGCCAAGAAGGTTCAAAAGTATAATTGAAAAGCTTTCAATAAATGTGAAAACAAGTGTAAAAACAAAGTGTAAAGAGTGGTGATAGATTTGAAGTTATTTAAGTGCGGAGCACTTGTTGTTTGAGGTGAGGCATGCACCAGTGTATGTTTTGGGCTGAAATGGGGGAAGCCATGTGGGATTAACACCACCCGTACAACAGTCGCAGCACACCAAACAGAAAGGCAAACAACACTACTTTCTAGCTTTACCTCCAGTTCTTCATGCTTTGGGACAAAAACAAAACTCTTCTCCCAGTTTGGGACTACTTTATACTTAGCCAAAATGTGGATATCATCGTAATAGGCTCGGTTGTCCACAAAAAGGTTTGTCATGGTAAGCCTGGTGGGTGCTACGGTACTGGAGGCCAACTGTACCATTTGAGAAAATAAATATAATTTCTGGGAAAAGTACCTGAAAAACATGGCTGATGATGATGAGAGAGAGCCAGCCACTGGAGTGATAGAAGAAGGTGGTCAGGAGGAAGAAGAAGAGGAGGCCAGCAGCAGTGGCAATAAAAGAAGTCCTGTAACCCTCCCCATGGTATACATAACTCACCTGCAGCAACCTCTGCATGGTACAAGGCACAGCAGGATACTGTGAGTTGCACCCCAAAGCCCCCAGGCAGCTTACATGTTGCTGCTATTCGTTGGCCACGTGTGATAGTAGTGCCACAAGAAAAACAGTCTACTATTAAGGCTATGTTTACCAAGCACTTATCATACCACAGGAACCACAAAACATCTTGGGCATATTATCAAGAGCTTTATCTCTGCCTTTTTAGCTTTAAAAGCCAAAGAAGTGGAGATAAAAATATCACTCTATCAACAACAGGGTGCTAACATGCAAAATCGCATATTAGCACCCTTTTCCATTACGCTTCCCTTTGAATCTCTAAAGAGATGGAAAGTGGGCGTTCCAGAGCAAAATAATAGGAAAAATGTCACTAAGCGACATTTCTCCTATTATCAAACTTCACGCTAACCCTGTTAGAGACAAAAAAAGCTGCACTAACCACGGTTAACGCTGCTTTCTTACGTCTGCTAATTTTCAGACTTAGCCATGTAATCTAATGGGAGGTGGATTACATGGCTAAGATCACCCTGCCCTATCAGCAAGGTTTCGCTGGTTGCAGTGTGATTATCGCTGTGATAATCACACTGTTTACCAGCTAACGCATGGATTCCTATCGCTTGGGAGATAAGCATTGCTGATAGCACGCTATATCCGCCACGGAATTCAGCGTTAGCCTGCGATAATTATCCTCGCGCTAAAAGCGCTGAGAGATCATTATCGCAGGACCTTGCTAATATGCCCCATTTTTTCTACAATGGGAAGCTCCTCCCTTCTGCTTTTGTGAAAGGAAAGGACTTTCTGGAAATTGTGGTGGCCCTCTATCCAAATTGAAGTTTCCCAGCCTGACCTAGTTTGCCAGAGTGGCTGTGCCAGAACTGCATCATAAAGCACTGCAATTGGCTGGCAACACTATGAAGCACAAACAACAATTGATGGACAGAATGCAGAACAATGTCATACATTCACCCAGTACAGAGATCTGGGCCTAAATCCATTGTTTTATTGCTCACCATGCCATTCCAGTTTGAACCAGCCATATGCAAATCAGTCTTGACCCTGTGCCTCATAGGAACAGTCCAGCCCGAACTGCCAAGCCAGGTCCTCCCTGGACTGGAAACAAGCATCCTAGGACCGGTTTCAGGGATTCACCCCTCTTCAGCCAGGATAGCTTGATTCCAGTGACATGGAGAGCACGGGACCCACGTCTGAACATAGCCATCCCACTCGAGGTGACAAATGCAAAAACAACAGTTGATGGACAGAATGCAGAACAATGTCATAAATTCACCCCAGTACAGAGATCTGGGCCTAAATCCATCCTTTTTCTGCTCACCATGCAATTCCAGTTTCTGGGAATCACCCCTCTTTAGCCAGGATAGCTTGATTCCAGTGGCATGGAGAGCACGAGACCCGCGTCTGGGCATACCCGTCCCAGGAGCAATCAATCAATCAATCAATCAGGACACATGCTAAGCGTGCTACATACCTGTGAGGGTCTCAAGGTGCTGGGGAGAGGGGTGAGGGGGTGCTGCTACGGATCGAAGAGCCAGGTCTTGAGGAGTCTTCTGAAGGCCAGTGGGTCTTGGGTCTGCCGTAGGTTGGTGGGGAGGGTGCTCCAGGTCTTTGCGGCGAGTTGGGAGAAGGATCTGATGCGGGCAGTTGTTCTTCAGATGCAGGGGATTGTGGCAAGGGAGAGGCTGGCGGAGCAGAGCTTTTGGGTGGGGGTGTGGAACCTGAGTCATCTGTTGATGTATGCTGGACCGGCGTTGTGGAGGGCTTCGTGTGCGTGGATGAGGAGCTTGAAGGTTATCCTCTTGTTGACTAGGAGTCAGTGTTGGTCTCTCAGGTGGGGTGTGATGTGGCTGCGGCGGGGTATATTAAGGATCAGCCGTGCCGAGGCGTTCTGGATGCGTTGCAGCCGTCTCAGGAGCTTGGTCGATGTTCCTGCATAGAGCGCGTTTCCGTAGTCCAGCCTGCTGGTGACGAGGGCCTGGGTGACTATTCTTCTCGTTTCGGTAGGGATCCACTTGAAGATCCTGCGGAGCGTACGGAGGGTGTTGAAGCAGGATGAGGAGACTGCGTTGACCTGCTTAGTCATGGAGAGGGTGGTTGTTTCCGGTCCAGGGAAGACATGGCTTGGCAGTTCAGGCTGGACTGTTCACATGAGGCACAGGGTCAGACTGATTTGCAT
The DNA here is from genome assembly GCF_964261635.1 of Lissotriton helveticus. NCBI lineage: Eukaryota > Metazoa > Chordata > Amphibia > Caudata > Salamandridae > Lissotriton > Lissotriton helveticus. Next base: position 911,393,679 of record NC_136063.1, read on the forward strand.
ATGGCCATGTCTGAACTGGGGTGGTGGAGTGAGCTAAAGAATGATGATGGATTAAACCCAGATCAGTTGAGTGCAGGTGAGTGTTTGATTTGCTCAAACGCTCCGTCCATTATCCGCTTTGTTTGTCCTACATAGGAAGGGTATGCCCAGACGTGGGTCCCTTGCATAAGTCCCTCACGGTTCCTCCAGGGAGACCCATTGTGGCAGCGTGTGGCTCCTTGTTGGAACTGTTGGCACAATATGTTGATGTATTTCTGTTTCCATTGGTTAAGGAAACACCGGCATATATCAGAGATACTATGGATTTGATATCGAAGGTGGAGGGGTTGGATTTTGATCCTAATAAACAACTACTCTCCACCTTTGATATCGAATCACTATACAGAAATATACCGCAGGAAGATGCCCTCAGTGTGTGTGAGTTTGCCTTGGGTTCTAGGCAACGTCCCCATCAAGTGCCGACTGAATTTATTGTTAAACTAGCTAGGATCTGTTTAAAAAACAATTTCTTTAATTTTAAAGAAAAGTTATACCTTCAGATCTCAGGAGCCGCCATGGGGTGCAGCTTTTCGCCAGAAATTGCGAATTTAGTAATGGACCAATTTGAAAAGAGATGGATATATAGCGACACCAACCCATTTAAACATCTATGTGGGCTCTGGTGTCGCTATATAGATGATATCTTTATGATCTGGAATGGGGACTCAGGACAATTGACTGAGCTTCACACGTGGTTGAATAACAGGACCCAAGAGTTCAAATTTACGGTTTCCAGTGATTCTTTGAAAATAAATTTTTGGGATGTCTACATCGAACACGAAGAGGGTAAATTGATTGTCAGTTTATATACGAAACCGACAGATCGTAACACCTTACTTCATTTTAACAGTGGACATCCTAGGTCACTTAAAGAAAATTTGCCTTATGGGCAATTTCTTCGTATTCGAAGAAATTGTAGTAATAAAGATCAATACTTTCTACATGCCAAGCACCTGAGAGATAAATTGATTTCTAGAGGATACCCCAAGAGATTAACCAAAATGGCACTCAAAAGAGCATGGTTCACGCCCCGGGAGACCCTGTTGATACCAAAAGTTAAAGAGCAAAATGAAACCCCACTTACGTGTGTGCTGACCTATGACCCGAGAGCAAACAAGGTGAAAAAGATCATTCAAAACAACTGGAAACTACTTGGGGATATTGACATACCTAAACCACTTTTTGCTTTTAAGAAAGGCTCAAATGTGCGCAATCAATTGGTAAGAGCCAAAAGTAATCCAACTAAACCAGCATCTACCACCACCAGGGATTTACTTAAATTACCCCCACTTGTGGGTCATTTCAGATGCCACAACTGTGTGGCTTGTGAGATGACAAATGATTCTAAAGAGGTCAGGATCAATGGACACTCACACATCCAGAAGCATTTTTCTAACTGCAATACGAAAAACCTTATTTATTGCATCATGTGTCCATGAAGAAGTGTGGCTCAAGTGGAGAAGTGTGGCTCAATGGTTAGAGCAGGCAGACCAAAAGCACTGGGATGCCTGGCTGCACCTGGGGGGTGCCCAGGAGTGGACATTTCCCAGGAAAGGCAGGAAGGGTTCCTAAGCGGTATACGGACAGCGCCGGGACACCTCCGGTGGAGGTAGCTGTGCGCTTTACAAATTCCGACATTTACATGTAATCGCTTTTACATTGGACAGATGACCCAAGCTGTTAAGGCGAGGATCTTACAGCATAAATCCAGAATCAAATGTTTGACCCTAGGGGCTCCTTTGGTCAGCCATTATCAGACACATAACCACTCATTCAATGAGATATATTGGTCAGTACTATGTGTGGTTACAAACAGAAACAAAACAGATACTGAGACTAAACTTAACCAATTGGAGGCAAGACTCATTGAGAAATATCAAACCTCTAAAACCTCTAAAACTGGGCTAAATGATAGAGATGAAATATGGTCCCTAATAGGTTGAAAGTTCTACAGGTATAATTTACCCTCATTTTCATTGATGTAGGTGGAGTAGCGCTTTGAGGTATTGTTGTGTACAGTTTAAATTAGATAAATATCCTGCTGATTGATTGTAATTTTTGTATGTTATGTACATTTTTTAATGATATGCCACTGTCAATTTTTTGCTGTTCCTTAAATTAGGACTATAGATTGTACGAGGGGCACGGTCTCACACAGGTGATCAGTCACATTTTTGTTATTATTTAATTTTTTACAATATGGTTTTGGGTGATTATAATTTGGCGATTAATGGTGGCCTTTCTATTGCATGCCTCTGATTGGTACCTCGGTTTGACAGGAGTCCTGTTTGTATTCAGATTGGGACTCGGAGGATTACCGTTCTAATGGGTTTAGTGGACATACGTGATTTTCACGCTGAGTGGCGGCCATTTTAGTTTGGGCTCGCCTTCCTCGCTTGTTGGTCCCTCTTCGATTTTGTTTGTTTGAAAGAGGCGCGGATATCCGCGGTAGGCTGTTTTAGGATGTCCTTTCCGGTGAGACTTTGAAGAACTAGTGGAAAGTTACATTTGGCGTGATCTACAGACGCTTTCCGTTACAGATAATCCGCGTGCGGACCCTATAACTTGGATAAGTCGCGCATTATGGATATAAGGTATAATAGATATTTGAAGTGTAATACGATGTTTTTCGTCGAGTGTACGGTCCACACAGTGTCTTTAGTAGTTAACAACATGATCGGACATACCGACAATAATAGCGGCGAGGTTTACATAGGTAGTACATGTAATGACTTTTAGATCTATGTAGAAATGGTTTTATTGTACAGTTCGTAGATTATAAGAGAAGTGGGGAATCATTAGCCATGTACAATATGACATTTAGAATTGGTTGTCGACTATGCCATTTTGGACTTGTCAGAATTTAGAAGAAGGGATATTATGATAGAACACAGATATGTCTCTATACAGATAGATTTTGGTTTTACTGTGACTTGATTTAGTTAGATATAGTCTTATTTTGTGCACATTGATATTGCAGGTTGTACCGCCGAAATGGATAATGGCCATATGATACTCTTGGTATAACATATATTTGTATATACGCTCTTGAAACTAGGCTGGGACTTTCACCAGTTGGGTATGCGGTAGGTAATGTACTGAGTTTCACACAGGGTGTTTTTGGTGTGGAAAATGGTTTGGATGTTTGATAAAATGATGTCCTTAGGTTTTTAGGAAGAGTGATACCAGTAATTTGTTTTTTTAATTTTTCGAATATATTCACTTGGTGGTGGTTTTTACTATATTCACATTTCACTCAGGTGTGATAATGATTAAGAGACCCCAACCTCAAGGAATCTCTCCCTCTAGAATGGTAGTGGCACCCTAGGGTACCTGTGTCCGTGAATTTAGCTGTCGTGATATTGTGACTATTTATAATGAATATTTATTGTAGTTTTTGATTTTTTGTCTTAGGTAAAATACTGCGTGTTTTGTTTGCCCATTGTCCTGATGAGGCCTGAAGCTGCTTGACAGGCCGAAACGCGGCGACAGTTTACCATTGATTTCGACACCTTTTGTTTGATTTAGAAGCAATATGGGATACATTCCCTAGGAGTTGGATTGACCTGAGGAGCCACAAAAACATTTAGTTGTGCTTCACTGACTCCTACATATAATTTTGGTGTTCGAAAAAGGAATTAAGGTTACAAAAGACATTACCAAATTTCCTTGTGTTACAAACTTTTGGGCTTCAGACATAACCCATGGAGCAAGGGTCAACGATTGTTTAACTTTATTTGTTATTTTTCTTGTATGTCCTGTTGAAAATTAATCGACACAAGAATATATATTGTGTGATTTTTTTTGATGTGTATGATCGAAATACTGAAGATCTTGAAACGATTCTTTATAGATTAATACATGAAGACTACATATCATTTATGTGTTTGGTTTTTATTGTTTCTTTAGAAAATTAGCCATAAGATGAACATAGAAATGGGACAGTTGATTGAGTCAGTACAAATGTGTATGTTGGAGATAGATAATTGATGGTATCTGTTTCCTCAAATAATTACATTTCAATTTGAATACCTTTGGCATCACCTGTATTTCGTTAGTTTAGATTCACCCAGATGCCTTTCGGTTGATTGGGTACCCCCTGTTATTATTAGAGATTTATTTGCACTTTTTCAAGTGTGAGGGTTAATTGAGGATTATATCCTTGGTCCTAAATTTTGGACCACAAGAAAGTTTTCTGTAGTGTGTTCATCTGTGGTTAATAATACATATTTTCTGTATACTTATGTTTATAGTTAAGTGGACAGTTTCACGTTGATACAGCTGCCATTTGGTCATGTCAAACGGTTTTCGAGCTGGCCACAGTACGGAGACAGCACTTTTATTTATGGTCGAGCATCTGCGGGCAGTGCTTGATGCAGGTCAAACGGCGGCGCTTGTTTTGTTAGACCTGAGCGCCGCCTTTGACACTGTCTCGCATGGGATTCTCCTGCAACGCCTCGAGGAGGCAGGTGTGACTGGTACTGCACTACAGTGGTTCCGTTCGGTTCTTACGGATCGTTCCTTCTGTGTGGCTGCCCCGCCCTACCAGTCCAAATCCCATCCTCTGTCTCTTGGGGTCCCGCAGGGTTCCTCGCTGAGTCCCACGTTGTTCAACCTCTACGTGAGGCCGCTGGCTGAGGTTGTGAAGCTCTGCGGTATGACCATGGTGTCATACGCAGATGATACCCAGCTAGCGGTCACGATCAGCGGGGACTCCGGGGTGGAGGCCTCCAGATTCAGGGATGGACTTCGGGTGGTGGCCAGTTGGATGACGTCCAACTGTCTCCAACTGAATGCCAAAAAAACAGAGGTCATGATCTTTGGTAAACGGACAGAACTTTGGGGAGATACTTGGTGGCCTTCTGAGTTGGGCCCCACCCCCACTCCGGTCTCGGAGATTACAAATCTGGGGGTGTGGTTGGACCCCTCACTCAACTTTGTCGGTCACACCAAAAGGACGGCGGCCTGCTGCTTTGGCATTCTGCGTAATTTGAGACCTGCACTCAAATACTTTGATGCCGCAACCCGTCAACTTGTGGTCCAGGCTACGGTATTGACTCGGCTAGACTATGCCAGCTCCCTTTTCATAGGGTTAAATCAGGCCAAGCTTACTCGTCTCCAGAGAGTGCAAAATGCAGCAGCCAGAGCAGTTGTGGGCCTCCCTAGGTTTTGTTCGGTCTCTCACACCTTGTGTTCGCTACATTGGCTGCCTGTTAGGCAGCGGATCCACTTCAAGGTGCTCTGCATGTCCTTTAAGATCCTAAAAGGCCCTTCTGCTCCAATACTGCACCATCTTTTGTGTCCTTATATCCCTGGCTGCTCCCTCCGTTCCTCGGATCATGAATTAGCAGCAGCCCCACGCTTTAAACGTAGTCGAGCTGGGGGACGCTCCTTCAGGGTGCGGGCAGCCGCACTATGGAACGCCCTCCCTTTGAAAACCCGGACCCTTGTCGACCTGCTTTCCTTTCGCAGGGCCGTTAAGACTTTTCTGTTTTCCCAGCACTATTAAACGTAAAATTTTAAAATATTCTGTTCCCTAGTTATGTTGTGTGGCTAACCTGTCGGGCGCCGGGACGCTCCTTCGCTGGAGCAGCTGCGCGCATTACAAATGCCACTAACATAACATAACATAACATTTTGAGAGAGAGTTCATTGTATTTTTTGAAATACCATATGTCAGAACCAATTACGGTTACTTACAGTACAGATCAGATAAATGCTCTAGTATCCAGAACACCTTCGCTACTTAGCGGAGATAAAGGAGAAGCCGTAATTGCGAATGTAGACAAGATAGAAAAACTTAAACAACTGAAGAAGAAAAACATACGTACACAATTACATGCTCGGGTACTTTCTGAACACCTTAAAAACAATACTATTCCTGTAGGCTTACAGGTTAAAAATATTCCAGTTATTTTTATAACTGATAAGACATATTTAAAAGGTTTTGGGGGGGTAGGTACTAAATGTTCCATTGATCGGATGGCCCTTTCAGTAGAGACTGCACTTAGATTGAACGAAGAAGAACTGAAGGCCATTGAGGAATTGGAGAAAGAAATTCTAGGAGATAGCACCATCAAAGATGCCAAAAAACTATTAGAAGCAGCTGAAAAAACAATCGCAGATTTTGCAATTCACAATACCAACTTGAAAATTTCTAAGGTAGCAAGAGACATAAACAACTTTAAGATAGAAGAAATATATCCTTATTTAAAGGACGATTTTTTTACCACCAATAATCCCAACTCATTGAATTTGCAGTATCGGGGTAGGTCTAGAAACAAATTCATAACTTGGTCAGATACTTCATCGGATTCTAGCCAAGGATCAAACAGTGGTTATTATCCCTACCAACAATATCCTAGATCAAGACCTCCTTTTTTCAACAGAGGAAGGTTCAGACCCTGGGGAGGGGGACCGATATGGCGGGGGTACAATTACCAAGGGGATGCTTATCCACCACAGATGGCCTTCCAATCGGGAGACCAATATCAAACTCAGGAAACAGAACCCTTTCGAACCAGGAAGAAGACTTACAGGCGATAACTCTGCATACCCAGGATGAGACAATAAGAGATATGATTACAATTTACAACCTTTCCAATCATATTTTGTCAGAGCATGAAATTTCTATTTTATCTAAAGGTTTGACATTTGTCCCTACACGATTACAAAATCCCATTGACACTAAGACTGAAGTTTTGGCTTTCTTAAGAAAGGTAAGATTGAAAGCTTTCTTTTTAGAACAAGAGAGCCAACAAATACTTAACATCAGTGGACTTAAAAACAAATCGAAATTTATACCGGAAAGTGTCCTGCTACCCCCAGAAATTTTAGTATTTGAGAATCATGTACTTAGAGATCTGGATGTACTCCAAAATAAAAAATGCTTCTATAAAACCAACTGTAGTAAACTCGAAATGCTTGCACTTAAAAACCTTGCTCAAAATATGAATGTAACTGTGAAACCTGCAGATAAGGGGGGTGGGATTGTGCTGTGGGACACTGTGAAATACGAACAAGAGATTAATAACCAACTCTCTAATCTGTTGTTCTACAGACAATTAGATGCTAATCCCACCTTACGACTCAAAGAACAAATCAGAAACATCACTCAAGAGGGCTTGGACTCCGGTTGGTTATGCAAGAATGAGTTTGAGTTCTTAAACAGTGAACATAACAAAATTCCCAACATATACGTTTTGCCTAAAATTCATAAGTCCCTCACGGTTCCTCCAGGGAGACCCATTGTGGCAGCGTGTGGCTCCTTGTTGGAACCGTTGGCACAATATGTTGATGTATTTCTGTTTCCATTGGTTAAGGAAACACCGGCATATATCAGAGATACTATGGATTTGATATCGAAGGTGGAGGGGTTGGATTTTGATCCTAATAACAACTACTCTCCACCTTCGATATCGAATCACTATACACAAATATACCGCAGGAAGATGCCCTGAGTGTGTATGAGTTTGCCTTGGATTCTAGGCAACGTCCCCATCAAGTGCAGACTGAATTTATTGTTAAACTAGCTAGGATCTGTTTAAAAAACAATTTCTTTAATTTTAAAGAAAAGTTATACCTTCAGATCTCAATAGTCGCCATGGGGTGCAGCTTTTCGCCAGAAATTGCGAATTTAGTCATGGTCCAATTTGAAAAGAGATGGATATATAGCGACACCAACCCATTTAAACATCTATGTGGGCTCTGGTGTCGCTATATAGATGATATCTTTATGATCTGGAATGGGGACTCAGGACAATTGACTGAGTTTCACACGTGGTTGAATAACAGGACCCAAGAGTTCAAATTTACAGTTTCCAGTGATTCTTTGAAAATACATTTTTGGGATGTCTACTTCGAACACGAAGAAGGTAAATTGATTGTCAGTTTATATACGAAACCGACAGATCGTAACACCTTACTTCATTTTAACAGTGGACATCCTAGGTCACTTAAAGAAAATTTGCCTTATGGGCAATTTCTTCGTATTCGAAGAAATTGTAGTAATAAAGATCAATACTTTCTACATGCCAACCACCTGAGAGATAAATTGATTTCTAGAGGATACACCAAGAGATTAACCAAAATGGCACTCAAAAGAGCATGGTTCACGCCCCGGGAGACCCTGTTGATACCAAAAGTTAAAGAGAGGAGTTGGCCTAACGGCTAGGGCGCTCGACCTCGGACCTGGGGAACTGGGTTCGAGTCTCGGTAACGACGCCAAAACCTCCTGTGATTCTGGGCAAATCACTTAATCTCCCCGTGCCTAAAATGAATGTGTGTCCGTCCTCATGTAACATAACTGGTGCTATGTAAAGCGCTCTGATACCTGATTCGGTTCGGGTCTAGTTCGCGCTATATAAAACTCTGCAAAAAAAAAAAAAAAAAAGAGCAAAATGAAACCCCACTTACGTGTGTGCTGACCTATGACCCGAGAGCAAACAAGGTGAAAAAGATAATTCAAAACAACTGGAAACTACTTGGGGATATTGACATACCTAAACCACTTTTTGCTTTTAAGAAAGGCTCAAATGTGCGCAATCAATTGGTAAGAGCCAAAAGTAATCCAACTAAACCAGCATCTACCACCACCAGGGATTTACTTAAATTACCCCCACTTGTGGGTCATTTCAGATGCCACAACTGTGTGGCTTGTGAGATGACGAATGATTCTAAAGAGGTCAGGATCTGGGGGGCGTGGCCAACTGCAGAGCATGGCGGCAGCTTGAAGCGGGAGCTCCCCGAGGTATACCGGCCCGCGCAAATATCCGTACATATATCCGAGTTTTCGCCCGCCCGAAGGAGCGACATCAGCGTGAGGAAGCAAGCGGCACTCATTGATCCGCTCCCGGTGAGAATCGGACCCCGGAAAGTGCTTCGTTCGGCGGAGGACTGCTGGGGCCTCTGCCTGCCCGACTGCACCGGCCTGGCGTGGCAGGTGAACCCGGGCGGAAGTACACCCTGCTCGGCTGTGACGCGCTGACTCCAACCGGCGCCTGCAATCATCCAGGAGAAGGAAATAACAATAAGAAGTGCCCCAGCGCCCCGAGTGGCCGGCGGGACCCCTTGAGGGAGCGAACGCGGCGGCCAAGCCCGGGAAAGGCAGCGCATATCGCTCAGGCGCCGAATAGCCACCCTCACGGACGGGGACGCCCCTGGACCTCGGCGACGCCATCTTTGAGGTGAGGAAGCGATCGGGCGCACTGCTCGCACTACGAGGCAAACCCAGGTACACCAGGGACCCAGCCACACACCCGCAGAAGCACAAATCAGACTTCGCCTAATACTGCCGGGGAGGCGGACATTGAACCTTGTTTGGTGGTAACTAGCTGCAATCCTGGTGAGGCACTTGTGAGGAAATCAAACCGGCTGATGGGTACAGTGGGCAATTGAGACATTCCGCCCTGGCGTTGCTGCTCTGAACCAAAGCGGGCTGCGGACATTGAATACGGGGCACTCCCTGCCCGGGGGCCGCTGACGGCGTACCGCGGCGCCGGCATTAGGCGCGTTCCAAAGCCCACGAGGGAACGGAGTGCGCACGTGGTGGCATCGGGGCAAAAGCGTCGGGGCTGGCCTCCTGGCGGGTGCGACCCCCCGGATGTGATATACTGGGGTATTATATCTAGCGGTTCCGGCGAATACTACCAGTAGGGCCCCCACCCGATCACACACAGTCTAAGGACCGGGGGAAAATTCGGCCTGTTGGCGGCGATCAAGATCTACACTAGCAAGCACGACGCCATGGCGGGCAAGGGCACGAGAGGTACGACGACGCAAGCGAAACTTGATAAATTTGCATATACTCAACACGGGCAGCCTCAGGGAGGCAGCCGCCATTCCACTGGCGCAACTCCTGACACAGACGGAGCCAGGAAAGTAACCCTGGAAGACATTATGAAAACCCTCACGGAGGTCCAAGCAACAGTGGGTACTATTTCATCAGAGGTTAATTTGCTAAGGGCAGACTTTAAGAAGATGTCAGAAAGGGTGTCTCAGGTGGAGGTGGTAACAAAATCGCTCATTGAAGACACTTCCGACCTGCAGGTGGCGATGGAGCGAATGGAAAAGGTCACTAAGCAACTTCAGGACAAGCTGGACGATCAGGAGGGGCGTTCCCGAAGGAACAACGTCCGCATCCTAGGCATTCCGGAATCGGAGGGGAAAGGCGCCATGGACCTGTACATCGAGGACCTTCTCAAAACCAAGCTACAACCTAAAGGCCTGTCGAACTTTTTCTCGGTCGAAAGAGCGCACCGGGTCCCTGGAGGTGCGGCCAAACCGGGAGCACCGCCGCGGCCAGTGCTGGCTAGACTATTCAACTTCAGAGATAGGGACGCCATTTTGCAAGCAGCAAGGGTCGCACCGCCTGTGAAAATTCTGAGCTCGACTTTGGCCTTCTTTCCGGACTATACAGCTGAGGTGGCCAGGCGCCGGAAGTCCTTCACTGAAGTGAAAAAGACGCTGCGTGACAAGGGCTTGCCCTACTCAATGCTTTTCCCCGCCAAATTGCGAATTGTGGCAGAGGGGAGAGCATGGTTCTTTGATACGCCTGAGGTAGCACGAGAATGGCTGGACGGATGGAGGTAGGTGGGAAAGCCCCAGCGCCCGCACAGAGATCGCCAGCATCAACGCGACGGAGGGACGACGGATCACCAGTATGATGGCCCTGCCACTGAGGAGGGAGCTGGAGGACCAGAATCTGACCTTGAGAGGGACCCTCTCGATTCAGGACAGCCTGTCAGGGGTTGATTGATTGTGCTCTATATGGAATGGAGCGTTTGCTGCACTTGGGACTTCGAGACTGATGGAGCTGAGTAGGGCGGGCACTGGCCGGTGCCTGTAAGGGACTCACCAACCCTACAAGCAAGTAAGATAGATAGGGATGGGACTAAGCACTCTTCCAAGTTGGGGATGCGGGCGGGACTTCGTCCGTGGAGCAGGGGAGCAGGGAGGGGGTGGGGGGGGACGTTGTAATGTTATGGTTCTTGTTTCTGGTCATCACTACTTATATTGGGCACACGGTCAAACTACAGGCCATCCACACCTGGCACTCCGGAACATATCACTACATGCAGGTAACACCATACTGCTGCACATTAGTATCACTGGTCATGCAACTAAATGGCACACCACGCACAAGTTGCGCTCACTGAGGGCGCCCCTGCGATGACACCGGTGCCACCGCTAAAACTGCTTACGTGGAACGTCAGAGGGCTGGGGGATAAAATTAAAAGAGGTTTGGTACTGCAGACCATCAAACGCCATGGGCCTGAGTTGGTCCTGCTTCAAGAAACGCACCTGGCCGGGAATACGTGCAAGGCACTTGATAGACGCGGGTATACCATGGCAGTACATGCTGAGTTCACCACGGGCTCCAGGGGCACTGGGATACTCCTTAAAAAAAACTCATCATTTCTGGTTAATAGTCACAAGACGGACGATCAGGGACGTTTTGCTGCGCTCTCTGGACAGTGGGAGGGGAAAACCCTCAATGTGGTGTCTGTATACATCCCCCCAGCATTACACTCTACAGCACTGCCAGCACTTGGGCAATTTCTCATTGGCCTCCCGGAGGGTGATATAGTTATTGGTGGGGACTTCAATGCTATAACAGACCCCTTACTGGACACCTTTCCCATAAGAGATCGCCCGAGAGGAGCAGCCGCGCTTCCTGGCTTCCTGGGCGCGCTGGGCCTCACAGATGTGTGGCGACAATTGAACCCTGCGGCAACTCAATATACGCATTACTCATCCACACATAACAGCCTCTCACGTATCGATTACTTCTTCTTTTTAGGGGTGGGACTGGGTTCCATAGATAAGCTAGAAATCCTACCCAGGGGCATCTCTGATCACTCCCCAATATCCATCCACCTTACTACCAGAGAAAAGAAGCGCACCAGAGCATATCCGATACACCCCAATTATTTACTGGTCCCTGGAGTCCGGAAAAAACTTAAATTGGCCACAAAACACTACTTTAACGAAAATGCGGGAACAGTCTCCTCACCCACGGTGCTCTGGGAGGCGTACAAAACGGTCCTGCGCGGCGCAGCCATAGCGGCAATCACTGGACATAAGCGAGACTCCAGTACAGACCTTGCTAACTTGGAATTGGCACTCCACGCAGCGAACACTGCCCACATGTCGGACCCCACCCCTGACAACACTCACACGTTACACCTACGACAAGAGCAACACCAGGCACACCTCAAGACGATCGTTAAGGGTCATTTAGCAAACACCGCACACCGAATCTATGACGTGGGAGATAAAGCCGGGAAGATGCTGGCATGGTTGGACAAAAGGGGCGGCACTAACAGAGGGATACAAAGACTATACGATCGTGAGGGTAGGCTGCAGACACACCCGGACCAAATAGTTCGCACCCTAGCAGGCTACTTTCAGGAAATATACACCCCGGTTCGGTCCGTCACGGAACAGGAGGCACTGGCCTCGCTCGGGCACATCAATATCCCTGAGCTTTCACAAACTGCACAACAAGAACTAGACACAGACTTGACGAAGGATGAGATCCAATTGGCGATACAGGCATTACAGTCCAGCAAAGCACTGGGGCCCAACGGGATCCCTGTAGAGTGGTATAAAGCGACAGCTTCGACGCTGGCCGGACCACTGTTAGACATGTACACTGAAAGCGTGGAGAAAGCATTGCTCCCACTCGATCAGCGCACGGCCACGATAGTGGCCATCCTGAAACCAGACAAACCACCTACTGAATGCACCTCTTATCGACCCATTTCCTTACTGAACATTGAAGCGAAGATTTTGGCGAAGCTCCTCGCCAGTCGTCTGACCCAGCACCTGAGTACTTTGATACACCCCGATCAATCGGGCTTCATGCCTCACAGAAGTACAGCACTGAACCTACGGAGGGTGCATGGGGTGCTGGCACGGGCACATCGACTCTCAGACCCAGCTGCGATTTTATCCCTGGACGCCAAAATGGCGTTCGACCTGGTAGAATGGGAATACTTGTTCGCAGTCATGACCCGAATGGGCTTCGGCCCAAAGTATCTTGCATGGGTGCGGTTGCTCTACACATCACCGGTCGCGCAGGTGGTTGCGAATGGTCACATTTCGCCTCCATTCCCACTGGGGCGCGGAACTAGGCAGGGGTGCCCACTGTCGCCCCTTCTCTTTGCATTGGTGCTAGAACCATTGGCAATCCTGCTTAGAGCAACGCCACTGTTCCGAGGCATTGCCTGGGAGGACGGCTGGGAAGACAAAGTCTCATTGTATGCGGACGATATGCTAATCTACATGGTCAATCCAGCCGAGGGAGTCCCGGCCCTACTGGCGCTGTGCAATGAGCACGGCAGGGCGTCAGGTTATACCCTGAATTGGTCCAAATCCATACTCTACGTACTTAAGGGCCCGAACCCACTTCCACAAGACGAATGCCCCCTAACAGTAACGACCACCTCCTTTAAATATTTGGGTATTTTCATTACCGCTGATGCCGCGGAATTTTATACCAAAAACCTGCTGCCACCTCTTACGCGCCTACGTGCAGACGTTAAATACTGGGCTACACTGCCGTTAACCCTCCTTGGGCGGGCGGCACTGTACAAAATGATGGCTCTCCCAAGGTTTCTTTATGTGCTGGAGAACTCCCCTTATATAGTGAACCAGCGATATTTCAAGCAGGTTGCTGCACTGCTATCCAGCTTGCTGTGGAGCAATGGCCCAGCAAGGATAGCGCAGGAAAAACTGGTGAAAAGCTGGTACGAGGGAGGAATTGCATTACCCAATCTCCAATTATATTATTGGGCATCCCAACTTAAAATAATTAATCACTGGATACACATCTCGCGGGGGGACCCCGCGTACAAGGCTGACTGGGCACAACTGGGAACAGACGACATGCTTGCAGTGTTATACAATTCGTCGCGTGTTAAGACCCTACTCGGCCCAACACTTCATACGGCGACACTATGGTACACAGCACAATCCCGTCTGGGCTGGAAGGGGAAAATAACCAGGTTGACGCCATTGTGGGACACTAAAGCGCTGGGTAACTTAAGGTCGTGTAAGGGTTTCGCGCAATGGGACCACATTGGGATCTCAGTGGTTGGGGACCTCTGGGACAAGGGCACGGTGATTGCATTTCCACAACTCCAACAACAATATGGCCTGGGCTCCACTGAGACATTCCGATATGGGCAGATCAGACACGCTCTGTTGCAGGCAATCCCACCCGACACCGCACTCCCTGAATCGTCACCCCTAGAGGACAGGCTGTTGACGGAATTTATGGAGCAAAAAGCAACCTCTCTCACATATAAAAAACTGGTTAACAACCTGCCAGAGCCCACACGGAAGCTTAAAGAGAGATGGGTTGAGGAACTAGGTGAGATGGATGATACAGAGTGGAACGAGGCCCTTGCATCACCACGGGAGGTAGGCATTTCGGCACGCTTCCGTTTAGTGCAACTCAAGATTTTACATCGCACCTACTACACCAGAACACTTCTCCACAAAATACAGAGGGCACCACACCCTTACTGCCTCAGGGGATGCGGGGAAGAGGGTACCCTGTTTCACACATTGTGGGAATGCCCTCAAATCCAAGAAGTGTGGAGGCAGATCATGCGAACAGTCTCCCAGGCCATTGAAGTGTCGGTCCTGCCTGAACCCCGTAAATGTCTGTTGAACATTTGGGACCCTAATGACCTGGACAGGTATGGACAGCTGTGGGTTACATTGGCTGTGACTGTGGCAAAACGTGATATCGCACAAAAGTGGGGTGCCCCGGAACTACCTACGGTGGCTGGTTGGATCAGATATATGGACCTCCTAATGGTGAAAGAAAGGGCAGTCTATGTGCTACGGGCCTGCCCCCGTAAATGGAATAAGGTGTGGCTACCGTGGAACAAATATAGGGGAGAACCGTGTGCACCCTTGCCGGAAGGTGAGGATTCGGAGTCAGAGGAGGACGAAGACTAGACGGTACGGGTACATAAACTGTAAACTGAGATGTGCAGGGCTGGAGCGGGGTTGCAATTGTACCTGGGTTACAGTGCAGAAAGTATGTAACGGCCAACCGCTGACTGTGAGAATATACGCCCCATCGTAAAGTGAAGACCTTAGTTGGGTTTTATAGTTTTTGATGTTTTCTACAAGTTGAAATTGTTAGGGACGGAAACATACGCCTAGAAATACTCTACTCCTCCGTCACCATAAAGGTGTGGAATTGAGGTGAAACGCACTCTATATGTAGTAGTTGCTCCTGACTGCCACATGCCGTAATCAAGGTAACAAATGCTATATGTTGTAATACGGTCTATTTTTTTCGTTTATTCCTAACTATGCAAAAACTGCTACTCAAATACGAAATACTTATACTAATGTAACTATATTTCTTGCATTCCTGACAATAAAGTTTTTATAAAAAAAAATTTAAAAAAAAAAAAAAAGAAAGAAAGAAAAAAAAAAAAAGAGGTCAGGATCAATGGACACTCACACATCCAGAAGCATTTTTCTAACTGCAATACGAAAAACCTTATTTATTGCATCATGTGTCCATGTAATCGCTTTTACATTGGACAGACGACCCAAGCTGTTAAGGCGAGGATCTTACAGCATAAATCCAGAATCAAATGTTTGACCCTAGGGGCTCCTTTGGTCAGCCATTATCAGACACATAACCACTCATTCAATGAGATATATTGGTCAGTACTATGTGTGGTTACAAACAGAAACAAAACAGATACTGAGACTAAACTTAACCAATTGGAGGCAAGACTCATTGAGAAATATCAAACCTCTAAAACTGGACTAAATGATAGAGATGAAATATGGTCCCTAATAGGTTGAAAGTTCTACAGGTATAATTTACCCTCATTTTCATTGATGTAGGTGGAGTAGCGCTTTGAGGTATTGTTGTGTACAGTTTAAATTAGATAAATATCCTGCTGATTGATTGTAATTTTTGTATGTTATGTACATTTTTTAATGATATCCCACAGTCAATTTTTTGCTGTTCCTTAAATTAAGACTATAGATTGTACGAGGGGCACGGTCTCACACGGGTGATCAGTCACATTTTTGTTATTATTTAATTTTTTACAATATGGTTTTGGGTGATTATAATTTGGCGATTAATGGTGGCCTTTCTATTGCATGCCTCTGATTGGTACCTCGGTTTGACAGGAGTCCTGTTTGTATTCAGATTGGGACTCGGAGGATTACCGTTCTAATGGGTTTAGTGGACATACGTGATTTTCGCGCTGAGTGGCGGCCATTTTAGTTTGGGCTCGCCTTCCTCGATTATTGGTCCCTCTTCGATTTTGTTTGTTTGAAAGAGGCGCGGATATCCGCGGTAGGCTGTTGTTTTAGGATGTCCTTTCCGGTGAGACTTTGAAGAACTAGTGGAAATTTACATTTGGCGTGATCTACAGACGCTTTCCGTTACAGATAATCCGCGTGCGGACCCTATAACTTGGATAAGTCGCGCATTATGGATATAAGGTATAATAGATATTTGAAGTGTAATACGCCGTTTTTCGCCGAGTGTACGGTCCACACAGTGTACTTAGTAGTTAACAACATGATCGGACATACCGACAATAATAGCGGCGAGGTTTACATAGGTAGTACATGTAATGACTTTTAGATCTATGTAGAAATGGTTTTATTGTACAGTTCGTAGATTATAAGAGAAGTGGGGAATCATTAGCCATGTACAATATGACATTTAGAATTGGTTGTCGACTATGCCATTTTGGACTTGTCAGAATTTAGAAGAAGGGATATTATGATAGAACACAGATATGTCTCTATACAGATAGATTTTGGTTTTACTGTGACTTGATTTAGTTAGATATAGTCTTATTTTGTGCACATTGATATTGCAGGTTGTACCGCCGAAATGGATAATGGCCATATGATACTCTTGGTATAACATATATTTGTATATACGATCTTGAAACTAGGCTGGGACTTTCACCAGTTGGGTATACGGTAGGTAATGTACTGAGTTTCACACGGGGTGTTTTTGGTGTGGAAAATGGTTTGGATGTTTGATAAAATGGTGTCCTTAGGTTTTTAGGAAGAGTGATACCAGTAATTTGTTTTTTTAATTTTTCGAATATATTCACTTGGTGGTGGTTTTTACTATATTCACATTTCACTCAGGTGTGATAATGATTAAGAGACCCCAACCTCAAGGAATCTCTCCCTCTAGAATGGTAGTGGCACCCTAGGGTACCTGTGTCCGTGAATTTAGCTGTCATGATATTGTGACTATTTATAATGAATATTTATTGTATTTTTTTATTTTTTGTCTTAGGTAAAATACTGCGTGTTTTGTTTGCCCATTGTCCTGATGAGGCCTGAAACTGCTTGACAGGCCGAAACGCGGCGACAGTTTACCATTGATTTCGACACCTTTTGTTTGATTTAGAAGCAATATGGGATACATTCCCTAGGAGTTGGATTGACCTGAGGAGCCACAAAAACATTTAGTTGTGCTTCACTGACTCCTACATATAATTTTGGTGTTCGAAAAAGGAATTAAGGTTACAAAAGACATTACCAAATTTCCTTGTGTTACGAACTTTTGGGCTTCAGACATAACCCATGGAGCAAGGGTCAACGATTGTTTAACTTTATTTGTTATTTTTCTTGTATGTCCTGTTGAAAATTAATCGACACAAGAATATATATTGTGTGATTTTTTTGATGTGTATGATCGAAATACTGAAGATCTTGAAACGATTCTTTATAGATTAATACATGAAGACTACATATCATTTATGTGTTTGGTTTTTATTGTTTCTTTAGAAAATTAGCCATAAGATGAACATAGAAATGGGACAGTTGATTGAGTCAGTACAAATGTGTATGTTGGAGATAGATAATTGATGGTATCTGTTTCCTCAAATGATTACATTTCAATTTGAATACCTTTGGCATCACCTGTATTTCGTTAGTTTAGATTCACCCAGATGCCTTTCGGTTGATTGGGTACCCCCTGTTATTATTAGAGATTTATTTGCACTTTTTCAAGTGTGAGGGTTAATTGAGGATTATATCCTTGGTCCTAAATTTTGGACCACAAGAAAGTTTTCTGTAGTGTGTTCATCTGTGGTTAGTAATACATATTTTCTGTATATTTATGTTTATAGTTAAGTGGACAGTTTCACGTTGATACAGCTGCCATTTTGAGAGAGAGTTCATTGTATTTTTTGAAATACGATATGTCAGAACCAATTACGGTTACTTACAGTACAGATCAGATAAATGCTCTAGTATCCAGAACACCTTCGCTACTTAGCGGAGATAAAGGAGAAGCCGTAATTGCGAATGTAGACAAGATAGAAAAACTTAAACAACTGAAGAAGAAAAACATACGTACACAATTACATGCTCGGGTACTTTCTGAACACCTTAAAAACAATACTATTCCTGTAGGCTTACAGGTTAAAAATATTCCAGTTATTTTTATAACTGATAAGACATATTTAAAAGGTTTTGGGGGGGTAGGTACTAAATGTTCCATTGATTGGATGGCCCTTTCAGTAGAGACTGCACTTAGATTGAACGAAGAAGAACTGAAGGCCATTGAGGAATTGGAGAAAGAAATTCTAGGAGATAGCACCATTAAAGATGCCAAAAAACTATTAGAAGCAGCTAAAAAAACAATCGCAGATTTTGCAATTCACAATACCAACTTGAAAATTTCTAAGGTAGCAAGAGACATAAACAACTTTAAGATAGGAGAAATATATCCTTATTTAAAGGACGATTTTTTTACCACCAATATCCCAACTCATTGAATTTGCAGTATCGGGGTAGGTCTAGAAACAAATTCATAACTTGGTCAGATACTTCATCGGATTCTAGCCAAGGATCAAACAGTGGTTATTATCCCTACCAACAATATCCTAGATCAAGATCTCCTTTTTTCAACAGAGGAAGGTTCAGACCCTGGGGAGAGGGACCCAATATGGCGCGGGTACAATTACCAAGGGGATGCTTATCCACCACAGATGGCCTTCCAATCGGGAGACCAATATCAAACTCAGGAAACACAACCCTTTCGAACCAGGAAGAAGACTTACAGGCGATAACTCTGCATAGCCAGGATGAGACAATAAGAGATATGATTACAATTTACAACCTTTCCAATCATATTTTGTCAGAGCATGAAATTTCTATTTTATCTAAAGGTTTGACATTTGTCCCTACACGATTACAAAATCCCATTGACACTAAGACTGAAGTTTTGGCTTTCTTAAGAAAGGTAAGATTGAAAGCTTTCTTTTTAGAACAAGAGAGCCAACAAATACTTAACATCAGTGGACTTAAAAACAAATCGAAATTTATACTGGAAAGTGTCCTGCTACCCCCAGAAATTTTAGTATTTGAGAATCATGTACTTAGAGATCTGGATGTACTCCAAAATAAAAAATGCTTCTATCAAACCAACTGTAGTAAACTCGAAATGTTTGCACTTAAAAACCTTGCTCAAAATATGAATGTAACTGTGAAACCCGCAGATAAGGGGGGTGGGATTGTGCTGTGGGACACTGTGAAATACGAACAAGAGATTAATAACCAACTCTCTAATCTGTTGTTCTACAGACAATTAGATGCTAATCCCACCTTACGACTCAAAGAACAAATCAGAAACATCACTCAAGAGGGCTTGGACTCCGGTTGGTTATGCAAGAATGAGTTTGAGTTCTTAAACAGTGAACATAACAAAATTCCCAACATATAAGTTTTGCCTAAAATGTATAAGTCCCTCACGGTTCCTCCAGCGAGACCCATTGTGGCAGCGTGTGGCTCCTTGTTGGAACCGTTGGCACAATATGTTGATGTATTTCTGTTTCCATTGGTTAAGGAAACACCGGCATATATCAGAGATACTATGGATTTGATATCGAAGGTGGAGGGGTTGGATTTTGATCCTAATAAACAACTACTCTCCACCTTCGATATCGAATCACTTTACACAAATATACCGCAGGAAGATGCCCTGAGTGTGTGTGAGTTTGCCTTGGATTCTAGGCAACGTCCCCATCAAGTGCCGACTGAATTTATTGTTAAACTAGCTAGGATCTGTTTAAAAAACAATTTCTTTAATTTTAAAGAAAAGTTATACCTTCAGATCTCAGGAGTCGCCATGGGGTGCAGCTTTTCGCCAGAAATTGCGAATTTAGTCATGGTCCAATTTGAAAAGAGATGGATATATAGCGACACCAACCCATTTAAACATCTATGTGGGCTCTGGTGTCGCTATATAGATGATATCTTTATGATCTGGAATGGGGACTCAGGACAATTGACTGAGTTTCACACGTGGTTGAATAACAGGACCCAAGAGTTCAAATTTACGGTTTCCAGTGATTCTTTGAAAATATATTTTTTGGATGTCTACATCGAACACGAAGAGGGTAAATTGATTGTCAGTTTATATACGAAACCGACAGATCGTAACACCTTACTTCATTTTAACAGTGGACATCCTAGGTCACTTAAAGAAAATTTGCCTTATGGGCAATTTCTTCGTATTCGAAGAAATTGTAGTAATAAAGATCAATACTTTCTACATGCCAACCACCTGAGAGATAAATTGATTTCTAGAGGATACCCCAAGAGATTAACCAAAATGGCACTCAAAAGAGCATGGTTCACGCCCCGGGAGACCCTGTTGATACCAAAAGTTAAAGAGCAAAATGAAACCCCACTTACGTGTGTGCTGACCTATGACCCGAGAGCAAACAAGGTGAAAAAGATAATTCAAAACAACTGGAAACTACTTGGGGATATTGACATACCTAAACCACTTTTTGCTTTTAAGAAAGGCTCAAATGTGTGCAATCAATTGGTAAGAGCCAAAAGTAATCCAACTAAACCAGCATCTACCACCACCAGGGATTTACTTATATTACCCCCACTTGTGGGTCATTTCAGATGCCACAACTGTGTGGCTTGTGAGATGACGAATGATTCTAAAGAGGTCAGGATCAATGGACACTCACACATCCAGAAGCATTTTTCTAACTGCAATACGAAAAACCTTATTTATTGCATCATGTGTCCATGTAATCGCTTTTACATTGGACAGACGACCCAAGCTGTTAAGGCGAGGATCTTACAGCATAAATCCAGAATCAAATGTTTGACCCTAGGGGCTCCTTTGGTCAGCCATTATCAGACACATAACCACTCATTCAATGAGATATATTGGTCAGTACTATGTGTGGTTACTAACAGAAACAAAACAGATACTGAGACTAAACTTAACCAATTGGAGGCCAGACTCATTGAGAAATATCAAACCTCTAAAACTGGACTAAATGATAGAGATGAAATATGGTCCCTAATAGGTTGAAAGTTCTACAGGTATAATTTACCCTCGTTTTCATTGATATAGGTGGAGTAGCGCTTTGAGGTATTGTTGTGTACAGTTTAAATTAGATAAATATCCTGCTGATTGATTGTAATTTTTGTATGTTATGTACATTTTTTAATGATATGCCACAGTCAATTTTTTGCTGTTCCTTAAATTAAGACTATAGATTGTATGAGGGGCATGGTCTCACACGGGTGATCAGTCACATTTTTGTTATTATTTAATTTTTTACAATATGGTTTTGGGTGATTATAATTTGGCGATTAATGGTGGCCTTTCTATTGCATGCCTCTGATTGGTACCTCGGTTTGACAGGAGTCCTGTTTGTATTCAGATTGGGACTCGGAGGATTACCGTTCTAATGGGTTTAGTGGACATACTTGATTTTCGCGCTGAGTGGCGGCCATTTTAGTTTGGGCTCGCCTTCCTCGATTGTTGGTCCCTCTTTGATTTTGTTTGTTTGAAAGAGGCGCGGATATCCGCGGTAGGCTGTTGTTTTAGGATGTCCTTTCCGGTGAGACTTTGAAGAACTAGTGGAAAGTTACATTTGGCGTGATCTACAGACGCTTTCCGTTACAGATAATCCGCGTGCGGACCCTATAACTTGGATAAGTCGCGCATTATGGATATAAGGTATAATAGCTATTTGAAGTGTAATACGGCGTTTTTCGTCGAGTGTACGGTCCACACAGTGTACTTAGTAGTTAACAACATGATCGGACATACCGACAATAATAGCGGCGAGGTTTACATAGGTAGTACATGTAATGACTTTTAGATCTATGTAGAAATGGTTTTATTGTACAGTTCGTAGATTATAAGAGAAGTGGGGAATCATTAGCCATGTACAATATGACATTTAGAATTGGTTGTCGACTATGCCATTTTGGACTTGTCAGAATTTAGAAGAAGGGATATTATGATAGAACACAGATATGTCTCTATACAGATAGATTTTGGTTTTACTGTGACTTGATTTAGTTAGATATAGTCTTATTTTGTGCACATTGATATTGCAGGTTGTACCGCCGAAATGGATAATGGCCATATGATACTCTTGGTATAACATATATTTGTATATACGATCTTGAAACTAGGCTGGGACTTTCACCAGTTGGGTATGTGGTAGGTAATGTACTGAGTTTCACACAGGGTGTTTTTGGTGTGGAAAATGGTTTGGATGTTTGATAAAATGGTGTCCTTAGGTTTTTAGGAAGAGTGATACCAGTAATTTGTTTTTTTAATTTTTCGAATATATTCACTTGGTGGTGGTTTTTACTATATTCACATTTCACTCAGGTGTGATAATGATTAAGAGACCCCAACCTCAAGGAATCTCTCCCTCTAGAATGGTAGTGGCACCCTAGGGTACCTGTGTCCGTGAATTTAGCTGTCATGATATTGTGACTATTTATAATGAATATTTATTGTATTTTTTTATTTTTTGTCTTAGGTAAAATACTGCGTGTTTTGTTTGCCCATTGTCCTGATGAGGCCTGAAACTGCTTGACTGCCCGAAACGCGGCGACAGTTTACCATTGATTTCGACACCTTTTGTTTGATTTAGAAGCAATATGGGATACATTCCCTAGGAGTTGGATTGACCTGAGGAGCCACAAAAACATTTAGTTGTGCTTCACTGACTCCTACATATAATTTTGGTGTTCGAAAAAGGAATTAAGGTTACAAAAGACATTACCAAATTTCCTTGTGTTACAAACTTTTGGGCTTCAGACATAACCCATGGAGCAAGGGTCAACGATTGTTTAACTTTGTTATTTTTCTTGTATGTCCTGTTGAAAATTAATCGACACAAGAATATATATTGTGTGATTTTTTTGATGTGTATGATCGAAATACTGAAGATCTTGAAACGATTCTTTATAGATTAATACATGAAGACTACATATCATTTATGTGTTTGGTTTTTATTGTTTCTTTAGAAAATTAGCCATAAGATGAACATAGAAATGGGACAGTTGATTGAGTTAGTACAAATGTGTATGTTGGAGATAGTTAATTGATGGTATCTGTTTCCTCAAATAATTACATTTCAATTTGAATACCTTTGGCATCACCTGTATTTCGTTAGTTTAGATTCACCCAGATGCCTTTCGGTTGATTGGGTACCCCCTGTTATTATTAGAGACACCCTGCCCTATCAGCAAGGTTTCGCTGGTGGCAGTGTGATTATCGCTGTGATAATCACACTGTTTACCAGCTAACGCATGGATTCCTATCGCTTGGGAGATAAGCATTGCTGATAGCATGCTATCTCCGCGATGGAATTCAGCGTTAGCCTGCGATAATTATCCTCGCGCTAAAAGCGCTGAGAGATCATTATCGCAGGACCTTGCTAATATGCCCCATTTTTTCTACAATGGGAAGCTCCTCCCTTCTGCTTCTGTGAAAGGAAAGGACTTTCTGGAAATTGTGGTGGCCCTCTATCCAAATTGAAGTTTCCCAGCCTGACCTAGTTTGCCAGAGTGGCTGTGCCAGAACTGCCTCATAAAGCACTGCAATTGGCTGGCAACACTATGAAGCACAAACAACAATTGATGGACAGAATGCAGAACAATGTCATACATTCACCTAGTACAGAGATCTGGGCCTAAATCCATTGTTTTATTGCTCACCATGCCATTCCAGTTTGAACCAGCCATATGCAAATCAGTCTTGACCCTGTGCCTCATGGGAACAGTCCAGCCCGAACTGCCAAGCCAGGTCCTCCCTGGACTGGAAACAAGCATCCTAGGACCGGTTTCGGGGATTCACCCCTCTTCAGCCAGGATAGCTTGATTCCAGTGACATGGAGAGCACGGGACCCACGTCTGAACATAGCCGTCCCACTCGAGGTGACAAATGCAAAAACAACAGTTGATGGACAGAATGCAGAACAATGTCATACATTCACCCCAGTACAGAGATCTGGGCCTAAATCCATCCTTTTTCTGCTCACCATGCCATTCCAGTTTCTGGGAATCACCCCTCTTTGGCTAGGATAGCTTGATTCCAGTGGCATGGAGAGCACGAGACCCGCGTCTGGGCATACCCGTCCCAGGAGCAATCAATCAATCAATCAATCAGGACTCATGCTAAGCGTGCTACATACCTGTGAGGGTCTCAAGGTGCTGGGGAGAGGGGTGAGGGGGTGCTGCTACGGATCGAAGAGCCAGGTCTTGAGGAGTCTTCTGAAGGCCAGTGGGTCTTGGGTCTGCCGTAGGTTGGTGGGGAGGGTGCTCCAGGTCTTGGCGGCGAGTCGGGAGAAGGATCTGCTGCCGGCAGTTGTTCTTCAGATGCAGGGGATTGTGGCAAGGGAGAGGCTGGCGGAGCAGAGCTTTTGGGTTGGGGTGTGGAACCTGAGTCATCTGTTGATGTATGCTGGACCGGCGTTGTGGAGGGCTTCGTGTGCGTGGATGAGGAGCTTGAAGGTTATCCTCTTGTTGACTGGGAGTCAGTGTTGGTCTCTCAGGTGGGGTGTGATGTGGCTGCGGCGGGGTATATTAAGGATCAGCCGTGCCGAGGCGTTCTGGATGCGTTGCAGCCGTCTCAGGAGCTTGGTCGATGTTCCTGCATAGAGCGCGTTTCCGTAGTCCAGCCTGCTGGTGACGAGGGCCTGGGTGACTATTCTTCTCGTTTCGGTAGGGATCCACTTGAAGATCCTGCGGAGCGTACGGAGGGTGTTGAAGCAGGATGAGGAGACTGCGTTGACCTGCTTAGTCATGGAGAGGGTGGTTGTTTCCGGTCCAGGGAAGACATGGCTTGGCAGTTCAGGCTGGACTGTTCCCATGAGGCACAGGGTCAGACTGATTTGCATATGGCCATGTCTGAACTGGGGTGGTGGAGTGAGCCAAAGAATGATGATGGATTAAACCCAGATCAGTTAAGTGGGGGTGAGTGTTTGATTTGCTCAAACGCTCCGTCCATTATCCGCTTTGTTTGCCCTACATAGGAAGGGTATGCCCAGACGTGGGTCCCTTGCTCACTTTGCCACTGGATTCAAGATAGCCTGGCTGATGAGGGTCATGAACCCGAAACCAGTCCCAGGATGTTTTTTTCTGGTCCAGGGAAGACATGGCTTGGCAGTTCGGGCTGAACTGTTCCTATGAGGCACAGGGTCAGACTGATTTGCATATGACCATGTCTGAACTGGGGTGGTGGAGTCAGCTAAAGAATGATGATGGATTAAACTCAGATCAGTTGACTAGGGGTGAGTGTTTGATTTGCTCAAATGCTCCTTCCATCATCCCCTTTGGTATTGCTGTGTTCGCCCTAAGTTGGCAGGCTATACCCAGACGTGGGTCCCTTGCTCACTTTGCCACTGGATTCAAGATAGCCTGGCTGATGAGGATTATGAACCCGAAACCGGTCCCAGGATGTTTGTTTCCAGTCCAGGGAAGACATGGCTTGGCAGTTCGGGCTGGACTGTTCCCATGAGGCACAGGGTCAGACTGATTTGCATATGCCATGTCTGAACTGGGGTGGTGGAGTGAGCTAAAGAATGATGATGGATTAAACTCAGATCAGTTGACTGGGGGTGAGTGTTTGATTTGCTCAAATGCTTCGTCCTTCATCCCCTTTGGTATAGCATTGTTAACACTATGAAGCACAGCACTGTTCAGTCTATTCAGCTCAAGACAGACATGTGGACCACTTCTGAAGCAACAGATTGGATATACATCCCTGCACACTCGATCTCGATCTCCATCCAGAGAATTATGCACAGGCTAGCTCCTGGTCTCACCACTAATGATGCTTTTAAGGCATTCAGCAGCATGCACCAGTTGGGATGTTCCCCAAGTACAAATTGCATACTGCTACTAACATATTTGAAGAGTCTAATAAAAAGGTGTATGAATGGCTTAAACCCAGAGGTCTCACAATTGGATTTGTTGCCATTGACAATTGGAAGTAATATAATCAAAGCTATAGTTGATGGTGGATATTTCTGAGTCATGTGTTTAGCACATTGCATCAAACTAATTGTGCAGTACTTTTCTAAAAAAAGAAGAGGTAGTCAGTAACATATTGGTCATCTGCTGAAGATTATGCACAAATCTTAGACATTCATTCGGAACCAGGAATCAGTTGAGGATCCTTCAGTGTGCTACTAAACTACCTGTAAATGCCTATCTACAGGAGAAGCAAACACATTTAAACTATTGCTACATGCTGGAATGCCTGTTTGAGAAATACAAGTCTAATAATGAATACTTAATTCAAAGAATGGAACTGCCAAAACCATGACAATAGAAATGGATAGATGGGGCTACTGGAGTGCCTGCTGCAAATGCTACTCCTTTTAAAGAATATAGCATTGCAAGTGAACAAGGAAGACAGCACCAAGAGCCAAGCAATCCCATGGTTGCATCTGCTACAGGATCAGTTAGAAAATGTGAAGCATGGTCTAGGAGGGAATGGAAGTGATTCACCTGCTCTCCAAATCCTGCAGGTCCATCGAAGCACCATCGACTGCACCGGGGCAATCAAATGGGCATCCTGACACATTCATTGCCCAACACCTTCCATCCCAGGGGCACTGACTATATATAACAGTGAATAGTGTATTTTCGCCAGTTAATAGTACCCTCTGTGTTTTTCTCTTTTTTGCGTGCGCTGTTGTACATTGCTCTTTCTTTCTGGAACACAGGTACTAAGGCTGCTAATTATTAGGTACTTTTTTTTAAGATTGTATGTTATGTTATTGCTTAGTGTCTGAGTATAGAGTCTTTTATCAGGTTCAAAGGAGTAATTCGTTTTTTATTATTGTTTTTTTTCTCATGGCCAGAGTATTGGAAGTCATTGGCTGACACAGAGCCTGACTTTAGTGAGACGATAATATCTAGGTACACATTGTCCCTTTCTTTTCCTTTTTTGCTAATCCTTTGTTTGACTATAAACACATGTAGGTTGATTGTAAAAATATTTCATTTCTTACTCTTATGTTGACTGGCCCCATACCAATCCTATTATTTTTGGGTAAGGGCCAGCTAAATACTGCTGCAAATATTTTGTGAACATCAATTAAAGACTGGGTTGTTAGCGAGATTCAATAACTAGGGAGATTGTAAATGCATTACTATATATCCCCATGTGTTGATCTGCCACTTATAAACTAAGAGTTTCTGCAAAAATACAGCATTTTGAGCACCACAATTGTCATAGATGTATTGTTTTTTTAGTGCTGCTACTCTCCTGAGTGCACACTTGGTATTCAGGATCACCCTCTCCCTCCACGAGCACTGCAGGCCCTCTCTAGGGCGAGAACATATTTAAATGTAGAGCGAGAGACTTTTTGTAATTAGCCCATTAGAACAAGGAAGATGGTGGCGATGGTACGCCAGTTAAATGAAAAGGAATGAGACAGGTTTGCGCCGAGATGGTTGAACGGGGATGCCCCCCTCCCGTTTTAATTACATGATTCATTTTCTGTCACGGTAAGCGGAGGCTTTGAATATGTGTCCGCATATTGAGATTAATCAGAATACAGCTTAATGTGGGATTTCTCGTAAAAGTATTGAGTGAAGTTTGTGAGGGGAACTAGAATACGTATTATTGAGAAAGTGAACCTAGTATGTTAGTTTAATGCATTCTACCATGAAAGTGCAACAAATGTCAATCAATTACAGGTTTGAATAGAGATTCTCAGTAATGTTTAGATCGTAAACATGATGATTTAGTTATCTTGGCATACAGTGTTTAAACTGATGTATTTGTTTATAATTGTAGATGTCCCTGACGAAGGGAGGTTTTCTCCCTAAATGCATTGGACCATTGTAATAAATCGTGACACGGAATTAATCCCATGCCTCTGAGTGCTTTTTGGAACGTGGAAACGACAGATTGAATAAAATGAATTGAACTTAAAGAAAATGGTTTAAACGTGAGGAGGAAAACTCAAAAGAATTTAAAAGAAATGAAGAATGAAACAAACTCCATTCATTGGATTTAATCCAAAACTTGGCTGTGCGACTTTTGTGTATCCGTAATTGGGTCCACCGTACTTGTAGATATTGTTAGTAGCGCAATGAGACGAGCGCGGGAGAAGCACGCACGCCGTTAATGTTGAAAATGACAAAACTAAGGAATGCAACTAAAATGGAGTAAAAAAGGTGTGCATCTCATATCCAATAATTCATAAACATGAACTTTTTCGTCTCTCCTGAGATAGCACCCACGGAATGAAACTTTGTAGAAATTCACTTAAAAATGGTATGAAAACATTCAGCAAACAAAAAGATTACTATAAGCATGGGAATGACCACGTGCCACGTTTAAATATGATTTGTTAAAATATGATTCATTTAATTGTTGTAGACATCACAGTGGTGTTTGAAGTCTGATTTAGAAGCAGTTGTGCCAGATAATCTAAGGAATGATGTGCGAGTATATCAGTTGTTAATTACATGTGGCAGGGTTTAAATTTAACGGTTGTGAAAATCACGTTATTACGAAAAATCTGGAAGCACACAAGTATAATGCACTCTGGGAGATCGAGGAATCCACATATTGTAAGGACCAAAGAGGTTAAGGTTTGCACTCAACATCACCTGTTGACTATCAAGGAGGGCGTGAACATATTTAAATGTAGAGCGAGAGACTTTTTGTAATTAGCCCATTAGAACAAGGAAGATGGTGGCGATGGTACGCCAGTTAAATGAAAAGGAATGAGACAGGTTTGCGCCGAGATGGTTGAACGGGGATGCCCCCCTCCCGTTTTAATTACATGATTCATTTTCTGTCACGGTAAGCGGAGGCTTTGAATATGTGTCCGCATATTGAGATTAATCAGAATACAGCTTAATGTGGGATTTCTCGTAAAAGTATTGAGTGAAAGTTTGTGAGGGGAACTAGAATACGTATTATTGAGAAAGTGAACCTAGTATGTCAGTTT
Organism: Lissotriton helveticus; assembly: GCF_964261635.1. NCBI lineage: Eukaryota > Metazoa > Chordata > Amphibia > Caudata > Salamandridae > Lissotriton > Lissotriton helveticus. Next base: position 911,423,003 of record NC_136063.1, read on the forward strand.
AATGCGTTCTACCATGAAAGTGCAACAAATGTCAATCAATTACAGGTTTGAATAGAGATTCTCAGTAATGTTTAGATCGTAAACATGATGATTTAGTTATCTTGGCATACAGTGTTTAAACTGATGTATTTGTTTATAATTGTAGATGTCCCTGACGAAGGGAGGTTTTCTCCCGAAATGCATTGGACCATTGTAATAAATCGTGACACGGAATTAATCCCATGCCTCTGAGTGCTTTTTGGAACGTGGAAACGACAAATTGAATAAAATGAATTGAACTTAAAGAAAATGGTTTAAACGTGAGGAGGAAAACTCAAAAGAATTTAAAAGAAATGAAGAATGAAACAAACTCGATTCATTGGATTTAATCCAAAACTTGGCTGTGCGACTTTTGTGTATCCGTAATTGGGTCCACCGTACTTGTAGTTAAACAGACATAGCCCACCAGTCTCGTACTGTGCCAAACGCTCCACACCATTATTAAAATATCTAAATCTGCAAAGAACAATCCAGTGATGTCTCTCTGGAGTAAGGCTTCATTGGTGGACTCTGAAGCACTGCCCCTCTCACTGACACCAGCAGAGGAAGCTGCATCCCAGAGGCCCATCAAAGGGCCAACGACTGCACCGCGGGAATTGAATGGGCATCCTGCAGCCCCTGGACTGCTGCCGCTCACCCTCCATTGCTGTGGAATGGTTCGCTCATTCTCCTATATGGGTCTTGGCTGAAATACGGAAGAGGCCTCCTGCTGCCAAGAAGGGCTCTCTGCGTCATCCTGCCCCAGTGGCTGCCGCATTATCCTCCCTTGGCACGGCTTCAGTAGGACGGCATGGTGGGCTTTCCCTAATCCGAGCCGGGTGGCAGGGACTGCCCGAAGGTGTATGTGGTGGAGACCGCTCTGCTACTACCTACATGGCACCCACCAGAAGTATTAGAAGTGTGTGGGTACTTGACTCCATGTGGGCCCATGAGCTCATAAGCTTTCCTGTAGCTTGGGGGTGACCTCTGCTTCCCAAGCACTGAGTACCCCGCTGGGAGGAGCCGCTGGACTGGAGTACCCCAACCCTCCCGCTGCCTCTGGCCTGTGAAGTGGCCCATCTGAGAGGACCCTGAGGTGAGATGTTGTGGCGTGGTCTGTGGGGTACACCTTTAGAGTGGAAGGCCCTGGGGAACCAAGCTTCTTTCTGGCCTGGGGCCTGCCCAAACTGCAGCTGTATGAGGGTTTGAGGATCTACGGACTCCCTGGGAGTCCCTCATTCCACACCCATTGAGGGCCTGGGGCATCCTGTGCTGCGGCAGCAACTCCTTGGGATATGCAACCCTTTCCGGTGAGCCTCCGGCCTTTGGTTTGTGGCCCCTGGTCTGTGGCCCCACTGCCTGGAACCCTGCTATTCTGCATGTTTGGTATCACACAGACTTAGGCCCGATGGGGAGACACTGGCTGGCAGTGAGCTGAACGGTGAGCACGCTGATCTCTGTGGGGGCCCGCGACCGACCCCGCATTTTACACGCTGGTCACAAAAGATGGAGGCAGCCTCCCTGGAGAGTATGGCAGTTTTCTGAGCGGGCCAGGCCTGGACCTCGAGAGAGGGTCCAGCTGATTCTACCCACGGAAACACCTTTTGCAAAGCCTGAACATTACATGGGACTCTTGTTACAACGTGTGTGGTCAAAGATTTCCTGACTCCACCTTTGTGGCTTCAGTGGGAAGCCAGAGGAACATCTTGGGCTAGAGAAGACCAGGACCCTTAAATGATTCAGCTGGCCTTGCCCACAGGAAAATTGCGGGTGAGGCCTGTGCACAATGCCGGACTCTGTGCATCATGTGGGATGGTGTCTCTTTTGCTCTTAATCCAATGGCTCAGTGACCTCTTACCTCTGCCTAAGAAGCCAAGTGCATTGCTCAGCACTTCCCATTCCAGGGTCGCTGACTGTTAAATTTCAAACAGCCAGAGTTTGAAGTGGAGCGATGTGAGCTTCAGAGCCCTACTAGCCTCGTACTGGGCCAGACACTCAGCACCATTATGCCACAATCTAAAACTGCAACAATCAATCCAGTGATGTATCTCTGGAGTAAGACTTCATTGGCAGACTCTGAAGTGCCATCCCCCCACGGACAACAGCAAAAGAAGCTGCATCCGCAGCCCCATTACTCAGGACTATATGGAACGCTTCATATAAGAAATCCGCACTGACATCAAGTCACTCAAAGAGCAATTCAAATCCTGCCTCCGTGACATCCAGAGAGATGTCTCTGAAATTGTTGAGTGAGTTGATGATCTTAGGCGGACAGTTGATGCTAGATCTGAGGATCACGAGAAGCTGGGGCAGCGAGTAACAGCCCTGGAGGAGCAAAACATTGACTAACAAACGAAACAGGAATATTTGAAAATAGAAGCTGCTGCAACAAAGGTCGCATCCGGGGAGTGCATAGGGGTATGAAGGGCAGTAATGTCATGGCCTTCACAGCATAACTTCTGCAGGCGATCTGTGGAGATGACAACGCTTCTCCACCTGCTCTTGACAGGGACCACCAGGTGACCGCCACCAATGGACACATGGATGTATTCCCTGACATCCTGTATAGAGTACAAATTTTCACAGAGAAAGTAGCGATATAATGAGTATCTAGTAGCAAAACTGAATTCACGTTTCGAGGACATGTTGTATACAACTTTACCAGGATCTCTCCCCCATATTATTGAGAAAGCGTGGTGATTTCAAGCCTGACACTTAAAAGCTACATACCCTGGAGATATGCCGTCAATGAAACCACCCCTTTGCCCTTCATATCACATGGAGAGGTAAACGTAACTCACTAAGGTCCCTAACGGAGGCAAAGCGTTTGTTGGGACTCATAGATGACTGTCAGAAGGATGATGTCTCCCCATCCCAGAGTCCCCCTGAGAATGATCTCAATTCCAAATGGACCATGGTGAAGCTACAACGGCCCTACAAAATACAAGCAGAGGTGCCCTCACAAGAGTCTAAATATGATATTATCCATCATCTCCACAGCATTGGAGGGGTGTCTCCCCTGCTTGCTCGACCACAGACTCTCTTTAAGTGCAGGTACTGCCCTGCACTATCCTGCACCATCATGCATGGGTTGACTTTGCTTCCTCTTTCTACTGCCGATGGCGCTGGGCCTCATGGCCTAGGAAAGTCCTACTATCTCCTGAACTTCTATGCCTCCCTACTTCATCTGATTGCCGCCTGACAACTTTCTCTGCTGGAGGGTGACACTTATAGCTGGTTTGGAACACTATGGTGACACACTCCGCAAGATGTAGAAGTCACTGTTGGACCCTATTGGTCTGTTGTTACCATTTGCTATGATATGTGTTCTATCACAGGTCGCATTCATCTGACAGTGGGAACAGCGGATGGGCATGGCTGCTGTCCCTGGTCCCAGGGGTGGCGGTGGGGCGCTGGTGTCTGCCTAATAGCCTGTCCCTTCACAGCCCTCCTAGTGGATTATCAACGTAAGGGGCTCATTTGTTTTCTCCTATTGTTGCTTCCTCAGGGGAGAGGCTGGGTGGAGCTGAATCCCTCCCTAGTTTGCACAATGCGCCCCCTCGTAACTCTGCCTCCCCATCTGTAAGACACTTTACACACACTCCCTGGCACCATGTAAATTCTGGGAGACTTTAAGTTGATATCTCAGAATGTGCATGCTCTGAACGCCCCAAACAAACATGAGCAAATCTTGTGTTATATACTACAACACTTTGGTTACATAACAGACACCCCTAAGGTAGGGTCTAGGTAGCCCAAAGGGCATGGTACTATGTACATAAAAGATAGGCCATGTACATTTTAAGCTTTACATGTCCTGTTTGTGAAAACCACCCAAATTTGCTTTTCAATACTGTAAGGCCTGCCCCTCTCTTAGGATAACATTGGGAACTCCATATTTTGTTTAATAGGCTGTAATTCCTAATTTAGAGGAGGTGGATCTGTTATTTTTAGTACGTATGGAATTGTAATGATACATCCTCTTTAATGGCATAAAGGGCATCCTTAGTATTCCTGATCGATAGCCAAATACAATGGTAGCTTAGGTGTGACTTGATGGGCCATCCTGGGAGATGGGAGGGAGGAGCTGGGTACAGCCTCGCACTTAAACTGGCATGAGCTATATCCTGTCCCTACACAAAGGGCTGCATACCCCCTGGAATGAGTCTGGAGTCATGACAGGAAGGAAGGAAGAGCTCTGTGCAGTTCATATACCCTTCTTTGAATACCGTTGGAACTGTGGATATTCTGCCAAGAAAAATGACTGTTGTGCTGCTGAAGGCCTACCACTCTGATGGACTGCTGCCCTGAAGAATTGCGTTATTGCTGTGCTGACCTGCTGCCTGCTACCCTCTTGGCCTGGATGAGAAGGACTGGATCTGCATCACTTGATGCCCAGAACTCACAGTGACTCTAACGGCTAGTTGGCTGGCCTTCTGATCTGAAATCTCAGGGACATAATGTTGTGCAGTTCATACAAATTGTCTAGGACTGTGTATCCTGGCAACATAAATGTCACAATATGTGGACTGAGTCCGTCCATACCAAGGGAGCATGTTGCCCTACTTGCTAGCTAGCTCACAGTGTGTCATTTGGACAGCTAACCTTATAGGGTGCCAGATGGTGTCTGCAACCTCAGAACACAACCACAATAATTCCCCAAGGGAGATTGTGGAAACAGTTCTACGGTTTCCTTATTTCTTAGGCATGCCCGACGAGAGACAGAAGACAGATACAAGGTACAGTTTCAAGCATTTATGAAGCAATAGAATTCTTATGTAAAAAGCATGAGCAGCAAATATTAGCAGGAGGAAACAAGCATTGTTACTAGCATTACAAGAATGCTGAAAAAGATAAACAGTTCAACCATTATGACAATATTGTGTGATTATATGGCTATATCAATCAATCAATAAATCTTTATTTGGATATGATATATCCATAAAATCACAAGTAAAATCAAACAATTAAACCATAACATACATGATCGATAAAAGGTAGTGCAATATCTTAAAGGAAACAGTTTCTGATAAGGCCATGAAGATGTGCGGGGTAACTACCAAAAAAAAAAAGAAAAATGCAGTTAATAATAATGAAAAAGCAAAAATACAAATGTTAAAAAGTGGTTAACATGATGCAATTAATATACAATTCAGTCGGCCGTCATGGAGTACACATAGATCTGCGTGTGCATACTGCTGCTTTCAGATATGATCCGACACAAAAATTAATACATCATTTTCCAAGCTAAGGATTTCCTTGTAGGCGACTTTAAAATCAGTACTAGCATGTTTCCTAAAAAATGGCTTTAAGAATCCTTTTCTAAATTTAGAAAAATATCTACAATGGAATAAAAAGTGTAGTGATGTTAGTTTACTTCGTTCGTCACATGGGCAGGGCAACTTGTTGAGGTTAGCATTATATCCTAAAGGGAAACAGAATACGAATTTCAGAGTGCCAGCCCTTAAGCAGAAGAACAGTCCTCTCTCCCAACGACCTATGGGTTTTAAAAGGTATCGGGCTGGCAAATAGGAGGCGTCCTCAATAGACATGTACCTAACAACTAAGCTTTTCTGAGCCTCTTTCCCATACTGGCACCACTATGATGTTCGTACAAAGCTACTTGTAGCACTATTTTGTTTATAGCCTCAGAATTGGATAGATTTAGAAAAATATGCAGGAGTTTCACACTTTAAAAGCTCTCTCTTACAGCTGCAAGCCAAGGTATATTCCTGCCCTTCTCGCATTTGATTAGTTGTGAAAAACAATTGGTCCTTCAAACATTTAATTCAATTAACAATAATTATAGACCAGAATCAGTACTATATTGTATCAATGATGTCCAGCCTGACACTTGATTTAATGGATCAAAGCAATTAGTAGTGATCAAACACAAAGTGATTGAGTGGGACACAGTCCTGTATCCATCAGAAACACACAAAAAACAATTACAACTGAACAAACATTTTTCAAGAAAAACAGGGAAAAGCTTTTCGCCAATACAAATAAACTGGGCAAGCTTTTTCAGTAAACAGTGATTGCACTTGTTTTAACAAATCAGTTTAACGTGCAAGCTGTTTAACAAGTCAACAACGTTTTGATCCATAATTAGATACTTGGATCATCATCGGGACAGGGAGAATTGCAGGCCTGAGGCAATACGCTGTCTGTGGAGAAATTGAAATGGGGAGGGTGGCAGGACACAGAATTAAAATGATGTAGGAAAAATGTAGGAGAGCAGTGACCTCCTGGAGATTGCTACAATGTGATATGGGTGAATCGGGTAACCGAGCGATGGTGGATTTAGAGTGCAAGGCCTAAAGGACCAATGGCCTTGTTTGTAGCCAATGCGTGAAGGCAAGGATCGAGGAGCCTGCAAGCAGTCATGCTGGTGCGGGTCTATGGCGGCGCTCAAGTTGGAGAAGCAGTAAATTATGGTGAGGACCGAGTGGTGGTGGAATAACAGCTTAAGGAAAAACGCTGCAGTGGGTTGGGGTGTGTAAAAATGTAATCAATACGTGAATGCACGGATCGAGGTGCCTGCAATTACTCATGTCTGGTGGGGGTACTGGCGGCGCTTGAGTCAGGGGAGTGGGGGATCGCTTGCTATTTTACGCAGAAGCGTCTGAGCTAAGGGTACGCTGCGAAAAGGGTGGGAAGGTGTTTTAAACAAGCATTTACAATGCAATGGTTTCGCCTTTGGAAAAGTTAGAGCTATTGGCATTGTAAATGACAAAATGTGTATTTATGTGTTGGTTTTGAAAACAGATAAATAAATGGCATTGTCATTTACATTGCCATTAGCCTCTGCAGTCACTCTGCAGTCCCTAGCACTCCATAGCATTCCCTAGTCACTCTGCACTCCCTAGTCACTCTGCACTCCCTAGTCACTCTGCACTCCCTAGCCCTCTGCACTCCCTAGCCCTCTGCACTCCCTAGCACTCCCTAGTCACTCTGCACTCCCTAGCACTCCCTAGTCACTCTGCACTCCCTAGCACTCTGCAGTCACTCTGCAATCTCTAGCACTCCCTAGTCACTCTGCACTCCCTACCACTCCCTAGCACTCCCTAGTCGCTCTGCACTCCCTAGCACTCTGCAGTCACTCTGCACTCCCTAGCACTCTGCAGTCACTCTGCACTCCCTAGCACTCTGCAGTCACTCTGCACTCCCTACCACTCCCTGGCACTCCCTAGTCAATCTGCACTCCCTAGCACTCTGCAGTCCCTCTGCACTCCCTAGCACTCTGCAGTCACCCTGCACTCCCTAGCACTCTGCAGTCACTCTGCACTCCCTAGCACTCTGCAGTCACTCTGCACTCCCTAGCACTCTGCAGTCACTCTGCACTCCCTAGCACTCTGCAGTCACTCTGCACTCCCTAGCACTCTGCAGTCACTCTGCACTCCCTAGCACTCTGCAGTCACTCTGCACTCCCTAGCACTCCCTAGCACTCTGCAGTCACTCTGCACTCCCTAGCACTCTGCAGTCACTCTGCACTCCCTAGCACTCTGCAGTCACCCTGCACTCCCTAGCACTCTGCAGTCACTCTGCACTCCCTAGCACTCTGCAGTCACTCTGCACTCCCTAGCACTCTGCAGTCACCCTGCACTCCCTAGCACTCTGCAGTCACTCTGCACTCCCTAGCACTCTGCAGTCACTCTGCACTCCCTAGCACTCTGCAGTCACTCTGCACTCCCTAGCACTCTGCAGTCACTCTGCAGTCACCCTGCACTCCCTAGCACTCTGCAGTCACTCTGCAGTCACTCTGCACTCCCTAGCACTCTGCAGTCACTCTGCACTCCCTAGCACTCTGCACTCCCTAGCACTCTGCAGTCACTCTGCACTCCCTAGCACTCTGCAGTCACTCTGCACTCCCTAGCACTCTGCAGTCACTCTGCACTCCCTAGCACTCTGCAGTCACTCTGCACTCCCTAGCACTCTGCAGTCACTCTGCACTCCCTAGCACTGCCTAGTCACTCTGCACTCCCTAGCACTGCCTAGTCACTCTGCACTCCCTAGCACTCTGCAGTCACTCTGCACTCCCTAGCACTGCCTAGTCACTCTGCACTCCCTAGCACTGCCTAGTCACTCTGCACTCCCTAGCACTCCCTAGTCACTCTGCACTCCCTAGCACTCTGCAGTCACTCTTCACTCTTCACTCACTACTCTGCGGGTGACAGTGCTCGCCATGTTGGCCGCGGAAAAGGAGTAGGGTATTGAGTGGGGGTAGGGTTAAGCTTTAAAAATACCTGCCTGGTACACCTAACACTTTAATCTGGCTAGCAGCCAGTATGATTAAAAACAGGAAAAATTAGGAAGTCCCATGGCTCTAGCAACCCCTACTTCCTCTTAAGGTCAACATATTTCTGCCACTTGTGTTCCCAAATGCTCAATCCACACTTATTCCATAATGCTGACATAACTGATGAATTTAACATACATACGTCAAGCACACGTGTGAGTCAAGGGAGGTATGGGGTCCTTGTCAAACTGCTGCAGCCTTAGTATCCAGCCTCCAGCGCTGCGAGAATAGGTACACAGAACCATGATTGACAATGCTAGAGGTGACGTCGCCTTCTATGTTTCCGAGGAGTCCGGGGAGCACTCTGGCAGGGACGGGTGTGTGTGTGTGTGTGTGGGGGGGAGGGTGCGGGGGGAGGGGAATAAAAGACACCGAGATGAAGGTGACTGGTGAGGGAGATGGGTGAAGCGGTGACTTTGATTGGAGTAAGAAGATGAGTCCACCTAACCCCCCCTTCACACACACACACACACACACACACACACACACACACACACACCTGCTAAATATTACACGTTATCGGGGACATACTATTCCAGTTCTGGGCTTTTGCGTAAGTGGAAGGAGCCCCGTGCATTCCGAGTGGCCCTTCTCACCTTAATAGAACCCATTGGGCTAAAGTTCCACGTAAAAACGTTTCGTAGAAGGAAAAACGGAACTGGAAATGTGTGACCTGGTGACCTTAGTCTATGCACCCCTCACCCTTCTCTGTAGGAGTGATGACCTGTGATTGGGGAGATCATGACTGCAGCGGACACAGGTCTTCAGCCCTGGTAGAGGTCCATTAGCGACCATTAACGCCCTATACCTACGGCAAAAGGCGCTTATTACCACAGACAAGGTCATGAAGAGGCCACCTCTGAGACATCAGCTCTTAAAAACTTTGATTGCCGCATTTAACCTATAGTGCTGATTGCGAGGCACACCCACATATTCTGAACGAGGACAATCGCCAGCCCCGGCCCAAATTCTGAAGCCCCGTGATGAACCACTCGCTGTTATTACATTTTCCCAGAGCTGAGCGCCCAGATGAAATGTTATCGCTGGGGAAAGTCCAATGAGGTCAGAGGGTGCTGTCCTGTGAATGTACTCAGACCCTTTCCGGCGTGCGCGAGGCAGCACGTGGCCAGGGCACTAATCGTCATTAAGGCCCAAGCGTTTGTGGCGCTGCTGGAGCCGGTGTCTGTCCAAGAGGCCGTGGGAAGGGGCTGGGGTGCGAACGGCCGGGACAAGGAAGCACCCGACACTGCTACGTGCACTCCCTCTTAGGCAATGGCATGCACAACTGAATATTCAACATGAAACTAAAGTTACATCCTCAGAAACCTGAATTTCTCCTCCTCTCATTGAGGGGCAGGAACTTCCCGTCGAAAAGTCTGGTGAACTCAATAGCACCAGCAAATTAAAACTCTTGGCATCAAACTCCATAAACTAAGCCATGTTGGTTTACAGATCAAAGAGATGGCCGGGAACGGAAGATTTAATCTAAAACGTATCCCCAGCCTCAAGCTTTGTCTCCCAAAACAAGATCTTAAACTGGCTGTCCAAGCCCTAGGCAGTGTTTAATTTGTAAAAATTAAATACGGTGCCCAAATTTCTCTCCTATACCGTGTCCCTTACTGTGTTTTGAGATCCAAGTCCACACAGAGACAACACACACTGCACACACCAAACCACCCCTGCCGCAGCTCTACTGCACACGGGATTTTCGCTATACCCGCTCATGAGTCTCTGTTAACCAATTCCTCCCACAAACCACCTCATGAAACACCAGCAGCGAGAAACCCCCCCAGCCAGATGAACCATCTCCCGTTTGGACATAAAAAGCCCTCCTCCCGCCGCACTCGCTCTCCCAGAGCGCGTGGGCTGCATTTATTTATTAAAATACACAATTACCAATCGGAGATGGGGGTTAATTGCAAGGAACTTACAAGAGCTTGCCCGGGACGCCCACTGCTGCCGCTGCACTCAGGCGGGCTCTGCTGCTCCTACCGCTTTCTCTGTGGGTTTTTTTTAGCGGCTCCACGCAGCTTCTCGCCGGTGCTTTGTTGTTGTTTTTGAGGCGAGGGGAGCCGCCGGGACGCTGTGACGACATGCAGCGCTCCCATTCACCGACATGACCCATCACTAATCGCTGCTGAACACACTGTTTGTCACAGAGCAGACACAATGCCACCAGGTCAACATAACTACGACCCGTGTGGGAAGGCGTGACAGACTGGCCAGAGCACTGCGAATACAGATAAAAGGTTGAATTTAGGCGCTATACGGATGCTGATAACATAAAACAATCTTTGTATTTTGAGAGGGGTGGGTGTCTGTGGCGTTAGTGCCTCTGTAGGTATGTTGGCTTTGGTTTGCAGGACTACGGCTGTCAGGATGTGTATGTGAGTCTACCAACTGAGAAGCTTCATAAAAGGTTTGCCTCTAGGCGCAGCGGAGAAAACTCATACTAAGATGTAAATCGGTGATAAGGAGCATTACGTTCATTACGTGGAGGGACATTCCCTGCCCCCGCAGCGCCGGAAACTAAATCCACTCAGGGGCTATGCGCAGGGGTGCATCAGAAGTGAAGTGGTGCATTAAAAGCGAAGCGACGCGTACATCCGGGTCTCTGGTTTGAGCTCTCTGCTCTCTGGGTGCGAGATCGCACTACGGGGGGAGGGGCGGACACCGACAATGTGTCCCGACGCCCCTCTCCCCTTGCAGGCACTCACCGGGTCCGGCGGCTGCTGGAGGAGAGCTCCCGCTCCTCGGGACTCTCCGGGGCCGCGGAGGGACGTTCTCTTTCCCCGGGGCTCCTCCTGTGCTCGGGAGCCTCGGGACGGTCGATGCAGGCTGCTTCCTCCTTCCGGCTCTCTCCTCCTCCTCCTGCGATGACGCGGAAGGGAGCTCGACCGGCTGGGCCAATCCCAGCGCGCCCGGGCTTGAAGGCGGGCGCTGCTTCCTCCTCTCACTCGGGGCCGCGGCGGTGAATACACGGAGCAATGCCGGGTGGGCACCGGCCTTAAATCTAAATATTAAGCGAGGTGGGCACTCGCTCGGGGTACCACAACAGCGGCAAGGTCCCTGGCAGGGTGGGCACCTGCCAGCGGACAAAATACTCGAAAATCAGGTGCCGGCAATGCCGGACCAGATTCGGGGGCGTTCCCGGCTTTCGGTTGACGTCGCGTGACGTCGGCAAAAGCCAAAGAATCTCGGGAACGCCCCCGAATCTGGTCCGGCATTGACGGACAGGCCCCTCGTCCAATGGCTATGCTCCATTTATGGAGCCAGCCAATGAATGACGAGGGCCGACCCAAAGCCACACTACAGTTCTCATAAGATTTCTCCTGCGCAAAAGCTGCTTGCGCAGCTTTTTGCAGTCGAAACCTAAAAAGGACGGGTGAGCGGTCGCTTGAGCGAAAGGCGAAACAATTGAACCTCAAGGGATGAAACACTGACCTGGACCAGAGGCGTGGAGGCTCAGTGTGAGCAAGGGAGCAAAAATTGCATCCTTGTGTTGTAGGAGACACTACAATGAGCAGTCTGAAAAAGAGATGCGGGGGTTGGAATCTATTATGGCTATGAAGGCTGGGTGGCATGCTGAGAAAATTACATGAATTTAAATGACGCGCTTACCTGGGTGAAAAGACTGAGGCGGCTTTCATAGGAACCCTTACAACAGAGATCAAGGCATCCTTGTATTGATGGCCGAAGGGCGTCCAAATTAGTACTACTCAGTACATGTGCTGGCTGGGTGCCGATCACACATGCAGCCTGGGGAGGAAAAGGATACCGGACTCGTTTAAGGTCCGGAGGAGCGGGTTGCAAAGGTTCACCCTGTAGTCTAACGCGGTCGCTTTGTGTGCTTACCGGTAGCGTGAAGTAGCGTCAATCTGATTATAAGGTCAATGGCTGGGATGCAGAGACGGGGGCGGACAAATTAAAATAGAGTGATGGCGTACACGTGGTCTATGGAGAAGGTGCGGCGTCCATGTTGGGTAAGGGAAAAAGTGGAAAGGGTGAAGGGATTGGATCAAGGATGAGACCGGAAAAAAGACTAAGTAGGAAAATAGAGCAGTGGAGGTAGTACCAGATAAAAACAATTATTGTAATTCGCATATATACTGTACCAGATAGTTATTGTAATTTGCATATGTAGAGTCGATAATTGCTTAAACAATTTACGGAAACAATTTTGCAGTACAGTAAGAGGAAAAAACAGGTAAAAAAAACGTTGTGAGGTATAGCATACAGGAATTGGGAATACAGCACAACAATTACAGAATTGCAATTTGGACAAGTAAAAGTAGGATCGCCAGTCAATGTTATCAGAGCAAAGTCGTCCAGTTTTCGTTTCTGCTGTTTAATCCATTTCTAATACTATCCAGATGGATAATTAGCTTCAGTTCTTCTTTTTTCAAGAGTTGTGTCAAATCAGCCCCTCTGGCTGGTAGTTTCACAGTATTTAGGACGGTCCATCTGATATGGTCCTCCTTATAGCCCGCAAGGTTGAAATGCTCGACCAGGGGCGCATTTGGTGTGTGGCAACGGATCCTGCTGCATTGTTGTTCAATGCGGGTCTTGACTTTCTGCGTGGTTTGTCCAATGTAGTTTTTCAGGCAGGGCCATTGTATCAAATAAATGACGTTACAAGTGTTACAGTTAGAAAAGGATCGTGACTTGATAACAACATTATTGAAAGTGAAAACTTTGCCTTCCATAGTAAAATCGCATACATTGCAGTTACCGCATTTCGAGTGTCCCACTAGAGGTGTGAGCCCCCAGTGTGCATCTAATGTCAGGGGTTGTGTGGCACTAGGCAGTGCTGCTCGTACCAGGTGATTTTTTAAAATTCCGTCCTTTCTAATGACTGACTTATAATGGTTATATGATAATGCATGTATGAATACTAACCTAAATCTACATATACTATCAAGAGCATACTGAGGTTACAGTCTGTCACATTTCTTGGTACAACCCAGCTCCCCATACATGTGTATGATGTATTAGGAAGCCAGTCTGTTGTAGAACGGGCCATAGTTCTTTGCAGGGTAGGGATTGGAATCAGCAGGGCTGATTTTCACAGCCGCTAGGATAATCCATAGTAGGGCTCCACTGAGGAATTCAACTCAGAGGCAGTTTATATTACCAAAACCCAGTTCTAGTAACACTATGTCAGAGGTGCAATGCTGATCTTAATGTTAGACTTTCCGATTCAGAGCTGTCTTCAGCCGGACAACAAAACTAGGGCACTGTCCAAAATGGTCTAAGCCTTGAACGGAGTGTACTACGCAACTTGATAATAGGACGTCTAAGAAATGTACTGCTGTAGAATGATTTCTAAGTATGCTGTTATGTGCGTACAAAGCATGCAAAAAGTTATAGTCTAAAAACGTCAAGTTTTATCACAGATTTCAAAATGGAGGCTTGTGGACGAAGCATGTGAACCAATCAAACACTCACACCCAGTCAACAGATCTGGGTTTAATCCATCACAGTTCTTTATCCCACTCTGCCACCCCAGTTCAGACATGGCCATATGCAAATCAGTCTGACCCTGTGCCTCATGGGAAAAGTCCAGCCCGAACTGCCAAGCCATGCCTTCCCTGGAGCGGAAACAAGCTTCCTAGAACCGGTTTCCGGCATTTTAACCGTCTTCAGCCAGGCTTCCTTGTATCCAGTGGCAAAGTGAGCAAGGGACTCGCGTCTGAGCATACACAGCCAACTTATGGCAAACAAAGCGGTACAAAAGGGGGTGGTGATGGACGGAGCATCTGAACTAATCAAACACTCACACCCAGTCAGCAGATCTGGGTTTAATCCATCACCGTTCTTTAGCCCACTCTGCCACCCCAGTTCAGACATGGCCATATGCAAATCAGTCTGACCCTGTGCCTAATGGGAACAGTCCAGTCCAAACTGCCAAGCCATGCCTTCCCTGGACCGGAAACAAGGTTCCTAGGACTAGTTTCTAGCATTTCAGCCGTCTTCAGTCAGGCTTGCTTGAATCCGGTGGCAAAGTGAGCAAGGGACTCACGTCTGAGCATACCCTGCCAGCTTATGGTGAACAATGCGGCACAAAAAGGGGTTGTGTTGGACGGAGCATCTGAACCAATCAGACACTCACACCCAGTCAGCAGATCTGGGTTTAATCCATCACCGTTCTTTAGCCCACTCTGCCACCGCAGTTCAGACATGGCCATATGCAAATCAGTCTGACCCTGTGCCTCATGGAAACAGTCAAGCCCGAACTGCCAAGCCATGCCATCCCTGGACCGGAAACAAGCTTCCTTGGACTTGTTTCTGGAATTTCAGCTGTCTTCAGCCAGGCTTGCTTGAATCCAGTGGTAAAGTGAGCAAGGGACTCACGTCTGAGCATATCCTGCCAACTTATGGCGAACAATGTGGTACAAAAGGTGGTGGTGTTGGACAGAGCATCTGAACCAATCAAACACTCACACCCAGTTAGCAGATCCGGGTTTAATCCATCACCGTTCTTTAGCCCACTCTGCCACCCCAGTTCAGACATGGCCATATGCAAATCAGTCTGACCCTGTGCCTCATGGGAACAGTCCAGCCCGAACTGCAAAGCCATGCCTTCCCTGGACCAGACTGGAAAATATTAAAGGGGTTCTGCCCACATCACCCTCCCATACCGGAGCAGGGGTCATCAAAAAGATGAGGAAAGTAGAAAAAATGGTATAAAGGGATACATTTCACATTTAATATTTGGAACCAAGAAAAATTAAATTATCTTGTTCTTCACAACTTAATGTAAACACATATAATTATACAAAATTAGATATGGACATACAAGCGTATCACAAGAAAGACTGGCACAAGAAAAATAATCTAACGGGAAAACACATCACAAATTATACATATATACAACATTTATATGCAACATATACAATAAACAGCGTACCCTAAGAAAGGCAGAAGAACATTTCTCAAAAATATATACAATCCCACTTAGAGTGATATAGATCAAAAAGGAAATCCTATTGGCGCCTGAGAAAAAATTCTCTCACAAAACTGACTTAATGTAGGGCGCAAAGGGATAAAACAAAAAACATCAAGATGAAGGGATTCCTTCAACACAGAAATGTCGACGCAGTCGCGGTCGCGTTTCTGCCAGTGTTCTCTTTATGGCTTCATCAGGACATGGGTACTTAAAGGTAAACTATCGAGGAATACGCCACTCCCACAGGGGGAGGGCAAAGAGGCAAAAATCCTCTCAATCTAGTGCCCAAGGTTAGGGTAGTCACAGGCATGTAGTGTCCAATGATCCAAACGAATGGAGTGACAATAACGTCCAAATCGTAGCGAGGCAAAACAAGACAGGGCGAAGAAATTACGCTCCTACAGCTCATTCTAATGGGGTCACACTCGCACACACGGCCAGGATCCAAAGTCCACCGACAACAGACTCGTCAGGTTCGTCTGGACCAGAAACAACTTTCCTAGGACCGGTTTCTGGCATTTCAGCTGTCTTCAGCCAGGCTTGCTTGAATCCAGTGGCAAAGTGAGCAAGGGACACACGTCTGAGCATACCCTGCCAACTTATGGCAAACAATGCGGTACAAAAAGGGCTGGTGTTGGACGGAGCATCTGAACCAATCAAACACTCACACCCAGTCAGCAGATCTGGGTTTAATCCATCACCGTTTTTTAGCCCACTCTGCCACCACAGTTCAGACATGGCCATATGCAAATCAGTCTGACCCTGTGCCTCATGGGAACAGTCCAGTCCGAACTGCCAAGCCATGCCTTCCCTGGACCGGAAACAAGCTTCCTAGGACCGGTTTCTAGCATTTCAGCCATCTTCAGTCAGGCTTGCTTGAATCCGGTGGCAAAGTGAGCAAGGGACTCACTTCTGAGCATACCCTGCCAACTTATGGCGAACAATGCGGTACAAAAAGGGGTTGTGTTGGACGGAGCATCTGAACCAATCAAACACTCACACCCAGTCAGCAGATCTGGGTTTAATCCATCACCGTTCTTTAGCCCACTCTGCCACCCCAGTTCAGACATGGCCATATGCAAATCAGTCTGACCCTGTGCCTCATGGGAACAGTCAAGCCCGAACTGCCAAGCCATGCCATCCCTGGACCGGAAACAAGCTTCCTTGGACTGGTTTCTGGAATTTCAGTTGTCTTCAGCCAGGCTTGCTTGAATCCAGTGGTAAAGTGAGCAAGGGACTCACGTCTGAGCATACAATGCCAACTTATGGCGAACAATGTGGTACAAAAGGTGGTAGTGTTGGACGGAGCTTCTGAGCCAATCAAACACTCACACCCAGTCAGCAGATCTGGGTTTAATCCATCACCGTTCTTTAGCCCACTCTGCCACCCCCGTTCAGACATGGCCATATGCAAACAAGTCTGACCCTGTGCCTCATGGGAACAGTCCAGCCCAAAGTGCACAGCCATGCCTTCCCTGGACCAGAAACAAGCTTCCTAGGACCTGTTTCTGGCATTTCATCTGTCTTCAGCCAAGCTTGCTTGAATCCAGTGGCAAAGTGAGAAAGGGACTCACGTCTGAGCATACTCTGCCAACTTATGGCGAACAATGCGGTACAAAAAGGGGTTGTGTTGGACGGAGCATCTGAACCAATCAAACACTCACACCCAGTCAGCAGATCTGGGTTTAATCCATCACCGTTCTTTAGCCCACTCTGCCACCCCAGTTCAGACATGGCCATATGCAAATCAGTCTGACCCCGTGCCTCATGGGAACAGTCAAGCCCGAACTGCCAAGCCATGCCATCCCTGGACCGGAAACAAGCTTCCTTGGACTGGTTTCTGGAATTTCAGCTGTCTTCAGCCAGGCTTGCTTGAATCCAGTGGTAAAGTGAGCAAGGGACTCACGTCTGAGCATACCCTGCCAACTTATGGCGAACAATGTGGTACAAAAGGTGGTGGTGTTGGACGAAGCTTCTGAGCCAATCAAACACTCACACCCAGTCAGCAGATCTGGGTTTAATCCATCACCGTTCTTTAGCCCACTCTGCCACCCCAGTTCAGACATGGCCATATGCAAATCAGTCTGACCCTGTGCCTCATCGGAAAATTCCAGCCCGAACTTCCAAGTCATGACTTCCCTGTACCGGAAACAAGCTTCCTAGGACCGGTTTCTGGCATTTTAGCCGTCTTCAGCCAGGCTTGCTTGTATCCAGTGGCAAAGTGAGCAAGGGACTCACGTCTGAGCATACACAGCCAACTTATGGCGAACAAAGCGGTACAAAAGGGGGTGGTGATGGATGGAGCATCTGAACTAATCAAACACTCACACCCAGTCAGAAGATCTGGGTTTAATCCATCACCGTTCTTTAGCCCACTCTGCCACCCCATTTCAGACATGGCCATCTGCAAATCAGTCTGACCCTGTGCCTTATGGGAACAGTCCAGCCCAAAGTGCAAAGCCATGCCTTCCCTGGACCAGAAACAAGGTTCCTAGGACCAGTTTCTAGCATTTCAGCCGTCTTCAGTCAGGCTTGCTTGAATCCGGTGGCAAAGTGAGCAAGGGACTCACGTCTGAGCATACTCTGCCAACTTATGGTGAACAATGCGGTACAAAAAGGGGTTGTGTTGGACGGAGCATCTGAACCAATCAAACACTCACACCCAGTCAGCAGATCTGGGTTTAATCCATCACGTTCTTTAGCCCACTCTGCCACTGCAGTTCAGACATGGCCATATGCAAATCAGTCTGACCCTGTGCCTCATGGAAACAGTCAAGCCCGAACTGCCAAGCCATGCCATCCCTGGACTGGAAACAAGCTTCCTTGGACTTGTTTCTGGAATTTCAGCTGTCTTCAGCCAGGCTTGCTTGAATACAGTGGTAAAGTGAGCAAGGGACTCACGTCTGAGCATACCCTACCAACTTATAGCGAACAATGTGGTACAAAAGGTGGTGGTGTTGGACGGAGCATCTGAACCAATCAAACACTCACACCCAGTCAACAGATCTGGGTTTAATCCATCACCGTTCTTATGCCAAATATGCCACCCCAGTTCAGACATGGCCATATGCAAATCAGTCTGACCCTGTGCCTCATGGAAACAGTCAAGCCCGAACTGCCAAGCCATGCCTTCCCTGGACCGGAAACTAGCTTCCTAGGACCGGTTTCTGGCATTTCAGCCGTCTTTAGCCAGGCTTGCTTAAATCCAGTGGCAAAGTGAGCAAGGGACTCACGTCTGAGCATACCCTGCCAACTTATGGCGAACAAAGCGGGCCATGTGAACTCCATAACACTAACTCCTTGGCTGGAGGGAGACTCTTACTTCAGACCCACCATAAAAAAATATCCTAAAATTGGACCTAAAATGCATGCATATATAAGCCTTAAATAATAAAATGAGTTTAATAATGAACATTAATATTAAGAGCAAATGGAAGCCAAACTGCATTAAAAATGGCAATTAAAAACACGCAGTCAATAAAAATTAATAAAAATGTATTTGGAAATCAAAATGTGAATTGAATTCAGGAGATTCCTGAAAGGATTTCCATATTTGAAAAGTCAGTAGGATCCAAAAAGGATCCAGATACAGCAGACAATGTTTCCATTGTGGCCTGAACTGCAAGTTCCAAAGAACAAACAGGGTTGTCCCAATCAGCAGTTGCCAATGGTGTGCCAGCCAGCAGTGAAGAATCCAGGAAAGGCTTGTAGTATACATCCTATAGCAAAGATAGTGCCATAGGACACTGAAAAGATGAAGCCTTAACGGACTCCTCTGCAAATCCTTATCCATAGATCACCTACTTGCATCCCAAGACACAGATCTAGTGCACACTTGAAAGTGCACAGCAGAGAACAAAGCAATGGCTGAATGCAGTGTAACCATATAGGTTGAAAGGTAAGTTGATGCCCAGTTCTTGTAGCAAAGACACTTCAAAGTACTGTATAATTTTTTCATGATACAGAGGGACGTGTGGCATATTCCATCACCATCTGGCCACGAGGTGGAACTTCCATAGTGCAACAACAGAAATAAGACCAAAAATCCAAGAATCAGAAATGACACGAATGGTATGCCTCCAAATACATTGGAAAATAGGGAGCATATAAAGAATGGAATGACTCCAAATACAGTGTGGAACATGATGACAAAGCCAGACCCAATCACTTTAAAAAATTGTACTTCTCCGACAGTATTTATAGCATTACATTTGCTGAACACTAACTCACCAACATTTTGGTGAGGTTTATCTATAGTAGTGATTGTAGTTCGGATGGAGACCTTGCTGCTTGGAGATCAAATGTCTCTGTAGCAGATGTGAACGCTACATCCTTTTAAAACAATAAGGCTTTCTTTCTGCTGAACTGATCAAAGTTCACATGAAAAATAGCTAATTAAAACCATACTGTATTTTCTCTGACTGTGTGTGCATGTGGGAACAATACACTGTTGCAGCAAGTCTCCACCCTAGAAACTGTTACCACATATGGTACTCCCAGTTTCATCCCACAACAACCTTGGTCATTCAGAATCAAATAACTTCTTTTCGAAAGCAAGTTGTATACTGGCCGAATCAAGGAAGTTGGGGCATCTTTCAGGTAACCCGCCAAATTGGCAATGGACACACTGCAAGTGCCATGAAGTGTGACCTCTTTACATATTAATGAGTGGGCCAACAACGTTTCACATTAGCTTTCACTCAGAAAGACCTCAGTTTCTCCCCTGACACATCTGTAATAGAAAGGCAGGACCGATGTTTCATGTACAAATCTCCCCCCTAACACCTTATTTCTACCCACTTGAAAAGTTTTAAAAGAATATGTAAAATTAAACACAGAAATTGGTAGTGGAATTCATCAGTGCATCAACCATATGGCAGATGGTGTTTCAGCTACTTTAATGAGCAATTTTTCTAAATGTTCGATACCTAATATTATGTAAGTTGCATTTTTTTCACCATTATTTTTCGAGAGTATGTTAAATTATTAACCAAAAATATACCAGTTGTGTTCAAGTATTTCCAAGGCACGCTGTTTGATTTTAATATTTGGAATGTCCAACTCAATTGCAAAATTGATCAAAGCTGACGTTGCCTGGTATATAAGAGGGACATGTCACATTGTATTATATCAAATGCAGGTGACACAATATTAGAGAATAAATGCTAGTGGACAATGTTGTCATGCTGTTTTTTACAACAGCCAAAACATTTTCTGAATTAGCCCTGTCAATTTCACTTATATGTTCAGCAGATTCCTGCTGGAAAACTTTTGAAAGTTCATTATATATGGTGTACAAAAAGGGTTTAGAATGTGGTGATCTAGGACCCAACAAGAAATCTTCTACATTCATGTCATCAGAGAGGAGAGACAAGTGTTCCTTAACCCCTTCGCTGTGGGGGTTATTCCCCCGCTGTGCTGGGGGAGGGGGTGCACACAGCGCCCACATGCTCATGACGAGCTGAGCTCGTCATGAGCTACAGTGCTCCGGTGCTCATGACGAGCTGAGCTTGTCACAGGTGCATTGGCTCCTGTGGAACGCTCAGCACAGCGGGGGAATTCTCCCCGCACCTGAGAGTTCCACGGCTCATGACGAGCTGAGCTCGTCATGAGCACCAGAGCGCCATGGCTCATGACGAGCTCAGTTCGTCATGAGCACCGAAGGTGTTAAATGCAGATGAAGTCAAATGTTGTAACCATTGCTGGCCGTTCCCGGGATTTTCAGGTATCTCTGTGTCTGTATATCCAGACAACATAGAACGTGACGCTAACTCTTAGTGTTAAACATATAGTCAATATTCAATAATTAATAACTAATAATCAATAATCACCAAACTAATCTATAATAACCATTGCTCTGCTACCAGGAAAACGGATCCAGCGAAAGGCCAGGGATAGGCACATCACAGTCAACAAAATTTCAAATGGGCCCATATACATATTCAAGTTTCCTGGCTGCCTCACTTGGGTTCAAGTTTTGTAATTCACTTTTATCTTCATTAGTTAACACTGTAGACTCAAATTTATTCCCGAGAAATTTTTATTCAATGTCTAACTAATCTTCACAGATCAACACTGTTCCTTTGGTCGATGGACCATTAGTTGAGCAGTTGATGGCGATATTAACAATGAACTAATTAACTTACAGATCTTAGTGTAATACCCACTGGGTAAAATTCAATGAAATTTTATCTAAATCTTAGTCATAAATGAACGCTCATTTAGTACAAATTCACAGTGTAAACTCCATCAACTTTCATGGGAGAGAAAATTCATTTAGCAATACATTTAATTCACAGAATCATTCAACAAATCAATGCATTAAGAGGGGATAGATGAAGAGACAAAAGGATTGATAAATCATTCATTTGCAAAGGTATGCACATTTAAGACAGAATAATAGTTACCCAAGGGTGATAATGGGAAAACCAGCCCTCTGGCCAAAGGACTGGTGGAGGTCCCATGATTAGGAATCAGGAGACAAAGACTATAGGACAGCTGCAGTACAGGGCAATACGAACTAATCTTCTCTACAGACCCGATGCACCAGGGCGCATCCCTCTCTTACACTCTCTCCTTCTTCGATATTCTTCCGGAATCTTCGAACTAATGAGGTGTCTTTCAAAGATGAATCTTCCCAGTCTGTTTTTTCCTTCCTCAGCAGTAGTAGATCTTGCCATTCTCCCTTTCTTTTGCACTCGTGCTTGCCTCGACTCGCCTACATGCATGACAACTCTTACATTTTCATTCACTCTAGTTATAGTCTTCATTTCTGCATGTCCCACCCTTAAAAGTAAAAAATCTTGATGAAATACAAACTCTGATTGGGAAGGAACAGGGGAGTTGTCATCCACTCATGCTGACATGTTTAATTTCATAAGAAACTCTTTTTTCTAACAAACCCTTCCCCTTTAGCTCATACATTATTCGGTCTAATTTCCTTTCTCATATATTTAATGTTGCAAATCAGACACATCTTGTATGCTGTTCACAGTCAAGAAGAGGTTTCACACAGCTATCCTCCTTGACTCTTGACAGTCTGTCAGCGACACAATCAGTGGGTCACACGATGATTCCACTACACAGGTTTAGCTTTCCTCCATTTTTGTCGCCATTTTTTCTCTTGTATGCCACATTTGGCCTAAACATACACTATTAATAAAGGAATCATAAACAAATGTTAATTTTTAAAATATGTGATTTTCACTGTTCACCACCCACTTCTACTCTATACCATGTTATTTTCTCTTTCTTTAAGCGAAAGCATTAGAAGCACCAGCTCTTTAAATTTAGGGAAGCATATGGCAGGCATGCAGTGCCTCAAGACCTAATGTTAGTAATTCCTGCGCATGCGTGAGAGTTTTCCCTCTCAAACTGGTTATTCACATTGTTGTCTACGTCATTATGGTTTGCACATGGGCAAAAGCATTTTCCAGTTTAAAGCGGATTTTAGTTACGTTGCATTTTATTCTTCATTAATTAAACATGCATAAAGCTCTTTCCCCAAATGTAAATGTTGTGCGTATGTTAATTTTCTTTTCTATACTTTTTTTACCGATTAGTACTGTTAATGAGAGATTGCTCAGAGCAAGTTTTGTTTTCTATAATCCTTGCTCCATCACCACCACTTTTCCCCAAAGAAGTTTATGCTTTATAGAAATTCCTTTAGGATCTCGGAATCCATTCAAGCACCAATAAGCTAAACTATCAATTTAGGCTTGGACTGGGTAATGGAAATCACACACTGTAAGTGTGAGGAATTCTGAATTTGTATGCTGGAAACCCAGAACCAAAGCTTTCAATTAAGCCAGCTGAATTGTACAGTCACCCAAGTTTTTTTAATACATTTTTTTGGTGCCTGAAATACACTGACTTTCGTGAAATCCTTAACTTCAGCACAGGCAGCTGCATACTTGTACTTTGTACCAACCATGGGCTGGGCTGCAATATTGGTATAGATTTTGAAAGCATATTGATCTTGAGGCAGGATTTCACTGGAAATGGGGTATTCTTGTTCATGCAAGAGATAGTCCTGTGTTCTCAAATTAGGATCAAATATGAAATCTATATTATTAGCTGTTAAGGAAGCAACCCACCGGATCAATCTTGGATGCAAGACTTTCATCACTGGGCTGGGTGACAGCCACTAAAGTCGAAACAGTTGGCGCTACAATTATACATCTCCTTGGTGCAATGAACGTTCCTTGAATTGCATTTTAAAAATTGTTGTACATGCTGTGTAACTTTTATGGCTTTATTCATAAATCCGAATAAAGTATTATTGAATTTGCATTTGAATTACAATCAAACATTTTTCTGTTAACTCAAACTGCATTGCCACACTAGAACATAAATGTTATTTATAAGAAATCAGCATTGTTTCACCTTCATTAAATAAAACATATGTGTAACCACTGAAACCTGATTATGCAAATCATTACATTAGTAGAGTTAACACAAGTGTCTAAGTGTTTTGATTCAAGCATGTCTGCCTGTAAATTCTGGAGAATATTAGTATGTTTAGAAGTCCAATTTTTATTAGGAAAATCTGGACAAATTATTTCATACAAAGGTGTAATCCGTTGTGCATAGTCTGGTATGAAACTCCTAACAAAACTTTAAAATCCTAAAAGTGATTGAAGCTTTTTTAAGGTATTAGGTGGTTGCACTATAGCACATTTCACTAAGAGATGTAGTGCCAAACTTTTGCTTTCATTTGATAATTCAAATCCTAAGAATAGGACACTGAGAAAGGCAATTTTAGATTTTTGGGGGAAAAGTACATTTATAGCCATGGCAAAATGTGTGTTTAAATCATCTTCAGTGATGTGAGCATCACTAATATAAGACAATGCTGCTGAGTCAATTTCTTGTAGAATTGGTATCACTCAGGCTGCAAACAGACCTTGACTGTTCCTATACCCTTCTTGGTGCTGATTTGAATCTTTCATGGGCGCCTAACGCTGATAACACAGTCAAACTTTGCCTTTCAGGCATTATATTTTGGCAGAAAAAAACATTGGAAATGTCCAATATAGTTTTGTATTTTTGAGGAACTATATTATTTATTAAACCAAGGCTGTGTGAATTTTGTGCAGCAAAAGTCTGTATGACTGTTCATAAATCAATAGTATAAGACTAAATGATAAGAATGATCTGGTTTTATCACAGCAAACAATGGATTATTCATAAGAGAGCCACAAGGCTCAGTTAGACCTTGATATTACAATTGTGATCTAATCTCTCTAACTGTCCATTTAGCTTCATGTTATATAGGCTACCTGAACCTGCGGGCTGGACCTTATAGGTATACCATGATAAGGTGAGTTTTTATCCCAACCTGCTTGGTTACGATATAAATCTGGGGCCTGCACAAGACCAAATTCTGCAGCATATGCTGCCTTCATCTCTTCTGCAACAAGAACAGAAAAGGAAGGTATGATTCTATCCTCTCCTTGTAGCACAATCCGAGGTCAATCAGTCTCAGCCAGAAGAATTTCATATTCAGTGTTAAACACCTGCCAGAGAATTACTTTAAGAGTATGCGGTACATCGCCCTCAATTTGAATGTCCACATCATAAATTCTATCTGAAGGATTGAGCCGCTGATCTTGAATTTCAACCTGCACATATTCTTCAGTCAGTCTCACCACCAGTAACTCCTGTAGAGCCTGGTGAACTTTTGTGACCTCTGCTGCGTTGAGGAGAAGAGGTCTTGCACACGTTCTGAGAGTTTGAGGCATTTTTAGTGGAAATATTTGCCACTTTCCTCTTTTTAAACTGTGCTTTTTGTTGTGGAAGTTTCTCTTCCTTTTTAATAAATACGTCAGAGGAACGATGTGAGTCCGTCTTCGGTTTCACATACTCTTCCTGTCTGTGATCTCCTTGACCCCCTATCTCTTTTCTGTAGAAACCTGCAAGGAATGAGAGGGATGGGTATCACAACACTGATACCTATCAGACAGTTTAATTTTATCATGATTACATAAATTATAACTCCTTTCAGAAGACTCAGATTACAGAGCTCCAGTCTGTGTTCTTGTTCTATTCTTTTGTTTATTCTTATCCTAGTGTTTTTTGAAGACAGAGTTATCTGCTTGGTAATAACAGTTTCTGACTTGCCTTTAATTTGTAGCTTATTAGGCCTGGTTCCCAAACTATCTTGGCCTATCGTAATATAGGTTACATAGATTATTTTAGGTAGCTCGTGTTCCTGACCCACAACGTGAACTAAAGTGAGTTATTGGCATATTACCTGAGAAGCTGCCTCCCCTATGGTATTGCTTAAAATATTTGAGGACACTGTGGCAAAGTTGCCGATGGATTTTATCCCCAAATCTAGGGCAAGGAATGCTCCATCTTCAGTATGAATCTGTTTCAGCACTTCAGGCAAAACAGCAATTGAAGGCGTACCATGAGTATTGGTGTAGAAGGAATCATATACAGTTCCATATGTATTACACCTCTCTACTGGGGGAGCCATACTAAGTGGAAGACACACAGTGAGATTTCTACGTTTAACTTGGGGTCCCATATGGGCAAACACTGCCTCAAACTGATTCATTTTTTGTGAAATCCAAAATGCAATCACATCAAGTTTGCCTAGGATCTTACCCATATATATAATGGTAATTGGACTAATTGCAAGCATAGCTAACTGTGCCGGTCCAGATTGGCGAGCCCTTACTGGGGTCGTAGTTAATGGGCCTGATTCACAGAACTAACTTAAGACAAAATCCTAAACTTACTGTTGTAATTTAGCAGCGATTAGGTTAAGCATTAGTAGAAGACATCTTGTATTTAGAGACTATCTTGCCCGTTGTGTGAAATCCATTTTGTATTTCTGGCAGCCATTTTTTTTGTCATGGGCTCTGTCCTACCTTTCTGTTAACTGCTCTTGAAATCTGCCTAGAGGCGAGATATATTTAGCATCTTCCACCTTCGCACATGCTCAGTTGAGCTTGCAGCTGTTATAGTCTAACTGTCAGGATGTGTCCACCAGAATTAGCTAACTGTTAGCCTCTCCCACTTGTTGCCAGTACACTTTCTGTATGACCTTATATGTACCTAAAACCAGCATTCTGTACTTGTACTGCCTTCATTTGAGACCCTGTGTGGGTATAAAAGGACCAAGCTCCTTCCATTCAGTGTGCTACGTCATACATTACCGAAGGGTGTTGTGTGAATGTAGTTCCACCTCATTAGGTTTAATAAACTCTGTATTTTCTATTCCAGTTTCTGTGCCAACTTCTTCCTATTGGTCTGAGGACTCTGTGCAGAGAAGGGAGAATCCCTTGCACTGGTAGGCCTTGCTGAGGCTCACCACCATAAATTGGCGCTTCCAACGTGGGGCTCATCGGCGACTCGGATGCCCGAAGGACTGGTCGAGACGAAGGATTGGAATCTCTCTTTGGACGCGATCGCTGCCTGAAGAGACCCGAGTCTTGGCATCCACGGCGTTTTTCCTTTCTTTCTGATCTGACCATCCAGGTGGCGCCGGTCCTCGACTGAGATCTCTTCTGTTGATTTGCCGTGCAGTGACCATTTGGTCGATTTGAGAACTTGGCAGTTGGAACCTGGACACCATTTGACTGGTAAGAGCCGTTCTGCGGCACTTGCTGTTGCTTTTGATGCCTTTGATTGGTAAGGTAGTTTAGTAACACTTACTGCTGCTTTTTGTTTGTATGATTGGCCAATATTAGAATTTGTTTGACAATTATATATGTATTGCAATTCATATAAACAGGTAATGAGGAGATTTTTCTCTATTTGAATTTGTTTGAATGGCGCAACGTACGAAGAGTACTTTAAGCGCTACTTTGATCATAATACTGCATATTCTGCACTATTTTTGGCATGCCTGTTTCCAGCACACTTCGTAGGATGTGTTGCTTTTGTAGTGGTACCAGTTTGAAACTCGACGAAGCACAACCGGCCCCCCCGGAGAGACGCCTAATAGGGATATGTATATTAAGTATGGTATTTCTTCCATATTGTACAGCACGTTATGGAATAAATATACTTGTAAAGATCTTGAGTTGCGTTGGCCTATGCATGGGTCATTTGATTTGTGAAAGATTCAGTAAGTGGAGCAACAGATGTTTAAGTGAAAGGCTAGGCAAGATATGTTTCACTGAGCGCAAATGTGGGAGAAAGAAGTACATGAGCGAATGAAGCGTGAGCAAGCCATGATTGAAAAAGTACAACATAAGAGCATTCATGCGAAAGCATTGGAATTGAAAAATAGGGAAATTAAAGAAATGAAAGAGAGGGAAGATAGGGAGCTTCATTTACAAGTAAATTACGAATAAGCTGTTCTTAGACCTCTTTATCCTATTCATAATAAACTCCAAGATGATTCTCTCTTATTAGATCGTTGTCCACCTCCGTATACTCTTCCTTCTGCTCCTTATGAGTCAGATGAGGACTCTTCTACAGACCAGGACAAAGCTAGAGAAACTCGCTCAATGTTGTCTGCTGAACGTGCGTCTCAGAATAGATCTGCTGTGCGTAAATCCGTTCCTTTCCCCCTGCAGAATCCTCTGCTCCACTCCACCTTCCAAGTCGCCTTGCAGACCAGTAGGGTAAGCGGTTTGAGTTGGTGGTGGTTCACTCTCTTAGTGTCATAGAATTTTTACTTAGAGACCAATTTTTCATGCTTTATTCATTCCTTTTAGATATCCCATTGGCCCTGAGGAGAATCCCCCGTTGATTTCATTTGGGATTCGAAACGCGTAGGCCCTTGTATCAAATGTTGCTCTGTTCTTGAATAACTTAAGTGTTGACAAATACTGCACTTTAGTTGTGTACACATTGACATAAAAAACTTTTTCATTGTATAATTGATTGTATTTTGAACTCCAAGTGTACTTTTTTTTCCAGGTTGATATGCATTAATGTATCACATCTGATGTTTTGATTAATTGAGCAACTTCTGTTTCTTTCTTTCTTTCTTTCTTTTTCCAGATTGTGTAAGAATGGATGTATGAAATTTTGTACGACTGTGATATGTCTGATTAGTATGAATGAATATCCTTAGTGTTGTAATATTGTTTAGTTTAACGGTGTAGTGTCCTATTGTATATAATATGTATTAACTTTTTTCAAAAATTTCTTTGTCTTAAAAAATGAAAAAATAAAAAGCTATTAAGTAGTAAAATCTAGGGTGGAAATATAATTTCTTCCTTTAGTTTAAATCATATATGACTAATCGCATCAGTTCAGGCACTTTCTTTTGTTGTTCAGATATAAGTGCTCAGCCTAACTGATTAGAGCCAACTCTTTGTTGTTAATAGACAAACATCCCAGATCAGCATGGCATGAACTTCTACTCCTGAAACAGAAAAGAATGTTGTAATTAATGTGAAACCCATGTGGGAAGCCGCACCTTTATATGTTCCTCCTAAGGGAATGGGTACAAGTGACGATAAGACTTCTATTGTTGCCAAAGGTTATTTTATTTATAATTGGGTTTACACTCCTTGGAATAGAGCAGGTGTTATGGCCCTTTAAAATGCATTGCCTAATCCGCGAAAGAATCCAGCAGCCTTTTATGAGGAAGTTGAGGGTGCAATAAGTTCTTGTACTTTGATTTTGCTTGATATTGATTTATTTTTTGGACTAATATTACCGCCTGATATGTGGAGAACTGTGCGTAAAGTTGATGATTGTGCGACATTTGGAGCATTATGGAAAGATTTAGAGCAGTTATATGAAGATAGAGCACCTGCACAGAAACCGTGTCAGGTAATTTTAAATCTTCCGGCAGCTATATTAGTTAAGTTAAAGACGATTATTCCTCCTAAAAAGATAGTTTGGACTGTCTTAGCGTCGTGTAAGCAAAAGGTAGATGAATCAGTTTCAGATTTCTTTACACGCTTTGAAGAAGCATTCCATGATTTTAGTGGCCAGTCATTGACAGATGACACGGGTAGGCATCTGTTTGTCGATAAATATGTCGCAAACCTTTTGCCAGGAATAGCTAGTGGCCTAAAGTCCATTGAGAGTTCATGGACTACCTCTTCTCCAGTTTCTCTCCTAACCATGGCTCAGTATTATGAGCGACAAGAATTAGAAGCTAAAGGTAATGAGGATAAAAAGTCTAAAGAGTTTAAAACAAAGGTTATGTTAGCTCAAGCTTATGGCCCACCTTCTAGAGGTAATGGTAGAGGCGGACTTGGATCCTATAGTTCGTCTTTTCAAGAAATTTGGACACTGGCTTTCTGATTGTCCAGTACTGCGTGCTCAGCAGTGTCCACGTGGTCGGGGACAAATGAGAAATCGCTCAGGATATTCAGGGCCTAGGGGAAGCACGAATGATCGCGCTAGGTTTGATGCAAATACATGTGGGAAGGATGGGTTTAACACTTTTGATAGAAGGAACCAATATCAAATGTCTGACTATGTGCTGTCTCATTTTCAAGATTCTGCTTATGCATAGGATTGCCTAGGATGGGGTAAGGAATCAGTTGAAGTTCCAGTAGATCAGAGGAGTCCCTATGTTACAGCACATGTTTTGGGTTCTACTGATCAGTTTCTGGTTGATACAGGAGCTACTCGTAGCGCCTTATCAAAGCAACTGATTCTAAGGGTTCCCCTGTCTGGCTTAATGATTACATCGATAGGTTTAGATGGAACACCTTCCCTTAGCCCATTGTCACAACCACTCGCATTCCATGTTGATAAGTTTACTGCTCCATGTCCATTTGTGCTTTCTCCGAACACACCAGACAATATTGTGGGTCTTGATATGAATAAATATTTCAGGGCTGCGATAAGATGTTCTCCAGAAGGAGTACGGGTTATTTTGAAAGACAACTACCCTGTGATTGAGAGATCTTTTACTGTTAAAGAGGACATTGCACTAGCCTCACTCCCTAGTACTTTGTGGGCTAATTCAGACACCGATGTAGGGCAAATGGTTATTCTGCCAGTGCATCTTAGTGTCAAGGAGGGTGCTTCATTGCCAAGACTGCCTTAGTATAACATTTCTCGAGAAGGAGAATTAGCACTCACACGCATTGTACATGACTTGATCAAAGTAGGGGTCATAGAAGAAGTTTCTTACAATGTTTGCAATAGTCCGATTCTTCCCATTTTGAAAAAAGATACTGACACTAAGATTTACAGATTTATCATTGACTTGAGAGAAGTAAACAACATTGTAGTACCGCAGTACCTGTGGTTTCTGACATAACAACACTACTTACTTTGGTTCCCCCCCAACAGCAACAACATTCTCTGTTATAGACTTGAGGAACGCTTTCTTTTCGATCCCTATTCATCCTGAAAGCCGATATTTGTTCGGTTTCACTTTGAATAACCGATCGTATAGATTTTGTAGAGTTCCTCAAGGTTATACTGAGAGTCCAAGTATTTACAGTCAAGCATTGAAGAGACAGCTTGATTCCCTTTACTTTGCCTGAAGGGTTGGTTCTCATACAATATGTTGATGACATCTTGTTGGCCGCCGATACGCCTGAACTATGTGAAGAGTGTACTTTGTCTTTGCTTTCTTTTCTTGCTACACACCATCATAAAGTGTCACGAAAGAAATTGCAATATTGTAGACCGAAGGTAACCTACTTAGGTCACCTTCTGTCTAAGGAGGTCCGTGCACTGACACCAGATCGCATTCAAGCAATATTAGACACCCCAGTACCTTCCACACAGAAAGATGTCCGTGCATTTACTGGTTTGACTTTGTTTTGTAGGCAATGGATATTGGGCTTTTCACACATTGTTAAACCCCTGCTAGCGCTTTTGACTAAAAACACTCCAATTCCCCTTCCATGGACAGATGAATGCCAAAATGCTATTCGTCAGTAATGACAAACTCTTTGCTCTGCATCAGTGTTAGGAACATCAGATTATACAAAAGCTTTTACACTCTATGTACTCGAGAAAGATGGGTGTGCATTGTCAGTTTTAGTACAGACACACTGTGATAAGCAGCATCCCTGTGCATATTTTTCTGCAGTTCTTGATCCTGTTGCTCGTGCATTGCCTGGGTGTTTTCGTTCAGTTGCAGCGACAGCTGTGTCCATACATCAGAGTGAAAGGATAGTTTTGTCACACAAACTGTTGGTGCTAGTACCCCATGTAGTAGATGCCCTTTTATATCAGACCAAGACACAACACTTAACTAGTGCTCGTTTGACAGGATATGAATTGACACTGTTAGCGCCTCATATTACCTTGAAGAGGTTCACAACACTGAACCCAGCCACTTTGTTGCCATATCCTGCGACTCAGTCTCAGTCAAAAGAACCTCACGATTGTATATTCCTTACTGAGGAACAGACAAAGGGTCGCATCGATTTGAAAGATACACCCCTTCCAGATGTAGATGGGGAACTGTGGGTTGATGGGTCCTGCCTGAAGTTACCACATGGCACGACTTCAGCTGCTTATGCAATTACCACGCTTGAGATAGTAGTGGGAACAGCTTGCATACCTCAGAAGTTGGCTCAAGAAGCTGAACTAATAGCTTTGACACGAGCGTGTGAACTTAGCACTGACTTGTGTGTGAACATTTACACGAATAGTCGCTATGCTTTTGGAGTGGTTCATGATTTTGGCCTACTCTGGAAGGAAAGAGGTTTTCTTACATCCCACGGGATGCAGATAATGCACAGAGAATTAGTACATAATCTCTTGACTTCACTTACATACCCAAAGAAAGTTGCTATTATGAAGTGTAGTGCACACAAGAAAATCATTAACAAAATAGGACAAGGTAATGCCTTTGCAGATCACATAGCTCGTGAGACTGCGATGCAGCGAAGCACTACTTTCATGTACTTAGTGAAGTCTCAAGCTAAGCGTTGGCATGACGCTAGAGAGGAAGTATTGGATATACAGAGATCTGCCTCTGTGGAAGAGCTTGAGCAATGGTCTAAAGAAGGAATGTTAGACGATGAGGGCTGTTGGCGTAACAAAGAAATGAATAAATGGAAATTGCCTGCAGCCTATTTAGAACCTATGGTTCAAATGGCACATGGGCTGGCACATGTTGGAGCTCTAGCAATAACTAAATTGTTTACGCAAGTTTGGGAGCATCCTGCAATTGCCAGCACAGCTAAAAGAGTGGTACAGTCCTGATTGATCTGTTGGCAGTATAGTCCTGGAAAAGGGACACAAACTCCTACAGGAGGGTTTGCTACATCAACCGCACCTTTCGAAGTTTTGCAGATGGATTACATCAAACTTGAACGTTGCAATAATCTGAAATATGTCCTAGTGGGGGTATGTGCCTTCAGTAAATGGATAGAGGCATACCCTACGAAGGATAATACTGCTCTCACCACAGCAAAGGTGCTTCTAAAGGGTTTTTTCCCTAGATATGGTGTTTGCACATTTTTGTGGCGTGACAACTGACCTCCTTTTATTGGGCAAGTTGTTGAGTATGTCCTGAAAGTATTAGGGATCAAACCGAAGTTCCATACAGTCTTCCACCCGCAATCAGCAGGATTAGTGGAAAGATACAATGCTACTTTAAAATTGAAGTTGGCGAAAATACTGGCTTCCACGTCTTTGAAGTGGCCAGATGCATTACCCTTGGCATTGTTATCCATAAGATGGGTGCCACACTCACGATCTGGTCTCACCCCATATGAAGTGGTCTTTGGGAGACCGATGAATATTTGGGGAGTTCCTAAGCCACGCCCCATACACGATGTTCCTTGTGTTCTGATGAATGATTATTTGGCACAGTTAACTGACAGTTTGATCCCTATTCATCAACAGGTTCGAGAGGCGCTTCCTGACAGATCTACAGGTGAGGCCCACGAACTCCGTCCTGGCGACTATGTGATGCTCGAGGTCTCGAAGGTCTTCGACAGATCAAATAGCTTGGAACCGAGGTGGCGAGGTCCCGAGCAAGTGCTCCTTGCGACAAGGACAGCAGTTCGAGTAATGAACAAGAGGAACTGGGTCCATAGCACACACTGTTAGCGTGTGTCGCCTGCCTTGGTGCAACCTGCTGTGCTGACCGACCATCGAGAGATTCTGGCGACGTAGAAAGGTCAAGCTATCTCACCTGACGAACAAATCTGCGGAAGTCTTCCCGGACCAAACGATTCCTGGATCATCACAATACCACTTGAGATGGAGGAAAGAATCTGCAGGGCTGAAAAAGACTGGTTGAGCTACCGCCCTGGGTTAGTGAAATGGAGAGCCGATGTGGCAAGGGGGGTGGATCAGCCCTGCGTTAGTGTAGTGACACCCGTCTTGGCCCGTGGTGAAGAAATCAGCGGCTGCCCAAGGGATAAGAGCGCCAAAGATTGTTTTCAACGAGTTTTTAGAAAGATCAAATATCGCTGTTGTTGAAATGAATAACAAAAGAATCATTTGTACTGTAGGGTTTGTTGTTGCTCTGGTGATTATGGTGATAATCACCTGGTTTGTTGAGAAAGTGGCTCCTGCTCGACAGCTTCTTTTTGCCACAACTCCAGCTTCAGTGGAACATCATTATTTTATGCTTCCCTACCATGAGCAGAAGTATCGACAATCCTACTTAAATAACACATTCATCCAGATGTTCCATCATACACACAATGCCAGGAATGCTTCCAACTGTTGGGTGTGTGGAATGATACCTGCACACCAAAAGAAAGGAGGAACACCTTTTATTCCTCTACTGTTTTCCCATAATGGTTCTTGTCAAGCTTGGTATGCTCTTTTGTTTGCTTTCAGAAAACCTTCTGTAGGAGGAATTATCTTTTGTCTGAATAAAGTATGTTACCAAGATAAAGATGGTTATCCTCAAGCTAAAGGGACTAAATGGGAATGGGAAGAGTACCAACTTGACAATAATTCGACACCAGATGTCTTCATGAATATGAGGAACATTAAAGACAGTGGACCTTTTGTAATTTCTGTGACCAGAGCTAAAGCAGAACTGTGTATAAGTAGTGCTGGAAGAATTCCAGTAGGACGGAGTGAATTTATTTTGACATTGATTATTGAAGGAGCTCACAACAATTCGCATAATACTTATTTTGTATGTGGTAATAAAGGATACTATCAATTACCTGTTGGGTGGTCCGGGGTATGATACATATAATTTTTGTTACCACCTGTGTTCTTGGCCCCTCCATCATATCACCTGAATTTAAAGTTGTATAATGACATTTCCAAGAGTAGATACAAACGAACAATAAGTATAGATGAAGTTGACCAGACAGATACCACTTTGCAACAATGTGTCGATTTCAATTTGGGTTTATTCTTTTTTGGGGGTGCTGCATGAATAGCAGAAAAATTAGGCGATTGACTCGTGTTGTGGAAGCTGTCCCCAATCAAACAGCTATGGCACTTGGGAACATTACAGAGGAACTACAAATTGTGAGGATTGTAGCACTTCAAAATAGGATGGTATTAGATGTGATTTTGGCTGATCGAGGTGGTGCATGTCGCATCATCGGTAGCAGTTGTTGTGTATACATCACAAGAAAGGCGGATGTGCTATATTTGATCAGCACATCACTAAGCGTATCTTTCCCTGTACAAAAACCTATATTTCTTAAATATTGAGTGCAGCTGTGGTGTACAATGCTTATCCGCCTCAAGCATTAACCTTAGACAATCTGCCCGCCAATGGTGTTACAGAGTGTCAAACTCTAAAACACAACAAGACACCAGCGCACATCTGATTCAGTCTCTATAATCCGCATTTCGCACCAACATTTCACTCCAAAGCTTTTTTTTTTTCTTCCTCCGCACAAACACTCCTTTTCAATCCAAACGCGTGTTTTACCCTCTTGCAGGTTTCCTCAAGGCCGATTTTCAATATGTTCAGCACCGTACTTGACAACACTTTTATATTCAATAGTCCTGTAGTCTTGCGGTATCTCTATTCTTTCAAAAGCCAGCGAAATGTCACGGTCAATGTATTTCTAGTTCCACACCGGAGCCATGATAAATTCCATCGAGAAACACCCACGTTCTTATCTTACATGTCCATTCGCAGCCGAGTTTCCTCTTGACTCGGCTGCGAATGGACGTGTAAGATAAGACATCTTCAAGTAAAGTTGCGTGTCGTCCATGTACATGTGGTAATGAATGTGAGAATAGTTCAGAATGGCAGTGAGAGGTTCAATAAAGAGTTTGAAGAACGTGGGCGAGCGTGCGGATCCTTGCGGCACTCCAATCCTGACAGGGGTAGTGGATGCAAGGGATTAGTTGAGTTTAATCCTTTGTGTGCGGTTATGTCAAAAAGAGGCAAACCACTTTAGGACCGGCCCCGAGAGACCCATCCTAAGTTCAAGAAGCTTAATCAGGTTTTCATGTTTGATGGTGTCGAACGCAGCAGACAGGTCCACAAGGATCAGAAGACAAGGGACATTTTGCTCAAGGGATTTCAGGGCGTCATCTACAATGTGAGTTAGATAAGTTTCAGTAATATGCCCTGCTCTGAATACAGATTGATGGAGGTCAAGTAGTTACAATTTCTCTATATGGTTGCGGAGCTGCTTGTGGATGCATTTCCCTTTGGTCCGGTCACTCCACTACCGCACAGCCCCGTGTGCTCGGATTCTGCTGCCACTGCCTGCTTGGCCCTCTTGCTGCCGCCTCTCCTTAGGGCCCCTGCTCTCCAGGCTTGCCCTCTTTCTCCAGGCTTGCCCAGGCTTGCCCTCGCTCTCCCCCGCTCTGCTTTCCTGCTCTTTCCAATCCCCCCTCTGCTCCCCACCGCTGCTCTCCTGCGGCCCGCCCCCTTCTCCTGTCTCCCACTCCCCATCCACCACCCCGCTCCCGCCTCCCAGCTGCTCCTCGCTCCCACTTGGCCATAATGGCGGGGACCGCACGTACGCGCAGGGGCCGCGCGCAGCGGGCGCGCCGATTGTGCGCCAAAGGCAAGCCCGTCCACGCATGGACCGCACCCAGCGCCAGAACCCCTGGACCCCGCCAGCCAACCCGACTGAGCTACGACGCCGCCATCCTCCACGCACTCAACACTGGCCGACATCGAGCCTGCCACCAAGCCACCCCGAAACGCACCCACGGAGCCTTCACCTGCCACGCCTGCTACTTCACCTGCACTTGGTCCTGCACCACGCCAGCCAAAACAGCCGCCAACAACAACCACCTCAAGTGCATCCTGCTCAACACCCGCTCCATCCACAGGCACGCTGTCGAACTATGGGACCTCCTGGACAAAATGGCACCAGACGTCGCCTTCTTCACGGAAACCTGGATGAACGCCTCCTCAGCCCCTGACATCGCCATTGCCATCCCGGACGGCTACAAGATCATCCGGAGGGACCGCGTCAACCAGAACGGAGGAGGCATCGCCATCACCCACAGAAACACTATCCGCATCACGACCAACACCGACGACACCCTTGCCACCGCAGAGCACCTGCACTTCCAGATTCACACCAACCCCTCCCACCCTCAGAGGAACCCTCATCTACAGACCCCCGGGACCACGCTCACACTTCAGCGAGGCCATCGCAGACTTCATCAGCCCGCTCGCCCTCGCCTCCCCTGACTACATCCTCCTAGGAGACCTCAACTTCCACCTGGAGAACGACCAGGACAACAACACCACCGCCCTACTAGACAACCTCGCCAACCTCGGACTCAAGCAACTGGTCAACACCCCCACCCATTACGCCGGCCACACGCTCGACCCCGTCTTCTCCTCCAGCAACCACATCTCCTTCAGCCACACCACTGAGCTCCACTGGACCGACCACAGCTGCGTACACTTCAACTTCAGGAAAACAACGACCCACCGCCCTCAACAAACCCCCCGAAGATGCTGGAGCAAGATCACCACGGACCGACTCACCACCTCCATGAGCCTAAACCCTCCCACCAACACCACGGACCGCAACGAAGGAGCCCGCAACCTCACACAGTGGATCACCGACTGCGCCGACACCCTTGCTCCACTGAAAAACCCTCCCAGCAACCTCAACAGCAAGAACGCCGTGTGGTTCACCAACGATCTCAAAGACTCCAAGAAATCCTGCCTTGACCTCGAGAAAGCCTGGCGCCACAACTAGTCAACGGAAAACATGACAGCCCTCAAGAACGCCACCCGCAAACACCACCAGCTGATCCGCACCACCAAAAGGTCATCCTTCAGAGAACGACTGGACAACAACACCCACAACAGCAAGGAACTCTTCAACATCGTGAAAGAGCTCTCCAACACCAGCAACAACGAAATCACGCCTTCTCAAGACTTCTGCAACTCTCTAGCCACCTTTTTTCACCGTAAGATCGTCGACATACACGACAGCTTCGGCGCTCAGAACTCGTACCCCACCACCGAACCTACACCCCCCACCACCACCCTGTGCGCCTGGACTCAGGTCAGCATGAAAGATACCACCCACACGATGAACACCATCCACTCGGGCTCCCCTGCCGATCCCTGCCCACACCACATCTTCAACAAGGCCGACTCCATCATCGCACCCAAACTTCGGGACATCATCAACAACTCCTACATATCCGCCACCTTCCCGGAGAGCTGGAAGCACACAGAGATCAGCG
This sequence comes from Lissotriton helveticus, assembly GCF_964261635.1. Lineage (NCBI taxonomy): Eukaryota > Metazoa > Chordata > Amphibia > Caudata > Salamandridae > Lissotriton > Lissotriton helveticus. Next base: position 911,460,778 of record NC_136063.1, read on the forward strand.
CCCTCCTGAAGAAACCCACCGCAGACCCCTCAGACCTCAAGAACTTCCGCCCCATCTCGCTCCTCCCCTTCCCTGCAAAAGTCATCGAGAAAACCGTCAACAAACAGCTGACAGCCTTCCTGGAGACAAACGGCTTCCTCGACCCATCGCAGTTCGGATTCTGAGCAAACCACAGCACCGAGACCGCCCTCATCGCAGCCACCGACGACATCCGGACCCTGCTGGACAACGGAGAAACCGCCGCCTTCATCCAGCTCGACCTTTCGGCCGCGTTCGACGCGGTCTGCCACCGCACCCTGACAACCCGCCTCCGCCACGCCGGGATCCAAGGAAAGGCCCTGGAATGGATCACCTCCTTCCTCTCCGACAGAATCCAAAGAGTCCGTCTCCCGCCCTTCCTCGCAGAAGCCACCAAGATCATCTGCGGCGTACCCCAAGGCTCCTCGCTCAGCCCCACCCTCTTCAACGTCTACATGAGCCCCCTCGCAGCCATCGCACGCAAGCACAACCTCAAGCGCAATCATCTCCTACGCCGACGATACCCAACTGATCCTCTCCCTCACCAAAGACCCCACCTCCACCAGAGCCAGCTTCCAGGACGGAATGAAAGACATTGCAGACTGGATGAAGCTCAGCCGCCTGAAACTGAACTCAGACAAGACGGAAGTCCTCCTCATCCTCGGCCCATCCATCTCCGCCTGGGACGACTCCTCGTGGCCCCCTGCTCTGGGCCACCCACCCAAGCCCACGGACCACACACGCAACCTAGGCTTCATCCTTGACTCCTCCCTCACGATGGCCAGGCAAGTTAACGCCGTTACCTCCTCCTGCTTCAACACAGCTGCTCCCTGAGAGGGTCCATTTTAGCAATGCGTTTTTTTTTGTTGTCGGCACTTCTCATTTTCCTTAGCTGACAGAGGCTAGTAGTGGAAGGCTCATTTCTTCAGAGCCTCTCTGAAAGCCTAAGTTTACGGAATTCGTCATTTAGGGAACCATTAAATCAAAGTTTGGATTGTTTGAGAAGAATACTTTCAAGTTGTTTTGGTGCAATGGTGTCAAATATATTAGCCACAGTGCTAATGTAGTGATCAGAACGATCTGTAGTGATCAGACGATCATCAAGGTTGGTCATGTCAGGGGGAGGCTGAAGTCTATTCATAGTGATGGCAGTAAGATCATTGATATTGACGTCTCTCATGTTGCGAGACAATTGCAAGTGGTCTTTCCAGCATGTGGAAGGCAATTTGATGATGGTCCAACCAGTCCCACGGAATGATGTCACCTAGTTGAATGATATTGTCTCTAGCAATAATGAGGTCGAGGGTTGTGCCTTTGTTTTGGGGAGGTCACTTACAAACCTGAGAAAAGTTGAGGTCCGAGAGGAAAGACTTAAAGGAGTTGACTAAAAGATCATTGGTGTCATTCCAATGGAGGTTGAAGTCTCCTAGGAAGACAAGGTATAGTTGATCTGAACATGAGCTAATAAGCACCATGATTTGCTCTATGAAGAGCAAATTGTCACCCGGTGGATGGTAAATCGTGTGAAGCACACAGACAACCTTGCCCTTGTTCCAAATTTCTTTTACTAGTAGCTCACAAGAAGATAGTTGAACATTCTGAGATTGTTTTATAGTTAGGCTGGAGAGATGAATGCAAGCAATACCCCCCTCCCCCAATTTTTCCCTGATGATCACATTGGATAATGGCATAATCAGGCAGGACTAAGATGTCAAAAATGGTAAACAGTCTAAATATCAAGTTTTTTATTTCGACTTACAAGAATATCGAGTTGGAAATATTGTAGGGACACAATATCTAATTCAATAATATCGATGACCAGAATATCGACCTGAAGGAAAGAAATATTGTTTTTGTTAATATCGAAGTTAGTAATATCAATAGCAAAAATATCGATGTTACTAATATCGATATTAATATGAGTGTTATGTATTTTATTATGTATTTTATGTTTGTGTTTATATTATTGTACTAGTTTTAGAATATATGTATTATATTTTTTTAAAGTTAGTAATATTTCTATTAAGTAAATTATGCGTTTTAGTACCGTAGCAGGTTGTGGGTTTATAGAGGAATAGGTTGGGAAGTAATTTAATTATACTACATTTTTTCATTTATTTGGGAATTAGTAATTATTTTTAAATACATTTTAGGTTTTAGTTCTGTAGAGGGTTGTGTAGAGGTTGCTGTCGATATTAACAAAAACGATATTTCTTACCTTCAAGTCGATATTCTAGTCGTCAATATTCTTGATTTCGATATTGTGTCCCTACGATATTTCCAACTCGATATTCTTGTAGGTCGAAATAAAAAACTCAATATTTAGACTGTTTACCAGGTGCTGAGGGTCTGCTAGAGAGGATAGAGCGTAGGTGCTGAGGGGCTGCTGAGGAGAATAGAAGGAGGGTGCTGAGCATCTGCTTAGGAGGATAGAGGGAGGGAGATATCTCAGAAAGCCAGCCTCAGTGCACCAATGCATGAAAACCTTCTGAGTGTGCAAGCCTACACATATCTCTATGCAGCTATCTACATTCTAAGGATGAATGATGGGGCCAGTGGGGCAGGCTTTCATTCAAAGCTGTCTGCAGTATTCATGATAACTCCAGTGTGATATGCCACTCACCGACTTCAACACGGGCATGGTTTAAATATTAAAACACCAGTCTTATCGCATTGTGCTAAAGACGCAGAATAACACCGTTACTTAGTCTTGAGGGAAGGAGCCATCGCCTGGTAACAATGACATCACGTTCTAGTATGTTGCCTGGAACTAATAGTGCAGACTACTAAAAAACAATGTCTACCACACATGAATGCATGTGCCAACCACAATCTCAAAAAGATGCTAAGTGAAAAAGGAAAACTAAAATGAAGACAACATATAATCCCTGTAACAGACCCACAGTGCTACAGGGCTATCATACTTTAGCTATCTCATGATGTACCCCTGGCACTTCATTTGGGGCAGGACAAGACCTTTCACTGGCTTACCACCCACTTTTATTGGCCTCAAATGAGCAGGGCCTCAGAAGGATTCTGCAGGACGTGTCCTACCTGCCTGGACAGTGGCAAGTCAGAAGGGAAGAACAAGGCTCCCTTGCAACCATTTCCTGTTTTTGGCACTTCATTTGAAGGGGTAGGCATCTACATTGTTAGGCCTCTGGACCCCAAGTCAACCATGAGCAACAGGTTCATCCTGTGCTTGGTGGACCAAGGTACCCAGTACCCGGAGTCTATCCCTTTGAGGATGGTGACTGCACCTGCAGTGGCTAGGGCTCTTATGGGGATATTTACACATGTGAGACTCCACAAGGAGGTGGTTTCAGACCGTAGTACCAACTTCATGTCGGTGTACATTAAGGGCATGTGGAAGGAGTCTGGGATAACCTACACGTTTTCTACTCCTTACCACCCTCAAATCAATGGGCTTATTGAAAGGTTCATCACACCCTCATAGACATGACCATGGGTTTGTCAGAACCCTTGAGGTGGACGTGGATGCCCTTTTGCCATACCTGTTGTTTGAGTACCAGGAGGGGGTTGGTTTCAGCCCATTGGAGCTCCTGTATGGGCAACCTGTGCGAGGACCCCTCAGTCTGGTCAATGATGGCTGGGAGCAAGCATCAAGGAGGGCTCCCCAGGATGTGGTCAGCTACATGCTGGCACTCCAGACTCAGATGAAGCACCTCTGGAAGCATGCTAAGGAGAATCTAGAAGCCAGACAGTCATGAACAGTAGTATGACCAGATAGACAAACTTGTTGAGTTTCAACCTGGTTAAATGTGTGGGTGATGGAGCCTGTAGAGCCCAGGGCCCTACAAGACTGTTGGCCTGAGCCATATGAGGTGAAAGAGCGCAAGAGTAAGGTGATCTACCTGGTGGACCTCACAACTTCCAAGAAGCCTTTAAGGGTTTTGCTTGTTAATTGTCTCAAACCCTATTTTGAGAGGTCTGAGTTAACCGTGCTCTTGGTAACAAATTATGGAGTGCTCTCTCCTGCACTGATCATAGAACAATGGAGAGACTGCAGTCAGTTGTTGAGGCAGTTGGCCTCTTTATTCTCCCTTACCTCAGCACTCACTACATGGTGCACCCATGATATTGACACTGGGGACAGTGCACCAGTGAAGAGTAAAATCTACCAGTTGTTGGATAAAGTGATAACCAGCATTAAGGAAGATGTCCCCAAGATGGTAGAGTTAGGGGATATTGAGACCTCAAACAGCCCTTGGCCCAGCCCAGTGCTGCTGGTCCCCAAGGCTGCTCCTCCATGTACCACCACAAATATTAGGCTCCGTGTGGATTACTGAAGGCTCAATACAGTCCCCAGGACTGACGCATACCTCATCCCCTGAGCTGATATGCTCAAATATCGGTTGTCAGCTGCTAAGTTCTTCAGCACGTTTGATCTAATGTCTGGGTACTGGCAGATTGCCTTAACCGATGGGACTAAAGAGAGGTCTGTGCTCTCAACCCCAAAAGAGTACTTTCAGTTCCAAGTAATGCTGTTCAGGTTGAAGAATGCCCCTGCCACCTTCCAGAGGTTGAACAACCAGGTTTTGGTTGGGTTAGAGAATTTCAGTGCCCCATTGTGTAGAAGACATTACAGTCTTCAGTTCAAGCCATTTGTGCCACCTCAAAAAAGAGCATCAGGCTCTGAAGAGGACAAGCCTGACTATCAAGGCCAGTAAGTGCCAGATAAGGTAGGGTTTAGTGGTCTACTTGGGTCACCAAGAGGTAGGAGGCTAGAAGCAACCCCTCTGGGCCAAGATTGAAATCATTCTGGCTTGGGAACTTTAAGACCCAGACAGAAGTGAGAGCCCTGGTTATCGGAAAATACATCAAGGGGTATAGCACCATTGTTGCAACCTTGATAGAGCTAACTTCTAAGAAGCAGCCATGTCAGGTGATATTGACAGGGGCATTCTAGAACACTTTTGACACCCTGAAGGAGGCCAGTGCACACACCAGGTGCACAAAACACATGACTTACCCAAATAATTTGTTGTACAGACAGATGCTTCAGTGCATGGCATAGCAGTCATGCTCTCACAGCTAAATGAAGTAGGCTTGAATCAACCTTAAGCCTTCACCAGTAGGAGGTGACTTCCCCAAGAACAGAGGTGGAGTGCACTAGAGAGGGAAGCCTTTGCAGTGGTCTGGGCACTGAGGAATCTGATAGCATACCTTTTTGGTGCTCACTTCACAGTTCAGACAGCCCACAGAACCCTCATATGGTTAATGGACACGAGGAGTGAGAATAGCAAATTGTTAAAGTGGTTCCTTCCCCCTACATGGAAAGGACTTTACAGTGGTTTTAGACCCCTTTATCAGGCCCATAGGGTTAGGGTATTAGGGTATCCTTACCCTCCTCCATTACGTCTTTTTATTATCAATGCTTGACCATCATAAATTGATCATTTTTGTTTTTCTGGGTATTAAAAGTTTTAGTACAGGTATCTCAAACATAGGTCCAGGATGGCTGACTCCATCGCAGCTTTTCATGATGGTAACAGAATCTACATTTTTATACAATTAATCTAAATTGAATTTGTAAGAAATCAGGTTATTAGTTGTGAAGGATGTTAGTCCTTCACAAATATCTAGCCCACAATTGTCTCTTCACTGTGAATAAGAACCCATTTGGAGCACTCTCAGGGTGCCGAAGTAGAGCAGTTCAAGACCTACTGAGGGTAGGTGTTGTGGGTCAGTACTCAAGCTCATGGTACTCAACAAAACTCAACAAATTATTACTCAGTCAGTGTTTTTCTTATAAAAAAGAAGTACCGTTATTAAATGTACGCTACTAAAAATGATACATTGATATTTACAATTGGGTAGATGGAAATTCCTCTAGTGACACCATCTTAACACGTTACACCCCTAGTGGCTCTTGAAATGTTTAACCACAACCCCCCCACACCTATACAAGACGTAATATCACAATATACAATAGTGTCATTATTAATAAGGCAGGTAAAATAAGTTTCCTACGGTGTCATCACATCTGTAAAAGCAACAACATGGTAGCCACTGGAAAATCAACAACATCAGTGGAGATAAAACCAACATTCAATAGGATTCATTGTAATATAAAACTTAGCATTGTCAATCATCAGCATTAAAATGAAAGTAGTGTATTGACAATGTATTCTAGAGTCTTATGTTTTACGATGCTGCTACTGCAGCTTTAGGAGAGAGTGACTACTCTATAGCCTGAAGGTAAAAGCTCAAGCTCCAGGAGTTCTTTAAACTAGGGAAAGCCTCTCTAGGTGTCATATGTATAATGCTCTATGACAGTTAGGGTGACTTTTGAGAAACCTTGTATGAGGCTCTGGTGGGGGCTGCTATAATCCTGGCAGTCCCCAATACACTTCACAGCACAACACTAACAAAATATGCCTAACCTGAAGCCCACACATTGAGCTTATTAGCCGCTTAATAGCCCTGGGAATAAATAATGGATGAGCATGGGGACGTGATACTGACTCTTGCCCTGCTATCTGTAGGAGGATTTGTTGCTGCTGAAGGAAGGACCCATCTACACCTCGCGGAACCCGCTTCGCGGGTCCCGCATCGTCAAGGCTGCCCATCCGAGTGTTGGCCCCTGCGGGGCGAGTGTGCGAGTGACAGGGCTGCGAGCGCTGGGAACCGGGACTCACTCTCCCAGGAGTCCCGGTGATCCCGAGGCCAAGTCACCTGGCCCGCTCTCCCTGACCGCCCCGCCCCGCAAAAGCAGCAGAAAAGGAACCCGCCCCAGCAGGAAATTGGGACGTGATACTGACTCTTGCCCTGCTATCTGTAGGAGGATTTGTTGCTGCTGAAGGAAGGACCCATCTACACCTCGCGGAACCCGCTTCACGGGTCCCGCATCGTCAAGGCTGCCCATCCGAGTGTTGGCCCCTGCGGGGCGAGTGTGCGAGTGACAGGGCTGCGAGCGCTGGGAACCGGGACTCACTCTCCCAGGAGTCCCGGTGATCCCGAGGCCAAGTCACCTGGCCCGCTCTCCCTGACCGCCCCGCCCCGCATAAGCAGCAGAAAAGGAACCCGCCCCAGCAGGAAATTGGGACGTGATACTGACTCTTGCCCTGCTATCTGTAGGAGGATTTGTTGCTGCTGAAGGAAGGACCCATCTACACCTCGCGGAACCCGCTTCGCGGGTCCCGCATCGTCAAGGCTGCCCATCCGAGTGTTGGCCCCTGCGGGGCGAGTGTGCGAGTGACAGGGCTGCGAGCGCTGGGAACCGGGACTCACTCTCCCAGGAGTCCCGGTGATCCCGAGGCCAAGTCACCTGGCCCGCTCTCCCTGACCGCCCCGCCCCGCAAAAGCAGCAGAAAAGGAACCCGACCCAGCAGGAAATTGGGACGTGATACTGACTCTTGCCCTGCTATCTATAGGAGGATTTGTTGCTGCAGAAGGAAGGACCCATCTACACCTCGCGGAACCCGCTTCGCGGGTCCCGCATCGTCAAGGCTGCCCATCCGAGTGTTGGCCCCTGCGGGGCGAGTGTGCGAGTGACAGGGCTGCGAGCGCTGGGAACCGGGACTCACTCTCCCAGGAGTCCCGGTGATCCCGAGGCCAAGTCACCTGGCCCGCTCTCCCTGACCGCCCCGCATAATTTCCTCAACCGACGCATTTAAAAAGCAACGAACCCCGCTGCGCGGGAGCGCGCGGGAGTGCCCGGGGCGAAGCCCGGGCAAAGGGCGGGCCCTCTGTGGCCCTCAGAGGCACGAGAAGGCAAGGCGAGGCCACCCCCCTGAGGTTTACAGCCTGGCATTCATAAGGTACTGTTTAAGCTCGCCTATCATCACCCTCTGCCCAGCTGCCATTTGTCTGTCGATTCTGACACCTACTTTGGGATATTGCTAGTTTGCCTCACCTGGTAGGCAATATGGTAGGGAAAAAGTCGGCACCCGCCGCTACGGAGCCTCTTAATACTATGTACTCATATGTGGTACACAAAGTCAGTAAGATCAATAATGAGAGGAGGCAATCGCTAGGCTTGAGCCAATCTCCAGTCATGCCGCCAGAAAGCCCGTCCTCAAGTGCATCATCTACAGTGATGCTGGCTACACCGTTAGAGACTCCCCAGTCAAATAGATTAGACCACATCTCACAAGACCATGGCAGCGACGAAGAAGATCCCCATGTTTTGGTAAACTCGTCTGCCAATAATGATAATGACTCTGATCGAAACCATCAGTCATTTACTGTGGAGGAAGTACCATCACCGGAGCAGCCCGCACCACGGGCAGTGAGAGCCTGTAGAAAATCTCACACAAAGCGAGGGGGGAAACAACAAGGCAGGAGAAAGTTGGCTACACCACCCCCAAGACGCGAAGGGCAACATATGGAGCTTGATGTTGAAGCAGAGTCTAGACGCATCATAGACGATGAATTATTCAACCGGATACAAGACATGATCGACATAAAAATCAGGACAATCATCAAGCCCCTGATTGGGAAATTAGACAAATTAACATCGGAGGTCAAAAAGGCGGGGGTAGTACAAAATAATCTGGTTGAAGAGGTGGCAAATCTATCCTCCCTTATTACAAAATTGGCGACTGGAGATGTAGAGGCTCTACCTAATGAGAGCGCACCACAGTCCACCCTACCAGAGCACCCCCTACCATTAACTTCATTAACGGCACCTAGTCAGGAGGTAGCAGGAGGAGCCGCTTCGTCCTCGACATCCGGTGACATAAGAGGTCCAATACACGAGGACATTTCAGCCCAATTCATTTTGGAAACCTCTCCAGTTGTGCTAGTACTGGCAAATGTTCCAGTTTTAGCACAAAACAAAATAGAATCTAAACAGGACCTGAAAGATAAAGCACTACATTGGCTCACCACTAACATGATCATGGCCCACCAAGGGATGGATAGTTTAGCAAGGGACATTGTTATGACCAGGAGGGTTTCTTGGATCGGGTCTAAGCCTAAAAAATTTAAGGGGGATTGTGTGATTATAAACTTTGCCGATGCAGACGTCCTCCCAAACATTTTGACTAATATCTTCCCACCCCAATGGCGGAGCGGTTCTATAATCCCGCTCACTTTAAAATTCTTTTATAGTGAGGCTCAGCTCCCTACTTTTTCAAACTCCCCTAGAGTTAGGAGAGCGTATAATGCCTCAAACCGGGAAGGGGGCTCCAGACATCGATATCCTAACGACCGTTTAGGGCCCATGTTTAACTTTGAGTATGGAAGACCTAATCATGCGCATGAGACAAATCTCTGGCCTTCCATGCCATTTGACCCAGCCGTCAATGGTTGGGGTCCTGGTTTGCCGGGCCTAGACCCTACTAGTCGGAACAACAGGTTTATACCACGGTTGAGAAATGACCAGTTTCTGTTACGCCCAAATACCCCACTACCTACGTGGAACACCTCAGTCATGGGTCAAGGTCAGGTAGCTACCCCCTTTGATTGGGGGTGCGGAATAGGGAATAGGTATGCTCCTTTATCTGACTTAAACAACTGTGATTGACTTAAACCTGAAACTGTCTCAGAAAGCGAGACCATAAATATACCCTTAATAAATTGTAGCCAACGTCATTTTGGTGAAGACCTTAGTGTGCCCACTTTTTACGAAACACCAGAGAGATATGTGTCCTTAGTCAACGACCACCCTGGGTTATTGTATCTGGGGGTGGTTCGCGAAAAGCCAATCCTGAACACCGTCCTAATACAGAGCCCCTCTGAGGTGGAACGGAATGAGGTGGACATATCTTCAAGCTTAGCTGAAGGGTGTTTGGTGGGGGAAAAAGAGCCTAGGATACCAACCGACTCCTGTAAAATTATAAGCTGGAACATTGCTGGCTCAAATGCAAAACGACAGGATAATGCCTGTTTGAGCTTTATTTCTAAGTACCATATAATTGCCTTGCAAGAAACGTGGGACACATCCGCTAATTTTTGGTGGGATGGATTCACTTGCTTCACTAATTCTGCCGTCCTTAGCCGTATGGGTAGAGCCAAAGGTGGTTTGGCCATTATGTTTTCCCTAGATCTGAAGGGAAGCTACAGGCAGATAAAAACCGACTCCGTAAACATCCTAATGGTTGAAAGGGTGACTAATAACAATAGCAGGACGATATATGTCAACTTTTATAACTCTGGGAACAGCGAATACAGAGGTAGTAATGTCGCTAACCTAGACAGCATTTTAAACACTGTGTCTCAGAATATCAATTTAGTTTATGAGTTTATCCTATTAGGAGATTTTAATATTCATTTGTGTAATTTAGCCTGTATGGGAAGGAGTGATAATGCAATTGAGGAGGGCGAGGAGGCCCCCCGGGGTCCCCACTTTGAACATTCTACAGAGGGGTTCGAGTTAGAAGAATTACTTGCAAACCATGACTTGTATGAACCCGACAAGGGCGTAAGGGCGCCAACCTTCACTGGCATCCATCATGGCTCAGTGATAGACTACATCTTTGTCTCACAAAGTATTCTAAATCGGACTATGGACTATCGAACAGTCATAACACCTTATAGTGACCACAACCCTGTATTACTTGAAGTGGCCTGGGGTGGCCAGATGGGAGCACCGCCAACAGCACTTAAACCAGTACATCCCCTGAAACCTCACGACCAAGACAGACGATTGAAATGGGCTAAAGTGATCCCGGAAAATTTCTATGAAAAAAATTTCCCTAAAATAAAAGACAAAGTGGACATCTGTCAAAAAATTGGCGCGCAAGGTAAAGAAATAATAGCGGCGTATGAGGCAATTTGTGGCCAGGTGGCTAAGGACCTTTTAGCCAAACCAAAAAAAGGTTTTTCTGGAACAAAGCGTTGGTTTGACTCTGCATGTTCAAAAGCCCACAGAGCATTGTTGACAGCGTTAAAAATCTCCCCCAGGGTCGGGGATGATATTGTCAGATTAAGGAAAAACTATAAGGCAGCTATTAAGAATCGCAAGGAAATTATCAAACGCGAATCGTGGGAAAATCTCCTTTCAGCGGCAGTGTTGAAGGACAGTAGGAGATTTTGGGAGATTATTAGACAACCGTTATTTTCCAATGATAATAATGCTCCTATGGACTGTGTGATCACTGATGAAAAATGGCTAAATCACTTCAAAAATGTCTATGAGGGCGGGGTTGAAGGAACTGTAGATGCCTCATTGACTGCGATAGTTGTACACCCTATTCTTTTTAATCCCGAAGAAGTGGAAAAAGCTTTAATGGCCACAACAAGACATAAGGCACCTGGCCCCGACGGTGTCCCTGCCGACTTCTTTATGTACTCACCTAAACTGTGGGCGGAGGTCTTGTCTAAAGTGTTTAACGCAGCCAATGATAATCAAGCCCCTAGTTCCTGGTCCACATCCACCATTGTTCCTATTTATAAAAACAAAGGTCAGCGTGATGATCCCGCCTCCTATAGGCCCATATCTCTTTTGGACTCAACCATAAAAATATTAGGTAGAGTCCTTCTGGCCAGACTTAATGAAAATGTTGAGAACTGTGGTGGGCTGTCTGAATTACAATATGGATTCAGAGAAAGAAAAGGGACAATCGAACAATGCATAAATCTGCACCTTTTGATATCTAAATATACATTGGCAAAGGGGGGTTCCATGTTTCTTGCATTCATGGACCTCTCCTCTGCCTTTGATCTGGTGAATAGGACAAAATTGTGGCAGTTATTGTTGGAGATGGGTATTGATGAGTCTTTGGTTGTGTTCATGGCTAACCTGCATCAGGAGCTTTTTGCAGCTGTTCGAGTTACAAATGATGGTAGACGCACCCCCTTGTTTAAATCCCTAAAGGGGGTGCGGCAAGGCTGTATTTTAGCCCCTTTACTATTCACCATCTATATTAATGGGTTGGGCAGTCACCTGTGGGGACAGGCAGCCGACGTACCGCATGCAGGAGGCGTTAAAATCCCAGCACTCCTGTACGCGGACGACGCAGTGTTGATAGCCCGTACTGGTGTAGGCTTACAGCATCTCCTGGACGCATTTGGTAGTTTTATGGAGACTCTGGACCTCAAGGTTAACGCCTCTAAATCACACACGATGATAATGGGATGTGAGTGTAACAAAAAAAGACATAAAACATTTTTTTGTAGGGGAGTTCCCGTCACCAATGTAACCACATTCCCATATTTGGGGGTAATGTTTGACCAGAAAGGATCTTGGGGCCCTCAGATTAGAGCAAAAAGGCTGGCTGTAATAAGATCTTCCTCAGCGGTATTGGGCTTTGCTGGGAAGTTAGGGGCTAGGCCCATGCAAGCTCTCGTAAAAATCTACAAGAGTAAACCGGTGGCCATAGCGGCCTACGGTTCCCAGCTGTGGGGGTATGTAAATCTTGACCCAATTCAGAGAGCAGAAAATAGATTCATTAGATCTCTGCTCTCAGTTCCGCAATCCACCCCAACATATTCGATCCATAAAGAGGTGGGCTTGCCCTATCTGTCTGATACCCTGAGCCTCGCACCGCTGACTTTGTGGCTGAAAATGTGGACAAACGAAGACCTACCTTTGAACCACAAAATTATGCATGACGTCTTATCCTTGGATAAACATAACAGCATCCCATGGCTGGCTTATGTAGCGAAAACTTTTGCAGATCTTGGTCGCCCAGAACTTTTTTCATCCCCGGAAAAAATTAGGAGACAGGACATAGTTATTATTAAAAAATTATTTAGGGACAGGCAGGAAGCACGGCGGGAGGAATACGAATTGCTGAAACCTGCGGTAAGGTCCCATAACCTTTTGGTTTGTACATCCTCACTCGCCCCTTACTTGAGCTTTGTCACATTCCCATACCATAGGTTTTTATTAACAAAGTTTCGATTTAATTTGATACATTTTTATTTGGGTTCTTTCAAGAGCTGGCAGAAGCCTGAGCTGGCCCCACCGTGCTGCTGTGATAACTTTTCGGTGCAGGATACCCTGCACTTTGTTATGTTTTGTAGTTTGTACCACGAGCAGAGAAAGAAATATTTGCTCCCTATTTTGAAAAAAGCTGGTTTCGTTCAAGTAAGACCAGCTTTGCTCTTTTTACAACTTCTACCTAACACACATATTACTTTTTGCATGGCAAACTTTTTGGTAGCTGCAATGAGGGCGAAATCTGTCGGTCAAATTTTACCTTAAAATTATTAGCTTTTTAGGATGTCTTTTGTGCAGGATTTGTATAAATTATTCCATCCATGTTTAAAATCTTTCTTTGTTTAACTGGATCTTCTTTTTGTAAAATGTAGATAGATGTATAGTATGTATTGCATTGTAATGTAATTGTATCCATTATTATTTGTTCTTTGTATGACTTGTAAAAAGTCGAATAAAGATATTCTGACTGACTGGATGAGCAGCTTTCTAATATGGGGTAGAGGGGATTTTCATCGCAATATGTGGTTACACTCAATGTGTTTTATATTTTTAGTACAGGTGGCCTGATCTCACCCAGGACACCTAGATGCATATTTATTTCTTATTTATTGACAGGGTGTGGAGCCCAGTCCTGTCCTGCTCAGCCAGTTCCTCACCTGCCCAACGCTATCCAGTGCCGGCACAGGAGCAGGCATCCTCATTCTCCCACCCTTGTGGAATGTGGAAGGAGGTGCTGTATGTGGTATTCTATCTGCTATCCCAGATACAGGCACGGGGCAGATTATGTGCACTCATCACTTATGGAGCTCTAACTTCTCCAAAAGCAGTGATTCATGAGCACAGTGGTGCTCAACAGTCGGTGCTTCTGCCCTGGCGGTTGCGATCCCTGGGCCAAGGGTAGTTCAGAAAGAGGGGCCCCATGAATGCCTGGCCTCTAAATCTTACTTTTTGTTAGAGAGCTTGATTTTGCTTTTTCCTTGTCAGACCTGTCCTCTGCCTGGGAACTGTCTGTCCTCTCCTGCTTGGTAGGTGTCTTACACAGCCTTCTGGGTATTTGCCAGGCACCAGTGTGTCAGCAGATTCAAGAGCCATGCCACAGAAGTCCCAGGTGAACCATCCATGGTTCCCCAATAGGTTAAGTTTCCCAATTGTTCCACAGGAAGCATATGTGGGCAAGCACTACTGGCCCTGGAGAGATCCATTTGCGTCCTGGATGCAGAGGAAGTCAGAGTTCCAAAGTCCATCCTTGCATGGGTTCAGGGGTGTTCTCATTCTAGCTGGACATTATTCCCTTCATAGCCCCAGGTCCAGTTTCTTCCCAAGTGTGTCTCCTTTGTGCTGGGGTTTGTAAGCAGGGGTGCAAACTTCTAGAAGGCAGGACCATTGCCCAATCTTGGGGTGCTGCATTATCACTGCACTCCTGCCCAATCCTACTGCACGGTATTCTGGGACATTTTCAGATGGCAACTTCAAGAAGGCTAAGGAAAGAAATGCACAAACGACTCAGCTTCCCGATGCCTTCCCATAAATACCTCAAATGGGATGCCCTCCTGTTTTTGGTTCCAAAGGTCTGACCTTTAAATTTTGGTTCCAAAGTCTTGAGCTTTCCCAGCCGAGGTGCAATGTGATGACTTAATCAGCTGATGCACATTTAATCTTCGCCTCTTTCTTTCTAAGGAACTGGGTCAAGCACTGTTAGTGACTACATTTTGAGGGGAGGCCCACACAACATAGCCATTAACAGTGGCTTTGTGCCCTACTACTTGGCACAGTAGGGTGGGGGGCAAAGTCCTGTAATGTGATAATGGCCGAGCCAGGGAAATAGGACAATTCTTCATAACATGTATAGTTATGATGAAAGTGACAGTGATTTTATACTCGGGATGCATGTTTACCCTAAGATCAATACCCAACTGGAACCTGTATGCTTAAGTGTGACAAAACTGTACTTTGGTGTAGATTCACCCCTAATGTAAAAGAAAGTTAAGTTCCACATGCTTTGAGTAAGCATTAAAGACCTACACTATGAATGCCCCTTCACATTATAAGGCCTACTCAGATCAGCATCAATTCTTGAAGGGTCTAGTCTGCAAAAGGCTACCTGTGCACAGATACCACACTGCACAAGATGGTATTCTCACACATGCAGCCTGCACATGTAAACAGAGATGTGTGCTTCCATCTTCACATTAAACCAACCCAGAGCATATTACCCTAGCAGCACAGCAGCAGGCCTTATCATAAAAGGTGGACAATGGTAGTTAGCACTCTCAGTCTATTTCTACAGAATGTACCATTGGTCAGACTTAGGCAGTGAGGCTCACTCACAATATAAGTACAAAACCAGATAGTTCAAAAGCAAAAATATCAAGGGGGATTAAATAGGCAGAACCCATTTGCTACAGAAGTCATCTACATGCTCAGTGGTTATTGTGCAAGTTTGGCATGGTCCTCCCTGCTCCCTGAACTAGGCTGGAAAGTTCTTCTGTATTAAGCAACATTATCAACTTCTTAAAAAATGTTGGCACTACCTGTTGAAGAAATACCTAGATCTTGATTATTTCCAAATTGGGATAGCATATTTAATTACCTCCACTACAAGAAAAAAACCACAATATTGTTATGTGTCATCACTGCTTAATTTGTGAAAGAAAGAGCGCTGGTGCCCAAAGCTCTGCAATTAACATTCGGTACACCAGTACCAAGGATGGTAGTGTTAAATCCACTATCAGACACTCCCTGCCCCTTTTACTTGCTCTTGCAGGTTACTGCTTTCTCCCTTTGAGCCAGTTTTGCCTTATTTCTCTAACTTTGTCTTTGCGATATCTGTGCATTTTCCCTCTCTTTCATCCAGTTAATATCTGAGGCAGCAAAATAAGAGAAGTCCCTAAAAATGTGTTCATGTGGCCCCCACTGGCAACCACTATCTCCAATTAGGCACTGTACTTATTTGGCAGTTTTTAACAAATACGGAATATTTTCTTCCTGGTAAATGTGTCTTCATTTAAATATTAAACTGTGCAGTAACCCTTCCTAGTTGAATAATAGAGGCAAGCCCGTCTGCGCTCGTCCGTGCCTGGACCGCGCCCAGCGCCAGAAACCCCGGTCCCCGCAACAGCCACAACGCCAGACCCGCCTACGATGCCAGCACTCTCCTCGCACTCAACACCGGACGAGACCACAACTGCTTCCAGGCCCCCCCAGAAACACACCACATGTACATTTCTCCTGCCGCATCTGTAGCTTCACCTGCGACAGAGCCACCAAACCTCCAAAAACCGGACCCAACAACCTCCGCTGCATACTCCTCAACACCCGCTCCGCACGCAAACATGCCGTCGAGCTCTGGGACCTGCTCAACACCTCCGCCCCAGATGTCGCCTTTCTGACCGAGACCTGGTGGAACAACTCATCGGCGCTCGACATCCCCATAGCCATCCCGGATGGCTACAAAATCACCCGCAGGGACCGCGCCAACGGAATCGGAGGAGGAATAGCCTCAAGGTCTCTAAACACACAGACAACACCATCAACACCGCCGAACACCTGCACTTCTGGATCCACATCGACCCCAACACCACTCTCAGAGGAACGCCCGGTCCCCGAGCACAGTTCAGCGACTCCATCGCTGACCTCGCCAGCACCCACGCACTTGCATCCACAGACTACATCCTCCTCGGGGACCAGAACTTCCACCTCGAGAACAGCAACGACGCCAACTCTGCCATGCTTATCGACAACATCGCATACCTCGGCCTCGGACAACTCATCACCACACCCACCCACGCTGCCGGCCACACGCTTGACCCCCGTCTTCTCCACAGGGACCCACGTCGCCTTCAACCACACCACCGAACTCCACTGGACTGACCATCGCTGCATCCATTTTACCTTCAAGAAACCCACAACGCACCACCGCACCCAATAGCTGCCCTGCCACTGCTGGAGCAAAGTCACTGAAGACCAGCTGACCACCACCCTCGCCCAGAACCTACCCACTGACACCACCGACCCAGATGCCGCCGCCCACAACCTCAGACAGAGGATCAACGACTGTGCCAACACCCTCGCTCCACTGAAGAAACCCTCCAAAAGCCGCACCAGCAAGAAAGCCACCTGGTTCATCGAAGAGCTCCAGACCTCCAAACGTGCATGCCGGAAGCTGAAGAAGAAATGGCTCCACAAGCGTACACCGGATAGCCACACAGCCCACAAGGATGCCACCCGCAGACACCACCACCTCATCAGACTATCTGAAAGATCTTACTTCAATGCCCGCCTGGATAACAACGCACACGACAGCAAAGAGCTCTTCAGCATCGTAAAGGAACTCTCCAACCCCAGCGCCAAAACCAACGACATCCCGCCCTCACAAGAACTGTGCGACGCACTGGCCACCGTTTTCCACCGCAAGATCGCAGACACCCATGACAGTTTCATCACCTTGACCGCCTGACCACGCCTGACTCCACCCCCCCCTGCAAACACCACACGCACCAACCGCCTGACCTCCTGGGCCAACATCAACGACAATGAGACACGCAAGGTCATGAACTCCATCCCCTCAGGATCACCATCAGACCCTGCCCACACCACGTATTCAACAAAGCAGACGCAGCCATCGCACCCCAACTATGGAAGGTCATCAACATCTCCTTTGAGACAGCGACATTCCCGGAGAGCTGGAAGCACGCCTACATCAGCGCTCTCCTCAAGAAGCCCAAAGGCGAACCCCAAGGACCTCAAAAACTTCTGGCCCATCTCCCTGCTCCCGTTCCCGGCGAAGGTCATCGAGAAAATCATCAACATGCAACTGGCCCCCCACCTCGAGGACAACATCCTAGACCCATCCCAGTCCGGATTCAACTGAACCACAGCACAGAGACAGCCCTCATCCACGCCACAGATGACATCAGGCGCCAACTAGACAACGGGGAAACATCAGCCCTCATCCTCCTGGACCTGTCAGCCACCTTGGACACAGTCTGCCACTGCACCCTAAAAACACGCCTCCAAGAAGCCGGAATCCAAAAAAAGGCCCTGAACTGGACCACGTCCTTCCTCGCGGCAGAACCCAGAGCGTCCAACTCCCCCCTTTCCGTTCGGCAGCCACCAACATCACCTGCGGCGTACCTCAGGGCTCATCCCTCAGCCTGACGCTGTTTAACATCTACATGGCCCCCCTTGCACAAGTGGCCCGCCAGCACAACCTCAACATTCATTTGTGACACTTGCTAGAGAGCAGCCAATCATTGCTGTGATCTTTAATCTATACTGCCAATAAGCTCCTGTCTCAACTATATTTGTCAAAACTCGGTTGGTAGTTTATGTCACATTTTGTGCAGCACTCAACATCACCTTGTTTACACATATTTCTCCAACACAAAGACAATACTGACTGCTACCCAAAAGACCTAGTACTGCTGCCTTCATCCTGCGAGGAAGCAACAGTTTTTTGTTTGCACAACCTTCTAATTGATGCCACAAAAGGCTGAGCTGACACAAACAAAATTCTACTGACACAGATGAAATCAGACATTCAACTAAACACACTTCTTCAATTTCACTCTAGTTTAACCAAGATGCAAGAGTACAGGTTTACTTCCTGTATCCGACAGTGTACAATTTCGTACCCATCATACATTGACATCAGAAGCTGGAGGAATTAAGTTATTGTGCATAATTCCTCTTCATTGTTTCCAAAGCCGGGCATTTTTCTTAATCCCCTACAAATATCTATTTGAATACCCTGAGCAACACACCCTTTGGCTAAAATTCTGCCTTCACCAGACATAGCACAACCTTTCAAATCACTATTATATCTAAGGAGCTGATTTCTAAAAATTAATAATTGGACTTCCACAAAAAAATGAACTTTGTCCGTTCATCTTTGCATTGACCCATTGTGATGGGTTCTTATGAATGTGCCATTGGGGCCTACATTAGGCACTGATCTCACTTCTGGAGATGGAGTTAGAGCTTCTGGCCAGTCTAGGCTAGATGATATACAACCATTAGGTCGAGCCTAGACAGCGCTTGGTCTCTCGCTTAGCGACCTGTTGTAGATGTTTGTAGGGTTCAACTCCGCCCATTGCTTAACATTTCTTTTCATTTGTCTATGTAAGTGTCCTTTAAAAATCCTTGCTTGCTCGAGGTCAATTCTGCCTCGTTGTCCTTTCTTTTTCTCTTCTGTTCCTCCCACGGAGCAGGGACTAAGTACTGGATCCTTACGCTTTGGTTGTTTATCTGTTCTTCAGGACATTTTTTTCTTGGTTTCCTGCTCTGTTACTGTTTGCCTGTGTTCAGCTCTGCGCCTGTAGCTGCTTGCATTTGTGCCCGCCCCCCCCTCACACTCCCACCATGTTACTTGTTTTGTTAGGCAGAGGGAGATTCAGGTATTTGCCCAGAATCACAGGCTGTTGACTCAGCTGCAAGATCTGAAACTGGCACTCCAACCCCAATGCCAATGAATTCCTAAACTGAGTGTTAAGTGCACAAAGACATTTTGTAAATACAAAGGAAAAATAAAGCTCGACTCGGGACCCAGAGCTGCTTGCATCTGTTCCTTCCACCTCCTCCCATATTGCTACATGGACCTGCCCACTCCTACTTGTGCTTGATGCTCCCGTCTTCGCCCCTCGTCCCTCACCCTCCCGCCACGTTACTTGTTTTGTTAGGCAAAGGGAGATTCAGGCGTTTTCCCAGAATCATAGGATGTTGACTATGTACCTATACCTGAAACTGGCTTTCTAGCCTCAATGTCAATGTATTCCAAAGTGGTTCAAAGATCCCACCCTTGCGAGTTCTGGAATGGTCTGAGGAAGAATAAAATAGAGGAATAAAAAGCTAAATATTTGTCCTGTATTACAATAAATCTGTCGTCCATCTTGGAATGATACAGAAGGGGTTCAATAGTGTGGTTGGAAAAGCTGGCCAAGATATAAACTCATTCAATTGTGCTTTTTACAAGCACAACATATGTCAACTTTCACTTTGTGGCATATAAATAGTAATTTTATTGTCATGTAGAACTAAAATGTAGCCCACTGTTATTCTAAGTTGTTGCAAAAGCCTTTCGGTAATAACATTTTGTCACTTACTAGAATGTGTCAGCCTTTATATTGAATTAGAATGCTACATTGTATTTTTTGACTCTTTTAGGGTAGGAGACACATTCCTGAAACCCATCAGAGAAATGGTCAATGGCAGAAGCCTCTCTTCTATTTCTTCATCTATGCTTGAGTGGAAGCCAGCAATGGAAGTAGGCATGTCCTTCCCATACTCTGCCCCTGATTGGCTCTTGCTCCACAATCTGTCACAGTCAGCGAGAAGCTGGGCTTAGGGGCTTCTCCCATGAGAGTAGGTAACCTAAGAGGAGCTTGGAGAAGGTAGAGCACCGTCTTCATGTTGCTATGTCTCACGTGTGCAACGGCCTCATCTCTGTGTTGCTATGTTTTGTCATGTGCTTCTGTGTCCCCCAGCTCCATATTCCTTTGTCTCACCATGTTGTGTGCTTCTCTGCTCCTACCATGCTGTTTCTGTCCTCCAAGTTCCTTCCCTATGTCCACATACTCTGTCTCAACATGTGATTGTGTTCCCCATCTCCATGTTGCTCTGTCTTGCTACATGGTCCTATTCCTTTGGCTAGTCACTTGGTCTCGTCATGTACTTCTCTCTGACATCCGTGATGTTTCTGTTTGCCATGTTGTTTAACCTCTTCCACCCGCCTCCCCCGATTTCATCTGCTTAACTCCCTGGCATTATTTCATTTTAGTTACCGATCCAGCTCAGAACTGCAAAAAAAAGCACTTGGTAAATTTTGTAGGTGTGCATGGGTGGTGTGCATGCTTACCAAATTATGCCACCATTCAAGCCCTAAAGAGTTTTTTAAAAAAAACCTTTAGCCATGCTGCAAAGGATGAGGGATGCTATGCAGCATAGCTAAAACCCATCGGCAAAAGCTACTAGCTCCCAAAGGCGGGCTCTTTCCACCTCCCTCATGTGGTTAACCTCAGCTCTGGAAGTGCAGTTTCCTTTTCAAAGTTTCGATCCTTTAATACCATGCTCTCCTTCTCTTCTGAGTGTGTCTTATGCATACACAGGTACTCCTTCTTTATGCATTTGTGGCATGGTCGCCCCTTATTTCTCCCTTTCTCACACCCTCTTTCTTCTCCTCTGTCTCCAGTTCATTCACCACTTCATGCACAAACTACTTATCCCTCTCTATCTTCTTTTCTATCTAGTCTGTGCAGCTCTCACCCATATGTGAGAGGTTGGCCTGGTATATGATATCCATTAATGTAAGTGGGCACCTTCCACCAATTCAAACAACCCTTATGGTAACTTAAGAGGTCTTAGACAACCTTATAAAGCTCTCTCAGTGGTAGCCGTGGAGAGCAGCCCTCAGGCTTAGTCCAGAAGTAATAAAAGCAGCTTGTTTTACCATAATGCAATCTTATAGTATAGATTAAGTGAAAAGAACAACACAAAGTATTTGGAAAAATATGTATTTAATATATAATACTCTCTAGAATGTTCAAGTTTCTCCAACACGGAGATAAACACAACGCACACAATAATTTAGCAAATAAATGCAGTAAACAGTACGAAAAACACTGTGGCCACGGGGGGACCAAACCATATACTAAGAAAGCAGTAAAAGAACCACAACTTAAGTCAGGACGATGTTGAGAGGACGTTGAATTGATGCGAACCCACAGACCCACCCACGGAAAATAGATAGGGACCCCACAGAGAACGTGTGTAGTGTGAGAACACGACGGCGGGCTCCGTACAAGTGTATGTGCAAATTACGGTTGGATTTTTAAAGATTAAGTACTCTTCCCAGTGGACCCAATCAAAACCCGGTGGAAGACAGAAGGTTGGAGAGCTACCCCATCAGTGGATACCCTAGTACCCATGTTACCTGCACCAGGGAAGCGGGTGCATAGATGCGAAGTGCGGCAGAAACTGCTGTCGAACCCACTAAAGAACTTCAGGAATGTGCAGCTGCTGGAAGAGGAGAAAGTGTCTGTGGGAATCCAAACATGTATTCTTGAAGAAAAGTACCTGAAAGCAGAGGGGACAGAGTCTATGTCACTTGGGAGGGACCTGGAGACTTGAAAGATGAATGTCCTCAAATGTGGGGTGCTTTAGGAAAGAGGATGGTACCCTTGACTCTGCAGCTGTGAGGACCAGGCGATGTGGAGGAAGACCAGGACCTGGATACAAGCTGTCCCATGATGGATGTTGAGTGCTAAGGGCTTGGTACCCAGTAGAAGCACCAACAAGCCTTGGCAAAGGCAACCCATGCAGGAAGTCACAAGTGCACGGTTGGGACCAGCAAAGTCCACGAGACTCACCATAAGCAGGGGAGTCAGGGCAGGCCCTAAGCAATCGGGAAAGCCCAAGGAAAATAAAGGTTAACCTCAAATGGACCCACAGACCAGAGGCACAGGAGTCGCGAGAGCACCGTGAGCAGCTCGCCAAAAAGGGCAGGCCACAGTCCCCACGAGGCGGTGCGGCTTGGTGGTGGAAGTTGCCAGAGGATAGGGCTGCTTGGAGCCCAAAGCACTTGTAGCAAAGTTGGCAACATACATTTGCACTTGTAAAAGTATGTAGTGCACAGGGGTTCAACCCCCATGAGAAATTCTGGCCTCAAACTTGGTGAGAGGACATCTCAGGCCTTGAGGGACAATACAACCACCACCTTTGTTGTTGAACCCTTCAGAGTCTGCAGGAGCTTGGGATCAACAGATGGGCCAGCTGTGTTGAGGTGCAAGCGAATAGAGGGAAGTGACTCCTTCACTTTAAGGGTGATTCCTTTAAGTGTCTTTGATGCCTCACAGGTCTTGCACAGATCCTGTATGGTGCACAGGCACAGACAAGACTGTAGTTTGAAAGGGAAACAAAGCCAGGCCCAAACAAAGTCCAGCAAAGTCCAGAGTGCCCAGACGGCGGAAGTGCAGTGGTTTCAGTTCTGAATCTTATCCCATGAGGAATCTAGGGACCTATACCCAGTTAAGCCCTTAAGTACCCTAGGGAAAGGGTTGGGAAGATTGAGGGGACCCTCCCAGGGGAGGGTCTGAACAGGGGGGTGGTTACTCTTATATCCTTTGTCCAGTTTTGTGCCAGAGCGGGAGTGCCATGGCTCCCGGAACTGGTTTGAACTTGACTATGCACAGGGACAACAAATGTGCCCCCCATCCAGACTTTCAGGTGCTGAAAAGTGCACCCCCCAGTCCCAATACACTAGAGGCCAGATGTACGACCAGTTTTTGCATGTGCAACGGGTTTGCAAACCCGTTTGCGCATGCAAAAACATCATGGGCCATGTACAAAACCTATTTAGCGAGCCATAGTTTATTTGTGACTCGCTAAATAGATTTTGCGACTTGCTATTTGGAAGGGGCGTTCCCTTCCTAATAGCAAGTCTCAAAATCATGTAATAATGTTTTGAACACTCGCAATTACCACTTACTTCAAGTAGGTGGTAATGCATTCACAAATTGGAACAGGTCTCCAGTGTCCCAAGTGACATAGACTCTGTCCCCTCTGCTTTCAGGGACTCCTCTTCAAGAATCTATGTTTGGATTCCCATGGACACTTTCTCCTCTTCAAGCAGCTGCACATTCCTGAAGTTCTCCAGTGGGTTCAACAGCGGTTTCTGCCACACTTCGCACGTATGCACCCAGCTTCCCTTGTGTAGGTAACATGGGTACTAGGGTATCCACGGGTAGGGTAGCTCTCCAACCTTCTGTCTTCCACGGGGTTTCTCCAGGGTCCACTGGGAAAGGTCCTTAATCTTTAAAAATCCAACCTTAACTTGCACATACAGTTGTACGGAGCCCACCGTCGTGTTCTCACACTACACACTTTCATTTTTTTTAAAAAATGCATCCCATTTTCCTTTAAGGAAATCGGGCTGAAATTAAAAAACAAATACTGCTTTATTTAAAAGCAGTCCCAGACATTGTGGTCTGCTAAGCCTAGCAGGCCACCATACCTGGAAGGGCCTATCAATACCAATGGGCTCGCAAATTGCGGGAGGCTCCTTAATATTAATAAGCCTCGCAATTTGCGACCCCATTGAGAATCGCAAATGATGTTAAACACATCGTTGTACATTTGATTTTGCGCCTCGCAATTTGCCTCTTGCAATTTGTCACAAAATTGCGAAGCACAAAATCAAATGGTCGTACATCTGGCCTTAAATCCTGTCTGGGAGGTGAACACACCTCCCTGTGACAAGATACCTATTATTCCACCTTCGTCTGCTTGAGCTTGGCTCAGCAGCAGGAGGGCAGACATGTGTCTCTGGTCGGCACAACCATTTTGTGCTGTCCGGGACTAGAATGTTGGCACCAGGAACTCTGAGAGCCTAACGGAGTGCTCGTCCAGTGCTTGGAATCATATGTGTGGGGGTATGATTCCAACATGTTTGATACCAAACATGATAGGATTAGTTGCAGCCGTTTCTGAGATGGTCATTGCGTAGTTATGCGGTACCCCTCTATATAATGTATGGCTGCTACACTGACAACCCGGGACATGTCCTGCTCATGCAGGGGCACCCTCTCACTTAGAACCAGGCACCCTGCCTTCAGGATTGTGTGTATGATTCCCTCCTGAGGCGGAAGCCGGGAGGTTGCTGTGTCACTCTGCTCTGATTTTTAATATTTTTATTATTGATCCCATCGCTTGATTTACTAAGCCTTAATAATTGTTTTGTACCCATCGCATGTGTCACTTGACTTTTAAATTGTATTTTATCGTTAGCTTGAGTTACTAAGCTTTTTAAACCTGTTCCTCGCTCGACATTGTAGCTGGAAATTGCACTCTGCACTTTGTTCTCCCCTCTTCCCCCGCTTGAAGTACTAAGCGTGGTATTAGCAACTCTCCACCCCCGCACTCCCACATTCACTGGGTCAGTCTCGGCTGACTCAGGCGCTGAGGGCATTCTTTCCGTCCCGGGCGAGCTCAAAATCGCAGCGGCCATCTTGGGTGGAGGAAAGCGTCAGCACGCATTCTAGTGGCCAGCATAAAAAGGGACGGACATGCCTCCGCGCAGGGGAGGCGACCAGCGAACGCGTCGGATCCGCGCCGGAGTCGTGCCAGAGTCCTGCCCGTCTGCGCCCGTCCGCGATCATGACGCGGCCATGGTGGCTAGCAACTCAGTTAGTCTCGGCACCATCCCCATCATTTCCTACGGTAGGGAGTCATTAATGACCCTTAATCCCAAATATTGTAACTTCACGCATATCCCACCACCTTACCCCAGAACCTACCCCCTTCCTTACATTCCCTGCAGCCTTGGAAAGGCTGTATGTAATTCCATGAAGCAATGCCCCCTCCTACAGGTACCCACTCAACACCCCCCTGCCAGTAAGAACATTAGTATTAAAGCTGACTTAATTAACTGCCGTTCATTAGTTAAACACTCTTTGGACATAGCTCAAACCTTGGAGGACAACATGTGGGATCTCCTCTTTCTAACTTAAACCTGGTTGGGGGATGAAACCAACCCTGCCTTATGCCTCGCCGTTCCTCCTGAATATAATATCCTGTGTGCCAATAGACAGAGTCATAATGCGGGTGGAGGTGTAGCCATAATCTATAGATCACAATGGACTATTTCCTCCTTCCCTTATGCTCAAATAGATTCCATCGAAGCACTACCATTCTGCATTAAACTCGCCGCCAACATCACATGTTCAGGCCTACTAGTTTATCGTCCTCCCAAATCCAAGGCTTCCTATCTCCCTGTCCTCTTAGACTATGTTCTTCAGGCTAGCTCCCGTTATGCGAATTTTACTCTGCTTGGGGATTTTAACCTCCATGTGGAAAAAGCTTCTGATCCCACCAATTTTAATTTACTTTCCACCTTATCTGATGGTGGTTTAAATCAACTGGTCTCGAGCCCGACCCACAAGGCCCTACATAATCTTGACCTGATCTGCTCTAACTTGGCAGACATTACCATTAGTGACCCCCTCCCAGTGATCTGGCCGGATCATTTCTTCATCCCTTTCTCCATCCTTTTACACCACCAACACAGATCCAGACTCCCGGCCAAAACAGTAGGCCGTAACTGGAGTAAGATCACTATAGACAGTTTAGCAGCTCATCTTACTTCGGCCTCCCCCATAGAAGCCACGGACTTGGATTCTAGGCTAACCGACTTTAATAACAGGATCTCTTCCACCATGGACATTCTCGCTCCCATTAGGCCCATCAAAACCTTTCGAGCTGCCCCCTCCGCACCCTGGTATTCTGACAAACTGCGTAAATGCAAATCAGCATGTAAACTCCTGGAGAGATGTTGGAGACAATCATACTCCCCAGACAGTTAACTTAAATATAAATCAGCCCTTAAAGACTATAGGAAGAGGATAACCGATCATAAGAGAATCTACCTGGAGGAAAAAATTAACCGGGCACAAGGCTCCACAAGGGAAATATTCAACACCGTTAGATCTTTTATTGATCCTATGGCCCTCAAACGGCAATCTCCAGTGTCACAGTCTCTTTGCAATCGCCTCTCGGACTATTTTGAGGAAAAAATCGCCACTATATATGACTCCTTCCCATGTAACAACAGCCCAGGCTCTATCGATAAATGTACAGTCCACTCAGACTCTGACCCTGTCTTCACAAATTTTGAAGAGATTACCTTAGACCGCTCTCTGGCAGAATTATTAAAATGTAGATCAGGCTCATCCACTGACCCCTGGCCAGGCGGTGTTCACCCCCCCTACACCTCGGATCGCCGCCCACTTAAGTGGGGAGTCCCGCAGAGTTCCTCACTAAGCCCCCTCCTATTCAATGTCTACTTCTCCCCCCTGGCCGAGAATATTGCTCAATCAGGAATAAAGGCCACCTCGTATGCTGAAGACATTCAGCTTTTGTTTTCCTATGACAACCCCACTCAGTCCACCTTTGATCCACTAAAAAATTGCCTCCGTAACATCGCCCAATGGATGGACAACAACTTCCTTCGACTCAATGGCGAAAAAAACGAGGTCCTTTTCTTCCATCAGTCTTCTCCATTAGACTCCAATCTCTGGTGGCCCCTTGACCTGAGCATGCCCCCCTCACCCAAGGAATCAGTAAAAAACCTAGGGGTTAGATGGGATCCCAGTCTTTCATTCCATAAACAAGTCCAGACAGTGTCCACTACGTGTTTTCTAAAATCGGGATGGTCAAAAAATTCATCAATTTCCTACCTATTAACACCAGGAAAACAATCGTCCAGGCATTGATCACGTCCCACCTAGATTACGCCAACGGCCTCTACATAGGACTTGCCTCTGGCCTCTGCCATCGACTTCAGACGGTCCAGAATGCTGCATTCCGGCTGGTCTGTGGCATTTCCCTTCGTGAGCACATCTCGCCATATCGGCGAAGGCTCCACTGGTTACCAATTCAAAAAAGGGCAGAATTCAAAGCCCTAATTCTGGCCCACCGTGCAGTTAAGGGAATGGGCTCTGCATACCTCTCCTCCTGCCTCCGTCCCTACAGCAATGCCAGACTCCTCCGATCCAGTTCAAAAAATCTTCTTATCACCCCCAGATTCAAAAAAGTACGCTCTGGGGGTAAAACTTTCCAAGTATGTGCTGCCTCCCACTGGAACAAGCTCCCTATCCCCATCCGGATGATTCAGGAAGAGCTACCATTCCGAAAAGCCCTGAAAACATTCCTATTCTGCTAGTTCCATCTGAGTCAGACCCAGTTTACACTCATACAGGAGCGCCGGGACACCCCGTTGGGGTAGCTGCGCGCTATACAAAATACACTAAATAAATAAATAAATAAAGACCTGCTATAGGACTGACTTATATGTTTTAAGTGCAGTGATCATTAGATATAATGAACCTATACCTTTATTAAGTGGTGCATGCACTAACTTACACAGGCTGCAATGGCAGGCCTGTAGCTCCATTTTACATGGTCTCCCATGGGTGGCATAATGCATGCTTCAGCCCATGGG
The DNA here is from genome assembly GCF_964261635.1 of Lissotriton helveticus. Taxonomy (NCBI): domain Eukaryota; kingdom Metazoa; phylum Chordata; class Amphibia; order Caudata; family Salamandridae; genus Lissotriton; species Lissotriton helveticus. The sequence continues at coordinate 911,488,638 of NC_136063.1, forward strand.
CGACTTCTGGGGTGCCAATGTCATGGGTACCTTAGTACCGTATACTAGGGACTGATAAGTGTACCCCAGTAACCAATCTGGAGTGTACCCAAGTACTGCACAAACCAATTTAGGTAGAAAGCAGATAGACTTGGGTCCTGATTAGCTGGATCTCAGTCAGACAGTAAACACAGCTTAGTACCAAGCAAAAAGTGGGCGTAACCATGCAGAAAGATCCTACCTTCCTACACCATCTGTTCATCATGCCGCATAATTCCACTACACAAATACACTCTATACCACACAATTCCCACCCACACAATTCCACAACTAACAATTCCAATATAACCCACATAATTCCACTCCACACCACATACATCCATTACACTCCAAACCAAAACACATAGGTAAAGGGCATTGCCTTTTTACATCACCCATATCTCTAACTCTCTAAGGGGCACATGCATCAACCTATTTAGGAAGTGCAAACGGTGCGAATCGGTAAATTCGGCCGTTTGCGCTTCCTAAATACGTTTTTGGGATGCATGAAACAATGTTTCAAAATTCGCTATTTTTTGCATTTCCTAAAAATGCGAATGCATTTAAGGAATCGCATTTGTGCGATTCCTTAAATGCAATGCATCCATTTTTTAAAAAAAGCGAATTTTGAAATAGGAAGTGCAAATTAACACGAGGTTGACCCTCGTGTTAATTTGCGAAAAATCTTTTAAAAAAGGAAAAAAATGCATTTTTTAAACTTTCATGTTACAGACACACATGTCCTTAGGACATGTGTGTGTGAAAAATGCACTTTAAAATACATTTCAGGGGTGCAGGGGGGGGGGTCCTTTGGACCCCCCTCTGCACCCTTGCAATGCATCAACAAATTGCGAGTAAAAAAAAAAAATGTAAAACGGCATTGATTCATATGGGCCTCTAGGCCCATAGGAATCAATGTAATGCCATTCCTTATTTGCGATTCGCAATTAAGGAATCGCAATTTCCGAAAATTAAGAAATCCTAAAAACTTTTAGGATTTCTTGATGCATAGGATTTTGCAACTCCTAAATTGCGATTCCTTAATTTTCGCAATTTAGGAAGTGCAAAATCCTACAATGATGCATGTGCCCCTAAAATTTGAGACCTATTACCTTGCAAAATTAGGGGAAATGGTGTGATGAGTTCTCCAGTATGGTCTCTACAGCATTCTATCCCCTACTAGACTCTCAGGGTTTTACATTTTCCAGGTTTTCTAGTAAGAATACTAGTTTCATATATTTATTCATACAGGGTCCTGTTATAAAAAACAATGCTATATCCTTATCTGTCTTGTGATGTTCGGGTCCTTAATAAGCTCTCCGAAACTCTGGTACATCTAGAATTACAAATATTACCGCGTGGAGAAGCCACACGCCCTGATAAATTAATTGACAGTGTGCTACAAAACGTATCTTGCTTGGTGGAGCATCTTCAGCTTCCTGTCTGATATTTGCATATGCCTAACGGAGAGTAGCAGACACTTTGGCGTTAATTATCGTTTTCCAACTCACAAGAATGCCCCCGAGAGCCCATTTTAACTAGAAAGTTGATATCCCTTTCTTTCAGATATTACAGTAAAGTGTTTGGAATGTTCTTACAACTTGACTACAACAAAGGGGTACAAACAGTTCTTTTAAAGTAAAAGCTGTCATTGAAAGGTCATAATGTACATAAACTAGCATTTATCTTACATTCCAATGCTGCACTCTAAAAGGGCGTGTTTGAGCAATACAATAAAACAACAATTCCTAAACAATATAGTGTTGCACTAGTCCTCGTGCAATGCATTATGGTAGCTGGCTGCAAAACTTTTTTCCACAAATCGGATATTTTGGAGATCTGTTTACTCACATTTCAATTATTTTAGCAATCAAATACTTGCTCAGTTCAGGACTGGATATGGCCCGTCACCTGTGCTAAAAGCATTCCTTCCATTTGGGAGTGCTTAAATGGTGCGTATGCAATACTGCAATGACAAAACAAAGTGTTGACCTCTTTTCTGGAGACTTGCATTTGAAGAAGACTGCAGCAGGACTGATGCAACTTGTGAAAATGCGAATCATACTTGTAAAATAGTACTAAGCACACCTTCTGGTTAGGTAGGAAGTTAATTTGTTTCCTAAGCCAGCGGGGATTCACTCGACAATAGAAGTCCTTCAATAAATAATGGTGTTACTAAAGTTTAATGAGTATATCAATAAGCATCAATGAGAGAACAGGGAACGTTTTGGAAACAATAACTTATGTGAAGACAGCAATAGACCAGTGTCTAACTTCTTTCAAAGATCATGTTGGTTCCAGTCCTAATAACATCTAGCTTTGGAGCAGCATCGTTTTGGCTCCACCCTTTCATGTTAAATTAGGCCACATGTATGTGTACGTATAGACTGATGTAGTCATGTGATGTAACCTTACTAACGTAATGTAGTGCACTTGAACAGGTACAAAAAGTGAATCTACTGTGTAATCTCGACATTTATTTGACCGTATATATTAACGTTTTCACACTGAGTTGCAGTTCTCACATACATCTACATCTGTGTGGTTTGAATAACATTGTATTCTTTACGTGTTCATGTATTTCTTTAACAATTCTTCATAACTAAAAATGTATTCCTTCAAAAAGGAATATACACCTATATTGTAACTTTTTATGCATCTGTAGTCATGCATTTAAAACATGTACTGAAATGCTGGCCATAATAACGTTGACCAAAGGCCTTAAGCATTTGGATTTCCCAATGTTTAATTTTCAACCTGAAGTCTTGAATTAGATACAAAACTGATTACAGAGCACAACCACAATTCTATCAAATGACCTTGTTGTCAGTTCATTTTAATGAACATCGCACCATGCAATGGTATAAAATAGGCAACCATATGAATACAACAAAAACAAAACACAACTGATCTTGATTGTTTTGACACAAAATCTGAAGTGCTGTTGGAGACAGCCGGCACGTGTTTCGTCGCGTAGATGACTTTTTCAAGGCTCAATAATATCCTAATTGGGAAGGTAAAAGGTTTATACGATTCACTAAGTACTTCAAGGTACACGACGGCAATAAAAGTAGTCCAAAACAGTCTGGTAGTGTTTCTAGTATTCCACTTCAAAACACTTTTCCCGATTATGGAACTTGTGCAAGATGATGCGAGCTGATTTGTTTAGCACTATATCCAAATTTCTATATGCATTTGTGTAATCTTGTAAATAGTAGAAATTCAGTAATACTTGTCAAGGTCAATAGAGTGTTGGTACAGCATGATTAGCTACAGCTGTACTAATCCGGGCGTATGGTAGCATATGCCCCTATCCAGAGGACTTTGTTTGGTGTGTTGGCTGAGGTATTTTGAATGTTGTGTCATTTGTTCAAATATGAATTTACCTTGAAAAATCAAAAGACAAAAGACATTTGGCAAAACAGGAACAGTTGGTTTAATTAAACACTTCAGCCAGGAGCACAGTCACAGAAGCAGGTCTGAGGACTTTCTTAAAGTGCAATCAATCTGAATGAGTCTTTATACAGTTTATGGGTGTCATAAAGTACTTCTGAAGATCCATTTTTAGTAAAAGAATGCAGGCCTTATCTGTGAAGTCATAAATAAGGCCCCTGATAAAAAATGCAGGTGTGCCTTGACCTTGGGTGGACACAATGGGGGCCAATGCATCATGTGTCCAGATGTCATGCCCGAGAGGCGCATGATCACTGCTTTTACTGTGTGTTCTGTGTCCGTATTGGTTATGTGTTCCTAAAGTCCTGCGGCATCTCGCCTTTATGATATTTTGGGAATGATTGCACCCCTCTGGCCATATGTGCTCTATTGGAGCCAAACTCCCTGGACCGTAGTGATGTCACTGCGCTTATCAGGGGGATTGACCTGAGTTTCCTGTTTAAGTGTTTGTGTGCCTGCTACTTGCCACCCCACCTGTGATCTATCAATCAGTAACGTCAGACCTAGGTCGCAGAGCCGGCCTGGCCACGTATTTCTAAGTTGATGGAGACTTCATGATGGGTGATTTTGATAATGATGATGCAACTTCATTCGTACATGTGAGTGTGTAAACATTTAAGTCAATTTTATTAATATTAACATTCCCCCTCTTATTGAATGTTCAACTTCATTATCTAACCCATACTTCAGGACAGTCACATTATTGAGGACTTGTTGTTTTTCAGCTTTGACTATTACTATTTTTCTAGTTACTTGCATTCAACCCAATTTAAGGACTATATTTTCACATCAGGAAACCCCCAATTGCCAGAAAGCACACAAGAACAATACAAATATGAAAATGGGGAACAATGACATGCACAGTCTGGTCAGCCACCAAGGGAACCAGGAAAACCAGTTCATGTACCGTTCCTGCTCATGGGCATTTCCCTCCTCATGCATGTCTCTTTGTAATACGGTGCAATGCTTGGATGGCAAGAGTTGAAGTTCCATTGCCTATGTCATTGACTGAGATAAACCATCAACATGAAGCTCAATCTTGGTGTACACCCCTCCCTCAATTAGGGTCATTAAGTCCAACACATATCGATATTGCATCACCATGAAGTGAATGGCTCTTTGTTCTTCCTTGATTGCATTAGGGCCAAGCTCAGAGCTATTCATCATCTTGAGCATTTCCCACCTGGTTATTTGTAACCATTGGGAATTTGCTTTCATCTGCACTGTGAAGAAAGGTTTAGACCCTCATGCATTTACTTGTATGTCAGAAGACAGTATGAATTCTTCCAAGATATCCTTATACTTCCCCAGCCAAAATTCTCAGCAGTTCCTTTTTCTTCAGCCTGATGCAATAGAACTATCTTCTTTTTTAGCGGATGTTGGTACAATTCTTACAGATCTTCTCCCGGAATGACCAGGGTTGAGGGCCAAAGAGGAAAAATGAAGATGGTGGATTGAATCCACCCCATACCTGAGGCGGCTCCCTCTGTAACATGCTGCATCACTGCTAGCAACATCTCCGGAGACGGATCGTCCATCGGGGAACAAAAAAGAGACACTGTGGGTAGCTGAGACCTCCTCGTCTTCATGTTTGAGCTACAGGCACAGACTCCACATTACTTCTTCCAACTGACCAGTACTGCAAAGTGGCTCACTGGGCCGAGTTGCTCTGCTCTCTATTGGTCAAGGTTGAGCTTGGCTCTGATTCCAACTAGCGGGATGGCCCCGCAAAGAGGCAGTGAATCAGGGGAGTTCCTTGCTCCAGCACCCTTAGAGACCTCCACAAAGGAAATCCTGTCCGTTCCGGCATAGGCGTGCAGGCCCCTGCAGCAGCGACAAAAGGAAACAGCTCCCGGTTTGGGAAGCCAATGCCAAAGCTATTACTGTTTGGTAAAGCGGCCGACATCCAGCAGACTTGTGGCATATCAGATTCTTCATTTGAAGTAGCAATGGCTGGCACTCTGTTGAAAGCAGTCCACCTCGAACATGAAGACGCAGCTGCCACCGTTGGAAACGGGAACTATGTATCAGCAGATGCTGAGAGCCAGATACAACAGGAGGCAAGGACAGCCACATTGTTACAAGGTAATGGAGCAACTCGAAGCTTGATCTGTGAAATGACTGAAAGCACTAATAACAATGCTGTAAGTTCATATATGCTGCTTCCGCCACAAATGGATTCACTTCAAATGAAATCGAAAAATGCAAATGCGACGGGGGGTGTCAAGTGGCGCAGGAGGCAAAAATGTGCCAAAAACCAATCAGATATAATAACTCTGGAGATGTGATTGGTACACACAATTTAGTAAGCCCTTACTTAATATCTCAAAAACCCTAGGTGGAAGGCTACTTCTCATGGAGGCTGCATTGAGGAACAGCCAAGGAAATTGGTCACAGAACAAGGCACTGATTTAACTCATAAAAATATATCCTTCAGATAATTCTGCATTACCACCTCCGCCTACTGGTGTAGCTGGAACCTTCATAGATGCTTTAAAGAGTTCAGAGGCTATCCAAGTTGAATCCACCTTTCGGGGGAAGAAGAAACAAAATAAGACTAAAATGTTGAAGTGCATGAAAAGGCCCATTGAGCATTCGAAGACTCTACGCACTGGATATGCCTCACATGCTCGAACTAAGGCAGGGGTTAACGGGAGTCCTTTGCGCAAATGGGTTACTTCTAAGGGAGAAGTAAAGGCTATAATATCTAGACTCTCAGGCTCGATTACTCATGATGGAGCACTTCTATCATCCTCGGCAACAAAAGGCATTAACAACGCTGAGCTACAGGAGTTGTCTGTTAGTTTAAGGCTAAGCCTGGAATAACAGGAAACTCACAGTCTTCTGATCTTTTCCTCTCTGATTCTCTTGTAATTAATATTTCCCCCCCGCAAAAGCAACTGACTCCTGCTGCTGCACAAATGAACCCTCGTTGTCTACAATCCTTTAGGCCCGCCATAATCAAAGGGCAGAGGCACAGGAGCACTATGCGCAAGCCAGTGCAGACAATCTTTTAATACAGCAAGCCTTGACCGAAGTGACTGGCAAAGTGGCAATATTGGCAGCTGATGTAGCAGAGTTACAGCATTAGGTGGTGGATAGGGAGGACTTTACTGTAACAGCGGCCAAAACAATCAAGATACTAGACAAGCAGCTCCTCTTTCTTAAAGAAAAAGTTGGGGACCTAGAGAACCAGAAACAAACGGAAAATCTAAGACTTCTTTGGATACCTGAAGGAAGAGAGGGATCCGACCCACAAGCCTTTATAATGCAGCTATACTAGAAGGCATTTCCTGATCTGTCAGACTGGGACTCTGAGATCCATTGAGCTCATAGACTTCCAATTTTTCTAAATCATGAATCCAGAGCAAATTGACAGCATTTGCATAACATACTTATGTATATTGGCAATTTTTTGCTGTGACAGGCTGTCTTCTTCAGAGCTCGCCCTGTGGCCTCCATCACAGCCGAATCTCTAACCTATTTGTGAGATAAGACTTCTGTAAGGACATGATGGAAAGACGCTGGAAAATGTGTCAGTTGATCGACCCACTGAAGGCGGCTGGAGCACAGGTGTTCCTCCTGGAACCAGCACGTTTAAAAGTTATTAGAGAGGGCCGTTCTTGGATCTTTCATACAGACATTGAGGCTCAGCAAGCCCTTAGCCTGTGGGCACACCAAGCAAATAAGTGCTGATAATAGCGACTATCTAAACGAATTAGTCTTATACCATCATTGTTTCCTGCCCCTAATGCCACACTATTGATATTTTCCTTCTTTTCTTCAAGTAGAAGGTTAGGTTATATACTAAACCAAGAGACAGTTAATCTGGACAATATATGTGCTAATGTCAGTTTGTCTCTCTAATATTACCTATAATCGCTCTTTTTTATAAACGTTTTTCAGTCCTGGCTAGGGGGGATATGGATGTTGCAGCGGGAAGCACAGGGTCTGGTCACTGGTGCTCTCCATCCGCTGCCATTTCATTGAGAGCTTAGGGGTGGATGATTCCTTTTTCAGGACACGGGGGAGGGTTGGGAGGGCTACTCCAGGATCGATATGGTTTTTGCAAACAATAGGATTTTGGACTCAGCAGACATGGAGATCTGAATAAGATAACTTCAGATCACAACCATATTTTATTTTCATTTCAGCTAAATGTGGCCAGTAAGCATAGACAGTCATTTTCGTATCCTCAATATCTGCTGGTGGATGGGGAATATATCTCATTAATTAAAAAATAATACAGACTTTTTTCAAGAGAATAGTGGTTCTGCTTCCCCCTTTATAGTCTGGGAAACAATGAAGGCTTGTGTAAGGGGCACTACTCAACAATACATTTTTCAACCAAATAGAAGTACAGACAGTGTTCTTAGAACAGCTTGTCATATGATGTTACAGTTAGAAATTATCTTTTCTGAAGAAAATAGGCAGAGGGGCCACAAGTTAACACAATCACAAACCTACCTTTTTTGATTGAGAACCTTCTTTCCTTGGGAAGGTGGTAAAATAAATGAATGCGTCTAGATACCGCTCTCTTCAATATGAGTATGGAGAACAGGTGGGGAGAATTCTAGCACATTACATACTGATAAACAATCTAAAAGTCAGATAAAGGCTATTAAAGGGGAGAATAGATTATTATACACACAAGCTCAGCTAATAGTTGAACAATTTCTTCACTTCTACCAACATTTAAATGGCCAATACGATATTTTTGATCTAGAAAAATATGCTGAATATATAAAGAGGTGCGAATTTCCAAGGTTCAACGATGTGCAGGTGAATGCTCTTTATCAAGAGATTCAGGAGGCACTAACAGCCTATCCTTCTTGTAAAGCATCAGTCTACTACGCAATTCCAGTCAAATTTGATAAAGTGTTTAAAGACAGTATTGTTTCTCCAATTAGTAAAGTTATACAATACATATGCGACAGTGGGGAATTGCCTGGCTCATGGGACATGACAAACATTGTCTTTTTTCTGAAAAAAATAAATCTCCAGAAGAGTGCGTATCCTACCACCTTTTGGGCCATATGTATCAAGAACACGATTTGCGATTCTGAAATTGCAAATTTTACCGAATCGCAAATTCAGAATCGCAAATCGGCATGTATCAACACATTCGCAAATATTTAGCGATTCGCCCAGAATCGCTAAATATTTGCGCGATGGGCAATAGCGATTCCCTAATCTGTAAAAAATCGCCAAATTGCGAGTTCGCACCATGAAAATCGCTAAATTGCGAGTTCGCACCATGAAAATCGCAAAATTGTGATTTCCCATCGCGAAAAATCGCTATTTTGCGATTTTCTGGAAACATCCAATCGCAATCCTGATGCTTTATGATGACATCACCATCCAGGAAGTGAGTGATTTCCCATGGTGCTGCAGTGTTGATTGGGAGAGAGTGTGAGAGTGTTGTTTGTTACTCAGGAGCCATGGCAGAAGGTGGAAATAAGGATGTTCCAGCAACCCAGCAGGAGCAGCAAGATGGGGAAGCAGCCAGGAAGAGAAAGCTGAAGTTCTCTGAGGCAGAACTTGAAACCCTCATTACAGAGATGGTGCCAAACCATGACATTTTATTTGGGAGTAGCTCACACAAGGTGCCTGAAACCAGGAAGAGACGGATCTGGGAAGGCATTCAAGCCATAGTAAATGCCCTTGGAGTGACACACAGGACTGTAGAAGTGTTGCGCAAGCGCTGGTACGACCTGCGCCAGCGCTCTAAGGAGAAATTGGCTGCCAGGCTGGAGCAGTCCCAGCTCACCGGTGGGGGAACCGCCAATGTCACAGACTCTACACCACTGGAGGAACTGGTAGAGGGCACACTGCCCCCACAGAGTGTTGCGGGCATGTCCGTGCTAAACAGCTCTGCCCAGCAGCTGCAAGACCAGGTAAGAAGCATGCCTTCCCACCCTTAACCACCCCAAGCAACCCCCTGCAGCAACCTAGGGATAAGGGGAACCACATGTCAGCCTAGAACAAGTACACAGGCAGTCACAGCAATGCATTATGGGACATGTAGTCACAATAGTTAGTAATGTTGGTAGTAGCATCCATCTAATACAATTTCACATGTGCAGGTCAGGGAAGGTGAATGACACAAGTAAAGTTAGGGAAAACTGTGAAATAATTTGTTTGAACATCATATGACATGAACACAAAATTGATGTGTGCTGTTCTATCCACAGCACCTGCAAGTGGAATTGCAACAGCCAGTGCAAGTGACACAGGACCCCAAGTCTCTGGAGAAGCTAGGCAGGGCCAGGACACAGATGGGGAGGACAGTCCTTTCATCCCACCACAGGGACACAGAAGGAGGATTGTGAGGCCATTGAGAATCATGGAAGAAGAGGATGGGGACAACAATGAGTCAGTGCAGTCTGAAGCACCAGTTTCCCAGCAGCAGGAGTCAAGACCACAGGGCACAGGCAGGCGTAGACCCCGCACAGGTTTCAGCTCCAGGGAGCATCAGGATGAATCTGTTTTTGCTGGGCTCGAACTGCAAATGCTTCAGGTACACCGCCTACAAGCAAAAAATATGAAGGCAATTCAGCAAGAGATTAGGGCAGGGATCAGGGCAATTTGCCAAGAAATCAGGGGGGCTGTGCAGGAGCTAACTGCAGAGTTGCGTGCAGAACGCGCAGCCAGGCGCAAAGAGATTGCCCGCATGGACCACTACACTCGCGCAATTAACCGGCTGGCCTCCTCTACCAATATGCTGGCAAGGCGTACCATAGAGACCCAGCGTGAGTTCTCTCACGGACTACAGGATATCGCCACTGTGGTAGTGCAGTCAACTGCTGCCCTGGATGAACTGCGCGCCCTGCGTACTGCTGGTCCAGGGGTGCTGACCCACAGTGAGGAGGACTCCCAGTCAGTGTGGAGCTCCATCACCCCACCACCCACTGTTGAGAGGCGCCGTAGTGGCAGGGGCAACAGGCCTGCCACACACCAATAGGAACTGCTGCCAAATGACGATAACTCACAGGGGAGAAATAGGGCCAGCAACAGTGTAGCATTTGCTGTTATTACACTAAAATTGTTGCACTGTGATTTCAACATGTGCATTGGATTGGGAGAGTTAATTTTTGTTTATTTGGATGTGTGACATTGTTGCTATTGGGAATTAAACACATTAGCAAAGGTTTAAGTTGTCATTGTATCATTATTACTCACCTAGAAGTAGTTGCGCATGATCTCATCACGCCTCTGTCGCCCAGCTGCAGCAACAGCTACGCCAGCTTCCATGTGTACAGGTCCAGGTCCCTCCACGTCGGAGGATTCTGAGTCACTCAGCTCCATTGGTGTCCCTTTTCTGGTTGCAATGTTGTGCAGCATGGCACAAGTTACTACAATTTTGCAGCAGGTTTCAGGGCTGTATTGGAGGGCCCCTCCACTTTTATGAATGCATCTGAATCTGCTCTTCAATATGGCGAATGTTCTCTCGATGGTTCCTCTTGTAGAAATGTGTGCCCGGTTGTAGCGCCGCTCCCCAGCAGTGGCAGGATTTACGTAGGGTGTCAGGATGAAATCCCGGACTTCATAGGCACTGTCCCCTGCTCCTATGTCCTTGCTCCAGCACCCTTAGAGACCTCCACAAAGGAAATCCTGTCCGTTCCGCATAGGCGTGCAGGCCCCTGCAGCAGCGACAAAAGGAAACAGCTCCCGGGTTGGGAAGCAAATGCCAAAGCTATTACTGTCTGGTAAAGCGGCCGACATCCAGCAGACTTGTGGCATATCAGATTCTTCATTTGAAGTAGCAATGGCTGGCACTCTGTTGAAAGCAGTCCACCTCGAACATGAAGACGCAGCTGCCACCGTTGCAAACGGGAACTATGTATCAGCAGATGCTGAGAGCCAGATACAACAGGAGGCAAGGACAGCCAAATTGTTACAAGGTAATGGAGCAACTCGGAGCTTGATCTGTGAAATGACTGAAAGCACTAATAACAATGCTGGAAGTTCATATATGCTGCTTCCGCCACAAATGGTTTCACTTCAAATGAAATCGAAAAATGCAAATGCGACGGGGGTGTCAAGTGGCGCAGGAGGCAAAATGTGCCAAAAACCAATCAGATATAATAACTCTGGAAATGTGATTGGTACGCACAATTTAGTAAGCCCTTACTTAATATCTCAAAAACCCTAGGGGGAAGGCTACTTCTCATGGAGGCTGCATTGAGGAACAGCCAAGGAAATTGGTCACAGAACAAGGCACTGATTTAACTCATAAAAATATATCCTTCAGATAAGTCTGCATTACCATCTCCGCCTACTGGTGTAGCTGGAACCTTCATAGATGCTTTAAAGAGTTCAGAAACTATCCAAGTTGAATCCACCTTTCGGGGGAAGAAGAAAAAAAATAAGACTAAAATGTTGAAGTGCATGAAAAGGCCCATTGAGCATTCGAAGACTCTACGCACTGGCTATGCCTCACATGCTCGAACTAAGGCAGGGGTTAACGGGAGTCCTTTGCGCAAATGGGTTACTTCTAAGGGAGAAGTAAAGGCTATAATATCTAGGCTCGCTTACTCATGATGGAGCACTTCTATCATCCTCGGCAACAAAAGGCATTAACAACGCTGAGCTACAGGAGTTGTCTGTTAGTTTAAGGCTAAGCCTGGAATAACAGGAAATTCACAGTCTTCTGATCTTTATCTCTCTGATTCTCTTGTAATTAATATTTTCCTCCCGCAAAAGCAACTGACTCCTGCTGCTGCACAAATGAACCCTCATTGTCTACAATCCTTTAGGCCCGCCATGATCAAAGGGCAGAGGCACAGGAGCACTATGCGCAAGCCAGTGCAGACAATCTTTTAATACAGCAAGCCTTGACCGAAGTGACTGGCAAAGTGGCATTATTGGCAGCTGATGTAGCAGAGTTACAGCATTAGGTGGTGGATAGGGAGGACTTTACTGTAACAGCGGCCAAAACAATCAAGATACTAGACAAGCAGCTCCTCTTTCTTAAAGAAAAAGTTGGGGACCTAGAGAACCAGAAACAAACGGAAAATCTAAGACTTCTTTGGATACCTGAAGGAAGAGAGGGATCTGACCCACAAGCCTTTATAATGCAGCTATACTAGAAGGCATTTCCTGATCTGTCAGACTGGGACTCTGAGATCCATTGAGCTCATAGGCTTCCAATTTTTCTAAATCATGAATCCAGAGCAAATTGACAGCATTTGCATAACATACTTATGTATATTGGCAATTTCTTGCTGTGACAGGCTGTCTTCTTCAGAGCTCGCCCTGTGGCCTCCATCACAGCCGAATCTCTAACCTATTTGTGAGATAAGACTTCTGTAAGGACATGATGGAAAGACGCTGGAAAATGTGTCAGTTGATCGACCCACTGAAGGCGGCTGGAGCACAGGTGTTCCTCCTGGAACCAGCACGTTTAAAAGTTATTAGAGAGGGCCGTTCTCGGATCTTTCATACAGACATTGAGGCTCAGCAAGCCCTTAGCCTGTGGGCACACCAAGCAAATAAGTGCTGATAATAGCGACTATCTAAACGAATTAGTCTTATACCATCATTGTTTCCTGCCCCTAATGCCACACTATTGATATTTTCCTTCTTTTCTTCAAGTAGAAGATTAGGTTATATACTAAACCAAGAGACAGTATATCTGGACAATATATGTGCTAATGTCAGTTTGTCTCTCTAATATTACCTATAATCGCTCTTTTTTATAAATGTTTTTTCAGTCCTGGCTAGGGGGGATATGGATGTTGCAGCGGGAAGCACAGGGTCTGGTCACTGGTGCTCTCCATCCGCTGCCATTCCATTGAGAGCTTAGGGGTGGATGATTCCTTTTTCAGGACACGGGGGAGGGTTGGGAGGGCTGCTCCAGGATCGATATGGTTTTTGCAAACAATAGGATTTTGGACTCAGCAGACATGGAGATCTGAATAAGATAACTTCTGATCACAACCCTATTTTATATTCATTTCAGCTAAATGTGGCCAGTAAGCATAGACAGTCATTTTCGTATCCTCAATATCTGCTGGTGGATGGGGAATATATCTCATTAATTAAAAAATAATACAGACTTTTTTCAAGAGAATAGTGGTTCTGCTTCCCCCTTTATAGTCTGGGAAACAATGAAGGCTTGTGTAAGGGGCACTACTCAACAATACATTTTTCAACCAAATAGAAGTACAGACAGTGTTCTTAGAACAGCTTGTCATATGATGTTACAGTTAGAAATTATCCATTCTGAAGAAAATAGGCAGAGGGGCCACAAGTTAACACAATCACAAACCTACCTTTTTTGATTGAGAACCTTCTTTCCTTGGGAGGGTGGTAAAAGAAATGAATGCGTCTAGATACCGCTCTCTTCAATATGAGTATGGAGAACAGGTGGGAGAATTCTAGCACATTACATACTGATAAACAACAATCTAAAAGTCAGATAAAGGCTATTAAAGGGGAGAATAGATTATTATACACACAACCTCAGCTAATAGTTGAACAATTTCTTCACTTCTACCAACATTTAAATGGCCAATACGATATTTTTGATCTAGAAAAATATGCTGAATATATAAAGAGGTGCGAATTTCCAAGGTTCAACGATGTGCAGGTGAATGCTCTTTATCAAGAGATTCAGGAGGCACTAACAGCCTTTCCGTCTTGTAAAGCATCAGTCTACTACGCAATTCCAGTCAAATTTGATAAAGTGTTTAAAGACAGTATTGTTTCTCCAATTAGTAAAGTTATACAATACATATGCGACAGTGGGGAATTGCCTGGCTCATGGGACATGACAAACATTGTCTTTTTTCTGAAAAAAATAAATCTCCAGAAGAGTGCGGATCCTACCACCTTTTGGGCCATATGTATCAAGAACACGATTTGCGATTCTGAAATTGCGAATTTTACCGAATCGCAAATTCAGAATCGCAAATCGGCATGTATCAACACATTCGCAAATATTTAGCGATTCGCCCAGAATCGCTAAATATTTGCACGATGGGCAATAGCGATTCCCTAATCTGTAAAAAATTGCTAAATTGCGAGTTCGCACCATGAAAATCGCAAAATTGCGATTTCCCATCGGGAAAAATCGCTATTTTGCGATTTTCTGGAAACATCCAATCGCAATCCTGATGCTTTATGATGACATCACCATCCAGGAAGTGAGTGATTTCCCATGGTGCTGCAGTGTTGATTGGGAGAGAGTGTGAGAGTGTTGTTTGTTACTCAGGAGCCATGGCAGAAGGTGGAAATAAGGATGTTCCAGCAACCCAGCAGGAGCAGCAAGATGGGGAAGCAGCCAGGAAGAGAAAGCTGAAGTTCTCTGAGGCAGAACTTGAAACCCTCATTACAGAGATGGTGCCAAACCATGACATTTTATTTGGGAGTAGCTCACACAAGGTGCCTGAAACCAGGAAGAGACGGATCTGGGAAGGCATTCAAGCCATAGTAAATGCCCTTGGAGTGACACACAGGACTGTAGAAGTGTTGCGCAAGCGCTGGTACGACCTGTGCCAGCGCTCTAAGGAGAAATTTGCTGCCAGGCTGGAGCAGTCCCAGCTCACCGGTGGGGGAACCGCCAATGTCACAGACTCTACACCACTGGAGGAACTGGTAGAGGGCACACTGCCCCCACAGAGTGTTGCGGGCGTGTCCGTGCTAGACAGCTCTGCCCAACCAGCTGCAAGACCAGGTAAGAAGCATGCCTTCCCACCCTAAACCACCCCAAGCAACCCCCTGCAGCAACCTAGGGATAAGGGGAACCACATGTCAGCCTAGAACAAGTACACAGGCAGTCACAGCAATGCATTATGGGACATGTAGTCACAATAGTTAGTAATGTTGGTAGTAGCATCCATCTAATGCAATTTCACATGTGCAGGTCAGGGAAGGTGAATGACACAAGTAAAGTTAGGGAAAACTGTGAAATAATTTGTTTGAACATCATATGACATGAACACAAAATTGATGTGTGCTGTTCTATCCACAGCACCTGCAAGTGGAAATGCAACAGCCAGTGCAAGTGACACAGGACCCCAAGTCTCTGAAGAAGCTAGGCAGGGCCAGGACACAGATGGGGAGGACAGTCCTTTCATCCCACCACAGGGACACAGAAGGAGGATTGTGAGGCCATTGAGAATCATGGAAGAAGAGGATGGGGACAACAATGAGTCAGTGCAGTCTGAAGCACCAGTTTCCCAGCAGCAGGAGTCAAGACCACAGGGCACAGGCAGGCGTAGACCCCGCACAGGTTTCAGCTCCAGGGAGCATCAGGATGAATCTGTTTTTGCTGGGCTCGAACTGCAAATGCTTCAGGTACACCACCTACAAGCAAAAAATATGAAGGCAATTCAGCAAGAGATTAGGGCAGGGATCAGGGCAATTTGCCAAGAAATCAGGGGGGCTGTGCAGGAGCTAACTGCAGAGTTGCGTGCAGAACGCGCAGCCAGGCGCAAAGAGATTGCCCGCATGGACCACTACACTCGCGCAATTAACCAGCTGGCCTCCTCTACCAATATGCTGGCAAGGCGTACCATAGAGACCCAGCGTGAGTTCTCTCACGGAATTCAGGATATCGACACTGTGGTAGTGCAGTCAACTGCTGCCCTGGATGAACTGCGCGCCCTGCGTACTGCTGGTCCAGGGGTGCTGACCTACAGTGAGGAGGTCCCAGTCAGTGCGGAGCTCCAACACCCCACCACCCACTGTTGAGAGGCGCCATAGTGGCAGGAGCAACAGGCCTGCCACACACCAATAGGAACTGCTGCCAAATGACGATAACTCACAGGGGAGAAATAGGGCCAGCAACAGTGTAGCATTTGCTGTTATTACACTAAAATTGTTGCACTGTGATTTCAACATGTGCATTGGATTGGGAGAGTTAATTTTTGTTTATTTGGATGTGTGACATTGTTGCTATTGGGAATTAAACACATTAGCAAAGGCTTAAGTTGTCATTGTATCATTATTACTCACCTAGAAGTAGTTGCGCATGATCTCATCACGCCTCTGTCGCCCAGCTGCAGCAACAGCTATGCCAGCTTCCATGTGTACAGGTCCAGGTCCCTCCACGTCGGAGGATTCTGAGTCACTCAGCTCCATTGGGGTCCCTTTTCTGGTTGCAATGTTGTGCAGCATGGCACAAGCTACTACAATTTTGCAGCACGTTTCAGGGCTGTATTGGAGGGCCCCTCCACTTTTATGAATGCATTTGAATCTGCTCTTCAATATGGCGAATGTTCTCTCGATGGTTCCTCTTGTAGAAATGTGTGCCCGGTTGTAGCGCCGCTCCCCAGCAGTGGCAGGATTTAGGTAGGGTGTCAGGATGAAATCCCGGACTGCATAGGCACTGTCCCCTGTGGGTGAAAATGTTTAAAGGTCAGTCACTGTAATGCACATGCTAGTCATTAGAAATGTGGCCTGTCATTGTGTGCTTTTACCTAGTAGGTATCCCTCTCCAAATTCACCTCTTGAGAGCCTACGGTATAGCCCACTGTGACGGAATATAAAGGCGTCATGTGTGCTTCCAGGATACTTTGCCACTATGTAGGTGATTATGGTTTTGGCATCACACACAATCTGTATGTTCAGCGAGTGGTAGCATTTCCTGTTCCGGAATACATACTCTATGTTTGAGGGGGGTGAAATGGCAACATGTGTCCCATCTATACATTCTATTACGTGGGGGAATTGGGCAATGTTGTAAAAATCGGATCACTGACAGAATATCGACTGTCAAAATATCGACAGTCAAAATATCGAGGTAAAAATATAGAATGCCAGAATATCGACCTCCTATCTACAAACAGGTAAGTACAAAAATATCGACTCCAAAATATCGATAGGAAAAAATATAGACAGTCAAAATATCGATTTTTTAAAATATCTTAAAAGTAATTTTAAAGTACTATAATAATAAATATAACTATTTTAAACATACTTAAAATACTTAAATACACTTAAAATTAATAAATAATTATTGTAACTTA
Organism: Lissotriton helveticus; assembly: GCF_964261635.1. Taxonomy (NCBI): domain Eukaryota; kingdom Metazoa; phylum Chordata; class Amphibia; order Caudata; family Salamandridae; genus Lissotriton; species Lissotriton helveticus. The sequence goes on from NC_136063.1 coordinate 911,506,085, forward strand.
AAAAAAATATATTTTTAAAACATATATATATATAAATATATATATCACTCACGTTACACCAGCGCGTCCCTTTCCACTCGTCACGGAAAGAACTACACAGGAGCCGCGGCCACAGTTAAGGTGCAGATTTATTTTCCAGACACAATCGTCCTACGCGTTTCGGAGTGAAACTACTCCTTCGTCACGGGCAAAAGTTGTGCATTTCAACATTACTAATAAAGTAAAATAGTGTGTCACGTGATGTACTAACATAAACAAAATACTATGTTCTTACATTTTCTTGTGAAAAATTCATTCACGGCATATTACATTACTTTCCGATGAGTGACAGCTTATTACTGTATTCAGCAGACATTTTGTCAAATCATGTGTTGAACAGTGCTATCGACCAACGCGATGCCACACGCATCCTACGTGTTACAAACATTGTCCCAGAGTTGCAATTCTGCTGTTAATTAAGCAAATAATAGTGATATTAAGCCATTTTTTGCCAGATTTACATTGTAGTCATGTAAACAGAAAATAAATTCTTGTAAAAGAAAATAAATTCTAAAACATTACAATGACGGCCAGCGCGAGACTCGAACCTTCGGTCTCAAAAGACATTCAATTTGCACAGTCTATTAACCGCTAGCGCTACAGTGACTGACATTTCACCGAATGACAACCCACATGGTATCTTGGTGTTTCGCAGAGCATACTGCTAAATGAAGCGAGGTGTTGCCCAAGTGGGCCAAAGTTTGCTTGCCTTATGCTCAAAAAAACGCTTCTTATTACCGTTCAAATCATTACACAGTATCTGCAGAACTGGTCAGCATGCAACTGTAAGGAACTAATGAAAGTACTGCCCCAGTGGGCCAAAATCATCGTAATTGATATTGTTGTGGAATCAAACAAAATCAGGCCCCTTCGGGCTCAAGGTCTTGGTCAGCACAGTAGGGTCTCATCACTCATTGTTGTACATTCATCGGAAATATCTAGAAAGATAAAATAAGGTCCTGTTAAAATCTTCATAGCCAAAAAAGCGGTTTATGAAGAAAAGCACAAATTTCTAAAACAACAGAGCGAACTAAGCAGCAGCGACTAATATTGTACACATTCTGAAGTTAAACTTAGTGTAGATGTACTGATAATTCCTCGTCCATATTCAACCCATGGGGCACCATGGTGTTGAATCTGATAATAAATTTGGACTCGAAGGGGCCTGATTTTGTTTGATTCCACAACAATATCAATTACGATGATTTTGGCCCACTGGGGCAGTACTTTCATTAGTTCCTTACAGTTGCATGCTGACCAGTTCTGCAGATACTGTGTAATGAATTGAAGATACCATGTGGGTTGTCATTCGGTGAAATGTCAGTCACTGTAGCGCTAGCGGTTAATAGACTGTGCAAATTGAATGTCTTTTGAGACCGAAGGTTCGAGTCTCGCGCTGGCCGTCATTGTAATGTTTTAGAATTTATTTTCTTTTACAAGAATTTATTTTCTGTTTACATGACTACAATGTAAATCTGGCAAAAAATGGCTTAATATCACTATTATTTGCTTAATTAACAGCAGAATTGCAACTCTGGGACAATGTTTGTAACACGTAGGATGCGTGTGGCATCGCGTTGGTCGATAGCACTGTTCAACACATGATTTGACAAAATGTCTGCTGAATACAGTAATAAGCTGTCACTCATCGGAAAGTAATGTAATATGCCGTGAATGAATTTTTCACAAGAAAATGTAAGAACATAGTATTTTGTTTATGTTAGTACATCACGTGACACACTATTTTACTTTATTAGTAATGTTGAAATGCACAACTTTTGCCCGTGACGAAGGAGTAGTTTCACTCCGAAACGCGTAGGACGATTGTGTCTGGAAAATAAATCTGCACCTTAACTGTGGCCGCGGCTCCTGTGTAGTTCTTTCCGTGACGAGTGGAAAGGGACGCGCTGGTGTAACGTGAGTGATTTTGAAAGGGGGTGGCTACCCCTGCCGTGAGCCCGCCGAAACAGAGGCTGGGGAACAGCTGCAACTTCGTGTTTATAAATATATATATATATATATATATATATATATATATATATATATATATATATATATATATATATATATATATATATATATTATTGGATAGCGTAGGGGTACAAATTACTATTCCAACTCCTGGGAGTGCAACAGAAGGGAAAGCGTTGGATAGCGTAGGGGTAAAAATTACTATTCCCACTCCAGAGAGTGCAACAGTAGGGAAGACATTGGATAGCGTAGGGGTAAAAATTACTATTCCCAGTCCAGTAAGTGCAACAGTAGGGAAAGCGTTGGATAGCGTAGGGGTAGAAATTACTATTCACACTCCAGAGAGTGCAACAGTAGAGAAAGCGTTGGATAGCGTAGGGGTAAATATTACTATTCCCACTCCAGAGAGTTCAACAGTAGGGAAAGCGTTGGATAGCGTAGGGGTAAAAATTACTATTCCCACTCCAGAGAGTGCAACATTAGGGAAAGCGTTGGATTGCGTAGGGGTAAAAATTACTATTCACACTCCAGCGTGTGCAATAGTAGGGAAAGCGTTGGATAGCATAGCGGTAAAAAGTACTATTCCCACTCAAGAGAGTACAACAGTAGAGAAAGTGTTGGATTGCGTAGGGGTAAAAATAACTATTCCCACTCCAGAGAGTGCAACAGTAGGGAAAGCGTTGGATAGCGTAGGGGTAAAAATTACTATTCCCACTCCAGAGAGTGCAACAGTAAGGAAAGCGTTGGATAGCATAGGGGTAAATTTTAATATCCCTACTCTAGTGAAAATAAATTAATCTAAGTCACATAATTATAAATTAATCAATTAATACATTTTAATAACCAATTAAACATTAATTAACAATTGTTTTTAAATAAATACCAAATAATTAAATATCATGTTTAATTAATTATATTAAATTACTTCCCACCCTATCCCCCTATAAACCCACAACCCGCTACTACAAATAAAATATTATTATTCACATAATTATTAATTAAAAAAATAATTAAAATTAATTATCAATTAAGAATTAATTATTTATCAATTAAAAATTAATTAACAATTAATTCAAAATAAATACCAATTAATTAATTAACATATTTAATTAATTATAATTAAATTACTTCCCACCCTATTCCCCTATAAACCCACAACCCGCTACAGAAAATAAATTACTAAAATTAAAATATTTATCAATTAATCAATTAAAAATAATTACCAATTATATTTTAATTAATTACCAATAATAAAAAATTAACAATTAATTCTAAATAAATAACAAAAAATAAATTAACATATTTAATTAATTATAATTAAATTACTTCCCACCCTATTCCCCTATAAACCCACAACCCGCTACAGATTTATATTACACAAAAATAAAAATTAATATTAAATTACCTAAATTTCGATATTTTTGTTGTCTATATTATGTCTAGTCGATATTATGTCCATTCTATATTTTTGATTCGATATTATGTCCATTTTATTCGATATTAAAATTTTCTAGTCGATATTTTGGTAGTCTATATTATGTCTAGTCGATATTATGTCCATACTATATTTTTTACTCGATATTATGTCTAGTCGATATTAAAAACTCGATATTTTGACTCTATACCGTAAAAATCCTGCTTGGTCTGTGCTAGTTCCTGTGGGGTGCTGGGGAAGTGGATGTGGTGTTGCATCCTATGTGTCATGGCGTCGAGGAACGCATGAAAGAAGAGCTACAGGGCACTTTGTGACACCCCTCCTGCTGAGGCTATGACCCCCTAAACACTACCTGAGGCCAGCAGGCGTGGTGAACACAGGACCTGGATATGTGTGGGTATGGCTTGTGTCCTGCGGGTGGGGTGTTCTAGGTGGGGCCTGAGTTCTTCAATTAAATCAAGTATGCTCTCTTCCTCCAGTCTGTAATGGGTGTAGATGTCCTCCTCAGTGCGCTGGAAGATGGTGGTGCGCAAACGGAATATCCTCTCCTGCCGTCTCCTCCTCTGCGCCACAGCTCTCAGTCTTCGCCTCCTCAGTACCATGTAGAGCCCAGACATTGTGGAAAAGAGTGTGTTGCATTCAGGGCTTCATTTTTTACTTTGCACCTGGTTACCACCTGCTCCCACTTGATGGTAATTGCGATTCCTTAATTTGCGATTTTGCTTAAATCGCTATTTGCGAATGGTTGATACATACCATTGCGAATTCTTAATAGCGATTTCCAGAATAGCGAATTTTGCTAACAGGTTTCAGCGCAAATTTGGAAATCGCTATGGAAATTGCTATTTAGCACTTTCACAAGGTTTGGAACTCGCTAAATAGCGATTCCTTCTTTTGCATGCATTTTCGCCTTCATACATTGGGAATAGCGATTTGTTATGTCGCAAACGCTATTTTTAGCGATTCACAGCGTTTGCGACAGGATTTTCGCTTCATACATATGGCCCTATATCTTTTAAAAATGAAGATACCAAAGTCTAAAATCTTGGCAACTTAGTTAGCACTGCTGATGCCAGAACTTGTGTCAAGCCAGCAGCATGGGTTCATATTAGGCAGGAATACCACAGCTCATGTAAACACAGCCATAGTAGCATTTGATGTACAAAAAAGCTAGGGTTACACATGAGTATGGTGCTGCTGGACGCCGAAAAGGCATTCAATCGAGTTGCCTGGGATTGTATCTGGGCTACACTTGCAGACTTTGGTCTGAGTGGTGGGTATTGTATATGGGTACATGTCCTATATAAGAAACCAGGTCAAAACTGGTTTACTTACAATCGCAGTCCACTTCTTTTCGTATACATCGGGGCACCCGTCATTGATGTTCCCTCTCACCACTACTTTTTGCATCATACATTATACATTGAACCAGTCTTATGATCACTAGTCTTAAATACACACATACTCCTGGTTCAATCAGGGTTTGATGAGTTTAAAGTAACAGCTTATGCTGATGATATAGCGTTTATTTCTGTGGCCCCATCAACTGCTTTAGACACTATCCAAACTGAGGCTAATAAGTATGGCACATTTTCAGGCTATAAGCTGAATATAGGTATGACACACGTCCGTCTTAATTATAAATCTAATAGGGCAAAATCAGAGGCCTGCTCTGTAGCTACTTATTTAGGGGTACAGATCTTCTCGAATATGGAACATGTTGTAGGATTAAACTATGACCCTTTGCTACAGACTGTCATCAAAAACATGAAGAACTGGTGTAAATTACCTATTAGCACTATAGGGAGATGCAACGTCATCAAAATGAATATACTACCTAAATTTCTTTAGCTAGTTAGAGCAATACCACTACAGGTCCCAAATTATGTTTCTTAAAATTAGAATGGGCGATTAGTAGCTTTATCTGGGGATATAGGCAACCGCGCCGGGCAATAAAGTATATCAAATCTATATATATATATTATCCACCAATTTGTTCACTCGAAGGTGCACGCTTTGCACGACCGGTGCAGGACAGCAGGGGTGAACGTCCCCCCACTCATAATTATTCACCAAGAAAGGATTAATGTCCGCACTCGCTCAATACGATAAGTTGGGTTTATTTAACAAGAGACTACAAAACAGTCCCCTTCACCTACGCGTTTCGACCGCAGGTCTTGTTTACAGTGTTGCCACTAGTCCATCATGTCTTTCTAAGTTATATACCTTCCTGTCCATTTGCATATAATGGTGCATTCTGGGTGAGGTAGTTTATAATGACAATTGGAAATTTAAATGTTTGTTTCACAGAATAATTGATGCACAATTTGTAATCATTGCGGTCACCATATGAATAGTTCAAGATTCCCAATTGTAAAGATGAGATCCCTATTACCAATCTTTGTCGCTTACCACAATAGGAATTTCCTATTTAACCATTGTAAGGGTTTTTAAACGACTTATATTCAAAAAGTAATACATTCATCAGTTGAAATGCATTTACTATTCATTATAATGTAATCTTTAGTATGAGCTAAGTGCCTAGGGATTCATATTTAATACCAATTGGTTCATACGTCTTAGTATTGGCTTAGTGCCTTTAGAGTTTATGGTTGTGACCTATTTGCAACAGTTTTGGCTTCAATGGTTTTTTGAGCAGTCTATTACAGTATTAATCATGTCCCTTTCATATTCAGTTCACAGGTGGACGTGCATTTCTTCGTCCATATTTAGTCCCCTCGGTATTTTTGTTTGAAATCTAATAATCAGGCGTGACTCCAGTCGTCTCAGTTGTTGTTTTCTATTCCCTCCTCTTTCATTTGGAGGGATGGTCGCCAGTCCGCTATAGCGAGCATCTATCCATGTTTTTCCTGTATGTTTCGACATATGTTTGGCTATTGCGTAGGACATGTCGCCATTTTGAATGGCGATGATATGTTCAAGAATCCTTTTGTGTAACGGATAAGTTGTCATTCCAATATAGTTTTTACCACATGCACATGTTAACATGTATACCACAAATGTGGTTTTGCATGTGATATTGTCCTCCACATTGAAGATCTTGCCCTGTGGGTCAGTCAGAGATTTCAAAGATTGTCCTATAGTGCATGCCTTACATTGATAGCATTTGTTAAAACCACTCTGTTTTGATGTTAGCCAATCCTTTCTCTTTTTCAATTGAAAATGGCTTCTCACCAATTTATCCTGTAGTGAGGGTGGTCTCCTATAGGTCATTAGGGGATGTTCTCCAAGTTGTCCACCAATATCAGGGCCCTTCTTGAGGACATTCCAATATTTATTGAGTATTCTTCTCACGTGTTGACTCTCTTTGCTGTAGGTTGTGATCATCCTGATAGGTTCAGTTTCCTTTTTTGTCTTGTCCACTTCTGCTTTATTGATCAATGTTTCTGTTCTATTCAAAGCTCTGGCTTTTTGTTCTCCTTTTTTTACATCATTGTATTTGTATCCTCTTTTGAGGAATCTCTTGGCAGTTTCTTTGTACTTACAATTCATCTCTTTCATGTTGGAGCAGTTTCTTTTCATCCTGATGAATTCCTCGTGAGGGATACTTTTTTTTAGGTTTATGGGATGGAAGCTTTCTCCATGTAATATACTGTTCGTAGCCGTGGTTTTGCGGTGGACTGTTGTTTCAATTTGTCCATTTGCCACATAGACCTTAGTATCTAGAAAGACTATTTCCTTGTCACTGATTGTGGACGTGAATCTTAATCCTATTTCATTGTTATGAGGTTCATCTAGATACTTGTTGAATTCCATGGTTGTACCGTTCCAAATCAGGAATAGGTCGTCGATAAAGCGGAGCCAGAGTATGACCTTGGATGTATAATGGTCATACTCTTCCCCCCAAGCTGTTGTTCTTTCCCACCAACCCATTGCTAGGTTGGCGTAGCTTGGGAAAAATGCAACTCTCATGGCAGTCCCGCATCGTTGAGCATAGTATGTTTTATTGAAGAGAAAGATGTTATTGTTCAGACAAAGTTCTGTCATTTCCTTAATCATACACCAATGCTGTAATTCTTCAAGAGGTTTCTGTTTGAAGAACGATTCCATAGCTGTTAGACCCATGTTATGAGTTATGGAAGTGTATAAAGACACTACATCGATAGTAGCTTGTTGATATCCTCCCACCCAAGCAATGTTCATCAAATTCCGTAAAAAGTCTCCTGTGTCCTTTATATAAGACGTTAGTGTAGGGACTATCGGTGCCAAAAAAGGAGTCCACATAAATTGAAAGATTCTCATATATTGAGCCACAGCTGGCAATGATGGGTCTCCCAGGAGGTTTCTTTAGTGTCTTATGTACTTTCGGCAGGAAGTACATTGTTGGCATAATAGGATGTTTATTGGTTAAAAATTGCACTTCTTGATGTGTAATAATCCTTGATTATGCCATTTGGTGAGCTTGGTATTTAGTTCAACAATCAATTCATTGATCGGATTCTTTTGAAGTTTTTCATAATTTTTTGTGTCACCTAGTTGGCGCATAGCTTCCTGCAAATAGTCGGTTTGCTCCATAATGACTATGTTCCCGCCTTTGTCAGCGGGCTTGATTTCTAAGTCATTTTCCATCAGAGCCTTTAATGCTTTGCGTTCCGAAATTGACATATTTTCTCTTTTTCCTTTTTGTATATATTTTTTTTATTTTTCCAAGATCTCCATTCACTAGATCAAAAAATGTACCTATTTTATTGCCTGGATGTAATGCTGGGCAGAATCTAGATTGTTTTTTAAATTTTGTTCTTTCAATATTCTGTCCCATATTTTGTAGCATTTGGCTATCAGTCATCGTGGAATCCTCCACCTCATTAGCAAGCTCAAATGCAGTGCGCATCGCTGGAATTTCCCCAATCGTAATCCGCATGTCATTTCCATCAATGATATCAGTATTTTGATCTACAGTATCAATTTGTGTCTCTCTTTTTTTGAAGAATTTAGCCAATTTCAGTTTACGCGTGTATTTATACAAGTCAATTTTCGTTTCTACTGGATCAAAGTGAGTTTCCGGGCAAAAAGTTAAGCCTTTGTTAAGGAGATTTTCCTCTGCCCTTGTGAGTACGTGTTTGGATAGGTTAATAATCAGGTATGGATCAGGTTCTTTCTCTTCCATAGTTAGTTGGTTCCTCGATTTCTTAAATGATACCCCCTTGTTTTTTTCTGAGCCTCTTCTGGTTTTCCTTCGTTTTTTGGGGGATTTGGTTGACCTTTTCCCTTCGCCTTTGTTTTCTGCTGTCCCTGGCCTCTTCCTCTCCCTCGTCCTCTTCCTCTTGATCGTTGTTGGTCCAAGTATACCAACTTTACCTCTTCTAAAGAAGGTGTTCTAATTCCAGGAGTTTCTTGATCTTCACCACCACTCCAGTCCGTGTCTGACTCGCTCAATGTTGTATTTGGAGTTTCTGATTGAGGTTGCATTTTTATTTGCTGTTTAAGATTGTCAAATCTTTTAGCAAAGGTTAGTATTTTACCACATGAGTAATCCTGCTCATCTCTTCTATATTTGCGTTCTTTACGTTCTTCTACTTCTGTCTCATGTTTATCCAATGCGGCCTCCATGTCTTTCCTGTGTTTATTTGCCTCATCCTCTTTACCATGAGCCAATATGAGAGATTCTACCTCCGCTATTTTCTCGTGCAGTTCATCCACATCAATTTTAGCATGTTTGACTATGATTCTGATCATGTACGTTGAACACTGCATATTGTTGTTACCCCAATCAATGAGCATTTCAGGACGTGTATCTGGATGATTTGGGAGGGTATAAATTCTAAGACCTCTGGGGACCATTTTACATTCAAGGTATTTTTCCATTGTGAGTATTTCCCAACTTTTAGATATTTCTTTTTTAAGTAATCTTTCCAATTTCACGAATAGCTGTTTTAGTGTCATTAATCCACGGTCAGTCACTTCTGGTTCTTTTCCAGTGCTGTTAGTGGCACTTTCTACCCTCTTCCCTTTTTGGAACATCGCTTGAGCACGCATCGCTCGTTTGTTTGCTCTTTCTTCCATATTATGCCAAAGTACTTTGTTTTCTGCTCAAACGTTAATATTTCCACTAAAACTGATCTTGTGGCCGGGAAAAACGTTTTTATCAGTCTCTTCAACCCTTACGTATTGAGCACGTTTGTTTTTGAGCAGTTACGATATCAGACTTGCAATTTGTTACAGCCGGTTCGTTTTCATTAAACTGCTTCGCACGCCGCGACTCTGCTGGGCGTTTCCGACATACATAAACAAACAGCCGCTAAGCGCTCTCACCTTACTTTTCACTCGTGAGGTGCCGCGTCTTGTATTTACTTTTCCGTAGTGGCGGAATGCCTCTGGCAGTCTCTTTAGTGTAAAGTATCCAATTGCCCAAGTGCTTGGCTCTGCGCGTGAGTTGCTCCTTTACGATAAAATCCGTACCACTACAATTTCTGCGCGAGGCGTTGTCAATTTCACTTTACCAAGCCGGGTTTCACTGAAGACAGTCGGTTGCAACCTTCCTTGCATAAATTATCCACCAATTTGTTCACTCGAAGGTGCACGCTTTGCACGGCCGGTGCAGGACAGCAGGGGTGAACGTCCCCCCACTCATAATTATTCACCAAGAAAGGATTAATGTCCGCACTCGCTCAATACAATAAAAGAAATATCTAAAAGTTGGGAAATACTCACAATGGAAAAATACCTTGAATGTAAAATGGTCCCCAGAGGTCTTAGAATGTATACCCTCCCAAATCATCCAGATACACGTCCTGAAATGCTCATTGATTGGGGTAACAACAATATGCAGTGTTCAACGAACATGATCAGAATCATAGTCAAACATGCTAAAATTGATGTGGATGAACTGCACGAGAAAATAGCGGAGGTAGAATCTCTCATATTGTCTCATGGTAAAGAGGATAAGGCAAAAAAACACAGGAAAGACATGGAGGCCGCATTGGATAAACATGAGACAGAAGTAGAAGAACGTAAAGAACGCAAATATAGAAGAGATGAGCAGGATTACTCAGTGGTAAAATACTAACCTTCGCTAAAAGATTTGACAATCTTAAACAGCAAATAAAAATGCAACCTCAATCAGAAACTCCAAATACAACATTGAGCGAGTCAGACACGGACTGGAGTGGTGGTGAAGATCAAGAAACTCCTAGAATTAGAACACCTTTTTTAGAAAAGTTAAAGTTGGTATACTTGGACCAACAACGATCAAGAGGAAGAGGACGAGGGAGAGGAAGAGGTCAGGGACAGCAGAGAACAAAGGCAAAGGGAAAAGGTCAACCAAATCCCCCCACAAATGAAGGAAAACCAGAAGAGTCTCCGGAAAAAACAAGGGGGTATCATTTAAGAAATCGAGTAACCAACTAACTATGGAAGAGAAAGTACCTGATCCATACCTGATTATTAACCTATCCAAACACGTACTCACAAGGGCAGAGGAAAATCTCCTTAACAAAGGCTTAACTTTTTGCCCGGAAACTCACTTTGATCCAGTAGAAGCGAAAATTGACTTGTATAAATACACGCGTAAACTGAAATTGGCTAAATTCTTCAAAAAAAGAGAGACACAAATTGATACTGTAGATCAAAATACTGATATCATTGATGGAAATGACATGCGGATTACGATTGGGGAAATTCCAGCGATGCGCACTGCATTTGAGCTTGCTAATGAGGTGGAGGATTCCACGATGACTGATAGCCAAATGCTACAAAATATGGGACAGAATATTGAAAAATATCAAAGAACAAAATTTAAAAAACAATCTAGATTCTGCCCAGCATTACATCCAGGCAATAAAATAGATACATTTTTTGATCTAGTGAATGGAGATCTTGAAAAAATGAAAAAAAATATACAAAAAGGAAAAAGAGAAAATATGTCAATTTCGGAACGCAAAGCATTAAAGGCTCTGATGGAAAATGACTTATTAGAAATCAAGCCGCTGACAAAGGCGGGAACATAGTCATTATGGAGAAAAACGACTATTTGCAGGAAGCTCTGCGCCAACTAGGTGACACAAAAAATTATGAATAACTTAAAAAGAATCCGATCAATGAATTGATTGTTGAACTAAATATCAAGCTCACCAAATGGCATAATCAAGGATTACTTACAGATCAAGAAGTGCAATTTTTAACCAATGAAGATCCTATTATGCCAACAATGTACTTCCTGCCGAAAGTACATAAGACACTAAATAAACCTCCTGGGAGACCCATCATTGCCAGCTGTGGCTCAATATATGAGAATCTTTCAATCTATGTGGACTCCTTTTTGGCACCGATAGTCCCTACACTAACGTCATATATAGAGGACACAGGAGACTTTTTACGGAATTTGATGAACATTGCTTGGGTGGAAGGATATCAACTAGCTACTATCGATGTAGTGTCTTTATACACTTCCATAACTCATAACATGGGTCTAACAGCTATGGAATCGTTCTTCAAACAGAAACCTCTTGAAGAATTACAGCATTGGCGTATGATTAAGGAAATGACAGAACTTTGTCTGAACAATAACATCTTTCTCTTCAATAAAACATACTATACTCAACGATGCGGGACTGCCATGGGAGTTGCATTTTCCCCAAGCTACGCCAACCTAGCAATGGGTTGGTGGGAAAGAACAACAGCTTGGAGGGAAGAGTATGACCATTATACAACCAAGGTCATACTCTGGCTCCGCTTTATCGACGACCTGTTCCTGATTTGGAACTGTACAACCATGGAATTCAACAAGTATCTAGATGAACTTAATAACAATGAAATAGGATTAATATTCACATCCACAATCAGTGACAAGGAAATAGTCTTTCTAGATACTAAGGTCTATGTGGCAAATGGACAAATTGAAAAAACAGTCCACCGCAAAACCACGGCTACAAACAGTATATTACATGGAGAAAGCTTCCATCCCATAAACCTGAAAAAAAGTATCCCTTACGGGGAATTCATCAGGATGAAAAGAAACTGCTCCAACATGAAAGAGATGAATTGTAAGTACAAAGAAACTGCCAAGAGATTCCTCAAAAGAGGATACAAATACAATGATGTAAAAAAGGAGAACAAAAAGCCAGAGTTTTGAATAGAACAGAAACATTGATCAATAAAGCAGAAGTGGACAAGACAAAAAAGGAAACTGAACCTATCGGGATGATCACAACCTACAGCAAAGAGAGTCAAAACGTGAGAAGAATACTCAATAAATATTGGAATGTCCTCAAGAAGGACCCTGATATTGGTGGACAACTTGGAGAACATCCCCTAATGACCTATAGGAGACCACCCTCACTACAGGATAAATTGGTGAGAAGCCATTTTCAATTGAAAAAGAGAAAGGATTGGCTAACATCAAAACAGAGTGGTTTTAACAAATGCTATCAATGTAAGGCATGCACTATAGGACAATCTTTGAAATCTCTGACTGACCCACAGGGCAAGATCTTCAATGTGGAGGACAATATCACATGCAAAACCACATTTGTGGTATACATGTTAACATGTGCATGTGGTAAAAACTATATTGGAATGACAACTTGTCCGTTACACAAAAGGCTTCTTGAACATATCAGGGCCATTCAAAATGGCGACATGTCCTACGCAAAAGCCAAACATATGTCGAAACATACAGGAAAAACATGGAAAGATGCTCGCTATAGCGGACTGGCGACCATCCCTCCAAATGAATGAGGAGGGAATAGAAAACAACAACTGAGACAGCTGGAGTCACGCCTGATTGTTAGATTTCAAACAAAAATGCAGAGGGGACTAAATATGGACGAAGAAATGCACGTCCACCTGTGAACTGAATATGAAAGGGACATGATTAATACTGTAATAGACTGCTCAAAAAACCATTGAAGCCAGAACTGTTGCAAAAATGTCACAATCATAAACTCTAAAGGCACTAAGCCAATACTAAGACGTATGAACCAATTGGTATTGAATATGAATCCCTAGGCACTTAGCTCATACTAAAGATTACATTATAATGAATAGTAAATGCATTTCAACTGATGAATGTATTACTTTTTGAATATAAGTCATTTAAAAACCCTTACAATGGTTAAATAGGAAATTCCTTTTTTTAATTTTTTTTATGTTTTTTTTATTAGTCAGCTTGATAACAAAATTTATAAACCAATTAAAAGTAAAACATCAAAAGAATCTTCTCAGTAATTTTAGCTCAATCAATTAAATCTAAACACAAATTAAAGTACATGTTCACCAAGCCTGCAAGTCCATTTTAGTCCAAGAAGTTATTTTTTTTTTAAGCAGGTCAAATACTAAGAAAAGAAGGGGGAAAGAAGTATAAAGAGTAAGCCAGCTCATGTAAGTAATGTACCCTGGTTGACATAAAAAAGGGAGAAGTTCCCCTATCAAATATTTAATTATTCAACCAACATACAAATGGTGCCCAAATTTTAGATCCCCTCTCACGCCTCCTCCTACCCCCTCTTTGAAACACAGCAGATTCCAAATTATGAAGTGCTAACATCCTTGATCTCCAGTTGATAAAAGTAGGGGGGATAGGACTAATCCATTCAGAAGTTATGCTAAGTCGGATTATTGACATAGCAATACAAAGAAAAGCTGACTCATGATAAGATCTGATGAACGGAGAATCACACTCGCACCCCGTTATTATCAACTCAGAAGGTAAATCTGTCGATATCTTAAGAGCCACATTAATGAATTGCTGAACATCCTGCAGAAAAGGACCCAATTTGGGACACGAGAAAAACATGTGAACATCGTTGGCTGCTGCTTGACCGCATCGTGGACAACCGTGGCCACTAACCCCTCCCCATTTAGAATTTCTAGCGGGGTAAAATAAAGATCAAAGAGGGCCATGTAGCTTTGGGAACGTAAACTCCCTGAAGTTAATACAGAGTTCGACAAATCAAGTATTAATGAAACATCTATACCAGTCTTACCCAACTTATTGTCTAATTTGGCATTCTGGGAAGAGAGATCATCTGGGAGACCAGATAACAGGTTCTGATAAAGAGCCCCGATTCGAGCTTTTCTCAAAATAAGTTTCATAAGGGTATTTTTAACCAATGCGGTTGGGGTGTCGCACAAGAATTTGTCAATATAGCTGCGTAGCTGTAAGTACTTAAAGAATTCATGTGTACCCAATCCAAACTTATCTTTTAAAAATAGAAAAGAGGCCATCACACCCTCAGAGGTTAAATCCCCCAAAGTAAAAATCCAATGCGATCTCCATCTAATTGTAACAAAATCTTGGAAGATGGAGGGCAAAAGTCTAGCAGCAGCCAGAGGTGTAAAATAATTAAAATTAGGAATTTGCCATTTCCGGCGTACTTTCCTCCATACTGAATACATAGCTATGATAACTTTGAACTTTGTTTTCTTATAGTAGCTGGGTTCCAGCACCGATAAGAGAACCCCCTTGACTTCATCCCCCAAACCTATCTCAAATATCGAGGGGGTACAAGCTGGTGAGAGTATTGCCCTAGCCCCAAAAAGTGGTAGAGCTAAATGTTGCAAAAGAGCTGCCCAGTTATATAAAAGCAAATCAGGGACTGACCACCCGCCCCTGTCCAGTGGTAGATGAATCCATTTAGCAGCCCTGCGGGGAGAATGGTAGCTCCACAGGAACCTGTTGCAGCACCTTTCTGCTCGGGCAAGACTGGACTGAGCAAATACCAGCGAGATAGTCCTAAAAATATACATAAATTTAGGCAATATAAGCATCTTTAGGACATTCCTCCTACCAAATAACGATAGGTGTAGATTATCCAACCTGCGCAAGATGTGTTCGACTGAGTCAATAATTGGAAGAATGTTAATTTCTGGTAAAAGCTCCACTGCTGCAGTGATTTGGACCCCTAGATATTTAGTACTTTGAACGACTGGAGCGTCCGAGGGACCCATAGTAATGGATTGAATTACCTGTGTTTTGTGAACATTCAGCTTATTGCCTGAAAGCTGACCATACCTTTTAGCCAAATTCTGTATAGCCGTAAATGAAGATGACACATTAGAAGTTAAGACAGCAATGTCATCGGCATACGCCAGAATTTTAAAAACATAGAGATTAATCTTAACATGTTCTATATTTGCAGCAAGCTTAATTGTGTTAATAAACGGGTCGATATATAGAGCAAATAGTAAGGGCGAGCAGGGGCACCCCTGCCTGGTGCATCTCCTAATATTCAATGGTCTAGAGAGAAGACCCGATATTGAAACCTTTGCTTGAGGGGCGATATACAAAGACTTTAAAGCGTGTATAAAAATAGGGGAGAACCCTTTCCACTGAAGGACCTTCCACAGAAACCCCCAGGCAACCCTGTCGAACGCCTTTTCGGCATCCAACAGGATTATACCTAGGGGAGAATTTGTTACCTGAGCCCAATCCAATAAAGCTATAACACGGCGGACATGATCCGCCGTGTCCCTTCCAGGAATAAATCCGAGTTGACGAATAGAGACTAAAGGTGTTATCAACGTTGCAAGCCTAGCTGCCAAGATTTTAGAAAAGATTTTGCTGTCCGAGTTGATTAGTGAAATCGGACAAAATGAGGCAGGGTCCAACTCTGGCTTATCTTTTTTTTAAATCAAAATAATTGTTGTTAGACGCCAGGATATGGCAACAACAGAGGAGGATGTTACAGATACTGGTTTAGTCTTACCGGCGGCAGGAAGTGAGGGAGCCCCGTTGGTAACAGCCGGTACGTTGGGGGTAGTTGACGTGGCAGGGCTGAGTTGATTCCTGGATGTAGTGCCTCCATGTACTTTGAAAAATGCAGGTACCGGAGGAGGAGGAACCTTGGTGTTCTTTGTAGTTTTCCGCATCGCGGCTGCAGCAGCGTCTATCTGAGGCTTTTTCACAGCCTCTGGAGTCAAGAGTTTACCCTGCACTGAAGGAGATGCTGTCACTGCCGTTGGTGGTTTAACCACTGCCCGGGACTGCGCTTTCGATTGAGGCTTCGGCGGCATTACAACGTCGGAAAAGCAGTGCTGCGAGAGCCGACTGCACTGATGCGTGAAGAGCCAGCCGCGGCCAGAGAACTGCCGCGTTAGATTCCAGAGGGTCGACAAATTGCAGCGGTAAGTGTTGAGAAAACGAAGCATCTCCTGTCACTTTGGACCTTTACCCCACGCTATGCAAGCAGTTGGCGGCTCATTCTGAGGAGGGACTGCTAGGGCCAGCTCACTTGACCAACGTACTGGCCGCCATCTTGGTTAAATAGGAAATTCCTATTGTGGTAAGCGACAAAGATTGGTAATAGGGATCTCATCTTTACAATTGGGAATCTTGAACTATTCATATGGTGACCGCAATGATTACAAACTGTGCATCAATTATTCTGTGAAACAAACGTTTAAATTTCCAATTGTCATTATAAACTACCTCACCCAGAATGCACCATTATATGCAAATGGACAGGAAGGTATATAACTTAGAAAGAAATTATGGACTAGTGGCAACACTGTGAACAAGACCTGCGGTCGAAACGCGTAGGTGAAGGGGACAGTTTTGTAGTCTCTTGTTAAATCAACCCAACTTATCGTATTGAGCGAGTGCGAACATTAATCCTTTCTTGGTGAATAAATATATATATATATATATATATTACCTACTGGCGGTCGCCAGTAGGTATATATAGTTAGGATTTTTTCCCTATGGGATTTTTGAAAATTCTATGTCTAATAACTTTGGCGTTTGTGGACGGAATTGGCTGAAATTTTCTGGAAAATGGAACATTTTGTTTCTGAGCAGCCCTTGGAAATTTGGGGGGGGTTCGTCAAGGGGGGACCGAGAAAAAAGGGGGGTCCCAAAACGTGTTTTTAACATTGAGTTTTCCATAGGGCGGTTGGCCACACTTTTAGCCCGAACGGCTGAATGGATTTGCACGAAACTTGGCAAAATTGTAGGGACTGGTAGCCCGATGTGCCTTTTCTAGGTCTCAATATATGTGCTCCAGTGGATTTTGAGAAATTAACGTTTAAAAAAAGATATATATCTGTAAGCGCGCTCTGGGCAGCGCTCCGGTCCGCGGACCTTAAGCGTACCGAAACTTCGCGTAGCTAAGCTGATTGGCTCTCCGGTGTCTGTCAACATTCTAAACAGTCCGGAGCGGCCGCCATCTTGTCTCTCGGTAGGATTGAGAGAGGCCAAAACAAAGGGGGAAATAACCATAAGGGGGCATACTAGATCCTCCCTGACCCCCTAGGTTTAATGTGGAGGTTTTAAAAGGGCCCCGCGGGGCAAAAAAAACAAAAAAAATTTTTTGTTTTTTTTGCGTGGGGAGCGCCCGGTCCGCGAACCGGGAAGCGTTCTGGGCAGCGTACTGCAATGAAAAATGAATGATAGACTTTTCAAATGCTGTATGTTAATTGATTGTTGGTTTTGTTGATTATTTTTTATTTTCTTTATTTTTTAAGCATTTTTTTTATTGTGATTGTGTTTCATAATTTATTAAACTTTCTAACATTTCATTGTCAGAAATTTCATAATTATCATTGAATATACATTGTAGTCTCTGAGGGTGTAAAATGTCCTCATTTTCAAGGAGGTTATCTACTGCTTGTACACATTGCAGTAGTTCTTTGTCTAAAGTTTCATCGAAAAATTCAATATCATTTTCATCATTGATTTCTTGGCTGCTCTCTTGCAGGACAATTTGAAATTCAACTTTCTTTTCGCCTTCCATTTTGCCTGAAATTTAGATTAAAAAAATATATATTAGTAGAGATAGGGCACTGTTGGGATTAATTTTGGGCAGTGTATAGTATCAGAGTGGAAGTAGGAATATAAAAAAGTGTATGTGATTTAACGTAAGTAAATTCATAATTATACAAGAGAAGCCTAACTCCATCCATAACTATAACAGAGAAGTCTATCTAAATCTATAACTACTACAGAGGGATAGTATATAACTATCAGAAAAAGTTTACCATATTAACTTATAGTGCACAATATACTTCAGTTTTAAAAATAAAAACTTACCTTTAGATAGAAGTTGAAGGAATTAGTGAAAATCCTATTGAAATGTACACCAAGAAGTAGTAGTCAAAATGGCTGTGTTTTCTTCTCTTCCTTTATATATATTCAGGTATATAACCAATCAAATGTCAGGTAAAAAAAAGTAGAAAATGAAAGTAACATTTTCATTGGTTGTCAATTCCAACACTTCAGATGTGTTTTGTGAAGTAATTTACCTCACGGTATTTAGAGAGGTCTACAGGCTAAATGGCTAAATGGAATTCCAATCAAATTTGTGAAAATGGTAGGGATTGGTATGTAGTATGAGCTAGTCTATATTTGGTGAAATTGTCTCCAGTGGCTTTTCTGTGAACTACTTTCCCACCTTTTTTGATGGTGCGCTTCCCAGGGAGCGACCCGGTACGCGAACCGTTGAGCGCCCCGGTTCGCGAACCTTAAGCGTAACGGGAGTACACCATTTTGTGTTTCGGTCGAATTAAGATACAAGATGGAGGGCAAATAATGTTCAGAATGGGTAGAAGGGGGCACGGTAGACTTATCTTGACCCCCTAGGTTTTGTGAGGGTGGCTGAGGAGGCCCATATGTGCGAAAAAAAAACATTTTTTTAAAACATTTCGCGAGGGTAGCTCCCGGTTCGCGTACCGGGTAGCGCCCCAGGGAGCGTACTTTGTTGAAAATTAGTGAAAAATGTTAGAGTAAAATAATAATTGTGAGTGATCAGATGTAGGGTAGCTCTGAGAAGAGCTTTTGGGTTTATGGTACATTTAGGTACTTATAAGTAGGTACCAATGCACATTCTTAAATTCAGAGTGAAAATTCTGTTGCCCTCATCTGAGAAGTGAACTCCATCTCCTCTGTAGATATCTTGCATGTAGTAACGCAAGTTATTGTTGTACAGGGAGCCCATTCCATGGTCTCTCATGTAAGCTGAAACAGATTTGTTTACATGCTTCCTCGACTTCTCAATTTGTGGACAAAATTGGTTTGACCACCTCCATTTCTGTCTTTGGCATATATTTGAATATACCAAGGCAGTCTGAGGAAAAAGTGCCATTAATTGCTCAAAGGTGTCCTTTAAAAGCATTTCCAGACCTACACCAGTCAAAGTGCCCAAGTCATTACCTCCACAGTGCACAATTAACAGGTCAGGTTTGGGCAAATGCATAAAGGTTTTCACCAATGGTATCAATTGGTGACATTTTAATCCTCTGTGGCCAAACCACTTAATTTCCACATCTTGTAAATTGAGGTTAGGTAAATTCCTGTTTTCAGTGTACCTTTGAGCCCAGTGAATATAACTATGTCCAACAATCCAGACAGAAAACATGGTGAGAGAAGGTTCTCCTGCAGTCAGATGAAGTGTGGCAATGAAATGGCAGTTGAAAAAATGAGAGTTTAAAATGAAAAAAACTGTGGAGTTTCTGTGTTCATGAAGCAGTAACAGTGATTGGTGGATTTTGATTGCTGAAAACAGAAAGTTAGGGTGCACGGATGAGTTATTTGAAAGATGTATTTTGAATGGTCAATAAAAAATCATTAAATGAAAGAATGCACTGGATATGCAGGTGCACTGAGAGTTCAGAGTTCAATTGCAACATTGTTGTGTGAACTTGCAAACACCAGAAGTCTTCCAAGAGGTGGTTGCCATGCTGAAAAGGCAGAAAGGGCAGAGGGGGGAAGGGTTTTCATTTGAAAAAAAGTGAGGGAAGAGTTTTGATTGGGTGACATGAGAGATATGTGTGAAGAATTACAGCATTTCTGTGCTTTTGATAGCTGCAGACTCTGGAGTGCATACCTTTTGCTCTGCTGAAGACAAATTGGTGTGTTTCTGAGACTGTTTTCAAACTCAAAGTATTTGCTAAGGTGAGAAAATATTTCTTTAATTTAGATAGAGAATAGTGTGCTTTAAGGAGAAAATTATGAATTATGTGGCGCAAATTGCTTGTAAATATGCTCCCACCTGTGCAAGGAAAATTTAGATTTTTAATGTTTGTGTTACATAGCCATGTTAAAAGTGATACAAACATGCTGCAAAGGCAATTAAAAAACGCTTTTATGTGTCTTAAGGACATTTTAAGTAATTTTCCCATGTGCAGTGTTTTGAAATTATGATTTGAAAATCGTTTTTGGGGAAAAGGAATTGTTTTTAAATTTATGACAAGGACATAATGGTGTATGCTTCTTTATAAGGCAATTGACTGTCCCTGATGTTATTTTTCCCATTTTAATGTAAGACCTTTCTCTGTGGCGCAAATTGCTTGTAAATATGCTCCCACCTGTGCATGGCAAATTTAGATTTTAAATGTTTGTGTTACATAGCCATGTTAAAAGTGACCCAACCATGCTGGAAAGGCAATAAAAAAACACTTTCATGTGTCTTAAGGACATTTTAAGTAATTTCCCTGTGGGCAGTGTTTTCAAATTATGAATTGAAAATCGTTTTTGAGGTAAAGGAATGTTGTTAAAATTTATGTGCGCCATATGCCCCCAAATTTCTTTTTCAGGGGTGCAGCAGGGTGTTATTGAGACACCCCTACACCTTTGGAAAAATTCCTAATTTGCGATGAGCTAATTGCTAATTGCAAATTGCACCTTCTTTCATATGGGCATCCTGGCGCATGGAAATGAATGGGTAATTTGCAATTAGCAATTTGCTCATCGCAAATTTGGAATGGTAAAGAATCGCTATTTATTCCTTAAAATTCGCTATTTTGGAAATGCAAAATAGTTATATGATACATATGGCGGTTGATGTCTAACAAGATAAGAAGCTTAGGGATAGATTTATGATGACTGGCGCAATGAAGTGGACATCACTTACTTCATTGGTAGAGCTTTACATGTATTATGTCCTCTGTATTCTCCATCAAGCGTAACTTTAATCTGCAATCCTGAGTAGGCCTCACCTTAAACAAACCTCTGGATAGGCCACATCTTATCGTCATCCTGAATTAATCATTTAAAATGCTAGGAAAGATTTATGATAGGTGTATGCCTCTTTTGCGCCACTTACAAAACACTGTCCATGGGGAAATGACTTAAAATGTCCTTAAGACACATGAATGTGTTTTTTTAAAGCGTTTGCAATTTTTTTGGGTCACTTTTAACATGGCTATGTGACTCAAACAGTCAAAATCTAAATTCACCATGCACAGGTGGGAGCATATTTACAAGGAATGTGCTCCATGGGGAAAGGTCTTATAATGTAATATGGGAAAAATGACATCAGAGACACTGAAATGCCTTATAGAGAAGCATACACCATTATGTCCTTGTCATAAATTTGCAAACCATTACTTTTCCCCAAAAACGATTTTCAAATCATAATTTGAAAACACTGCACATGTGGAAATGACTTAAAATGTCCTTAATTCAAAATTTGCTATTCCTTATTTTGCGATTGCACTGAAGGATTTGCAAATTTTGCGATTACTTAAATGCAATGTATCAAACAAAAAATATGTAAAAAAATGACATTAAGGATTTGGAAACTACCACCAACTTCTAGTTGGTGGTAATTTGCGAATTCTTTTCAAAAAGCTTTTTTTCCAAAAAACAAAAGGTGCCATATGACGCCCATACATGCCCTTAGGGCATGTATGTGCGCCATATGCCCCCAAATTTCTTTTTCAGAGGGTGCAGCAGGGTGTTCTTGAGACACCCCTGCACCCTTGGAAAAATTCCTATTTTGTGATGAGCTAATTGCTAATCGCAAATTGCACCTTCATTCCTATGAGCCTCCTAGCCCATGGAAATGAATGGGTAATTTGCAATTAGCAAATTGCTCATTGCAAATTAGGAATGGTAAAGAATTGCTATTTATTCCTTAAAATTCGCTATTTAGGAAATGCAAAATAGTTTGATGGTACATATGGTGGTTCATCTGTAACAAGATAAGAAGCTTAGGGATACATTTATGATGACTGGCGAAATAAAGTGCAAATCACTTACTTCATTGGTAGGCCTTTACATGTATTATCTCTTCTGTATTCTTCATCAAGCGTAACTTTAATCTGCAATCCTGAGTAGGCCTCACCTTAAACAAACCTCTGGATAGGCCACACCTTATCGTCATCCTGGATTAATCATTTAAAATGCTAGGGACAGATTTATGATAGGTGTATGCCTCTTTTGCGCCACTGTGCGTCACTTTTATGATGCAGCGGCGGTGCAAAAGATTTGCTATGAGGCGACAAAATTACAAATTGATGCTTTTAGGCAGATATGTCATGGTGTAAAAAAAACGTACCACATGAAACCGATGCAGCAGTGATGCAAAAGATGCACCATGTTGCAAGACAGGCCTCACTTGGGGCCATATGTATCAAGCTAATTAGCATTCGCAAAGATCAAAATTCTGCGAATTTCGGCCTTTGCGAATGCTAATTAGACAAATGGTATGTATCAAACAAGTTTGATGCAAAATAAGGAATAGCAAAATTTGCTATTCCTTATTTTGCGATTGCACTGAAGGATTTGCAAATTTTGCGATTACTTAAATGCAATGTATCAAACAAAAAATATGTAAAAAATGACATTAAGGATTTGGAAACTATTGTGGTAAATTGGTGGTAATTTGTGAATTCTTTTCAAAAAGCTTTTTTTAAAAAAAACAAAAGGTCCCATATGACGCCAACACATGCCCTTAGGGCATGTATGTGTGCCATATGCCCCCAAATTTCTTTTTCAGGGGTGCAGCAGGGTGTTCTTGAGACACCCCTGCACCCTTGGAAAAATTCCTAATTTGTGATGAGCAAATTGCTAATCGCAAATTAAACCTTCATTCCTATGAGGCTCCTAGCCCATGGAAATGAATGGGTAACTTGCAATTAGCAATTTGCTCATTGCAAATTAGGAATGGTAAAGAATTGCTATTTATTCCTTAAAATTCGCTATTTAGGAAATGCAAAATAGTTTGATGGTACATATGGCGGTTCATCTGTAACAAGATAAGAAGATTAGGGATAGATTTATGATGACTGGTGCATCACCAGGGATGTGTCAGTCATCCTGTGCCGCTGTTCCGCCACCCATGGTGTGCTGCATTTACAATGCGGGGCATCATGGGGCAAAAATGGCACAGATGCGTGATGTATCTGTGATGTAAAGGTAGTGATTGCTGGAGTTGTATCGCAAGTGCGATGCAGCTCAAGCAAGGCTCAGGGGTGCCCCATCTCCACAATGTTGCGTCAAGACCTATGCCTGCTTAAAGCAGGCGCAGGGTTTTGACGCAGTTTTCTCCTATCTGATTGTAAATACGGCACACCATGGGTGGCAGAGCAGCGGTGCACGTTAACTGGTGCATGCCTGGGGATGTGCCATTTAACATAAATCTGCCCCTTTACATTTAAGTATGTGCAGGACACACAGAGTCGGTGAGGCTTATCCAAGGTTAAGAAGAGATGAGTCCTGTTCACTGAAAAATTAGACATATTCTTCACCTGATCAGCATTGCTGGACATGGCTAAATAATAGCTGCAAAATATTACTCTTGTTAAACAATTTTACTATTATAATCTCTGAGATTTGTCTCTTACTCTGCAACATCTCATTGTTGTTATCTTTCTTTAAAGATAAAGACAACATCAACATGAGTGACAATCTGCAATCAGTTGATTTTGACCTCATCATTGAACTTGTAATTGAAACATCAGTGGATGTTGATCCATTGGATGATTTAAATCCTGAGGATGAAGAAGAGCGTGATGAGGATGCAGATTTGTCCGAATTATATGACATAGGGTGGGAAGCTGACCTGCTTGAGCCTATGGAAATATAAACATTTATTTTTAAAATGTATAATTAATAAAAAGTAAAAATGTAAACCGTTTAATTTAAAAATAAAGACACCTTCAAAAACAGGTTATGTGTAGTGTCTTCAATAAAATATTAAAATATGCTCATAAAATTAGATCAGATTCACATATAAAATAGCACAGGTAACATAAATATAAATGTCATTTCTTTTCTGCTATTTCTGTATTGTAAATTTGCCAAGGACTAAAAAATCTTCTATTTAAAATGTCAAGTAGTGTGTTAAGTTTTTGATCATTGTTATTGATTTACTGTTTGGTAATAATGGTTAATAACATTTTTTATTATATTTTACCACAGATTCAACTGCAGATCATTTCAAGATTTCACCATGCCAACAATAGAAAGACAGAGAAAGGCTGCAAAACGTCAAAGACAGCAGGTGAAACAAAATAAGCAGCAGTCCTCTAACAAAAAGATTTGTCAAGTCACGAAGAAAGCACCGGGTAAGAGCACAAAATATTTCATAAGAAATATGTGTAGTAAAAAAAATATTACTACAGAAAATGTTTCAGTCCATAAAAAGATAAGCAAATCAAATGGAAAGGAAAGGCCAATCAAAAATGTTACTGCTAGAGCAAGAGATAACTCTGTGCATGATAGTAGAAGGAAACAACAGTTTAGGGACATTCGTAAACGAATGTTCCGCAACAGGATAATTGGCAATTTGTTAAAAAATATTAAGAAAGGTCAACAGAAACTGGTTTTTTATAAGAGAAAAAAAAAAGTTGAGAAAGTTATTGATCAGGCATTTGAAATTAAACGTAAGTTATTTATTTTGATAATCAATAGAATTAGGAAGCTAAACAAGGCAATTTATGATTTCAAAAGAAATAGTAGATGGAAGAGAATAGTTAATCGTAGTAATTTTTGTGAAGTTTTTTCTGGAGAATGGATGCATAGTTCAAGCTGTGAGGCATTTTTTAATGAGGAGAGTTATTTCCAGGATAATGATTTGGTGCATGCAGTTGACACCAGTGGTCGTGCTTATGAAGTGAAAGATGGTTGTCCAGTTGAAAAAGAAAAACTTGTGACAACAGAGGCAGAAGAGGTGTTAGGTAATGAGGTTTTAGGAAGACGTGCTAAGGGTCCTGTGTACACCTGGAAGTGTAGTAGTATTTGCAGTGTGCGACAGGATTCCATCAATTTGCTTTGTGATTTTGTACGGTCATTTAATAAGAAAAGTTTGAAGCAGAAAATGAAGTTGTTGCAAGAATTAGATCCTTGCAGAGTGAGAGAAGTGACAGGTTTGCATGGTCATTCACTGGCTTGTCTTTCCAGGAGAGTATGCCAGAGTGTTTTTCATCATTTCAGGATGCTAGCAGTGCATCATAATAAAGTGAGGAAATTAGTTAGAATGTTGTATTATGCTAAGAGTCCAGCAATTATGCTTAAACAATTATGCGCTGCTCTTTTGCATGGTTCTGAAATAGATGTGAAGAACATATGTGAAGAAATTGAGTTTTGTTACTTTGGAAGTAAAGAGGAGAATGTTGAAATTGACCCAAAAGAAGAGGGTAATGTGGAAGATAGTGTACAGGTTTCCAGTACAGATAATTTCCAGAGGGAAATTGCGACGTTTCAGGTGAAATCAAGTGAGAGGCCTAATTTCACTTGTGTGTGTTGTCGACGCACTTATTATAAGAATCAGACTAAGTTAGTGGATTTATATGCAAAAAGTGAAAGGGAAAATAATAGTGAATGGAAGGATTTTGCAACATACTTGATGGTAGAAAATTGTTTTGATTTGGGATTTGATCAACATGTGTGTACTTATTGTTGTTGCAAATTAAATCAAAACCAGATGCCTGCTAGAGCAGTTCATAATAATCTGGAATTGGTTGAGATTCCTTCTGAATTGAAGGATTTAAATACTTATGAATCTATTTTGATTCAAAGTATCCATCCCTTTCAGGCTATTGTAAGAATGGAGCCAAAGACAGGGAAATTGCCTCCATCAGATTTACAGAGAGGATTAAAGGGAAGAGTTGTTTATTTGCCTCTAGATTTGAAGAAAAACATTAACACAATTGGAGTAGAAAAAGTGGAAGAGGAACCTCTGGTTATCTTAGTTAATGGGGTTCCGACAAAGAATAAGAAAATATGGCAAGATTTAGTAGATATTAGGAAAGTTAAAAAGGCAACATTGTATTTGAAAAAAAATAATAAATACTATAAGAATGTATATGTTGCAGAAGAGGAAGTAAGTGAGGAAGAGGATAGCGATTTGTGTGCTGGTCAAATTGAGAAAGTAGAACCCTCTACTAGTGAAGAAATATATGAACATTATAGTGTTCATCCTTTGCATTCCAAAGAAGTCATGGGGAATGCTATTGAGTTGTTTCAAATGAAACAAGCCAAAGGGAGTCCCATTAGTGTTTGGGAGGAAAGTTTGGAAGCTCGGTGTTTCCCACAGCTTTTTCCAACAGGTCAGGGAGGAAGATATGATGAGCGACCTCATCAAATTCCTGCTTCTGAATACCGGACTTTGCGATTGTATGCAGGAGATGCTAGGTTTCGACAATGCATTCCCTATTTGTTTCATCTCCTGTTTGAAAGCGATCTGTCTGGACTGTCATATGCAGTGAACCACATCTTGAAAAGTGGTATACACATGCAAAACATCTCGGCAAGTGACTTTATGGATAAAGTCAATGTCCAAGACAGTATTTTGGATTCTCACCTGATTAATCTCATGGCGTGTCAGCGTGGTACTAATGAGTACTGGTACCGTCGTCATGGTGATTTAAAATGTATGCTGAGGAACTTAGGTGCTCCCACATGGTTCCTCACTCTGAGCTGTGCCGAGTATGGCTGGGAAGACTTACTTGAATTTCTACGAGAGGCAAATGCTAACGTAGATAACATCGAATTCAAGACACCCGGAGAACTGTGCTCTTTGGATCCAGTCAATGTATGTAGGTACTTCAATCATAGATTTGAAGCTATGATGTCTTTCATCATGAATAAGAAGAATCCACCTCTTGGAGAGGTGTTGGATTTCTTCTGGAGAAAGGAGTACCAAGCAAGAGGTGCTCCTCATATACATATGTTGCTGTGGATCAAGGATGCACCTAAATTTGGAACGGATCCAGAAGACTCAGTGATGAGTTTCATCCAACAGTATTCTACGTGTGCTGTTCCAAACGCAAAGGAGAAGAAAAGCCTAAGAGAAAAAGTTCTGCGTTTCCAAAGCCATCGATGTGGAAAGTACTGCCGTCGTAAATTCCGAAACAAGGACAAGTTCTACACCAAATGTCGTTTCGGCTTTCCACGACCGGTGATTTCTAAAGGAAGAGTAAACAGTTTGATGTCTTCGCTGCGACATAATGTCATGAAGAAATCACCTAAAAACACATACAATTTGAAGAGGAACGAAGAGTCCAAGTACATCAACGACTACAACCCGGTGATTTTGTCCATGTGGAATGCTAACATGGATATACAGTTTGTGGCTGATAACTGTATGGCTGTGGCTCGGTATGTGACGTCTTACATCACCAAAAAAGAGAAGACAGAATTGAAGGATATGTGGGAGGACATTTCCCATGAAAAGAGCCTCAGCAAGAAGTTGTACAGTTTCAGTCTGAAGATGTTGTCGCATCGAGAAATTGGAGCTTACGAATGCTCTGACCGGTTGTCTTCAGCAAGTCTCTATGCCAAGTCCAGGAGTATCGTTTGGGCGAGTCTTGGTCTTGCTGCAACGTGTAATCGAGTTCTGAAACCTGTGCGGGAAATTGAGTATTTGGCGGAAAAGGAGCCAAACATTACCGACATTTTGAAGACCAACATGTTGGATACATATTATCCAAATAGAAGCAGTCACCTCGACAATGTTTGTCTGTATGAGGTTCTTCAAAATTACATATTCAAGAGGAACATCAAAGAAGATACTGAGAAAGGAGTGTATGCTGTAATAGGAAGTGAGGGATGTCTGGTCAAGCAAAGAAAATGCCACTTGGTAAACCATCGAAAATTGAGTGGCGAATCTCCTGAAAAAAAGGAGTTTTTCTATTTAGCACTTTTGCAACTTTTCAAGCCTTGGCGTGCAGAAGAGGAACTGCTTGGAGATTTCCTCTGTTACGAAGACTCTTTCAATGCCGCCAAGGAGACCATAGAATGTCCTGCTTTTCCCAAATATGTAGAAATGTTGAATGCGGAAATTGAGCAGGAAGCAACGATTGCAGCCGAGATTGCCAGAGACAGTTCTCAGGACAGTCAGAGTTCTGCTTCATTGAGTCAGGATCCACTAGGAGGACCTGTTATCGAAAATGAAGCTGCCACTGCCATGAATGAAGTGGAAAGAGCCATGGCACATGCTCAGGAGGATGCGGTTAACTTAGAAGAGTTGGAAAGACAACTCAACGTTGAGCAGAGGAAAATATATGACGAAGTTACCATGCAAATTGATCATGGATTAAGTCATGACAAGAAAGAGTGCTCATGTACGTCGTTGAAGCCTGTCCGACTGTACGTGAGTGGAGAAGCGGGAACTGGAAAAAGTTTCCTCATTAAAGCAATTTCATGCTATTTGCAGGAAAGGACAGAGTCATCGCTGTCTTGTGTTGTCACCGCTCCAACTGGACTGGCAGCACATAACATTAAAGGGATTACTTTACATCGTTTACTGATGCTGCCAGTGGAGCATGACAACAAATTACAATATCACAAGCTATCTGGAGATGCTTGTTTTGAAGTTTCAAGAATCTTGAGGAAAATGAAACTTCTTATCATTGACGAAGTAAGCATGGTTTCCAATGTCATGCTTGCCTTTGTGCATTTGAGGATGCAAGAAGTTCTCAAAACAGAGTATGATGTGTTATTTGGTGGCAAACACATCATTGTTTTCGGAGATCTTCTGCAGCTGACACCAGTGAAAGGGCAACCTGTGTTCAAAATGCTCACGCATGAAGATACCAGGAAGTGCCTAGGCAGCATTGGCAACGTCAATATATGGTTAAACTTCAATTATGCTGAACTGCATGAAAATATGCGTCAGGCGAAGGATGAAGTTTACAAGACTATTCTACAAGATGTTAGAATTGGAAAAGTGACCGAGCATGGGAAAGAAGCTTTACATGCACGATTACTGTCAAATTTATATCCAGAACAAGATGTTGTGCCTGAGAATATTTTTCAGAAAATTACTGATAAGAAATCTGGAATATGTTTGATGCCAACTCTTGCGGAATGTGCCAAATTCAACAACAAAATGTTGCATTTAGAAAAGCAAGAGATTGTGAAACTGGAAGCTATTGACAGAGTAGAGCATATGGGATCAACAATTATTTTGTCTGAGAATCTGAAAACAAAATTGGATTCATTAGAGAAGAGTATATCTAAAACTGCAGGTTTTGAAAAGACTCTGAATGTGTGCTTGAACTGCCGTATAATTTTAAGAAGGAATTTACATGTTGAAAGAGGTCTGGTAAATGGATCAATGGGTAATGTTGTTGATTTTGTAAAATACAGAAATAGAGATGGAATTGAATTTTTAAAAATTAAATTTGATGGCATTGAGGAAGTACAGCTAATTGGTCGTTGCTCTGCTAGATTTTTGCTTGTAAAAGACTTATATGTTCGCCGTAAGCAGTTTCCTGTTTGCTTGGCATATGCGGTGACAATCCATAAATCGCAAGGTTTAAGTGTAGACTGTGCATTGGTGAATATTGGCAGTTTTGTGTTCAAGGAGGGTATGGCATACGTGGCATTGTCACGAGTTAGAACTTTATCGGGATTGTACTTGATTGAGTGTGATGTCACAAACATTTGTGCGGATCTAGATTGTGTTAAGGAATACAATAGGTTAAGAAGAGAGTATGCATCACATTTGCCTCAGTATCCTTTGTTTGAGAAACGTGTGGTAGGCCGGAAACGAAGAAATGTGACCAATGCTGGGGAGGTTGTAGCAAAAAGACGAAAAGTCGATGAACCTAAAATTACAAGCAGAAACAAAAAGGATTCTGTTGAAGATGTTGTTGGTTTTCAATTTGAAAACAGTTCTGGTGTCAACTGCTATGCTAATGTAGTGGTTAATGTTTTGTTTTCTCTAGAAAATGTAAAAGAAGAGATTGTGGTCAATTCTGATCAAAGATTTTGCAGTTTGTTAAATTCTGTGTTAGAGAAATGTAGCACTGATAGAAGAAACATAGAAAGTGTGTCTGAAATTCGAAATCTGTTAGACAGATGTTCAGGCCAAACACAATTCTCTCAAAATATTCAGCAAGATTGTCAGGAGTTTTTAATGTATATGCTTGATGTATTGCATGCTGAAGGTGTAGATGTAGATCAGCTGTTTGGGCTTTCTTATCAATGGCAGCATGACTGCGAGAACTGTATGATATCAAGTACTACTAGTGTAGACTCAGAAAGATTTATATATTTAACTTTGCCAGACAGTAAATCAGTCTCCTTTAATAAGCTAGTAAAAGCAGCTGATCACAACATGGAGTGTAGCCAATGTAAATCTGAAATGATGTCCACATTATTTATACGAACATATGGCCAGTATGTCATTTTAATGTTCCAACGATGTAGGCCTGATGGAACAAAATTGACAACTTTAATTAAAAATTTTGTAGCTTCGCAGTTGTCAATATCAGGAAGGACTTTTGTAACTGCAGCAATTATATATCATGACGGCCCTTCAATAACATCAGGACATTACACAGCTTATTTAAAGTCTAGAAATGGCTGGTCATTCTGCAACGATTCTGTTTTAATTTTCACAAAAAAATTGCCGTATGACCTTAAAAACTCTTACCTGGTGTTTTTAAAACCAAAATTTTAGGGAAATAATCTTGGGATGTGCTCTGTGGAATTTCAAGAAGTTCTAATGTCTCCTACACAATTTGGCCTTGAGGATAAGTGTAGTTCAGAGACATAAGTTCTAACCATAAGACTGGACGTCATGGAGAAATAAATGCACTTTGAATGAGTTCAGAAAAACTATTTCTTTTTATAAGCTAATTGAAGCAGCCAATCAAAACATAGAGTAGAGGGAATGTAAGTCTGCAACGCTGTCTACTGTTTTACATTGCTTTGTGATTGAAAGTGATGTAGAGAATTAAATAATTGTAGTAGTCATAGAGTTAGTGTAAGTCTGCTTCATAGTCAGCAGTATCAGTGTCATAGGAAATGTAGAACATGACTGAGCAAGAAGGGGAAGATATTACTATTCCAGGATTGGAAAAATGATCTTCAACATTTTAATTCTGAAAGTTGCGGAAATGCCAAATGACGGGATTGGCTTACAAGAAATCCAATAGTTATAAATGGGTCTGACAAGATTTGGCCTTGTGGAAACTTGTGGTAGAGAGCAAGAAGTCATTTATTGCATGTAACATGTTTTTAAAAACGATGGAGATTTTCTTTCAGAAAGTGGCGGGCTGAAAGTAATAACAGCACAAAAGAGTGTAAGCTGTTCATAGGACATCCTTTGACGTCATGGAAAGTAAGTTAACTTTAAGGAGTTCTGAATTCTGATTTCTTATGTTGTATGGGTTTTTTAAACACAATCATTTTGATTGTGTTTTTTTTTTCCCCGCTGTTATATGATGAATACCTTCAAGTCACTGTTTTTAGTGAATTTTGATACATTCTGAGAACAGCAAAAATAAACCATTTAACATGTATAATTAATTCTGTACTGTTTGCATTTATGATGTATATGTAGAACTGTGTAGGAGGCATGGAGAAGGTGAGGCTTCTGTAAGTGTCAAAGTTGTTGCATGCAGTGCTGCACTTCTGCGTATTCTTTCATATGCTAGACTACATCTGCACAATGAGATACCTAAGCAAAGGAAACACAAGTGATGTGATTGTGAAATGAGCAAAATAAATTGCACGTATTTCAATTACATCACCTGTGTTTCCTATCATTACGAATCACATTGTGCAGATCAAGTTTAGGTCTGTTCAGGGAAACATAGGAGGTTTGGACTTTGTTCAAGAGTGCAGTGGACATGACTCACTTCATTGGTAGACCTTTACATGTATTATGTCCTCTATTCTCTTCAACAACTCGAAATTTCATCTGCAACCCTGAGTAGGCCTCACCTCAAACAAACCTCTGGATAGGACACATCTTATTGGCATCCTGAAGCAATTATTTAAAATTTTAGTGTCTTGCGACACTTTTCTGAGACAACAGCAATGCAAAAGATGCACCATGTTTTAAGATAGGCCTCACTTCATCTGCATCAAGATACTGTTTGTTTAAAATGTATATCTTTAGGACTGTGTAGGGGGCCTGGAGAAGCAGAAGCTTCTGTAAGTGTCAAAGTTGTTGAAAAACTGTTTGTCCTTCAATCTTTTCCCTTGTCTTTTGTAATTTTTAAATACATGTTTTAATATTTTTGAAATGTTTGTTCTCTCTTTCACAGATTGAAAGTATAAAAACAAAAAGTGAGTAATTTAACGACAATTATAAGGTAAATGCTTTGTACTCTTTTCGTTACATTTCTATCACATTCACCTACTATTAGTTCCACTGCTTCATTTCTTTAACCCTCAGTTTCCTGCCTTTGCTACTTCCCTCATTCCTTTCTCTATTACCTACTTACTCAACTCCTTCCACTCTTTTTCTCAGTCCCTCTCTTCTCATAGTTCCTCACTCTTGTTCACTCACTCCGTCTCTATTACTCTTAGTGTCTTTGACTGATCACTCTATCACTACTTGTTCATAATGCTTTCTCTGTGTAGTTGAAGCACACTAAGGGGCATATTATGAATACAGCCAATAAAATTATTGCTCTTTTTATTGGCAGAAAACTGGTGCAAAAGTGGTTTTAGCGGCAGTTTTCTGCCGCTAAAAGCAGCTTTAGCGACACATTTCTGCCAATAAAAGCTGCAAAACTTTTATTGCCTATGTTGATGATATGGCTCTATGTTACTTACATTTCTTTGCTGTTTCAATTAATCTTTTTCTGTTATTTTTTGTTTTCTGTTTTCTATTTTTTCTCTCTGTTATTCCTCATGTTTTAATCTTATTTTGAACATTCACTCACATTCTCCAAGAAACTCTTCTTTGTTAATGTTATACTCTCTTTTTTTTTCTTTCACTTCGTTATCTATTTTGTTTTTCACAATTATACCCTCTTCCGTCTTTTCTTCGGTAAATAGATCTATTAAACAGTATCTCTTCTTTACTCCCTATAGCTGTCTTTCTTTTAACATCACTCTCTGTTTACTTTCCTTATACTTACTCTTTTTTTTTTTTTTTAAATTTTGGGGTTAGCTCCCGGTCCGCGTACCGGGAAGCTAACCCGGGAGCGAACCAAAAGAAATAGAGCTTGCCAGAGTGCTAAACATTCTAGCAATTTTTTTTGAAAGGGAAGGTAGTTCTGAAAAGAACTTTTTTTAAATATTTTTGTTGTTTTATATTTTTTTTTTATTTTTTGAACATTTTTAGTTTTTTTTGTATTTTTTGAACGATTTAATATTTTTTTTGTTTTTTTTGGGGGGGGGGAAACAACAAAAAACAGGCGTTGAAAAGGGCTCAACAGGAGCAAAAAAAAAATTACTGGGGGCGGTTAGGGCAATCATGGTGTTCATATGCCAGGTTTATAGCATTGATGCTCATGTTGCCACACGCTAACAACGCACGACAGTGCATACAACAGTGTATCATGTGGCTAAAATGTTCTTGTATATTTGGCACAGTTTCCCGTGCCTCTTCTGTTGTTAATGCAATTGGTAATCTTGGTCTGGCCACAGGAGTTGGTCTTGGATTGTCCTGCATATCCCTTATTTCCGCCCGGCTGTAATTTAGTGGATGCTTCCTTGTCATGTGCCTGTGCATTGTGTGATTTCCGTAGCTATATTTCTTGTCCGTCCCTCTTGATAATTGTTCTTTGCATATGCGGCAGGTGACATACCTCGCATTGACTTTTTTTTGGCCACGAGGGATCGAATAAAACTGCCAGATGAAACTGGCTTTCTTTCTGGAAACCCGGGGCACCTCTTCTAAGAACTGTGGTTCTTCTCCCTCCTCATCCATTTCTTCATCTTCCTCCTCAGTGTTGGTAATGACCTGGGGAGGTGGTCCTCTCTTCCCATGAGGAGGTGGAGGTGGTGGTGGGGGTCCACCAGCTGAAGCTACCAATGAAGCCATTTCTCATATAGTAGTAAAGGTCTTCCTCTCACAATGATGAAAGTCAGAGTGAGGAAAGAAGGAGGGGTTTTCATCATTTGGGAAAAACAATACTTCTCAACCAATGAAAAGTGTTATTTTTAGGTCACCTGACCTAGCCTTACATCATTATGAAACCAAAAGTGAAATGAACCAATGAAAAGTGTTATTAACAAGTCACATGACCTGTTATGCTTACGTTACGCGCTCCGGTCCGCGCCCCGGATAGCTTCCGGGTCGCTGCGCTTCGCGCCTCGGTCCGCGCCCCGGTGCACTTCCGGGTGCGCTAACGCGGTACGTCACAAGACGCATTACGCGGCAACGCGATACGTCGCGTTTTCGCGACGCGCCGCGGATCGCTTCCGGGGAGCTGCGTTTCGCGCCTCGGTCCGCGCCCCGGGGCACTTCCGGGTGCGCTAACGCAGTACGTCATAAGACGCATTACGCGGCAACGCGATACCGTCACTATGTTGATTTCTTACCGGTTCGCGGACCGGGTCGCGGCTTTAAATTAAGCTAACGGGAAGCTTCCCGGTTCGCGGACCGGGAGCGAAACAAAAAAAATATTTAAAAAAAATTATTAATAAACATATAAAATATATTTTTGGATTTAAAGAAGAATACATTTTACAGCTATAGATATTAGCTTTTAAAAAACCAATGAAATTCACTGAAAAAACCATAGGTTATAGACCATATATAGTTAGGAATTAGCATTTACAAAACCTTGAAAATTCACTGAAAAAACCATAGGTTATACACCATATATAGTTAGGAATTAGCATTTAAAAAACCTTAT
Organism: Lissotriton helveticus; assembly: GCF_964261635.1. NCBI lineage: Eukaryota > Metazoa > Chordata > Amphibia > Caudata > Salamandridae > Lissotriton > Lissotriton helveticus. The sequence goes on from NC_136063.1 coordinate 911,541,258, forward strand.
TTTACTCACACAAAACCATTGAAATTCCATGTATAGTTAGTTGTACTAACTATATATCGCGCACCCGCAATCCACTGCTGATCATGTCACATATTACATCATTCATGACATGGTCAGTGACATCACTGATGACATCACTGATGACATCTCAAATGACATCACTGATGACATCACTGATGACAACTCAAATGACATTACTGATCACATCACTGATGACATCATTCATGTGATAATACGATGAACCTCTTCAGACTCTAATATAACCTTAGATACACTCAGTGTAAACACAGACTCACAGATTGTCACTCATCCATGAAGTTACACACACACCTAGTCAGTCATGCAAACAATCAATCACACCTCCATTTTCTCAACTATACAGTTATACACACCTTACTTATTCAAACATATACTAAAACATATTTACTCTCTTATACAATCCTGGATACAAGTTCACAATGATGCATACAGACACTCACACATTCACTGGTTCTTATGTACAGTTATTTATATATGGCAAGTCTCACATGTACTGTGTTTTACATATGTACTTACTTTGACATGTAGCACTGAGATATCCATTCACTCAAAAATACACTGATGCACACAGTCAACCGCCCATACAGCTGTTTCCACATGCACTTTTTAACCCATACATCTAGTGAATCAACTGCTCACACATCTATGCACAGAGTCATACACCTCCCAGCCACCCACACACACACTCAGTCTCCCATACAAATACTTGGGCAACCAATCAATAACCCATATAGTTACTCATATAGCTACTGATCAACACATGCAGCAGTTTACAGAACAACAGACATAATGATGCACAAATTAAGACAGTTTAGTCACTAACCCATGCACTCAGTGAGACACATTTAATCACTCACTCATACAGTCAGTCATGCCCCTACTAAATCCTTCATCCAGACACTTATACATCCACTCATTCTTCAATATGTAAGACATATTTTAACTTTACAGAAAAATACAGTCACTGGATGTTGTCATCAGTGATGTCATCAGTGATGTCATTTGAGATGTCATCAATGATGTCATTTGAGATGTCATTTGAGATGTCATCAGTGATGTCATCAGTGATGTCATTTGAGATGTCATCAGTGATGTCATCAGTGATGTCACTGACCATGTCATGAATGATGTAATATGTGACATGATCAGCAGTGGATTGCGGGTGCGCGATATATAGTTAGTACAACTAACTATATATGGAATTTCAATGGTTTTGTGTGAGTAAAATAAGGTTTTTTAAATGCTAATTCCTAACTATATATGGTGTATAACCTATGGTTTTTTCAGTGAATATATATATATATATATATACATATATATTCACTGAAAAAACCATAGGTTATAGACCATATATAGTTAGGAATTAGCATTTACAAAACCTTGAAAATTCACTGAAAAAACCATAGGTTATAGACCATATATCGTTAGGAATTAGCATTTAAAAAACCTTATTTTACTCACACAAAACCATTGAAATTCCATATATAGTTAGTTGCACTAACTATATATCGCGCACCCGCAATCCACTGCTGATGATGTCACATATTACATCATTCATGACATGGTCAGTGACATCACTGATGACATCACTGATGACATCTCAAATGACATCACTGATGACATCACTGATGACATCTCAAATGACATCACTGATGACATCACTGATGACATCATCCAGTGACTGTGTGTTTCTGTAAAGTTTAAATATGTTTTACATATTGAAGAATGAGTAGATGTAGAAGTGTCTGGATGAAGGATTTAGTAGGTGCGTGACTGACTGTATGAGTGAGTGATTAAATGTGTCTCACTGAATGCATGGGTTAGTGACTAAACTGTCTTAATTTGTGCATCATTATGTCTGTTGTTCTGTAAACTGCTGCATGTGTTGATCAGTAGCTATATGAGTAACTATATGGGTTATTGATTGGTTGCCCAAGCATTTGTATGGGAGACTGAGTGTGTGTGTGGGTGGCTGGGAGGTGTATGACTCTGTGCATATATGTGTGAGCAGTTGATTCACTAGATGTATGGGTTCAAAAGTGCATGTGGAAACAGCTGTATGGGCGGTTGACTGTGTGCATGAGTGTATTGGTGAGTGAATGGATATCTCAGTGCTACATGTCAAAGTAAGTACATATGTAAAATACAGTACATGTGAGAGTTGACATATATAAATAACTGTGCATAGGAGCCAGTGAATGTGTGAGTGGCTGTATGCATCATTGTGAACTTGTATCCAGGATTGTATAAGAGAGTAAATATGTTTTAGTATATGTTTGAATAAGTAAGGTGTGTATAACTGTATAGTTGAGAAAATGGAGGTGTGATTGATTCTTTGCATGACTGACTAGGTGTCTGAGTAACTCCATGGATGAGTGACAGTCTGTGAGTGTATGTTTACAGTGAGTGTATCTAAGGTTATATTAGAGTCTGAAGAGGTTCATCGTATTATCACATGAATGATGTGATCAGTGATGTGATCAGTAATGTCAAATGAGATGTCAGCAGTGATGTCATCAGTGATGTCATTTGAGATGTCATCAGTGATGTCATCAGTGATGTCATTTGAGATGTCATCAGTGATGTCATCAGTGATGTCACTGACCATGTCATGAATGATGTAATATGTGACATCATCAGCAGTGGATTGCGGGTGCGCGATATATAGTTAGTGCAACTAACTATATATGGAATTTCAATGGTTTTGTGTGAGTAAAATAAGGTTTTTTAAATGCTAATTCCTAACGATATATGGTCTATAACCTATGGTTTTTTCAGTGAATTTTCAAGGTTTTGTAAATGCTAATTCCTAACTATATATGGTCTATAACCTATGGTTTTTTCAGTGAATTTCAATGGTTTTTTAATAGCAAATATCATAAGCTGTCGAATGTCAAGTACGTGGTAAGTAAAAACATTTTCGTGTTTATGCACACTGATCTGCTTTGAATGCTGCCCCCCACCCCTCATTTCTATTAGGAGTACTCTCTCTTTGCAGATAGTGAAGGGTAGTTAACGCAGGCCTTTGCCCCCGTTGTAATCCGTCGTGCCTGCTTCTCTCTCCATTTGATTGATTGTTCTCTTTGGTTCATTCTCTATTTACAAACAAGCACAGAGTCGCAATACTCTGTTTAGTCTTTGCAGATAGCGAAAAATCGTGTAAAAAAACAAAAGAAATCGAGCAAAATCAGTAGGCCACTAATGGGATCTCTTTTTGACCTCGCTAAAATAGAAACATTAGGAACAACCTGTTGAAAATAGCAATGTGTATGTACATAAGCGGCGTTCATTTGTGTTCACAGTACCCCTTGTTGATTGTTTGAATCGAGCATTGAATTGTTCGAAGTTGGTTCTCTTAAGGATCTTCTCTGCCTGCAAACGAGGAAGAATAGGAATATTCTCTCTCCCTTTGCAGATAGTGAAGGGTAGGTAACGCAAGCCTTTAACACGTCGTACCTATTTCATTCCTCATTTATTGATTGATTGTCCGAACATTGACTGTTTGGGAATTAGTTCTTTTTGGAGGTATTCCCTGTTTGCAAATAAACGTAGGAAAATCTTTGCAAGTAGTGAAAGGGTACGTAATGCGGACCTTTCTCCCCCGTTGTAATCTGTCATGCCTATCTACTCCCCACTGATTGATGCACCTGTTTCACCCGGACCATTTACGAGAGATAGGTCATCTGGCCCGACAAGAGAGCACCCCTAGTGAAAAGGACATATGCAATAATAACGAAGTGATCACTGTATCCTGTTAACAGAAACTTTAGCATGAAACAACCTGGAAAGAAAAGAATAGGAAAACGAAAATCAGTAGGCCAGTGATGAACTTTTTATTAAATAACAAACAAAGAAACGATAACAATACGTAATGATAAAACCTATTATTGTCCTAGAAACAAGAAACGTTAGAAGTAAGCCCGTAATAAGAAACCTGAAAACATCGCCCCTCACTGCCCCAAAACGTGTCTGTCCCACCGCCTGCCACGGCCAAATAACGGCAAACTGGGAAAGATAGAAGTCAGCAGACATCCGCCCCATTCTAGAAACTTCCAAAGGGCAACAGGTTTTCGGCTACGCCCAGCCGGAAGCAACACATATAAGGCGGGTCCTGCTGCCACGCCTCGGCCAGGAGATCATCACGTAGGGTGTAGCCGGAGGAGAGGCCGAGGCCAGCGGGACCCGGCCAGGGGGATTGACAACACTGGAGAGTTTTAGGGGGGGGAATATCCGTGTCCTCGACCCTCCCCTCTCTCTCCCAGTCCGGCCGCGGTGGCCCTTGAGAGTTGCAGGTTGTCCCTCCACACTCTCTCCCGGTCCGGCCACCAACGGCCGGGGGCTGGGGCCGACGGGATCCGGCTGCAGCCGATGAGCCAAGGAACCCGTTCATGGGGCCAGAGCAAAGGGCGTCCGGCCGCCATCCACCGGAGGTCCGGCCCAAAGACGGACGGGACATTTCTTCTTTCTTGAATAATTGCTGCAACAACCCTGGGGGGGGGATGTCTTGCACATGCCTCCGACCCCCCCCCTCTCGTCCTCATCGCCTGGTCCGGCCATAACAAATCTCAAGCGAGACGCCGTGGGGTGCACTGGGAGGGAGAGACGGTGCGAACAGGCCTCTCCCGCCTCCCCAGGTGGAGGCTTCCCACCTGCACCCTCAGCGCTCCAGGCGCCCGGAAAAGGGTTCTTCCACTGTGGCGATGCTGCAACGTCTCGCCCGGCAGGGTGGAGCCCGTCCGCTCATTTGACCCCGCGATCGCCAGTAGCTACCGAACTCTCAAAATGGCGGTCGACCTGGCAAGAGCGGGCCCAGCATAAAGAAATGGCCCGGTCACTGGTTGACTCCCCCACCGTAGTCCTCCACGACCTTGAAGATTCTAGAGGAGCCGCGGGAGTCCCCGACCCCCGCAGACACCCCCGATGGGGAATGACTGCCATGATCGCCCGTGGAGTGACGAAACTGTAGCCACGGGACGTCGGCGCTCCCATGCTGGCGCCAGCCTCAGTTTGAATGACTAGAATCCTGCAGACCTCAGTTCCGGTGAAAGCACAGTGTGACCCGCTAGGAAAAATTGTTGCACCCCCTCCCCTTTTTGACTGATGGTTCAAACCACCGATCCTTTCCTTTGCCCTTTTAACGGAACTTTGGACTGCCTCCCCCCCCCCCGCGGCGCCCCACGCCGTTATTTGCTGGGCGGCAACTTACTAGACATCACCTTCGTGCCATCTAGATTTCAGCGCGTTCTGCTGCCTTGGAACTATTCGCACAACAGACTGCTACTGACGACCCACCCCCAGGCAACATCTTCTGAATTTTCATAATTTGAAAGAACTAGTAACATGTCCTCATCAGGAATTTCCTCTTCAAGTAGCTCTCCCTAGCGAGGGCTCTGGGGCTGCGAGCTGCTGAGGGAAAGGTGTAAGCACAAACCCATGCGCATTGATTGATTTTAGCCTTGTAAAACTTATAATTGAAGCATTTACAGCGTTTTTAGAATTTTACCGCACTTGTGTTCTGGGGGCTGTTTTAGGAAGGGGAATTTATTAGAAAGGCACACTGACACTCTTTACACCCTACCTCTCTTATTGGAGCCTCAATCCGCCTCAATCCGCTTTGCAGGATCTTTCACTCGGCGGTGGGCGCCATCTTGGGTGAGGAAGGCGAGGTCAGCGCTCAAGTCGGGCCGGCCTCCCGCCCTCCCACAGTATTTAGACGCGCCCTGCCCAGCGCTCCCTGCCCTACAGTAGCTCTCCCTAGCGAGGGCTCTGGGGCTGCGAGCTGCTGAGGGAAAGGTGTAAGCACAAACCCATGCGCATTGATTGATTTTAGCCTTGTAAAACTTATAATTGAAGCATTTACAGCGTTTTTAGAATTTTACCGCACTTGTGTTCTGGGGGCTGTTTTAGGAAGGGGAATTTATTAGAAAGGCACACTGACACTCTTTACACCCTACCTCTCTTATTGGAGCCTCAATCCGCCTCAATCCGCTTTGCAGGATCTTTCACTCGGCGGTGGGCGCCATCTTGGGTGAGGAAGACGAGGTCAGCGCTCAAGTCGGGCCGGCCTCCCACAGTATATAGACGCGCCCTGCCCAGCGCTCCCTGCCCTACAGTAGCTCTCCCTAGCGAGGGCTCTGGGGCTGCGAGCTGCTGAGGGAAAGGTGTAAGCACAAACCCATGCGCATTGATTGATTTTAGCCTTGTAAAACTTATAATTGAAGCATTTACAGCGTTTTTAGAATTTTACCGCACTTGTGTTCTGGGGGCTGTTTTAGGAAGGGGAATTTATTAGAAAGGCACACTGACACTCTTTACACCCTACCTCTCTTATTGGAGCCTCAATCCGCCTCAATCCGCTTTGCAGGATCTTTCACTCGGCGGTGGGCGCCATCTTGGGTGAGGAAGGCGAGGTCAGCGCTCAAGTCGGGCCGGCCTCCCGCCCTCCCACAGTATTTAGCCGCGCCCTGCCCAGCGCTCCCTGCCCTACAGTAGCTCTCCCTAGCGAGGGCTCTGGGGCTGCGAGCTGCTGAGGGAAAGGTGTAAGCACAAACCCATGCGCATTGATTGATTTTAGCCTTGTAAAACTTATAATTGAAGCATTTACAGCGTTTTTAGAATTTTACCGCACTTGTGTTCTGGGGGCTGTTTTAGGAAGGGGAATTTATTAGAAAGGCACACTGACACTCTTTACACCCTACCTCTCTTATTGGAGCCTCAATCCGCCTCAATCCGCTTTGCAGGATCTTTCACTCGGCGGTGGGCGCCATCTTGGGTGAGGAAGGCGAGGTCAGCGCTCAAGTCGGGCCGGCCTCCCACCCTCCTCCGCCCTATATTATGTGTCATCCGTTCAGACGGCGCAGCGGGCTGGCGCAGCGGGCGCGCCGGAAGCGCGCCGAAGTCGTGCCAAAGTCCTGCCCGTCTGCGCCCGTCCGCGCCAGCACGTGCCCAGGGCTCAGTCCCTCGGCACATACTCTTATCTCCTATTCTCGCTCCGCCTTACTGCATTTGCGAGAACCACTGTGCCCTTCACATACCATGCTAAATTGTAATAATGCTCCCATATCCTGCCCCCATTGCTCTCTGGCTTTGGACTCCCTGGACTCATGTACAGACAGCATGTCATCCACTTTTTGGAATTTCTCTTCCCCTACGCACACTTTACCTTCCACCTTGCACAATCCCTCACCTGCTCTGAGCTTCATTAGTATTAACTGTCGGTCTCTCTCAAAACATAAGAGAGACATTTTCGACCTTTTGGAGACTGCTAATCCTGCTGCCATGTTTATCACCGAAACTTGGCTCAATGACACCTCTGGCCCCGACATCGCCATGGCTCTTCCCAATGACTACACCTATGTGGGACGAAATCGAGCGCTTAAAGACGGCGGGGGAATTGCCATCATCTTCAAGAGAGTATTCTCTTGTAAATGGGAAGACTTAGATTTCCCTGACTGTGAAGCTGGCCTTTTTAAATTAACTCTTTCTCCTCAATTTACCCTTACTGGCACCCTGATTTATCGCCCGCCAGGTTCGGCCAGCTGCTGGGCCGCCTCATTTCCTGATCTTATCGCCCCTTTTTTAGCACAATCTACCAACTTCACTATTGTAGGGGATTTAAATATTCACTTTAATTCTGTGTCCTGTGCCATTGCCAAACGCCTTATTCAGGATCTTGAAGCCTTAGATCTGCACCTTTTTAACTCCGACCCTACTCATAAGGCCGGTAATCTTCTAGATCCCATCATCTCCAATTTGATTAACATCTCCTATCAATCCTCTATCCCGGTTCTCTGGTCAGATCATTTTATTGTTAATTTCTCGATTACAACGTGCGAAGCTGTTTCATTTAGGCCTGACCCTCCCCACAAAGCCAGTAGGAACTGGAAACGCTTAGATCTAAATAAACTAAACTCTCTCCTTGCCAGTTCCAAACCTTCGGTTTCCAACCTGACTATCAAAGAGCTACCGGTGGTTAGATCATGGCTAACTACTGCTTTGGACTCCTGCCTTCCTACACAAAAAAACAAATCTCAAATTCACCACCCCCCGGCACCCTGGTTTAATGATTCCCTCCGTTCTGAAAAATCCAATTGCAAAAAATTGGAACGAATTTGGTGTTCAAATTATAATCCTGAGCATAAAGTAAATTATAGGTCAGCTCTTAAAACCTACCATGCGGCATGTGATACCGCTAGAGCTAACTTTGCTTACAGCACCATACTTACAGCTCAAAACAGACCCAAGGCCTTGTTTAAAATAGTCAAGGAGCTCTCAGGTGCTTCCTCTGTTCCCAAGGATCCCTGCCTAGACACGGCCCAGTGTAATGCTCTAGCCAACTTTTTTTGTGCAAAAATTGATAAAATCTATGCGAATTTTAACCCTACTCCAGCCGCCTCAACTCACGCTGCTCAAACCCCTTGCTACTTTCCTCCGGTTACGATGCCTTGCTCGCTGCCTACTACCACCCCACTTCATGCTTGGGACCCTATTTCCCCCGCGCTTCTAAAAAAGTATCTTCAGGACATCAAATCTGGCTCCCCCCTTGACCCTCTGCCCCCTCAAGTTTTGAGTTCCCTTGACCCAGCCTTACTCCACATTATTTTGGACGTCCTGAATGCTTCCCTCACAGAAGCAATTGTCCCAAACGAATGGAAACACGCAATGGTGGTACCATTACTAAAGAAGGCTAACGCAGACCCCAATAATCCTTCCAATTTCCGCCCTATCTCTTTGCTTTCTTGCTTCTCCAAGATTCTGGAGAAGCATGTTAATTCTTTGTTGTCTTCCTTTGTTGAATCCACTAATTTTCTTCATGGTTCGCAATCCGGGTTCAGGGCTGGTTTTTCCACGGAAACTACCCTCCTTGGCGTGTCAGAAACCATCAGACGCCAAGTGGATAATGGTGAGACGGTGGCACTCATTCTGCTTGACTTGAGCGCCGCTTTTGACACCGTCTCCCATTCCATCTTATTATCCACCTTGGAGGCAGTTGGTGTCGGTGGTACCGCCCTGGCCTGGATTGCTAACTTTCTTTTGGAGCGCACTTTTCAAGTTTTTTCCTCTACATCTGTTTCATCTATTTTTCCTTCCCCTCACGGTGTCCCTCAGGGGTCCATTCTTAGTCCCCTTTTCTTTAACCTGTACGTTAGGCCGCTTGCTTTCCTGGCGGAGCAAGCTGGCCTCACAATTTATTCCTACGCTGATGACACTCAAGTCATCTACTCTCTCTCCACCAATAAAAACCTCCCCTCTTCCTCTCTGCAAGTTGGACTGAAACATATATCGGACTGGATGTTGAAGCACAAACTAAAATTAAACGGGGATAAAACAGAGCTGCTCCTGTTTGGCCCAGACACCTTTCTCTGGGGCCCACACCATTGGCCTCCAGAGATGGGTCCTCTTCCCGTTCCATCTGTGTCTGCCCGCAATCTTGGTGTAATCTTCGACAACCAACTCACTTTCAAACAACACGCTGTGAAAGTCTCAGCCACCTGTACTACCATCATCAGGTGGCTGAGAAAGATCACCTGGATGTTACCTGCGGACACCTTGAGGACTGTAGTCCAGGCTCTTGTCATCTCACGCCTGGACTATGGGAACATCTTGCTCCTAGGTGCTGCCAAAGAGGTAATCAAGAAGTACCAGGTGGTACAGAATATGGCGGTTCGTTTGATCTGTCACCTTCCTGCCCGATCCTCGGTCGCGCACCACATGCGGAATCTGCACTGGTTGCGGATTGAAAGCAGAGTTAACTTCAAAGCACTCTGCTACATGCACAAAATTATGACTGGTAGAGCCCCTTGCTATCTCTCTGCTCTGGTGCAGCAATACATCCCCCCCGTACACTTAGGTCTTCGACGCAGAATAAATTTAAGATTCCGCGCATCAGAAGAGCCAAGATGGGAGGACGCTCGTTTTCCCTGCTGGCCCCATCCTTATGGAATTCTCTTCCTCAATCCCTGCGCACTGAATTGTGTTTTCTGAAATTCCGTAAGGGAATAAAGACTTGGCTTTTTAACAACTAATTTGATCTTATGATCCTTCCCCCCTTCCTCCGTTCAGTTTGCTCTAGCGCCGGGAAACCTCCGGGTAGCTGCGCGCTCAACAAATGTAATTATAAATAAATAAATAAATAAATCATCTCATCAGGAATCTCCTCATGAAAAGTCTGCAATGATGATTCTTGTAACTCTATGGTCTCCAAACATTCGATAAATTCGCCATCAAGAGATTGATCAAAAAAATCATTCAAGTCATCTCCTCCTTGTGAGAATATTTCATTATTGGTGCTGTCAATTTCATTAAATGTAGTGGATAATTCAAAAGAAATTGCCACGGTCTCTTCATTGTTTAAATGTTTTTACTGTTTTTGTTTTGTTGTATATATTTATAAGTTATTAAAGTTTTATATTCCTACTACTTTGTTGGAGTGCTATATATTTTTAATGTGACACATAATTGTAAAAACTTTGATGTACAAAGAGTCATCCCTGGAATCTTCCGCTTCAGGCTCGGTCCCCTCCCCAATCACAATACAGGATAGTTTTCAGATAGTATGAACACGTGTGGTGTGACGGATCTCATCGGGTGTGGGCCTTGATCTACTATAACTCCTTTGAAGAGGGGTGATTCTTTACAGCTGGGGCCATAAACTACATCTGCAGGGCTAGCTGATAGCCTAGGACCGGCCTGGACAATCGGACACAGAAGAAGAGGAGTGTCAGAGGGTGCGGTAGTGAATAGGGCGAAAGGGAGGTGTCGGGCGGGCACAGAGTGTGATTCTCAGGGAAGAGCAGCGCAGATGGGGGAAGGTTTATTGCCCATGCATAAGACAGAGAGCGGGGGTGAGCAGTGCCTGGGGAAGATGCTTGCGAGGGTGGGGAGCCATGCTACGAATCGACAGCGTGCAGAGAGTGGGTCTGGTCAAGGCATCTAAAATGGCTGCCGTGCACAACAAAAGTGTGGCATTTCAAAAAAGGCAAGATGGCGCAGACAATGTTTTTCAACACTTCCTCATTTCCTTCGAATCGAACGTTAACAGACGTTGGTGCATATTGCCAAATTTAAGCGATATTTATCGCTAACGATGCTTAGCAACGAATTTTTTTACCGCTAAGCATCGTCAGAAATTATCGAAGATAAACCTTGCTATTATCAAGGTTTATCGCAAATGCGATAAAAAACGGCCGCAATGCATGAATATCGCTAAAAAGTCAGCGATATTCATGCATTACCGAGCTAATGCTCTTAGCCATGTTATCCACCTCCCATTGGATAACATGGCTAAGAACTGCTCAGGGCAGGTGTTAGTTTTTGGAGATATTCGCGCTTAGCGCGAATATCTCCAAAAGTTGGTAATAGGAGATAGATATCTTGCATGTTGTAATGCAAGTTATTGTGGTATATGGAACTCATACCATAATCTCTCAGGAAAGCAGAAACTGATCCTTTTGGGACCGCCTGAGAAGGCCTAGGGGGTGAGGGGTACTCTACTTTGCCCCCTTTTCACGTTCCGAACTATTTTATTTTACTCTCTTCTGTAATTACACAAAATGGCAGCGATAAGATGCATCAGAGACAGACAGTGAGAGAAAGGAGGCCGGAGATGAAGAAGAGATGTCAAATACACATTGGAGATAATATAGTGGAAGAAGGGAAGTAAATATGAGTAAACTTACCATGTAACATAAAAATGTTGCACTCTATACTATAAGTCTCATTTTATACTACAATCACTTCGCTACAACCTCATAAATTAAAAATAAAAATGAATAATGTCTCAACCAATTTTTGATTTCTAAATATAAATTTATTCTTCTGAATTTTCAAAATTTGAAAGAACTAGTAACATGTCCTCATCAGGAATTTCCTCTTCAATCATCTCATCAGGAATCTCCTCATGAAAAGTCTGCAATGATGATTCTTGTAACTCTATGGTCTCCAAACATTCGATAAATTCGCCATCAAGAGATTGATCCAAAAAATCATTCAAGTCATCTCCTCCTTGTGAGAATACTTCATTATTGGTGCTGTCAATTTCAATAAATGTAGTGGATAATTCAAAAGAAATTGCCACGGTCTCTTCATTGTGAGCCATTTTATTTTGAAATTGCTTGCTGTAAATTGCAGAAAAAAATAATCACTTTCATTTATCGTTTTTAGTAATACATAATATAAAACTAACTTTATCAAGTATTTAGTATAAGAGAAGGACTGTAAATAAATAACAGAAAACATTTTTCAAATTATCTTAAAGTGTACAACATAGTTCCCCTTACAAATTAACAACTCACCTTTTTAAAAGTAGGAGAAGTGTTAGTACTGTGTAAACCAAACACCAGAAATTGAGCACCATAAATTCCTCACAAATGTACCTCAGACAGTAGTATCACAAAATGGCGCTGGTTTCCTCTCATTTTAGATATATACATAACCAATTAACTTTCATCACACACAAATACAAAACCAAAGTAACATTTTAATTGGTTCTAAATTTCAACACTTTCAAATGTGTTTTCCCCATGCAATTTTCCATAGGACATTTAGATACGTCTACAGCCTGAATGGCTGAACGGAATTACACCAAACTTGGCAAAATGGTACATCAAACCTAAGAGGTCAGGGAGGATCTACTATGCCCCCTTATGGTCATTTGCCCCTTCGCTTTGGCCTCCTCTTGTCTCTCGATCCTACCGAGAGACAAGATGGCGGCCGCTACGGACTGTTTGCAATGTTTACAGACGCCGGAGAACCAATCAGCTTCGCAAAGCTCCGTTACGTGAAAAGTACGCGAAGCGGAGCGCTGTTACAGATATGTATCTTTTTTTGAACGTTAATTTCTCAAAATCCACTGGAGCACATATATTGAGACCTAGCAAAGGCACATCGGGCTACCAGTCCCTACAATTTTGCCAAGTTTCGTGCAAATCCATTCAGCCGTTCGATTATTATTATTATTTTTTTTTTTTGCCCCGCGGGGCCCTTTTAAAACCTCCACATCAAACCTAGAGGGTCAGGGAGGATCTACTATGCCCCCTTATGGTCATTTGCCCCTTCGCTTTGGCCTCCTCTTGTCTCTCGATCCTACCGAGAGACAAGATGGCGGCCGCTACGGACTGTTTGGAATGTTTACAGACGCCGGAGAACCAATCAGCTTCGCTTCACAAAGCTCCGTAACGCGAAAAGTACGCGAACTGGAGCGCTGCCTGGTCCGCTGTTACAGATATATATCTTTTTTTGAACGTTAATTTCTCAAAATCCACTGGAGCACATATATTGAGACCTAGCAAAGGCACATCGGGCTACCAGTCCCTACAATTTTGCCAAGTTTCGTGCAAATCCATTCAGCCGTTCGGGCTAAAAGTGAGGCCAACCGCCCTATGGAAAACTCAATGTTAAAAACACGTTTTGGGACCCCCCTTTTTTCTCGGCCCCCCCTTGACGAAACCCCCCCAAATTTGCAGGGGCTGCTCAGAAACAAAATGTTAAATTTTCCTGAAGATTTCAGCCAATTCCGTCCACAAACGCCAAAGTTATTAGACATAGAATTTTCAAAAATCCCATAGAGAAAAAATCCTAACTATATATACCTACTGGCGACCGCCAGTAGGTAATATATATATATATATATATATATATATATATATATATATATATATTACCTACTGGCGATAGCCAGTAGGTATATATAGTTAGGATTTTTTTCCTATGGGATTTTTGAAAATTCTATGTCGAATAACTTTGGCGTTTGAGGACAGATTTGGCTGAAAGTTTCAGGAAAATGGAACATTTTGTTTCTGAGCAGCCCCTGAAAATTTGGGGGGGTTTCGACAAGGGGGGGCCGAGAAAAAAGGGAGGTCCCAAAACGTGTTTTTCCCATGCAATTTTCCATAGGGCGGTTGGCCTCACTTTTAGCCTGAACGGCTGAATGGATTTACACCAAACTTGGCAAAATTGTAGGGACTGGTAGCCCGATGTGCCTTTGCTATGTCTCAAGATATAGGCTCCAGTGGTTTTTACGAAAATTAACTTTGAAAAATATATATTGGGCTACATTGGGCTATATATATGTTGGAGCCCAAATGTAGCCCATTGTAGCCCAATGTAGCCCAATGTAGCCCAATGTAGCCCAGAGATGGCCACCAGAGACAAAAAAAAACAAATGTAGCCCAAATATCAGCCAGATGTAGCCCAACTATAGCCCAATGACATAATGTCCCAGAGTGTTCTAAAGAACAACTAGAGTGCTAACAGTCCTACTTATTACAAAGGTATGGCACACCTGAAGCCATCTTGATTGGAATAAAGTGGTAACTCTTAAAACATTTAATTTAAAAAGGAACAAAATGAGGGGGTTCATTTTGCCATAGAAAGTATGATTAGCGAATATATGACGAAATCCCGCATACCATCAGTCCGCAAAAAAAATCCCGCATGTATTATTAGGCCGCAAATTAAAATAACGAAAACTTTTAGAACGAATATGCCTTTAGCATACACTAAACAACTAAACTACCCTAAACCCTAAAACACTACCCCCAGCATGACCCAACACTACACAAACAGTACAACACTACCCTAAACCCTAAAACACTACCCCAGCATGACCCTACACTACACAAACACTACAACACTACCCTAAACCCTAAAACACTACCCCCAGCATGACCCTACACTACGCAAACACTACAACACTACCCAAAACCCTAAAACACTACACCCCAGCATGACCCTACACTACGCAAACACTACAACACTACCCTAAACCCTAAAACACTACCCCCAGCATGACCCTACACTACGCAAACACTACAACACAACCCTAAACCCTAAAACACTACCCCCAGCATGACCCTACACTACGCAAAAACTACAACACTACCCTAAACCCTAACACACTACCCCCAGCATGACCCTACACTACGCAAACACTACAACACTACCCTAAACCCTAAAACACTACCCCCAGCATGACCCTACACTACGCAAACACTACAACACTACCCAAAACCCTAAAACACTACACCCCAGCATGACCCTACACTACGCAAACACTACAACACTACCCTAAACCCTAAAACACTACCCTCAGCATGACCCTACACTACGCAAACACTACAACACTACCCAAAACCCTAACACACTACCCCCAGCATGACCCTACACTACGCAAACACTACAACACTACCCTAAACCCTAAAACACTACCCCCAGCATGACCCTACACTACGCAAACACTACAACACTACCCAAAACCCTAAAACACTACACCCCAGCATGACCCTACACTACGCAAACACTACAACACTACCCTAAACCCTAAAACACTACCCTCAGCATGACCCTACACTACGCAAACACTACAACACTACCCAAAACCCTAAAACACTACACCCCAGCATGACCCTACACTACGCAAACACTACAACACTACCCTAAACCCTAAAACACTACCCCCAGCATGACCATACACAACGCAAACACTACAACACTACCCTAAACCCTAAAACACTACCCCCAGCATGACCCTACACTACGCAAACACTACAACACTACCCTAAACCCTAAAACACTACCCCCAGCATGACCCTACACTACGCAAACACTA
The DNA here is from genome assembly GCF_964261635.1 of Lissotriton helveticus. NCBI lineage: Eukaryota > Metazoa > Chordata > Amphibia > Caudata > Salamandridae > Lissotriton > Lissotriton helveticus. The sequence goes on from NC_136063.1 coordinate 911,556,904, forward strand.
CAACACTACCCTAAACCCTAAAACACTACCCCCAGCATGACCCTACACTACGCAAACACTACAACACTACCCTAAACCCTAAAACACTACCCCCAGCATGACCCTACACTACGCAAACACTACAACACTACCCAAAACCCTAAAACACTACCCCCCAGCATGACCCTACACTACGCAAACACTACAACACTACCCAAAACCCTAAAACACTACCCCCAGCATGACCCTACACTACGCAAACACTACAACACTACCCAAAACCCTAAAACACTACCCCCAGCATGACCCTACACTACGCAAACACTACAACACTACCCAAAACCCTAAAACACTACACCCCAGCATGACCCTACACTACGCAAACACTACAACACTACCCAAAACCCTAAAACACTACACCCCAGCATGACCCTACACTACGCAAACACTACAACACTACCCAAAACCCTAAAACACTACCCCCAGCATGACCCTACACTACGCAAACACTACAACACTACCCAAAACCCTAAAACACTACCCCCAGCATGACCCTACACTACGCAAACACTACAACACTACCCTAAACCCTAAAATACTACACCCCAGCATGACCCTACACTATGCAAACACTACAACACTACCCAAAACCCTAAAACACTACGCCCAGCATGACCCTACACTACGCAAACACTACAACACTACCCTAAACCCTAAAACACTAGCCCCAGCATGACCCTACACTACGCAAACACTACAACACAACCCTAAACCCTAAAACACTACCCCCAGCATGACCCTACACTACGCAAACACTACAACACTACCCAAAACCCTAAAACACTACCCCCAGCATGACCCTACACTACGCAAACACTACAACACTACCCTAAACCCTAAAATACTACACCCCAGCATGACCCTACACTATGCAAACACTACAACACTACCCAAAACCCTAAAACACTACGCCCAGCATGACCCTACACTACGCAAACACTACAACACTACCCTAAACCCTAAAACACTAGCCCCAGCATGACCCTACACTACGCAAACACTACAACACAACCCTAAACCCTAAAACACTACCCCCAGCATGACCCTACACTACGCAAACACTACAACACTACCCTAAACCCTAAAACACTACCCCCAGCATGACCCTACACTACGCAAACACTACAACACAACCCTAAACCCTAAAACACTACCCCCAGCATGACCCTACACTAAACAACCACCACAACTCTACACTACACTAACACAACACTACACTACACAACACTACACTACACTACACAATCACTAACCCACGAAAAAATTTACAAAAACCCACTTACCTCTCTCGTCATCGTGGTTTTCACAACGCAAATGCATTTACCATACATGCCTTTAAAACGTAATTCTTTGTAAAGGCATGCGCGATAAATGCACATGCGTTTTGAAAAAATGCGGGATAATGGTATGCGAGGTCAATGACCTTGCGGGATAATGGTATGCGGGCTGAAAGTCTGCGGGATAAAAAATGCGGGAAAATGGCTGCAAACCATGATTAGCAGCAGACTTCCCTGGTGAGCACTAGCTTTACTACAGTGATCTAATGAGCAACTAGAGTGCTAACATTCAGAATTTATGGCAAATGTGTGACACATCTGAATGCCTTCTTGATAGAACCAAAGTAAACAAGCATTGAAAATGCAATAGATCTCGCCCTCGTTTAAGTTAAAGCCATTCTGTTTGTAATGAGGTGGCTTTTTAGCTATGCTTTTATTAGTGTTTTTAAAACTTTCATGTAAATAACATGCATATGTATGCATATATGTATATGTATGCATGCATTTATATTTATATAGATATGCAGATTATATATGTTTATATATGTATATTACCTACTGGCGATAGCCAGTGGGTATATATGGTTAGGATTTTTTCTCTATGGGATTTCTGAAAATTCTATGTCTAATAACTTTGGCGTTTGTGGGCGGAATTGGCTGCAATTTTCAGGAAAATGGCACATTTTGTTTCTGAGCAGCCCCTAAAAATTTGGGGGGGTTTCGTCAAGGGGGGGCCGAGAAAAAAGGGGGTCCCAAAACGCGTTTTTCCCATTCATTTTTCCATAGGGCGGTTGGACTCACTTTTAGCTCGAACGGCTGAATAGATTTACATGAAACTTGGCAAAATTGTAGATATGGTTTGCCCGACGTGCCTTTGCTATGTCTCAATATATGTGCTCCAGTGGATTTTGAGAAATTAACGTTTAAAAAAATATATATATCTGTGACAGCGCTCCGGTTAGCGCCCCGGTTCGCGTACCTGACGCGTAACGGAACTTCGCGAAGCGAAGCTGATTGGCTCTCCGGTGTCTGTCAACATTCTAAACAGTCCGGAGCGGCCGCCATCTTGTCTCTCGGTAGGTTCGAGAGACAAGACGTGGTGAAAAAAGAAGGGGGAAATGAAGGAAAGGGGGCAAGGTAAACCCCTCCTGACCCCCTAGGATTGATGAGGGGGATATTAAAGTCCCTCGCGATTTTTCGCGGTAGAGGCGCTTCCCGGTACGCGAACCGGGCAGCTAACCGGCAGCGTAACGGGAGTCCGCCATCTTGTGTTTTTGGAGCGTCCGGTTCGCGTACCGGGTAGCGTCCCGGTAAGCGTAACAAGGGGAAAACCAAGAGAAACAGTAAAAAAAAAATTAAGGGAATAGATTTCCAGCAAACTTGGCAAAATTGTAGGGACTGTTTGTTTGATGTGCCTTTGCAAGGCCTCAAGATATGTGCACGTGTGGATTTTGTCTAATTAAGGTTAAAAAAAATATATATATCTGTAAGCGTGCTCCGGCACGCTTACGTTACGGGTTTTGTTTGCGCTGCAGAGCCGATACGTCACGGTTATGCGACGAGTCATGAGGCGTCTCACGTGGCTACGTGATACGTCACGTAATAAAGAATATATTTTACAGCTATAGATATTAGCTTTTAAAAAACCAATGAAATTCACTGAAAAAACCATAGGTTATAGACCATATATAGTTAGGAATTTGCATTTACAAAACCTTGAAAATTCACTGAAAAAACCATAGGTTAGAGACCATATATAGTTAGCTGGACATTTTATTGACATAAAACCAATGAAATTCCATATATAGTTAGTTGCACTAACTATATATCGCGCACCCGCAATCCACTGCTGATGATGTCACATATTACATCATTCATGACATGGTCAGTGACATCACTGATGACATCACTGATGACATCTCAAATGACATCACTGATGACATCACTGATGACATCTCAAATGACATCACTGATGACATCATGACACACCAATACCAGTTACTACATACGCACTCACTGATTCCTACGTCTACACACACATTCACTCATTCACCCATACAATCACTCATACATACAGTCACTCATTATTACAACACTATCATATGCACTAATACACCTATGCAGACACTCACACACTGCCACTCATCCATGGAGTTACTCACACACCTAGTCAGTCCTGTAAAGAATCAATCACACTTCCATTTCCTCATCTATACAGTTAAACACAGAACACCATACTTCAGTGACATCACTGATGACATCACTGATGACATCTCAAATGACATCACTGATGACATCTCAAATGACATCACTGATGACATCATGACACACCAATACCAGTTACTACATACGCACTCACTGATTCCTACGTCTACACACACATTCACTCATTCACCCATACAATCACTCATACATACAGTCACTCATTATTACAGCACTATCATATGCACTCATACACCTAGTCAGTCCTGTGAAGAATCAATCACACTTCGATTTCCTCATCTATACAGTTAAACACAGAACACCATACTTTTCACACATATACTAACACATACTTACTCTCTTATACAATCACTGATACAAGTACACATTGATATGCACAGAGTCACACACCTCCCAGCCAGCCACACACACACACTCAGTCTTCCATACATCCACTCATTCTTCAATATGTAAAACGTATTTAAACTTTACAAAAACACACAGACACTAGATGATGTCATCAGTGATGTCATTTGAGATGTCATCAGTGATGTCATCAGTGATGTCATTTGAGATGTCATCAGTGATGTCATCAGTGATGTCACTGACCATGTCATGAATGATGTAATATGTGACATCATCAGCAGTGGATTGCGGGTGCGCGATATATAGTTAGTGCAACTAACTATATATGGAATTTCATTGGTTTTATGTCAATAAAATGTCCAGCTAACTATATATGGTCTCTAACCTATGGTTTTTTCAGTGAATTTTCAAGGTTTTGTAAATGCAAATTCCTAACTATATATGGTCTATAACCTATGGTTTTTTCAGTGAATATATATATATATATATATATATATAATTCCGCACTTGTATCCTTACAGCGACGGGCTTTTCAATCCTCAGCCATCAGCCAGAAAGAACACGAAAGACCCAGAGTGCAGGTGAGTTTTTTATTTCCAAATGCACCACGCCAGCATAACGTTTCGGCCTTCACAGAGGCCTTGGTCACATGACGCACTAAGAGGGTTACGTGAATTTAAAGTGCTAGTGCATTCACAACAGTACCATTTGATTGGTTATAAAATAATTGGTGGGAATGTCCAACATAATTGTTACGCAGCAACTTACAATTGCAAAGGGGGAAGACAGGTTATAAGATTTGCCAATGCCTATTTTTGCAATACATGTTTAAATACAGTATTATCCGTTAATTCTCAAACAATAATATGAGGAAATTTTGAATATTCTTAAAATGCCTATCCAAGTTCATATATTTACAGTATGTGCAACTGTACAACCACAATATAGTTGGTTGAATGGATTCTTTGAATAACTGCATAAATACAATATATATAATAATCCATAGTGCACAATCAAGAAATCCTCAAACTTATTTTTAAAATATATACACAGCATTTCATATATATACAACTATATACAATCGAAATCTTGTGTGCTACTACCTATACTCGCTAATTGCTGTTCTGTAGTAGTAGAATAATCGGATAGAAAAGAGGCTAGATCTATTATATGCCTCCTATCTTCCCATCTTACCCAATTTATATTGCTGCTGTCAAGCTACAGATGCTGTTGTGACTAATGCACATACAAACAATTGTGATTTAAAACCTATTCTTACTGAAATATTCATATTATATACTGTTAGCCACCACTACTGAGGATCTATAACAAGTGATTGCATTGTGGTTGATTATATAACCTAGTATTTCCTTTCTTGTATAGTTATATTTAATCAACAACAAACGGTAGTGCTGTTTCAACAGTCAGTGTGTATGTTAACGAGTGACACGATAGATAGAGAGATGGTTTTGTTAAGCCTTAAGGTAAGGTTAACCTTATAGGCATGTATAGAAATCTTCTGTGGAATTGAGACCATTAGGACTTTTACTGTCCATCTCCAAGATGTATCTGGTCTCAAGAGCCCTTAAGATCCCATCTCGATTGCCGCCTCTCCTAAGAGGTTCTACAGAGTCGATAGCATAGTATCTAAGGAGTCCACTGTTGTTATTATGGAACTCCTTAAAATGCCTTGCAACAGGGTATGTGGTGTCATTTGTGTTGATGGCCCTGATGTGCTGGAGCACCCTTTTGTGAACCTGCAATTTGGTACTACCAATATACTGCAGGTCACATGGGCACTCCAGCACATAGACCACATATTCCGATTTGCAAGTTAACTGCTTGTTAATTTTGCGAGGCACCGTAGAGAAAGCTGTCAGGAACTCGGTTTTATTGAGCCCCTGAGAACATGCTTTACAGCTTGAACATTTTCTAAACCCTCTACTGGCGGCCAGCCAATTTTTGGGTGGAATCACCTCAGGACTAGATTTAACTAGTGCATCCTGTAATGAAAATGCCTTCCTGTAGGTGATCGCAGGTCTGTTAGGCATATGTTCTCCAATAACTGGATCCAATTTGATCAGATTCCAGTGTTGGTTGATAATCTTTCTAAGTGCCCCGTGCTGACTACTGTAGGTACAAATAAATCTGACTGGCTGTTCGCTACTGGATGCTGTGGTTCTCTGAACCTTCTTGTGGGTCAGTGCCTCATTACGAGACAGGGCATTGGCTTTTCTGATGGCTGTATGAATAAGATTCTCACGATAGCCCCTTGCCAGAAACCTTTGTTTGCTAGCAGCTTGTGCTACTCTACAGTGTGAGTCCGTACTGCAGACCCGCCGTATTCTAAGCATTTCCCCGTAGGGAATGCTTTGAATTAAGTGCGGGGGATGATGACTGTCAGCATGCAATATCGTATTGCCCGCAGTAGGCTTCCTATAAAGCTTAGTTTCTAGACAGCCCTGACTGATCTCCAAAGTAACATCAAGGAAGTGTGCTTCCACCTGACTGATATGGGATGTGAAAGACAGATTATACGAATTAATGTTCAAAACATCAATGAAACTGACCGCCTCTTCATATGTTCCACGCCAGATCATTAGAATATCGTCGATATATCTATACCAACGGATGATATGGCGGGTACAGATGTCTCGATGAATACCATTGAGGACCTGTTTCTCCCAGTACCCCATGTGGAGACAGGCGTAACTGGGAGAGAAACAGGCCCCCATGGCAACCCCTCTGACCTGCTGATACTACCGGTTCAGGAACATAAAGTAATTATGGTGTAAACAAAAACTAATCATATATATAAATAAACAAATGTATGTCTCTCTGTCTGTCTGTCTGTGTGTCCTTTATGCATTACTACACCATTCATCCGATCGGCATGAAAATTTGGGAAGTTGTTGAGTGCCCTCCCGCGAAGGTTTCTGGCATAACATTTCAACGTCTCTTTTTGCACAAAGCAACCGGAGCAAGAATTTCCTGACCTGCACTAACCTTCTCCGCTTCCTGTCATCTGCTGAAACTGTTCGCCGGACCTGCTCCGCGGGTCCCGCTTCACGAGGAAAGCTAGCGTGGGCTGCGGCGGCTCAACGGGGCTGCGAGCGTGACGGCAGGGACTCCATTGACCAGGAGTCCCTGCGAGGCCAATTGGTGACACCTGGCCTGCTCTCCCCGGTAGCCACGCCCACAGCGCACCGGACCTCTGATTACCAGTCCTCCTCTGCCCAACTGGTGGGACTCGTCTCTCTTTGCACAAAGCAACCGGAGCAACGATTTCCTGACCTGCACTAACCTTCTCCACTTCCTGTCATCTACTGAAACTGTTCGCTGGACCCGCTCCGCGGGTCCCGCTTCACGAGGAAAGCTAGCATGGGCTGCGGCGGCTCAACGGGGCTGCGAGCGTGACGGCAGGGACTCCATTGACCAGGAGTCCCTGCGAGGCCAATTGGTGACACCTGGCCCGCTCTCCCCGGTAGCCACGCCCACAGCGCACCGGACCTCTGATTACCAATCCTCCTCTGCCCAACTGGTGGGACTCGTCTCTCTTTGCACAAAGCATCCGGAGCAAGGATTTCCTGACCTGCACTAACCTTCTCCGCTTCCTGTCATCTGCTGAAACTGTTCGCCGGACCCGCTCCGCGGGTCCCGCTTCACGAGGAAAGCTAGCGTGGGCTGCGGCGGCTCAACGGGGCTGTGAGCGTGACGGCAGGGACTCCATTGACCAGGAGTCCCTGCGAGGCCAATTGGTGACACCTGGCCCGCTCTCCCCGGTAGCCAGGCCCACAGCGTACACGTTTATATTCTGACTCAAACCCGCGCATGCGGGACGCGCGCGGCACGAAGCGCGGAGCGAAGCCCGGGCAAAGGGCGGGCCGTTTGTGGCCGTTAGAGGCCGAGTGAGACCGGACCGGGCCACCCCTCTTGGCTTCTTAGTTCTCTAATACTATTATTGCCCTGACTTTACTAGTTCTTTGTGGGAACCAAGGGGCAATGTCTATGCGTGAACTCAGATCCAGGGCAGCTAAAGGGAAGCAGTTAAATGGGACCCTCGACGACTTCATATTGAGGACTAATTCAGCTATAGATGCAGAGATCAACAAAATGCAACAGAGAGTTTCTATGGACCTAGATGCAGCTAGAAGAATGTTCCAGGAGTTGGCAATGGCTAAAAAATCATCTTTAGGTCATATTGCATCTGCTAAAACCCAGAGCGTCGGTCTGGCCCAGTATCAATTATGACACAGGCGGATGTCCATCACACCCTAGACACATCTTCCCCATTGCCCAATCTGGGGTTACCCCTTCCTTCTATTAAACCAAGTTCATCCGTGGGTGGGGTGGATCCGGTAAGGGGGGCACCTATAGAGTTGACTCCCAAGGGAAAGGGGGCGCGAGGGAGGAATTTGTGTGTGATTAAACAAGGAGCGATTCATAAAAGGAAACGTAATACTACATCTGCCTACTCTAGGAAGAAGGCTAAAGTAGCAAAGGCCCAGTATTTCAAGGGTGGGAAGCCTATTGTAGTAGGAGGGGGTGGTTCACCCCTTTATGTAACCCCAGTTACTGGAATAAATAGCCCGAATGCCGAGGAGTCTAGCCTGGTTGTAGCAGAAGGGGAGCAAGACTTAGTAATTGAAGATGAGATTGACGGGGTACCTGTATGTGTGGAAGAGGGAAGAGATGTGGAATTCTTGAAAATTGTTTGGGAAACGTTGAAAAAACTCCTAACCCCTCTGGAAGTTAGATTATCACGCATAGAAAACCAGCTGCTCGAGGCAGAAAAGAGCATTCTAACCTTAGCAACCCTTAGTATAGTGGACAATACTTCTAACAACATACCGGGTGTAAAAAAAACCACACCAGCACCCACTGTTACTTCATCCACAATACCTGTGAACAAACCTATACCTAAACCCCGGTCTAAGGTTCACGAAGCCAAAGTTAACAACACAGTAACGGAGGTATCTAAACAGCTGCCTGCGCAATCTGTATCAGCTCTGAAAGATACGGCAGCCCTGAGGGTTAAACAATCTAAGACACACCAACATAACCTACAGGGGGTCAAATCTAGTGAGAAACAGCGTGGGGGTTTTATAGATCTTCCTCCAGATGTAAGGCCGTATGTAGTGGTACTAACAGGAGTTCCGGAAATTGCCTATCACCAACAGGAAAACTTTGGGTCATTGAGAAATAAGGTAATACACTAGCTGAATGAAAATAGTCCGCTTCCCAATCATCTGAGAAGCAACATTTTAATGGTGCGAAGGGTACCATGGATAGGTACTTCACACAAATCCATTCCGGGTGATTGTATTATTGTCTCATTTGAAGACCCAAACACAGTACACCATATATGCTCATGGAACAACTATGGGGCGAACTCGCCCATTGAAGTTAGACCACTGACTTACTTTTATCCCCCGCACATACGTTCTAATTACGGGGGAAATTGGGCATCTGCTAGAAACTATGCTCGGGGTGGGACTGTAGACTGTTGGCAGGGCACCCAAATTTGGTGGAATGGGGCACCCACCTACAACAGATTTGGCTGCCTTGAAGAAGTAGATTGACTCACCCCGAGGATAGTTTGTTCAACTTGTTTTGATGACACATTTTCTTATTTATGGCCCCCCTTGCAGAGGTTGCGGAGTTGTTTGGCGCCCAGATCGTGTCTTATGCTGATGACACCCAGCTCTTGTTCACTCAGAATAAGAACGAGGTGTTTGATGGGACCCGCATCAGAGGCTGCTTAGAGGCAGTCTTTGATTGGTTCAGGAGGCATGGCCTGAAATGCAACTCCGATAAATCGGAGCTGCTCTTTTTCGGGTGTGTCTCCGAACCAAACTGGAAGAACTGGTGGCCTCAGGATCTTTTTCCCCCTGCCAATGCCAGTACCAAGGCTAAAAACCTTGGTATTATTGTTGACAACGAGTTGACTTTTGGACCTCAAATAGCCTGTCTTGCAGGGAAGTGCTTTGGTATCCTACGGATGCTTAGGAAATTCCTCCCTTTGGTTTCTGTGAATCATCGAAGGGTTATTGTCCAGGCATTGGTAGGGTCGCGCCTGGACTATGTTAATGTCCTTTATTTAGGTCTTCCTAAGTATCTTGTAAGAAGACTTCAGGTCGTGCAAAACTCAGCTGCTCGGGCCATTTATGGTCTACCTAGACGAGCTAGTGCTTCCAATCTGCTGAAGGAATTGCATTGGCTTCCTATAGCCAAAAGGGTGCTGTTTAAAAGCCTGACGCTTACCTATAAGGCCCTCCATGATTTGGGCCCTAGGTATATTAGAAAGCGCCTTGCTTTGTACCAACCGAGCAGAGCTCTTCGCTCCGCCTCCTTGTCTACAATGCGCGTTCCATCCATCAAACGAGCCAGACAAGGGGGGCGTTTGTTTCATTACCTGGCCCCACGTGCTTGGAATGAACTTCCAATTGCTCTTAGACAGGCCCCTAGTCTGTTGTCTTTTAGAAAGGCATTAAAAACATGGCTTTTTATTTAGGAATCGTGTTGTCTTTTATTTTCAGTTATGTTTCCTTTCCATTAAAGGTCCTCTTCGCCAAAGCGCCGGGACACTCCATTGTGAGTAGCCGTTGCGCTATAGAAGAGCCAATTAACATAACATAACATAACATAACATATCCAGCCCTAAGCCCAACCTAATCCCATGTATCCGTGAAAATAGTAATCTACCGGCTAGTATGGCTTTGATCGCAGGGGAGGGAGCTTCCAACTGTCTAGATATTGATACAGTCCCCAAACTCTCCAGCGATAAGTTAGGCCTGGCAGTCCCAGTTGTACTTGGCATGAAGGGTAATACCTCTCAATGGGAGGCGTACGAAATATGTAGGTTGCCCTACGATGTAATAACTTTTCCGGTGCCACCTTTATCGGATGTAGTCACCCGAGTTGAAGGATCTCTTGGCAGTAGTCCCAAGCCGTTGTTGCAGTTGGCTATGGGAGGGGAGCCTGCCCGGTCCCTCGTGGAGGTCTCTGGGGGGGAAGTCCTATCCTTGATTCCGGATGAGGCCCCTAGCATTGTCTCTGACCCTCATGCGAGTGATCGTGTGCTGGGTCTGGAGGGAGCTGGTGGCGAAGTGCTGAAGGTGCTTAGTTGGAATATAGCAGGCCTTGCACAGAATATTGACATACCCGATTGGAACTCTTTTGTAGAATCCTTCGGGATTTGCTTATTCCAGGAAACCTGGTGCTTGGAACCACGCCATAAGGTGGGCTTCACCACCTACTTTGTGCCTGCGTTACAATCGCCCAGAGGGAAGGGCCGCCCCTCCGGCGGCCTACTAATTTGGGCGAGCATCTCACTGGGCCTCTCCATCAGGCCTATTGCCACTAAATCGCCTGACCCACAGAAAATCTCAGTTAGAGGGCCATGTGGGGGGAGGAAGCTCGAATTTTTTAACATCTATGTCATAGGAACAAGGGGTGGGTCCTCCACACTGTCTCTCACGGGCATCGAGGAGGGCCTTAGTTCTTGTGATTCTGACTCCCTTGTCATACTAGCCGGGGACTTCAATTGCACATTTGAACCCCTGGATAGGGAGGATATATTGGGCACTAGGGAGGATGATGCTAGGAGAGGTATCCCCCTCTCACATTGGCTCCTATCAGAAGCTGGACACAAAATGCCATTGACCTTAATGCTCTCTGTTTGGAATATGGCGTCAGGGCAACCAACGGTAGATCTAAATCAGACTCCACAGGAGCACATACGTTTAATAGAGTAGGTCATTCTTCTCGAATTGACTTCATTCTCTTAAACTATAGTCTCTGGGTCCACCTGATAGATATGGTGGTTTTACAGACTTCTGTCAGCGATCATAACCCTCTATTCCTGTCCCTGTCCTCCCTGTGGACGGGTGCGACCCTAGCCGGAACCCCACATGCGTGGAAAACAATGCACAAAGTAATTCCATCTAACTGTGGCAGGCGCCTAAAATGGAATACTATTGCTGCTAACGAGGAAAAGATCCTGGCTGTTAAATCCATAATGTCTAATACCGCGTTGCGCTTAGACTCCTTTGGAGCCAGCATGCTTGAGGTTCCAATTTTGTTCGCTCGTCAGGCACAAGGGGCAATGCAAGAGGTAGACCCATGGGTAATGCGGGCTGGTTCTCCCCTGCCTGTCGTGGTGCTAAAAGGGAGCTAATCAAAGCAGTGAAAGCAAAGGATGGGGCCCAGATTAAACTCGCTAGGCGGAACTATAGAAGGACTTTATCGAAGGCAAGGGCTGAGCATGAGAACCAGTTCTGTTGTGATTTGAAGGCGGGCAGCTCAAGGAAGGACTTTAAGGGTTTTTGGGACCTATTAAGAACTAGGGACAAGTCCGTGGACTCTCTTATAACACGCAACATAACTGAGGGAGTGTGGTTTGATCACTTTTCCAAGCTTTATACAACGGTTGCGGGCTCCGAGGCAACCCCGATGGAACAGTACCCCTTGGTTTGCACAGAGCCCAGTGACGAATTCCTATTCACACCTAAGGAAGTAGAAGGGGCAATTAAGTGCCTTGTCCCCAACAAGGCAGTGGGCCTTGACGGCCTTCCGGGTGATTTGCTCCGCGGTAACCCAAGCGAGTGGGGGAGACTTATTGCCTCCCTAATGAATGCTGGCTTGGCTGGTGCGGCTCTCCCGGACTCATGGAAGGGCGCAGAGGTCGTCCCAATCTTTAAGAAAGGGAGTCGGGATGACCCTGCTAATTATCGCCCTATAAGCCTCTTGGATTCCATACAGAAGGTGGCAGGCGAAGTGGTTCTAGAAAGGGTCTTGCAGTGGGTCGAGGAGAACCATATTCTTTCAGACTTTCAGGCCGGCTTTAGAACTGGCATGGGGACGATCGAGCAAGCATTTCGGTTAATGATGCTTTTTTGGAAAGTGGTTGTACTGGGCAAAGGCAGTTTGTACCTTGCATTTATAGATCTAAGGACTGCCTTTGACCTGGTCCCACGTAACCATCTCTGGAGTGTACTCGATGCGTTAGGTATTCCCCCATACTTACTGGATATGCTGATAAAGCTCCACACAGACAACTTTGCACAGATCAGGTGGGGTAATCAGGGACAAAAAACACCACGAATACCTGTAAATAGAGGCGTCCGCCAGGGTTGTGTGCTAGCCCCCACTCTGTTCTCATTGTATGTCAACGGAGTGGTGGAGCACCTGCTGCAACATCCTGCAGACGCACCATCCCTGGCTGGCAGGAGAATACCTACCCTCTTATTTGCAGACGATACCCTCCTGATCTCCAAGTCACCTGCGGGTCTGCAGAGTCTCCTAACCAGCTTTAAGACCTTCTGCAACTCAAGGGGATTAGTTATAAACACAGGGAAGACTAAGTACCTGGTCTTAAATCCCCCGAAGAAGTCAGTTAAACCTCCTATCCTAGATTCAGTTCCACTCGAGAGGGTCAAGGAGTTCGATTACCTCGGCATTCGTCTCTGCGACTCTCTGAGTTGGAAATCCCACCATCAAAAGATGCTGCTGACCCACAAGAGGGTGGTGGGGGCCCTCCTTAAGGAACAACGTGCCCCTTCCTTCAAACCAATTGCACCGGTTCTTGATATTTATAGGGCACGAGGTGTAAGTGCAGCTCTCTATGGGGCAGAACTATGGGGCGTTCAGAACGTGGACCAGTTGACCCGCTCTGAAAGTAAGTTTCATAAGGACTTAATGAGCCTCCCTCAAAGCACTCCAACTCTTCCTCTTCTTTTGGATATGGGCACTCGCCCCATTAGTGATCAGGCGAGGTTGCGCCCACTCCTCTTGTGGGCACGTATTTGCAGAGTCTCAGAAATGTCCAGCTATGCAGAAGGTTTAAAAGAGATTCTCCTAATGCCTGGCTGGGCGAAGATTCAATGGCTAAGGGAAGTCAAGCGCCTTCTTATAGACCTAGGCCTTGAAGATGCCTGGATTACCAGAACTGCCCCGCCCAAGTCAATTTTGAAGAAGCTATTTTGGAGTTGGGTGATCGACTGCAGAAATAGTAATGCCAATTTGTGCAGGTCCACGGTGGAATTTCGTTTGGTTAAGGAAGTGCATTTCTGTGAGCCGTATCTGGACACTATCTTAACTACTTGGGACAGGGCTCTATATTTTAAATTTAGGGTAGGCGTACTCCCAGTGGGGAAACTCACTGCTAGTTGGAAGGTCCCGGCGCAGACAACTCCTGTTTGCCCTTGTTGCTTGAACAGAATAGAGTCAGTTTCGCATTTATTGTTCGAATGCCCGGCCTACAAAGTCCCTCGCCGCAGATGGCTGAAGCCACTCTGCAGAGAACTTGGGACTAGATCCCATAAGGAGGCCTTAAGAATTTTAAAAACGGACCCTCGGCCCCTGCTTGCAAGTGGACTGGCGAAATTCTTAGGCTGGGCATGGCATATTAGATTCAATAGGCTATCGTACCTTGCTTGATATGTATTTTAGACAGTTTTTATGTAACTTTTTATGTAATTTGTTGTTTGGATCGTATGTTATTACTTATGCACTGGATTTTACTGTTTTTTAAATGTATTGCTTTTATGATATGAACTATATCAAAATAAAGCTATTTACTACTACTACTACATTTTTTTTAAATATCAGCCCCCCAGGGCCCTAATAATCTTTCGCATACTGATGTACTCACAAGACGGAAAAACAAAAAATCGCCATGAAACTTTGGAAAGTTGTTGAGTACACTCCCATGAAGGTTACTGGCATATTTTTTTTTTAATATCGGCCCCCCAGGGCCTTCATAATCTTTTGAACACTGATGTACGCACCAGACCGAAAAAAAAAAGTCGTGTATTCACAACCATTCGAATAAATAAATAGAATTAAAACACCATTCATCCGATTGCCATGAAACTTTGGGAAGCTGTTGAGTGCACTCCCGCGAAGGTTTCTGGCATAATTTTTTTTAAATGTCGCCCCCACAGGGCCCTCATAATCTTTCGAATACTGATGTATGCACAAGACGGAAAAACAAAAAATCGTGTAAACACAAGCACTCGAATAAATAAATACAATTAAAACACCATTCATCCGATCGCCACAAGCACTCGAATAAATACATAGAATTAAAATGACACTTTGAAACGTTTTCCATATTAAAATGAATACGTTTCAATAAAAATGACACAATGTAAATGGAATGTTATCATAACGAGTTTCTTTGAATTTCCTTTCTCCGGAGATCGCAGCAACGCGCGATGTGTAAGCTAGTACCCTATAAACAAGGGGGGCTCCAGATCCCTGATTTCAAATTATATTACTGGGCCTCCTTAATGGAACGCCTGTGTAGTCTGCTCTCTATGGGCATTCAAGATTATTGTTATTTTTTGGAGATAGGACCTGATAACAGAATATTTTTGTATAGAATGAATGACCCTAATTATTTTAAAAGAGTACATTTTAAGACAGCCAGGGATATTGTCTACATATGACAAAAAATGTAAACTGACTGCTCCCTCCCACTTATCCAATTTAGTTTCTCTCTGTGGGGAAATCCATCACTCCCGGAAATATTTCATGATTCCTTAGGTAGGATATGGGCAGATAATGGGGTCAGTCAGTTAGGGCATCTATGTGATTCAAATGGATTTCGAGCATTTAAAGATTTGCTAACTTTATTCAGCTTTCCCCATTGGATGTTTTTAAAAAATATCTAAAGGTCAGAGATTTTTGGGGGGGTCGGAAGGGTATAAGGGCACTTGAGAACTCTGACTTTATGATATGCTCACATTCTATCTCTCAGAAGCCATTAGTTAGTTACTGATAGAGCGCACAGGTCACCCGACTAAAATTTTTACCATGTGCACACTTGGGCCCATAAATTAAATTTACCATATTTATTAATCGGGCAAACCTACACTCTGCTACCAGTAATTCAGATACTAACTATTTCCTATTCCTTAGACTTACCAATCCTAGTCATTTGGTACCTATGACCACAATGGATCAGGGAGCTAGCTGAAAAGATAAGCAGTCTAAAATAACCATTTATAACATTTGCACTCTTTATAATAACCACAGACTCAGGAAGTTTTTGAAAACCTTTATCTAGTTTTCTTCAAGGTTAGAAAGCATAAGGTTTACAGTAAGCAAACTATTGATAACCAAAATCATGAAAAGCGTGTTACCATGTAAAAAATAAATGATTCCAACCATTTAGAAATCTAAAGGGAAGGTAAGAACAGGGAACATGCTAATAAGAAACTTCAGAAATTAGACTTGATATGGCGCTTCTAAAGGACGGGAAAAATAAGGAACATGCTAAAAAGTCACAGTTTGAGTATTACTAGAAAGGTGGATATGGAAAAGATACTTGATTTGCACTGACGAAATTTGAAATAACCATGTAGCTATGGGGAAGGTAAGAAAATGGAACACACTAATAATCCAGAGCAACCACTTTAATTCGGCTAAAGGAGGGTAAAGAAAGGAAACATCTATATTTCATGAACAGTATTTCGCAATTGACGTAAAGGATGGGGAAAAATGGAACACGCTAATAAACAGCTAAAATGTATGACTTTATTATTTGTCAGAACAGGGAGGGTAAGAAAAGGAACAATGTGAAATTAAGACTTTAGCTGTTTCAGGAAAGGCAAGGAAAGGACGCAAGTGTGTTTCCCTCACAGATTTATATTTACCTAGAACGGTGTGGAGACCAACCCTGGCCACGGGTCAGTTAAGGACAGGAGAACCCCAAAGAATGCAGTTGCCAGTAGGTGCAGAATGTGAAACAGGACAGGAAAACCAGATTAGGATTAGGACAGGACCACCAAAATTGAGACCAGCACCCGCAGTTCAGTTGCAACGCCTGCGCTACACCCTCTCTGCAGCTATCAGTCAAAACCCCGATTGGGTTATCGAATTCCCCAGCAAAGTGCTTCGCCAGCACTTAAGGTTCCCAAAACCCCGATTGGGTCTGTGAGTCTGTCTGACAGAGTGCTCCGCAGCACCTCTGTTTCTCGATCAGCTATTGAGTGCGTTGGGTCAGTGACAGGTCAGCTATTCGGACAAGTCAGACAAATTCTCTAGCTAAACCTAGTCTAGTTATACTGTTTTCCAGGTCAGTGTTCCACCCCCCAAATGTTGCAAGTGTAAGAATCCCCAATTTCGATTGGACACAGGAATAGGACAGGTCATCACACCACCTACGATTTGAGCTTTCTCAAGCCCCTCATTAGAATTTTCATACCCGCCCATCGAATGTTGGGTTCACATGACATATGCTCCTCACATAACAATGGTGAATTTAACTTTGTATACAATGTAATAATGTCAGTACAATTCCGCTTCTTCGACTAGGTGAGGGTGCTTCTTCCCATGCGCATCTTGGCTGGGACTGCCATTTGGCAAGGTTCCAAATGTCATTGCTGTGGAGACTCGCACATCTCGCACAGACTCAGTTTCAAGCAAAATGGAGTACGGCAAGGGACAGCAGGCCATATTTTGTAATGTACCATGAAATGGAAAAGAAACAGTTTAGAATACAGAAAAAATGAATACACTGTATACCATGAACTACTACTCTATATCCATTACTGTATAATAAACTATAGCATTAGGTTTAATGCAGAAAGAACAGCATAGCAAAAGCAGCAATGCAAGCTTCTTGCATGTAAGAACACAAAGCAGCCATTTTAGCTCTAATGCGCAGATGCGAACAGGTTCCCTCCAGAACTGTGAGTACGTCACGTCACGTGAGTGTGACCGACGCATGCGCAGTAGAAATTCCCCCGTAGCAGCAGCCATCTTAGGTTGCAAGCGTATTAGGATTAGTAAACACATAGGCAAGCTTCACTCGGACACCCCAAGAGTGTTTGTAAAAGGGCAAGTTAACAAGACAACAGGTTGATTAATTAATTAGGGTTAGTAGAGGTTCATGAATACAAGCAAGTCGCTTTACGTGCGAATCCTTGCTCCATCAATCCCCTCTTTGATGATATTTTATATTATCACAATTAATGGAACCAGATGCCAACTTTTCACATTTCACCCAGTTCAATCTCTTCAAACTTTCTGTTTAGCTTTTTCCCAGTATCTTTATTAGGATGAGAATTTTTCACCCTTTTGTAAATCTGATTATTCAATTCTTCTAATTCGAGCTCATCAACATTTCTATTCACTCCTCGCATATTCACAGTATATTTCTTTTTGTGTTTTCGACATTTGCAGCAAATTAATTTTATAAACACTAGTAGACCTATTCCCGCTATTGGCATCAGTACTTTACTCACAAGACTCTTACCTAGGTTAGAAAACCAACTACCTACAGCGGAGAGACCATCAGTAAGTCTATTCCATGCGCTATGAACCTCCAGTGGTTTAAGCTCATTTTCCAAATTTGTAATGTTTCTCACATACCCTTTAATTTCCACACTTTTGTCTGGTATATAAGTGCAACAATGTTGTGCTTTCAACATTCTGCAGACTCCGCCCTCTTTTGCCAATAACGTGTCAAGGGCAAGTCAATTTTGTAAAACCATAGATCTGACTGCAACCAATTCGGTTTTGACCATCAGGAAACCTCCAGCAGTGTCAGTTGATAACCAATCTACTACTGTTGACAATTTGCAAATTCTGTGTGTATTCAGTGCCACTCCCACTGTAGGTATCAATACACTAAAAATATCACCTACTATTTCAGCAACACTTTCTCTTTTACTACGTACTAATTCATTAGTTCCTTCAGTGTTTTCAGTGATTTTCCCCACATGGTATATCTTTGGGAAGACAATACTAAAATAACAGCTCCCCTACAAATGGTCGGGCAATTTGAAATAAGCCTTGTTCCCACATATATAATATACTCCAGGAAACACAGGCTCTAACCCATCTTTGAAACCCCAACCTCCAATTACTTTGTAATTGTGTTCGCATTCACTGGAACCAATGAATATATTGTTATAATAACTGGTTCTTTCTCTTTGAAGACAAAGTTTCCCCTTCTTTTCGAAATCCAGCAACATAGCAGCATTAGCCCCACCATTTGAGGTGCTCCCTATGCTTTCAGCCCATTTAGGGGTTTTCTGATTCTTGTCTTTTGCTTTCTTTTGGAAACTTTCTCTTCTTTTCTCTACCATATTTAGAAACATTTTCTCTTTTTCGTGTAATGAACAGGTCAGGTTATCTTTGTGTGCGTCATCGATATTTATTTTACCTACCGTTAGAAAATATTCACTCGTGTATTTGGCTACATCTCTTGTCGTATGCACAGGGTTCAGGTTTCTTCGCACGGGAAGTTCAGAAAATATCACATCAAAGTTTGAATAATAATACTGTAAAGGTCCTCTTCTATAGAATAAACTAGTTAGAATACTACAGGGAATTCCATAGGTTAGTGGCAGATGGTGGTATGTTACACCTTCAGCTACTGAAGTAGGCAGCTTCATACAGACATAACAGTCGTCTATTTCCATAGCTTCTACATAATGTACTAACAGGTTTGCAAATACATTTAAATTGGTCTTGTTCTTGATTTTGTTATAGTGTAATCCTTCCTCATCTGGTGCTTCTAAATCTACCTTTGTTTGTTTAAGGCTAAGTGTCTATTCTGGTGCATCTATTCTTTGTGGTGTATTTCTAGTTTGTGATTCTTTACTGTCTTTTGGCAAATGATTAGTAGGGTACAGGTTTGGGTCTTTACTCATCATAGAAGGAATAGCTCCAACCCCTCTTTGTAACTCTGCACAGTTTGCTTACTCGAGCAACTTTCAGGTTGGTTTTGCTTCTTCGTGGGTCTGATCAGTAATCAATTCTTCATCACTTTCGTCACTTATTTCCAGATTTTCAAATTCTTCCAATACAAAGTAAGTCCATTCAGGACTCTGATACTTGTTATTCAGTTTCTTTATACGGGCACTTCTTTTCTTTGTCTTTATTACAGCTGGGTCAGTTTGACTTGAGACTTCATTTATCTGCTCAGGTTCTTCGTTTATTGTCTTTAGTCGCAGTCTTAATCTTTTCATAAATCTAGGTACTGCGTCTCCTTTCCTGAGTCTTTTAACTGGCACTGTGTCTTGACTTTCCTCAAACACTCTTTTATTTTAGTTCAGTTGTGGCACATTTGCTTCAAGTTCGTCTTCTGTATTTTTCCCTAACTGACTAGGTCCAGGTCTTATATCGATTTCTTCTGCCTGGTCCCTAAACTGGCCTTGTTCAGGTGTATACTGGATTTGGCTTTGTTCTGTATCATTTTCTTCTTCCTGAACACAATTGTCTATTCCTGTCTGGTCCTGTCCAAGCACTTTGAACTTTTGATTTTCTTCCGCTTGAACCTCTGCCCTAATTTCTATCTGTCCCTCTTCTGGCTCAGGGGTTCTTGGAGGAGTGTCAATTACCTGTTCTTTCCCTATCTGGTCCTCCTCAAAATCAGATTTGATTTGGATTTTGATGATCTGAGTATCTTCCTCTACCCTTGTCTCGTCCTCACTATCCCACTGTCTATCTAAATAGGTTTGTCTTCTTGTTCTCACAGGATCTATAGTCAGGTCGACTATTGGGATCCAATCATCATGACTGGAGCTCGGTTGTTCTTCTTCAGCAACTTCAGGACCAATATCTTGGGACCCCTCAGCTGCACAACCTTCAGCCTCAGTTTCTTCAGGTTCAGTCATTTTCTTCGTATGGCTGGCATGGATCCAGCGAGGTACTCCTGCACACTTCACAGCTGTGGTGTTAACCAGAATTACTTGTAGTGGCTTTCCCCACCTTCGTGCAAGGCAATTTTTCTGAGTATGTTTCTTTATTACGACCCAATCACCTGGATTCAGGTCATGTGCTGGAGTCGTTGCTCTGGCGACAGCGTTTTCCCCAACCTGGTGAGAGAGAGAACGCACTTGATCATCCAGTTCTCTGCAGTATTCTAGTACCAAATCATCAGATATGCTCATCAGTTTGTATCCTGGCACCCATGCTTGCCGCATTGCTCTTCCCATCAGTATCTCATGGGGACTCAAGCCTGTGTTCCGGTCTGGAATACTTCTAAGTCCCATCAAAACAAGGGGGAAAGCATCTGGCTATTCCATTTGAGTGAATTCACACATTTTTCCCAATCTTGATTTTTGATTGTGCCATTCAGCTGTTCTACCACTCCAGAAGCCTCTGGGCGATATGCACAGTGCAGTTTTTGCGTGATTTTGAATGCTTCACAAATCTGTCTTATCACTTCACTATGGAAATGCTTTCCTCTGTCTGATTCAATTGTGACTGGAAAACCGTACCGAGGTATAAGTTCCCTAAGTAAGAATTTTGCTACAGTGAGTCTATCGTTCCTGCGTGTGGGATGAGCTTCTACCCACTTTGAGAATAGGCAGACAATGACAAGTAGGTATTTAATTCCTCGACAAGGGGATAATTGTATAAAGTCAAGTTGTAGTCGAATAAAAGGGCCCTCTGCCTTTCCAATCCTTCCTGGTAACACTACAGTTTTCTTTCCTGGGTTAAATTGCTGACAAATCAGACATCTTTGGCAGAGTGCCTCTGCTATGTTTCTGAATCTCGAATTGAACCATGCCTGTCTGAATATGCGAATCATCGCATCTCTTCCCAAATGTGTGTCTCCATGTATCAACCTAGCCATAGGAGCAAGCAGACAGTCTGGCAACACAGGCATACCATCCAGGTAAACAATGACATCATCTTCCACCCTCCTCTGACAACCACATTTTTTCCAATTTTCTTTTTCTTGTGGCTCTGCTGTGTCCTGTAAGTCTCTCACTTCCTCCCATGTATTTATTCCTTCTAGCATCAAAAGTTGGCAGCTGTTTCCGTTTCCCCCAACCTTTATATTGATTGCTTTTCTGTACTTTGCACAATGTTGGGCTAACTGGTCAACATATCGATTACCTGTTGTCACTTTGTCATTGCCAGATTTGTGAGCAGCACACTTGACCACAGATAATTCTTTTGGTAACTGGATTGCTTCCAGTAAATCCTGCACATAATTTCCATTTCTGATAGGGGTGCCTGAAGAAGTCAGGAACTCCCTTTGCATCCATAATTGGCTAAAGTCGTGCACAACCCCATACCCATACTGACTATCAGTATATATGGTTATTTTCGAGTTCTTCCCAAATTTACAAGCTCTTGTCAATGCAACCAATTCAGCTACTTGTGCAGACTTGACTCCATGTAAATAGGATGCTTCCACTGGACCTTCCAAAGTACACACTGAGTAGTAGGAGAAGCGTGGCTCAGTGGTTAGAGGCGGCAGACCCGGAAGCTGAGATCAGCCGTGGACCAGGGTTCGATTCCCCGCCTCGGCGGGTCTCGGGCTAAAAAATTCCACGGACTCGACAATTCTCGCTCCGGTGCCTACTCGACTCACGGGGTCACACTCTGCGACTCTGGGCAATAGCTTGCTTAATCTCCACTACGGCCCCTCGCGGCGGGATGCCTGGCTTTCACCTTGTGAATACCCTGCCGGGGTATCTCACAGGGGAATACCAGGACGGGTTCCCTAAGCAAGCGCCTTGAGACCCCTGGGTGATTAGTGCACTATATAAATCGAAATACATTTACATAGGCAGTGCTTAGGCCTCCTTCCTCATGTCTCATGCATGAGCCGTCTACAAACAGCTCATAATCTTCATTATTCAAAGGCTCTTCTTTTATGTCTGGGCGTGGTTTTGTACTAAACTCAGTGAAATCAATGCAGTCATATTCAACTTCTTCTCTCACTTCTGCTGAGAATGAATTAGGCAGTAAGGTAGCTGGATTCAGAATATTACACCTAGCAATGGTTACGTTTCCTGCACCTACAAGGATTCTCTCATACCTAGTCAGCCGACTTGGTGTGAGATACTGACTTTTAGTTCTTGTTAGCAATATCACAACAGAATGTGGAACATACACAGTTACTGGATGTCCCATAACGATGGACTCACTCTGTTCTAGACTCATACATGTTAGTATTTGGGTAGACTGCATCTTCCTTTATGGCTATTTTAATTGGGTCAACATTTGCCATTAATCCTACCTCTTTTCCAGTAAAATCCCATACCTCTGGTTTCACTGTCTGTTGGAGCTCTTCAGGTAAGTCTTGTATTGTCAGTCTTTTAATTTCTGAGTCTGGCCTTGCTAACATGAATTTGTATATTCTGTCTACATCTGGGGTCTGAATTTCAACACCATTTGGAGTGCAAAAGATGGTACAATTCATTTTGCACAACAAATCTCGTCCTAATAAGTTCACAGGACTTGAGTCACAGACAACAAATCTATGCAGCTCTTTAAAATTCCCTATTTTAATTTCCATTGGTTCAGTAACTGGGGTACTAATTAGTTTATTAGAAACGCCCACTACTTGGATCGCTTCTCTCGAGAGGGGTAGGTTTGGAACATCTGCTGTTCTCACTGTAGAATGGGTAGCACCAGTGTCCAACAGAAAGGTGACGTCATTTCCTTCAACCTTTCCTTCAATGTATGGCCCTGACTGGTCCACCGGCAAGGAGGCGCCAAGCACGCACTCCTCATCCTCCCCCCTCAGGCACCGTCAGTAGCGTTCGTCACAGAGGAATGTGTCATTTAACAGAAATTGTGAAGTTGCTGCATTTCAATCCTCCCTTTCTTCCCAAACTTCGGTGTCTTCACCCTGTTGTGCTTTTCTCCTAAAATTTGGCCTAGGTGCACGAGGCAACTGATTCTGTTTTACCTGCTGCTGGGTCTTCCGTGGTACCTCATTCTGTGTCTGTGGATTCAAATCATTAATTTGCACATTACCATTCTGCACAGCCTTACACTCGTCCCTCCAGTGTCCCATCTTTCCTCACCCGTGGCAGGGAAACGTTTTCCTTGCCTCTTCTCGACTCATTTTTACCCTCGGCTTTCCCCCACTCCCGGGGCCCTGACTCTGATTACTAGTCATTTTGCTTAGCTGCTGTTCCTGGTGCTCTGCTAATTTTAACTGCGCCCACATGACCTTTTCTTTCAATTCTTTTAGTTTATTTTCCTGCGCATCTTCACAGTACTTAGCATATTTAAGGTCTTAATCCTAGCACAAATCGATATATGAAATGGGTTATATCCTTCATTTCTATGTTATCCAGGCCACTGTACGTTTTAAACACCTGTAACAGTCGTTCATAATAAAAATGTACAGTTTCATCTCGATTCTGGGTAGTTCTATCTATTCGGGTCCAATCAGTTTCTTTTGCAGGCACCTTTCCTTTCAAATACAACATTACCTGATTGTACTTCCTCATAACATCCCCTGAAGGAGCCCCTGTCTTTGGGTCTCTGGCGTATTCTTCACTAGGCCAATCAACAGCAATTTAACATTCTGTCTATAAATCTACGGGAACTACGATGTCAAAGAAACCATCTAGATCTTTCAGGAGGCATTTTTGAACTTTCACAAATCTCTCGACCTGTCTGTACCCTTCTACAGGTTTTTTTTCGCAATTTTGGGAAGTCATTTATAAAGGACACAATATCCTGTCGGGACCATGGAACATGTACATATCCTCCACCTGGCACTTCTCTCATAGGATATAATTTGTCCACCTTTTATGCTTCTTTTAAGACATACTCAGAAGTCATTTGTTTGGATCTAATTTCCTCTTTTTTCTATGCCCACCTGGCTTTCCATTTTTCTAATTCTCCCCATTTTTGTAACAGGTTCAGCAAATCTCTTATCTGCACCTTTTTCCCTGACACATTCATATTTTCTAAATCCTTGTCAGAGAATTCTGCTCTATAGGGTTTTTGCAAGACTTTAGACTTACCAATGTCAATTCCCATGCTAGCTGCGGTGTCCAGTAATTTCTCATGGAACACTCTGGTATTACGAGTGATACTTTTGCAAATGAATAACAATTCCTCTTCACTAAGGGTGTTCAGTCTGTCCAAACCCACATTCCCAGCCATTAGTTCCTCCAATTCTATTCTCAGTTTGTATATATCTAATGGTTTTGGCTGAGGATTTGGTTTCTCTAATTCTCGGGTCCATCTGTCGATTTCTTCAGGAGTCACCACCGTAGCACTTCTGGTACCGGAAGATGACTCAATTTGAACTTCTCTTGAGCTAAAAGGAGTGTTCTTTCTCTGTGAATTCCCTTCTGGTTCCCTTATCGGTAAATCCATCAAGGAAATCACAGATTCACATTCACTTGCCTGATCATCTATTATCAAGGGCTCTTTTCTCGGCAGTACTATAGATGGGGTTATAATTGCAGTTTTTGGACTAGCTTGCTTATCCCCGTACAAAGGAACAACTGGGCCAATCGTTACTGGAATTGTCAGAGCTTCAGGACTGGTATTTAATTGGGAGATTTTCTGAATTAGTTCTGTTCTTTGTTTAACTTAAGCCTCTCGATCTCTATCCTGCAGTACCTTATCCATGGAGGTTTCATGTACTATCTGCGGAATTAAAGGAGGGTTATAACTCGGGGCACTTGGATTTGTCATACTTGGTCCCTCATCATAATTAGGTTTCAAGAATGGGTTTCTCGTATTTAGGGATCTGGGTTCCTCATTATAAGGTGGTGGATTCTTCATTAACAAATCCTCCAGATAGTCATCATCTGAATCAGTGGTCATTACATGTTTTGTTTTCTCTGTCCCTTTCCCTCCCATTGACTCTTCTACTGTTAATACAGGGTAGAGTCCTCTACCATCATGTTCTGTCTCCATTCTTTCATTCTTTTTTCTCTGGTCTCTTTCTTAACCTTCGAATAAAATTTAGCTAACCCTTTGTCAATTCTGGGTCTGTCTCGCTCAAAATCCTCTATTTCCCATTCCTCTAAGGTCTCATATTGCGTTAGCCTAGGTCTGGGATGCAAATCATTCATTCGGGTCTTCAGATTAAAAGAAATTCTCCCATTAAATGTACCTTCTAAAGGAAATGCTAAAATTCTGTCATCTTTAGTATATTCCACCCAATTTTCCAACCATACACAAGCATGGTAGCCTCTGTCGAATAACATAAATAATGCGGGAGTGTTAGGTGGTAGAATAATAACTCCTTCTCTAGTTTTGATGGGCTTGACCTTCTTGAAATAATTATTTACTCTGTCTACAAGAGTCATTTTTCTGTTGCTTCTGTACATAATGTTATTTCTAGCTGTTCTCCACTGATCTCTCACAAAACCTTGATATCTTGGATCTGGTCGAATCTCTGGAAGACTTGGATACCACATATATTTTCACAAATCACTTACTTTGTTTACAAAATCACTTCCAATACTAGCACTTCTTTTATTTCTCTGCAACCAACCAACATTGCGATTTCAAAATAATTTCAACCAATGAGTGCGCGGCTTTTCTCGTGAGACGAGTTCCCACGCTCCTGTGCTCACCCCTCCTTTACAATGCTATCTCAGCTACACACCCGCTATCTCGACCATTAGACAGCGCAGCTCCGCAACTGACTCCCTCCTTCACAAGGTATCGTAAAATTCAATTCTTTATTTAAAGTGCAATTGCTCTGTTTTAATTTACAACGCAAAACATTCGCCACTGTACTCGAGTGTCTAGAAGGAAAAGATTTGTTTCACTGCAAGTAAATCCCTTCCGTTTACTTTTCATATACTGCGAGTAGGTCCCTTCTGCCTACTCTTCACACAAGCATATGAGAACCTGCTGCTCCTTCGGACTCATCCACTCTGGGATATATACTAAGGCCAAAGTTTCACAAGCGAACCCCTTTGCTAACAATCAAGCTTAGACGAACCTGCTACTCCTTCCGTGTGACCCTTACTAGGTTATATCACAATAGAAGTTTTGCCAGCGAACTCTTTGCTATCATTTATTCATACATTCATACAGAAAACCCTAATTAGTGCTTCCAGTTCTGCCCAACCATGCACCAAATTTCCTCGAGCCACTGACCTCACTGCGAAGTGGCTTCTATTCTACCACTCGCTATTCTTCCCCCGGGGAGTCCAGACAAACATATAACAATCACAGACGAGCTTTGTTAATACATAAATCAATATAGCAGCATACAAAAGAAAAATATTTCAAACATTCCAAAAAATTAAAAAACACAGTTTACATTTGATCGATCAATACTTATTTAGCAGCAAGTTTGAAATTTTCACAGTTAGCAGCAGTTTACCTACCTACCTATCTTAACTAATCCCTAACCATGCCTCTGCTACCAGAAAATTACTGATAGAGCGTGCAGGTCACCCGACAAATTTTTTTACCATATGCACACTTGGGCCCATAAATTCAATTTACCATCTTTATTAATCGGGTAAACCTACACTCTACTACCAGTAATTCAGATACTAACTAATTCCTATACCTTAGACTTACCAATCCTTGTCATTTGGTACCTATGACCACAATGGATCAGGGAGCTAGCTGAAAAGATAAGCAGTCTAAAATAACCATTTGTAACATTTGCACTCTTTATAATAACCACAGACTCGGGAAGTTTTTGAAAACCTTTATCTAGTTTTCTTCAAAGTTAGAAAGCATGAGGTTTACAGTAAGCAAACTATCGATAACCAAAATCATGAAAAGCGTGTAACCATGTAAAAAATAAATGATTCCAACCATTTAGAAATCTAAAGGGAAGGTAAGAACAGAGAACATGCTAATAAGAAACTTCAGAAATTAGACTTGGTATGGCGCTTCTAAAGGACAGGAAAAATAAGGAACATGCTAGAAAATCACAGTTTGAGTATTACTAGAAAGGTGGATAAGGAAAAGATACTTGATTTGCACTGACGAAATTTGAAATAACCATGTAGCTATGGGGAAGGTAAGAAAATGGAACACACTAATAATCCAGAGCAACCACTTTAATTCGGCTAAAGGAGGGTAAAGAAAGGAAAAATCTGTATTTCATGAACAGTATTTCACAATTGACGTAAAGGATGGGGATAAATGGAACATGCTAATAAACAGCTAAAATGTATGACTTTATTATTTGTCAGAACAGGGAGGGTAAGAAAAGGAACAATGTGAAATTAAGACTTTAGCTGTTTCAGGAAAGGAAAGGACGCAAGTGTGTTTCCCTCACAGATTTATATTTACCTAGAACGGTGTGGAGACCAACCCTGGCCACGGGTCATTTAAGAACAAGAGAACCCCAAAGAATGCAGTTGCCAGTAGGCCAGCAGGTGCAGAATGGGAACCAGGACAGGAAAACCAGATTAGATTCAGGACAGGACCACCAAAGTTGAGACCAGCACCCGCAGTTCAGTTGCAACGCCTGCGCTACACCCTCTCTGCAGCTATCAGTCAAAACCCCGATTGGGTTATCGAATTCCCCAGCAAAGTGCTTCGCCAGCACTTAAGGTTCCCAAAACCCCGATTGGGTCTGTGAGTATGTCTGACAGAGTGCCCCGCAGCATCTCTGTTTCTCGAGCAGCTATTGAGTGCGTTGGGTCAGTGACAGGTCAGCTATTCGGACAAGTCAGACAAATTCTCTAGCTAAACCTAGTCTAGTTATATTGTTTTACAGGTCAGTCTTCCACCCCCCAAATGTTGCAAGTGTAAGAATCCCCATTTTCGATTGGACACAGGAATAGGACAGGTCATCACACCACCTACGTTTTGAGCTTTCTCAAGCCCCTCATTAGAATTTTCATACCCGCCCATTGAATGTTGGGTTCACATGACATATGCTCCTCACATAACAAAGGTGAATTTAACTTTGTATACAATGTAATAATGTCAGTACAATTCAGCTTCTTCAACTAGGTGAGGGTGCTTCTTCCCAGGCGCATCTTGGCTGGGACTGCCATTTGGCAAGGTTCGAAAGGTCATTGCTGTGGAGACTCGCAGATCTTGCGCAGACTCAGTTTCAAGCAAAATGGGGTACGGCAAGGGACAGCAGGCCATATTTTGTAATGTACCATGAAATGGAAAAGAAACAGTTTTAGAATACAGAAAAAATGAATACACTGTATACCATGAACTACTACTCTATACCCATTACTGTATAATAAACTATAGCATTAGGTTTAATGCAGAACGAACAGCATAGCAAAAGCAGCAATGCAAGCTTCTTGCGTGTGAGAACACAAAGCAGCCATTTTAGCTCTAATGCGCAGATGCGAACAGGTTCCCTCCAGAACTGCGAGTATGTCACGTCGTGTGAGTATGACCGACGCATGCGCAGTAGAAATTCCCGCGTAGCAGCAGCCATCTTAGGTTGCAAGCGTATTAGGATTAGTAAACACATAGGCAAGCTTCACTCGGACACCCCAAGAGTGTTTGTAAAAGGGCAAGTTAACAAGACAACAGGTTGATTAATTAATTAGGGTTAGTCGAGGTTCATGAATACAAGCAAGTCGCTTTACATGCAAATCCTTGCTCCATCACAGTGTCTATTAGATACTTTATCAATATAGAATCCATGATATCTCAAATCTAGCATCTAAATGGAGTAAGCTACTGCTAAAGGATATCATCCCCTCAGACATCAACAGTGCTTTAGGAACTTTGGATGAGGCAGTATGCTCCATTAGTCTAAAGTTGCAGCAATTCTGAACTATATGTATGCTATACTACACATATATTTATCACCTGCCCAAGACTGAGCTTGTTCTGGAAAGAGGTGGGTCAGATAGCTGGGATCCGCCTAAGCTTGGATCTTCAATTAACAAAAAGAGAGTGTGAACCAGCGGGTGCCCCTACCCCGTTGTCACGGCATCATAACGTAGGAAGCCCGGCATCAGAACCCGATCCTACAGCGTCCTTGGCAACCCGAACTCCACCCCTCTGTCTTCCCTTGCAGGAACCAATGGAAACGATCGGACGACCGGAAACAACCTTCCTCAACCCCGGAAGTCCCTCCCTCTACCCGGTGCCGGAACTACGAAAAGCCGATCCCAACGAGAGAGGGGCATTTGAAGCGGCGGACTCGTGGCAGGTGACAGCGAGCGGAGAACCCGAGAAGGTGAACTGAGGAGAAGAAGAAGACGGAACACTCGAGCGGAAGACCGGAGGCGAGGAAGAAGACG
Source organism: Lissotriton helveticus (assembly GCF_964261635.1). Taxonomy (NCBI): domain Eukaryota; kingdom Metazoa; phylum Chordata; class Amphibia; order Caudata; family Salamandridae; genus Lissotriton; species Lissotriton helveticus. The sequence continues at coordinate 911,586,728 of NC_136063.1, forward strand.
TCTGGACCGAGGACTGGTGGAGTCCTCCGGAGGTGGCTGGAAAGCGGCCGCAACTTGCGGAAGAGTTGCGGCGGGGCATGTGAGTACCCTGTCTCCTTGTCTCTTTAAAAAGACGTGTGTATAATTGGAAAGAAATCCCCCCACCTTGGAGTCGCACTGCCACTATATAAATATTGTATAGCAGTACTAGTCACATGGGCACAGTTGTATAAAGACTTCCCCCACATACCCTTCTCCCCTACACCCTCGATCTCTCCCTTCTCTTCGTATCCCAACTCCTCCCCCCCTTACCTTCCTCATGCTCGTTTTAACCTCCCGCGCCCCCTGGTGTTGGTAGAAAGACTGGGTCAGTCCACATCTCGAGGACTAACTGCCCCTTGTATTCTCTCATTTCCACATATCTCCGAGGTCATCCTCCATACCGGTTAAGACCAAGATCCGTTGTAGGGACGACCAACGCAGCACCACTTATCCAGAGCAGCCCTCCAACAGACAGAACGAGAAGACTCCTCTCAACGACCCGTCCTCTCCTACACTTCTCTTTGGTTTTCAGTGCTATTTATACGAACTACCTCTGTCAAATCAATAAACCATAGCCCACTACATCCGGCCTCCAGGCCTGTTATTCCGGTCCGCCCTAAGCCCACGTTTACAGAGAGATTATGCTTGGGTACAAATTTTTGAAAAATATATACAGGTCAGAGATTTTTGGGGGGTTGGAAGGGCAAAAGGGCACTTGAGAACTTTGACTTTATGATATGCTTACATTCTGTCTCTCAGAAGCCATCAATTAGCAGTGCCTATCAGATACTTTATCATATAGAATCCATGATATCTCAAATCTAGCATCTAAATGGAGTAAGCTACTGCTATGATATCATCTCCTCAGACATCAACGATGCATTAGGAATTTTTGAAGAGGCAGTACACTCCATTAGTCTAAAGTTGCAGCAATTCCGAACTATATGTATGCTATTCTGCACATATGTTTATCAGGTGCCCAAGACTGAGCTTGTTCTGGAAAGAGGTGGGTCAGATAGCTGGGATCCGCCTAAGCTTGGATCCACAATTAACAGAAAGAGAGATTATGCTTGGGTACAAGTTTAAAAAAAAACTTTATTTACCATTTTAAACATACAATAACATCGTTTGTGAGTGCCCACTGTCGTATACACATCAGTTTAAAAAGTAATAGAGAAGAAAGCCACTAGAAATTGATGGCTGAAGCAAAACGGAAAGCAATCATTACACACTGACCCTGACAATGTCGATTTTTAAGCCGCCCCAATAAACTACCCCCCACATTCAAGCGTAAAACTTGACAACATACTGTGCGAAGCTCTAGCTGAACAGTGTCTCAGCCATCGCTGAACTCTGAGGGGAACACCACTAACCCACTCCCATGGGGACTATACCATGTTCCACTTGTGAGGCAGAAGGCGAACATGACACAGAGGTATAGTTTTTAATTGGGCCCCAAATATCTTTCGAACGAGAGGATTGGCGCAAGGTGCTGACATACAGATCGTTATTTGCGTTGCAATACGTTAGACTGTTTAACCAGTTTTTCAATGTAGGTGCTGATTAGCGTCCCCGATTAATGGCGATCTCTCTCTTCGCAAGCGACAGGCTGATGGCAATGAATTTCTGGACACCTTTGGGGAAATTGGCTACATAGCCCATCAGGGATACCTCAGGTGTGGGCGTGAACGCCAATTCCGCCATTTCCCCCAGCGTTTGAAACACTGCTTCCCATTAATTTTGGATCTTAACACAATTCCAGGAGAGGGGTACAAAGTCAGCATGTGGAGCCCTGCATTTAAGACAGAAGCGGGGCCAGTCCGGGTCAAATTTATGTGTTTGCTCGGGGGTAACATGACTGCGACACCGAAATTTGAAGTGTATCAATTTGTGACAACAATTCAGGGAGACCTCTTTTATCTGTGAGCAGCATTTGAACCATTGTTTATCAAGGATGGGGTGACACAGGTCTGCCTCCCAGTCTGCACAAACCTTCGTATCGTCTACGGGGATAACCGCCACACACGCTCTGTATAATTTAGAGATGCTCTCCTCCTTCGTTCTCAATAATCATGGTGAGGGGGCTAAACCAGTCAGGTTCAGGGGAAGCCGGGCATAGTCGTTCTTAGTGCTGAGTGAACCTGATTCAGGATAAACTTGTCCATAAATGACACCATGCTGAACCTATCTTCTTCCGTAATCGAGAATACATGTCCTCCTGGAAATAAGTCCCCTATTCTGCTAATGTCGTATTTAGTGAGAGTACGCTGTATCAACCTCTCGCCCAGAATGGCGATCCAGAGATTTTTTATTATCGGCAGGGCTGATGAATAAAACATGGGAGCACCATTGATCCTACAAAGCTTTTTCCAGGCCCAGCTAGTGGTGGAAACTGTTTGGATATCACTGGGATCTCTTGGTATGCCTCGAGGTAGGACAACATTAACCACATTGATGCTGGACATATTCTGCTCCTGTGCTGGATATCCTTATTTCCCATTATTCATGACGAGCTCAGCTCGTCATGAGCGTGCGAGGAGGCTACCTCATGACGAGCTGAGCTCGTCATGAGCGTCGAAGGGGTTAAGGGTGTCAGGCAGAACCAAGTCAGCCTCAGGCCATAGGTAGGGAATTCTAGACTCTGGATGAAACCAGGTGTGTGTAGCTACACTGTGTGACTAGATAGTAAAGCTAAAGGTCTGGAACCCCAAAGTCTCCTCTGTCATACGGCAGGGTCATGACCTGCCAGTGTACACTGGGCCTCTTGCCTCCCCACGCCAATCTGATGAGGTTAGAGCGTAATGTTAAAAAGAAGCTGTTCGGGAGTGGAATAGGAATGTTATTGAAGAGATACAAAAATTTAGGGAGAACAATCATTTTTATCAGGGCCACCTGACCCACAAGCGAGAGGGGTAGTCTCAACCACTTTTCAACCTGTGATTAAAGTTTGTGGACCGCCTGGCCTTTGTTTAATTGGAGTATTTGGGCCGTATCTATGTGAATGTGTATACTCAAGTATTTAGTCGATTCCTAACACCATTCGAGCGGGAACTCACAGTCGGTTTAGGGAAGTAGACCTGTGGGGCACAAACCGTGTTGGAGCAGGGGAAATAATTAAATCCAACAGTAGGGCAAGTCGAAGGGCAATCATTTTGGTGAGGATTTTATAATCTACATTTAACAGGGAGAGCGGTCGGTACAACCCACACATTAGGGGATCTTTACCCGGCTTAGGGAGCAAAATGATGACTGCTTCCCTGAGAGAGGGGGGTAGTTCCCGCCGCTCTAGCGCTTCATTGTACACCCCTAGGAGCATGAGGGGCAAAAAGTCCTTGTAGGATTTGTAAAAGTCCCCGGTAAAGCTGTCTAGGTCCGGCGCAGTTGAACTGTTCAGCGCCTCAATAGTGCTGATGATCTCGTCTGCAGAGAAGGGTTCGGCCAGGAAGTCTTGCATGTATTTTTCCATTTATACTAATGCTATTTATGCAAGCTATTCCTCTTCATCTGCAAAGTCATGTGTGACCTTAGATGTGTACAGTGCATCATAGTATGCTAAAAACTCATCCCAGATCTCGGTGGTGTCGGTCAGGAGTTGCCCAGCAGAGGACCTAAGTTCAGTTATACAAGATTTGCTGTATGGGGGCCACAACAGTCGTGACAAGGTGCGGCCTTTTCGTTACCTGTCCCCTTAGCGGCGGGCAGTGGTGTATTTGCTTAAAAAGTGGGCCTCTTGGTCCGCCGTGTCCCTAAAGTCAGCAAAGAGCGCTAAATAATTTCTCAACCCATCTGAACTCTAGCAGAGCAGCGACTCATGGTCTAACGTTTCTAATTGCTGCTCGATGCTGGATAAAGTAGCCTTCTGGTATTTTTGTACTCCTGCATGCTTGGCATTACAGACCTCTGGATTTAGGCTTTAAAGGCCTCCTAAAGGATAGCCAAAGTATTGACTGAGCCAGGGTATAAGTCAAAATAGTCTTCTATTGCCAACCCAATTTCAGAGTAGGACAAATCATAATTGAGGGCCTGACTCGGGAAATGCCATTGTCGCTCATAGCCGGCAGGCCTGGGGACATGAACCTGGGGCACCCCCGGGGAGTGGCCAGAGTATGTTCTGGGGAGTGTGGTGGCAGTTTCTTATCAGGGGCATAGACCAGGGGAGATCAGCCAGGAGCCAATCCTCGTCCCCCTATTATAAGCAGCGGGGTAGTGCGTGTAGCCAGTGGCGGACGGGTTGCGGCGCCTCCAAATGTCTAATAATGTCAAAGAATCACTGAGGTCCATCTATGCCCTGCGTGCAAGTTGTTTAGTGTCTGGAGAGGAGGAGGAACAGTTCAGAGCTGGATTGAGATGAAGATTAAAGTCCGCACCCACGATCGAGTTGACTGCACCTAACTGTAAAATGTGTGAGTGTAAGGTGTGGAAGAATTCAGGACTGTCAGTGTTAGGAGCATATACGCATACCAACGTCACAGCATGATCCATCAGCATCCCCAATACTATTGTGTAATGGCCGTCTCCGTCACAGTGGACTTTATGTAAACGGAAGGTGAGCCGCTTGTGAATCAGTATAGCGGTACCCCTGGCGTATGTGCTGAAGATTGAGAAAAAGCAATGTTGTCCCCAACTTAATGCAAACTGCATGGTATCCGATTTGGGCCAGTGAGTTTCTTGTAGAAACACCACAACAATGTGGTGTCTTTGTAAGTAATGCAATATGTGTTTCTTTTTTCTAGTGTAGTTTAGCTCCTAAAATTCCACTAAATCAGTGACAGGCCGGAGGGTCCATGGAAGATTACCTAACGTCGCCATCTGGGTAGACTGACTGCTAAACCAGTATCGGCTTCATGGGTGAAAATGTGTAGCATAGCAGTGAGCATAATGGCAAACAAGCAGTGTTTATAACTTCTATTTCTAACCCCACCACCTTCACCCACCCAGCCTTGCGCATCCTAACGCAAGGGTCGAATCCCAACAAATATTAATCAAATGCATCCAGTAAACATAATAGCCGGAGTGGTAAATATACAGTAATATACATTATAATAAATTATACCTACAAAGTGATATAAACCCTGGGGGGAGAGATCGCCCCATCGGAAAACCAGTACACTAACGTATTCAATTTGCAAAATAATGTCCATACTAACTCAATGTAAAGAAAAAAGAACAGCAAAACGGAAATCTGTACCATCATACGTGGGAACCTGGTCAGTCATTGGAGAGTAGTTCAACACTGGCGTTTGAGCCACTGAGTGGGGGGGAGACTGGAGCCATTGGATATCAGCTGGCTACCAATGTTCTTATAGGTTCTGCAGAATTCCTGCACCTCCGTAGGTGTGTCAAATATGCGGAGTCTGCCATTTATGGCCACTTGAAGGCGCGCAGGATAGAGCATGCCATATTTGAGTCCTAAGTTCCCAAGAGTGGCCCTCACCCTGTTGTATTACCATCAGGCCTCCTGCACCATTGCTGTGAAATCCGGAATACAGAGCAACCGTTGACCCTTACTAGGTGGTTTTGCCCCGTTCTCTGGTGAGGCGCAGAGTAGTGTCTCTAGCCCAAAAGTTCATTATGTGTGCAATAATGGGTTTGGCGTGGCCCAATGAGCGGTGCGCCCACTCGATGACAAAGCCCGGTGTGAAAGCCTCCCTGCCAAACAAGTCGGTGAGTAGGGCTTCCATACGGCCAGTGTTTGGCATCTCCGGGACACCAAAAACGCAAATATTATTCTGCCTGCTGCGAGTTTCCAAATTTTCGTTTTGATGCTGACGACTTTAAGTTAAGGATTTGTTCCACCCATTCCAGTCGTTTGAGGGATTGAGCTGTGCAGTCCTCGAGATCCGAGATTCTGCCCTCTGCCGTATCTACTTTCTTAACATGAACTTCAATTTTGGCCCCCAGACACTCAAGACTTTTTTTGGGAGCATCGCAGCGGCCGCCAAGCGCCTTGAAGCCGGCTCTAAGCTCCTGCAGCAGAGATGCGGGAGGTGACATCTGGTCACTCGTGGAAGCTGCTTCGCGACCCCCTTAACCATTTCGGGTCTGTTTCTTGTGTCTTCTCAGCTATCTTCTAAAATTGTTTAAGGTCCTTGCGGCCCATGCCTCTATACAGGTGCGCAGGAGGATCCATTTAGAAGGAACCATGGTGTAGACCAGCGGTACGACTGGAGAAAACAGTAGTGGCTTGCCCACCAGGCAAATGTCCATGATCTAGGCTACTGTGCAGAGCGCCCTCAATTAGCAGTGGTGAGTGAACAGGAGTGGGGTTGATGGTCAAATGTCATGCAGAACTGTAGTCAGTGATATCAGGCTAAGTTCATGTGCTTTCAAGCACTGGGCACATTATGGTGCAGTGGGAGTGTATTGATGCGAGTGGCAGGGCCCATTCCCACAGCTGAGATTCAATCGCGCACTAGAGGCAACAAAATGGCGGCTGCCCTCTGCGCTGAGGTAATGAAGTTGCAGCTCCAGAAAATCTGTGAAATGTCGCACATTGGGCACCTTCGTTGTCCATATTCACTGTGAAGGGCAACCGGCAAAGAGGGAAAGCAGGTCGCGCCCCCGGCGCACTCGTACAAGTAGCTTCCCATGTCTGCCCGTGGTCCCTATCACCGTGGGGCCTAGGGAGTCAGCCCCATCCTTGTGTGCTACCCTAAGTCTGATAGAAGCAGAGGGGCACGCTGTGGCAGTTGATAACAGAGGGGGGTGGGGAGAGGAGTATAGGGGCCAGCTCACAGCGCGCTTACCGCAGGTGGTGCCTCTGCGATGTTCAGGCCGTCCCAGCACAGTGATCCACGGAATCCCAAACGGGTGTGCTCACGCTGGCGTTCAGGCCGCGGTGCCTCAGACAGCTCCCCGCGCCAGTTGGGTCAGCCCAAGTTACAGGTGCTATATTGCGAGCTCAGGGGACGGCAAGATGGCGCCGCCCCCTCAGAAGCACCACGGTCTTGCCAATTCGATTCCGGTTGCTGCAACTGCATGAAGACTGGAGTTAGAGCGACTTAACTGGGAGTCCCCGGAGGAGCTTCAGTGCCGCACAGCCATCTTGGTCCATGGCCTGGCCACACCCGCCGCTTGGCTACAAGTTGGTATCAGATCTGGCTTTAAGTTGCTTTCTTTCCATTATTGTAATTACTGCCCAATTGTGCATTGCTCGGACATGGATATCTGTAATACCTCCATGGGCATTAGAGTGGTGGGCAATATGAGAGAAATATATGAAAGGGATATGGCCCTAGCTAATACTAGAGGGATTTGTTCTTTAAAATAATTTCATACATATGGGGGGCTATGGAAAATGGTTGTTAATAAGATCTTATGTTGACCTTTCAGTCCTTCAGTTACCTCTATTTTTGTTTGGTCAAGGGTCTTTTGATTTGGTTCTTGGGTATTGCTGTAGTAACTTTAATTATATATCTGCTTACTTATTTATGTATACTTTGTTTTGTACCATTAAGTAATCTAGCAATTACACTGCCATTTGTCTGCATTTGATGTTTATTCCCTTTTGATGAAAAAATGAATAAATAAATAAAAAAAATTAAAAAGGGAATGACCAAGGTCGGGGTGTGTATGGTGACGAGGGAGCAGAGGCCATTCTATACAGCGATGAGCTAAGTGTAGGCAAACTGGACGCATTGCAAGTAGGTATCCATCAGGGTGGAGATGCTCCATTGAATGTCTAGAATGTGCAGTATTGTGCCACAGTTTACATTTGATCTCAGTGGAAAGATTCCTTTACCTCTGAAACACAAGGAATAAAGTGTAAGTTTCCATACAATTAGGGGTGAGCCCTTCCCTTCTAACCACATAAATCTATTCACCTCAGTATCCCAGATTTCCTGACATGCGGTATCTATGGTGTGGTTCAACCCTCCCCTACAAGACTTGTTTCCCCTTGTATCATCAAGTTGGATGGCCCTACACTGGAGCTTCATGCTTGGGGTCAATTTGTCAATACAAAAGATATGCTAAGCACCACTCTAGGACCACAGATGGAAGCATGAGCAAAAGAGTGGTGGTTTTGCTACCTCCTAGAATCTCTTTTCTGCAAAGTCTCGGGACCAAACAGAATCCTCCCCGATGGTACCTCTCCTGTGCATCCTATCTAGTACAGTCTGAATTTTGTTAGACTCAACAGGTAAAATGCTGTGAGATTAGTCTTGTACCTGGTCAGATTCACTACTACTCTGTGGGGTTCTACTTTGTTAGGTTGTACCTTGGCACTAATCCTATATAGGTGTAGGTGGAGAAGGCAGTTTGTTTTTTCGGTGCTACCTCTTGGGAAAATAAAAGCCTATCTGCGCCTTCTGCATGCTGTATCAGTGAACAGATGTAACATGGCCATGTGTTGTGTAAGAGGGTGTTGTGTACTATGTGTGGAATGCTAGTGTTGGGTTCGATGTATTTATAAGTGATATGGGAGAGGTCCCTCTGCAAGCATGCTGATAGCGTCGAGGTGGACTCCATTTGAACAGGCAGTAGTTTGGTGATGAATAGATGTGAAAACACCCATAGTAAACACAGGGTACATAGAAGTGCAACAATACATATTTATTGAACATTGCAGATCTTTGGTGTGAGTCCAGGGGAGATGTTTTGTAGTACTCTGGTGATTGGGTGTTATTGACTTGAAAGTTTGAAACAAAAAGTTCAAGATACAGTTCGTAGTTCTCAATTCACACTCTGTAGATCTCATCAAGGTGTTGATGTAGCAACTAAAAAGATGGTACACTTGGATATTCGATTGCCAACCTGATAAATAAGGGCTACTTTAAGTTGGGTATTTCAGAAAACAGGGCATTATTGCATGTGCCATAGTTTTCCTTCGGGGCTCCTGTGCGTTTCTTTTAAGGGTGTGCTTTCCACAATCTATTCACAAAATTTTAGTGAGGCACCAGAAGATGGCCCCAGTTGGGGGTATTAATTTTTCAAAGCAGGTTATTGTTCATGGGATGCATTCATTGTATGGGTTTTGGGCCTCCCCCGTCTCTGTGCCTAGCTGTGAGTGGGACTGGTGCAAGGTTTTTACAGGGTAATCTAGTCAACCTTGGATGGTATCAATTTTAGCTAGGGTTCCAGGGGCATTATCAGCCCCTCTCTCCAATGTGTATGTGGGGGTGTCATTGGTGCGGGTGGTATCTTTTGACTGACATGTGCATGGGGCAATGTATAAAGAGGAGGCATTTCGCAATTGCATGTTGTTGGTGATCACAACGTGCCCTAAATGTATGTGTGCATCCCTGCAGTCCTGGCATGTGATGTGCAATGTAACCCTCCCTAGTGGCACCAGGTGTCTTGACTGTGCCATTTTTTTAGAACCTTTTATTTTTGGGGGGCTAGCATTGGGCTTCTTTTTGCAGGTCTTTTGTGCTGTGTTCTTAGATCTCACGTATTCTGCTATCCTATTTTATCAATTAAAAATGGACGTGGTCAGAAAGCTGCCCGTGCCCTCTGTGTGCTTCTGATATTGCAGTGTCTGAGATTGGGTATATTGTTTCCTTCAAATGGTGTGTGTAAGGCCTATTGTATATGGGCTGATTGCTAGGCCTGATACGGGGATGAGAGCATTCTTGTGTTCCAAAGGTTATTCTGAAGGGGCACAACCCGATGCACAAACTTTGTACACTTGGAACATTTTGAGGGAAAAGGTAGTAAAAACATTACACCATGGAAAATCCGAAGTTTAAGGTTGAGAACTCATCCAAATTCCTCTAATGAAGTTGATGGACTAGGGCAGTTTGTTATTCAGGAAGACCTTCACTCTCAACTTACTCAGTGCAGTGCGGTGCTTCACAGCCTGTCAGATCTTGTGCTGTGGACGTTATGGATTCTTCACTATCAGGAGTGTACCTGAAATCTGGCTTCCGACACGGGATGTTAGCTTTGTTTTGGAAATTAAAGGAGGCCTTCATTGGCTGGAGGCTGCTAGCATTTTGGGGGCGTGGTTGGGACCTCATGCAATGAAGGAAATTTGGTCCCAGGCTGGAAGCTCGAGATTTGGGTCCTTTTGATTTGGCAATCGGAACCCGTCCTAATTGACTTGTGGATGTGGGGACCTGGGTGCCTGCTGTTAACGACTGGACAGGGAGCTGCTCTCTCCCCTCTACAGACTGCCCTCCCTCCCGGGTATGCTCCGCAAGCCCTGCTCTGGGGATCAGCAACAGAGTGGGGCCTAGGGTTCTCACAGACATACTGAATGGTGGCCTCTAGTGAGGATACCTCATAGACAAAACATGTTCAGAAGACCTGAGTTCCCAAACACAAGTAAAGGCTTGAATTCCTAACGTTGTCTCATAGGTCCTTCTATTGAGTTTTGGTATAGTGAATTGTGAGGTGTGCAAGAAATGGATGCTTCGCATTGGGGGTTTGACTTGTTTCACATTTTGGTTCTGTGTTTGTGCAAAGGCATTGCCTCCGCAGAGACTTACCCCTCCCTGCTGCAGTTGTGGCCCGGTCCCTGTTGGGCTGGGTTTCCTGTCTTTTGTTGCTGTTGCTACATGTTTTTTCATCTGCCTGGTCCATGTTTCAGTGGTGCAGTAGCTGACTGACTTTCCTGAGGCTATATGTGCATAAGGGTTCCCCATGGCTTGGTTTTGTGGATGGAGGGAAACATCCTTTACATCGCCCTGTAGCGCAAGTCATTGTAACGACTTGAGTTGTTAAAACTGCGATGTTACATACCACGGTCATTTTGATTGCGTTGTAACATCACATATTTGTGAATGGAGGTTTTGGTGAGACTGGCCCGGGTTTACTGACCTCTGTTCATGATATGCCTTTAGCCAGCATCGTTCGCCCATGTGCCCGTTCTGTGGCAATAGTAACATTCTCTAAGGTCTACCTGCTGCCAACCTCCCTGACTTCTGTTCCTTGTGGTTAGATTGAAACTTTCTTGTCTTTGGCGGTGGAGCCCCCTTCAAGACTGGTGCAAGTTGCATGCTTGCGACCTCTTGAGGGCAGTCTTTCTTAACTTGTGTTGGACCAACTTAGCAGTGTCTCTCTTGGTTTTCCTCCTGTTTCTTCCTACCCTCTTCTTGTTTTTCATTACAATAGGGCAATTAACGGGTCTGTATCTCCTGCCAGGTTTGGTGTCTCACCCCACTACACTGTCCAAATCTCTCTGTACCTTTGGTGGGAAGCCCCTTTTTAAGGATAATATAAAATAATGCGACTTGTGGGTCCATATCAGTTCACGGCTGTCCTGTCACTTTTCCCTATCGTTCCCTCATTCTATCCAGAAAACCTGTCATGGTCTCCCCAGGTTTCATAGTTTACGCCATTCACCCTCCTACATCGGGGCAGTCTGGGAACATTCTCTTCAGGTCTGTCCATATTTGGTGCCTGCACAAATTGAATGTGGCCCCATCATGCTCGGTGTTTGGCAGCGTGACTGATGGGATGGAAGCTCATGTGAACACTGGGTTGGTCTGCTCTCCGAAGAGGCTACTTAGCAGACTTTGACTTCGCTTATCACTAGATTTACTCTGGTTGAGTTCCTTTGAAAACATGAGATCAACTTCCCCGCTCCATTCAGCAAGGGCAGCAACTTGGGCCTTAGCACTTCTTCATCCATCTAAGCGCAGGGCACATATAGATGGTCCTTGATGTGCCCTTCTGTAGTAGCGGGTACTTTTTGGCTTGGGGAGCTGCACTTGTCTTTCCCTAGCATAACGCTCCCATCTTCTTAGGCAATCCTGCATGTAGAGGAAAGTTCCTATTGTGATCTCCCCCTCCATGTCAGATGTAGTCTTCACCAAAGACCATGTTCTCTGGTTCGAGGGATCCCACCTCTGGCCAGGGTCTATCGTACAGGTCCTTTCCTTTGGTCCAGCAGGTGTCAAAATATTTGTGTGAAGATCTCACCTTCCAAACAGGCCACTATCTCCCTTGGGTGCAATCTGTCTGTCCTGCAAGTTTGTGAGGAGTAGCAGAAGTATTCATCGCTGCTTCCCTCATGCGCACGCAAAGGTGCCATCTTGCTTCTCCTATGTCTTTTTGTTGATTTTACACCAGGATATCTTGATCTCTTATTTCTTGGTCAGTGCCTCTCCTGTGTTGACGATCTGGTGAGGTCCGAACCGAAAGCATACGCTCTAGTTCTATCTCAGACTCTTTGCCGAACGGTGCTCTGTACTTATCCCCGCTTTTTTCAAGCAGTGCATGCATTCCTATGAATTCTTGCTGCACTTCCAGGGTACGAGCTGTCTCTTTCTCCCTTCATAGTTCTCTACTTTCCTCTAAATCCCACCTAGATTTCAGTCGGAACTTGCCTTCAAACTCTCTTCCTGTAATTGTTTTGGCTACCTGAGCAAACCTTGTGGCTTCCACCATGCCAACGGATTCCAGAGGGCTGAGACCCCTTTCCTCACCCCCGCTAGCGGTATCTTTGTCCAGTGGGAGTGTGCTTTCTTCGCGCAGCTGGGGTTCGATGAGGTGAACACGATGGACAAGGGGTTGAACTTCAGGAAGCTCTAGCACTGGTCTGGGGCAGTGCTGGGATTGCCTTTTGGCCAGGGAAGCACATGTACCTTAGTGTGTGCGTGCCATTCGTTGAAATACTTGTTTAGTGTTTTAGCCTGTGTGGGGAACCTGGTTTGCATGTGCTTTAGTGGCAACTCCATAATAAGCTGGGTACTTTTTAAGGGACAGTTGCACCCTTTTTTCTGATTTCAGGTAATCTTTAAGTTCTACTCTGGTCATGGGAATATATCATTCACAGGGATTGCTGGTTCTAACTACTTACTATAAGCGCAACGCTATTTACAGATGTGGCAATACGAACATATCACAAACAAAAATAGCAATGCATATGAAGTGTCACAGCCTAGAAGAAAGTGCAAATGTTAAAACGTCATGAAATTTGGCATCAAATTGCAGACATTTCTTTGATATGAAATAGCTATTGTGGGAAAAAGCAATGCCTTCATATAGCACATTGAGACATCGATGAAACGCAGTACTCAAGGCAAAATACAGCTGCATTAATTTGCCAGCACCACTGTATCAAATCACCGCAACATTAAATATACAGTGCATCAATTTCAATACAACAAATAGAAAACACTTAATAGATAAAAATGATGGCTTTGTCAAAAATACCTTAGCCTGCTCCTAGTGCATGCTATCCTCTGACCAGGGGAATACCTGCGCAGTACATGGTACTAAGTGCACCCAATAGTCTATTGATATCAGCTCCAGGACAAATAAAATGAAAAAATTTTGTTGGGGAAAAGGAATACTCGAAGAACCACTGGCCCCCTCTTGGCCAAACACAAGCTACATCTGATCTCCCAGATCCAAATATTTTTCCCTAACATCAGAATTGCACTCTGTTTCATACCCAGGGATTTAGCATATCATCTGTGTCACACCCAGTGATCCGAGTGAACAACACCTCTCAGTTGATTTAGGTACCAACAGTGTTAAGTAGCCGGTAGCACTGAGAAAACCCTTCAGCCCAGAAAATAAGATTGAGGTGCTGGCCCTATATCACACCCAGGGCCCATGCATAGCACCTGTGTCATGCCCAGAGGTCCATGCGACAACCAATACTCACCCTTCTTTGCATACTGACTTTTGAAAAACGTACGCCTCTTCGAGACGCCTTCAAGGCTGCCGTGTGACTATTCATTTCAATCACATAAAATAGGTAACAAGCCACATTTATGTCAGGGTCAAGGTGCTCAGGCTCAATGTGTGTGCTTCTTCCTAGTTTAAACAAAAGGGGGACAAGGGCTTTTATAATTGAGGTCCAGCATACATGCCCTGCATCATATAGGTACACCAATCTGGAATACAGTTCATATGAGGGATGTTTGATTGGGGGAAGGCAGGAAAAAGCGATGTCAAGTCAAGTCGGAGAAGGAACACTAATAAGGAAAGGGAGAGCTTCAATAGGAGCAAGGAGGGGGAGAAAGGGGAAAGGGTGGTTGGCAGGGTTTCCTGGGGTGTTATTGGAGGCAATCACAGTATTTCCGTATGCCAAACGCTTTTACCTCATTATTCATTGCAACAGTTGCAGTGAGCATTGCAAGTGGCTCCTGCAGTGCCTGCTTATAGCGTATGTTAGCGGAAGGACTGGAAAACCTGGAAATTGCGCTTAGCCATTGACCAGGACAGGGTCAGCAAGTGTGTCCATTTGTTCCCTAGGACAGAAATCATTCACCTCCAATGCAGAGCTCCTGAATGTGGGACCTACCCACGTCTAAATGCCAGGGTCGCTGGTGACAGTGTGCCGGCGGTCCCGGTATAATTGCCCTGAATCTAATTGATAGGATGTTAGCAAGTGAGGAAAGACTCTTGGCTGCACTTGATTACGGGTGCCTTGTTGGAATGGTAGTGCTGGAGTGCACTCTGGAAATAGAAAGAGGACTAGTGGCAAGTTTGGAGAGTCAAGTTCGGTGGCCATACTTGAAGGGTGGAATCTGTCAATGGTGTGGCATATATATTCTTTGTTCCCAGTGGTGGAAAAGTTATTTAAAATTGTTTAAAAGTTTGGCAACAGTTAACAAAGTTTCTTCACATTGAGGAGGGTGAGGGAGTGGGAAGGGGAGGGGGTTTTGTTATGGGGCGGGGAGCCGGTTAGTCTGTACAGATCAATAAACTCTTGTTGATGGAGTTAATATCCAGTAGTGTGAAGGTGCACCAACTACCTGAGGCAATGGCATCATGGCATAATACCCAAGTGGATGGTAAATTGATTCGGGGTCACAATGCAGTAGTTCTGCACTTGTCTTGCCCCCTTCTGCACATCTGTTGCTTTTTCTGCACTTCATTTGCCTCTTTCTGCACCATTCCTGTCTCTTTCTGCACATCTGTTGCTTCTATCTGCACTCCAATTGCTTCTTTTTGCATTTCTGTTGCATATTTCTAGAACTCCTCTTGCCTCTTTTTGCACCCTTCTTCCCTCTTTCTGTACCTTTCTTGCCTCTTTCTGCACTGTGTTCCCTTTTTCTGCACCCCTCTTACTGTTTCTGTAACTCTCTGGCCTCTTTCTGCAGTTCTCTTGCCTCTTTCTGCACCTCTGTTGCTTCTTTCTCCACTTTGCTTGCCTCTTACTGCAATCCTCTTATCTGTTTCTGCACTTCTGTCGGTTCTTCCTACACTGTTCTTGCTTTTTTCTGTACCTCTCTTGCAAATTTCCGCTCCCCTCTTGGCTCTTTAAGCATCCCTCTTGCCTCCTTCTGCACCTCTGTTGGTTATTTCTGCACTGCTTTTGCTTCTTTCTGCACCCCATACCGCTTTCTACACCCCTCTTCCCTGTTTCTGTATCTTACTTGCCTCTTTCTGCACCTCTGTTGCTTCTTCCTGCACTTCTCTTCCCTCTTTCTGTAACCATCTCTTGCATCTTTCTGCACCTCATGTTGCTTCTTTCTGTACTTTTCTTTCTACATTTTGTACTTCTGTTACTTCTTTATGCATCCATGTTGGCTCTTTATGCAGCCTTCTATCCTCTTTCTGCATCTCCATTGCCTCTTTCTAAACCCTTGTTCCCTTGTTCTACACCTCTCTTGCCTGTTTCTGTAACTCTCATGCGTCTTTCTGCAGTTCTCTTGTCGCCCTCTGCACATCTGTTGTTTCTTTCTGCAACTCTCTTGAAAATTTCTGCATCACACTTGCCTCTTTCTTCAACCCTCTTGCCTCCTTTTTCACCTCTGTTGCTTCTTACTGCACTGCTCTTGCTTCGTTGTGCACCTATTTTGCTTGTTTGGGCAACTCTCTTGCTTCTTTCTGCACTTCTCTTGCCTCGTTCTGAACCTCTGTTGCTTCTTTCTGCACTTCTATCGCCTCTTGCCATACCCATCCTGCTCTTTATGCACCTCTTGACACTTTCTGTATTTCTCGTGCCTCTTTCTGTACCTTTGTTGCTTCTTTCTACACTTCTTTTGCCTTTTTCAGTACCCCCTTGCCTTTTTTGCACCTATGTTGATTCTTTCTGCACTTCTTTTGTTTTATTCGGTACCTCTCTTGCTTCTTTCTGCACCCCTCTTGCCTCTTTCTGCACTCTGCTTATCTCTTTCTGCACCTCTCTTGCCTCTTTCTGTACTTCTCTTGCCTCTTTCTGTACCACTCTTGCCTCTTTCTGCACCTCAGTTGCTTCTTCCTGCACTTCTCTTGCTTTTTTTCGAACCCCTCTTGCTTCTTTCTGCACCTTTCTTCCCTCTTTCTCCACCTCTCTTGCCTCTTTCTGCACACCTCTTCCCTTTTTTTGAACCTCTCTTGCCTGTTTCTGCAAATCTCATGCCTCTTTCTACAGTTCTCCTTTCTCCTGTTGTGCCTCTGTCGCTTCTTTTTGCACTTATCTTGTCTCTTTCTACACCCCTCTTGTCACTGTACCTCTGTTGGTTCTTTCAGCACTGTACTGGCTTCTTTCTGCACCTCTCTTGCAAATTTCGGCACCCCTCTTGCCTATTTCTGTACCCCTTCTATGCCTTCTGCACATCGGTTCTTTGTGCACTGCTCTTGCTTCTTTCTGTACCTTTCTTGCCTGTTTCTGCAACATTCCTACCTCTTTCCGCACTTCTACTGCTTCTTTCTGCACCTCTCTTGTTTCTTTCTGCATCACTTTTGCCTCTTTCTGCACCCCTATTCCCTCTTTCTGTACCTCTCTAGCCTGTTTCTGCACCTTTCTTGCCTATTTCTGTCCTTCTCTTGCCTCTTTCTGCACCTTTATTGCTTCTTTCTGCACTTCTCTTGCTTCTTTCCGCACCTCTCTTGAAACGTTCTGCATTCCAGTTGCCTCTTTCTGTATCTCTCTTGCCTTCTTCTGCACATCTGTTGCATCTTTCTGTACTTCTCTTGCTTTTTTCTGCACCCATCTTGCATCTTTCTGCACCTCTGTTGCTACTTTTTGCACTTCTCTTGCCTCTTGCTGTACCCCTCTTGCCTCTTTCTGAACCTGTGATGCATCTTCTGTACTTCTCTTGCTTCTTTCTGCACCCCTCTTTCCTCTTTCTGAACCCATTCCCTCTTTCTGTACTTCTCTTTCTTCTTTCTGTACCCCTGTTACCTTTTTCTGCACCTCTCCTGCCTGTTTTGCAACAATCTTGCCTCTTTCTGCACTTCTCTTGCCTCCTTCTGCACCTCTGTTGCTTTTTTCTGCACTTCTCTTGCCTCTAGCTGTACCCCTCTTGCCTCCTTCTGCACCACGGTTGGTTCTTTCTGCACTGCTTTTGCTTCTTTATGTACCTATCATGTAAATATTTGCAGACCTCTTGTCTCTTTCTGTGTCCCTCTTCCCTCTTTCTGTACCTCTCTTGCCAGTATCCACCCCTCCTTACTCATTCTCCACCTCTTTTGCCTTTTTCTGCACTTCTATTGCTTCTTCCTGCACTGTTCTTGCTTCTTTCTGGACCCCTCTTGCATATTTTGACAGCCCTCTTGCCTCTTTTGGTACACCTCTTGCCTCCTTCTGCATCTCTGTTGGTTATTTCTGCACTGCTCTAGCTTCTTTCTGCACCTCTTTTAACTATTTCTGCAACACTCATTCCTCTTTCTGCACCTCTGTTGCTTCTTTCTGCACTCCTGTTGACTGTTTCTTTACCTGTCTTGGTTGTTTCAGCACTGCTCTTGTTTCTTTTTGCACTTGTCCTGCACATTTTGGCAACCCTGTTCCCACTTTCTGTACCCCTCTTGCCTCTTTTTGCACTGCTCTTGTTCTGTATGCTACTCTCTTGCATATTTCTGCACCACTCTTGCCTCTTTCTATGCCTCTGTTGGTTCTTTCTGCACCTCTTTTGCATCTGTGTGTACCCGTTCTCTCTTTCAACACCTCATTTGCCTATTTTTGAAACTCTCTTGCCTCGTTTTATACTTATCTTGCCTCTTTCTGTACCTCTCTTGCTTCTTTCTGTACTTCTCTTGCCTCTTTCTGCATCCATTTTGCCTCTTTCTCCACCTCTGTTGCTTTTTTCTGCACTTCTCTTGCTTCTTTATACAGTTCTCTTCCTTCTTTCTGCAACCCTCTTGCCTCTTTCTCTATACTTCTTCCCTCTTTCTCCATCCCTCTTGCCTCTTTCTGAACCTCTTGTGCTTGTTTCTGGACTTCCTTTGCCTCCTTCTGTACCCTTCTTGCCTCCTTTTACACCTCTGTTGTTTCTTTCTGCACTGTTCTTGCTTCATTCTACACCTCTCTTACAAATTGCTGCACCCATCCTGCCTCTTTCTGCACCCCTCTTGCCTGCTTCTACACCTCTGTTGGTTCTCTCTGCACTGCTCGTGCTTCTTTCTGCACCTCTTTTGCCTGTTTCTGCAACTCTCTTGCTTCGTTCTGTCCTTCTCTTGCCTCCTTCTGCATCTCTGTTGCTTCTTTCTGCACTTCTCTTGCCTTTTTCTGCAACCCTCTTGCCCCCCTATTTACCTCTCTTACCTCTCTGCACCTCTCTTGCCTATTTCTTCACATCTGTTGGTTCTTTCTTGATTTCATTTATCTTCTTTCTGAACCTCTCTTACAAATTTCGGAACCCCTCTTGCCTCTTTCGACACCCGTCATGCCTACATATGCACCTCTGTTGGTTCTTTCTGCACTGCACTTGCTTCTTTCTGCACCTCTTTTACCTGTTTTTGCAACTCTCTTGCCTAGTTATGCACCTCTGATGCTTTTTCTGCAACTCTCCTGTTTCTTTCTGTCCCTCTCTTGCTTCTTTGTGTACCCCTCTGTTACCTCTTTCTGTATCCCTCTTCCCCTCTGCACATCTCTTGCCTCTTTCTGCACATCTGTTGCTTCTTTCTGCACTTCTCTTTCCTCTTTCTGCACCCCTCTTGTCTCTTACTGCAACTCTGTTTTTTCTTTCTGCACTTCTCTTCCTTCTTTGTATTCTTCTTTTGCTTCTTTATGCACCTCTCTTGCTTCTTTCTGCACCCTTCTTCCCTCTTTCTGTACCTCTCTTGCCTCTGTCTGCCCCCGTGTTCCCTTTTTCTGCACCTCTCTTGCCTGTTTATACAACACTTGCCTCTTTATGCAGTTCTCTTGCCTCTTTCAGCACATCTGTTGCTTCCTTCTTCACTACTGTTGCCTCTTTCAGCTCTCCTCTTGTCTGTTTCTGCACCTCTTTTGGTTCTTTCTACACTGCTATTGCTTCTTTCTGTACCTCTCTTTTAAATTTTGGCACACCTCTTGCCTCTTTCAGCACTCCTCTTGTCGGTTTCTGCACCTCTGATGTTTATTTATCTACTACTATTGCTTCTTTCTGTACCACTCTCACAAATTTTAGCACCCCTCATGCCTCTTTCTGCACCCCTCTGCCTCTTTCTGCACCTCTGTTGCTTCTTTCTGCGCTCCAATTGTTTCTTTATGCACGTATTTTTCTTTTTTCTGCACCTCTCTCTCTCCTCTTTCTGCACCCTTTTTCTCTCTATCTGCTCCTCTCTTGCCTCTTTCTGCACCTCTGTTCCCTTTTTCTGTACCAGTCTTTTCTGTTTCTGAAACTCTCTTGCTTCTTTCTGCAGTTCTCTTGCCTCCTTTTGCACATCTGTTGCTTCTTTTTGCACTTCTCTTCCCTCTTTCTGTACCCCTCTTGTCTGTTTCTGCACCTCAATAGGTTCTTTCTGTATTGTTCTCGCTTCTTTCTGGACCTCTCTTAAAAATGTTGCCACCCATCTTGCCTCTTTTGGCACCCCTTTTGCCTCCGTCTGCATCTCTGTTGGTTGTTTTTGCACTTTTTCTGCTTCTTTCTGCACCTCTTTTGCCTGTTTCTGCAACTCCCATGCCTCTTTCGGCACTTCTTTTGCCTCTTTATGCACCTCTGTTGCATATTTCTGCACTTCTTTTGCCTTTTTCTGCAACCCTCTTGCCTCTCTCTTTAACTCTCTTCCCTCTCCACTCCTCTCTTGCCTCTTTCTGCACATCTGTTGGTTCTGTTTGCACTGATTTTGCTTCTTTCTGGACCTCTCTTTCAAATTTCAGGACCCCTCTTGCCTCTTTTGGCACCCGTCATGCCTCCTTTTTTTACCTCTGTTGGTTCTTTCTGCACTGCTCTTGCTTCTTTCCGTACCTCATTTACCTGTTCCTGCAACTCTCTTGCCTCTTTATGTTCCTCTGTTGCTTTTCCTGTACTTCTCTTGTTTCTTTCTGTACTTCTCTTGCTTCTTTCTGCACCCCTCTTATCTCTGTATGTACCCCTCATCCCCCTCTATACCTCTCTTGCCTCTTCACCTCTCTTGCCTCTTCCTGCACCTCTGTTGCTTCTTTCTGCACTTCTCTTTCCTCTTTCTGCACCCCTCTTGCCTCTTTCTGCACCTCTGTTGCTTTTTCTGCACTTCTCTTGTTTCTTTCTGTCCCCCTCTTGCTTCATTTTGTACCCCTCTTACCTCTTCTGTTCCCCTCTTCCCTCTGCACTTCTCTTGCCTCTTTCTGCACCTCTGTTTCTTCTTTCTGCACTTCTCTTTCCTCTTTCTGCACTTCTCTTTCCTCTTTCTGCTCTCCTCTTGCCTCTTTCTGCACGTCTGTTGCTTCTTTCTGCACTTTTCTTGCTTCTTTGTATACTTCTCTTGTTTCTTTATGCACCTCCCTTAAACCTTTCTGTACCCCTCTTCCCCTCTGCACTTTTCCTGCCTTTTTCTGCACCTCTGTTTTTTCTTTCTGTACTTCTCTTTCCTCTTTCCGCACCCCTCTTGCCTCTTTCTGTACATGTGTTCCCTTTTTCTGTACCTCTCTTGCCTGTTCCTGCAACACTTGCCTCTTTCAGTAGTTCTCTTGCCTCTTTCAGCACATTTGTTGCTTTTTTCTTCACTTCTGTTGCCTCTTTCTGCTCTCTTTATGTCTGTTTCTGCTCCTCCTTTGGTTCTTTTTGCACTGCTATTGCTTCTTTCTGTAAATCTCTTGCAAATTTCAGCACACCTCTTGCCTCTTTCAGCACTCCTCTTGTATGTTTCTGCACCTCTGTTCTTTCTTTCTGTACTACTATTGCCTCTATCTGAACCCCTCTTGCTCCTTCTGCACCTCTGTTTGTTCTTTCTGCACTGCTCTTGCTGCTTGCTTCTTGCGCACCTCTTTTGCCTATTTCTACAATGCTCTTGCCTCTTTTTGCACTTCTTTTGCTTCTTTCTACACCTGCTGCTGCCTCTTTCACACCTCTTTTGCCTCTTTCTGCACATCTCTTGCCTCTTACTGCACATCTCTTGCCACTTTCTGCAGTTATATTGCCTCTTTCTGCACCTCTGTTGCTACTTTGTTCACTTTTCTTGCCTCTTTCTGCACTCATCTTATCTGTTTCTGCACCTTTGTTGGTTCTTTCTACACTGTTCTAGCTTCTTTCTGTACCTCTCTTGCAAATTTTCCTTAGCATAACGCTCACATCTTCTTAGGCAATCCTGCAAGTAGAGGTAAGTTATTATTGTGATCTCCCCCTCCATGTCAGATGTAGTCTTCACCAAAGACCATGTTCTCTAGGTCGAGGAATCCCATCTATGGCCAGGGTATATCATACAGGTCCTTTCCTTTGGTCCAGCAGGTGGCAAAATATTTGCGTGAAGATCTCACCTTCCATACAGGCCACTATTTCCCTTGGGTGCAATCTGTCAGTCCTGCAAGTTTGTGAGGAGTAGCAGAAGTCTTCATCGCTGCTTCCCTCATGCGCACGCAAAGGTGCCATCTTGCTTCTCCTATGTCTTCGTTGATTTTACCCAGGGCTATCTTGATCTCTTATTTCCTGGTCAGTACCTCTCCTGTGTTGACGATCTGGTGAGGTCTTAACCGAAAGCATACGCTTTCGTTCTGTCTCAGACTCTTTCCCAAATGGTGCTCTGTACTTATCCCCACTTTCTTCAAGCACTGCATGCACTCCTATGAATTCTTGCTGTACTTCCAGGGTACGAGCTGTCTCTTTCTCCCTTCTTAGTTCGCTCCTTTCCTCTAAATCCCACCTAGATTTCAGTCGGAACTTGCCTTCAAACTCTCCTCCTATAATTTTTTCAGCTACCTGAGCAAACCTTGTGGCTTTCACCATGCCATCAGATTCCAGAGGGCTGAGACCCCTTTCCTCACCCCCGCTAGTGGTCTCATTGTCCAGTGGGAGTGTGCTTTCTCCGCGCAGCTGAGGTTCGATGAGGTGAACACGATGGACAAGGGGTCGAACTTCAGGGAGCTCTAGCACTGGTCTAGGGCAGTGCTGGGATTGCCTTTTGGCCAGGGAAACACATGTACCTTAGTGTGTGCGTGCCATTCGTTGAAATCCTTGTTTAGTGTTTTAGCCTGTGTGGGGAACCTGGTTTGCATGTGCTTTAGTGGCAACTCCATAGTAAGTTGGGTAATTTTTAAGGGACAGATGTTATGTTATGTTATGTTATGTTATGTTATGTTATGTTATGTTATGTTATGTTATGTTATGGAAACTTATATCGCGCACAGCTGCTCCAGCGAAGGAGCGTCCTGGCGCTTGACAAGGTAACCAACACAACACAACTAAAGAGGCAGCAGACTAAAAAAAGACAACAAGCTTAAAGGAATAGAAAGGTCTTAATGGCCCTCCGAAATGAAAGGAGATCATCGAGCGCACGTATCTTTAAAGGTAAAGAGTTCCACAGGACCGCAGCCCGAACTCGAAATGAGCGGCCTCCAGCTCGGCTGAGCTTAAACCGAGGAACCACTGCGAGATCATGGCCCAGGGATCTTAAAGAACGGGCAGGGACATACGGGGACAAAAGATTCATAAGGATCGGGGCAGGGGAGCCCTTAAGAATTTTGTAGGACAAGCAGAGCACTTTAAATTGAATCCTCTGCTTGACCGGATGCACCCTTTTTTCTGATTTCAGGTCATCTTTAAGTTCTGCTCTGGTCATGGGGATATATCATACAAAGGGATTGCTGGTTCTAACTACTTACTATAAGCGCAACGCTATTTACAGATGTGGCAATACGAACATTTCACAAACAGAAATAGCAATGCATATGAAGTGTCACAACCTAGAAGAAAGTGCAAATGTTGAATTGTCATGAAATTTGACATCAAATTGCAGACTTTTCTTTGATATGAAAGCTATTGTGGGAAAAAGCAATGCCTTCATATAGGACATTGAGACATCGATGAAACACAGTACTCAAGGCAAAATACAGCTGCATTAATTTGCCAGCACCACTGTATCAAATCACCGCAACATCAAATATACAGTGCATCAATTTCAATACAACAAAAAGAAAACACTTAATAGATAAAAATGATGGCTTTGTCAAAAATACCTTAGCCTGCTCCTAGCGCATGCTATCCTCTGACCAGGGGAATACCTGTGCAGTACATGGTACTAAGTGGGCCCAATAGTCTATTGATATCAGCTCCAGGACAAATAATATGACAATTTTTTGTTGGAGAAAAGGAATAACTTGAAGAACCACTGGCCTCCTCTTGGTCAAACACAAGATACATCTGATCTCCCAGATCCAAATATTGATCCCTAACATCAGAATTGCACTCTGTTTCATACCCATGGGTTTAGCATATCATCTGTGTCACACCCAGTGATCCGAGTGAACAACACCTCTCAGTTCATTTAGGTACCAACAGTGTTAAGAAGCCGGTAGCACTGAGAAAACCCTTTAGCCCAAAAAATAAGATTGACGTGCTGGCCCTATATCACACCCAGGGCCCATGCATAGCATCTGTGTAATGCCCAGGGGTCCATGCGACAACCAAATACTCACCCTTCTTTGCATACTGACTATTGAAAAAGTACACCTCTTCGAGATGCCTTGGAGGCTGCCATGTGACTCTTCATTTCAATCACATAAAATAGGTAACAAGCCACATTTATTTCAGGTGAAAGGCGTTCAGGTTCAATGTGTGTGCTTCTTCCTAGTATAAACCAAAGGGGGACAAGGGCTTTTATAATTGAGGTCCAGTATACATGCCCTGCATTATATAGGTACAACAATCTGGTATGCAGTTCATATGGGGGTCTTTGATTGGGGGAAGGCAGGAAAAAGCAATGGGAAGTCAAGTCGGAGAAGGAACACTAATAGGGAAAGGGAGAGGTTCAATAGGAGCAAGTAGGGGGAGAAAGGGAAAAATGTGGTTGGCAAGGTTTCATGGGGGTGTTATTGGAGGCAATCACAGTATTTCTGTATGCCAAACGCCTTTACCTCATTATTCATTGCAACAGTTGCAGTGAGCATTGTAAGTGGCTCCTGCAGTGCCTGCTTATAGCGTATGTTAGCGGGAGGACCGGAAAGCCTGGAAATTGCGCTTAGCCATTGACTAGGACATGGTCAGCCAGTGTGTCCATTTGTTCCCCGGAACAGGAATCATTCACCTCCAATGCAGAGCTCCTGAATGTGGGACCTACCCACGTCTAAATGCCAGGTACGCTGGTGACAGTGTGCCGGCAGTCCCGGTATAAATGCCCTGAATCTAATTGATAGGATGTTATCAAGTGAGGAAAGACTCTTGGCTGCACTTGATCATGGGTGCCTTGTTGGAATGGTAGTGCTTGACTGTACTCGGGAAATAGAAAGAGGACTAGTGGCAAGGGTGGAGAGTCAAGTTCGGTGGCCATACTTGAACGGTGGAATCTGTCAATGGTGTGGCATATATATTCATTGTTCCCAGTGGTGGAAAAGTTATTTAAGATTGTTTAAAAGATTTGCAACAGTTAACAAGTTTCTTCACATGGGGGAGGGTGAGGGAGTGGGAAGGGGAGGGGGTTTGTTATGGTACGGGGAGCGGGTTGGTCTGTACAGATCAGTAAACTCTTGTTGATGGAGTAATTACCCAGTAGTGTGCAGGTGCACCAACTACCTGAGGCTATGGCATCATGGCATTATACCCAAGTGGATGGTCAGTTGGTCCGGGGTCCCAATGCACTAGTTCTGCACTTGTCTTGCCCCCTTCAGCACCTCTGTTGCTTTTTCTGCACTTCTTTTGCCTCTTTCTACACCATTCCCGCCTCTTTCTGCACATCTGTTGCTTCTCTCTGCACTCCAATTGTTTCTCTCTGCATTTCTGTTGCAAATTTCTGGAATTCCTCTTGCCTCATGTTGCTTGTTTCTGTACTTTTCTTTCTACATTTTATACTTCTGTTACTTCTTTATGCATCCCTTTTGCCTCTTTATGCAGCCTTCTATCCTCTTTCTGCATCTCCATTGCCTCTTTCTAAACCCCTGTTCCCTTGTTCTGCACCTCTCTTGCCTGTTTCTGTAACTCTCATGCGTCTTTCAGCAGTTCTAATGTCGCCGTCTGCACATCTGTTGTTTCTTTCTGCAACTCTCTTGAACATTTCTGTATCACTCTTGCTTGGTTTCTTCAACCCTCTTGCTTCCTTTTTCATCTCTGTTGCTTCTTACTTCTCTTGCCTCCTTCTCAACCTCTGTTGCTTCATTCTGCACTTCTATCGCCTCTTGCCATACCCATCCTGCCTCTTTATGCGCCTCTCTTCCCTCTTTCTGTACTTCTCGTTCCTCTTTCTGCACCTTTGTTGCTTCTTTCTGCACTTTTTTTGCCTTTTTCACCACCCCTAGCCTATTTTGCACCTATGTTGATTCATTCGGCACCACTCTTCTTTCTGTACCCCTCTTGCCTCTTTCTGCACTTCTCTTGCCTCTTTCTGTATCCCTCTTGCCTCTTTCCGCACCTCTGTTGCTTCTTTCTGCACTTCTCTTGCTTTTTTTGCACCCCTCTTGCTTCTTTCTGCACCACTCTTGCCTCTTTCTTCGCGCCTGTTCCCTTTTTTTGAACCTCTCTTGCCTGTTTCTGCAACTCTCATGCCTCTTTCTGCAGTTCTCCATTCTCCTGCTGCACCTCTGTCACTTCTTTTTGCACTTATCTTGCCTCATTCTACACCCCTCTTGTCACTGCACCTCTGTTGGTTCTTTCAGCACTGTACTTGCTCCTTTCTGCACCTCTCTTGCAAATTTCGGCATCCCTCTTGCCTATTTCTGCACCCCTTCTGCGCCTTCTGCACATTGGTTCTTTGTGCACTGCACTTGCTTCTTTCTGTACCTTTCTTGCCTGTTTCTGCAACATTCCTACCTCTTTCTGCACTTCTACTGCTTCTTTCTGCACCTCTCTTGATTCTTTCTGCATCACTTTTGCCTCTTTCTGCACCCCATTCCCTCGTTCTGTACCTCTCTTGCCTGTTTCTGTACTTCTCTTGCCAGTTTATATCCTTCTCTTACCTCTTTCTGCACCTTTATTGCTTCTTTCTGCACTTTTCTTGCTTCTTTCCGCACCTCTCTTGAAATTTTCTGCATTCCGGTTGCCTCTTTCTGTACCTCTCTTGCCTTCTTCTGCACATCTGTTGTATCTTTCTGTACTACTCTTGCTTTTTTCTACACCCATATTGCATCTTTCTGCACCTCTGTTGCTACTTTTTGCACTTCTCTTGCCTCATGCTGTACCCCTTTTGCACCTTCTGTACTTCTCGTGCCTCTTTCTGCACCCATTCCATCTTTCTGTACTTCTCTTTCTTCTTTCTGCACCCCTGTTACCTTTTTCTGCACCTCTCCTGCCTGTTTTTGCAACTCTCTTGCCTTTTTTAACACTTCTCTTGCCTCTAGCTGTACCCCTCTTGCCTCCTTCTGCACACCTTTGTTTCTTTCTGCACTGCTTTTGCTTCTTTATGCACCTCTCATGTAAATATTTGCAGACCTCTTGTCTCTTTCTGTGTCCCTCTTCCCTCTTTCTGTACCTCTCTTGCCAGTTTCCACCCCTCTTGACTGTTTCTCCACCTCTTTTGCCTATTTCTGCACTTTCTGGACCTCTCTTTCATATTTTGACAGCCCTCTTGCCTCTTCTGGTACACCTCTTGCCTCTTTCTGCATCTCTGTTGGTTATTTCTGCACTGCTCTTGCTTCTTTCTGTACCTCTTGTACCTATTTCTGCAACTCTCATTCCTCTTTCTGCACCTCTGTTGGTTCTTTCTGCACCCATGTTGACTGTTTCTTTACCTCTCTTGGTTGTTTCTTCACTGCTCTTGTTTCTTTTTGCACTAGTCTTGCACATTTTGGCACCCCTGTTCCCACTTTCTGCACCCCTCTTGCCTCTTTCCTTACCTGCTTTTACACCTCTGTTGGTTCTCTCTGCACTGCTCGTGCTTCTTTCTGCACCTCTTTTGCCTGTTTCTGCAAATCTCTTGCCTCGTTCTGTCCCTCTCTTGCCTCCTTCTGCATCTCTGTTGCTTCTTTCGACACTTCTCTTGCCTTTTTCTGTAACCCTCTTGCCTCCCTCTTTACCTCTCTTACCTCTCTGCACCTCTCTTGCATATTCCTTCACCTCTGTTGGTTCTGTCTGCATTGCTTTTGCTTCTTTCTGGACTTCTCTTACAAATTTCGTGACCCTCTTGACTCTTTCGGCATCCGTCATGCCTGCATCTGCACCTCTGCTGGTTCTTTCTGCACTGCACTTTCTTCTTTCTGCACCTCTTTTCCCTGATTTTGCAACTTTTATTTATTTATTTAAGGTTCTTGTATAGCGCAAGGAATTCAATCTCCAGGGAGATATCTCCGCGCTTCATTGTTCCGAAGGTAGATAGAGACAGAGAATCTGTGTGACATAACTATGATTGCTGGATAGGAAACAAATACGTCTTCAGACATTTTCTAAAGGTGAGGAGATTGGGGTTTAATCTAAGAGATGGGGGTAGTGAGTTCCAGAGAGTAGGGCCTCTGAATGAAAGGGCTCGAACTCCTTGTCTTTCTCTTTTGATCCTAGGGATCTGTAGTAGAGCTTGGTTTTCAGATCTTAGAGTTCTTCGAGGTTGGTAAGATTGAAAGATTTCAGTCAGATACCTAGGACCAATTCCATACAAGCATTTGTGAATGGTGCAACATATCTTAAATTGTACTCTCTGGCGTATGGGAAGCCTGTGTAGCTTGTTGAGTAGGGGATGGGAGGGGGATCTAGCAGGGGCATTGAGGATCAGCCTGGCGGCTGTATTATGAACAACCTGTAGCCTCCTCAACTGTTCCGCATTGGCAGATATAAGCAATCCATTGCAGTAGTCAAGCCTGCTAATTACTAGAGTCTGCACTAGTGTTCTCCGGTGATGATCTGCTAAGTAGGGAAAAACCCTTCTAAGTAGGCCAATCACTCTCATACAGGTTCCCGTGACCTGAGTGGCATGGTCTTTTAGCACCAGTGGTTGGTCCAACTTGACACCCAGATTTTTCACACTTTCCTTTGGGCACGGAACCGTGCCTAGTTCTGAAGGCCACCATTCAGGTGACCAAAGGAGTGGGGCATTTCCAAAGAGCATGACCTCCGTCTTACCCACATTGCATTGTAGGCAATTGGAGGTCATCCATCCAGCTATTGCTCTCATTCCAGCAGCAAAGGAATTCTTTACTGCAGAAGTCATATTTTGGAATGGGAACAGCAGCTGGGTGTCGTCTGCATAGGATATTGGTGTGAACCCATATTTCCTTGCAACATTCGCCAAGGGGGCCACATACACATTAAATAATGTGGGGCTTAAACACGAGCCCTGTGGAACCCCCTTAGTGAGCTCCCTAGAGGTGGAATAGTGGGAGCCCAAGCGAACATTTTGGGATCGGTTGGAGATGAAGCTTTTCAACCATGATAGAGCAGTTCCCTCCACTCCTATTACCTCTAGACGACTGATCAAGGTGTCATGAGATACCGTGTCGAAGGCAGCGGATAAATCCAATAGCACCAGAATCATAGAGCCTCCTCTACCCTGTGCCATTCGGATGGTGTTGGTCACGGAGAGGAGAGCTGATTCTGTGCTATGGTTTGGCCTGAACCCAGATTGAGAAGGGTCCAGACCATCCGCTGCCTCGATAAATTTAGAGAGATGAGAATTGACATGTCTCTCCGTCATCTTACTGAGGTGGGGTAGGAGGGATATAGGATGTAGATTATTAAGGTCCGACCATGGTAGCGCGGCGTTTTTGCGAATTGGGTTCACTACTGCCTTTTTCCAATCTTTGGAAATCTTTACTTCTTTGAGGGAAAGATTAATCAATGCTTTAAAGCTTGGTGCCAAAATGCTACCCAGGGGAGCAATCAATTTGACAGGTAATAGATCAGTTGGTGAGCCTGATTTCATTAAGTGAAGTAACATATATACTTCAGTGAGACTAATCTCTGGGATCGAAGTCAGAGTAGGTCTATTTATTCCACCAATGGTAGACTCAAAGCTAGGACTATTGATGGTATCTCTATTATTTAGTGTCTTAGTAATTTTTTCGTAGATTAAATCTATTTTTTTCTCAAAGAACATAGAGACCTCATCACGTAGGTTTTGATTAAAATCGTCTGGGCTTTCACAGGCTGTGGGCTTAACAAAAGATTGTAGGACTTTAAAAAGTTCCCTAGTGGAATTTCCAGCCTCTGAAATTTGTGAGTCAAGTTTGTGTCTCCGAGCTTTTTTTATGTTTTTGAAATAATTGGACTGAGCTTCTAGATAAAGAGTTTTGCTAATTGGAGTATGAATTTTCCTCCATTTTTTCTCCAAACTCCTACATTTTTGTTTTTCAGCTCTTAATTCTTCTGTGTACCATGTTTCTGTTTTTGATTTAGCACATTGTTTATGCAGTTCTAATGGCGCAAGTAAATCAATGGCCTCTAAGAGTGCTTTATTAAACTTGGCTAAGCCTACTTCGATGTTATCCTCTTCGGAGAAAATAGGTTCTTTCCATATTTGCTGTAATGTTTCTGGAGTTATTTTATGCCATTTTCGTTTCCATATGGCTGGGAGAGGTTTTTGGGATCGTAAATGAGGGCCAAGTAATTGAAAGGATAGTATGTAATGGTCTGACCAATTAATGAGAGTAGGAGGGCAGCATATTATTTTGGGACAGTTGGTTAAAATTAAATCCAATGTATGGCCACCCATATGTGTTGGGCCATTATTCTGGATTTTAAGCCCTAAACTGGATAGATCACCAAGTAAAGATATAGTATCAGGATTGTTTGATACATCTATATGAATGTTAAAATCTCCAAGGAGAATGAAGTCTTCATTGGCTCTAAAATACGGGGCTAGTAGTTCCATAAGAGTTAATGAGAAGTCCGAGCATAAACCAGGGGGACGATATAGCAATGCCCCTTTCCACTGTGATTTAGGGGAAAAGGAAAATCTGAAAATCATTATTTCCATCTGGGCATTGCTACACTGGTCAAGTACTGAAACCTTTAAATTCTCTTTATAGACAACAGCCACACCACCTCCAATTTTAACCAAACGATCTAGGTGTAGGATCTTGTATCCAGCAGGGATCCCTAGCATAATTGCAGGGATGGTGTGAGGTTTTAGCCATGTTTCTGTGAGAAAACAGATGTCTGGCATGTCTGAATTAATGAGATCCCACAATTGTTGGTAGTGTTTGGGTAACGAGCGTATATTCAATAAAAAACACTTAAATCCTGGGGGTCCTTTCCTGGCAGCATGGTTAATATTGTGCGCGCTAACAGTTCCTGTTAAGGAAGGAGTCCGATCAGGAAGTATCGTCTCGGCTCTAGTGTCCACGTCAGTGGGAAAATCCCTAGTTAGGCATGTGTTCGTAGCCTGAAAGCGGCAGTTAGCACAGGAGAAAGGGCCTTCAAAATTGGGCCAAGAATCTCGTATGCATGTCGCGCTTGAGGTCGAATTCAGACAGAAGAGCTTTTCTCTAGAGTAGTATATATTGGAGCTAACCTGTGTCTTCGATGTTCCAGAGACCAACGCCATGTCCCTTGTCCCGTCCTGTCACGGACGGGCACAGACGGGCTTTTCTTCGGCGCTTCTTAGGCGCGCTCGAGGGCGTCCCCTGCGCGCAACCGCTGCGCGCTTGTTAGGGGGGCATAATTAAATAGCCCTGCAGACGGTGATGGCTAGAGCGCTAACCTCCGCTCTAGCCGAAGTGAGAGTTGGTATGCCTGGCTCTTACCTGTCCGCCCTCCGCTCTACGGCAATAATTGCCGAGTCGGACCGGGGCGGGCAGGCTTCAATATTGAGCTAGACAATGCGGGGGAGAGTATTTTAGGAATTTAAGGCAATTATAGCTTTGGTTTGTGGATTATTAAAATCAATCCTAACAAATATTAAAATTCAATGGTAAACAGTAAAAATGCCTAAAGTTTTGTTATCCTTCCTAGCTCCTCGCAGCCCTCGCAGTCAGGACAAACAAGCAGTCTAGAGACTTTACCTCCGTATCAACAGCGGGTCAGGAGACACTGCCACTGCCTCCCTACCGCAGCCACTCAGTAGTCTGACCAATCTAAATAGCCCTGCAGACGGTGACAGCTAGAGCGCTAACCTCCGCTCTAGCGGAAGTGAGAGTTGGTATGCCTGGCTCTTACCTGTCCGCCCTCCGCTCTACGGCAATAATTGCCAAGTCGGACCGGGGCGGGCAAGCTTCAATATCGAGCTAGACAATGCGGGGGAGAGTATTTTAGGAATTTAAGGCAATTATAGTTTTAGTTTGTGGATTATTAAAATCAATCCTAACAAATATTAAAATTCAATGGTAAACAGTAAAAATGCCTAAAGTTTCGTTATCCTTCCTAGCTCCTCGCAGCCCTCGCAGTCAGGACAAACAAGCAGTCTAGAGACTTTACCTCCGTATCAACAGCGGGTCAGGAGACACTGCAACCGCCTCCCTACCGCAGCCACTCAGTAGTCTGACCAATCTAAATAGCCCTGCAGACGGTGACGGCTAGAGCGCTAACCTCCGCTCTAGCGGAAGTGAGAGTTGGTATGCCTGGCTCTTACCTGTCCGCCCTCCGCTCTATGGCAATAATTGCCGAGTCGGACCGGGGCGGGGCGGGCAAGCTTCAATATCGAGCTAGACAATGCGGGGGAGAGTATTTTAGGAATTTAAGGCAATTATAGTTTTGGTTTGTGGATTATTAAAATCAATCCTAACAAATATTAAACTTCAATGGTAAACAGTAAAAATGCCTAAAGTTTCATTATCCTTCCTAGCTCCTCGCAGCCCTCGCAGTCAGGACAAACAAGCAGTCTAGAGACTTTACCTCCGTATCAACAGCGGGTCAGGAGACACTGCCACCACCTCCCTCCCCAACTCTCTTGCCTAGTTATGCACCTATGATGCTTTTTCTGCAATTCTCTTGTTTCTTTCTGTCACTCTCTTGGTTCTTTCTGTACCCCTCTTACCACTTTCTGTACCCCTCTTCCCCTCTGCATATCTCTTGCCTCTTTCTGCACATCTGTTGCTTCTTTCTGCACTTCTCTTTCCTCTTTCTGTACCCCTCTTACCTCTTACTGCAACTCTGTTTCTTATTTCTGTACTTCTCTTGCTTCTTTGTATTCTTCTCTTGCTTCTTTATGTACCTCTCTTGTTTCTTTCTGCACCCTTCTTCCCTCTTTCTGTACCTCTCTTGCCTCTGTCTGCACCTGTGTTCCCTATTTCGGCACCTCTCTTGCCTGTTTCTGCAGTTCTCTTGCCTCTTGCAGCACATATGTTGCTTCCTTCTTCACTACTGTTGCCTCTTTCAGCTCTCCTCTTGTCTTTTCTTTCTATATTTTATACTTCTGTTGCTTCTTTATGCACCATTTTGCCTCTTTCTGCACCATTCTATCCTCTTTCTGCATCTCTCATGGCTCTTTCTAAATCCCTGCTCCCTTTTTCTGCACTTCTCTTGCCTGTTTCTGCATCAGTCTTGCCTCTTTCTTCAACCCTCTTGCCTCCTTGTGCACCTCTGTTGCTTCTTCCTGAACTGCTCTTGCTTCGTTGTGCACCTCTTTTGCCTGTTTCTGCAACTCTCTTGCCTCTTTCTGTACTTCTCTTGCCTCTTTCTGTACCTCTGTTGATTATTTCTGTACTTCTCTTGCTCTTTTTATCACTCCCTTGCCTTCTTTTGCACCCATGTTGCTTCTTTCTGCACTTCTCTTTCTTCTTTCTGCACCCCTCTTGCCTTTTTCTGCACCCGCTTCTCTCTTTCTGCACCTCTCTTGCCACTTTCTGCACTGCTCTTGCCTCTTTCTGTACCCCTTTTGCCTCTTTCTGCACCCTTGTTGCATCTTTCTGAACTTCTCTTGCTTTTTTCGCACCCCTCTTGCTTATTTCTGCACCTTTCTTCCCTCTTTCTGCACCTCTCTTGCCTCTTTCTGCACACCTGTTCCATTTTATGAATCTCTCTTGCCTATTTCTGCAACTCTCTTGCCTCTTTCTGCAGTTCTCCTATCTCCTTCTGTATCTCTCTTGCTTTTTTGTGCACTTCTCTTGCCTCTTTCTGCACCCCTCTCTGCCGGTACTTTCAGCACTGTTATTGCTTCTTTTTGCACCTCTCTTGCAAATTTCAGCACCCCTCTTGCCTATTTCTGTACCCCTTCTGCTCCTTCTGTACCTCTGCTGCTTCTTTCTGCACTGCTCTTGCTTCTTTCTGTACCTCTCTTGCTTCTTTCTGCAACATTCTTACCCCTTTCTGCACTTCTCCTGTTTCTGTCTGCACCTCTCTTGATTCTTTCTCCACCCCTTTTGCCTCTTTCTGTACCTCTCTTGCCTCTTTCTATACTTCTCCTGCCTACTTCTGCCCTTCTCTTGCCTCTTTCTGCACCTCTGTTGCTTCTCTCTGCACTTCTCTTGTTTCTTTCCGCACCTCTCTTGAAACTTTCTGCATTCCTGTTGCCTCTTTCTTTACCTCTCTTGACTCCTTCTGCACCTTTGTTGCTTCTTTCTGCACTTCTCTTTCTGCACTTCTCCTGCTTCTTTCTGCAACTCTGTTGCTTCTTTCTCCACTTTGCGGGCCTCTTACTTCACTCCTCTTATCTGTTTCTGATCCTCTGTTGGTTCTTCCTGCACTGTTCTTGCTTCTTTCTGAACCTCTCTTGCAAATTTCTGCTCCCCACTTGGCTCTTTCAGGACCCCTCTTGTCTCCTTCTGCACCTCTGTTGGTTCTTTCTGCACTGCTTTTGCTTCTTTCTGCACCCATAACTCTTTTCTACAGCCCTCTTCCCTGTTTCTGTACCTCGCTTGCCTCTTTCTGCACCTATGTTGCTTCTTTCTGCACTTCTCTTCCCTCTTTCTGTAACCCTCTCTTGCATCTTTCCGCACCTCATGTTGCTTCTTTCTGTACTTCTCTTTCTACATTTCTTACTTCTGTTACTTCCTTATGCATCCTTTTTGCCTCTTTAAGCACCCTTCTATCCTCTTTCTGCATCTCTCTTGCCTCTTTCTAAACCCCTGTTCCCTTGTTCTGCACCTCTCTTGCCTGTTTCTGCAACTCTCATGCATCTTTCTGCTGTTCTCCTGTCTCCCTCTGCACATCTGTTGTTTCTTTCTGCACCTCTCTTGAAAATTTCTGCATCACTCTTGCCTCTTTCTTCAACCCTCTTGCCTCCTTTTTCATCCATGCTGCTTTTTCCTGC
Source organism: Lissotriton helveticus (assembly GCF_964261635.1). Lineage (NCBI taxonomy): Eukaryota > Metazoa > Chordata > Amphibia > Caudata > Salamandridae > Lissotriton > Lissotriton helveticus. The sequence goes on from NC_136063.1 coordinate 911,621,009, forward strand.
ACTGCTCTTGCTTCGTTGTGCACCTCTTTTGCCTGTTTCTGCAACTCTCTTGCCTCTTTCTGAACTTCTCTTGCCTCCTTCTGTACCTCTGTTGCTTCTTTCTGCACTTCTATCGCCTCTTGTTTACCCCTCCTGCCTCTTTATGCACCTCTCTTCCTCTTTCTGTCCTTCTCGAACTTCTTTCTGCACCTTTTTTACTTCTTTCTGCACTTCTTTTGCCTTTTTCAGCACCCCCTTGCCTTTTTTTGCACCTGTGTTGATTCTTTCTGCACTTCTCTTGTTTCTATTGGCACCTTTCTTGCTTCTTTCTGCACCCCTCTTGCCTCTTTCGGCACCCTGTTATCTCTTTCGACACCTCTCTTGCCTCTTTATGCACTTCTTCTGCCTCTTTCTGTACCCCTCTTGCCTCGTTCTGCAATTCTCTTGCTTTTTTCCGTACTCCTCTTGCTTTTTCTACACCCTTCTTCCCTCTTTCTGTACCTCTCTTGCCTCTTTCTGCACATCTGTTGCCTTTTTCTAAACCTCTCGTGCCTGTTTCTGCAACTCTCTTGCATCTTTCTGCAGTTCTCCTTTCTCCTGCTCCACCTTTGTCGCTTCTTTTTGCACTTATCTTGCCTCTTTCTACACCGCTCTTGTCACTGTATCTCTGTTGGTTCTTTAAGCACTGTACTTGCTTCTTTCCGCACCTCTCATGCAAATTTCGGCACCCCTCTTGCCTATTTCTGCACCTCTTCTACTCCTTCTGCACCTCGGTTCTTTCTGCACTGCTCTTGCTTCTTTCTCTACCTTTCTTGCTTGTTTCTGTAACATTCCTACCTCTTTCTGCACTTCTACTGCACCTCTCTTGATTCTTTCTGCATCACTTTTGCCTCTTTCTGCACCCCTGTTCCCTCTTTCTGTACCTCTATTGCCTCTTTCTGCACCCCTCTTGTCTGCTGACATATTTCTGTTGGTTATTTCAGCACTGTTCTTGCTTCCTGCTGCACCTCTCTTACAAATGTCTGCATCCTTCCTGCCTCTTTCTGTATCCCTCTTGTCTCCTTCTGCACCTCTGTTGCTTCTTTCTGCATCCATCTTGCCTCTTTCTGTAACCCTCTCTTGCATCTTTCTTCACCTCATGTTGCTTCTTTCTGTACTTTTCTTTTTACATTTCTTACTTCTGTTACTTCTTTATGCATCCCTTTTGCCTCTTTAAGCACCCTTCTATCCTCTTCCTGCATCTCTCTTGCCCCTTTCTAAACCCCTGTTCCCTTGTTCTGCACCTCTCTTGCCTGTTTCTGCAACTCTCATGCGTCTTTCTGCTGTTCTCTTGACTCCCTCTGCACATCTGTTGTTTCTTTCTGCACCTCTCTTGAATATTTCAGCATCACTCTTGCCTCTTTCCTCAACCCTCTTGCCTCCTTTTTCACCTCTGTTGCTTTTTCCTGCACTGCTCTTGCTTCGTTGTGCACCTCTTTTGCCTGTTTCTGCAACTCTCTTGTCACTTTCTGTACTTCTCTTGCCTCCTTCTGTACCTCTGTTGCCTCTTTCTGCACTTCTATCGCCTCTTGTTTATCCCTCCTGCCTCTTTATGCACCTCTCTTGCCTCTTTATGTTCTTCTCGTACCTCTTTCTGCACCTTTGTTACTTATTTCTGCACTTCTTTTGCCCTTTTCAGCACCCCCTTGCCTTTTTTTGCACCTATCTTGATTCTTTCTGCACTTTTCTTGTTTCTATTGGCACCTTTCTTGCTTCTTTCGGCACCCCTCTTGCCTCATCGGCACCCTGCTTATCTCTTTCTACACCTCTCTTGCCTCTTTCTGCACTTATCCTGCCTCTTTCTGTACCCCTCTTGCCTCTTTCTATACCTCTGTTGCTTCTTTCTGTACTTCTCTTGCTTTTTTCCGTACCCCTCTTGCTTCCTTCTACACCCTTCTTCCCTCTTTCTGTACCTCTCTTGCCTCTTTCTGCACATCTGTTCCCTTTTTCTGAACCTCTCTTGCCTGTTTCTGCAACTCTCTTGCGTCTTTGTGCAGTTCTCCTTTCTCCTGCTGCACCTCTGTCGCTTCTTTATGCACTTATCTTGCCGCTTTCTACACCGCTCTTGTCACTGTACCTCTGTTGGTTCTTTCAGCACTGTACTTGCTTCTTTCTGCACCTCTCTTGCAAATTTCGGCACCCCTCTTGCCTATTTCTGCACCCCTTCTACTCCTTCTGCACCTTGGTTCTTTCTGCACTGCTCTTGCTTCCTTCTCTACCTTTCTTGCTTGTTTCTGCAACATTCCTACCTCTTTCTGCACTTCTACTGCTTCTTTCTGCACCTCTCTTGATTCTTTATGCATCACTTTTGCCCTTTTCTGCACCCCTATTCCCTCTTTCTTTACCTCTCTTGCCTGTTTCTGCACCCCTCTTGTCTGTTGACATATTTCTGTTGGTTATTTCAGCACTGTTTTTGCTTCCTTCTGCACCTCTCTTACAAATTTCTGCATCCCTCCTGCCTCTTTCTGTATCCCTCTTGCCTCCTTCTGCACCTCTATTGCTTCTTTCTACATCCATCTTGCCTCTTTCTGTACCCCTTCCCTCTTTCTGCACCTCTGTTTCCTCTTTTTGCACCCATGTTACCTTTTTCTGTATCTATCTTGTCTGTTTCTCCAACTCTCTTGCCTCTTTCTGCACTTCTCTTGCCTCCTTCTGCACCTCTGTTGCTTCTTTCTGTACTTCTCTTACCTCTTGCTGTACTCCTCGTGCCTCCTTCTGCACCTATTAGTTCTTTCTGCACTGCTTTGCACCTCTCTTGTAAATATTTGCAGCCATCTTGGCTCTTTCTGTACCCCTTTTCTCTCTTTCTGTACCTCTCTCACCTGTTTCCACCCCTCTTTCCTCTTTCTGTACCCCCATTGGTTCTTTCTGCACTGCTCTTGCTTCTTTTTGCACCTCTCACAAATTTCTGTACCCCTCTTGCCTCTTTTTGTCCCCGCTTCCCTCTTTCTGCACCTCTCTTGCCTCTGTATCTGCACCCCTGTTCTGACTTTCTGCACCTCTTGTGCCAGTTTCTGCAACTCTCTTACTTCTATTGGAACTTCTCTCGCCTCTTTCTGTACTCAAATTGGAAGTGCAAGCTGTCAAGTTGAAAGGTCTGCGTGCTCTCATGACTGAGGTATATGTCTACTTGTATATGTATTCTTATATGTGTTATGTATCTGAAGGTGGTAGCTTAAAAAACGGGTAACTTCTCCTATAGGTTGTCAAATCTTCTCAGTTCTCCTCTGTCAATCGATTGCACAGGCTGACATGTCTTATGTATATATGTGCTATAGAGCCGATCAATCATACTATTGAATACCCATGTGCCCTGTATTGTGAGCAGAAAGAAATGCATACACCTTTTTGTACACAAATTTACAAAGTATGCTTTTTGAAAAACAGTATTTGTATGTTTATTTTCATTTAAAATTTCACTAGGTAAAAACATAGACACGCATGCATACATTCACAAACTTGGTCAGACTTACAACAGTGATATGCTTAGGATTGCTGTTTTATATTTGGCGGTCCTAACATTCTGAGCAGTTGATTAATATTGAACCTTCAAGGGAAAAGTGAGGTTTAGGAAATCTTGGGAGACAGACTAGTGATTAAGGGGCATATGTAGGTAATTCACATTTTGCGATTCTCAAATAGCGATTTTTAAGGAATCGCTATTTGAGAATTGCAAAATGGAATGTAGGTAAAAAATCGCAGTATTTTTGCGAATCTCTAAATTTCGCTAATTGCCATTAACAAAATTAAGGAATGAATGGGGATATATTCTAAAATTGCGATTTTCTATGAGAAAATCGCTATTTGAGAATCGCAATTCCAAGGGTGCCAGGGTGTCCAAAGGACACCTGTTGCACCCCTGGAATGTGCCTATAAGTACATGTGGCACACATACATGCCCTAAGGGCATGTCTGTGCGCCACATGGCACTTTGAATTTTGAAAAAAAAATGCATTTTGACAGGAAATTGCAAAATACCATCTACTTGAAGTAGGTGGTATTTTGCGATTCCTTAAGCCAAAATCGCAATTTTAAAGGCACCCCTACATAGCATTTAAGTAATCACAAAATTGCGATTGCTTAATGCTTGAGCAAAATAAGGAATCGCAATTTTTGCTATTCCTTATTTTGCTTAGTGGCACCTACATACCAAAAGGCCGTTTGCGATTCGCAAACGCCGGAATACGCCTACCTACATATGCCCTTAGGCTACTTCATATGAGTCTGTTGTAAGGTACAGTAAAATTAGGCCTCTTTCTGCACCTCTGTTGGCTCTTTCTGCACATCTCTTGCTACTTTCTGCGCCTTTCTTCCTCTTTTTGCACCTCTCTTGTCTCTTCCTGTAATTTTCTTGCTTCTTTATGCACCTTTTTTCCTCTTTTTGCACATGTCCTACCTATGCAGGCTTAGTTAGAAACTAGCATTTAGAAAACCTTAGAAATTCACTGAATAAAACAGAGGTTTCAAGGAAGTTATAGTTAGGGATTAGCCTTTAAAAAACTGTCCAAATTCACTGAAAAAAACACAGGTTTCAGGGACGTTATAGATAGGGATTAACATTTAAAAAACCTTATAAAGTCACTGAAAAAAAACACATTTCAGGGACATTATAATTAGGAATTAGTGTTTAAAAAAACCTTAGAAAGTCATTGAAAAAAACCATAGGTGTATAGTTAGGCTGACATTTTACTTGTACAAAACCAGAATAAATCATTGTTATAGTTAGCTACTAACGCCCCTGCAATGCACTGTTGTTGACTTCACATAATACATCACTCATGACAAGGTCAGTGACTACCAATCTCAACACCATAGACACACCAATACTAGTTAGTACATACCACCTTACTGAGGTCTACATACACATCCACTCACTAACCCATACACTTACTCATTCACGCAATCACTCATCTATACAGCCGCTGAGATATGCTATCATATACCCATACAGACACTCACACACCGCCAGTCACCCATTGAGTTACTCACACACCTACTCAGTCATGCAAACAATCAATCATATTGCAGCATACTCACCTATACAGTCATACACACACCACCTCACGTATCTATACAGATACTAACATATAGTTACTCTCATATACAATCATTCACACAAATACACCCTTGCCCACAGAGCCACTCTCACAATCAGTCACTCTCACATATAGTCACTTATATACTCCAACACTCACATACACTGCCTTTCACATATTTAGTTGCTCATACATATACCACTGAGACATCCACTCAGTCACTGACAAAGCCCTACGTATACTCACTCACGTATACTGCCTCTCGCAGATACACTCATTAACCCATACAGCCCTATACACATGCACTAATGAAGCCACACACTCACTGAAACACCTACTCACACATCCATGCTGACACCCCACCCACCTACCTACACACACACTCATACACCCATAGAGGTGCTCAGACGATCAATCATTAACCCATATACACACTCATGTAGCTACTACGCACGTATGCTGCCACTTACAAACCAAATGAGAGACTGATACAGACATTCACACAGATTAGTAAATCTTTTATGCATTCACTAAAACACGCTTAATCACTCACTTATACAGTCAGTCACGTACCTACTAAATCATCCATTCTGTCATACACCCACTCAATCTTCAATAAACCTTGGTGTATATATACATAACATTCGTAAACTATTTAGAAATGCTCAGTCACTGGATGATGTCATCAGTGATGTCATTTGAGATGCCATCAGTGATCTCATCAGTGATGTCAGTGACCATGTAATGAGTATTGTACTATGTGACGTCATCAGCAGTGCATTGCGGGGGCTGAGCTAACTATAACAGCTGACTTTCTCTGGTTTTGTACAAGTGAAATGTCGGCCTAATTATAATGTCCCTGAAACCTATGTTTTTTTCAATTAATTTCGAAGGTTTTTTAAATGCTAGTCCCTAACTATAACATCCCTGAAACTTGTATTTTGTTCGGTGAATTTCTAAGTTTTTTTTAAATGCTAATCCCTAACTTTAACGTTCCTGAAATCTGTGGGTTTTTCAGTGAATTTCTAAGGTTTTTTAAATGCTAATCCCTAACTATAACTTCCTTGAAATTTCTGGTATTTTCAGAACTTCTCACGGGAAATGTTTGTAAAATACCAGTCTCATTACAGAAAGTAATTATTTTCAGTCACTTACTAAATATTTGCAAACTTTAGCTTACTTCTTTGGGTATACTTGGACTATCTTGAGTATAATAATCGTTACCTGAGATGTGCTTCGGAAAGTGATAGAAGAGCTTATAAACATCACAGGACAATGCTAGACAATAATCTCTCCTTACTTCTGAATGCTCATCTTTATTACGATAGATGCTGATGGCAGTCACCACTTTGATCTCAGAAATATGAGCCTTCCTATAATACTAATCACTGTCAGAAACAGTTTGTAAGTTGAAGATATGGATATGAAGAACACGCTTGTCACTGACTGAAAAGTCAGTGTTAATCCTCTGAGGACATGAGCATGAACGTAACACTGGCTGCTGATGGAAAAATACCACTTAGCCTTCCTGAAAACATGCATAACTCCAAAACTCTGTTCACTAGGACAGTGTTTCCCAAACTGTGGTCCGCGGACCCCTAGGGGTCCGTGACACATTCCCAGGGGGTCCGCAGGCAGCAGTTTTAAAAGCACTGCAAATGTTCCAAGTATAATTAGAAGTTTTCGAGCATCAATAAAAGTGTCAAGACCAAGATAACACCAGTGATTAATGTTCCTGCTGGAGAGAGAGGAGTTTTGTCCAGTTGCAACTTGACTTATTTAATGTAGCTCAGAGGGTTAATATGCCTGCTGCAAAGAAAGTGTGCCTGTATTTATTTTTTTAATTGTGTTTGATCTGCATAGGTCAATGGCTTACTGCTTTTGTCAAAGAGATTCTTTAGTTACTGTGCAGTTTATAAGTGACAATTGTGATCTAGCACAGAGATGTATAAACTAGCATCAAAAAGATGTTTGCAAACTGCATGGTACAAGATAGTAACTTAAGTTTCTTCCCAGTCTTTCATTATCCTGATGCTGCTAAAAAGGTTTATTTGAATGGAAATAAAGTTTCATTGTTAAAGTCAATGCTAAACACTGTGTTATGCCTACCAGTATGAATGATGTGAATCCTACAACTAGTAGTCACCTTTGCCTTATTACATGTATGTTTCATTGTCTCTATGGGGCAGATTTACAAGGAAAGTGACTGAGTGCTGCAAGCCATTTGCCTGTGCTGCACTTAGTCACTTTTAAAGCACAGGGATGCAACATATTTACCATAGTATGTTGCATCTCAGTTCTCTCCCTGCGCTGGAGCACAAACTGCTGCCATGCGCCGGCACAGGCACCCTTGTACCATGGTGCAAGGATGCCTGCGTTGTGGGGAGATTGTTTATGTTCGGGTAGGATTCCCTTTCTGCACATAAACAATCACTAGAGGGGATTTCATCTTCCTAAACAAAGAGGAGGAATTAATAAATTTCTTCTTGTTGCACCTCCTTACGTCTCCCTTGGGGAGGTGCAGCATTCGGACGCATTTCCAGATTCATGATTTCTCGTAAATCTGGAAATGTGTCGGGTTTCATGGGTGTTGCTTGGGAACACTCACAGCAAAACCCATGAAACGCACCTTTCACGCAAAGTCCTGTGTGCAAAGGGGCCATATTTATAAGAACAGGAAAAGTCACGCAGGGTGGCTTTTCCTGTTCTTATAAATATGGGGCACTAAAATGCGCCGCCGGAGCGTCACTTTTGTGACGCACCAGTTGCGCATGGGTCTTGTAAATCTGCCCTATATGTGTGTGTGTTGTAAAGTGCTCTGACATCCTACAATGGTATGAGAGATGCTATAAAACAAATGTAATACATGTGACAGAGTGACTATGGAGAGACGAGAGGCACTGTTGGAGTGTGATAAAAGGAAATCACTGAAGAACCCGAACAAAGATTATCGTTTCCTGGTGCATAGTAAAGTCATCATTTATTATTCTTTTAAAGCTAATACAATTCAATATGTAATGATAAAATGGGTTATAGAATGCACTATTTTTTCCTAAATTGTCGTGGGGGAGAGCCTCCCAAAGTCCCCTTTGTAGTGGTTCGACTCACTCACTGCACTTGGTGTGCACCCTGTGGGGACGGGTCTGAAAACATTTGCTAGGGCTGCTTTGGGTTTCCAGACTGGCCCTGGCAGGAGCAGGAGCCTTGTAGTGTGAAATATAACCAACCATTTAAAAGTTAGTCATGGAGATGCAGCACCAACCTTCCCAATAAAGTTTTTAGTTTTTTGCAGATTCTTTCAATATAAAATACTAAAATCCTTAGTAATTTGACTATTTGTTTTGTGTTCACACCTGTGTTAATTTTTTTCGGATTAATGTTTAAAATTTAAATTATACAGATTGCTAGGGGGTCCCCGGCTTCCAGTGCTGACTCAATGGGGGTCCTCAGGAGCCAAAACTTTGGGAACCACTGCACTAGGACATTCACATTATAAATATCTCAGACCTCTGACTAGAAATGCTGCCAAATTTAATTCTGGGAAGCGCAAATACGAGACACTACATCACGGTCTCAAAAACAGTGGAAGTGTGCAGCACAAAACCCGTAAATGTGCATTGACTCGAAGAACGTTCTTGTGAAAAGTAAAGACCAGACCGTGTTTTGTCATTGACGTTTGTATCCACCATTTTGGTTTTACCCCCAAAATGCCACAAAATTATGTTTCATTTCAATTTCTAAAATGGACACAGTGTCTTCCAAAGAGGATTTTTTTGTAGAGGGATTTTCTGAACTCTTAATTGACCTTGTAGATTTTAGCTCATAGCAAGGTATGACACCCCTGAGAGCAGGTGCCAGTGATTTGTTGAAAAGCAACCAAATCTCAGTGATGAAGAGCCCAAACTTCATGATTTCTTTTTTTCTTCAAGGGAGAAATTCAGGCTGAAGCTAGTCAAAGGTCAAGGTCCTGGCAGCCACCTCTTGGGGATCAGGATCTCACTACAGCAGAGGCAAGCAGGGCTCCCACAGGTCCATTTTCAGATTCAGGAAGATCCAGTGCACAGGTCAGCTGGACAATCGGAGGGAGGCCTCAGGAGTTCAAACAGGAGGCCAATCAACTAACCCATGGTGCCACTCAGGTTAGCATTAAATGAAGGTAAGCAAGTCCAGTATTCCTTCTCAAACAGCAAAGCAGCCTCCAAGCACCAGGGAAGTCCTTCTTCGGTAATTTCCAAAGGTCCAGGAGTGCTCTAATAAATGGCTCTGGAGGTTCAATATGTAAACCTGGTGTCAGTCTTTGCGTGGAGGTACTCCCTATCCTATCTCCACATCTGGTTCTGGAAAGCTCTTCCACTCTTCTGTCAAGGCTCTACACTGTCTGGGGTGACAAAAGACAGGCAGGCCTGGTGTCAGATTCCTTTGTAGGTGCAGGAGGCAAAGCTCTTTGAAGTATAAGTAAGGCTGGATACACTCCAACCATGGCAGTTTTTTCATGAAAAGACAACATAACATTTTCAATAAAGGAAATAGTCAACATACAAAATAAATGCTGGACTTGTTTGTTGGTGCACCATCCTATAGTTTACTTTAATGTATCTTTTTTTAGCAGTGGTATAAAGAAACTACTGATAACTTAGATGCAGTGCTCCATTATTTAATTGCAAGGAACTGTATGGGAGGTGCAGTTCCGGGAGTCTGTTATGTCAAAGTGAATTCTCCCATTTTGCTCCGGGGCAGTCACCTATCTCTGGATTTCCTTCAGCCACCGGGGACATGCAAGGCATCTGCCCACCTACACAGTCGTTCTAATTGCAGGGCCAGACTGAGTCCTTTCCTATGTCATTAAATAGGCTTGTTTGTGCTTCAGTCACTTTCATACACAATTCTTCGATTGGCAATGTGGATTCCTGGTCATAAACTACAGAATAAGTTAGAAGTGTTTCTTCTTTCAATTGTCTACCTAAGTCAGCCTTTGAATACAGTGATGTTTCTCAGGTAGCACTTTTGCCGTCTCCTACCTGGAGTACCCTCAACACAGGCACAATGAGGTAAGATGTTTCTGAGCTCAACTGACAGAGTAATCTGGGACAGACAAAATGGCAACCTTACATTATTTACATTGACCTCTCCAAAATGGTCATCCTGAAAAGATTATAAAACTAAGCATGCAGACTGCATTTTAACCTATGTAAGCAGCCCCAAAATATATCCAAGGCACGCTACGTGTGATCAAGCAGGTTAACCATGGAGGAAATTCTCTGTGGAATGCCCTCAGCCCTTCCCAGATGACATCAAAACCCATTCACTTTTTCTTTAGAAATCTCATAAAAATATTCATATTCACTTTCTTAATGGACGTTCCAATCTCCCAGGGGTCATGATCATAGAACATCAGCTATGCGTTCCAAGCTGTCTGATTTTAAGCTTTATTCCTCCAAAATTCAGTCAACCTTGATTGCGTTACTATCCTATTTTGCACTGTGAAGTAACATAAACCTAGTACACAATAAAACTCCTAAATAAATAAATTAATAAACAATGTTCCCGAGCAAGACTTTGGGTCAGATGTACAATATCCATTTCCTAACCAGAAATGTGCAATATGCACACAAACATTTGCCAATGTGAATTCAATTTGTAATGCCACCTATGTACTAATGGGTTGCATCACAAATTGTCCATTCACTGGAGGTAACGAAATGCAGTGCTTATTAATATTAATTAGCTGGTCTCAATTTGTGATCCCTGGAGATCAACTGTCAAAGCAGAGATGGAGCAGTCAAGAACAAAAAGAAAGATTGCAGTCCTTCAGACTGGAAATGTTATTATCCTTGCTCATCCTGAGTCTATTAGTTGCCTAAGAAGCAATTTCTCCCCATAACAAGCATATTATATTGATAAGCATATGGGTAAATTACCAGACTGAAAACTTATAGGTATTCGCAAAGCTTTATCACATAGAGGACTTCAGCAGACACTGGACATAGAGTAGATACGCGGAGAAAAATATCTGTAAGTACTCAGACCCCTTAACACACTCAGGAGACCCCGCGGATATTGGGGGAAAATGGTAGACACTTTAGGGGAAATAGCTTTTTGCACCCCAGTGTTCCTAATATAATATTAGATAGAAATATCCTCTGCATGGCGAACCCCTGCCCTAAGTAACCTACTGCATGTGGAACTGATATTCTAACTTTTATTTTGGTCCTGGGGTTATGCTAATTTAATGTGTGATCAGAGGCCTGCACCAGTCCATCATAATGCAAGGACCTGTTCTGTGAAATGGAGGAGTGCACCAAGCCATAGAGACAGTAGATTAGTCTCCGTGTCCTAGATGTATTATTTATGTTGGTGATGGCCGCATGTTGTGTTTTGTGATTTATAGTTTGACAAGGCATTTTTCTCTGTGTCAATTACATCATAGTCCCTCTGGTGTAAAATTCTGATTTTACGTGAAACCCAGAACCTTCTAATGACATCTCATGTGCAAGTCAAGAGAGTGTGTGTTTCTGTGTGTGTGTGTGCAGTGAGAATGTGATGCATGTATGCTAATAGGACTCAGTATGTGTGAATCTGCGAACTGAAGCCAGCGGGATCCACCTTAGAAGCTCCTGGTTTGGCATGGCACAGGAGGAAGGATACAATAGAATACTACCTGCCTTCCTTTGGCTGGATGGTGGAGATCCAGACTCTAAATGCAGAAAGAATGGAGGCAGGGCTACCCTTAGAAATTCTGAGAGAGCCATGTTAGCAAATGGGTGCTGAATAGATCTTTCTGAGTACTGCCAATTGGTTGATGGTAGGGGTGAGGGGTAAAACTGCAGTTCTGCTGTTCAAGGTGAAGACATTTCTAGATCAGATCTGCTGTTATGTCTATCTCTGATTACTTCTTCAGGAAGACTGATGACAGCCAGGTACAGGGAGCTCACGGTTTATTATGGCCTTGATTTTGGTATTTCTTACTTAGAGTCATCACTACCTACTAGGCATATTTACAATAAAGACTGTGTCTGAAGAGCAGTCTGGAAAAAGTATTTAAAAAGGAACTAACCCAAGCATGTTCTGAAGCATAAGACTATGAATACACATCCCTAGTCTGGAAAATGAGTAGACAAGTGAGAGGTAAATAAACCCACTTTCTTCCAGCTCCAGGTTATTTTTGACAAAGGAAGGGATTGCTTTGGAGAGTATTATTTGCATGAGATTTTTGATACCTATCCTGAGAGGAAGGGGTTTCTCCCAGGTTAGACTAGCGCTAGTTTTTCTACAGTCTTTGTGAAACCCTGGTGCTATTTTTAACATTGCATCTTTTCTTGTAGCGGCAGTGAGGATTAAGAATAAGAGAAATTTGATGATGATTTTATCTTAAGTAATTGTTTAAGGTCTACTGCCATTTTTATTAGGACAAGGGGTCTGACTAGGAGATAGTGTTTTTATCTAAATGAATTAAAATATCGTCTATGTATTTTAATTGTTATGTTTAATGATCTGTAATATTGCTTATGTTTGTGTTTTGTTTTTGTACTTTTATGATTTTAATTAATCAAATAAAGTGGATTGACTGCCTGACTGGCTTTGGAGAGTACAAAGAAGGACTGCTGTGTAACCAAGGCTGGTGTCTACCAGTAATGTTAAATCCAACTTTATCAGTACAAAGGTTCTATCATTACCATTTCAAATATATAAAAGATGACACAGCTTCTGCTTTCTAATCAGGATTTACAGCTTAAATGTGTATCATCGAATTGCCAATGACTATGAGAGGAGGAGGCTCAGTAGTGAAAATTAATGTGAGTGTTTTTCTCCAGCAGGATATGCAAAACTTAAAAGTACATGTCCTACCCTTTAGCTACACAGCACCCGGCACCATTGGCTACCTAGGGCATACTTTAGAGGTGCCTTATGTGTAATAAAAGGGGAGTTTAAGGCTTGGTAAAGGGTTGTAAATTCCAAGTGGAAGTGGCAGTAAAGATGCACACATGGGCTCTGCAGTGGCAGGCCTGAGACATGTTTGAAGGGCTACTTGTGTGGTTTGCACTATCAGTGCTGCAGGCCCACTAGTTGCATTTAATTTGCTGGCCCATGGTATATGGTATTCCACTTTACAACGGACTTACAAGTAAATTAAATATGCCAATTTTGTGTACACCAATGTTACCATGTTTAGGGGAGAAGCACATGGACTTTAGCACTAGTCAGTGGTGGTAAAAGTGCTCAGAGTCCTAAGGCCAACAAAAAGAAACAACAAAAAGAGGAGGCAAGCAGGCAAAACATTTGGGGGAGGACAACCTTTAAGGATGACAGGTCTAACACAAAGTCACTCTTTCATCAAATTATTGTGGGCTGACATTTCTGGATTTCTTAATTGATATGGGGAAACTCTGTGTGGGGATAGAGCTAAATAGGAACTTAGAACACATTTTGACCTTATATCAATGTTGGCAACATGAAATACAAACAACTAGTCAGGATGGGACCACTGATAACATATGCACTAGAAGGAACATATTGCAGAAACCATGGGAACAGCTGTATTTCATCATATAACTCCTAGCGTAGGAGTGAGCTATCAAATATCATGGAACCTCAGTTCCAGAATCAGCAATTGTCTGAAAGTGTCACAAATAATGGAAATGGAAAACTGATTATAACAAGTCGACTCAGGGGAGCACCAAGGTGATTTTTACAGTCAGTGTATAGAAAAGGGGGAATGTTTCACTTGCATATGCGTCAAAATCTTTCATCTCACATGAAGCCTTATATCCCTTCCTTAACCTCTGGTTGAGATGGACTCAAAGCATTCTTTTGGGAGAGGCATTCATGCCACACTGTTGAATTTCTCTAGCCCAACTGGATTTATACATCAACTGTTGACTTTTCCAGATGATGATGGAGACCATGGCTCCTTTTACAGTGTGATGCACTTCTAATCACTGTATGATCCCATCTGGCTGGTGATCAAGGATCCGGATGTATCAGTCACTTTCCAAGGGTTGATTTCAAAACACAGATTGAACTTGCAAATGCTTATCTTTGTTGACCATTACTTTATCCCCATATGTACTGTCTAGGATCCTTAATTTTATTGACAAATTGTTAACCAAGGAATAATTAGATGGTTGGTGGAAGTATGATGGGTGAGTCACCAAACCACTGGAGGGATGCAGACCCAGCGTTGCCTACCAACCAGCAGCATGAACACCTTATCTTGAGTTTTCTGTACATTAGTAGGCATTTTCGGTGAAAGTGCTTCTATCAAGCCGGCAGGAGCTCTTTTGCTGAAAACTGATGCCAAATCGGCTACCATATTATGGTCACCATTGGGACTATTTTTTTCTGCAAGATAGGAAACAAATTTTCATGATGCACTGGGAGATTTCTCTCTGCATGCTGGGGAAATTTCTGCTCAAGAACGCCTAAGCTGGAGAGCCCAGTCAGGGCAATTTTATGTCTTAAAGCCCATTCTAAATAGGGCAGGTTTTCTAATGCATAAAAACAGCCGTCTTGAGATGAATTATCTGCCACTCAGGTTTTAACTAGTGAAAACAATGGCAGCTCCACCTTCGGAAAGTATGTCGTTTACCAGCATCTAAATAAGGTGTGGGGTGAGTTTATCTGGGACAATCAGCCACCAATATTCATTGGCTCTTCCACTTAGCCAGAATTAAAATAAGTGAGTAAATTACTTACTTAGAGGGAGGCATCTAACTTATTGTCCTTGCCTAGAAATGAAAAGTATAAGTCCACTACGTAAATTCACAAAAATAATCTTTGGGAAAAAATATTAAAAAACAAGAAAAAGTATGTCAACAATACACACATTTCAAATGTGTCTCTATTGTAACCTCATTAAAACATATATTGAGTAAGTTATGATATATTATCAAAATACATTTTGTACAGGTATATCAAAGGCTAATGTAAGAAGCAAAGGTAGAGTTTGCACACATTCTCAATTTTTTCAGTCCCGTGACCTCATCAAACCTTTATATATTCACTTTCTTTTGCACTAAGATCACAATCAGACCTATGATCTCAGCTCACATCTATACATATTTTAACTAGCAGCGAACACAAATATAAGAGAAAATATTAATTCAGGTCTAGAAATTGTTTTATTAAACATGGTTTGAGATTTGGATTATAAATCAATGATGGTGCCCTGTTCCAAATGTTGCAAAGGCAGGGCCCTCAAGTGTACATAAAAAAGAATAAGGTTATAATATTTGCAGATCAAAGAAAGAAAGAACAAAAAGTTCAGAGAAAGGAGTTTCTGTAGGAGATATCAGGTGTGGTAGCCTACTGAGTATAGAATTCTCAGTACTTTCTGTCATTTTGAAATGCAGAACAGAGATTTAGTGTTGCAACAGATGCACAGGTTCAACCAGCAACTCTTATTTTCATCATTAAATTAAGAAGTCCTTAAAGAGTATTTGAAATAGCACAGTGTCTCAATAAACAGTGAAGTATACAGTACAATTCTAGGAGACTATGGGCCAGATGTAGGTGTCCAAATACCGGTCAGAAACGGCCGAAAATACCGATTTTCGGCCGTTTCCGACCGGTGTTTGGACATTGGCATGTAGGGGTTGCAAAATCATACAGATTCGGTAATTTTACCGAATCGGTAATTTTACAGATTCGGTAAAATTACTGATCGGTAAAATTACCGAATTTGTAATTTCTTATGTAGGTAGCACTTTAAGCAGTGCTATAGGGCCTTTAGAATTCGTTATTTACCACCTAATACCATTGGGTGGTAAATAACGAATTCCTGTGTACATGCACATCTGTGCATGCACACCTGTACCATGTGGCACACATACATGCCCTAAGGGCATGTATGTGTGTCACATGGCACACAAGCCAGAAACAGGGGTGTAACAGGGTGTCAAAGTGACACCCTGTCCCCCTTGGCAATTCGGTATTTTTACCGAATCGATAAATACCGAATCCTACCAATGCGGTAAAAATTACCGAATTTTTACCTACATCTTATTTACCGATTCATAAATACCGAATCGGTAAAATTCGGTATTTATGAATCGGTAAATAAGATTTACCTACATCTAGCCCCATATTACCAATTCTTTTTAAGAATGTGACATATAATCAGGAACCCTAACTAAAATGTACTGGACATTGTCTGCATTTTATGCTGTACCTTCAGCTTATACCAAAATCAATTCATACAATACTTATATGTGAACGTTCCACATCTCAAGGTGATACAGTCTGGCTACAGTGGAAGTGGACAGAAGGTGATGAGGACCATGGAACCTTTAGAAGCGTGACATATTGCAGGTCAATCTCAGTTCTCCCTTTCATGTGGTGAACATGATCCGAGATATATCTCTTATATTGGATTCATATGGCATAACACACTTGCCTCTTGGTTGCCTGTTCTTAGCCATAATCATATCTCTTTTCAGTACTCATATGGCACAAGCTCCCCATCTTAGTGCTTGCAACATCATGTTACAGTTACCTCTTTCATTCAATTCACTCAGTATTGTCATGGGGATGAGCCTTGCATTCACACTGTGTTAAGTTAGCATGAGCTTATTAGAAGTTTAAACGCCATTTTTCCTTTCTGCTGCTTTTGCACACGGCACACATTATTATAAATGTTTAGAGTCTAGCGGACTGTTTTGCTTCACACGAGAATAATATGTTTTTCTATACTAGCAGGCTTGCTTGGTAAGCTTTGTCTGAACAGTGAGTGCCGAGGCCTTCAAGGTTATTTCAACACAGTGGTTGTTGTTTGGTCTGATCAGCGCACATTCTAGACATAACATATATGCAGCTGTGGCCACCTCTGATTTTGGCGTGTTTAATAATGCTCTGCGCAGGCATGCTCATACACTTGGAGAACATTTGAATGCAGAGAGCTGCTGTAGAAAATGGTGTGATCCATCTCTACTAGGACCAGAGGTATGGGGCTGCCCCTGTAAACCCAAGAGACCTTCTGTAGATATAAAATAACCTACTAGTAAGGGATGGTGATTTCTAGGTGTAATCTAGCCTTTTTTCATTTAGCATTTTAACATGCTTTCTCCCTTTGTACTTTATGGAATAGTAACTATGCTGATAATCTTGTTGCTTATAATATGTCTGCTTGTATTAGCTAAGATACTGCGCCTGAGAACAGGGCATTAGAAATAAATATTTCAAACTTGCACGTGTCTTCATTTACTCCCCGTTTTGGACAGGTATGAGAGTAAAACGAAATAGTGTTCATGTGTTCCACATTGCCTGAGGTATTCTAAGTTCCATGTTCTGGGTTGTCTAATCATTGGGGGTATGGAAGGACCAATGAGACACTGATTGCTAGTCTGGAGGGAGATTTTGGCTACTAAGGTGAGTTTTGGTACACCCTAATTCACTGAGGTTCCAAGTCTCTATGCACAGTTTTGTGTATGAGCAGAATCCCTGCTACATGGCGCCCATACGATGGTGGTCTTATTACATGACGCTTGAGTAGCACTTCTATCAGTCCTTAACCCCTTCACTATTGTTTCCGGATAAAAGTAGTATTGGACAAACTTACTTATAGTTACATAGGTCTTTTAAAGCTTGAATATTTTCAAACAGCTTCCTTTTGAATTACTACCCGGTTGTGCTGCATTGTTCTACATTGTACCTTACATTCTCTGTGTCACTATGGCCAACGTTGACATACCGCAGCATAGTCGCATTGCGGTCCGCAATCATTTGCAGGCTTATAACATTGGTTTGGAGGGCATGCCAGTGATTTTGGTAGTGAGTGCTGAGGTTGCTTACCCGTTTGAGATTTTCTACTCTTGGGTGACGTTTCCTGCAGTGGATACGGCTGCGCAGGTTTTTCACACTTACACCCACAAAGCGTACCCAGGGAATACGTCCCTTATAGGACACAGGAGATTCCGATTTCTGCATGGCAGCACCGTGTTTGGTTTGATGTCCCCCTTCCCCAACGTGTAACGGTGATTAGATTGGGTTCTTTGTCTATTCCAGCCGCTTCTTGGCCGGTTTTGCCTGGATTCACCCTGTATCCCCGTGCGGGGCAAGTCCCCGTTGCTGAGTTACGGACCCTATATGACTGTTCTATTAGTGTCATTCGGGCCCTAGCTCAATATATTACCCACAATTTCCAGGACGGGGCCCCTGGTGTTGGGGCCCTTCCAGCTGGACCGAGTGGAATGAAGCTTAGTCCTGTGATGGTCAATGCGGTAATGGGCAAGCATCCCCAAGAGAAGGATGATATGCCTTTTTGGCTTGCCGAGAAGCATTGTTTTCTAATTCGACTCCCGCAGAAAACCACAGGATTCTTACAATTAGTTTACCCAAGGTCTTGGTACCAGAAGCCGGTGACTGTGAGTCATGGGGTAGGATTTTTGCGGCACTGTACATGGGAAGCTTCAGCACTGCGTCAATGGATGTCCTTCCAACGGTCATTAAACGTGTTCAGGACGAACACAGACCGGAGGCTTCGGTTGAATTGGGAATGAGACTCGTGGGCTCATTTGATGTAGTTTCCGATCTGGTCTTATCTAATATAAAAGGAAATGCGGCAAACTTTCAAGTGGCTAATGCCTTACGCTATGTTCCCGATGCCGACAAACCCCGACAGTTACCGAGAATTATTACGGCTGCATATAAAACCATTGGCCGCAATAGTTCAGGTGTCAAGCCCTTTTCTGCTAAAGATAAAAAGCAAACCCAGGGTGTGAAGTCTGAAACAGACGTTCAACCCACAGCTCCAAAGAAAAATTGGAACAGAAATAAAAAACAGGGGAAACAACAACAGAAACAGGAGTCCCGTCCCCATCACCAGTGCCTGCGTCTACTGAGCATGTTTATTATTTGCGCGACCGCACTACGATTAAGTCGCCTGATCAAGTTCAGGTTCCAGATCAACGTTCTCCTCGTTCTTTACAGGACACATCGGACTCATCGACCGGTGGTGGAGGCGGCGGCAGATGTCGGGGTGGCCAGCAGAGTCATGACCAGCCCCGCGCAAAAGTAGGAAAAGGCAAGCAGGACGATTCCTCACAGAAGAGACCCCAGTTTCAGAAAAAGAAAGTTGCCGCTTTAACAGCGAGATATGCCACAGATAGTGAGAACGCAGCTTCGGAATCAGACATGGGCACTGACATTGTTGGACAGCGCGGTGGAGATTACCATAGTGCGAGAGGCCCTGCGTCCACTACTGAAGGTGACAGCGACTGACCAACATGTTTTAGTGGAAACAGTTGATACCAGAGTAGCCCCTCTCTGATAGGCTTTATGAAATTGTCCTTTTAATTGAAGGTGACATTCAACGTACCATAAAAGGGGTATTTTGGGAAAATCTTACAACTACCTATGACTTTTTGTTAGCGGAGGCTGACTGTCCCCCACCTTTTGTTCTCACGGCTCCGAGAGGGGAGGAGGTTTTCCTCCCTAGTTTCACGCACACAGTGTCCAAGGAGCATGAGCTGAATTTTGCGGAAGAGTGAGCTGAGTGCCTTGCGACCGGCTCTGTACCATACGCACTGTGGTTGGGATACATTTTCCCCACACCATGAGATTCCCTTACGGTCTATGCCACAGCCTCAACCTCCATATCCCATCCAGCGTGAAGCTAAAGTTTCGGTCGCAGAGATCCTTGAACAATTAGAATATCAAGGAGTGATTGAAACATGTGTGTCACCGATGAATAACCCACTTTTTACTGTGACCAAGCCTGATAGTTCGTAAAGTTTGGTATTGGATTACCGGCATTTGAACTTGCATTGCCGTACCTGTGCAATACAGAATACCCACGGCTCTGCTCTAGTGGATGGTCTTGTGCGAAAACGGTTTAAAACCACACTTGGCATATCCAACGTTTTTTTTGCCCACAATTTGGATGGTCTAAGTTCCCAATGGACCAGTTTTACCTGTGGTAGCAAACAACGCCAATTTTAAACACCTAGCTATGGGCTATAAGAATAGTCCAGGTGTCATTGCTGTCCGTATCGTCTCTCTCTTGGAGAGAGTTGACCCAGATGCGTGTTCGTATGTGGATGACATCTATCTCACAGACCACGAAATTTGGGTGCATCTGTGTCGCGTTGACCGCATTATTTGTAACTTTGCGGACTTCGGTTACAAATTCAACTTTGCAAGTCTCACATTGCAGAGTACACAGTGTTGTTCCTGGGCTACGAGCTCAACAATGAAGGTAGAGGATTGGCTCCTCACTTCTTGGAGAAATGCACACAGCTGGCGCTCCTACAACACTGAAAAAGCTACAGTCCTTGCTGGGATTTTTGAATTTCGTGCGTACTTACATTCCCGAATATGCCCAGCATATCAAGCCTATTTATGCTTTGATACAACCTACTTTCACCAAATCGTGCTGGCTGCCTGAACATTCAGCCATTTTGCAATCTTTGCAGGCTGATCTTCTAGAATCTTAATTCTTACTGACTCGTGATAACCACACCAACCTGGTGATAAGAATCATCCCTGGGCGGTGGGTTTCACTTACCTTACTTTTAACGAAGGATACACAGTACCTATTGCTAACAAGTCACACTTGTACACTTCAGCTGAAATGCGGTTTTCCACTGTGGAAAAAGTTTTGACAGCAGTGCAAATGGCGATTCTTAAGGAACGTGCACTGTCGCAGGGAAAATGCATGTTGGTTGTTACCCCGTATCCTGCACTATAGGCAGTAACAAAGGCCAGTGTACCAAATTCTAAAGCTTTGCACCCACGGTGGATACAATGGGCAGCATCCTTGACGTCTCCGGATGTCACATTTATAGTTGATGCCTCCTTACAGTCACACGAGTTTTTGCAGTATGAATTTGTTCATCCTGCGCCGTTGACTATGCGACCTTTGGAGGATTTCCATTGTATCATTTACACTGATGGTTCAGCGCAAGTTGTGCATGGATCTAAGCACGCATACGTTTCCGCTTGCGCCATTGTGGTAGGTACCATGATGAATGATGAATTCAAGTCCAACGTAGTGCACACGCAGACTTTAGGGGACTGTACCTAACAATTGGAAGATCTCCGTGCTGTGATGCTTGCATTGGAGTACGTTGATGCTAGTGTGACGACTCTTATCGTGAGTGATTCTTACTACTGCGTCTTACAATGAGAACCTGTTCTTTTGGATTCAGAATGATTTTTGTGACTCCAAAGGTAGCACAATAAAACATGAAATGATCTGGGTCCGAGTGGCTGAGCTTAAGGAGCAGTTCACTCGTTTATGTAATTCACACTCTCGGTCATCAGCGCGTGGGAGTTCACGCTGTTGGCAATTCTTTGGCCGACGAGGTCGCAAAATGAGCAGTATCGACATATTTGGTTGCAGCAGTGACACGTTCCAAGAGTACAATTGATGATGACATCTGGGCAGCTGTAGCTGCGACTGAGAAGGGAAGTAAATTTCCTTAAGGGTTCCCTTCAAAGTATTCATACCACTTAAGTCCTGATAAAGTTCCTTATGTGAAAATACCAGACGTTGGTGAAAGGTTAATTCCCAACGCGGACCACAGGTCCACACTGATTACGGCTGCCCATGAAGGTGTTGTGTCTGCGTATGCGGGCGTTTCGGCTACTGTATCTCAGTTACAACAACGTTTCTGGTGGCGGGGACTGTACAAACAGATGCGTGATCATGTCCTTCAATGTGACATTTGCCAGCAGATTAAACCTTCAACTGCTGCGCGACCGCCCCAGACACAGTTGTACATTTCTAATAAACCACTTGGTTGTGTTGATTTAGATCACTGCAGTCCTTTTTCTGCTGATATTGCATATAAGAACATCTTAGTTGTAGTTGATTCATGTACACGCTTTGTGTGGGTGTGGCCACACCGCAGCGCTGATTCGCGAACTGTCATAAGAGACTTGCGTGTCTTTGTAGGGATTTTTGCCTGTGGCACCTTCCATTCGGATCAGGGTCCTGCTTTTGCCTCTAAGGCGTATAAGGATGCCATGACTTTGTTGGGGGTCCAAGTCAAGTTTTCGTCTCCATACAGACCTGAGGGTAATAGTGTTGTGGAACGAATGAACCGAGATTTAAAGCAGTCTTTGACAGCTAGAGTTATAGGCACTGGCAGGAACTGGCTGTCCCACCTCAATAGCGTGCAGCGTGCCCTTAGTAATCTCGCTAGAAGGTCTATGGGTGGGCGGACCCCATATGAAATGCTATTTGGTATCAAGATGTTTGTCCCGGACCTTGACGGTCTAGACCAGGCGGCAATTGCTGCCTCCTTTGATGTAGATGAACATTGCAATATTTTACAGGATCTACAAAAGATGAGAGACAGTCTTGCAAAGGAACACTTGCCCTCCACATCTGAGGCTGCGTTGCATATTTCGGTAGTTGGCTGGCTACCCCAAGTTGGAGAACTGGTTCGAGAGAAGATGGAAAACAAGAAGGAATTTTGTCCCTCAAATCGAGCTCCGGTTCCAGTGCTTGGCTTGAAGGGCACAAGAACAGTCATTTTACCACCACTTCCAGGTTGTAAAGATAAAAGGTATATCTCCATTGAAAATGTCAAAGTACACAGAGTGGCCGATTCTTCTTAGTATGACTCCGGCAGTCTCATGTCCATCGATTTTGCGAAATTCTGTTTTGGACCCGGCTCCTAACCCCAGGCCTGATGTTGCCCTCGAGATGCCTGCAGTATCAAGTCCTTTATTGAGTTCACTACCTGGTGCTCACCTTGATGAGACTGAATATACTTACCCCACTGACTTATCGATGCCGGATTTGCAAACTTGTTTGGCTACAGAATCCAGATTTTCATTTGACACTAACTCTCACACGTCGAAGACCCCTTCCAAGATTTCTGTTATTGCAACACTGTTTAAAAAATAATTTTGATTCCTCCTTGTACCTACATTTGGTTGGTGCTTTTTTCGATTTACTTGTTCATGTCTATTTGATTTCTGGTGTATTTTTTCTGCCTTGTCAACGGACACTATGTTGAAGAAAAAAAACATGCATTCGACATATTAATGGAACATTGGCTCCCCATTCCTCATCACACAGATTGAAGAGGGGCCTGGCTTTTGTTAATATCACTGCTTGGCCGGTCTTAAATGGGATTGTGTGGGATGCAATTAGATTTGAAATCCATGGGCCCACAGAGGTTATAAATGTCCCGAATGTCGTAAGAGTTTCTATGGGGGATGTAATTAAACAAAATATACGTTCTGATGATTGGGATGTTCAGGCCGTAGAAGCTTTGTTTTCTGATTTGAAATATTATGCTCCCTTTGATGCTGAAGATTTGTATCTAGATTCCGCAAATTATGGTGATTTGTTTTGTTATCAACATTTTGGCAATCACTACCTGCATAAAGCAAATACCAGGAGGAATACTGTTAATTATACACAGTGGGAACATCGTCCCGCTCCTGTACAAGGCAGTTCCACTTCTTTTTTTTAAAGAGGTTCACTTATTTTACTGATTTTAATCAGTCAAATCCAAATGCATTTTATTTTAAAATGACTGAAAAGTCCACTTCTAAGGTTAGTCTTACACACACAAATGTATTGTATTCGAAGTCCTTTTTAGACCAATTGGCTGTTGGAGGCTACAAGCTGTGGAAAGATACTATTGATCTTAAACCTGTTTGGGGGTTCTAAAAGTTGGCAAGTGCAAGGCACTGAGGCTTTGCATAGTGCATGCCTCATCCCGATCCATATGTTGTTTTTGAATTCTACAATTTCAACAACCACTTGCTTTGGATTGGCTACTACTAAAAAATTAAATGCACCTTCATTTCCTGAATTAGAAGAATATTCCGGTTAGGATAATAATACCAAGTTGTCTATCAGGGAATTATAGACCATGTTACTGAATTCTTCCTTTAACATATCCAGTTTGGATCCTAAGGGTTGGTTGCTGTGGCACAAAAGTGCTGATTCTTGCCCGCATCGTTTTCTGGGTTTAGCTCCAGGCTACACATAGGTCAGGGTGGATCCCTGTTTTAAAAGTGGCCACTCTGACACTACCTAGTCAGTAGGCAAATTATGTCAGAGTTTGCTCAAGCATTCCACTTTGGCGTCGGTTAAGATGCATTTATCTAAATTGACTGACGATGTTAATCTAAATGATTTTGTGAAAGGCCCGGCTTCCGGTAGATCTAAAAGATGGATATATGCTATTTACAACGAGGTCTGGAAACTGTCCCAGATTGAGGCGACTTCCCGCATTAGAGCTATAGATCAAGCAAATTTAGAGAAAGTGCTAGCAGTTGTAGATAATAGCATTAACACGCTTTCTTCCCTCATTTACATGTTAGATAATATTGTGTCATCTGTTGTTGATATTGTGAAAGATGAAGTGTCTATTTTGTACCATGGGCAGAATCAATTGCGTTCTATTATACAGTTTGCATGGACCTTACAAACCTTGAAAGCTGGAAAAGTGCCATGGCACTACATGAATACGTCATCATTATTTGCCCCGTTTAATTTGACTGAAAAGCAACGTTTTATGTAAATGAAAGATGCAACTTTTTCTATGTTATACATCAAAAAGTTAGAGCGGTTACCATTTTCTGTGGCTGAGACCAATTTGGCAATGTGGCTTATCCATGGGTTAATAACTCTACCCTTTCCCCTTTTCAAATTCGAAGCCTGTATGCAGTAGTATGCAATTGGCAGATATGAACCTCTGGGCACCGCTTATCTCCATGAAGCTTGGTCGCTACCATTTACCTATAGAAACCTTAGGGAGGGTAAAGAGGTTTACTTGATTGGTGAGGATTCCACTACAACACCAGATCACTCATTAATTTGTAGGAATATCCAATTGCATGGCTCTTGTAACAGAACGAACCAAACTTAGCCTGTAATTTGAAAGGCACACCAGCACCTGCTATTACTGGCAAACGGGAGTTATTTACTTTTAAATAATGAAGATTGTTGTTGGATGGTTGCCGGAATTCCTTACGTGGTTACGGTCAGTGAGCGTGTAGTTTGTTATAAAAATGTAATGTTTCCTCCTCCGCATGGGAAGCTTGATGTTTCCATTTGGCCGACGATTCTGACCTTGAAAGCAGAGTTCAACAAGATGAGCCCTATAAGAGCTCTATTGTCCCAAAAAGAAGTCACCCTCACATCTGCTCGTGAAACGTTTGTCCTTCACGTGGCAAACACCCACACAGAGGTGCATGCTTTATTAAATACTGATTTGCCCTTGCATTTCGGTGAGTTAATTCACACTATCTTTAATGCATCCTCCACCACAGGGCTGGCTCACTTTTTTAAAGTTGTTAGCAGTGGCCTTGTGACTTCTTTTCAAACTATATTTGGTGTGTTCCCGGCATTTTTCCATTCGATTTTTATCAGCCTGTTTGGTGGATTTCCCTTAATGCTAGCTCTGGCCGCAGGCGTACTTCTGTTGTTTTGTTTATTTCAAAATGGATGCACGTCCTGTGTTGCAAGAAGATCTGTCGCGACTGTTGCTGCTCAGCCACTGAATGCTTGAATATTATGGAGCACTGCCTCTTGCTACCTTGAGTGCGGTTTATGGATTATCATTTCGATTTTCCTTTTTCACATGCGTCCAGTCTGTCTTTCATTGCCTGAGTTGCGATTTTGACTGGGACCTGGATTTGTGTCTCTGCAATACGGTGTCTCCCGATGCGGATTATGATCAGTTTATGAGCCCCTTAGTTGCTCATGAATTGCTTTGTTCTGGAGGAGGTATTATGAAATAAATACTTCAAACTTGCACATGTCTTCATTTACTCCCCGTTTTGGACTGGTATGAGAGTATAACGAAAGAGTGTTCAAGTGTTCCAGATTGCCTGAAGTATTCTAAGTTCCATGTTCTGGGTGGTCTTATCATTGGGGGTATGGAAAAACCAATGAGACATTGATTGCTAGTCTGGTAGGGGATTTTGGCTACTAAGGTGAGTTTTGGTACACCCTAATTCACTGAGGTTCCAAGTCTCTATGCACAGTTCTGTGTATGAGCAGAATCCCTGCTACAGTATCAGGTGTCTTTAGTTTCCAGGTCAGAGTGACGGTATCTAACAGCACCAGTGTCAGGAAGCAGCAGGTATATGAAAGAAGTGTCATCTAATGGCCTCTTACAAACTGATACTGCATCATCTATCCACATTGTTTATATTTTTGGTTTGTATTCAGCACATTATTTGAAGTCATCCTAAATGACATCACTAGTGCAATATACAGATCTTTGACATGTATGATTGCAAATTGCCAATCGGTAAGTGAAACATACTCTGATTGTCACACTGTTATTCTATTACATTTGATCAGACTAGTAGCTACTAAAGGCTTTACTTAAGTACATGGGTATCTCAAAGACTCATCAACAGTTACAAGGACATAGCACCTCTCAACCATGGAGTCTATCCCACGGAAATCTACACTTGCTCCCCAATTAAGCTTTAGTTTGAAGTTTTATCATAACCTAATTTTGTTAATGGTTCAAGTCAACCAGTGGTTCCCACAGGTGTTAAGGCGCAACCTGATGAATGCCCCTCAGGAGCAAGTTGTGTTTAGTGGCCTTGAACACAGGATGTATGTTAGCAAGGTCAGCAAGAAAGAGCCCTGCTTTCTTAATGCAGTTTATTTTATGATTGACAATTACCTTGTCAAATCAGATCTCATTGACAGCATGAGGCCAGCTAGGTTCCTAAAGTCCTTCGGCCATTGACTTTGGGAGGAAAACTGCATACTGGTGTGATAGGACGTCTATTTGAATTTCATGGTGCCGGATGGTTTGACTCATATATGGGCGGCAGTAATGTATTTTTTCAATATAAGTCCAATGATTGCTTCTAAATATCATGCTTTGAACATTGCCCTATACTTTTGTTGTCTTTCAGTCTACAGAATACAACTTTAGGAGACTGTGTTTTTCTTCTTCACTTGGAGATTATGTGACATTCTTATAACTTATCTGTAGCACACCCTCAATGCTTTTGAGTACATTTTGTATCACCGACAAGTAATCTGAAGATGCCAAATAAAATCAACCTTCCCTTATGCAATGTGTCTTGCCAATATTCTTGGAGAATTTGTTCATGAATCACAAACATCAGATAAGCTCCAGCAGGAGTTATCTTGAGCTGGCATTTGAGAAAACACAAAGTAGCAATGATGTTATTGAGCACATTTGTTGGGATGCCTTTGCCTTTTAATTGCGGTATTAGGCAGTCTCAATCCATTGCAGCTGAAGACAGGGTCTAGTTGCTTAGCTTTGTGGATGATGACATTAGGGTACACCCAAGGGGTGGGTCTTTTTATTCTCACCATTATGACTGCCTTTTAGGACCACATATCACTTTTATACTTTCGCATGAAGATAGATGGAAAGCACCAGTGTTATATAGCAATGGGTTTGAGAGTAGAGTCAATGTGTAGCTTGACTTGTTTTTTCTTCACTGGTCCACACCTTAGAGGAAATCATTGTGTTGGATGTCACCAGGGTCATCTGCCTACTTTGAATGGACGAACACCACCACACTTTAAACTTCCCCGCAGTACTGCCTAAATGTGCTTCTTGACTGATGTTGAAGAACATGGCTTCTGCATAACTGCTACCCGATTTGATGTTAGTGTAGAACATAAATTATTGCTAAATAGAATTTGGACATTTTAAGCAAAATTGTATATTTTGAAGATGTGATTGAGTTGTGGGTGTATTTCCACTGGCCCAAACTGCCTTTTTGGCATTTTATTGACTGATCTAGTCATGCTTAGGATGAACTTTTGAAGACCTGGAGGCAAAAACTGCAATTGTGAAGATTCCCTTAAGGATAGGACATTCTTCAAATGGGTCACTCAGTTGTTGCACACCACACCACTCTGCACTGATCACCTCCAGGGTGTGTGCAGGGAGGGTAGTACCTAGCAGCTGGATGTGGGGATAGTGAAACACCTTCCATACAAGATGTAGCTCTTCAGCTGTCACCATATCCACATCAATGCTAGACGTATGCAGGGATTTTTGGGAATGAGGTAACAGAATACCAACAATATATAATCACATCTCAGATATCCATGACCACATCAAGCAGACTAAAGTTGCTGACGGGTTCTCTGAATCTGATGAGAAGTACTTCATTCTTTTTGTCCTGGACCAACTTCACCCTTCTCCAGTTGACTCTCCGGACAACAGTGTCAAGGACTGTGTAGTTTAGTCACGGTGGGCCAGAGGTTCACTAACATGATCATCATAATGTCTACTATTGGGCAAAAATTAAAATACAGTACATAAATCATCACCCATGAACTCCATCTTTAGTGACAGTTTCACAGCTGGCTATTGCCCCTTTGCAAAAAGAAACACAGTTTCAAGGCATCGAATGTTATTGTGCCGCTATTGTGGACTGTCTAGTTTGAAATAGCTGGGCATGTGCTCCTTGCCATTATTATCTCATCTGCTGACAAGGTTTCACTGAGTGATGACGTGTTACGCATGCGTTGCCAACTTAGTCAACAGTTATTTTGTTGTTATGCAATTATTTGATACCTGTGGGTCAGCATTGGTACACTGTATGGGATGGCTACCTTGTTCATATGAGGAATTGGATGTGTAAGAAGATACATTACTTTTATTGCCTTTACACTATACTTTTGGGCTGCATGCAAGTTTTTGCACACTTAGCAGTGTGCCAACAACAGAAGATTTGTGAGGCCATCATCCTTATCAGCTTTGAACGCAACAGCTAACAATTGAAGTTAAGATGTATCGGTTCAGTTCATAGAGTCTTTATTTCGATTGTAAAATCATGAAAGACAATCCAGCATAAATGAATCCATTAAAAACACATTAGAATAAATAGTTAAAATGTATACAAACAACCTTAAAACAAGTATTAAACTACAAGTCAAGACTCACTATTGAAAGACCATGATTAGTAGACATTCAATAAATATAATAGAAACACTCAGCAGATCTGGTTTTATGCCATAAAGGAGTTTAAAAAAAGCAATTTACATACCCCAGAGCTGAATTCAGAATAAAAAGACACATCTTTAGGCCCTGAGTTTGTTGGCCCACAACCTCCATGCCCACCCAAGAAATGTAGTGGTAGCAATAACAATGGCCTCCTGGGGGCATGACTGTAGGATCCTCAAGGCTTCACTGGCAGCCCTTGTAACGAGAACAAGACATTAAGGGTTTAAGCCATATCCTCCTCGGGACACTGTAGGCTGAACAAGCAAATAGCATGTGGGAAATAGTTTCAGAGTAGGCCTGACATAATGGGCATAGGTCCAGAGTGGGCCTAAGCCATCTACGTGTGAAGGCTCTTGTGGGTAGGGAACTGACCCTGAACTGGTGATAGAGCTTCCTATCCAGTGGTTTTAAAATAAGATAAGATCCCAGTAGGGCTCCAAAACAGGTACATGCTTGACGGATAGGAAGTCACTGGTCAGGGAAGGACCTATTGTGCTGTAAAAACGTTTCTCTAGGACAAAATTCATGTAAACGACCTTGAACTCCTTTTCAGAGGGAAAGGGAGTCAAGTCAGGATGATCCCACAAGATACCCATAGCAATAAGGGTGTCTCTGATATACTGAAGCCATTTGATCTTTGATATGATCCCTACCCCTCTAAAATCCAAGAGGGCTCTAGCATAAAGATCAAGTTCAGGAGTGGCCCACAGCCTTCTCCAGAGGGTTAAAGGCCTGAATTTAGCTAGGTCCCCAATATGGTGGAAGCACCAAAAAGGGAACCAGAGGGGAAGATTGCGGCAACCCTGTTAAGGCCCTCATAAATTTAATTTGGGCGGTGGCCATACAGGTTAAATCCTCATACCCCCATAATTCAACACCATATAAAATGGCACTGACCACCTTGGTATTATATATCGTAAGTGCAGGGGCAATGGGTTTAGTGTATGACAGCTTGTGTTCTTTGAGTAGGGTTCCAGCAAGCTGAACGTGCTTCAAAACAAGCACGCCAATTTGCGGTTTCCAATGCAATTTTCTATTTAAAGTTATACCCAAATAGGTGATGAACACATCTGTTTGATCTAGGGTGACATCATTCACATAGACCTTACCCCTAACAACTTTTAATTTGTTGAGAACCATAAATTTCGTCTTGTCCATGTTAACCTCCAACTCATGATCTCGGCACAACTCCTCAAAACGTGACAAGGCCACCTGTAACCCAGATTGGGTCTTGGATAATATTAGAGTGTCGTCCGCGAACATGTGTAGGGGGGATTTCATTCCCCCAAGCATAGGAGCATGGGTAGGCCATGTTGTATAACATTGTACTACCCTGTTAATAAATATAGAAAACAAGGTAGGCGCAAGGAGACATCCTTGGTGCACGCCCTTTTCCACTTGAAATTTATCAGTGACCTCTCCGTGTGAGCCCCATCTGACCTGGGCATAATTGGAATCATGGAGCTTGACTAACATCGATAAAAGCTCCAGGGCCATTCCCACTTCAAGAAATGCTCTCCAAATTTTGCAATGTGGGACAAGGTCAAAAGCTGATTTTAAATCAATAAATTCCGCTTAAAGTGTGCCACCACCTACAAGGACTACCCTCCAATATATCATCACAAACCTCAAGACCTGGTCAATTGTACTAGTGCCGGGCTGAAACCCTGCTTGCATGGGTGATAGAATCTTAGCATCCTCTACCCAGGATTGAATCCGGCTTAGGTTTAGTCTGGCAACATTTTTTTGTATACAGTCTAAAAAGCTGATCGGCCTGTAATTTCCTGGCTGCGCTCGGTCCCCCTTTTTGTATACCGGGACTAATACAGCTCCAGACCATGTGGCGGGGATACATGCACCACTAGCCATAGAGTTAGCCAGCAAAGTAATATAAAGCACCCCGTTATCCTAATCATGGATGAATAAATCAGCAGGCATATAATCCGGTCCCGGGGCCCTACCTCTAGGAACAAGAGAAAGAACAGTCTCAACCTCAAAGTTGGTAAATACCGCAGCTGGATTTGGGCTGGGTATCATAATAAAACCATCTAAGTTAGTGTTAGTGATGGAAAACTGAGCCATGAAATGCTCAGCTCACCGATCAGGCGGGACATGATTAATTACTTAGAGGGCGTCCCGTGGCTCCCCCATTTTACCAGCTGCCAAAAGTGGAACAAGTTCTTCTCTTTGCTTGCATGAAGAAGATCATTCCAGCGATCCTCATTCCATTCTTTTTTAGCCTTAAACTGGGTTGCCTTGTAATTAGCCCTAGTCGCCCTCACCTCACTCATATCTTTGGATCTGAAGGCCCAGGACAACTTACGGTAAGCATCTCTGCAGTGTTTGTTATGCCATGAGGCCTTTACCACCCTAGCTTCCACCCTTTTGTTACTTCTTTTAACCAAAACATTTTTTAGGTTAAGAAACAAATCAGAATGCACCTGGGGAGCAATTAAGTCAATGTCCGCCTGCGTAGGGCAGCCTTGAAAAAGGGTGATAGATTGTGCAACCAAGTCCTTTATAACAACAAGATCCCCTTCATTGTCAGCAAGCCTTGGCCATCTAACTCTCCTCAGGTCCTTAGTTAAGGAAATTTCTCCTAAAGGCTCACGAACCTGCTCTGTTTGATGGTTCTCATCCTCTGACAAGGTCTCACTGAGTGATGACGTGTTACGCGTGCATTGCCAACTTAGTCAATAGTTATTTTGTTGTTCTGCAATTATTTGGGTCCACATTGGTGCACTGCATGGGATGGATACCCTGTTCATGTGAGAAATTGGATGTGCAAGAATATACCTTACTTTTATTGCCTTTGCGCTATACTTTTGGGCTGCATGCAAGTTTTTGCACACTTAGCAATGTGCCAACAACAGAAGATTTCTGAGGCCATCATCCGTATCAGCTTTGAACACAACAGCTAACAATTGAAGGTAAGATGTATCCATACATGTTTATGGAAAGACCCCCTTCCTACCATCAACAGAGGGACAACATGTGTCAATTGTAAATAATAAACCATTTCAAAACTTTTGCTCTACAGAGATTCTTAGCACTGGGGGTATTCTTTCACAGATATTTTATCACAGGTATGCACACAGTGAAATAAAATATTGTTAATTCATGGTGCTTGCCATTGCATAGCACAACTATGGCTTGCATGTTCTCTGTGGATTCTCTGAGGGGGAACTCTTGCAGTACTCTGAGATTTTTTAAAGAACTACCCAAAATTAACAAAAGTAATATTATTGAATTAATGATATCTTTTCATGGTCAATTTGTGTTATCGGTACACAAACAACCATATGACAGTGACTTACGGCAGCAGGCTTGCCAAAATGGTGCAAGGAAATCTTTCTTACAGGGTTGTATGGATTGTATGGACATGGAGGGGAATGTTTTTGAGCCCCTTGTGCCACAGTATACTCACTTTTTTGTGATGTTCCAGCGACACAAATCACAAAATCATATTTAATAGGTCCCACAATGCCACTTTACATGGCTTTGAATAGCCTCGTAGATATGGAGTAAGGCAATGCAGTGCAAATCACGGTGCTTGCTTACTTTACATTAGGGAGGAGTTCCATGGGCGTGGCAGTGTGTGTTCCCACTCAACACCCATGAATTTGACACTTCCCCAGATTTACAAAACCATGTAAACCTGGGGTGTGCCAAAACCTTTCCACTCCTCAGGGGATGCGAACTAGGAGAAATAACTGTATTTCTCCTAATTATATCCTCTTTCTATGTGTGCTGCTTTTTGCAGCAAAAATAGAAGGAGGAAAATCCTCCCAGGATTGCTTGTGCGCAGGAAGTGGTCCCTTCCTGCTTAATCTCACAAAAAGAATCCTGTCGACAACACAGGCAACCCTTGCACTCTGGTGCAAGGGTGCCTGTATTGGTGCTAGACTGCCGAAATGGTGCCCGCACTAGGGGAAAGTACAGGAATGCACCATATTAGATAAATACAGTGCATTCCTGCCCTTTCACTGAGAAGTGGCGCAGCGCAGCGAAATGAGTTGCTGCGCTACCTTACACCAAATCCCCATAAATGAGGCCTGTTTAGCTCTGAACGTGATCCTGGGAAAGCAACACACAATTTGGCCATAGGCACTTGCACAAATTGTTGCTGCTGACAAAATAATATAGAATGTCTGCCTTCTGCCTGTTTGAATGTTGAGGCTTTTACAACTGACTTATTTACATGAGTACCTCATCACAACATTTAGAAAATTGCAAATGATCATTCCATTACTTTCTCAAAGATGGGCATTCATGGGGGCGCTAGAGGGCGTGCAAACAGAATGGCCGTCTTGTGGTGAGGCTCCCGTACCGTGGAGCATTTATCCTGCTAAAATCCTGAGTTATCGGAGGAACTGCGGTCCCAAAAGCCGATAATTTAATAGCTTTGGTGACCCCTCGGACTCGGTCCGATTTTGACCCGGCTGCACACCCTGGTTACGGAGCGAGCGGCTGTGCCAGATTTCCCCGGAACTTGCACTGGAGCTGCGGTGCTGCGGAGGAGCGGCTGCAGGCGCTGGGCAAGACCGGGGATCGCCACGAGTGGCTGTGCCTCGGCGTCTGGCCTACATTGAGAACATTGCGGCGCCCGGTTCCGCGGTCGAGTGCGGACTGCCATTGGCCCTGCGGCTACTACGGGACACATCCTACGAGGGTGAATTTCGAGGGGGTGAGGCGGGGGCCACGGGGGCTGTGGTGGCTATGGCAGGCATATATCCCTCACCGGCTCCCATTGCCGGATGTTAACTGCGGAGACCTGTAGGTTGCTGGGAAGCCCCTAGGGTGCGGTGTGTACCTGGTGGCCCTGCCCGCACCCCGTTGAGGACCCTTGGGAGAAACTCTGCAGCGGAGAGATAGTCGTGCCCTTGGGGGTGTGTGCCCGTGTAGAGCGGTCTGCGGCGCACATCGGCTTGGCTGGTAGAGAGGACGGGCCTGCTTGGTCGATATGGAGGCCTGAAGACGGTAATACCGCAACATGATGAGCTCATATGGTGGGCCCAGTCGGAGGGGCACTGACCACCGAACTGGGGAATCGATTACTTGGAGGTGGCATGTGCGTTTGGGGGTGGACTGTGTCACCCTGCTAGGACGTTCTGATCGCATTTGATGCCCCCGAGCAATAAACACTGCGCAGTGAAAATAGCTGGTTCGAGCTACGGCAGGGATCTGCTGGGCCTCTAGGGTGAGAATTAACGGACTGCTCATAAGTGTGGCACGTATGATTCCTGTGGTGGTGTTTGTTTCGAACTTACAGAAGGCCTGAAATAGCGCTGTGCCCACCATATGAATATAGGGCATATTTAAGGCGAGTTCAGCTGAGAGACTTGAATACCTAAACATTGAGGGCATAGTGCGCACTGAGAAGAGACACAATGGTGAGGCAGGAGAGTCGACAAACACGGCTCACCTTTGACACTACCAAAAAGGGACCTAAGACGCCGGTGGCGGAACCCACAACAAGCGGGGTGACTGCGGTGGGTGGTGCTTCCTCCCATCCCGCGGGCTTGGACATACAACAGATCTTGCAGGAAATGCGGCAGGGATTTGCCACGATGGTTGACAACATGGACCGCATGTCATCGAGGTTGGATGCCTTAGTCCACAAGGTGGACCAACACAAGGAGAGGATAAAGATGGCGGAACAGCGTAAATCGAACACTGATGACACTACGGCAACTCACACGACGCAACTGGCCCGGATGGACAACCTACTTCGGTTCATAGCTGCGAAAAATGAGGATTTGGAGGCCCGCAGCAGACGCAATGGCATCCGCGTCACGGGGGTTCCGGAATCCACGGATACAGGCAGGATGGAGCTCTATGTCGAAAAGCTGCTTCGAGCAGCCATAGGGGAGGACGCATTCTCGGCGCAATTCATTGTGGAAAGAGCGCACAGATCTCTGGGGCCTGTACCTAAGCCTGGCACACCACCGCGACCCATTATCGCGCGCCTGTTGAACTATCGTGATCGCGTTGTGGCTTTGAGAGCAGCTCGCACCAAGCAGACGTTGTTGTACAATGGTGTGAACTTTTCGATCTACCCGGATTTAACTCAACTAGTACAGGAGGAGAGGCGCAAGTTCCTAGAGGTTAAAAGGAAATTGCGTACTGCGCAGATAGACTACGCATTGCTCTATCCAGCAAAGCTCTAGATTACGCACCAGGGAACACATCGTTGTTTTAGGAATCCCCAAAAAGCGGAGGAATACCTAAAATCTGTCAGGAAAGCACAGAGGGGAGGAAATGATTGAGATGCAGCCCGCAGAGATGGTTTGTCGGATGTCGACCAGGAGGATTGAGTTGCTATATAAGACTCTGTGTTTATCTTTTGACGTACTGCTGATACACTATACTCCTGGGTTCTGAGGGGAACTGAGGACTAAGGAAATGCTACAATTCCAAAGCTGGGACTCGTGCGCTCCCTCCGATGGTAACGTATTCCAGGGGCCACTACCCCTCCTCAGCCGATTCCAAGGGCGGTATAGGACTAACGGCTTGGGGGGGAGGAGTGGCAGTGCGCACCTCTTGCGTTTCCCTAAACGGGTGTACCCCTATCATGGAAAGTGTTGTTTGTTGGGGAATATCTGACCTTGAGAGAGGGCAGGTGGGTAGGGGGTGGGTGATTTCTTCTGGCATGTTGGGGTTGCTTCAGTGGGAGTGGGGAGGAGGGAGAGGCAATTGTTTGCATTGGTTCATTGCACTGCTGATTGGTAATGCGGGGAGGACGGGAGTTGGGGAGAGGGGGGAGGGAATGGCAGGTATGGTTGGGGACTGCCAACTGGAGGGTGGAGGGGGGAGGGGTTGTTATTGTGAGACACAGATCAAGACACAAGGCCGAACTCACAGGTGTAGACGGAACTATACGGGCATGACAGGGATAGAATCCTTGGTAGTGATGTTTCCGAATGTTAGGGTCGCGGATGGCTGATGACTCAGGGGTCTCTCATCTTACGAAATTATCCTGGAACATAAGAGGTCTCAATGATGCCCGGAAGGGCAGGAATGTATTGGCTTATCTAGATCGGCAGCAGGTGCACATAGCGTTGTTGCAGGAGGTTCATCTCTCACCTCGTTAGCCTCCCACATTTGCCAACAGGTGGGAGTCAGTTAGAGTGTTCTCCTCCTAGTCCTCCTATGCCAGGGGAACAGTTATTTTGATTAAAATATCAATACGCTTTATACAGATGAGCGATGTGGAAGGTAGATATGTGATAGTATGGGGCAGGATTGGCACAGACACGGTCAGAATTGCTAACTTTAGTGTTTTTACAACACTGTGGGGAAAGATTATTAATATAGGATCCATGCACATAATATGGGGCTGGGATTTTAATGTGGCTATGACACCAGCGTTGGACAGAACAGATGGCTGCGGACAATATCACAAACAATCTAGAGATACATTACAGGGTATACTGGAGGAGGGGGGCTTGATAGATAGTTTGGGTTATTTACACCCTGGTAGGAGGGAGGGGACTCACTTCACATCCCACACTAACATCTGGGCCCGGCTCGATTACTGCCTGCTATCTAGGGGGCTTAGTACAGATATGGGTAAAGCATTACACCTCGCTAGGACATACTCCGATCATTGCCCTGTGAAGGTACAACTGCGTCTCCCGGGGTATGATGGTGCTTAGCCCCCATGGAGGCTGCAGCCTACTGCACTATTAGATGACGTCTTTAAAACTGAATTGGGCGAAGAAATTGCTGCATTCTTCCCCCGTAAGAAAGGCACGGTGGAGAGTGTGGAGATAATATGGGAGGCATTCAAGGTCACAGTTAGATGCTATTGCATCTCCAAGAGCTTTGGGGTATTGCGAGACATTAGGAGCTCCTTGCGCAGGCTGGAACAGGAATTGAAAGCATTAGAGGCGCAGATGCTTCGAAATGGAGATGGGAGGCCACATAAGGAGTTTAGAGTAAAATTATCTGAGTTTGAAGAGGAGGTGGCAAGAGAGGTGAAATTTCGAGGGAAACACTGGGTGGCCCGCCGCTACTGCGAAGGAGAAAGACCGGGACGAGCACTGGCAGAACTTATAAGACACCCGAAGTTTGGTAATAACATACTAGAGATCCAAGAACAGGCTGCAAGAGCCACCAAGATACTGAGGGGATTTTGCAGGTACTTCGGGCACATTATGAAACACTATACGCAGCACAGGGGCAGGTAGGAGCAGGGGCTGACGCATACTCAGACGACGTGGCGCTATGCTGGCTAAGCGACGTGCACATGAAATTCCTCGGGGGCCTCTAGAACTCGACGAGATAAGTGAGGCAATTATGTCATTGAAGAATGGCAAGGCGGCTGGTAGTGATGGACTGCCTGCCGATTTCTACAAACAATATATTGACATAATGGCCCCAGCGCTAAAGGAAGTCTTCGAAGAGTCGCTGGAGGTAGGAATATTGCCTCGCTCGATGCGAGAAGTAGTCATTACTACCCTATTAAAACCCGGGAAAGACCCCAGAGAGTGCGACTCATATCGCCGCTGTCCCTCATAAATTGCGACGCAAAAATTTTGGCTAAGGTTCTGGCCACAAGGCTCTCGCTCCTCATGACACGAATAGTGCTCCCTGACCAATCAGGGTTTTTTCCGGGAAGGTCCAGAAGTCACAATCTACGCACGCTTTTTTCATTGATCCGCACAATAGCGCCAGAGTTACCGGTGGCTGCAGTGTTTTTGGACGCCATGAAAGCGTTCGATTCGGTCGAATGGCAATTTTTATTTACGATCCTACGTCGAATGGGATTCCCCCGACTATTTATTTCATGGATAGAATTGCTTTACATTCAACCCACCGCCAGGATATTGGTCAATGGGTGCCTATCTACACCCATATTGATCACAAGGGGTACCCGGCAGGGGTGTCCCCTCTCTCGCCTGCTATTTGCAATAGTAATAGAGCCCCTGGCTTGTAGGATACGACAATTGCATAAGGAGAGCGCTTTTCGGTGCTTTCAGCGACAGATAGGGGTGTCGCTATATGCAGACGATGTGACTCTGTATGTACGCGACCCTCAGACTAATCTTAATCCACTACTACGAGAATTTCTTGTGTTCGGAGGCTTGTCAGGCATACAGATCAATTGGAAGAAGTCACAATTCTTCCCGCTTACTACCGCAGTGCGACGGTTCCAGCTCAATTTCCCTCTAGAGTGGTGCAGCTTGGATCTTCGATACTTAGGAATACAAATCTCTACAGATAGAGTAGAGACTAAACTATGGCATGGCAGTCACCAAATTGGTGGATAGTATAACACGTTGGATATCCCTACCACTTTCCATGGTGGGTAGAGAGCGTCACTAATTAAGATGGTCGTCTTACCTCGCTTTCTTTATCTGTTCCTCACTATACCCTATTACCCTGGAACGTTTTTCTTTAAAACACTGCGGTCGGAATTGTTGCGGCTGTTCTGGGGGGTAAACAAGCACGCCTGAACTGGGCGACTGTGACGCTACCATACGACAGGGGAGGGTTCGATGTGCCCGATTTTGAAGTCTACTATATGTGCGCGCAAGCGCACCACAGGTATCATTGGTTGGTCCCCACACCTTTCATGCCACAACTGGCAGCGGAGTACTGGGTGGGTCACCCGCTTCCACTGGCCGGTCTTATACATGGACACATGGAGGATTTAGACACACCATATACCACAGTGGCATGCACCATTGATGCCTGGAGGCGTACAGCGCGTAAATTGCAACTCCAGTTGCTATACTCTCCGCAGATACCGCTGAAATACCATCCGCAGATGCCACTATTGCAGGAATTGGAATTTCAGAGACTGTGCAGGCGACTTGGAATTACTAAGTGGGGCAACCTATTTTTGGAAGGGCAACTCCGAAGTAAGGAGCAATTGTTTCAAGAGGCTCAGCCCACCCCCTTAGAAGTGTTCTATTATATCAGGCAGATACAAGGTTTGAAAAAGGTATTACCGGATTATCCGGCAGAACCAGTCATCACTGCCCCACTACATGGCATGCTTAGCTCACAAAATGGCGGACACCTGGTATCGATCATGTACAGAAGCATCAGGGCACAGAGTCCGGTGGCGGACAGCACTGCATGTTTACGCTGGAGCGAGGACTTGGGAGATGAAATATCAGAGACGCAGTGGGGATATTGTTGCTCCATGATGGCTAACATTTCGGCTAGCTGTAGACTTACGATAATACATTACAAGTTCCTACAGCGCTTATATTACACACCAGCACTGAAGTTCCGCTTTCGGTTGTCAAAAGATGATAGGTGCCTTCGTTGTAAGGCAGAAAGGGCAGGTTTTTTACATTTAGCGTGGGAATGCCCGGGAGTGTGGGAATATTGGACGGCTGTACATGAGGCACTGCAAGCGATGACAGGGCACACATTTGATAGAGATCCGCTCATTATGCTCTTAGGATACACCATGTCGATGCCCAAACAGCTTCGGAAGCTAATAGACATTGCGCTACTACTTGCTAAGCGCAGAGTAGCGTGCCGATGGGGACGAGGCAGAGCACCTAAATTCAAAGAATGGCTTGCTGATCTTACACACTATCAAGAACAATGCACATTATATGAGGAAACACAACCGATGAAGTGTAGACCTAAAGATATCTGGGGCCCCCTTCAGACATACTTGGTGGGCGTCACACATACCTTAGATGATGCAGCCTTGGTTGATAGCGGAGAGAGTACGACTACAGGACACCAACTGTGAGATAGAGGTGCTGGTCTCACTGAGGAGAGATCATACAGATGATATGTGTGCTGTATGGATGGAGATGAGACTTCCACTGTACCATGATATATTGACGGAGGTACGCCGGCGATGACGAATATTTACTATTTGGCGCATTTTTTGTGTCACCCAACTCTTGATAAGCTATGATGGCCAATGAATGGATCAGGTGATTCAATGTGAACCTCTGGAGATGTACCGTGTTGTTCTTGATTCATAATGATTGCTGCCTGCTGATAGATACCTGCCTGCTTAGATATTGTTGAAAACACATACCTGCAAATGCTCAAACTCGCTATACTGATATTGTTATGCCAGTTATTCATGCTTATGATGTAATGTCCTTGAAGTGTCTTACTTGTTGTTACTGTACTGCTGAAAAAGTAAAAAAAAAAAAAAGATGGGCATGTATAGAATGTTTTATTCAAGCTCAAACCGAAAAGAAAAACATCTGAGGATATAGGATTTTCCACTTCGTGCAGGTACACTGGAGCAACATTCTCCTCCAAATCAGGTTTGTCCCCTCACTCCTGCTGCTCAGACATAAGCTCAGAGATCTCCTCTTAAATAAGCACCAATGCTCCAGAAACTGTAGAATCTGTGCCTGACCATGTGCATAATTTGGAGACTCAAGGACACTGATCGTGAGTTTTCCGGCCTCTACACAAACCCTTGTATGCATAGGGGTAGGATTTCTGAGCTGCATGGACGTAACGGCACACAGTAAATACCAGGGGGCTTATTTACAAGGTCATTCCGCCACTATTGCAGTATTTTTAACATGGGAAAAGTGACGCAAAATTGTTGAGAGGGGCTTGTAAATCTGCCCCCAGGTGTGACAACGTTTTTCAACATTCTATAAATTTCAGTAGGTCAAACCAGTTGGAGATTAAAAGGGGAACATACTACAATATTTATCATGACATTTCAATTTTGAGGCAGTAGGCAGAAACTTTTAAAAGTTATTGCTCAAAAACTTGGAATAGGGGTAATTTATTGAACCTGATGAACTCCCAACACAATGGAGTCTGATTTTATTGGGCGGGTTCCGCCAACTCACTCTTATCCGAGCCTTGAGCTCTGATGCGCTAGGTTTTTCCATGAATACATTTGCTTTGTTCCTGATATAGGCGTGAATTACCATCGCAAATCTAGTCCTAATTCACAAAGAGTTTAATGGAAGTAGCTTTGTCTTATTCAGTGCTTAGCAGTGCCATAATAATGTACTTTCAGGAGGCAGACATACACAGACAATTTGTTATTCACAAGGTTTTGTGAATCAACCCGAGGAAGTCTGTGCTATTTGCCTACTGCCTCCACTCACTGCTCCTTACCGATTCTGCATACGTTTGCACGCAATGGTCTTCTCATTAGCCCTGGAGAGAGAGAGTGATTGAGAGAGAGAGAGAGAGAGAGAGAGAGAGAGAGAGAGATGCCTCGACATTTTTGCCA
This sequence comes from Lissotriton helveticus, assembly GCF_964261635.1. Classification (NCBI taxonomy): domain Eukaryota; kingdom Metazoa; phylum Chordata; class Amphibia; order Caudata; family Salamandridae; genus Lissotriton; species Lissotriton helveticus. Next base: position 911,662,183 of record NC_136063.1, read on the forward strand.
GTGCTAAATATCGCTCCCATGCCTTCCCTGCTGTGATCGAGGTCCTTCTGCTATTTAACGGTAGTATTTTATTTTGTGAAATTCGAAAATTAGAACAACTGAACTAAGCCACAAATGATATGCTGTCTGCTAATACTACTTAGACATTATTTGGCACTAATAATGTTGAACAAAACAGGGTACGGTCTGTGATTACCACTTTGTATGAGTTATCACAGGTTTTGTATGGAACCTGAAATTAAAAAATGCCATCGTTTGAAAATGGCTGCTTAAAAAATGTGAAAAACGATGTATAACAACGGGTCAAGAAACAGAGAGAAAAGCCATCAGAACAACTATGTGCTATTAATAGGATACAATCCATGAATCCAAAGTATACATGGTGAAAAATATGTTCCCATCAGATACCCGTCCTGTACCACCCTACATCATTTGGGATCCTTCACCAGAAGGAAGTGGAATAAATTCCACTTTGGATTAGGTAGATTGTGTCCTAATCGTGTTTGAAGGATACAATGATGGATTAATGTAAACTATATTGGTATCAGGGGGTAAAAAATAATTAGCAGTGCAGAAAATGCTATGTGTAGCATGTGAATAAGTGAATTAATATTGGGTTGTAGGAATGGAAAGAAAGACTTTTAATAGGATTCTACCCACACCCAAGGTTAAAAAACAGTGCAAAGTAGTGTTAACAAATAACTACTTAGGTGTAATCTAGGTCGACATGTTTCTGCAGATTTTGTAGGCTCACACGATGCCTGTCTGCTTCATCAGGACCTTCACAATAATATGCTACTGCTGGTAATAGTGTTTGTAGTGATTAAATCATATCACCTGAGGTCGCCAAACAGAGTGATCCAGATGGTCAACGTCAGGTAGACGAACAAACATACACAAACAAATGAAGAAAAAATGCACTTAGTTAAACAAGATGGCTTTAGACACAAGGACAAACTCTCGTGATATTACATGTTATGCCAAACAGTATTGGTCACTGATTGCTCTCTAGTCAATCTGTTGCACGGTCAAAATGACCAAGTGGAGATAAACAAAATAAATCTCAGTATTCACTCACCCAAAATCTGGGGAATGAACTCTCCACCTCACCCGGCTTCAGCTCAGGTACAAATGGAGCACCGCTCTAGTGAATGTAAAAAGAGAAAAACACCATGAAAGAGGAGGACCTCTCTAGAGCTAGTTTCACAGACACACCCTTTCCCCAACCGGTTCGGTTTGTAGCAGTCTTATGCTACAGCGTGGTATGGGGAAGGTCAATGATGTTTAAATTAAATACAGTCAAGTTTGGCACTTTGTAGGAGATGTATGCGCTCGAGCTACTTTTAGTACAAAATGAGTCGTCTAAATTACCCGTATGTGTTGTTTAAAAAAGGGTGCCTTTACTGAACACAAGTACCGGCGGTGCGCTCTAATGCGCTCGAGTCACATTCCAAAGCTAACAGCCTTTCAGCAAGGACTGATCACTCGAGCTCGCATCGCTGCTAACGTGGTCTCCCAAACCCCTTACCTGTCCGTCGGTACTCCTCGCCTCCGTCTTGGCTGTCAGTGGGAGGTACCTGGACGGACAGGCAGCGGGTATTTGAATGCATCTTCGTGGCCCGACGGGAGAGTCACGTGACGGACTCCGTCGCATGCGCCCAAAACTACAAGATTCATGGGAATTGTAGTTCGCATGCCGGAATCGTGACGCGCTCGATCACGCGCGTTAACCTGTTGGGAAATGTAGTATGCTGGCTGATTACGGCCGCATGCGTAGATATAAAAGAGACACTTACAATCAAAGAGACCTAGTCGATGTATTTATACTCAAAATATCAGAGTTATAAAAATTCTTACCGCTAGTCAATGAGAATATCATTATTTTGCTCGATCCATTGTGCTAACCGGCAGGTCAATTTTAGTCAATATATACAAATCAGTGAAGCTATGTACAACAGTGTAATCTCACTTATGAATAGCTATACGTAAGAAAATATAGTATGTTGTTTGTATTTTCTGTGGAACCACTATCATTAGTTTAAAGGATGTGGAAAACAAAGTGACAGCAGTTAGTGAAAAAGTACAAGCCAATAGTTATATGGTACTTTAACCTCCAAATCACGGGTATATCGCACTGCATACAGTGAACAATTTGTCCACTCCTTACAGTGACATCCAAGGGATGTCTTCGTTCAGGCCTGTTCTGTCTGTTTGTAATTTGTACACCCATCTTTGTTCCCTTTTGTGTAGGAAGGTGCTTATATCTGTAATGTGTTTAGGAATTACTGGTTGTTCCAGCACTGTCCAGTGCAGATCAGTCGGAGCATGTTGGGCCTCTAAGAAATGTTTGGTCATTCTTGTTGCTTGTTTATTGCAACGTATCGAGCTTTTATGCTCGGAGACTCTGATCTTTATTTTTCTCGTGGTCATGCCCACGTATTTCTTATCACAAGGGCAACTGATTAAGTATATGAGGTTGGAACTGTTACAGTTCGTAAACCTGCGCTGTTCCCATGGATGTTCCGTGCCGATGTTAATTGTGGTAGATTTACAGGTCTGAGGACATGCTGCACATTGTCCGCATGGATGGTGTCCGATTACTGCAGGCATCTCCCACAAGGTCCCTGTCATTTTTGGAATTTCCACCCTTGGTCTTGTGTGGACCAATTTATCCTTCAGGTTTCGTCCCCTTTTAAAAGCAAAAAGGGGGACGGGCAGTTTGTCTTTTCCCGTGTTTAAAATGCCCCAGTGTCTTTTGATAATGCCAGTGATTTTGTTTGATAGTGTCCCAAATGTCGTGACACAGGTCATTCGTTCTGTTTTTTCTTTCAGAGGCATTATTTCTAGTAGGCTGGCTCTGTTGTTATTTGCTGCCCGTTTTTTTGATCGGGACACCAAGTGTGATGGATAATCTTTAACACAAGACCAAGGGTGGAAATTCCAAAAATGACAGGGACCTTGTGGGAGATGCCTGCAGTAATCGGACACCATCCATGCGGACAATGCGGACAATGTGCAGCTTTACTTATTCACATGCTACACATAGCATTTTCTGCACTGCTAATTATTTTTTACCCCCTGATACCAATATAGTTTACATTAATCCATCATTGTATCCTTCAAACACGATTAGGACACAATCTACCTAATCCAAAGTGGAATTTATTCCACTTCCTTCTGGTGAAGGATCCCAAATGATGTAGGGTGGTACAGGACGGGTATCTGATGGGAACATATTTTTCACCATGTATACTTTGGATTCATGGATTGTATCCTATTAATAGCACATAGTTGTTCTGATGGCTTTTCTCTCTGTTTCTTGACCCGTTGTTATACATCGTTTTTCACTGTGCTTAGGGATTATAACAATGCAAGGTCAGTAAATATTTCCCTCATACGCCCTCTCTAATGTATCAATGCTTAAAAAATGTAGCATTCGTTAAAATGAATATCCAGATATTACAAGATAAAATGATCATGTCTAGTCCTATAACAAATTGCCTTAGTTTTCTTAAGATGTTTAATTAATTATTGGTTAATCAGTCTACAATTCCTGCCAGAGGGTTCCGGAGAGCAAGGGTCCTGGGCCCCTGTACCCTTAATTGCAAAAGTGTTTATTCAAACCTCTTTACGATCAATCACCCCTATGACCATCCAGGAAATGGCATCACAAAACACATTTTTAGAGCATCAGTCTTGTACATAAAACAATGCACTGTGAAACACAGCATTTACAAGCAGCTGTGCGGGTTTGGCAGTACTTTTTCCCAAAATGGTGGTCCTGGCTACCGCCTTATCGTTGCCCTCTTCATTGTCCTCATTAATATATGAAGGACTGGCCTCATTTCACAAAATTAAAGAGACCTCTCCGTATAAAATACACTATGTCACATAAAGGATAGGATATATTTATTACTTTTTGTACACCATCTAGATGGCAATTTCAGGCAAATGCGTACTTAAGAACTTTCCAATACATAAATGAATTCTGAAATGGTGCACTTTTGCAGTCTTTAAGGGGGAATGATCTGCAGACTCAAAACAGTTTCTTGAAGTTAATAATTAGGGCTGATAAAACCACAAACTCCAAAGAAAATCAAAGTAAGGCTTCTGTTTGATACATCCCTAAACCAGAATAATGTGAATTAAAATATCAGGAGGGCAAAGATCATGCCGGAATACCTGCTTTGAGGTCCTCTTTGTGGTGAAAGCTCCACAACTCTTTAACAGCTGTAAGCAACTTATTCTCTGAATGGCTCTGTTCACAGAGAGAGGTTCCTCTGGTTAAGACAGCGGCTCATTAGTGAACATCATTTCCTACCACCACCATGCCCACCTCAAGGGCACTCATTAAGGCTTCAACACTAATTGCATTTAGAAAGAAACTTGGGGTTTAATATGCAACTCAGTCAGCTTTTCAGACAATAAAAGAAAGCGACGAGGGACATAAAAGACGACGAGTTCGGCTTGCCTTTCAGACATGCGTCATGGGCTAATCTTGTTGGCAGTTTTCATTCGGGAAGCATCCTTCGAGAAATCATTCATCGGATTTTCTGACAGTTTGATCGTTTAGATTTTTAACTCCACACTAAAAAATCTGAAAATAGGAAACGGAGGGGCATATTTATGAAGAAATGCCGCAGAGCGGTGCAGCACGCAATTTTGCAGCGACAGCTGTGTCATTTCAAAAACGAAGGGATGCAACATATTTACAGTACGCTGCACCACTGTTTTTTCCCTTGCAGTGCCTCAAAAAATAGCTGCCTTGTGCCAACACAAGCACACTTGAGTCATAGTGCAACGGTGTCTGTGTTGCAGAGATAATTGTATGTGTGATGGAAGCTCTCCCTTCCTGTACATAAACAATCAATAATGGTGATTTGCTACTTCTATGTGTGCTGCATTTTGCAGCACACATAGAAGTAGCAAATCACCATTTTCTGATGATTGTTCTGGAGCTGGTAGGGACACCTTCTTGCACAAAAACAATAATTAATGGTATTTTGCTCTTTCTATGTGTGCTAATAAAAGCAAAAACAAGGAGAAATGTAAATATTCTCCTTGTGCCAATCTAAAGCCTGCTTTTGCATGCCACTAGTTTTTGGTGCTACCTCGGATTTACAGATACTTGTAAATCTGGGGCAACATCAAAAAGCAATGGGTGTTGCGGTGGAAAACCCACAGCAACACCCATTGCAAGCCACTTGCACACAAAAAACTAGGTGAAAGGGTACTAAATTTACAGAACAGCGATAAGTCACGCAAAGTGGGTTAACACCACTTTGAAATTATAGTGCAGAGCAATGCTCCACCAGAATGTCGGGAAAAGTGATGCTATTGTGGCACAATCCCCTTGTAACTATGCCCTAAATTATGTGACCTATGTGTGGCTTGTGATTATTTTTCTTTCTTATTTTTGTGTCTAACAAAATTTTAAGGCAGACTCACATTATGGTGAAGTATTTGCAGCATTTAACAGTTATTTCTTTATTGTTATATAACGAGAACTTATCAGTATTAATGAACTTAAACAAATTATTCTAATTAATGAGCGTGTTTTTTAACAGCTTTAATAACTTTCTCCTATTATGTATAAACAAGCCTACGTTCATGAGGGCACCTCAAAATGAATCCACTTCTTAAGCTAGCAATCATATAGAAACAATATTGTCCCCCTGCTCCATTAAGGACAAAAGTTCCAGGCTTCCTGTGCACCTGCCCCATCTCTGTCATCTTGCTTTTATCCCAGAATTCCCCTCCATGTTTAGTTATTTACTCAAAATCTGTTTATAAAATTTTACACCAACAGTACAGTACATGAACTTTGCAAGAAATAACATAGCATAGGCTTTGATGTGTAGGCAAGCCTGAAAAATACATTGGCAGTACAAGATTATGATTCATTAAGTTTGGAGAACAATTTTAAAAGCCTAATCGGGTATTAGCCAGATATTAGGGGACTTATTTACAAGCCCCTTGTGCCACCGGTATGTCATTTTCTATGAGTCTCTGGAGGCGAGGAGTGCCAACCCATATCTACGAGGCCACGTGAAGACACTTTGCATGCCATTTCATGGTCTAGTAGATATGATGCCTTACTCTGTGTCAGGGGAGGGGCGTTACATGGGCGTTGCAGTAGATTTTCATACACAACACCCATGGGTTTTGATACATTCTTAGATTTACAAAGACCTGTTAACCAGGGAATGACCAAAACTGTATGTATCCCTAGTGGAGACGTATCAAGAAGAAATATATTTTTTCTCCTCTATTTTTACCTCTTTCGGTGTGTGCCGCATTTTGCAGCACATATAGAAAGAGGAAATGCCTCTGGGGTTGCTTTTGTGCAGGAAGGTGTCCCTTCCTGCACAAAAACAATCCTGCCAACAACGCAGAAACCTGTTGGCGCTAGGCACCAAATTGGAGCCGGCGCTAGCTGAAAGAACAGGAATGCACCGTATCTTGCAAATACGATGCATTCCTCCCCCTTCTAATTGATATGGAGCAGCTCAGCAAAAAAGATTTGCTGCGCTGCCCTACGCCTATTCATTGTAAATGAGGCCTTAGATTTTCACCAAACAGTAGAGTACAGGAACTTGGCACAAATTTATGTGACATCGGTGTTGGTGCTTAGGCAAGTCTGAAACATACATTAACAGTGCAAGATTTTCTTTCATTATATATAGAGTGATTTTAACCTGATAAGGTGACGGCCAGAGACGCAAAAGGGGAAGAGAACACTGCTGGTAGAGACGACTGGGCACACCCACAAGAGTACATGCAATAGTATGAGGGTATATCCCTATGTCTGTGCTAGGCAACATGGACGCATGAGGGATGAGCCCACTAGGAAGTAATCCCTTCGCTCAAGGGGTGATATATGGAGGCCATGAGCGGGCACCATGTTTAATTCTAACTCACTTTGAGGGTACCCAAATCCTTAGAAATGCCTCAAACTGTACATGTAGTGCTCAATTTGGGCACTATTAGCAAGCCTTAGGACAAGCCCCACACATAAATTGTCTCCCAATGCATTGTAGAATAAGTAACTCCTCTTTACAAAGATCTTTGTTGCTTTGATTTGTTTAATATGTGGGTTTAGGAGATACTGGTATAACTGTGTAAATTAAGGCCAATTAGATGCAATAAATGTGGCCCTTTTCCATTTATTATTGTATTGGATGTGAAGATTTAGAGACGTTATCTAGATTGCTTTTGCAAAATTTAACTCAAACAATATGAACTGAAGAATGTTATTTATTTATTTATTTTAAAGGTTTTATATAGCTCTAGCTGGACCCAAGAGTATCAGAGCGCTTTACAGGATAAGTTAAACATCAAGAACAGATCAAACTGAGAACAATTGTTAACATAAAATAAGGCATTCAAGCTTTCACGAGTGGATAAGGATAAGGAAGTTCAAAAAGCATGTAAAGAGATTGAGGACAGTCAATGAGGGAGATAGAGAAGAAATGTGTAGTTAGATTGAGGATGAAAGAAAGTGAGAGATTTTAGGAAAAGTTGTGGAAGTGAGGGATGAGGTGAGTAAAGGTAATGCGAGGAGTAAATGGCCAGAGAGGTCAATATAATTAAAAAACCCAATATTTGTTGAGAAGAAGGAGCTTGAGTTTTTTTTGAAGAGGTGGTAAGAAGGGTTACAACGAAGATCTTTGGGAAGAGTTTTCTAAATAGAAGGGGCATTACCTGAGAATGAACGAGATTGAGTCGCTTTCTTTTTCAGCTAAGGAGGGATTAGGACAAGGGCGTTAGTGCTGCTCAGAGATCTAGTACACCTGGCTTTCTGGAGTTTGTCCGAAAGGTACGAATTGATATTTTGGTGAACAGCTTTGTGAGTGATGCAGGCAATCTTGTAGGTGGATCTGCCTTCCATTGGAAGCCATTTGAGATTTTTAAGGACAGGGGAGATGTGATTGTGTCGCTTACAGTCAGAGATAAGCCTGGCTGCCAGGGTGAAAAATAATTTAATCGGGGCAAGGTGAACTTTGGAGGTGCCAGCAAGGGTGGCGTTGCCATAATCAATTCTGGAAAGTACAAGTGATTGTACAACAGATTTAAAGTCGTCAGCTGAAATAAAGCGTTTATTTTTTTTACGGTGATGTAGAGTGAAGAGAGCTCCTTTTGCCGAGTTTTTTATATGAGGGGTGAGATCGAGATTCTGATCAATGCTAATGCCGAGGGATTTGACCGAGTTGGAGATGGTGAGAGAGCAGTTGAGTGCTTTAATGTCTGAGATCCAGTGTTGGATAGGAAGCGAGTTGTTTTTGGGACTGAATAGGGTGATTTCATTTTTTGGGGAATTTAATTTGAGGTGGTTTAGGTGAAACCATGCTTGGATCTTAGTCAGGACATCGATGAGATGTGAGATGTCATTGTGGGATTTGATCTTGCAATATTGTTGTGTATCATCGGCATAGAGGTGGTAACTGATTTCAGCTTGTTTAAGAATAAGGGTGAGGGGTTCCATGTAGAGGTTGAAAAGAGTTGGAGAGAGGATAGAGCCTTGTGGGACTCCCAGGTAGACAGGTTGAGGTTTGGAGAGACAGCCGCTGACTTTAATTTGTTGGGTTCTATTTTGGAGATAAGAGGTGAACCACTTGAAGACATTGCCATCAAAGCCGAAACGGTCTTTGAGAATCTTGAGTAAGGTGACATGGTTAACAGTATCAAAGGCAGGGGAGAGGTCAAGGAGGATGAGGAGGGAGTATTTGCCTTTGTCCAAGGAGCGGTGAATGTCATCAGTAATGTTGAGCATTGCTGTTTCCGTGCTGCGTCCCTTCCTAAAACCTGATTGGAAAACGTCAAGCAGCTTGAATGTGTCGATGTGATTGTCCAGCTGTGTCAGGACGCATTTTTCGAGGGCTTTGGATAGGAAAGGAAGGTTAGAGATTGGGCGCAAATTGTTTAAGTCGTTGGGGTCCGCTGCTGTGTTTTTGATGATGGGGATAATTTGGTCTAGTTGGAGGGAAGCAGGAGCATTACCAGTAGCAAAGGAAGAGTTAATAACATTGGTCCATAGTGGGGCAATGATGTGTTTAAGTTCCTGAACCAAATAAGAAGGAAGAGGATCTCTGGTATGCGAGTATGGTTTAAGATTGGTGATGATGCTGAGAACAACACTTTCTGATATTGGACACAAATCACTCCATGATGCATTGTTTTTTAGCTGGGGGTCAATAAAGTTAGTATCATACTGGGAGAAAGAGAGGAGGAGTTCAGGGGTATCAGGTGGAGGGAGGGAAGTGGAAGAAAGTACAGTTGGAATGCTAAGGAGGAGGTGTTGGGTGAGTAGAGGTGGGTAGGGGAGAAGGATTGATCAATCTTGGTGACTTTATCAGAAAATAAACTAGCAATTTATTCACACCACTCAGCAGTGGCTAGTAATTTTGGAGGGCCTGAGGTGGTTTGGTTTTTGACAATGTTAAAAAGTTCTCTGGGACGATTTCTAGCCTGATCAAGTTGAGAACAAAGGAAGGAGGCTTTTTCGTGAAGATGTACTTTTTGTAATTGGCCCTAGCAGTTCTGAGGAGTACCAGATTAGAGGAGGAAGGTTGATTCCTCCAAAAGCGTTCAGACTGCCCGAGAGCACGTCTCTGGTTGTTTAGGTCAGAGTTGAACCAGGTTTTGGACGGGATTTTTTTTGTAGTTTTAATTTGGTTGGGGCAATTTGGTCAAGGGCTTCGAGGGTAGAATTATTGTAATGATCAATTAGGTCAATGGTACTATGGGAGAGAGGGGGAGCTGTAATATAGTTTTTATTGTAGATTCCAACTCGTCAGGGGGAATGAAGTGAAGATTTTAGGTTTATTTCATTTGTTTGCTGGAGCTGGGGGTAGGAGGAGTTATAGAGCTGTTAATGGTGAAGAGGATGAATTGATGATCTGACCAGTGAATAGGTATGATAATGGAAAGAGAAGCCAGTTCCTTGCTAGAGATAACAGCATCAAGGGTGGCACCCTTAGAGTGAGTTGGAGATTGGCAGAGTTGAGTCAAGTCACTAATGTCCAGAAAATCCTTGATGAGGTTAACTGCTGGGTCATGAGTTTTCTTCCACAGGATATTAAAATCCCCTAGGAAGATATTTCTGGATTTGGAGAGCGATGCTTGAATAAGGAGGTCAGGCAGCTCCTCAGCAAAGGTGAGAGAATTACCGGGGGATGGTAGATGATATGCAGGCAGATAGTAGGGGAACCAGGAGTGGTAAGTTCAGCACAGAGGTATTCAAAAGTGGATGGGTCCTTGTGAAGGACCGGAGAAAGTTTCAGTCGATCTTTATAAATTAAAGCCAGGCCTCCTCCTATTTTATCAATTCTATCTTTCCTGCGGATAGAGTATCCTGGTGGTGTAAGCATGTCAAGGATTGAAGCCGAGTGGGGGTTGAGCCATGTTTCAGTCAAGAATGCGATGTCGATGCTTATACTGAGAATGGTTTCGGTGATTTCCGTTGCGTGGCAAGAGGCTGATCGGCAGTTAATTAGCATGCAGCTGAGGGGTTTAGAGTCAATGTATTTAGTGGAGGGAGAGGGGAGGATAGAAGTTAGTTGTTGAGGGGGTCTGGGTGACGCTGGGTAAAGGGGGTACCTACTTGTTCCCGTGAGTACTGGGATGGCTGAGTGAGGTGAGGGGGAGTTCACAGAAGAGGTGGAAAAGGGGAGGGTTTTATAGTGGTCGGTGAGGTAAAGTGGGGTAAGATGGCCAGGAATGGGGGAGGGCCGAGTGAGCTAAAACTGTCAGTCATTGAGGAGGGAGAGACAGGGGAGGCAGTGGTCCTATTAATTCCCAAGATCACTGGGATGGAAGCATGGGGAGGAGGGGAGTTTGAGATTAAGGTGCGGAGGGGGTAAACTTTGTTATGTTCAAGGAGGTCAAGGGGGGGAGGATTGCTCCGGTGGAGAGGTGGGCTGAGTAGAGTATAACTGTTAGTAAATCTAGCAGGAGGAGTTGCTGGAGGGGGAAATAAATCCTTGGACATGAGGTGTATGGAAATTTTGTGAGAGGACTGAGGGGTAGGTGTGATTGGGAGGGTAGTTTCTGGAGAGGAGAGAGAGATGTCATTTCTGAGGGAAGCGAGTTTTTTTTTGGCAGTCAAAAACAACTTTATTTGGTTTATCATAACCATAAAGCATGAAGTAAAAACAAATATAAATAGCACCACATAAAAACATAATTTTTCAGTAACACTTCTAAAACATTACCAAATCTAAAAGATCCCAAAGCGGAGTCCCATGTGCATTTACTCCTTATCTGCTTTTGATAAGAGGGTGTCCACCTTAATCATAAATTTTACACCACGACAAATTAGAATATTGGACATGCCTCACATCGAGCTTATTACCGCCTGCCTGCAGGTACGAATTTGTAGGTGCTTAAAGTCTGCCAGTAACAGCTTCCTTCGTTCCATTTTTAAATGATCGCAAACACACATTAAATGACATATTGATTCCTTACAGTATCCGCACAGCCGGCAATTTGATAGTTCTTTTCTTTTCCAGGTAGGGACTAAGGGCCAGATACCGGTCGGTAATGGCCGATTTCAGCCGTTACCGAACGGTATTTGTAGTTTCAGATGTAGGGGGCCTAAAAATTACCGATTCTGTAAATTTACAGAATCAGTAATGTGGTATTTAGGTGGCACTGAAAACAGTGCCACAGGCCCTTAAGAATTTGTTATTTACCATCAAATACTATTTGATGGTAAATAACGAATTCCTGTGTACATGCACATCTGTGCATGTACACCTGTGCCATGTGGCACACAAGCCTGAATCAGGGGTGCAAAGGGTGTCAAAGTGACACCCTGTCCCCCTTGTCAATTCGGTAACTTTACCGAATCGGTATTTACCGATTCGGTAATTGCCATTGGTTCCTATAATCAATGGCAATTACCGAATCGGTAAATACTGATTCGGTAATTACCGAATGTTACAGATTCGGTAAATAATTCGGTAAAAATACCTACATAGCATTTACCGATTTGTAAATACCGAATCGGTAAAATTCGGTATTTACGAATCGGTAAATACTAATTACCTACATCGGGCCCTTAGTCCTTTGTGTTGTGATCACCCAGTCTATATTCAGTAAACTTCTTTTTTTTAAATAGCAGAAAATGCGCCATTAAATAGGGTTGTGGCTTTAATGAGGTATATGAATTTATTACTGCCCATGCATGGCGTCGTTTGGACAATCTTTTTTTATCTTCCAAAAATGACAGTTTTTTAGCCTTGGTATTGCATGTTTTATTAAATGTAGCTCTCTCCATCTTTTGTTTCCAGGCTTCTTCCATGTCTAGTACCGCCAGAGCAGTTCGCAGGGAATCGCCCCATGTGTTTGTTATTCTTGTAATATATTGATTTTGTATTTCCAACCAACATAAGTAGTTCAGCGACCCAAGTTCAGAAGCTCTAAGTTTCCAGCACAGTTTTACAAATGTTGCCTTTCTTTGGTATTCCTGGTTCTGGAGGCCGAATTCTAGGCGCACTTGTGCTGGGATGCACCCAATGGGAGATTAAAAACTGCTTTAAATGTTTTTATCTGCAGATCGTTTCAAATAATAATTTCTTGGCCATGCCAGATTTCCAGACGGTAGGACAAAGTCGGAAGCAATTGTGCTGCCATTAATTTTAGAAGATGTCCATGTGAAGGGCATTGCAATTTCTTACGGAGTTGTTTATAAACAAATATCAGTGACTGAGCTTTCGCTTTTATGTCCATTTTTTGCTCCATAATTGACATTCTTTGGCCTAATTTGATGCCTAGATACTTGTATGTTCTTGTTTCCTCAAATTTGCTTCTCCTTGGCATACCATTTATATTTTGACACTGCTTTAGGTCCTGCTAGGCGAACCACCTTGGTTTTTTTATCATTTATTTCCAAGCCTATAAGATCCAAGTATTCAATCAATTTATTTATGGTTCTTTGCAGACCTTATGGTGTTTGACTCATAACCACAATGTCGTCCGCATACTGCAGATACTGAATTGGCTCATTTGCTCGATTGCAGATAGTTGTTTAAATCTGCTAAATATAGGTTAAATAGACATGGTGATAAAACACAGCCTTGTTTTAAACCATTGTCTATTTTTATCTTTGCCGATAGTCTGCTTCCATCTCCTTGCTTTACCCTTGCCCATGTGTCGCTATATAGAGCCATTATCGTGTTTAACACATCCTGCGGTAATCCCCATTCTTTTACTTTCCGCCAAAGCCGATTTCAAATCGATGTAACATGCGAGTAGGCTTGTTTTTTTCCTGTGGCTTTTTCGATTAGTATAGCCATTGTTGCCAGATTAGTTGTGGTACCCATGCCCTTCCTGAAACCAGTTTGAAGTTTTGGTATTATTCTTTTTTCCTCCATCCACTCCTGTACATGTTGTAAAATGCAGGATGAGAACAATTTTGCCTCAACATCTATTAAGGCAATGAGCCTGTAGTTCCCGGGTTCCATTCTACTTCCATTTTTATAAATTGGGTGGAGCAAACTTTCTCTCCAGGAGGCTGGTAACGTGTTTGCGGAGTGCAATTGATTAAAAAGGGGAGCAAGATAATTTGCCCAAAACTCCGGGTCTTGCTTGAAGAGGTCATTCGGGAGACCATTTGGCCCTGCTGCACCAGAGTGCTTCAGCTTTTTTATCAACGCCCTTAAGTTTTTTGTTGTTATTAGAGTTACTAGATCTTGTGTGACTGTGGGCCCTTCTTTCAGAATCGGATTTCCAGCTGAGGTTGGTTTTTGAATTACATCTCCCATTTCGTCTGTATGAGATAATGCACATCTGTGAGTACTTGTTTGACAGTTGTTATACAAATTACATATATGTTTAGTCCAGTCTGGCTCACTTATTCCGGTGTTTTGTAGGGTCTCGGTTTCCTTGGACAGTTTGTTTATTAGACCCCAAAACTCACTGCTGCTTGGTAGTTTCCTTGCCCTTAATAATTTCCCCCAGAGGTTTTCAATGTGAACCTTCTTTGCCTCTCTACACCTTTCTTTATATATCTTTCTCATTGTTTTGATCTTACTCGATTCTATCTCATTTCCCAATCTGGCCTCTGAGGCAATTACTCTTGCTCCCTTTGCAATTCTTCTCTTCTGTTCTCTCAAGTTTCCATTGAATCATAGTGCCTTTCTTGTTCCATACAAGGATTTTCCTGCTGGGCCTGCTGGAAATTTGTCCAGCAGGTACGTACTCAGGCTCGCCCAGTCCTGTAGTAGTGACTGAGTGACTAATGTCTCCTTATTCCCCACATGAAGTTTCACAGTGTTCATTATGTCTTTTATATTTGTCACACTCCAATTCAGTTTCCTTTGATTATACACATTCGGCATTACGGCTAAAGATACTGTGCTTTTTTTTGTGTCAAATTTACAGGCAATACTATCTCTTGGGGAAAGTGATCACTCTCCGGTTGAGGTTTTATGGAAACAGTTTCCACTAAATGTAATTGATCCTTACTAATTATCGTGTAATCAATCGTCAATTGATTCTTTCCACTTAGGTAGGTTCTTCCCGCCGGTTGGTCTCCCTTTGTATTCCCATTCAAAATGAGCAGTCCTAGGGCTTCCAGTTCTTGCTTCCAATTGAGTCCATCGGGTCTGCCCTGTCGGCCTTTCTGGATTAATGGGACCCCCTATTAGTTTACAATTAAAGTCACCAGATATTACCATACCGTAATCTTGATATGTTACTTGTAAGGTTTTTATTAGGTTTGTCAGGTTTGTCAATTTTTCCAGTTTTTTTAGACTTTTCTGGATGGATGTAAATATTTAAGATCAGTATTTTCCATGAAGCAGTGTGGCAGGGTCTTTTACATTCCAGTTTAAATGTTTGTAACCAATTTGCTCCGAAATCTATTTCCTCTACCTCCCAGTTATATTTTACCTTTAGGTACGTTGATAAACCCCCCCTAGGATGTCCATATTTTGAAACTTTTTCTGCCATTACATGGTATTCTTGTTATCCTGCTATGTGTCTTGGGGTTAGATTCCAGGTTTCTTGCAATAAGATTATTGCAAAGTTTCCCAAGTAAGCAATGGTGTCTTGATCCTGTTCCATATCTCTGAACCCATGAGTATTCCAGGAGCAGATTCTTATTAATTCTACTGTTTTTGTAGGTGACTGATTTCCTCCGGACAGCTCCCTTCTATCCCTTTGATTTTCGTCAGGGTCAGCGTTGGTTTAGGGTGTATGGCACCCACGACCAATCTTGCTGTTTTCCGGTCCCCAAAATCTCTCTTCTGGTGTTGGGGTTATTTAAATGATTACCCTGTTTAGCTTGGTCTATGGAGTTCGTGCTTCTTGCCGCTTCAACACCGAAATTGTTGCTGTTTGATTTACTTTCTGTGTCCAAGTTGTCCCCTCATTTAAAATCGGATATGGATACTTTGTGCGCTTTGAATATGTTAGTAATATACCCCACGCTTCGAAGACCATTTTAGCCGAATATATCAGCTCTATTATTTCCTTGGACACCCATGTTGTACAGGTTGCTTCTTGTTTAGTCCCGTTTTCTGCTCCCCTAAATTCAACCGCCAAGAGGTCTGCTGTTGTTATTTGATTTAATTGTGGGATTTCCTTGAACAACCTCAATTGGTTTCCCCTATTTAAAATGTCTAATCTACCTTTGGATGAGTATTCTGGCAGAAAAATCAATTTATACCCCCGCTCTTCTACCTTTCTATGTTGATTTTGGTCCAGGTCTTGTTCATTGTCTTCCCTGCTTGGTGCTTGATGCTTGTTTGATTGCTCCCTTGTAATCTCGACCCTGACTCTTTCTTGTCTGGGTGGGGTTGGACTTAGTAGTGTTAGGTCCACCCTATTGGTTGTTTCTTTCTCTATCTTCAAAGTTTTTTGCCTTATTACCGACCAAGCGTTTTCCACAATTTTTTCCTTTTCAGTAGGAAGCTTGCATATACTTCCTTCCTTATTGAGTGTATTTTCATTTTCTTATTGTCACTTTTCACGTTTTCTTTTTGTTTTTTTGTATCTTCCCATATTAAGGTTGTTCTATTTGGCTGATCTTCAATCTCTATCTCTAATTCCTCGGTACCTCTATTTTCTTGGTCTTTGTTTTTTGTTACTCTTTTTGGAAAAGGCTTTAGATCATCCCGCATCATTTCTTCTTCCTGTCTTTTTGTTGATAGTTTTGGCACCAACCCTAGGTCATCCTGTTCCTCGTTTTCCTTTGTGTTTTTTACCTTTCATTCTCATTCCTCCGAACCAATAGATGTTTTCTCTTGAACGCTTGTATTTGCCTTGTGGTTACTTTGCGATAACGTGCTAGGATCCTAGGTCTGTCAGGTATTTTTAATCCTGGACTGTGTAATTCACCTTTAATGAGAGTTACATCCTGATAGTTACTTTTTTTACTTGACTTTTGAGTGAATATTGCGTAAGTTTGGCTTCTTTCCTGGATAGCCTTTGGTCCGGCATTTTTCCTGGCTTTCCGTAGTCTCTTCCGTTGTCTTTTTGTTGGATTGGCTAATAAACTCTGTTTGACTATTGTTTTATTTCCGGCTTGACCAATGCTTTCTTCATTTATTATTTTAGGTTCTCTTAGTTTTAAACTATCTTCGTGCGGTGTATCGGGCTGCAGTTTTCCTAGTCCTCCCGTTTAATTTTTTCATTATTTTTCTCTGTTAAGGGTTTTTGTCCTAATCTTCCTGAGGCTTGTGCAACACACAGGATTTCTGTCAATATCTCCGGTAGGGACTCCAGTTTGTCTATTATTCATCCGCATCCGCAACTTTGAACCAACAGTTTATGTTTAGTTTGTATAGCAATATTGTTACCATTTGTAATTTGCGCCACAATTTTGTCCAATTTAGTATGTATTCCTGCTATGTGTACCGCAATTAGGTTCATTAGGTCTACCTGGACTTCTAATTTATCAGAATGAAGGTTTAGAACATCAATTGCTTGCTGCAGGGATTTTAACAAAGGTTCACTCCAGGTATTTGTTATATTATTATTGGCTTGTGTCAAAATCCCTGAAATTGAATCAATACCACTAACTGATGAGATGGTAATTGGTGACTGTATTTTCTCTCCTTCTTTTAAACATCCGTTATTCTCCTTGTTTTGTTTATCCCATTGATCCTTGTTTGATTGTGGTTTGATGGGTGTTGAAGCTACACCCCCTTCTTCCCTCGTTATCCTGTTTTGTAACGTGTCTGGTTCTGTCATATCCATATCCCTATTCACCTGTGGTGCCACTTCAGATTGGGTATTGCATTCTAAGGCTTCTATGAGATCTTTTTCCTCAGAAATTGAAAACTATTTTGACCATCCTAAGGATTTTGCAAATTCTTGATTTTCTATTTGACCTAAATATTCTTTTTTCCTTTGTCTTTTTTTACTTTCCTCCTTTACTACAGCCTCCCTGTTTTCCTGTGTATTCAGTGAATGATGTTCTTGCGCTGTTGTTTTTATCAGCCTTTTTTAATTGAATTTTTGTCTTGGATGGCGACTCCTGTATTCTTTTCCTGTCCACTCTTGTGGATTTTTTGTTGTTGCTGATTTGTTTGTAGTTCAAAATGGAAAGGGCTAATTTTTTTGGGAGTTATCAAGTTTATCGGTTTTATTGGGCTTTGGAGGCCTGACGTTTCTCCACAGGGCGCGTAAATTGCCGCCATTGGGTTTTTTAGAAATTGAAACTTTTGCGTCTCATTTTTCCCCCAAAATTTGAAAGGTTCTGGAGTTGAAAGCGAGACCAATCTCTTTTTTTGTATAAAATCCTCTTTTATTTTGCTTTTATTTACAATCCGTGTTGGGTCTCCTGAAAGCACCTTTCTCCTGCTTTTACGTGTGGGTGCTTGCCGAATATTTCCTGACCTCATCCCCACTATAATTATACCAGGGGCTTTTGCTGTGATTTGTTTTATTTTGAGTACACCCACTTAAATGTCGTAGCCAGATGATCAAATATTTAATCTATTATAATCCCACCACACAAAAATTGGTATTAATGGCGACTGGAGAGTGGGCCTAGTTCACGGCTCCTCAGTAAACTTCCCAAGGCCAGTTTTCTACGTTTTACACTAGCATCGCTCCCTCCACTAGCTCTGCAGACTCCGCAGAATTTTTCTTTTTGCATGTGTCACTCTGAGTGGGACGGGTAGGCCTAGACATGGGTCCTGTGCTCTCCATGCCACTGGAGCCAAGCTAGCCTGCATGATGAGAGGTGAAACCCCGAAACAGGTCCTTGGATGCTTGTTTCCATTCCAGAGATGACCTGGCCTGGCAGTTCAGGCTGGACTGTTCCCATAGGGAGCAGGGTCAAGACTGATTTGCATATGGCTGGTGTCACGATTTATAGTGTTCTTACCGACTCTGGCATGTTGGAGAGATTGTCGACTTCGGTTCTTGAGGGTTCATGTCTGTCCGAGGTAAGGATGACCCCTTCTGGTAGCCAAGGGGCTGCCGACAAGGAAAAAGGCCAAAGCAGACCATGCCTTACAAAAGGAGTCCCAATAGGACAAAAGCCCGCAAGGAAAAACATATGATGGAAGTGGGTTTCCAGGGATGAAAAGGAAGAAAAGAAGCTAAGAGCAAGGAGGAAATAGAAGGCAAGGAATCCAGACCGGATTACAAGACTGTAATCATAAACACG
The DNA here is from genome assembly GCF_964261635.1 of Lissotriton helveticus. Lineage (NCBI taxonomy): Eukaryota > Metazoa > Chordata > Amphibia > Caudata > Salamandridae > Lissotriton > Lissotriton helveticus. Next base: position 911,680,808 of record NC_136063.1, read on the forward strand.
GAACAACTGCAGCAATCACAGATACACAATGCAGGTGCACAGGATACCAACAAGAGTGAGAAAACACCAGCAGGAGCAAAGAGTGTTGCAACGCAAGGAATTGGAGGATTAAGCCCTTTAAATACCCATGAATAGGAAGTGACCAAACCGGAACAGGAAGTGACTAAATAGGAAAAGGAATTGACCAAACAGTAAGTAAGTAACCACCATCTTGGATAAGGTATAGGATAGTGGATGGAATAGGAAGGTAGCAAACTTGAATTAGTAGAGCAGTATTTCCCAAGGCTTTCTGGGAAGAAGACTATGGAATCATGGGAAGGCAAGATGGCCCCAAGAAAAAATTAAGAAAGAAATATATATCCGGTGAAAGGAAGGTAAGAATATAGTGCCTGAACATGTGAAAATAGGAAGCCACGGTTCCAAACCGGAGCTGCGCATTCCTGTTATGCAAATTGTCAGAAAGCGGGCCGCTGCGTAGGTATGCGGCGTGCCCAATACAGAAAGAGAGCACGTGCTGCGGAACACACTAGCGATGCCAGAACGGCAACAGCGGGCCACAGTGCAGCACCGCGATGCACCTGAAGAAAAGAGGGAGGTGCCGCAGGCTGTATCGCAGCCCGCGAGGAAGAAGCGGGCAGCACCGCGGGCCGAATCACAGTCTGCGGTGCAACTGCTGGGTACAAGCTGGAATGGCATGCGGAGCAAAAAAACGATGGATTTAGGCACAGATCTCTGTACTGGCGTGAATGTATGACAACATTTTGCATGCTGTCCATCAATTGTTCTTTGTGCATTTGTTACCCTGAGTGGGACTGTTATGCCCGGACATGGGTCCCGGACTCTCCATGCCACTGGAGTCAAGCTATCCTGGCTGATGAGGGGTGAAACCATGAAAGCGGTCCTGTGATGCTTGTTTCCAGTCCAGGAAGGACCTGGCTTGGCAGTTCGGGCTGGACTGTTCCCATAGGGAGCAGGCTCAGGACTGATTTGCTTATGGCTGGGTTCAAACTGGAATGGGATGAGGAGCAAAAAATTAGGGATTTTGGCCGAGATCCCTATACTTGGGTGAATGTATGACATTGTTTTGCATTCTGTCCATCAATTGTTCTTTTTGCATTTGTTACCCCGAGTGGGACGGGTAAGCAAAGGCGTGGGTCCGGTGCTCTCCATGTCACTGGAGTCAAACCAGCCTGGCTGATTATGGGTGAAACCCCGAAACCGGTCCTAGGATGCTTGTTTCCAGTCCAGAGAGGACCTGGCCTGGCAGTTCAGGCTGGATTATTCCAAAAGGGAGCAGAGTCAAGACGGATTTGCATATGGCTGTATTTAAAGTTGAATGGCATGGGGATATAAAAAAAATGATGGGTTTAGGCCCAGATCTCTGTACCGGGGTGAATGTATGACTTAGTTCTGCATTTTCTCCATCAATTTTTCTATTTCCATTTGTCATGCCGAGTGGGCGGGTATTTCCAGACGTGGGTACCATGCTCTCCATGCCACTGGAGTCAATCCTGCCTGGCTGATGAGCGGTGAAACCCCAAAACAGGTCCTACGATGCTTGTTACCAGTCCAGGGAGGACCTAGCCTGGCAGTTCAGCAGGGTCAAGACTGATTTGCACATGGCTGGGTTCAAACTGGAATGGGATTCATAGCAAAAATATGATGGATTTAGGCGCAGATCTCTGTACGGAGGTGAATGTCTGACATTGTTCTGCATTCTGTTCATCAATTGTTCCATTTGCATGTGTCACCCCGAGTGGGACGGGTATGACCAGACGTGGGTCCAGTGCTCTCCATGCCACTGGATTCAAACTAGCCTGGCTGATGAGGGGTGAAACTTCAAAACCAGTCCTAGGATGCTTGTTTCCAGTCCAGGGAACATCTGGCCTGGCAGTTCGGCCTGGACTGTTCCCACGGGGAGCAGGGTCAAGACTGATTTGCATATGACTGCGTTCAAACTGGAATAGCATGGGGAGCAAAAAAACAATGAATTTAGGCCCAGATCTCTTTACTCGGGTGAATGTATGACATTGTTAATCATTCTGTCCATCAATTGTTCTTTTTGCATTTGTCACCCCGAGTGAGACGGGTATACCCAGACGTTGGTCCCATGCTCTCCATGCCACTGGAGTCAAGCTAGCCTGGCCGATGAGGGGCGAACCCCCAAAACCGGTCCTAGGATGCTTCTTTCCAATCAAGGGAGGACCTGGCCTGGCAGCTTGGGCTGGATTGTTGCCATAGGGAGCAAGATCAAGACTGATTTGCATATGGCTGGTGTCACGACTTATAGTGTTCTCACGGGCTCTGGCATGTTGGAGAAATTGTCGACTTCGGTTCTTAAGGGTTCATGTCTGTCCGAGGTAAGGATGACCCCTTCTGTTAGCCAAGGGGCTGCCGACAAGGAAAAAGGCCAAAGCAGACCATGCCTTAGAAAAGGAGTCCCAATAGGAAAAAAGCGTCTTGTAGTGTTCTTACCGATTGATTTAGGCTCAGATCTCTGTGCTTGGGTGAATGTATGACATTGTTCTGCATTCTGTCCATCAATTGTTCTTTTTGCATTAGACTTATTTATAGTTCTACTTAATTCTTCTTAGGTAATGTCATACTGTCATCTGCTGGAGCACTAGAAAATAATTGGTATATATATTGGAGTGTATCTCATATCATAGATAAGCAAATGTCTGCAGTGCAAGTTGCCCAACCAATCGTGGAATGGTTCTGAAACAATCAGCTGTGCACTTATTCTCTGTCATGAGGTGATACCAATGACAAAGAGTTTCACAAAAAATACCTGACGCATGTGGTATATGTCAAAAGCTAGACATCAGACATGATGTAATCATCTGTAGCTGATTTGTTGAAGCTCGCCCAGCTTTATGACTGTGTCTAAGCAAAATGTGCCTGATTCACAAAGTAAAATGACACTTTGGGGTAATTTACACTGTTGATTAACTTTTCTACTTTTTTGCTTATTCACAGTCTCAGTGTAAGTTACTACTAAAAAATAAAACCAGCAGTATGTTCATAACTACACATAGCCAACAACTGGAACTGGAATACCCTCTATAGCAAATAGTTGTGGTAGGGAAATGAAATAAAAGGCCTTGAAAATAATATTAAATTTAATAAAATATTTAAAGTTAAAAATATAAATGAATACATTTTAATAGTTAAACATTTTTATAAATATGGTACCCATTTATTAAAGTACAACATTTCATATTAATTATAACATTTTGTAATACCCTATTTAGAATTAACTTAATAATGTAACAATAAATTAAAAATACCTTAATTATTTTAATGAATTCCCTATTGCACATTTAATGGTTACCCATGCATAAGATTTTATTTTCTGTTCTTGGGAATGAAGGGGCCGATTATGATGACGGTGAGACTGCCACCGACAGCCCATCGGTGGCGGTCCAACCACCATGGGAACCCTCTTATCCGCCCGTCATATTTCAATGGCAGGCGGATGGTTGGCAGTCGGCAAGACCGACCACAATTCATCCGACAGGCTCCATGAGCCCGCCAGTGTGGCGGAGGGGGTTGTATTCCCTATCATGTTGGCGGTGCGTGACAAGCACCGCCGTAGGGATTACAATGTCCTTTTCCACCCGCCTTTTCATGGCGGTTAGCCCGCATGAAAAGGCAGGTGAAAAGGGACTTTGACGGCCCGTATCGAGCCCTCCTTCCCCCCTGACACTCCGATCTTGGTACTGGGAGGCGCCTATAGTGCCCCCCTACATATCCCTGCATCATGTGCCAGGGATATGTCCCTATTTTGCATTTCGGCGGGTGCTGTAGCCAGCAGCACCCATCACAAAGCAAAGTATAGGCATTGCGACCACCGTGGTGGTGGTTGAATCATAATGCCTATGTCGGGACTGCCGACAGCTTGTCGGGCAGTCCCGTTTTCCAATAGGGTAATCAGCCCCTTCGGTTTTTAATTTAAACATCAAATTAAATAATTTTTATTTGGTTTAATAATTTCCATCCAATAAAAATGCATTTGAAAACAATGTTAATAGCACTTTTGCACTTTCCAATTTTGTTCTACATTTTAATAAATATATATAATGGATTTACATTAATAGGTATTATAAAAAAAATTAACATTTATTTTTGAGTTAAATATTTATTTGTATTAATTTCCATGCTTTACCATAGGACGTCTTCATATTTGGGGTAGAGATCTCTGCATGGTAAATTATAGGGAAAAACTAAAAAATTTATTTAACTTGAAAATACATTTTAAAAACTTTTCATATTAAATTAATTACTGTCATTTGACAATAACACTGTGTGAGGTAACACATACCAGCCGTGAACTGATCACTGCCGCAGGTGTAACAGTCCACAGTTTACATTTTAGGCAAATATTAATTTGCCCATTCAACTTTTCTTCTTTTTCCTCCTATGAACAAAAGAAAAAAAATGATATGTATATTTCCAGACTGATGATCAATTACTAAGGAACAATCACGTATAAAAAGGTTATGTTTCTTCTACATGCAAGACAATCAACATTTGATTCTAGCCACATCTCTCTTTGAAGCCCATCTACAATACTATGCATCCTAACTGTAACTGAAAAGTAGGAAAGTATCATCACAACAGATAGTTGCATGTCACTCAGCCAGAAAGCCAACTATATTGCATGGTCACATTTTATATTATTCGGGTTCTTACCACACGGCGTGGCGGCTTTCCATCTTGGCAACATTGCCTCCAAAATGTCACTCCATTCTCAGCCAATGATTTGACTACGCTGCATTATGCAAAATATAGCTCTCTCCCCTGCCCTTGGTGCCACTTTATTATGCAAATTATTTGCGGGAGGCAATGTTAGCCTTCAATATCACCAGCAGTTCAGTGCTCATCTCTCATGCCACAATCTCTTCACAATAAACTAGACTTCTGCAAATCCTGACTGCCTTAATGAAGATGTCACTTAAAATACAGAACTGAAGAAACATGCTGCAACTCACAAACAGATTTATTTATCAGCCTTGTGCCAGTATTCCTGCTCAGAAGTAAACTATTTCAAAATGAAAGAATCTGAAAATTGCCTCGTTCAACTTGGACCTTTCGTGTGCCTCTAAGGATCACTTTTAATTGCTGTGTTTTATTATTTTCTAAAAACCCATCCGTTTCTTTGGATGCTGTAATTTTTCTCTCCTCTGTTTTTATTGACTTTAATTAGGTATTCCCTTGGCATTTCAGTGTGCTGATCATCTAATAATCTAGGATTGCAGCCTAGCCAGCAGTCCTCTATACTAGCTCCTTTCTAAGCGATGCCATTATATTTCATTTCTGAGATCATGTAGCCTTGACTCGGGGGAGGCACGTGACCTTTACTGTACTGTAGAATATGCATGAAACAGCCTCCAATTCTAACTAAATGCGGTGACAATGCATACATTCTTATAAACCTCTTATAAGCACACATAGAAGTAACAAATCACTATTATTGATTGTTTATGTGCAGGAAGGGATACCTTCCTGCACTTAAACAATCATTCCCTGCAACTCAGTCACCCTTGCACTATGGTGCAAGGGGGCCTACATTGGTGCTAGGCAGCTAATTTTAGCGCCATTGCTAGGGAATGCACAAGGTGCGCCATATTGTTGTAAAGGCAGCGCATCCCCGCATTTTTTAAATGTCAGAGCGAGGCGCTGCAAAATTTGGCACAGCTCTGCACTCTGACATTTCCTTCTACATATGCCCTTTGAGTCTGTTGCCTCTAAATGTATGCCCATATCATCGGAGAAATGGCTACAGGTAATGCGATTACCAGCTCAGACATTGCTGACATATTTACCACAAGTCTTTTGCCAAATATTCTAAACGGAATGTGAACCCATATTATAATCATATTTTTGAACCAAATATATGCTTTTGAATGTATTTTTTTTATATCTATCCTGTATATGGTCAAATATGGCACCGTTTGGACAAATCAGGGCATTTGTGGAAAATAAACTGTTTTACAGGTGAAATTATGCAAGAAACTAGCCAGTGGGTCACAGAACTTTAGTACTAGAATAAAAGGCTGTAATGAGTCCCAAGGAGATGGGGTAGATTTCTGAAGTGCTCAAAGGAACTCAACCCACTATCATGTCATCGCTGTCAAAGGCTTTTATGAAAATTGCAGCTTTCAGACGTTTTGCAAAATGTAGATTCTTATATTGCACTCACTGAGGCTAATTAACTCATTCAACTTTTTGGACAGAGGCCCATCAGTCCACATGGTCTGGGAGGGTGTATCCTCACATCCCCAGGTCAATGATTGCTCACCACGTTTAGAGGACCTCATCTTCTTGATGGAAATCACTGGGTTTTAAAAAGGCATCCACTGGTGTAACAGATGCACCTGGCTTGAATGTTGAGAGAGCTGGAATGTTTGTTCAGCCCACTGAGCATTACGTTTTGCTTTTCACCAACAGACCCAAGCAATTGTTTGTTGCTGAAAAGCAAAATGCAAATGTCCCTGACTCAGAGGCTGGTTTCCTCCCCGCACCTCAGTGACTTTTTTATTTTTCCCTCCCAGAAATGCCAAGCAGCATCACATCAGTTACCATGACCACGCCATGTCTAGAGTTTGGAGATCACTGGTGTGACCCTATGCAGTGCTGTCTTAATGCATGAGCATGCTGGGCAGTTGCTCGGGGATCCCACGAGCATAGGGGTCCCATGCAGAACAGAATTTAACACTCATTTTCCGTTAAACATTTTTATTCCTGTGAGTGGTTGTGTAGGCAGGGACCAGTGCACTGCTTTGCCCGGGGGCCTATAACACTGTTAAGATGGCCCTGACTGTATGGTCCAGTGATGGGAGGACTATCAGGTCAAGGCACCGTACCTAAACTCTCTGGTTCCCACATTGTATCTTAGATTCAAGCTGACCAGATCTGCAGTCTCTTGAGAGTCTGTGCTCTCCCCAGTTCCTCACAGCACAGATTGTATTTGTTGTTCTTCTGGCATGATTGCGTCAATCTGTGTGTATGTTTGTCATCCAGCTCCGGGCTTCATACTTCCTAACACAATCTGTTTAAATTCTTCCCGCCCACTACGCAGTGGCTCTTCAGGAAATGGAAGCAGCAGAAAGTTGGCGGGTGCCAGCCAAGCCAGCCCCAGAAAGGGAACAGCAGTGGATCGTCAGTAGGCGAAGCAGCCCGGACGTTCAGCTAGCAATGTCTGCCACAAAAGCTGCTGCCCACCACCATCCTGAACAATGCGGCCCATTTGTTTGACACCATGACAAACCGCATTGCCTAAAAATGCGATTTAATGTTGGTTTCCCATCACATTTATTTCTGGCCGCTTTGCTTTGATCAGCTGCTCTGGCGGATGCTGCTTCTGAATGGGGCCCTTTCCAGTTCTGACTCACTACAAAGGCAGGCTTGATCAACTAGTGTTGGCTCATCTTGGCAGACTCCAAAGGTGTTTGTGATATAAAAGCCATTCAAGGGGAGACTGATTTTGAGGATGTTTGTCGCACATGCGCATTTTAGTGCACATACACATACATGTTCATTTGTGCACAGTTTCAAACCTCTCGTGAAAAAGGTAATTGTTTCATCGTTGAAGAGGAAACTAAACTTTTCTCATTGTGATTGAACGCATCCAGTCGCATCACATGGAGAAGCTCACAGCAACTCAGAAAGCCATCTCGTTATAGTGTAACAAAGCAGCATCACCCACACATCTGTTGCCTACAAAGACATACATGCATTTTTTAATGCCTACAGTACAGGATGAGGCTAGAAAAAATGTTTTCTCTTACAAAATATAGCTAAGAGTAAGATTGTGAGAATTTAGAACAGTCCAACGTCCAATGTGTTTCCAAATGATTCTGCCATCCTAGCCTCAAATGGAAATGGAATGATTGGTCCACTTCTAAAACACATTGGTAAAACTTTTTTTTTCAAACTTTATATTACATTTTCAACCTAGACAATACATCATAGAGTGATCAGTAACCTGCTGTTGTTTCGCTTGTTCAGAACGCATGACATACAATTGCCAACAGCATATTACACACACATTTGTAACAAGATCATTTGGCATTATATGATTTAGATAAGTAGTACACACATATCATACACTAAGGGGCAGATTTATGAACATTGTGTTGCAGGGCAGCACAGTATCACCTTGCTGCCTATCCCTGTGCCACAGGAAAAGGGCAGGATTACACTGTATTTTTCCCTTTCGTTACATTCCTGGCATTTTCTCTTGCTCTGGAGCCGTTTTGGCAGTCTAGTGCCAATGCAGCCCCCTTGCACCATGGTGCAAGGTACCTGTGTTGTCGGCAGGATTGTGTTTGTGCAGGAAGGGGGACCTTCCTGCACAAAAACAATATCGAGTGGCGTTTTTCCTATTTCTATGTGTGCTGCAGAGTCCAGCACACATAGAGGAAAAAACAACTAGAAATAACAATATTTCTCCTTGTTACTCCTCACTTGGGGAGGCGTATCTTTTGGCACATTCCCAGGTTCACCAGGTTTGGTAAATCTGAGAATGCATCAAAAACCATGGGAGTCGCATTGAAACACCAGCTCAACGCTAATGGAATCCCTCCATTGTGCAGAGTAATGCAAAGCAGTGACTCGTGCTGCACTTCATTACTCCATATTTATGAAGCCATGCAACGTGGCTTTGTGTGGCTTCATAAATCTAACTCAGAGGTTTGTGTCATTCATATACCACGTTGCGTGGTGGAAGCATGAGGCAAACCTCTCATAAATATGCCCCTTACTTTCAACAGCGACAGGAGCACTCAAGCTTCTTTATGGTGGGGACACCCTTTTAGCCACATAGGATCTCAATGATGATGAAATACTCCGATGGCGGGAGGCCTGTGGTGACTAGTTGGCATATATTTCTTATTGTTCACAGCACATAGACAAGTCTGTAATCCTGTGTTCCAGTTTAGGGACTCTTCCTCAGTCCAAGGTCATAAACACTCTGGGGCTGGTTCACAAAGGGCCTCTGCAGTCATGGGGGCTCACACTCGTGGCGGGATCCCTGCAATGGTTAACTGCAGTACGAAGATCCCACAACAAGTGCACAACTCCCCGCTATGATTGCAAGGCCTCCGCCACAAGTGTGGAGGCCCTTTCTGAATTGGGCCTTCTGCATTTTGCCATTAACAGTGCCAGTGCCAAATATTTGTATTGGCCCTTTGGGATATTCTTGACGTATCCTAGCAGTGCCATGAAAGGTGAATTTGCGGCTGGGAGTCTATCATTTAACACAGTACAGCTATTGCATTCTGACAAAAGTGCAGTATCCGAGGACAAGACCAGGCGAGGTGTAAGAAATCAGCCCCCCCCAGCACTGCAGCAGCAGCAGTTAACTTGAACTTGAACTTGAAAATATCTTTATTCGGTAAAATTGCTCACCATAAAAGAGTACATTTACACAATAAAAGAGTACATTTTACCCAATAAAACAGTAGTAACTATCAGCAGTAGAAACCATGTTTAAAACCTACACAATATACAGAACAATATGGTTAATTTGGACCCTAGTCAAACATTCTCGTCAGTTCATTATATCATAACGGTAGAAACCTTCAATTGCATCCAATTTGATCGATTGGTAACCTAGAGTGCAGCTTCAATATCCTCGAACGCGTCAGCCATGCACTGCTCAAATATTTAGCCACCCCACACACGATGGCAGAAGATGTTGAGTTCATAGAGAGTACTCGTAAGGCCAATCTGTGGCACCTCAGCCCCAACCCCCTACATACTGGTTTCAGCCAGATCTTCCGTGCCACTTTGTAAGCAGGGCAAGCAAAAAGTAAGTGCGCCACAGACTCCTTAGGAGCCGCGCACCCAGGGCAGGGTCGCGATGGGCCACCAGGGTTAGACCACCTCGCGGTGAATTCATGCACCGGGAGGGTCCCATACCTTAGTTTTAAATAGAGGGCTCTATCTAGCGGCTTGGTTATGAGATCAAAGAAGGGTTCCAGCTTTCTAGCCCACTTGAACTCTAAAAACCGTTCAGTGAGTGAACCCCCAGCCCCGCTGCGTGTTGCCTCATCCTGCACCCACTCCCAGTATAACTTCTTAATCACTGATTTGGGCGGCGGCATTTGGGTCTCCCATACATCTCTCAAACCCAATTGAAAAACCAGGTGCCTCACGTTGTTCAGCCATCCAATCTTGTTGCCAGTATCGAGCAGTATTAGGTCATCTAGCCCTTCAGCATATTTGGCAAGCTCCTTGGTCCTTCTCAGCCGAACCCAGAAGAGCAGTGGGCGCAGCCGCACTAGATCTTTTAGGGCTCGTCTGCCCAAATCTAGCCGCAAAGGGATCAACGGAGTAGAAACAGGGAGAGCCACCACATCCCTCAGAAACGTATTTTCCGCTAAAGTTAGCTCAGAAACGTTTTCGAACCCCCATAACTCGGAGCCATATGATGCAGCCGGGAGTATCTGACCCTCATAAATAGCCATGACCGGTGTCACAGGTTTGCTTGTTGACTCCCGATAGTCCCTCAGGGTCACCCCAGTTACTCTTTTGTGGCCAAGTAACATTTTGGCCAAATGGTCCTTCCAATTCATTCGACTATTTATCCGGACCCCTAAATAGTCGAATGAATCAACCAACTCCAGGGGGGCCCCATTGAGCATAAAATTGTTTTTAAATCTTTTGGAGGGTGAAAGAGCCATCAGCTTGGTTTTCGAGGTATTGATGGTTAGGCCTCTGTCTATACAAAAAGTGCTAAATCGATGCAAGAGCTTTTGCAGTCCTACCGGGGATTTGGAGATCAGTATGGTATCATCCGCGAAGAGTAGGGTGGGGGTTCTTTCCCCCGCCAGGAGCAGTTAAAGGAAGTCATCATTCTATATCTTACAATGCTCGCTGGAGTATAAATCCAATTCATATACTTTAAGTATATCAAACTGAGTCTGCCATTCATGTATATCTCTTTCATTTGCTGGTAGCAAAATGATCACTGATCATATGTTACATCATGTTCTAGCTCACGTTCCCATTTGCTTTTAGCATGGACTTCCTCTGCTGACTGAAACTATTCTATAGTCTCAAGGCTAGAGTAAATTACCATCGTAAGGCCCTGCCTCCAAGAGGCTCCTCTGGTATGGTGGGAAGAATCCGTAGAAAGGATCCACATAGGGCTTTATATGCAAAGACATCCATGACTGTGACATTCCCCGCCAATATTTAGTCAGAGTAGGTCTTAAAGGTGTTGTTGAGGAACAAATCGCATAGGGTAAGCAGGTTTTTCTTATTTTTTGTTTTAGTGTTTCTAAACAGGGGTTCATTTTAGTGCAAATGGAGGCAATCCAAATCTGTCCTTCATGTCAGTGAGCCAAGTCTAGCCCATGCCCAGATTGTGCAGTTCACTCTGTGTATATATCTTTATACGGTCTAGATGGTTTCTGAACTAAAAAAACGTCTAATTGGCAGAGGGCTGACAGTTCAACCTCTGTAATCTGGTGTGGAACTCATCTGTTTTTATGAAAAAGCTAAATTTGGCACAATTACCCTGTGCTACACAATAGTAAATCTCGAAATTTGGGGCCACATATCCTTTTCATATGGCAACTGGAAGTTAGTCCATGCTATTATAGGTTAGTGGCCTGTCTAGGCAAGTCTAATCATCATATAATTTAGCTGCACAAAAAAGGGACATCTTTAATGTGAGGGGCATATTTTGAAACACATATAGCAATCTAGGTAGGAGTATCATCTTCATCAAAGCTAATTAACCAGCCAATGACAAAAGCAATCTGGTCCATTTCTCTACCAAGTCATTGATCCTGGTCATATTGTTATCCTAGTTTGCCTCTAGTAATAAATATGTGACCATAATGCCAACATAGTGTATTGGTTCTATCTGCCATTCAAACAGAAAGTCGAGTGCCTGGGGAACAGTTTTTGGAGTTAGTGCGGATTTTCCCCCTTTTTAATAAAAGGCCCAGATTTGTACCAAATGCAATTTTTCTCTATGTTATTGAGGAAAGATTCGTGGTCAGATTTTTAATCAACAATTGTATATCGTACATGTGTAGTGTGATACCAAGTTATTGTGAGTGACAAATATGACTCTCCGGTGATATGGAACTCTTGCTCTTGTAATATGCTTGCTAGCAGTTCTGCAGGTAGTACAAACACATTGGGTTATAAGGGACAGCCCTGATGTGTGCCCCTTCTAATTGCGAATGAGGTTGTCAGAGAAGCATTCACTTTTATCCTAGCAGTGGAATTTATGTAAAGAAGTGTGATCCACTTGAATATTCCCCTTCCTTTTCACTCTATTACTGCCATTAAAAAAGGGCCATTCAATTGAGTGAAAGATGTTGGCTGTGCCTAGGAAGACCGCTGCAGCTGGCAGTCCAGGGTCAGTTTGGTGAGTTACTTACTGAAAATAGTGTCCGCAGGTTGTTAGCGATAGATCTGTCCAGTATGAAACTTGACTGAACTGGTAAGACAAACACAGGTACAGTCGAGTAGCTAAAGCTTTTGCCGCCTGGGGTGGTCCCAGAGTTTGCTGGCCAGTGACAGCCAGAAAAGGTAAGAGTGGGGTAGGCAACAGACGAAGAAGAACAATATATATATTTTAAACTTATCTTGCACTTACCGCCACCCCCAAAAAAGTGCCGCCCGGGGCGGACCCCCCCCACTCCCTCCTAGCTAGGCCACTGCACAGGTGATCACAGAAGCAATCTATTGCCCAGAATCTCGGCCAAAATTTTGTTGGACACTGTTAGATTTGGGGGTCTCTAGTTGGCACAGGTAGGTACGTGTGATAAATAGGGAGCCTTTCCTCTAGTCAGGATAAGGGGATTACACTCCTAAAATAACCCCAGCTCATCCCCTTGGTAGCTTGGCATGAGCAGAAGGGCTTTACTTCAGAGACGTTGTAAGTTAACCAGTTGTGACCACATACAGTAACCCAGAGACAACACTACAAATGGACACCACACAGGTTTTATATCAAAAATAAGTATACTTTATATAGAGTTACTACAAGACCACAAACGACAAAAATACACAATAAGATTACTTTAAGATGGTAGATTCAAACTTAGTTCAGTTCAGTTCTTAGATGCGACACTCTGCGTCAATGCACCTTAAGTTGCGTTGCGCTTCCACGACAAGCAATGTTGCAGCGATGGGAAATGCGGCAAAGTTCAGATACAAAGAAATAAAGACGTGAAGATCTTCCAGATGTGGCACGCTTCTCGGGGATGCGAGAAGTCCTCAGTTCGATGCGTGGACTGCAGCGCCGACACCCTTACAATGCGACGACAACAGCTCCAGGATGAAGCTCTTTTTACACGATGCGTGAAGCTTCCGCTCGATGCGACAACTACAGCGGCGATATCCAAGATGCGATGGCAGCAGCTCCGATGGCGGCGCGCTTCTCGGAAAAGCGAGGTGCTCTTGGTCGAAGTGGTGCAATGCGACGGCTCCAGCGGCTACACCCTCCTTCGGAGTTGGAAACAGCTGATACAGCGATGGCGACACGCTCCGACCTCGTTGCGAGATTCTTCTCCTGATGTGGTGCAGTGCGACAACTACATCGGCGACATCCTCCTTCGGAGTTGCGACGGCAGGCACAGCGACGCACTTCTTCTCATTGAGTCGCGCTTTCAGCTCCTTGAGACATGCAGTTCCTCAGAAGGCCCAAAACAGCAGCCGGCACGTCCAAAGAACTCTGGGGAGCTGGGAGGGTAAGTTTGTTGTCCCTGAGACTTCAGCAGGAGGCAAGCTCTTTTCCAAGCCCTTGGAGATCCTTCACAATTTGAAAGCAAAGTACACAAAGTTATTTCTCCTTCCTTTGGCAGTAAGGCAACCACTGCAGACCAATCCCCCAAGCAGCACTTCAGCTTGGGAATAGTCTCTATTCAGTTTCTTCAGGTTCCTCTCCTCAGTAAAGGTTTCTTCTTGTAGTCCAAAGGGATCTAATTTCATGGGATCAGAGTCCCAATATTTATACCCCATAATTCTTTGTTCTCTGAGGAGAGAGGGGCCTTTGCCCAGTCCAAACCAGTTCGGAAGCACTCTGTTTACCAGACTACACCTTTACTTTCACAGTGCAGGGCAAGCACATCAGACGCCCCACAGGAGGTGGAGCCAGCATTGTGGAAGGCAAGTACAGTCCTGGAGCACTTTGTTTACAGGACTCCTTCTCTTCTTTCAGTGTGCAGGGCAGTGACATCAGCCGCTCCCCAGGGGGTGGAGCCAGCATTGTGGAAGGCAACTCCTCCCTCCCATCTAGATGCAGATCTCTCTATTCACCACCGGGTGACTCAGCCTGTCTCCTGGAATTCCCCAGCCCTGTCACTCACAAAACCAGACATAGGAATACACAACCTAGCAGAGGGAGCTTTGAATGGTTAGACAAGCAAATACCAACTTTCTAAAAGTGGTATTTGCAAACACAGAATGTTAAAACCAACTTCACTTAAATATGTATTTTATTATTCTGAGTTCAGGCATACTAAACTCGAACTTCTACCATGTTCTCTGAGACCGTTAGGATTATAAAATATAATAACTCTAACCGCCCATTCAGGCCTATGGAGAACAGGTAGCCTTGCAATAGTGAAAAACGAAAATCGTTGTAATTCACTATTAGGACATACCACACACATCAGGGCTTGTCCTACCTTATCCTTACAATGTACCCTGCCATGGGCCTACCATAGGGGTGACTGATATGAAGAAAAGGGAAGGTTTAGGGACTGGGAAGTGGGTGCACTTGCCCAGTCAGCATGACTGTTGGACTTGGACCTTTTGGCAGGTTCACCCTGAAACTTTTTGCATTTGCCTAGCCTGTTTCTGTAACCTGGTGTCAGTGATTTCAGGCCTCTGCGCACTTTTTCACTGTGGTCCAGTGTAAAGTGCGTGCGCTCTCTGTGTATGTGTGGTGAAAGTGGACTGCCCTCCTGTAGGAATGCATGGGGATATGTGTGTCCATGGTAGTTCCTGGTGTGTGGGGAGTGCAGGGTCGAGTTTGGTATGTGCGAGCTCATGAGATTAAATGATGCGCGATGATGTATGCAGATTTATTGTGTCTGGTGGAGAAGTGCCACTTCTAGAAGTTGGCATGTCTGTGCAGTAAAAGTGAATTGACTGTCTGGCTTGTGATTGGCTGGAGCTGGCTGGTGTGCCTGGCTCCAGGAGTCAGAATGGGTCTGACCAGTGGTGAAGGGGGAGATCTGCATGTTGATGGCAGGGAAGAGTTGCACCTGTGTCCTGAATAGGGCTGTGCCTTCCCTCCACAATGCTGGCTCCACCCCTTGTGGTGCGTCTGATGTCCCTAGCATGGCCAGTGAAAGGGAGAGAGGGGCTGAGCAAAACAAAGTGCTCAGAAGTTCCCCTGAACCAGCAGTAGCTGGTTCTCCCATCGCCTGCACCTTGTTAACAAAGGATTTCTGTGTATGAAAAGGGGCTGTGACCCAATGAAAAATGTTCTTATTTCTGCTTGTGACTCGAATCTACCAGGGGTGTGCTGCTGCTAGGGCCCAGGAGAAGGCTTGCCTCCTTGGGCCCTGCCCTGCCCTGCCCCTGGATGCCTGGGAGACTTTAGTCCCTTTGGACACTTTTGCTTGGCCCAGGATTCCTCCTTTATCTTTGAGGACATTTTTGCTCTACTTTTTAAATGCTGGCCTGGTGAGCGCTTGATTTTTCCTGAGGGAGCGCCTTATTTCAGCCCTGCAGCGCTGGGCTGCATCGTGTGTGAGGATATCCACCTGCCTGGGGATCCCCCCTCCTTGTGCTCCTCGCAGGTGGCCACCCTGCATTATGGCCACTTATCTTTATTTATATTACGGGTGCCCACCCCGTGGCTGTGCTCACATTTAATTGCAAGGATGCCCACCCCGTGGGATTGCCACTCCGTTAATTATTTAACTTGTGCTGGTGCCTACCCCGCGACTTTGCCCGTAGTTACAGTGGGTGCCCTCCCCGCTGTTTATTGTTAGCCCCTAGGGAGCCGACCCCTTGTTGTCCCGCATTGCACCGCCGCAGCCCAGGAGGAGCACTGGAAGACGAAGTCCGGCCCGCTGCCTGATTTTGGGCGGGGCCGACAACGCAAGCCGAAGCCTCGCGGGCTCCACTTCCACTTCTCCCCGGCCAGGGAGAAGCTGCGCAGAGCCTCGCGGCCTCCATTCTCCAAGTCCCGGTCCCGAGATGGGGGACCGGGTGAAGAGGCGGCCCGTCATGGCACCCGGCATGGCAGGGCTCCCAGGAGCTAGGGGAGCCCCGCAGGCAGAGTCTCGCGCTGTCCCCGAAGCCAGAGATCCTCCCCTACGAGACCGGTGAGTGCAGGGGAGCAAGAGACATGGTGGGGTGCCCGTGAAGGCACAAAGGTTGGGTTTCTTGGGTGGCCCCGTCTGGCAGCGGGCCGCCCCAACGCGAGCATAGTGGTGCAGAGCCTAAGTGGCTCCAACGTGGGGCACAGCATCAGAGCAGCCCCGGTTGCCCAGTGGGCTGCTCCAAAGTTATGAGTATGGCTCAAAGGGCCAGAGGGGCCTGTTGTTTTCCCCGTTGTGGGCATATTCATTTTAAGAGCCAGACGGCTCCAGAGCTTGGGGGCATGCATTGTTTGAGCCTGTGGGCTCCAACGTCAGGCCATATCTGTTAACCTGGGCCCAGAGCGGCCAATGCTTATCATTTGAGGAGCCAGTGTGCTCCATGAGACCTGTTTATTTCCAGAGCCCTGTGGCTCCAACGTTGCGGCACATTTTGTTTAAGTGGGGCTCTACCCTGGCCTTATTTGGTTGAAGCGCTACTGCTTGGGACATATATAATTTAGAGCCCGTGCTGCCTCTACCCTGTTTATTTCTAGAGCCTAGAAGGCTCCAACGTTTGGCGCATTTCTGTCTAGGGCCACTGAGAGCTCATGCCCCATTTGAGTACCTCACATCTGCCCAGCAAGTAGTGGGCAGCTGCACCGTTTAGGCATTTAATTTTTAGGGGAGATGTTCTTTGGGATTACACAGCTGCCCAGCAAGTAGTGGGCAGCTGCCACGTTTAGGCCCTAAACTCTTGCGCATTCTTCTTTGGCTGCCTGCGCAGCCAGCCCTGACACTGCTGGTCAAAGGGCGTTTGAGCCCCACGGAAGGCCAGTTGGCCTGGGGTGAGTATCTAATGTGATTCTTGCGCAAGGTGATTGCCTACTGTGTTTACACTGGTTATGCCTAATGTGATTTATGCATAATGTGCAATGCCTTTATGCCTGTGATACCTCTAACTGTGTTTTCATGCTTAGGAGGTTGTTTTGCCTAGTATGATTTATGCTAGCGAGTTTACGTCCCTGAGTGATCTATGCCCATGGTGATTAGTATTGCGTAGTGTGTACCTACCTTTTACCAGTGACTACTGGTTGTGTCCTACACTGGTTATTTTGTGTTACAATTATTCTATGTTCTAGAAGTGCTATTTCTACTAAGTGCTGATTCTGACAGTGGCCCACGTGGCCCGGTCTGGTGTAAATAATCCCCTGTAAATACTGTACAGTGCCAGTTAGCACAGTGTAATTGTGTGATTATGATCTAATGTGTTTATGGTAATATAAAGGCTATTTGTATATATAACCTTGTGTGGAGTTCCTTTATGTGGTGTGCTTAGGGTGTTGCTGCTGTGTGTGTGTGTTGCGCAAATGCTTTACTCATTGCCTCTGGGATAAGCCTGACTACTCGTGCCAAGCTACCAAGGGGGTGAGCAGGGGTTATCTTGGCGTGTAACTCCCTTGCCCTGACTAGAGGGGTGGTTTCTGCCTGTCTTTGACGCAAGCCTTAGCCAACCAGAAATCCTATTTCTAACAATGACAGTACCAGACTGCAAGCAGGCTCTGAAATGGCAGACCTTAGACACATTTTACAAGGCTGCTTCTGTGGGTGGCACAACCAGTGCTGCAGACCCACCAGCAGCATTTGGGTTTACATGCCCTGGGCACACTCCGTGTACTAGACTAGGGTTTGACAAATAAATAAAATAGCTAAACATGGAACCACTGATTAATACATCAATTTACAATAGGGAGCACTTGCACTGTGGCACTGAATAGCAGTGGCACAGTGCCCAAAGCACACAACACCAGCAAAAATACATGATGCAAGAGCAAAAATGGAAAGGGAGACCCATGCCAATGGTGCCAGGTCTAACAGACACATTAAACAGGGACAATGGAATTGATAGGAATTGCATCTGGAAGATGGTTTATCCGGTTTAAGTAGAGTAATCACTATAAATTCTCTGAGAATACTCGGCAGGATGCTGGCGACATTTCAAAATCTTTAATCGCAGGTTTACACCCTCCCTTGGCGTAGATCTATACCTTTTCTGAATCCCCAGAGGTTTCCCAAAATACTTAACTAAACCTTAAATAGTGGATGGTGTTCATGAGCACTGCTGGAGACATTTCATGCATCCTTATTTATGTTTTATAAACTAAAGCATTTGTGCATGCCTATTTGTACAAAGTGAACAATAGCACATGTCTTTACATTTGTGCGAATTCCACTTTTATATATGTTTTCTTCTCTTACCTACTTTTCCTACCGTTAAAGTTGATAGTCTATTACCAAAACCATAATGGAAATTGATTTACTCCTGACCTTGGCATAAGTCAATTTCAGACCACAAGATGGAATGAATTGTAAACATATTTGTGAACCCTCACACTCTGCAGAGTGTTTGGTTGTTCACACATTGTGTAGGCTATTCTCAGTCTGGGATACCCATCTCCTGTTCTTTCCAGATTTATGTATGAGTATGACACTAGTGTGTTATTGTGCATTGGTAAATTACTGAACAAATGTAGATTCATGATTTAGGAATAATATAAAAGTAACTTTTTGCATGTGAATGGTGAATGTGCACTCACAAAAGGCTTTCTGAATGCCACGCGGCCTTCCCAATACAAGTAAAATAGGAGATATGATGATCTAGTGGTTGACTGCCTAGAGTGTGGACATCCTGGCTATCAATATCAGCTGCCGAAACAATCCAGCGAATCTGACAAAATCACTCCCTGCTCCAATCACTTTTTCCCATCACACTCTGGACGATCTAAAAGGCTCTCATGCTGATCCTGCATACTTTGTTTTAACTCCTGTAATGACAGAAGCGTGCTGTGTACGGTGGACTCAAGACCTAGCTCTTCAACTGAACCCCTTCCACCTCAGGGTTCACAGCGCCTGGATACCTTTGCGAGTGAGTAGCTGCACTTTACATATTGCGTTTGATTGATTGATTGGTTGACTGATTGATTGGTTTGATCTTTCTTCGATGGAACTTCACAGCAAAACATTGAGGGTTGGGAATTCTTAAATTAATCGTAATCAAGAGGAAATCCTCTGGGTGGGTTTCAAATGAACACCCCCAAGAGACGTCCCTGTTCGTTAAGAATAATTTGGACATGTCTACCCTTTTTGTTTGTTCTGAGCTCACTGTCCAGTGAAATGAGAAGCAGCTGTCTGAGAAAACAATAACAAACCTGCAGCTGTTGGTATCTCTTTAAAGGGGATGTGAGCTAGCTACTATAAACAAACATTCTTTCTAAGGCCGGGCAAAAACGGATTTGTCAATGCTTGTCCCTATTCTGCAGTGCAAAGAAAAGCTTAAAAAGGGTGGAATGGAATGCTACCAAGATGCATTTATAGGGCTGAAGAGTCACATTCAGGCATTATCACTAATCATTTTACTTGATGCTATGTCGGCACTATGTCACATACCGATGCTGTGCATTCTAAGCAAGAAGTAACCATCTGCGAAAATAAAGAAAACACGCGAAATAAAAGCAGAAATGAGGAGATTGCCCCCTCCCTCACCCCCAACCTCGTCACTGAGGAGGATCATTCTTTTATGTGAACAAATTCCACCACTCACAGTGAAGAGAGCCAGTGACTCAAATGGGCTAACCTACTGAGCCATGCTCAAAGCTGTGGTTGGACAGAAGAAATTGTGATGACATTTGAACAAATGTGAGACACTTGCTGTTTTTTTTAAAGTTGAGCCAATACTTCTCTAAGAAAAAATATTGCTCAAGCAAATATCAGAGCACTGGGGGGTGGTGCAACAGGTTTTAGGCATGACTTACTACCTCCAAGGCCCTGTGGTAGAGCCCCAACCCCTTCGCTGGAGCAAAATATGCAGATGTGGCAACATTTTGCGTTACGTCACTTGGTTGGTGGAGTACATCTCACTTTGTTCTGCCTGCGCCTATCAAGGACCTTCACCCTTTCTAGAGCCGTGTCAAACTCCAATGCTCCATTTACAGCAAAGAACCCCACACACAATGGGCCTCATTTATGAGGCTGTGCGTCACTTTTACGCCACTGGTGCGTTACTTTTTGTGACGCACCAGAGGCGTAAAAAATGCGCCTTGTTGCGCCATATTTACAAAGTGACGCATCTATGTAGATGCGTCACTTTGTAAACTCCTGCGCCACATTAAACCTGCGCCAGGTATAATGTATGCAAGGGGGACGTATTGACGCAAGAAAGGGTCATGGAAGTGACGCAGTGAAATCTATGAGATTTCACTGCGCCACTTCTAGGACTCAAATGTGTCAAAATCTTACGCCTGTCTCACAGCAGGCGTAAGACTGACGCAGGCCCTTTCACATGGGGCTTGCACCATGTGAAAGGACACATTGCTGGAGTTGCGTCACTTTTGTGACACACTCCAGCAATGCGTCACTTTTGCGCCTACAGATACGTCAGAAATACTGACGTATCTGTAACTCCTTGCGACATGATGCATCATACTGTAAATATGACGCATCATTGGTGTCGCAAGGAGGGCACAAGGAAAAGTAACGCATCGCTGTTTTCACGCAGCGATGGGTCACTTTCCATAAATGAGGCCCAATGTGCTTCCGCGCGCGCTAAAATAAACTACAAACTCTATAGAAGCCCCTGACTTTGAATGCATTGCAGCAGGTGGCACCACTGCTAAAAGCCCTCGATAAATGCATGTTTAAGTAAACGCCAAAAGAGATTTGAAGTTATCTAGGCAATTAAACACTGCTGGTATCACACTGTGTTTCCTCAGTGTGGGGGGCAACTATGTACTATCTGAATGGCGCCCGCTCAGGTTGTGCATTTATAGAACTTGCTCCCTTGATTTCTAAACGAAATATTAACTTCCTATTTATTATTGACACTATGGTTAATAATTCACTTGTTTTTGATGTAATTATTTGCATTTCCTCCGACAGGGAGAAGAAACTGTTCTTCCTCTTCGTAACCGCCTGAGATTCGGAAGGGTAGAAATATTGAAAAAGGAATATCATCGCTCGTTTCCATAATCAACTCTCACCCTCCAATGTGACAGAAATTGCAGAGCTCCTTCAAGGGGGCCCGAGGGCAGAAGTTCTCACTGCTCATTTAGCTAAGCCTTGCAATCTTTCAAATCCTCATTTTCGCCTTCTCGCTTTTTAGGTACGTTGCTAACCCACTCCAGTTCGCATGGCTAGAGACACTCGCGCGGGATGTTTGTGTAGTGTTCCCAAATGAGGAGTGCAGAACTTGACAATTAACAGAAAAAAAAACACACACGGCTCAAGCAGTAACACTGCCGCCAGGCTACTGTCTTCTTACCAACAGCGCCACCTTCCTGTGCTGATGCAGAACTACAACCACAGAGCAGCAGCCATCAATTTCAGACCGAACAGCTTCCAATGTACAATAGCAGTCACGTTTTAGAATCCATTTTACTATTCCTCTATCGTGACATTCTCAAATGAGCTGAGTGTAACCCGCAACCCTCACAAAAAATGCCTGATTTAAGGAGAAAAATGATGACCACCCCAGGGAAGAGGTTTAAGTTGGAATCTTTAGTAATGGTGCCATAAATTGTTCATGGCTTAAGCATTTTAGGTTTATTACCAGCAGCTGTCAGAGTCTGCAAAAGGAAGCCTATTACATTCGTTCATGTTCTACTTTGCAACTGTACCTTACGAGGTGCATATCAGAGCGCACAGAAATAGCTATTTTCAGGAGCGTGCGTTTTTGTCGCCATTGGGCGTGGGATCGCCTGTCGTACGGCTAATTAGCGATGTGGTAATAACATTTTGTTAATTAAACGTATCCTGCCGTGCACTTGTATGATATTTCATATACTTAAACCGCTTGCACTGAATATTTCCTAACAGCGGTAAAAAATGAATTCCCAGATTCATCATGATTATTTTACATTAACAAGCCGACACACAAAACGCTTCGACTGATCGTCAGGGTAGTAAGCGCTATTTAAATGCAATTAGAATACAATACAATACAATCACTTCCCACAGCGATGCATGCCTTTTTATTGCAAAGAAGACGCCTTAACATGGCTTGTCTCTGTGCAAGTATATTGAGCAGTGAGTCAATGAAATTAAAAAAGAAACAACAGTAACGAACACTATAAATCACCATGCAAGTAAGACGCTTACAATGTGCCAAATGCTTCTTCTATTTTAACTTCTTGTCCCCAAAAATGGTAGACAGATGGCCTAGTGCATGATTATATGGTAGACTAAATCTATATGCAAATGTAATATACGGTTTTATAGTATTTTATGGGACTAATAAAATGTACCGTTGACTACAGCTTACTAACTTCTTTCATGACTTGCGGGCAAACAAAATTTTTGTGATTTTGCTAAATAGACAAGGGTAGCAAGCTATGCTTCCTTCAAGAACAAAAGCATCTTACATCACGTGATTCAAGCTGGGCAATACAGCTCTCCCAGAGATACGGACTTATATCATACGTATTTTAACCAAACTTCGGGTCAGATTCCCAAAGGTTTAGCGTCAGGTTAGCGTTACTTTTGTAGCGCTAACCCAACGATAAACCTATTTGGGGATTAACAAACCAACGTAAATTGGTTTTAGCCGCTGGAAAGCAGGTGTGAAAAGAAGACGGGGCATATTATCAAGAACAGTCTTAAAATTATCGCCGCTTTAGCGGCAGAAAACCGCAGCTAAAGCAGCGATAATGAGCTTGATAATATGTCCTGGAGAATTCCAATAGAAACCCATGTTCACAGCAGAACATGGACTTCTATTGGAATTCTCAAGGGCATATTATCAAGCCCATTATCACCTCTTTTGCGTCAGTTTTCTGCCGCTAAACCGGTGATCATTTTTAATGCCGTTCTTGATAATATGCCCGAAATCTTTTAATTTCTCCATTCTTTTCCTACTTTGCGTATGTGCTGCACTGTGCTGCACACAATCAAAGTAGGAAAAGATTTATCTAGGGATGGTATTTTGTAGAGGAAGGGTACCATTCATGTACAAAACCTATGTCAGACTCAGGCACGCACCTTGGCACTACGGCATGTGCCTAGCGCATGGCAGCTGATATAAGCGCCAGTGTTAGGGAGAGGGGCTATCTCTGTGAATATGGCGCTCTTTTGCTCTCTCCCTATCACGCACCACAGCGCAGCCTCTTTGGCTGCTGTGCTTGATTGCATGACACCTTTCAGAATTTGGGCCTTAAACCATATTACGAGTTAGGCAAACTAGGGTGAGGTAATTTCTACTTGTGGAAAGTTCCATTACCCAGAGATTAGGTATTTACTGCGTGTGGTAAATGCCTGGTATTTCTTGTTTTATACTTGCGAAAGTCATAACATGAAGAATCAGTTTGTAACACATCAAATGCCATATGTTTTTTGAAGGGCCTTTTCCTAGATATATTTTGTCCATTTTTACTCACTACATTTTATCAGGGGAAAACTGTGAAGGTGTGATAATTACCATACAACTCTTAAGTCTGATCCGTGTGTAAACAAGCATTTGCACATGGATTTTAATTTAACCATGGTCTTGTAATGAGGACCTTAGTGTTCTTACATTCAGTCACTGATAAGTGCATTTAAAATTAGCAGTGTTCTGAATCCTAGCCCTGCATAAAAAACCTGTGCAGATGACAGTTTAGGGGGCACCAAGGAAAAAGCGCATCATTTATTTTTTTGTTTCAAAATGGAACTTTGCCCAGAAACAGTCTTTTTAATTGACTACATATGCAGTGATCCTGCCACAACCATGTTTCAGGATGTGCAGAGTTTGCCACTTCCTCCCCATAGAATGGAATACTGATTGCCTACAAAAGTAACTACTACAACTAACTTTGCTGTACAGCCCACTAAACTATTATTTTATTTGATATAATTGGCTTCCATAGAAAGCTGTCTTTAAAAAACACAGGCTTCTAAACCTGGCGGTTCACTGCTCTAACCTAGGAGCAGTTAAAGCTGAATTTATTAGTTCACTGCTCACAGGGGCGGCTCTAGGCTCATGGCGGCCCTGGGCAGGGAGCCTAGGTAGGGGGCCCTGGAAGAGGGGGTCCGGGCGGGGCAGAGCGAGGAGGCCAGTGAAGGGGGGGGGGGGGTCAGGGTGTTTGGAAGTGGAACAGAGCCGGAGGCCGCCAAATCCCTGCCAGGGGCCGCCACTCAACTATGTATCCATCCTCAGAGGAATATTATATTAAGGATATATATTGGCATGGTGGCCCCTGGGGTTTGGTGGCCCTGTGCAGGTGCACAGCTTGCACATGTCTAAGGCCGCCCCTGCTGCTCAGTTAACAGAGACAGATATGCTGTGCTTCAAAGCCTGTGCTCTGAGTTGATGGTACTCATCACCAACTCTGGGTATCAAAAGATCAGAGGGAATAGGGGGAATGCAAGTGGCACTTCTGCACCACCACTATCTATCATCTCCCTTGCCAGCTGAAGGTCTATGCTGAGCAGCTCTTACAAGGAACTGCACAGATCTGTGACAAGCAATTCTCACAGTGCCACCACTATTACAGCAATATCGACTTTGTGCTCTCAATCTGAGAACAGAAAGCATGGTTTCAGGGTGGGAGGATATGCAACATGTGTGAGGATCAGTTCGGAGGGAGGCAAGATGCCTCCTATAAATGTTGTTTTCTTATTTTTTGGACCATGTGGAGAGGGGCTTACTGAGGGTGGCTGAGAAGGTGGCAAGATGTCTTAGATGTATGTGGCCAACATCGTCCATACTCATGGCCTCAACATCATCTTGTATACAGATAACACACAGCTCACCATCTCCTTCTCTGGTGACACTCCTAGCATCCAAGCAAAGTTTATCAATTGCATGTCAGAAGTCACTCTCTGCGTGAAAGCCATCTGCCCAGAGGTTAGATTCGAAAAGACTCAGGTGGTACTCTTTGGAAAAGACACCTCACTGGTCCTTTGCCTCGTTGCAGTCAGAAGTAGGGTCCACCCTCATCAAATCAAACCAAGCTAGAAACTTAGGGATTGTGATCGACAGCCACACATCAATGTCCAGACAGGTTAACTCAATGGCCTCCTCCTGTTTCCACAAGTTAAAGCTCATCAGGAAAATTTCAGATGGCTCCTCTAAACACCAGCCATACAATTACGCAAGCTTCCATCACCAGCAAGCTAGTCTAGTGAAACACACTTTTATGTGAGATTTCCCGCTAAAATCACTAAGAGGCCCCAGGTCATCCAGAACGCAGTGGCCTGACTTACACTCAAACTCCCACTCCATATCCACCTATCCACTCACCTTAAAGACCTCTATTGGCACCCCCTTCACAAACATAGGACAAACCAAATGGAGAGGCAGGTATGGAGCAAAGAGATAGGATTTACCCACCTGTGGGGAGGCAAGGGAAAGAGCAACAGCACAACAAAGTATTTATAATTCCACTGAGTGGCCCGAGGGAGTGCAGTCCATTTTCCAGTGTGTGCGCACTCTATATCACAGTTGGGCACACGTAGAGATGTATAGCACCCCTCATTCCTGAGTTACCTCAAATGCAGCTTTTAGGGCTACCAGCAGTGGTGGAATGCACATAGGCTGCAATGGACGAGCAAAGAAGCCAGATTCCTTGTAAAGGAAACAAGCCACAACTGGATATTGCTGGAAGATCCGTATGGTAGAGAATGGAAGATAGGAATGACTTAAGGGGAACCTTTTGTATTGACCCAAGGAGACCATCGTGAGACTTTGTCTGTCATCCACCTGAGTCCCGCTGTCCCGCTGTCACGACTGGCCGCACCCGCTTCGCGGGTGCCGCTGCGCGGGTTGAGACGCCGCCGGGAGAACCTACCCTGTGTTAAGGAGTGTGCTGGGGCGGAGAGGCTTCGTATCACCACAGGTGTGCTGCGCTGCAGGGACTCGCTCTCCCAGGAGTCCCTGCCTGACCTCTTCCAGCTGGGTCGCGCCCCCTGTTAGCCCCGCCCCCTGGACGACACACTTTGTTTAAAAACGACCCTCCTCCCTGGTGCAAGTGGGAACCTTTTGTATTGACCCAAGGAGACCATCGTGAGACTTTGTCTGTCATCCACCTGAGTCCCGCTGTCCCGCTGTCACAACTGGCCGCACCCGCTTCGCGGGTGCCGCTGCGCGGGTTGAGACGCCGCCGTGAGAACCTACCCTGTGTTAAGGAGTGTGCTGGGGCGGAGAGGCTTCGTATCACCACAGGTGTGCTGCGCTGCAGGGACTCGCTCTCCCAGGAGTCCCTGCCTGACCTCTTCCAGCTGGGTCGCGCCCCCTGTTAGCCCCGCCCCCTGATCGCCTGGTCTCCCCAGAACTCTAATATAACTGCGCCAGTCACTCGCTGCGCGAGAGCGCCGGGCGAAGCCCGGGCAAAGGGCGGGCCCTCTGTGGCCCTCAGAGGCCTGAGGAGCCTGGGCTGGGCCACTCACCCTGCTTCACTCGTATCAACTTACCCACACATGGACATCTGAACTGTAAGCACGAGTGCTATAATTCGAACTCCTTCCCACTTAGATACAAAGGGAGTGTGTATATCTGCCTAGTATTTGTTTTTGTTGGTGGGATTTGATAATACTGTAACTTAAGCATTAAGTGGAGTTGATATGGAGTGTCGAGAGACCAGAAGTAGGACTGCAGGGGTTAAAAAGTTGACCGGCACCCTAGATGATTTTATAGTTCGTACCAACTCACTAATTGATGAGGGGATAGTCTTAATGGGCAGAAGGGTGTCACAAGATTTGGAATCGGCCAAAAGATCTTCATTAGGCCATATTGCCCAGACACGAACACCTGACACCTCAGTATGCATTACCACGCCAGCTAGGTCCAGTCCCCAACAATGCCCTGGTGTACCCCTGACGTTAATTCTTTGTTAGAGGGCTCATTGGGAATCGATTCTGTAGCTTTGCATGTGAATATCCAAACCATCACTACCGATATTGACCAGAGGGGGCAGATAGAGGGGGCAATCCCTAAAAATAGGCCTACCAAGTCGATTGTCAATAAAACCAGGAAAGTAGAAACCATCTCTAACCAGATGACAGTTGGCAAAGAGACTGTAGCTGTTAATGGGGATTCTGCCATAAGAGTCGAAGATCCAGGGGACGTCCGGATGGCAGCTGGTGGCCTATCATTGAGTTTACTTGATGATACGCTCGCAGATGACAGTTTGGATGATATCCTGGAAGTAAGTGGGGAAGATGACAACCCGGGGGATACTCGTGGGGAAGAAAGAGAGGTAAATCTGACGAGCAACAATGTCATTGAAATCTTGAAAACCCTACTCGCACCCCTTGAGGCAAGGCTTCGGGGCATTGAACTTGTGTTAAAAAATATCCATATGGATATAAGTGCCCCCAGCCCCGCTAAGAATAACATGGCCCCCAGTACGACAACTAACGCCCGTAAACAACATCTGGCTAATAACAATGCAGCCACGGGTAAAAAAATTATGCCAAAGAACCCGACCAGGACCTCAAACTTGGCAGGATCAAATGTTAAGACATCTGAATTAAATAAAACTCCTATTCCTGTTAAGGTCAAGCCTACCACCCAGGTTAAATTTAAAGACCAGATACCACAGACCCCTCTGACCCCAAACTTGGACTCAGCCCCACTTGAAAAGGCTGAGCCCCGAAGAAATATTCAACTTCCTCCAGATGCTGGCCCCTATGTTGTGGTTCTGACTGGGGTAACAGAACTAACACCACCTTACGTGGAACCCTTCCAAGCTCTAAAGAATAAGGTATGCCACTGGCTATCAAATAACCATCCCCTACCAGTGAATACCCCCAGTAATATTTTAATGGTGGAAAGAACCCCTTGGGTGGGTGGAAACAAGAAAAGATTAAAAGGGGATTGCATAGTGTTAACCTTTGAAAACCCGCAGGTGGTGCAACATATCTGCAGTAGGACCCCTCGCTATCAAGCCAGTACAGTCACCGCTAGGCCACTATCTTTTTTCTATCTGCCAATTGAGCAGACGGATAAAAGATGGAGTTGGTTGGGAGCTCAAAATGACCAAAAGGGAAGGAGGAGGTCTAACTTCCCATGGAATGCTAATGCTCATAGATGGGGTGGTGGAGGTGGCGAAAGCTGGAGCATGGTTTATGGAATAGGTGGTAGTTCTACACATGGGGGATTCGGGGCAGGGTCTTTCAATGGCCATCTTAACAGTTATCCCCAGTCTGTTAGCTGCCAAGAACAATATTTTAATATCCCCATGGCTAATCGCTACGACTGCTTGTCTAACCTAGGCTGGGTAGATTGACAAATACAGGGCCTATTGGTAAATGAGTTGGAAAACACCCCCCAAACCCCACCACAGCTGGTAAAAACTACCCAGACCATTCAGAAGTTGAATACAGACACGGGCCTACCAGCCTTGGTTTCCGAACCATGTAACGGTGGTGGGGAACAAGAACCCGTAATTTAAAACAAAAAAGCAAGAGGAAAGGGGGAGTTGTCCGTGGCCACGTGGAATATTGCCGGTCTTAGGATCAAAGTTGATGACCCCATTTGGAGGGATTTCCTAAGTACTATGGACATTATTGGCATGCAGGAAACCTGTAGATGGTTTCACCACTTTCTATCTCCCAGCTGTCTCCTCTACTCGGGGACGGGCGCGGGGTGGTTTGGTGACGCTAATCTCGGCCAAAATCCCTGGTATGTACAAAGAAATAGCCACTGGCTGTCCCTATTGTTTGGCAGTACAAATAACATGTAAGGGTCACCACAATGTTCTTGTGGTAAACTTTTATAATTCCTTTGACAGGGCTCAATCTACGAGCAATGTAATGATGCTAAACTCTTTCTTCTTAAGATTTAAAGAGTCACTTGAGGTTGAATGCACTATTTTATTGTTGGGGGACTTTAACATCCATGAGTGTCCGGACAAATGTCCACCAAACGCTTTTTTGGGTCCCCCGGATCAAGTTGACATCCACTTTGAGCATACAGACCAGGGTGTTTTACTGGAAACCATGTTGGCTGAACATGGGCTGATGTTACCAAGCAGGGGAGGTGAAGATATTCCCACATTTAAAGGACAAGGCAGCGGGTCAACAATAGATTTTATTTTTTTAAGTAGTACCTGTGGCAGTCATATCATCAGTTATTCCGTAGTGAGGTCTCATTTTAGTGACCATAATCCAGTCCTGTTAAGGATAAGAGATGTCATTATAATAATAACCAAGAGTAGGCCGAACATGGTGAACAAATGTGATATTAAGTCAACTGACCAAGCACGTAGAATTAAGTGGTGCAAGATAGTCCCAAAGGAGTTTTTCTCAAATCTTTGTAATGGTAGCCGGGAGGAATTGGACCTCTGTATGAATGTAGATGCTGGGGACAAAGAAGTAGTGGAGGCGTATCAAAAAGTTTGTCATGAAATCGCCTCCAACTTGATACGACATGGCAAAGGTAAAACCAATGGGAGGGCAGGCTGGTTTGATAAAAACTGTTCAATGGCCAATAAAAAACTAAAATCGGCCCTCAAAAGCAAACCAGTGGACAGACTGCTTGTAGCCACCCTCAGGAAAGATTATAAGGTAGCAGTTGAAAGGAGGCGACGTGAGATTAGAGAGGACGCCTGGGCAGAGTTATCGTCAATTGACGTGCTGAAAAATAGCGCCAAGTTCTAGGCAGTGGTAAACCAATCTTATTTTGCTGACTCTTGTAACAACGAACTGGACTGTGGAATATAAGAAGATAAATGGCTGCTGCATTTTAAGTCAGTTTATGAGGATGAGAATTCTGGGACTGAGGCGTCGACCACCTTCATTAGGCTCCCCTATATCTTAGAAGTAAACGAAGGGGAGGCGGCCGACACAATTGGCAAAATGACTAGTAATAAGGCTCAAGGGCCGGACGGTGTCCCCTCCGACCTTTTTAAAGCCAACATAGCATTTTGGTCCAAAATCTTAACGAATGTTTTTAATAGAATTTCCAGTATAGGCATTCCGGAGACATGGTCCCAGTCGGTGATTGTCCCTATCTATAAAAAAGGTGATAGAGGTGACCCGGGTAATTACCGCCCAATTTCTCTCATTGATTCAGCGGTAAAGGTCCTAGGGAGAGTGGTCTTATGCAAACTAAATGATTGGCTTGAAGAAACTGATACTCTTTCCGCCCTACAGTATGGCTTTAGAAAAGGGCGAAGTACAATAGACCAAAGCCTCAATTTGCAACTGCTCATAGGGAAGTACACAATAGCGAAGCAAGGAAACCTATACATTGCATTTATGGACCTATCCTTGGCGTTTGATCGAGTAAATAGGTCCAAGTTATGGGGTTTGCTTTTAAGGATTGGCATCGACCCCGATATTGTGTACTTCCTGGCAGACCTCCATAGGGACCTTACAGCCTCCGTGAGGTATGACCGAAAAGGTAACAGCACGGGGAAGATTAGCATCTCCAATGGTGTAAGGCAAGGATGCATTTTAGCTCCGTTGCTTTTTACACTATATATTAACGACCTAGGAAGTGTTTTAGAACTATCATGTAAAGATATACCTAGGGGTGGGAAGTTCCTATTACCGGCATTATTATATGCGGATGATGCCGCCCTCTTAGCCCGTACTGCAGTGGGTCTCCAATGCCTACTAAATTCGTTTTATGTTTTTATGTCATCTCTTGATCTAAGTGTCAATTATGGTAAATCTCATGTAATGGTTGTGGGGCAGAAAGGTACGGCCCAGAAAAATGTTAAGGCGTTGCATTGCAATGGGCATAAATTGACAAGAGTATCGAGATTTCCCTATTTGGGGGTTGTTTTTGATGACCGCTCAACTTGGCACCCCCAACTGCTGGAGAAAAAGAATGCTTTTGTTTGTTCTATCTCGGCAGTTCTGGGTTTTTCCCGCAAATTAGGGGTGAAACCCTTGGAGGCGGTACTGAAGGTTTATACTGCAAAATGCATTGCTATTGCAATGTATGGTGCAGACTTGTGGGGCTTCAGACCCGTTAAGATGCTTCAGGTAGCGGAGGACAATTTTCTCAAAACAATTCTTTCCTTACCAAGATCTACTGCAGGTTTTATTGTACATCAGGAATGTGGCATGGAATACTTGGAGGATCGAATTGCTATGGCTCCACTACTGAAGTGGATCTCAGTTTGGCTGAACCCGGAATTGAAGGTGAACCACGAAGTTTTAAATGATTGCCTCGCACTTGATCATTGGGACCATATTCCGTGGTTGAAATATGTCCAACAACTTTCCATAAAGCTGGTACGGCCAGAACTGTTTAAAAAGCCATCTCACCTGGTCAAGGGCGATCTAAAGTGGGTGAAGAACACCTTTATGTTAATTAGAGGGTCGGACAGAGAAGGCCTGGAACTGGCAAAGCCTACTGTGAGAACGCATCAATTGATTGTATCCTCTGGGTGTGAACTGGAACTGTATCTAAAGGTCGTTAACATCTCAAACCATAGATATCTTTTAACCAAGTTTCGGTTAAATAAAATCCACTTTTTGATTTCTGGCCGCCCCTGTTGGACTAAATCCCTTGATCTGGATTTGTGCAAATGCGATGGTTGTACCCTTATGGACACTGCTCATTTTCTGTTTTTCTGTGGTTACTTCACTCATATAAGGAAAAAAATTATTATACCCTTATTAAAGGGGAAAGGTTTTAGCCAAGTGAAGCCCGCTTTATTGTACCTTCAATTACTGTCAAATATATGGGAAATTTGCAATGTCGCTAAATTTTTAAGCATAGCAATGAGACTTAGTAAAAAGATCAATTGGACTTAGATGAATTACAATATATTTCACTACTTTTAAACATAAGTGTATAATGTTTTTATTCCTCTTTTTTAACTATGGATTGCTGTTTATAACTTTTTTCTAAACTGGACATCATATACTTGTACCTTTTTGTATTTTTCAATTTCGGACCTCTTTGCATGTTTCTTGTATACTTTTGTGGTTTTTGTAAATGAACCGAATAAAGTATTTCTGACTGACTGACTTAAGGTGTCCTCGTAGCTGATCATCAGGTGCATGGTGGGCCAGTGATGATGTAGAAGCAGGTGTGAAATGTAAGAGTTGATGGAGAAGCAAGAAGGCAATAGAACAGTCTTACTTCATTATTGGGTCACTGCAGAAGGACACTGTAGAGATGGTCCTGAGTCTATCTTTGAATGGCATATAATGGAGTAGGAAATCATTTTTCTTGGATCACAGATAGTGTTATGATGCAGGGGAAAATGTGCCATCCTCAGATGCCCAAAAGACGCTGGACACATCTCCTAAATTTGAGTGCACCACATGGTGGAGCCTATCCAGTCCAGGCAGGCTCAGAAGCAGCTTCGCTTGGTTCTTCGCTCCAAGTGCAAAAGCAGTAGAAGAGAAGGAATCCTCAGCAGCAGGATCATCACTTTTCCTCCCTTGACCAAGGACAATTGTCAACAGTAACAACCAGGTAAAGGCAAACTTTTCAATCCAGTGGGATTCTGAACATTACACACAGCCCCTCATCTGCTGTACCAGTATACTGAGGCCACTAAGCAATCTAAATATCCCCTGCTCTCAGATGTCCAGTTATCACTCCACCCTAATCTCAGGATATAGCTTTCCAACTGCCCTGATATCCCTCTGATGAGTGTTGCACTCTATAAATACAAAAACAAATACGAATACAAAGCAACATGAGAACACGAAGCCTCCATTTCTAATCTGTCCATGTACAATATCCAGTAAGTCATAGTAGTTTATGGGTTCTAAGTGCAACCATGGCCTATTCAATGTGCTCTCATGATTTGAATGGCACTTTATTAAAGTGGTCTGGTCCCAATACGCAAATGTTAAGACATTATAGTCAGTTGATACATACCGATACCTATGCTGTTCTGTACTCTGAGCTATAAAACTTGTTATACTCCCCCTTGCTGAATACAGTGAATATATTTTTAGCCATGGATACTACCTTGATGGCTTTAACAACTCTAGACCACTCCTCACCGGTATATGAAAACGTGTCTTACTGCCAGCCTAACCTGAATAATCACTGAAACAGCTTTTTTTTCTTTTATTGTCCTATTGTGTTTATCTCATTTGTTTATTTCCTTATGTCTGTTCATTTGTAGTACTGTATATTTGCTTTATTTGAAAACAACCAATAAAATCTATTTGCAATATTAAAGTGGTCTGGTGCCTCAGACTCTGTTGCATATGCCATAGCCGCTCACAAATCCATTCCTGCATTTAAGGGCAAGAGTAGAAGCACCATAAACCACTTCAGAACAAGTAGACCAAAAATGTGGTCATATTTCTTACAAGAAACTGCAAACCAAAACTAGCAATCAGCTATTTAGTATGTTCATTTAGTGTTTCCATAATATGAATTCTATTAGTTATCATCTAGTTTTTTTAACAGCAACAATGTTTTACTTGTTCATATATGACCTCTTCTTAAAGGACTGCCTACATTCTTAGTAGGAACAAAGAATTTGCCATGACCGTGCAACCTGTGTTACTTTTTAAACAATTTTATTCCAGAATGAAGCCAAATGGCTGCAGATACGGATTTAATAATATAATGAGCAGAAAATCATTTACTCCAACCACTTAAATAATAGATTAGACCAGTGTCGTATTCTATGGCAGCACTATTTTGAATAGTTTTTAGCACAAGAAGAAACATTTTAAATACGTTCAACAGTTTCCAGCACATTCCATAGAGTTTTGTAATAGAAAGGTCTTGGTTACACATTAGTACATTTGACTGAAATATTTTCTTGAAACTCTTTAGATTTCTGATGATAATTATTTTATTTTAGTTAGCATGGTTTGGTAGGCTCGCACACCCAGCCTCATCATTGTGTGTGGCAAAATAAATGAATAGACGTTGATTCATCAAAATGCCTGGCGTAGCAGAAGTGGCATCACACACCCTTTGACCCCTCAATGAAATCACAGAAAGTGACGTAATAAAACCAGTGACTCTGAGTCATCTCAGGAAGTGACAACAGATCACCTGGACACTGATAAAATCACAATAATTGATATTGCTGAAGTAAGGAACCAAATCATAAGTGCACAACCAATATATAAAAACAACAGTTACTAACAAAGCTAATTGTCTATTTAACTACCACCTTTATTTTAAGTAGGGTTATTCATGATATGCGGGGGGAAGGGGAATTGCTATTGTTTCTTACCCTTCATGACATGCCAAGTGTACATTCCAATAGGAAGATACAGTGCCACAAAACAAAAACTTGAGCCAACATTATTAATTCCACAGACGTTCAAGAGTTGTATGATAAATCTAGGGGAGATGCAAAACAACAGATTTTGAAAAGGAAGAGAGGTTATATTTACTTCTATCAGTTCATATGAATTATACATTAAATATAAAGTATGATAGATTAAATTAGTTCTCATCATTACTCATATATTTTTATTGATGATCACTTTTATGTCACCATCAGCGGTGCAAATCATAGAGGGAAAGTTTTTGTTTTTGAATATCAATTTCATTTTTTCCATGTTTTCATAATTATGAAATGTGGCAACAAGTTGTTTAAAATATTTGAGATTTTTATTTGTTTCATTTTAATTTAAGCATAAGAGTTTGCTTTGCACCAGTGGAATTCTTTATTTTACAGAACTAATATGTAAATAAAATTCCGGGTACCAGAGGAAGCTGTATAAAATAAACAGGGCTCATATGGAAACTGTACATTCTGTTCTTGGTACTACTTATGGCATCAGGAGTCACAAAGGCAGAGGGATCCCAAAGGCAGAGCCAGGGCCTTTGACACCAGGGTTAACAAAGACAGTGCAGGGAAATTCAGAGGGAAAGCCAACAGTTGATGCTGCTATCCGACAACTCGTATATAACATACGTGAATGAATGCCACATCTTTGGACTCACTTGTTTTTCAGACAACTTGGTTACCACATGTGATAGAATTCTCACACCAGGATGCACCAGAGAGGAGATGTGAGAAAGGAGGTGGGTGTGTAGTAGAGTTTAAGAGACTAAAGTGATTCCAAAGAAACAAATATAGGAAAACCAAGCTAAACAACCAGGAGCCTGTGTGTTAAGTAAAATGAAGAATTCAAATTAGGAAAGGAAAGGCGGGCAGAAATCTCAAGATTACAGTGTACTATACCATATGTTGGGTGAAAGAAAGCTCAATGGAGGTTGAATACCTTGAGCAAGACTGACATTATGATGTAGCCATGTTTTCATTTGCCTTATGAAGCCAGTGCAATGTGCGGACAGAGTCAACTGCCTGCCGTGAAGTGAGACGTGAGTCGCTTGATCTCAAATAAATAAATATCATTTTCAATGCAGTAGGTCTCTCATTTGCGAGAGTTAGAGCTATTGGATTTGTAAATGACAATGTTTTTTACCGATGTGTTTTGGTTTGGAGTGGATATATGTGGGGTGGAATTGTGTGGGTCGGATTGGTACTTTATGGCATAGAATAGGGTTAGGTGAAAAGATTGGGGCAGTGGCGGCTCCTCGAGGGAGTGCTGTAGGGCGGTGTGGCGGGCGGGGGAGGGGCAGGTTGGGGGGTAGTAAACTCCGGCATATGGCTTAAGGGAGTTAAGTAAATAAATAAATGAATACAACGAATTACATTGCGTCCGCTGCAACGCCAAATTGCAATGCGGCAAGGGCAATGTAATTAGTTTTATGTATTTGTTCATTTATTTAACTCTGTTCGGCCGTATGCAGGATTTTACTACCCCCCACCCTGCCCCTCCCCCACCCCGGCACACCGCCCACAGCACAACCCCGAGGAGCCGCCACTGGATAGGGGTGGGAGCAGCAGAGAATAGATAGAAAGATAGAGAGGGATAGGTAGTTTGTGCACTAAATGGCGAACAAACATCATACAGAGAAACAAAAAGAGTGTGTGGGTAAGATAAAAAGAAGGGGAGAGCAGGCGGCAGAAGCAAAAAGAGGTAGCGCCTGTGTACGCAGAAGACACACAAAGTAGAGGAGGGGAGCGTGGGTTTGAGGAACTAAAACATTGAAAAGGCATGGGAAAGCAACTGTGCTCAAAGACCTCAAGCGATCCATTTAAGAGCGTTGGGAAGAGTGCAAGAGAGAGGCGAGAGAGTAATGGAGAAAGTGACAAGTGGGAGAGGCTCCTAGGAGTGGGGGGAGGCAAGAGGTGGATCTGTGCACAGCACCAGAAGGTAGAGGAAGGTAGCATGTGTAGTAGGCAGTATAGAGAGGAGACAGGGAGTGTGATGGAGGGATGAGAGGGGGCAGTGGGATTATGAGATGAGAGGGGGTAGTGGCCATGTGAGGGAGAGTTGAGAGAAGCATTGTTTGTGTGGGGGAAAGATAATAGGGTTCGTGGAAGTGCAAGGGAGAGATGGATTTTTCTACACGGACGTCTTGCCTACCAGAGGGGCACCAATGGTATGGGTCACCCCACTGGCACAAAGCGCCGTTTTTTAATCTGATGTATCTTCACTGGCACTGAATCCCATGAGTTATGATGCACAAACTCAGGATTGCTGTGCTTGTATGTATTTTATCTCTGATTTGCTTTGTATTTCAAGCGGTCTCCATCACCTAGGAGGATCCCCCTAGGCGCTTGACAGTGGCAAGTAGAATAAATGCACTTACCACTCTTTTATGTAGATAGTTTTCTTTTTCACAAATTGTCCTTTTTGTCATAGTCCTGAAGAATCGCCAATGATCGTATATAGACAATCACTAGGCGAGAAACCTGTCGACCATCAAGGAGTAGGGTTTCTTTCACCTAGTTTATAGAACACACTACCCTCCTTTTCTATTTTATTTAGGTAAGGTACCCAACAGAATAAAGTCTTGCAGAGGAATCCTTAACATATTGTAATACACTGCACTTACATCTACATCTGATTAGGCCCCCTCACCCCCACTGCACCCTTACGGCAAGGAACAAAAGTTCTCCGATCAAGAGCCCCTTTAAGGGTGCCCATTGGGCATTGCAGCGCCAGCCCAACGAGGAGCAGGCTCAAATAATGAAGCATGACACCTAGCTTGCTGGGTGTGTGAGAGCCCTAGTTCCGAAAGGAGGAATTCCCCTCCTCCTCTCTTTTTAAGACCCCTGTTTTACTTTACCCACTGGACATATTTGTCCCAGTAGGTTTCTGTACAATTGTGTGGCATTGAATTGCGTTGTTTTGTGTGGAACTATGTGTGAGGGTTGGAGTGGTATTCTGTGGCATGGTGTGGAGGAGTATTATATGGTGTGGATTTATGTGGCAAAATGCAAAGTTGAATGTATTTTGTGAAATGCCAATATATCTCACATTTGCAAGAGTTAGAACTATTGGCGTTGTAAATGAGATTGTTTTTTACCCATGTGCTATATATAGAGTTGAGTGGACATATGTGGTGTGGAGTGAAATTATGTGGTTTGGTTTGGAATTATTAGTTGTGGAATTGTGTTAACCTGAAATGTGGAGTGGTTGTCTGTCGTGAAATTATGTGGCATGGTGTGCAGTGGAATTATGATAATAGTAATTTAGTGGTTTTGAGTGAAGTGGAATTAGGTGGAGTGGGATTGTGTGTTGGAAAGACTGGGATAGTGTTAGTGGAACGGCAAAGCCGGCTTGGCACGCTGGATGTCGACCAAATGCATTACACATAACTTTGATAAAACTGATGTCTTGATGTTAGGGGTAAATCTCACAACATGGAATGGAATGCTGAACTTTTATTCCAAAATTACCACAAAAATGGTTGAAAATATTTTGTCATGAAACAAGACTTGAATACTGCATCATGGACTTGGTATCAGTGTCTAAATATGAACAAGTTTGATCAGATCTTTGCCATTTATATATATAATCTTAAGTAGATGTGCCCATTCTTCAAGTGTGTAACAAGTGAAATGTGCATATTTACTTAAACTTCAGGATTATGGAAGCTTAACAATTCAGTGGAATGTGGGAGAACTCTTATATTTTGTAGTTAGTCTTGGTTTATGTCATTTTTAATGTACCGTTTTCTTTCTTTTACCGACTTATACTTGTGTCACTTTTCCTTTGCAGGATTGTTATTGTAGAGTTAAATACAAATATTAATAAACAATGCAGGTGTATTGCTTGTTAATCCTGTAATGTTTACCACTCTTCAGGTCGTAGTTCCACTTGTTATTGTTTGGTAAGTCCCTCTTTTAATCCCTGAGAGCTGATCCCTCAAAGTTACAGCAATGTTGGTGTGCACTGGCATGGGGTGAGGGGTGCAAAGGGGTTGTAGGCACAGGTGTTGATGGCATGGGAAATGAGAGTTTAGTTGGTTGCAGTCCTTGGTGATGAGTACAGGGTTTTAGGTGGTGGAAGGGGCTGCTAAAGATGAAGTTTACAAATAAAAGCTCTGGTTAGGTAAGACTTTGTGGTGAGGGCTACTGAAGATAGTATTCTGGTGGTGTGTAATGCCGCAGTGGTAGTGGCATATTGGGGTGAAAAGCTGGTAGGAATGATAAGGTGTTCTGTCACAGTGATAATCTCATTAGGGGCGCAAGAGTCCCTGTACTGACATAAGCATCACTGTATCTGCACCCCTCCTCCTGCACTACCCTTTGAATGACTCTTCAGTTACTGACCCCTCGGCTCCTTACCAGCATCATGTGTGCCATCATTTTAGATCAGACAGTACGTGATGTCATATTGCAAGGAATTTCATTTCCTCATTCAGTCACGGCATCAAAGGAGAAACACAACCCAGTGACCGCTCAAAATAAAAAATAGACAAGCATATGACAACACACACACATGACAATTAACGTATGCACTCTCACTGTACACTGAAAAGGGTGTGAAGGGCTCCTAATTTATGAAAAGTAAATAGGGCCAGGTTACAGATCACTAATACACACTCCTGAAGAATAATTAAGTAATGATACCCGGTAGGTAGCTGAAGCAACGGTGAGAGTGCATGGGTTGATTTGATTTAATGTACCTTAATGTTCAAAGTAAATCTTTATAAAGCAAACATATGTGCTGTACTGACCTTGAAAACCTCTTAATAGCCTGGGTAATGGGAGCTGTGCACAGTGCCGGCTCACATGATGCCTGCTTTGAATGCCTCATGGATGAACTCCCATGCTCTGAGGTGCTGCACCCCGCTCTGGGCACGACTGCCTTCCGCTCCCTTCCCCAGCACGTATGTTACTCACCCATTGTACAAAATATTTAAGTAGCTGAGGAGCGGCAGAGACACTTGATAGTCACAGTCAGCTGCTGCCCTGAGTGTAGGCACATTTGCAGCCTGGACTAGCATCCATGGTTCTAAAAACAGAAGGGACTGCTGTGAGAGAGACTGAGTAAGTGAGGACACAGGCGAAACGTGATGGGCGTGAAAGTAAAAATCAGTCTTCCAAAAGAACAGAAGAGCAATGCAAGCGTAAGTAAACAGTACTTGGCCGGTGCTCCTGTAAGGAAAAACCGAAGTGAGGTATGGCTGCCTGGACCAGTTAGGAGGCAGCAAATAAAAGCGACACTGGACTGAAGCAGTCAGGAGCGAACAGCTGGAGCAAAGTCCTTTAGAAGATAGAGCAGGTCTTGCAGACAGCACATGCGTGCTGCCTAGGCTCAACCTTAAAACAGGTAGAACCCAATACACTCTCTTGTTCAACAAATGGACTCTCCTGTCCAACAACTAGATTAACTAAAATTAAGTGAGACTCAAGACCTCAATAAATGAAACACATACCTAAAATGACGAAGTGTCAATGTGGATGAATTAAAATAACAAATTAAAAAGATAAATAAAGGCAAAAAACTAAAAGATTACCAGAAAAATAGGAACCGTTGGCCAAAGTAAAGCAGTAAGTGATGTGGTTCCCTTGTAGAAGATCGCCAGGATGAGTAGGAATCTTCATGACTAGTCAGACTTCCGAAGATTTTAAAGACTTGGTGTATTGTTTTGAAAATGTGCACTCACAGAGGGCACAGATAGTCACAGGTTTTATGCAACTGTACTGTCTAACGACCATACATTTAACTCAGAATTCCTCCAAGTTAGTGAATGAGTTGCAGACAGCACACCTTGCAAAC
Source organism: Lissotriton helveticus (assembly GCF_964261635.1). Lineage (NCBI taxonomy): Eukaryota > Metazoa > Chordata > Amphibia > Caudata > Salamandridae > Lissotriton > Lissotriton helveticus. The sequence goes on from NC_136063.1 coordinate 911,721,103, forward strand.
AGTGACCATTGGTTGACTTTCTCGATTTAGGAACCGTGTTGTCTGCTGCTCAACCACAACTTCAGAGAAACCTGGGCTAAATGATTGCACCTTAGACATTGTAATTACATATAAACAAACATATCTCTGAGCCCCCCGCAAGTGCACATGTTCTTAATACAGACCCCGGATATTCCATTACATCAGAACCTCCATCGTAACCAGGTTTAGTCACAACAAAGGAAGGGCCCATAAGCTGACACCTAACCTAACTGTAACTGCAAATCCCCGGGGTATTGATATGGAACACAAGCAAAGCTCTAACGGAGACCCATCACCAACACTCTTAAGCCCAGTGTGGCTCAGGTTTTACAGCTTCAGAACCATTCCTTGAAATAAATTTAAACAAAACAAAAATTGGCAAATAGTTTAAAATCCAATTCAGTGGCCTTTGGAGTGACTGTGGTCTGTGTCTTGGAGTACTGACTGCATTTTAGGATAGCCAAGAACCAGCCCTGCCCGGGGGATCTTACCCAAGTCAAACGGTTTGTGACTATTTCCTTGTCAGCCCTCCTCCGTTTATCACTATGTTTGCTCCTGCTCTTAAGAACATTCTCAATCTTCTATTCTGTTTGCTTTGGTGGGGTGGATTATGCATTATTCATTACAAAAAGCTTCAGCCCTAGAAGATCAAACACTGCAAAATGGTTGGAATGAGGCATGTTCACACAATAAAAAACGTTCTCAGTAAAATAATTTGCATGTGTCAGAAGTGGGAGTCTCTATTTGGCAGAGGTATGCACCCTGTCCAAGAAAGGACCCTTCCTTCTAGTCAGGATAAGGAAGTTACCCCACCCCCTTGGTAGCTTGGTATGAGCAGACAGGCTTATCTCAGTGGCAATGTGTACAGCATTTGTACATAACACACACAGTAACTCAGGGAAAACACTACAAATGGACATCACACCAAATTTAGAAAAATAGAGTGCCATTATCTTATCGAAAACAAGACCAAAACAACAAAACTCCACAGTTCTGCTGCACACAGGAGAAGTGATGCATGGAATCCGGAATGTAGGGGGAAGTGATGGTTCAATTCCAAGATGGTTCTGGTCTGCCGGTGCTGCATTGGTGATGCGCGGTGCACAGGCACGATGTGTGTAAATCCAGGACGCGCTAGAGGTCGATGCTGTGGCGGCAAACAAGCACCGTGTTGATTTTTTCAGCCACAGTCACACAATGCATTGCTTCTTTAAGCCACACAGCATGGCCTGCTTCAGAGTCGGTGCGTCAAACTCAGGGTGCAGCAGTTCTTTGGGCTGCTGACAGGCATTGTGTCAGTTTTTTCAGCCGTATGGGGCTATGCATCAGGATTTTCTCCTGCAGGGCAGTGCTGCGTCAGAAAACACAGCCACAAGAAAGGTGAAGCATCGATTTTGCAGGTTTCTTCAGTTCTTTTTTGTTCTTTACAGCAGGAACAACTTCCAAGGGCCCAAAAAAGAATTGGCACCTCAAGGCAGGTCAGAACTCCCAGAAATTTAGTTCAAGGGAGCTGAAGGTAAAGTCTTTGTGTCCCTGAGACTTCTAAACAGGAGGCAAGCTCTACTTCAAGCCTTTGGAGAATCTTCTTAGATAGGATACCACAGCAAGGCAAAAGTACAGTCCTTTCCACTGCCCACAGACAGAAGCAGTAATTAAAGGCTAACAGAGCAAAGCAGCACATAGCAAAATGGCAGTACTCCTCCTGGCAGGTCTTCAGCTTTTATTATTGGCAAGGTCCTCTTAATTCAGGAGTAATCTAAAGTTATGGGTTTCTGGTTTTAGGTCTAATACTTATACCCCTTTTTCCCTTTGAAGTCTTTGTTCAGAAAGTCTCTCTTGCTGAGTAAAACCAGTTCTGTCCTCCCTGGTTCAGCCACACTACAAGGGGTGACAACAGCATTGTGCTCAGCCTATTCAGGTGCCAGTGACACTCCTATTACCTGTCCAGCCCAGGATGACTCATCAGCATATGCAAGGAACACCTCAGCTCCCTTTGTGTGAGTGTCTGGAGTGAATGCACAAACAGCCCCTGTCAGTCTAAAACCAGATGGTGAATCCAGAAGCAGGCAGAGGCACACTGGCTGGTTAAACAAGAAAATTCCCACTTTCCAAAAGTGGCATTTTCAAACACATAATTTAAAAACCACCTTTACTAAAAGGTGTGTTATTAAATTCTGGGTTCAGAGAGCCCAGACTCCAAATCTTCAGCAGTTCCCAATTTAAAGTTACACTTTTATAAAGATGTAAGGCAGCTCCAATGATAGCCTATGTGCAAACTACTTCCTGCAATAGAGGAAAACAAAATACACAGTATTTCACTATCAGGACTTGAAAAAAAACATCAGTACATGTCCTACCTTTAACATACACTGCATGCTGCCCATGGGGGTACCTTAGACCTACCTTAGGGGCACCTTACATGTAAGAGAAGGGAAGGTTAGGGTCTGTCAAGTGGGTGCACATGCCTGGTCGACATGGCAGCTAAAAACTGCATGTGCAGACACTGCAGGGGTGGGTCTGCGACACATTTGAAATGCTACTTGTGTGGGTTGCATTATCAGTGCTGCAAATCTACTTGTAGCATTTGATTTAGGACCCTGGACACATACAATGTACTTTACTAGGGACTTACCAGTAAATCAAATATGCCAATCATGGATAACCCATTATAATTACAATTTACACTGGGATAGCTTGCAGTTGGCACTAATCAGCAGTGACAAAGTAAACAGAGTCCTAAAGCCAACACAAACAGGTCAGGAAAAATATGAGGTAAAAGGTTTTGTGTATATACCTACCAAAATGGCCAGGTCCAACAGTATGCATATTTACATTTATAAAACACAGATAATCATTCTTAATTGAAGAATATTGTCACATTTCACACCAGGGCTGTGTGGGAGCTAGAGACATTTCCTGTTGTCCAGAGGACAAAGAAATTATAATCATTCACTTAATTGTGAGAGATAACATGTTTACGTTGTTATAGCACTAGCATAAGGCAAAACATGGATTAGTTGTTGTTTACACAGTGCCTGATCCATTCATTATTGCACTGGCATGAGTTGATGTAGGTGTCCACTGTTGCAAGGATCCTGCTCATACACAGAATTGTGCACAGAGATCTAGGACGTCAGTGAATTGTGGTGTACCTGAAACTCACTTTTGTACCTAGAAAAACCCCAACCAGCTAGCATCAGTGTCACATGTCCTATAGCAAAGTAACCAATGATTTGACAACCTAGAACATGCGACTTAGGACCATCTCAGGAATGCTGGGAAGTGAAAACCCTCTTTTGTTATATTCTCATACCAGTCCACAACAGTAGTAAATAAGAGACACGGTAGGGTTAAAATATTTATTTTAAGTATGTGATCTCATGTGCAGTATCTTTGCCAACATAAGCAGAAATATGATTAAAAATAATATGGTCAGCTTGGTTACAATTCCATAAAATACAAAAGGAGAACCCATATTACAATGATGGTGAAAACAGGTCCTATAGCGCCTTGTTTTAACACCCTCCCTATAGAGGAACTATGTATTATAAACAATAGAAGGTCTCTTAGGCTTGTGTGAGGGACCCCATTACCTTTCCGCTCAGTAGGAGTAAATTACATTTGGATCAGCATAGGCTCTCTGCATCCCTGGAATCGGAAATCTTCCAAGTGTGTGAAATCATGGCAAGTGTGGAATAATAAAGGCGCAAGAATCTTACTTGGCTCACAGCTGCCAAAATGTTGTGTCTAGAAAGCGTTAGTTGAACATGTCGAAAAACAGCTAACTCGTTTTGATAACCTTGACGGCTTCAGCACTCCCTGTGCAGACTAGCGGCACGATATAAGTCTAGAGATGCCAAAAACAAACATTTTCTCATATGTAGACCTTATTGAAGGCTATCTTACAAAAACAGCTATGCAGTATTGTGTGCAAAAGCAGCAAAGGGTAAAATGGCGTTTAAACTTCTAATAAGCCAAGCTTACATAACATGCGCGCAAAGCAGGCCCTAGGCCATTCCACGCCCTCCATTGATCAGGGAACGCACAATAAAGGGGGCAAGATTCATAGAACACAGAGTTCAAGTTCAAATGAGACAGAGCCAAGTTCAGGAATTGAGAATTTGGAGTAAAAATCCAAATTGAAAAGTAACTTAGTCAGTGAAAACAATCACGGGTGGCCATATTGTGAAAAAAAAGACCTACAAAATTAAGAAAAACATTAAGGCATTAGAGGGAAAAAATATTCTTCACAAGTTCAGTACGTGTCTACGAAGCAGAAAAATTCACAATTCAATCTGAGAGCGTATAGGCAAAATACGTTGCGATTGCCTCCAATAGGAAGTCGTAGTCTTCATCCATGAACATTTCAGCCATCCAATTAAGTAATGGAAATGAACATACATGTTCTTCAATTGCCGGAGCCTCTAGCACCATCAGAGGACAACTCGGGCTTACTTCAAGATAACTATAACTGCGTGCCAGAAAGTCAATGGCCGCAGTCCAAATGTTCCAATTGCCTAGAACCCATTGAGATGCTGTGCAGGCCATAATCTCAAAACTAGAACAATCTATTTTATGAGCAACTAAGGGACTCATTAGTAGATTAAAATCCAGGTCAGGAGACACCGTGTAGCAGAGACACATATCCAGGGCCCATTCAAATCCACAATCCAGGCAATGGAAAACAGGTTGCATGCAAGTGAAGTATGAGAACAGGAAAGATAAACCATACGCCACACTCGGAGTCGCCAGAGGTAGCGATCCATAGTATTCTAGCATTCGTTACGAAGCTGGAGCAGCCGGGGCAGATCGTCATGGGGCACAGACTGTGCATCCATTTTGGAGTAAACAATTTAACAGCAGCACACCCGCTCCCAAAGCGAGAATTAACGGGAACCCGCCGATAACACTCAAAAGAATCGAATGAAAAAATGGTGAGATCACACCAAATATTGTTTGGAATGAGGTCACAAGGCCAGAACTTACTACATTAAAAAAATTTGCCAGGCCCATGGTCGACGAGGCATTAAAGATTCTGTGAACCAAAGCACCGAAATGCAGGGGCAGATCTGTATTTAATAAGGCATTCACCTCAGTACGAGTATTTGCAAAGTGAAGGACGAATGTCTCATGCGCAGATGTAAGGGGGACTTCCTTCTGGGACAAAAGAGCTCTTATTCGACTCATCTTGTTGAACTCTGCTTTCAAGATTTGGTTCGAAGGCCAGCTGGAAACATCGAGCCTCCCATGTGGATGAGGAAATAAGACATTGTTACAGCAGACTACACATTGAGAAACTGTAATGATATACGAATACTGGCAAGCATACCACAGCAATCTTCAGTATTTAATAGGAAATAACTACCATTTGCAAGCAACGTGAAAGTCGGTGTAATAGCCGGGGAAGGGGTGCCTTTCAAAACACACGCTAGATTTGATGCCAGTACATTACAAGAACCGTGAAATTGCAGATTTCTACAGACTAATGAGTGATCTGGTGTGGATGTGCAGTCTTCACCTTTCAAAAAAACTTCCTTTCCTTCCCTCAAGCATCTATATGTAAACGGGAGATTCCAGACTTCATGGAGATAAGCACCACCTAAAGGCTCAAAATTACCTATGGCATAGTGTTTCATACATGCCTCAAACTTAACAGGGGAAAAGGCAAAGTTATTAACCCATTGTCAGAAATCCACAAGTTCCTCAGGAGCAGTACCCTCAAATGGCCCACCTTCTGGCATCCCAGACTCTGATACTGAGTTAACATAGGTTGAGGATGGCCAGATGAGGGGGAGGGAATTGGGGAGGGTACTCAGGGGAGGGAGATCTGACATGACACCACAATATGTTTAATTCTGATTCTCTTGTTCTATTAATAAACACAAATAATTACATTGCCATGGAAATATTTGACTCCCAGATTTACCTGTGAAAAGAATATTTGTTGCCTTGATGGTTAACAATCGTATTATCTGGAAAGCTGCCTTTAAAAATATTACTTCAGAGCAATTTTAGGTTGTTGTATTTCACTTGGAAAGAAGCAAGGCTTGAAGGATTACAATTGTTCTGTTTGTTTTTTCAAGGCTTGATTAAATTGTTTAACTTTCACTAGAGTCCAGTCTCTGCTTCCCTTTAGTACATGTAAGCAAACTGTTTCAAAGTCTTTTCATTCCTTAATGGCAAAATATTTTTTCATGAATAATGTCTCATTATTCCTTTAGTACATGCATGCAAACTGTTTCAAAGTCTTTTCATTCCTCATAAATAATGTCTCACAAATGTTCAACTTTCAGTTTCTGAAATATAAGCTTAATTAAACTCAAAACTTCTTTGGCCTCAGCGCTAGGCTTAAATTCAACCAAAGCACTCTTTAAATAATTTCCAAGCCGGCAGACAATCTAAACATTGGTTGCGTCTGGCACTTGTCAAACTGACAGGAGGAAAGTACAGCTTCTTCGGAGAAAAGGAGTGCATTAGCTTACAAAACGAGGGATGCACTTTAACTAGAATAGTTTTAGTTCAAAGGCAAAACAGAGTTTACCGCAAACCGACTATCTTTAAACAAAAGCAAAGCAATGTTCATTCTAGGTGTTTAAGGGAGCACGAATGATCTGGGCAAAGGAAAATATAATCCCTTCACTGAAACAACTAAAACATCCCAAAAGGATGATTACTTTGCACAACAGTTAAACATTTGACATTACACTTAAAGTAAACAGGTTCATCATGAATCTTTTTTTTATTTTTATATTTTAAGTCCTCATTCACCAATAGATAGACCAGAGCTGCTGGAATAACTCCTGTGGCCTTCCTCTCAATAGCACCAACTGGAGCACTCTGTAGCTAATTGGAGATACTTTACACAAAACCTCACTGTGAAATTGTTCTGAAACCTGGGCACCCTGCAGAACCAGAGAGGTAAAGTATAAGAAGTGTAAAGGCTTAATCATTGAACCAAGTTGTTCACCGATCACGAGAGGTAAACCAAGCCTCACAAGGACAACAAAAGTCTAATCTGTTATCCTTATTATCGTTAATATTTTGTTTCTCCAATTTAACTCTATCTAATTTCATCGTGTATTTAATGGAAATGATCCACTCTAGAAAGGAGGGGGGATATCCTGTATCTACTTTTTACAGATTTCAGGATCAGATATAAGCATAACTTATTTTCCCATCTGGACAGCATCTTATATTCTGGTAACAGGCCAAAAAAACACTAAAAGCTGGATTACCTGAATGTTCAGACCCAACATATCTCCAATAGCTTTTATTACCTCCGCCCAGAAATGTTAAAGCATGGGACAATTTAAAAACATGTGAATATCATCTGCTTCGGCAAGATGGCACTTCGGGCATTTTGGTATTGGACCTTTTGAGAACTTTACAAGTTTATGTGGAGACCAGTACACCCTGTGAACACAGAAAATATGGTTCCTTTTCAGATACGCAGGCTGAACCGTGGTATACAATATGTCTAGAGATACTTGCCATATATCTTTAGGATGGACGCCAGGCAAGCTCTCTTCCCACAACTCCATTGGTAGATTGAATTCTCCTTCCTCCAGGTCCAGCATTAACCAATAAATGGTGAATAACTCAATCTTTTTCCTGGTTTTCTCCCAGAGAGCATTTACTAATTAACTTGCTATGCCCACCTCTGTCCCAATGTTCTGATGCCAGCTTCTTAATTGCCAGTATTTAAATGTTGATAGCCTATTGTCAGTAAGTAAAGTCAGCTCTTCCCATGACAGCAAAGACTCATCTGAAACTAATTGTCCCCAGCACCGAAAACCAGCATCTATCAGCGGAGTTGACATGGAATCTCTAGTCCATCCAGGAGATCCTGGGGCATTCCAGATGGGAGCAAGAGCACTGAAATAACTGATCTTTAAAGCTTTTCTGACCTTTGCCCAGGTACCGGCAAGTTCGAGTAGTATTTTTAATCGCACTTTTTTGAAAAATCTCGGGTCCCCGTATTTATATAAAAAAACCTTGATTTCCATTTTCATCATCTAAAAGCATTGCATTAAACATTACTCCTATATCTGAATCATCTGGGATACCCATAAGAGGTTTCCCTGCCCTCAAAGAGAAATCTCTAGCATATAGAACTAAGTCCAGTAGGCATAGCCCCCGTTGTTCTTCTTCCTATGTAACTTCTTCCACAATATTCTAATCGCTTTAGAGGCCCAGATAAAGGTGTTAAATTTGGACTTAAGAGATCTTAAACTTTTTTCATTAAATGACAAGGGGATATTCTGTAATACAAAAATTAACTTAGGCAAAAGCATAATTTTTATAAAATTTTCTCTGCCTATCAGAGTTAAAGGCAAGTAAGCCCAAGCCGTCAAGGAAGTTTGTATTTCCTTAGCGATCCTTTGAAGATTTAATTCTGGAATATCAACAATGTTTTGGGTAATCTGTATACCCAGATATCTAATCACCTTCTTTATTGGATGAGCGCAAGTACTCAGGTTCCATACCATACATTCAGTTTTTGTGGCGTTAATTTCATATCCTGAGATGTTACCAAATATGTTTGCTTCATCATATATCAGTGGGATTCATCAGCGTATGACTCCACCTTTTTGTCCCAATCCTTAAATCTGAAAGATTGTATACCTAAGTTTGATCTAATTTTTTCAGCAAGATGCTCGATATATAAATTAAAAAGCATCAGGGATAGGGGACACCCCTGCCTAGTGCCTCTCTGAATTTTGACAGGAGCAGACAAATTCCCATTCACTAAAATGTTTGCCGTAGGTGATTGGTATAACAACGAGACTGACCTGCAAAAGTTTTTTCCTAAGTAGTACTCTTTTAATATATATTCTAGATAAACCCAGTTAACTCTGTCAAAAGCTTTTGTAGCGTCTATCGTTATTATGGCTAATGGGAGTTTGTATACAGTAGCTATATCTATTGCCCCAATTGAATTATATGTAAGTTCAGCCATACCTCTACCTCTATTGAATCCCTTTTGCTCCCTATGCAAAAGATTCTCTGCTTCCCCATTTAGCCTCTCGGTCAATATTTTTGTGTAGATCTTGCAATCAATATTGAGCAGAGAGATGGGTCGGTATGAGTCACAAGATCTTGGTGACCTAGAGGGTTTGAGAATTAGGGAGAGCGTGGCTTCATTCCATGATGGAGGAATATCTCCTCCTTTTTCAAAAATATGGGCAAATAGTGTCATCAAAACTGGGATTGGAACATCCCTTAAAGCTTTATAAAGTTCAGCAGGTAGCCCATCCGGGCCTGCGGCTTTCCCAGTTTTACACAAATCAATGGCTTTCACAATCTCAGACCTGGAAATCAAAAGATCCATATTCTGTGACTTATCATCGGGGATCTTTTTAACGGGGGTATAACTCTGCCATTCTTTTAACTCACCTGTTTGAACATTCAGGTCCTCACGGTATACTTCCTCAAAATGAAGCTGGAATGGCTCTTCGATTTCGTCTGGGGTCTCAAGTGTGACTCCTGGAACTGAAGAATTCAGCTCACTGATGATACCTCTGGCCAAATCTTGCTTAGTCTTCCATGCCAGGAGCTTCCCACGGCTCTCCCCATATTCAAAATGAGCTAGTTTGGTAGCTTGCCATTTTCTTTTCAGCCTTAGATCAAGGACTGCTGCTAAGTCTGATCTAGGAGATTGCATCCTTTCTAACATACTAGTATCTGAGGGAACGCTCTGCTGTGTATTAATGATGTTCTCAGTTATTTGTATTTCTTTTTCTATTCCATCAACTTCCATTTTGTATTTTTTCTGTCTAGCAGGTTCATCATGAATCTTATTATTTTTTAAGAAACAGTACTGTGCTTTTGTTGCACCAACAGTGATGTATTTTCTTAGCGCCTGAGATTCATGACACCCATGGATGAGCCAAACTGCTGAATTCAACTTGGCCACTGAAAATGGTAAAGGCTCAAGTTTTTTAATATGCAGCAGTGAAAAAATGCCATCTTTCATTGACATACATTGTTGTTTAACAGTCAAATTAAAAGGCAAAAATAAAGATGTCGTGTTGATGTAATCGCAAGGCACCTTCCCAGATTTTAACGTTTGAAGAGTCCAAGCAAACTGCATAATAGAACGCAATTGATTTTGTCCATGGTACAGAACTGCAACGTCTTCTTGTACAATATCAACAACAGATGAAACAATATTATCTAATGTGTAAATACAGGAAGAAAGGGTGTTAATGCTATTATCTACAACAGCAAGTACTTTTTCTAAATTTGCCTGATCAATAGCTCTGAGCCTAGAAGCAGATTCAATCTGGGACAGTTTCCAAACCTCGTTGTAAGCAGCATATATCCATCTCTTCGATCTGCCTGCTCCAGGACCTTTTACAAAATCGTTCAAATCAATGGCAGTCAGTTTGGATAAATACAACTTAACTGACGCTAAGGTCGAGTGTTTGAGCCAACTCTGACACAATTTGCGTACAGAATAGGTGGTGACCGAATGTTGACTCTGAAAATGGGGATCTACTCTAACCTCTGTATAGCCAAGGGTCAGACCCAAAAAACGGTGCTGGCAGGAATCTGCACTTTGTTTGCCATAGCCTTTGGGGTTAATGCTGGAAACATTAAAAGATGAATTTCTTAACAGGGCTTGTAATTCACTTAGGGAAGTACTGGTGTAATTGTTCCAATGGGGAAATTCACCCAAATCAGGAAATGAAGGAGAAATAATTTTTTAGAAGTAGCCAATCCAAAGCAGGTGGTTTGTGAAATAGTGGCATTCAGAAACAATATATGGTTTGGGATGAGAAATGCACAATGCAAAGCCTCAGTGCCTTGCACTTGCCAACTTTTAGAACCACAAACAGATTTAAGGTCAATTGTATCTTTCCACAGTTCATAGCCCCCAACACCCAACTGGTCAATAAAGGACTTCGAAAACAGTAATTTAGTGTGGGTAAGTTTAACCTTGGAAGAGGACTTCTCAGTCATCTTAAAATAAAATGCATTAGGGTTTTATTGAATAAAATCAGTAAAATAAAAAAACTTTTTCAAAAGCGGTTTTGAGCTGCCTTCCACTGGGGCAGGACAGTGTTCCCACTGTGTGGAGTTAACCACATTTCTAAATGAAGTTGTCTTATGCAGAAAGTGATTGCCAAAATGCTGGTAACAGTACAAATCACCATAGTTTGCAGACTCTAAATATAAATCTTCAGCATCAAAGGCAGCATAATATTTCAAATCAGAAAATAGAGCCTTTACAGCCTGGACGTCCCAATCATCAGAGCAAATATTTTGTTTAACCACATCCCACATAGAAACACGGAGTACATTTGGAACATTAATAACCTCTGTGGGTCCATGAATCTGGAACTTTACAGCATCCCATACAATCCCATTTAAAACAGGCTGAGCAGGTATATTCACAAATGTCTGGTCCCTCTTCATGATGTGTGAAGAGGAGTGGGGAGCCAAAGTTCCATCAATTAGTCTAATTGAAGTTCTTTCTTGAACGTAGTGTCCATTAAAAAAAATGAAAAAAATACACCACATATCCGATTGACATGAATAAAAAAATTGCAAAAAGTACCAGCCAAATGTGTTCAAGGGGGAACCAACAAATGTTTTTTAAACCAGGTAACAAAAATCAAAACTTTTGAAGGGGACTTAGATGTGGACGAGCCAGAGTCAAAGGAAAACAGAATTGATTAGCCACATGGGTCTCCAAATCAGGCAGAGACAAGTCAGTTGGGTAAGTATATTCAGTATCATTAAGAAGATCACCAGCAGGTGGATTAAATAAAGGGTTCGTAACTGTATTCATCTCAATGGCAACATCAGGCCTGATGGCAGGATCCGGAACTAAAACAGAGTGTTGCACCATTGCTGGACACGAAACCGCAGGCGTCATACTATGAAGAATCGGCCACCCTGTGTAGTTTGACATTGTCAATGGAGATGTACCCGTTTCACTTTCGCCCAGGAAGAGAAGGTAAAATGACTGTTCTAGTACCCTGCACGGCAAGTGGAGCTCGATAGGAAGGACCGAATTCTTTCTTGTTGTCGATCTTCTCTCAGACCAGTTCTCCAACTTGGGCTAGCCAGCCGACTACCGGAATATGCAATGCAGCATCAGATGTGGAGGGCAAGTGTTCCTTTGCAAGACTGTCTCTGGTCTTTTGTAGGTTCATCAAAACATTAGAATGTTAAATGTTAAGAGTATTGAGAAGGGAAACCTTTAGGGTAATTACCTCTCTTCTCTGGGGCGACAATAGCTGCCAAGATGTCATCATCAATCTTACTTTTGGAATGTGTAGCCGCTGCTACTGCATATGCTGCAACTGCTGTCTCAGCAGCATCAAACGCGAGACAGTTGCCAACAGCCTGAACTCCGACACGCTGCTGACCCAGAGTATGAATTACAAAGACAAGTGGCAACCTTTCTTTAAGCTCAGCCACTCGAACCCAGATCATTTTATGTTTTATTGTGCGCCCCTTGGTGTCATGATAATCATTTTGAGTCCAAAAGGGTAGATTGTCGTTGTAGGATTGAACACAGTAGTAAGATTCACTTACAATAAGAGTAGTCACACTGGGGTCCGTGTACTCAAATGCAAGCATCAGAGCGCGGAGCTCTGCCAACTGGGCGGTACAGTCCCCTAATCTGTCTTAGGTCTGAGTATGTACGACATCGGACTTGAATTCACCATCCACCATAGTACCAACCACAATTGGGCAGGCCGAAGAATATGCATGCTTTGACCCCGTAGCAACTTGCGCGCTTCTGTCAGTGTAAATGATAAAATGGAAATCCTCAAGTGGGCACATAGTCAGAGGAGCAGGATGAACAAATTCATACTTCAAGAACTCTTGCCTCTGAAGAGAGAAATAAAAAATGAACATGACATCCGGAGATGTCAAGGACGTAGCCCATTGTATCCACCGCGGGTGTAAAGCTTTCGAATTTGGTACCCTGGCTTTCGTCACTGCCTCCAAGGCAGGATATGGAGTAACAACCAAAATCCGCTTTCCCTGCAACAGTGCACGTTCCTTAAGAATCGCCGTTTGCAATGCTGTCAAAACTTTTTCCACAGTGGAAAACCGCAACTCAGCCGAAGTGTACAAGTGTGACTTGTAAGCAATAGGGACTGTGTCACCCTCATTAAAAGTGAGGTACGTAAAACCCACCACTCCTGGCACGATTCTGATCACCAGGTTGGTGTGGTTTTCACGGGTTAAGACGAATTTAGATTCAAGAAGATCAGCCTGCATGGATTGCAAGATGGCTGAATTTTCAGGCAGCCAGCACGATTTGGAAAAAGAGGGTTGTATCAATGCGTATAGAGGCTTGATACGCAGGGCATATTCGGGGATGTATGTACGCCTGAAATTCAAAAAGCCCAGCAAAGATTGTAGCTTTTTTAATGTTGTGGGAGCCTGCAAAAGTGCGCATTTCTCCATGAAGTGAGGAGCCAAACCTCTACCTTCATTGTTGAGCTTGTAACCCAGGAACACCACTGTGTACTCTGCAATGTGAGATTTTGCAAAGTTAAATTTGTAGCCAAAACCTGCAAAATTGCAAATTATGGGGTCACTCGGCACAGATGCGGCCATAATTCGCCATCTGTGAGATAGATGTCATCCACATAAGAACATGCATCTGTGTTGATCCCCTCCAAGAGAGAGACAATGCTGTCGGCAAAGACGCCTGGACTGCTCTTATAGCCCATAGCCAAACGCGAAATTGGTGCTGTTTGCCACCACTGGTAAAAACTGTCCATTGACTACTAAGAGAGGACAGATTGTGGGCAAAAAAAGATTGGATATGTCAAGTGTGGTTTTGAATTTTTACGCACAAGAATATCCACAAGAGCAGAACTGTGAGTATTCTGCACCGCGCTTGTACGACAATGTGAGTTTAAGTGGTGGTAATCCAATACCAAACAATACGAACCATCTGGCTTGGTCACAGTAAAAAGAGGGTTATTCATCAGAGACAAAGACGTTTCAATCACACCTTAATATTCCCTTCTCGCCGCATGGGGTATTGGGGTTGAGGCTGTGGCATTGACCGCAAAGGAATCTCATGTCGATGGGAAAATTTGTCCCATCCACAGTGAGTCAAGCTATCCTGGCTGAAGACGGCTGATAGCCAGAAACCGGTCCTAGGATGCTTGATTTTGGTCCAGGGAAGATATGGCTTGGCAGTTCAGGCTGGACTGTTCCCATGAGGCAGAGGGTCAAGGCTGATTTGCATATGGCCATGTCTGAACTGGGGTGGTGTGGTGAGCAAATAAACGATAGATTTAGGCCCAAATCTTTGTACTGGGGTGAATGTATGACATTGTTCTGCATTCTGTCCATCAACTGTTGTTTTTGCATTTGTCACCCCGAGTGGGACGGGTATGCTCAGACGTGAGTCCCGTTTTCTACACGCCACTGGAGTCAAGCTATCCTGGCTGAAGACAGCTGATAGACAGAAACCGGTCCTAGGATGCTTGATTTCGGTCCAGGGAAGACATGGCTTGGCAGTTCGGGCTGGACTGTTCCCATGAGACACAGGGTTAAGGCTGTTTTACATATGGCCATGTCTGAACTGGGGTGGTGTGGTAAGCAAAAAACAATGGATTTAGGCCCAGATCTCTGTACTGGGGTGAATGTATGACATTGTTCTGCATTATGTCCACCAACTGTTGTTTTTGCATAGGGTGCAACGCCGGCGCAAGCACCTTAGCCCAATCGTCTGCAAAATGCAGCACCTGCTCTTTCGGCACTGTTGTACTTGGCCCTTCTGGAAGGTTCACCACTGAACTTTTTGCCTTTTAATGTTACATCATTATAGTGATTTCTGGTGTTTGCGCACTTTAGCACTGTGGCGCAGTGTAAAGTGCGTGCGCTCTCTGAGTGCGTGTGTGAGACTGGCCTACCCTCCCATAGGAATTCATGGGGGATATGTGTGTCCATGGTAATTCCTGATGCATGGGGAGTGCAGGCTCAAGTTTGGTATGTGCGAACTCATGTGATTAAATGCTGCGCGATGATGTGCGTGGATTTATTGTGTCTAGTGTGGAAGTGCCACTTCTAGAAGTTGGGCTGCCTGTGCAGTAAATGTGAATTGGCTGTCTGGCTTGTGATTGGCTGGAGCTGGCTGGTGTGCCTGGCTCCAGGAGTCAGGATGGGTCCGCCCCGGGGGTGAATGGAGAGATCTGCATGTTGATGGCAGGGAGGAGTGCACCTGGTACCTGAATAGGGCTGGGCTTTCCCTCCACAATGCTGGCTCCACCCCTTGTGGTGTGTCTGATGTCCCTGACCCACCCTGTGAATAGGCAGAGGGGCTGAGCAAAACAAAGTGCTCAGGAACCCGTTGCGTCTGGTTCGCCCCTTGCTTGCACATTTGACAACAAAGGATTTGTGTGTATAAAAAGAGGCTGTGACCTCATGTTAAATGTTCTGGTTTCCTGACTTGAATCTACCAGGGGCGTGCTGCTGCTGGGGCCCAGGGGAAGGCTTGCCTCCCTGGGCCCTGCCCAGCCCATGGATGCCCTGGATGCTGGAGGAATTCTTCCTGGACACCCTCCTGCCCTCTTCACCTATGAGGATTTTGTTGCTGGGACGATCCTTGCGGTGGGGGTCATTTCTGGGGCCTTTTGGTGATTTCTGGGCCCCCAGCGCCTGTGGAGCGCTTTATTTTGCCTGTGCTAAACTTGCAAAGTTGATGGGGAGCGCTCCTGTCCCCCCTGCCCCCGGGCAGCGCTGGGCTGTGATCGCCACCGAGGGAATCCCGGCGTAGGGATTCCCCCATTTTGTCCAGTTATGGCAGGAGCCTACCCTGCATTACGCCCACATTCGATTGTTCATTACGGGTGCCCACCCCGTTGTTGTGCCCGATTTATATTATGGGTGCCACCCTGTTTCTGAGAGCCTTAGCGGGTGCCCACCCCGCTTCTACTTTTAGTTTTTGCACCGAGGGAGCCTACCCCTCATTATTCCCCCCGACAAGAAGATGCCGCCTTCGCGGCAAAACCGGAAGCCAGGCCCACGCCCGCCTGACTGTGGGCGGAGCCATTGCCCGCCTTTTCGGTCTCCCGTGTGGAGAGGGAGACCAGAGATGCTGCCCGCTGCCGCGGACGGAAGCAGGAGAAGTGCCGCCTGATGTCAGCACGGGGCTCCCGTGAGCCTGGGAGAGCCCCGCGCAGAAGGAAGAGACGTCGCCGCCTGAGGAGAGCTCGAGGGAAAGCAGCGAAGCTGCTGCCGAGGCCGCCGACAGCAGCGCAGGGCTCCCCTGAGGGACGAGAGAGCCCCCGCGACGAGCTGCACGAGGCTGCCCCAGAGCCTGCCCAAGCCGGTGAGTGAGAGTGGGGGCGGGATACATGGCCGGTGCTTCTTTCTAGGGCAGCCCCACTCGACAGAGGGCTGCCTCAACGGTTGTCCCATGCGGAGTCCCGGTGAAGAGGGCTCTATGTTACTGGTGCCTTCGAGGCACAGTGCCCCCCTCCTCATTCACTGAGCGGCACCGGCTAGCAGCGGGCCACTCCCACGAGGCTCCCCAGTCATGTTAAGAGTCTCCATGAGTGACTGAGGGCACAATAATTTAGAGCCCGTTTTGGCTCCAGTGGATTGCTACTTATTTACTGAGCCCCGTGTGGCTCCCATACTTGGCTGAGGTTTGTTTTGAGAGCCTAGAGGGCTCCTCTGTGCGTTACATGTATTTCTAGAGCCAGATGGCTCAGTTTGGCGCAGTCTTTGTTCCAAGGGCCAGTGAGGGCCCCTGTCACAGTTTTGAGTTCCCAGCTGCCCAGGAAGTAGTGGGCTGCTGCTATGTTTAGGTTTTCTTTTTAGGGGGACATGTACTTTGAATCTAGGAGTGAGACGCACTCCTTTACCCCCTGCCCTACCTTGGCCTTCCACAGCTGCACAGCACTTAGTGCCAGCTGCAGCGTTTTTAGGCCCTGTTCTTGTCCTCAGCTGCCCAGCAACTAGTGGGCAGCTGCTACGTTTAGGTCTTGGCGCAGTGGCGCAACCTGACCCTAATGTGATTTATGTGCTATTGTGAATTATGTGCTAATGCTTTGGGTGTTAGGAAATGTACTGTGTATAGTATGTTTTGCACACCCTGTGTTTTGATGCCTCTAGATATGGTTTGTGCATAAGAGGTTGTCTTACCTGTTTAGGTCTGTGTTAGGAAGATTATACTTCCCTGTGTGATTTACGCCCCTAGTGTAAGGTTTTACTTAGGTGGTGAGGGTCTAATGTAGTTAGACTGATGGGATACTGTGTATGATGGATTTCATGGCACAGACTGTTGCAAGTGCAGTGATTATCAGTGTTTACTGACTGTACGTTCTATGATCTATTTTTACTTGTATGTTTTAGTTCACCTTTACCAAGTTCACTTTGTGATGGTCCTGACAGTGGACCACAACGCATCGGGGCTACACGCTGGTAGGATAAGTAGTGAGCGACCCACTGGACTTACCTGACAGTGGTCCAAGTGGCCCTGTCAGGTGTACATAATCCCGTGTAAATATTGCCCAGTGCCAGTTGGCACAGGGTACATAATGTGATTACTATTCTAATGTGTTTGGTATAATACAAAGGCTATTTTTGGTATAACCTTGTGTGGAGTTCCTTTTGTGGGGGGCCTGGGATGTTGTTGCTGGTGGATCCATGCGTAAATGCTTTAAACATTGGCTCCGGGATAAGCCTGAATGCTCGTGCCAAGCTACCAAGGGGGTGAGCAGGGGTTATCTTTGGCGTGTAACTTCTTTGCCCTGACTAGGGTGGTGGTTTCTGCCTGGCTTTGGCGCAAGCCTTAGCCAACCAGAAATCCCAATTCTAACAGGCAAAGTGAGCGCGAAACTTGTGAGGATTACCTCCTCCCCTTGGGGAGCAGCTAAGACAAAGGGTGGAGGCCAGTCGACCTCCGCCAACAAAATATCATAGGTAGTAGTAAGATTTTCCCAAAATACCCCTTTAATGGTACGTTCTAGTCACCTTCAATTACAAGGACAATTTCATAAAGTCTGTCAGGGGGAGCCACACTAGTGTCAGCTGTCTTAACTACAACAAAGTTGTCAGTCACTGTCACCTTCAGTAGTGGACGCAGGGCCTCTCGCACTATGGTAATCTCCACCGTGCTGTCAAACAGTGTCAGCGCCCATGTCTGATTCTGAAGCTTCATTCTCACTATCTGTGGCATATCTCGCTGTTACTGCAGCAACTTTCTTCTTCTGAAACTGGGGGGTTTGACGCTCTGACTCGTCCTGCTTGCCTTTTCCGTCAGCCTTGTGAGGCTGCTCACGGCTCTGTTGGGCAACGCGACCTCTGCCGCCGCCTCCTCCACCGGTGGGTGAGAACCATGTTTCCTGCAAAGAGCGAGGACAATGTTGTGCAGGAACCTGAAATCCATCAGGTGACTTAATTGTAGTGTGGTCGTGCACCTCATATGTACCACTGTTCTGTTGCTGTTTCCCCTATTTTTTGTTCTTACTCCAATTTTATCAGAACTTTCGGGCGATCATCTTTATCAGACAACGCCTGCTGAGTTTGCTGCTGTGTCTGTTTTTTAGCAAAAGGCTTAACACCCAAACTATTACGACCAACGGTCTTATAAGCCTCTGTAATAATTCTCAGTAACTGACAGGGTTTGTCGGCATCGGGGACATCGCGCAAAGCATTAGACACTTGGAAACTTACCGCATCCCCCCTAACATTTGCAAGGATGAGATTGCGTACCACGTCAAACGCTCCCACGAGTCGCATTCCCAACTCCACAGCCACCTCCGGCCCGTGTTCATCCTGAACACGCTTAATGATGGAGGGCAGTACAGCCATCGACGGGGTGCCAACACACCTAGTATAGACTGCTGCAAAAATCACACCCCAAGTTGTGCAGTCATTTAAGTCTGGCACTAAGTCTTTCTGCAAACTTATGGTAAGGATCCTGTGTTTTTCCACAGGAGTAGTATTCGTGAATACTGCTTCCAGTTGGTCGAATTTCTCGGCAAACCAAAAAGGCATCTCATCCTTATCCTGGGGACACTTGCCCATGACAGTATTAACCATGATGGGACTAAGCTTTAGGCCGCTCGCTCCAACTGGATGCGCTGCACCACCTGTTCCCCCACCCAGGAGGTTGCGGGATATTTAATTAACCAGACCCCTTATTACTGACACTGCAGAGGCATAAAGGGAGCTTAACTCATGAGATGTCAACCGCAGCGCATAAGGATGCAGGGTATAAGCAGCTAAAACAGGCCAAGTAGCGCCTGGAATTGACAACAGTCTTTCTCTGACCGCCGTTATAACGTGTGGGAGGGTGCCATTAAACCAAACAGCATGCTGCCAAGCAGAAATCTGAACATCCTGTGTCCTATATGGAGCTTACACTGCAGACACGGCAGTCGGAGTGTAAGAGTGAAATACACCAGTACCAGCATCAACCGCAGGAAACGTGACCCATGAGTAAAACAGCTCAAATGGGTTCGCTGCGTCAGCAGATACAACAAAAACCACTGCCTGTCCTTCCAAAGAAACTAGGAAATCCTGCAAAATATTTCGCACAACCAAGCAACAGTGAACCGCGATTTCAACCGCAGCCATACCGACACACTCAAAGATTAGTACAATGCAATATAAAAAAGCACAACTGGGTAGTATTTCAATAAAAAAACATTTTATATTATCAAGCTTGAAAAGACCTATGTAACTATAGGAAGGTTTTTTCCGCCACTACTGTCAATCGGAAACAATAGTGAGGGGGTTGTGGACAGATACAAGCACTACTCGAGAGTTTCACAATAAGACCACCATTGTTAGGACTCGATAGCATTGACATGCGAGGTTATGAAGCTCTGCTCTTTTTACCCGGCCCCTATTTCCCACCAACAGACTCTTTAGAGACGCTCCCTAACCAGTGAAAAGAGGCACGGCAGAACGTAGCCTTTGCTTGGCTTACTGTTCCGGTACCACGCCCCCACCTTTTCACTTCCTGATTCCTGGCACGAGGTTTGGCGGCGTCTTGCTGAGTCTCCGTGTGCCTGTGGACCTTACTCAGCTCCTGCACCCTCATTCCTTGGTCCCTTCTATTCCTGGATGGGTGTTCGTGAGTGAGAGTGTTCTTTGCCGAACTACGGCATTTCCTGTTGTTATACGCGAGAGTTGCTCGCGACCTCCCTTGCTTTACTCACGCATTTAGCGGGCGTTCTTTTGCTCGTATCTTGTTTCTGGCTTCGCTTGTATGATTGTAATACCTGGCGAGTTTCTTTGTTTGTTGAAACCCTTCCTGAGAATGTGAGCGCTCCGCCCTTGTTTTCCCTTGAGGGCCGGGTGTCTCACCTCGTGTGTGTGTGCACTGCTCCGCTGTTTCAGCCCTCAGCAGCCGGCCGGTGCTCCTCACATTCCCCATTTCTTTTTTGTGTTTTTTACATTGGTCTGGTGTGTATGTCCCTCGAGAAGTCTATGCCCCACTGCTCGTGGCTCCTCATATTGGCTACTATTCCTTGACTTCCTCGAGAGAGCCTGCCTAAACTACAATTGGGGTAAGCACACTTGTATGATCACGCATGTCAATGATTCCTGCTTAAAGGTTAGTGAAGGAATGATCTATGTGTACTGCATATTTTGTTTTCTAGCCTGGACATCCACCTACGACTATTCCTGCTGTACCCTGCCTAGCCCCCCCCTCGTATGAGGAGAGTGGTGGACACTCCTAGGGTAAATTCCCTCACACTTTTAGGGGACAGTAGACAAGAGTGTGTGTCTCATTTCACGTTCTTGCTTCTGTGCCTTGGAGGTGTGGGGATTCTTCTTCACTCCCGTGGAATATTGGTTACCAACCTGACAGAAAGCCAAGCCCACGAATTTACATTCCCCTGAGTGAAGATGAATCCTGACCCTTCGGTACTCTCTGTAGAACTCCAAGCTCAGTCAATAGAGAATATCACAGCCGCCTTAGTAGCCCTTCAGACAGAAGTGGGTAGATTGGGGGTAGAAAATCAAAGACTCATGACTGAAGTGCAACAACTAAGAGCCGGAGAGAGAGAAACAGGCACCATACCAAAAACCAGAAAAAACTATATACACCCTGCTAGGTTCACCTTATCCCCTCCTGCCACTGACCAAGGGGCTAGCGGAGAATCACAGAGTTCCCCGGTTCAAGGCACTGTACACGCCCCTAATCCTGTTCCACTGGCCATGCCTGAACGATTTTCGGGGGATAGCACTAAGTACAATGTTTTCATGAACCAATGCCAACTTCAGTTTTTGTGCAGGACAGCTTCCTTCCCTGATGATTCCGTCAAGGTCGCCTTTATAATTTCCTATCTTGCAGGTAATGCGGCCGAATGGGCGGTTCCCTTAGTTCAGAACGATGATCCTGCTCTTTATGATTTAGATCTGTTTAAGGAAAAGATGAGAAGTCTCTTTGCGAAACATTCCTATATGCAAGCCAGTGATACCGAATTGCTCAATCTAAGACAAGGCTCCAAAGATCTCTTGTCCTACATTACCAACTTCAATCGGTTGGTGGCCGAGACACATTGGCCAGAGGACAAGAGATCGTCCTTGTTTTATCGTGGGTTGGGGGATGATTTAAAAGACCTCCTCTCTCAGATAGTAAACCCCCCAGAAGATTGTGCTTCCTTCATTGATCTAGTAGTCAAACTAGAACATCGTTTGCATGAAGGGAAGGGAGAAAGAACTCGAGCCATTGTACCTAGGGTTTTCCTACCTAAAACCGAGAAACCAGTCCCTAAAGATGCACCTGAACCTATGCAAATTGGGGGTATGCGAGGTCCATTATCTGCCGAGGAAAAAGACAAACGGCGCAAATTAAACTTATGCTTGTACTGCGGAAAGAGTGGGCATTATGCTAGAGAGTGTCCAGTCCGTCCTAAAACATCCAGAGAAACCGCTAGCAGTGTTTCCAGTTCGGAAAACTAGCAAGCTTGAGGAATAGAAAGGTCACTTCCCCAAGCTGCATCCCTCACCAGATCTCCACCAATAAAATACATGTAGTCAAACATTTCACCTTACCCATTACTCTCACGTACAGTGGTAAAAAACAATACACCATGTCTGTCCTTCTCGATTCCGGAGCTACAGGAAACTTCTTTGATATCAAACTTGCTAACCAGTTGGGCATACCTTTTGTTGCTAAATCTCAGCCCGAATCCATCTGGCCCGTGGATGGGTCGGAATTGTCGTCAGGTATGATCAGTTATCAGACCCCGCCTGTGATCATTGTCTTTAATAATGGACATTCCGAAAGACTTGTTTTTGATCTCATAGACGCTCCCAATTTTGGGGTTATTTTAGGAGTCCCATGGTTGCAAATACACAACCCAGTTATAGACTGGGTTCAAAGAACAGTTACATTGAACTCCCACTATTGTAAAACACAGTGCTATGGCGAAGCCCAACAAAACGAACTTCCCTTATACTGTGCTGTTCAAACAGGACAAGATTTGAAAGTGCCTGATCAATATATTGAATTCGCAGAGGTGTGCAATGAACAGGAAGCAACAAAATTACCTCCTCATAGGAGTTACGATTGCCGAACAGACCTAATCCCTGGCGCAGATCTACCAAGTAGTCGAATTTATGCTTTAACACCCGCAGAAAATGAGTATCTAAAAAACTATTTGGATGACATGTTAGAGAAAGGCTTTATTAGACCCTCTACTTCACCTGCATCATCTCCTTTGTTTTTTATTGATAAACGAGAAGGAGGGCTCAGGGCATGCCTGGACTATCGAGCCTTGAATAAAATAACGATAAAAACAAGTATCCACTACCTCTGATTCCAGTACTTCTTGAACAAATAAAGGGTGCCAAAATCTTTACGAAGATAGATCTTCGAGGGGCTTACAATTTAATACGCGTCAAACAGGGCGATGAATGGAAGACCGCATTCCGCACAAACTATGGGCTCTATGAGTATTGTGTAATGCCATTCGGGCTGTGCAATGCACCAGCTGCATTCCAGTACTTCATTAATGACATCTTGCGTGAATACATTGACATCTTTGTTATTGTCTACATTGACGATATTCTTATATTCTCACAGACCGAGAAGGATCACGTAGAACACGTGAGTAAGATCCTTAGCAAGTTAAAGTTGCTAAATTGGACAAGAGCTTGTTCCACACCACAGAAGTGGATTTCTTGGGTTTTACCATCAAACCTACTGGTCTGCAAATGGATCCCAAGAAAATTGAGGCCTTGGTAAATTGGAAAAGTCCTACTTCCGTGAAGGAAATTCAATCATTCCTCGGATTCGCCAACTTTTATCGGCGGTTTATCAATCATTTTTCTGAGATCATAGCCCCGATAACCAGACTCCTGAAAAAAGGTGTACCTTTTCAATGGTCCGTTGAAGCAGAAAAAGCCATTTGTGACCTAAAAGCTCAGTTCACTTCTGCTCCTATCCTTCATCACGCCGACAACACTCAACCTTTTTTTGTAGAGGCGGATGCCTCACAATATGCCGTGGGAGGTGTACTATCACAGAGAGACCCGGAGACAGGACACATGCATCCTATAGCATATTTTTCCAAGACACTTTTACCAGCAGAGAGAAATTACACTATAGGAGAAAGAGAATTGTTAGCTATCAAGCTATACTTTCAAGAGTGGAGACATCATTTACTAGTATCTCCCCATGTTGTCACCATATATTCTGACCACAAGAACCTTCAGTTCTTTAAATCAGCTAGAGCTCTCACGCCCAGACAAATGCGATGGTTATTATTCTTCAGTGAATACGATTTTATCATCACTTATCGGCCTGGGATACAACAAGGAAAAGCAGATGCCTTGTCTAGACTAGGTCATGAACAACACACGGAACAAGAACAACCCTGTTTCATAATACCTGAGAATAAGATCCTAGGAGTGGGCGATAAAGATCATACCCTTCTGGAACAAATCAAACAACTACTTTTGGATGTATCACAGGAAGAGTGGTTGAATAATCCCTTGCATTCCATTAGAGATGGGTTGTTTTACCATGACAACCAAGTGTTTGTTCCTGCTGCGGAGTTGAGACAGACTATTATCAGTTGGTGTCATAACAGTACATTGGCTGGACATCCAGGCGTTAAAAAAACCCATGATTTATGTAATAGATGGTTCTGGTGGGAGTCTATGACCAAAGATGTGGCAGCATATGTTCAAGCTTGCTCCACTTGCGCTCGCCAAAAGGCGTCTCATTGCGCTCCCACTGGACTCCTAAAAAACATAGCCATTCCTCCCCAGCCCTGGCACACAATTAGCATGGATTTCATGACAGACTTGCCCTCTTGTCAAGGTTTTACCACAATCTACGTAGTGGTTGATTTACTGTCCAAAATGGGTCATTTCATTCCTTTGAAAACTATACCGTCCTCCAAAGAACTAGCTTCTGTCTTTTTGAATGAAATCGTCAAATTACATGGTTTACCTTCGGTCATTATATCAGACAGGGGTCCACAGTTTGTCTCAAAGTTCTGGAGAGGGTTGTGTTCCCAGTTGGGGATAGACCACAGATTATCCACTGCATACCACCCTCAAACGGATGGACAAACAGAAAGGACTAATCAAACATTAGAACAATTTTTGCGCTGTTTGTTGACATCCCTCCCATCCACCTGGGTTCAAGCCTTACCCTTGGCAGAATTCGCCTACAATAATTCTACCCATTCTGCTACAAAGACATACCCTTTTTATTTTTTCCAGGCCCAACACCCTAGAATGATCCCTATCGATATTCCTTCCACAGATACCTCAATACCCTCTCTTGAGGAACATCATGCCCAAATCAAGTCAGTATGGGAAAAATCCAAGACAGAGTTAAGTAAGGCCAAGGAAGCTATGAAAAGACAAGCGGATAAACACCGAAGACCCGAACCCATGTACACAATAGGAGAGAAGGTGTGGTTGTCCACTAGAAACCTAAAGATGGAAGGTTCTAAAAAACTCCAACCTAGGTTCATAGGTCCCTTCCCCATTGAAAAAATCATCACCCCTTTCACTCTAAAGTTGACCCTACCCCAGTGCATGAAAATACATCCTGTGTTCCACAGCTATTTGTTAAAGGCATATATCCCTTCTAATGTCCCAGACCACCCTCCTCCACCTGTACGAATAGATGGCGAAGAAGAATACGAAGTAAACAAAATACTTGATTCCCGTAACAGAAGAGGCAAATTACAGTACCTAATAGATTGGATAGGATACCCCCCAGAGGACAGGTCATGGGAATCTGCTGAAAACATTCATGCCGCCCGATTGATTCAACGATTCCACAGACTCCATCCCGCTAAGCCTGGTCCCATGAATAGGCCTTTGGGGAGGGGTACTGTTAGGACTCGATAGCATTGACATGCGAGGTTATGAAGCTCTGCTCTTTTTACACGGCCCCTATTTCCCACCAACAGACTCTTTAGAGACGCTCCCTAACCAGTGAAAAGAGGCACGGCAGAACGTAGCCTTTGCTTGGCTTACTGTTCCGGTACCACGCCCCCACCTTTTCACTTCCTGATTCCTGGCGCGAGGTTTGGCGGCGTCTTGCTGAGTCTCCGTGTGCCTGTGGACCTTACTCAGCTCCTGCACCCTCATTCCTTGGTCCCTTCTATTCCTGGATGGGTGTTCGTGAGTGAGAGTGTTCTTTGCCGAACTACGGCATTTCCTGTTGTTATACGCGAGAGTTGCTCGCGACCTCCCTTGCTTTACTCACGCATTTAGCGGGCGTTCTTTTGCTCGTATCTTGTTTCTGGCTTCGCTTGTATGATTGTAATACCTGGCGAGTTTCTTTGTTTGTTGAAACCCTTCCTGAGAGTGTGAGCGCTCCGCCCTTGTTTTCCCTTGAGGGCCGGGTGTCTCACCTCGTGTGTGTGTGCACTGCTCCGCTGTTTCAGCCCTCAGCAGCCGGCCGGTGCTCCTCACATTCCCCATTTCTTTTTGTGTTTTTTACATTGGTCTGGTGTGTATGTCCCTCGAGAGGTCTATGCCCCACTACTCATGGCTCCTCATATTGGCTACTATTCCTTGACTTCCTCGAGAGAGCCTGCCTAAACTACAATTGGGGTAAGCACACTTGTATGATCACGCATGGCAATGATTCCTGCTTAAAGGTTAGTGAAGGAATGATCTATGTGTACTGCATATTTTGTTTTCTAGTCTGGACATCCACCTACGACTATTCCTGCTGTACCCTGCCTAGCCCCCCCCTCGTATGAGGAGAGTGGTGGACACTCCTAGGGTAAATTCCCTCATACTTTTAGGGGACAGTAGACAAGAGTGTGTGTCTCATTTCACGTTCTTGCTTCTGTGCCTTGGAGGTGTGGGGATTCCTCTTCACTCCCGTGGAATATTGGTT
Organism: Lissotriton helveticus; assembly: GCF_964261635.1. Classification (NCBI taxonomy): domain Eukaryota; kingdom Metazoa; phylum Chordata; class Amphibia; order Caudata; family Salamandridae; genus Lissotriton; species Lissotriton helveticus. Next base: position 911,747,456 of record NC_136063.1, read on the forward strand.
ACCAACCTGACAACCATGTTGAGCGCCTTGTTGCAAGGACCCTGCTCATAAACATAACTGTGCACAGAGACCTAGGACGTCAGTGAATTGTGGTGTACCAGAAACTCACTTTCGTACCTCGAAAAACCCCAACCAGCTAGCATCCGTGTCACATGTCCTATAGCAAAGTAATCAATGATTAGACAACCTAGAACATGCGACTTAGGACCATCTCGGGAATGGTGGGAGGTGGGAACACTCTTTTATTATACTCTCAAACAAGTCCACAACAGGAGTAAATAAGAGACACAGTAAGGTTAAAATATTTATTTTAATGATGTGATCTCATTTGCAGTATCTTAGCCAACATAAGCAGACATATGATTAAAAATAATATGGTCAGCATGGTTACAATTCCATAAAATACAAAAGGAGAAATCATATTACAATGATGGTGAAAACAGGTCCTATAGTGCCTAGTTTTAATACCCTCCATATATAGGAACTATGTATTATAAACTATAGAAGGTCTCTTAGGCTTGTGTGGGGGACCTCATTACCTTTCCACTCAGTAAGAGTAAATTACATCTGGATCAGCATAGGCTCTCTGCGTCCCTGGAAACGTAAATCTTCCAAGTGTGTGAAATCATGGCAAGTGTGGAATAATAAAGGAGCAAGAATCTTACTTGGCTCACAGCTTTGTGGTTTTATTTCTCATTCATCTGACTCGCTTTTCGAGTCTGTTTGTCTCTCTGCTGGGGGCAGCTAAAAAATTGCAGAAACGCTGTGGGGCTGTTTTAATCTTACCTGACAGTTGCTGTGTATTGTGGTGAGCCTACCCGACCCCGTTCCATCGCGGCTGTGTGCCGTTTGTGTGGAGGGCGGGCGGCCATCTTGCCAGGAGTCCTCTCCCCGGCTGAACCTGTGGCAGCGGTCTAGCTGGGGGAGTGACGCGCTGCCATAAATTAGCTGCTGGACTAAGCACTGGGCGGTGAGAGTGAGTGGTGGCAGCGCTCATGATCAAACCGCTTCTCGTTTTTGCACGCATGTGCTAAGATCTTAATTAATTTTTAACTCACTTTGAAACCCACTGTGATTGCGACTTTGTGGTTTTATTTCTCATTCATCTGACTCGCTTTTCGAGTCTGTTTGTCTCTCTGCTGGGGGCAGCTAAAAAATTGCAGAAACGCTGTGGGGCTGTTTTAATCTTACCTGACAGTTGCTGTGTATTGTGGTGAGCCTACCCGACCCCGTTCCATCGCGGCTGTGTGCCGTTTGTGTGGAGGGCGGGCGGCCATCTCACCAGGAGTCCTCTCCCCGGCTGAACCTGTGGCAGCGGTCTAGCTGGGGGAGTGACGTGCTGCCATAAATTAGCTGCTGGACTAAGCACTGGGCGGTGAGAGTGAGTGGTGGCAGCGCTCATGATCAAACCGCTTCTCGTTTTTGCACGCATGTGCTAAGATCTTAATTAATTTTTAACTCACTTTGAAACCCACTGTGATTGCGACTTTGTGGTTTTATTTCTCATTCATCTGACTCGCTTTTCGAGTCTGTTTGTCTCTCTGCTGGGGGCAGCTAAAAAATTGCAGAAACGCTGTGGGGCTGTTTTAATCTTACCTGACAGTTGCTGTGTATTGTGGTGAGCCTACCCGACCCCGTTCCATCGCGGCTGTGTGCCGTTTGTGTGGAGGGCGGGCGGCCATCTTACCAGGAGTCCTCTCCCCGGCTGAACCTGTGGCAGCGGTCTAGCTGGGGGAGTGACGCGCTGCCATAAATTACCATGCCTTTCCTGTCGCGCAGCGGCCGCGCCGAAGGTAAGCCAAAGGTCAGCCCGTCTGCGCCCGTCCGCATCTCGGCCGTGACGGACGCAGGGCGGGCTGCTCAACAGCCGTGGACTGTGCAGGACTTTGTAGTCAGGTACACTAGGGAGCAGTTGTTGTCTCTACGTCCAGCAGGGTGTTTGGATGCGGGAGGCGCTGTGGTGAACTGTCCATGGCTCAACCCATGTTCGATCTGTGGCTTTTGCTGTATGGATACTCTCTCCACCCCTTCTGCCCGGGAGCCAGTCCCCCATGTTTTCTCGGCCGCCCTAGTCAACGCGCGTTCGATGTGTAAACATGCTGCTGATATTTTCGAGCTGCTTGTCGACAGCCCGCTCGATTTTTTGTTTGTGACGGAGACCTGGCTCACTGAGGCCAGTGCCCCGGATGTCGAGCTAGCTGTCCCACGTGGCTACAAAATATATAGGAGGGACAGAGCACTGGGAAGAGGGGGAGGTGTTGCTATTATTCTCAGAAATTCATTAACTCTTCAGGTAGACCCCCCGATAACCCTTGAGGGGGGCGAAGTAATGAATTTTTCTGTGGTTCTTTCCCCGCACTTTACCCTCGGGGGTTCCCTGGTTTATCGGCCCCCAGGACCTGTGGGTGCGTTTCTTACGGCTCTGACTGAGCTTTGTACCCCCCGAGCCCTCAGATTTCCGAGCTTTTTGCTTCTGGGCGACTTCAACATTCATGTTGAGGAGGTGGGTCTCCCGGAGAGCAAAAGCTTTCAAGATTTTCTGGATTTCGTGCACTTGTCTCAGTGGGTCTCCCTACCCACGCATTCGGGAGGGCACACCCTGGATGTGATCTGCTCTAATTTTCTCCTCCAGGCTGATGCTCCTGAACCTTTGACGTGGTCCGACCATCAGCTAATTAGATTTGCTTGGTCATCTCAGGGTACTTCCTCTGTGAGGATTAAATCATGGTGTGCCAATAAAATTAATAACGAAACTCTGGCGGCCACCCTGGCTGAGAATCGGCCTGCGTTGGGTAATGACCTCACCACAGCAGTGTCGTCCTTCAATGAGTGGATGGTTGCGGGGGTTTCGACCTCTTCTAAAGGAAGGGGAGGTAAACTGCGCTCCACCGCTTCACAACCCTGGTTCTCCCAGGAGTTACGTCTCCATAAACAGTCCTGTAAAAGACTCGAGCGGGATTGGCGTCAATCTTACTGCCCTCTGGCCAAGGAAATACTGCGTAAGGAACAGAGAAATTATTATGCCAGTATTAAAAAGGCCAAAGGTGTTTATTACGCCAACCGAATTGCTAAAGCTAATAATAACAGTCGGGAGATTTTTTCAATTGTGAATAGCTTTCTGGCCCCCTGCGCGGAGCAGCGGATAGTTCCAGCTTCGAAAGATTGGTGTGAGAGCCTGTCTGGGTTTTTTGTGGACAAAATAGCGGCTATTCAGTCAAACTTTGCTGCTACTAGTCCGTCTGATAACCCGCAGGACCTTTCTCTCCCTCGGAAGGTTCTCTCGGCCAGGCTGACGGAGTTTGTCCCACCCTCTATCACTGACACTCTTGCCGTGATCAAATCTTTGAAATCTGGGTCTCCCTCTGACCCCTGTCCAGCAAGAGTGTTGGCTGCTGTTGCTGATGTGGTGATTGAGGAGGTGACGCACTTAGTCGGCCTCTCCTTCAAAGCAGCCAGTCTGCCTTCAGAGTGGAAACAAGCTAAGCTCCTACCTTTGCTAAAAAAGGCCGGCGCTGATCCGGCGGTATTGACCAATTATCGGCCTATATCGCTGCTTCCTGCCGTGGCTAAAATCGGTGAGAGGCTGGCCTTCCAGCAGCTTAATGAGTTTGTGGAAAGATCTGGAGCTCTTCACGAGGCTCAATCCGGGTTCCGCACTGCCCACAGTACGGAGTCGGCCCTGGTGGAAGTCTCTGAGGCTGTCAGGGAATGTTTGGATGGGGGCGGCAGAGCAGCTCTAATTTTATTGGACCTCTCTGCCGCGTTTGACACGGTTCCCCACCAACGCCTCCTGTCCAGGCTCGCCGACATCGGTATTTGTGATCTTGCTTTGGACTGGCTGAGTTCATTTCTGTTGGCTAGATCTCAACAGGTTTGGCTCCCTCCGTTTTCATCTTCGGCTAGACCACTCCGGACAGGGGTCCCGCAGGGCTCGACATTGAGCCCCCTGCTCTTTAATATATATCTGACCCCCCTGATTGAATTAGCCGAACATTGGGGAGCCAAAATTATAGCATACGCGGACGACACGCAGTTGTTGTTCACTTGGCCAGGCGAGGCTCTGGATACAAAGCAGATCCAGAACTGTCTGTCCTCAGTCTTCAATTGGCTAGCGTCATCCCAATTGAAGTGCAATGAGGACAAGACTGAAATCCTGCTTTATGGCCAGTTTCCCCCTGACTTTAGGTCACTATTGTGGCCAGATGGCTTCCCCATTCCAGGTGCCTCAAACACCTTGGCCAAGAACCTCGGGGTCTGGTTTGGGGAGGACCTCCGTTTTGAGGGGCACATTAAGAGGCTCACTGGAGGCTGCTTTGGGACCCTGAAGTCTCTTAGAAAGTTTTTTCCGCTTCTGCCGGCCTCTGCTCGCGAGTCAGTCGCGAGAGCTTTAATTCTCTTGCGCCTGGACTATGCCAACGCTCTGTTTAGTGGCTCTCCTGCTTACTTGATAGGGCGGCTCCAGGTTATTCAGAACGCTACCGCTAGATTACTGGGGAACATCTCCAAGCGGATTAGCGTTAGGAATTACCTGGAGAGTCTGCACTGGCTGCCGGTGCAGCATCGAATCACTTTCAAAATCTTGACTTTGGCCCACAAAGCCATCAATGGGCGCGGTCCCGCCTATTTGATGTAACGATTCCTGCGGTATACTCCCAACCGAGATCTGCGCTCAGCATCTCAACACCTCATGCAAGTCCCGCGTTTTCGGCGCATCCGGCTGGGAGGGCACGCTGTGACAGTGAGAGCTGCGCGAGCATGGAATGCGCTCCCTGTCTCTTTGCGCAGTACTGTGGACTTCACGGCTTTTAAGAAAGCATTAAAAACTCATTTGTTTAGAGTAGCTGTTTAATTTGTTATGTTAGTTCAGGGCTCTGCTGCTACACTTCTTTTTTTTTTTTTTTTTTCTTCTTCTTCGCGCCAGGATACTCCGGCAGTAATTGTGCGCGCTATAAAACAGCTTAACATAACATAACATAACATAACAGCTGCCAAAATGTTGTGTGTAGAAAGCGTTACTCGAACATGTCGAAAAACAGCTAACATGTTTTGATAACCTTGATGGCTTCAGCACTCACTGTGCAGACTAGTGGCACAATGTAAGTCTAGAGATGTCGAAAACAAACCGTTTCTCATGTGTAGACCTTCTTGAAGGCTAACTTACAAAAACAGCAGTATCGTGTGCAAAAGCAGCAAAGGGTAAAATGGTGTTTAAACTTCTAATAAGCCATGCTAACATAACATGCGCGCAGAGCAGGCCCTAGGCCATACTACACCACCAGACATCTGTAGCCAAAAGAGGTGACATTTTACAACCCATGTTAAAAGCAGGACAAAAAGTATGTACGTTAGATTCATTCTAATGGTTTGCAAAGGACCAGCCAGGCTCATGAATATTAAATATTTGTTCTACTTGGCACCTACGTGATCAATTAGATTAGCACCAATGTTTTCTGTATTTTTTTTCTTTATGTGCAACAGGAAATTATCCCTTTTCATGTAGCCAAAGCTACATGCAATATGTGACCACTCACAATAAAGCTACAAAAATTGGTGTTTGTTATTGTTGTATGTCAAAAAATCGACCACAAAAATATTGTGGTACAAAAATATATATTTTTAAATGTTCCCAACCTAGCTATTGACTTCACATCCAAATATTATAAAGTGCAAACATGTTGACTACCAAAATAATATGGTCCCAATCATTGATGCTACATTAGTAAGTATTTGTATTTAATTGTAATACACATTATTATAAATTAAAATAACCTTATATATATTTTAAAAAGTAATATATTAAAAATATATATGACAAAAAATATATAATGGATCGTTTATTAACTGTAACACCTCCTAAAAACACATCAAATGAAAAAAATTGATCAGTTAATAAACACAATATTTTGGTCACATATATTATTAATTTATATTAGCTAATAACAGACACTATAAACATGTATAATTATTGATAAGAAAACACATAAAACATTTGAAATGTATCAAATATGTATGAAGAATTAGTTGAAATATGTAACAAAATTAATATTTTTTGAAATAATAAAAAAACATATTGAAATATAAAACATAACTTTAAAAACAAAACATTATGGAAATATAAAAAAATAATTTCCAAAATGTATGCTAATTAATTAAGTATGCTCAAATAATATTATAAATATTCCAGGGTGAAGTAAGAGGAAATAACCTATTTCCGATCAGAAAAGCATTAAAAATAGTATATTCTACCTACAACCCTACTCACATTGGGGAAAATGCATACATTGTGTGGGGAGGGCTAAAATTCTAAATCAGTCCAACAAACATCAGGGAAAGTGTGTACATTGGTGGGGGGCAGATTTTCTGTTTTTATTCCAATCCAACACATATTGGAAAAGTTCATAATTACGGATAGGTTCTGATTTTTAATTTTTATTCTATTCTTACACACATTGGGGAAAGTGTATATTCGGGGGACAGGGTAAATGTACATTCCTGACTCCAGTACAACAAATAATGGTGAAATGGAACAAATTACGAAGCTGGGATATATATTATTCCTTCTCCAGTCTAACAAACATTGAGTAAATGCATACATTGAGGGGGGCGGATTTACTATTCTAACTCCAGTCTAGCAAATACTGGAGAAAGTGCATACTTTTAGGGTACAATTTACTCTCCTACCTCTGCTCCGAGAAGAAAGTGCCGAAAATTAGGATTCAGATTGACTATTTTAACTCCATCTAACTCTTGGGATAATGCATACACTGGGGGCTGTGTGGGCCAGATTTACTCTTCTTTTTTATTTCAAAATATTTTATTGAAAATAAATTTTGCATATACAAAAACCAAAACGTTTGTCTTGTTTCTTGGCAATTCCGACAATGTGTACTATTGGCTTGGTGGAGCCGGAGAGAGAAGAAAGAAGAGAGAAGGGGAAAGGGGGGGGGGTTACTGCCTCAGGTGGTGATCAAGGGCTTCCCACATGTCTTCCCTAGCTGTGTGATTTGCTGCCTTGTGTTTGGCGGTGATGTTGTCTGCCCCTCTTAGAAATGTAACCCAGTTGAACCAGCGTTTGAAGGTGGCTTTGCTTGTGTTTTTCCAGTTCCCCAGGATTGTTTTCACAGCTGCTGTAAGCAGAACGTCCACTAGTTCGCGTTTCTCTTTGGATTCAAGCTGGGGTGCTAGGAAAGCTGTGGCTATACCTGCTAGGCCCCGTTGTGTCTTGCAGCCTGTGATCGTATCTATGAAGTTATGTACTTTGTTCCAGAATGTTTTGACTTTGGGACATTCGTATAGCATGTGAGTTAGGTCCCCCCTTGCTTTATGGCAGTTCCAGCAGATGCTGCTTTCGCTCGCCTCCACTGTTTCTAGTTTCGCTGGTGTCCAGTGTGGTCTGTGTAGTATCCAGTATTTTGTTTGTGCCAGCTGTGGGGTTACTTTGTTTTTGGACGCCGATGTCCATAATCTAGCCTTCTCATCTTCCTTTAGCGGTCTCTGTAATTCCTTCTCCCAGAAGGCTATTGTTTTGTTGTTTAGAGATGTGGTGCGTGGTGTGATTAGCTTGTAAATCTGCGCTTTTTGGTGGCCTGTCTTGTTTAGATTCTGTGAGTATTGTATGATTGTGGATTTGTGTCTAGAGAGGTTTGCCTTGGTGATGGCTGCTTTGATTCTTAGGAATACATAGAATTCCTTGTTCGGTAGACTGTGTAACTGCTGCAGTGCTTTGTAGGTGAGCGGGTTGTTCCCTGCCTCTAGTTGTGCCGGCACTGTGATGACTCTGCTGCACCACTCTTTATTGTCTAGAGTCTTCACCTTTGTATGTTATTTTGGGGTTATGCCATATTGACTCCCATTTGGTGCCTCTGATGCTTACTTCTAGTTCTCTGTCTATTTTCAGTAGTGCTGTTTTTGTGTTCCGGAGTATCGCATTTTTAACTTCTGGGTACCTGTTGGCCGTTAGCACCATGATCGGGTCCGAGCCTCCCAGAATGCCCTTTTCCAGGTCCAGCCACACTGGCACGTACTCTGGTGTCGGTGCAACCCAGTGTAGTCCCTGTTTAGCCAGGCATGCCGTTTGGAAGGCCTCGTAGTTCGTGAGGTTCAGTCCACCTTGCTCTTTTTTTAGTCTGAGCTTTGCTAAGCTGATTCTTGGCTTTAAGCCTTCGATAGAGTCTCGTGGCCATTCCTAGACCAATGCATGCACAAGTTCAGACTAGGGGACAAATACAGAAGCATGATCATGTCTCTATACAAAAACCCCCGGGCACGAGTGGTGGTCAATATGTCCACGTCAGACGCATTCACCCTAGGCAGAGGGACAAGGCAGGGATGCCCTCTATCACCGGGGCTATTCCTGCTGGCACTAGAACCACTCCTCCACATGATCAGGATTAACCCGCAAATAACTGGAGTGCGAGTAGGGGGACAAGCCTTCAAGCTCGCAGCGTACGTGGACGACATCCTGATAACCACAAGCAACCCACAAAAGTCGATAGAAGCACTGGTACAAACGATCGAGGAGTACGCACAAGTCTCAGGCTATAAGCTTAACAAAGACAAATCAGAGTGCAAACCGATGAACTGCCACACCACTAGAACAGTCCTAGGGACGTCAGGACTGGCGTGGCAAACAAAACCCTTAAAATACCTTGGTCTCCTCTTCGGGAGGGACCTTAGGTCAACCTTAGACCACAACGAGGAGGCAATGCAGAAAAAGATTAAGACCAAGCTAGGAACACGGGGCCCAAATTTATTAGCTGGTGGGGCAGAATTGAGACAATCAAGATTTACTCTCCTAACTCCAAACCAACAACCTTTGGGGAAAATTCATACATTCGGGCTGAGGAGGGTCAGCTTTACTATTCCAAATCCTGTCCAACAAACATAGGGGGAATTGCACATATATTATAGATGTTGGATTTTACGATTCCAATTCCAGTTTAACAAATACTGGGAACGTGCATATATGGTAGAAGGGTAACTTTTAATATTGTAACTACTGTCTAGCAAACACTTTGGAAAGTGCATATACTAGTCAAGGGAGGGGCAATGAAAAGTTGTTTCTCAGGTCAAATAATTATTTACAACTTTTATATTTTTCTATGTGTAAATATTTGTTATCTTTTACTTTTTAATTAATGATGATTTAATTAAAGACACACTACCAGTCTACTCCTCCAATATATAGCAGAATCAAAAGCAAATGAATGATATTTTTTTAACTAAACATATATTTAAATATCTCAAACAATTAAAAAAAACATGTCAAATAAGACATTTTCAGTGCAAAATATTATGATTATTGGATTAGTTTAAAGCCTACCAACTCATCTCCCCCCAAAGAACCCACATCTCAAAAATAAAAATAAATGTAAAATTTGAAACTATGTAAACCTATAAATGACATTGCCAAATATTGCAAACTAAATATTAAACAGCAAGCGATAGTTAGCATACACTTTACAAATAACACTACCCACCCAAACCCCAATTCACAGCACAAAAAAGTGATTAAACAAATATTCTAAAAACATATAAATAGATTTACTCATAACTTCATACAAAATGCACAATAAATAAATTAACACATTAGTGTCTTCAAAGCACCACCCACCCAATCCAACAATAAACCCCGCTACACAAAATTGACTATTGCTAAGTTTTAAAAATATATATGAAATGTAAATTAAAATAATTAATAAAACTCAAATAACAAACAGATTTGTCTATTAACATTATAAATACTGTCATCTAAAAATATTACTATTCCGCAAAAAACACAAGAACGTAAATAATATACATTACTGTAATAATTTCTAAATGTAATAAAAAATAAATTTCACTACAGCATAAATAATGAAATAAAAATACAATCTATAAAACATTAAAAAGAAGCAATATTATAGTTAAACATATTTTAAACTATAATATTATTGTCAAAAATGTAAAACATTCTACACATGCATTCTTAAATTTGATGTTTTTTTGCCCGGATGTTTGATAGATATGATATTACAGTCAGACAGTATTTGGAGATGATATTTAGGTGAAAGCCTTTAGCAGTCCAAATAAGGTCAATGAATATTGGTTCCTAGCAGTATGGGCAGTTTGGGCGAAGATTCTTTATACACAAATAAAGATATTAAATAGGTAGAACCCTTAAAATATTGTTACCTAAGTCTCTTAGATTGCCCCCCCCCCCCACGCTGTTACACCCAGAGCCCAATGGAGAAACAACTCTTAATACTCACCTTTCAGGAAACAACCAATGGATACATTGTTCTCAGTGTCCTTCAAAAGCTGAGCATTCTCAATGGCATTCCTCAGTCATACCCTGCATTCCTTGAAACACCAGGGTCCAGGGCCTTGAAGGCCAAGACACATACTGTTACTCAATTTCAACAACTGACACAAGGCACATCTTCCCTAAAGACACTGGAACTGGACTGGCTCTACAAGCTGACACCTGGATCAAATCAACCACTGCCTCATCTAAAACATACTTGTAGATGGTCATAATGTGACATGTTTGGCACAGATTGAATAAGGCAACTCTGTCCCTTGTTCTAACTGCAGTGCACTGGTGCATGTCTATTAACTCAAGTTAAATCCCTTATTTTCCAAAATCCTCCTGGCTCAAGCAGATTTCCTGTTATGAGATGCCAGACTCTTACCTCCATATATGGAAACCTGTCCTATATCCGGCTGCCAATTAGGAATCTCCTTTGCGCCAAAAACAGCTGCCTTCACCAAAAGTTGTTTTTTTCCGCTCTGTATTTTACATTTAATTCTGAAATTTTCTCCATTTCTCATTGTGTACCCACATTTAGGGCCTCATTACGATGGAGGTCGGATGAGCATCCGATCGCCATCGTTTCGGCAAGGAGTTCGGCCAACTATATGTCACCGTTTCCACCTGCTTGATTACAATGCCAACACTGTGCATGGGGTTGGAAAACTACTCTTTTCCATTGTGGTTTGTGCTGTGGTCCTAGAAAATGGCTGCAGCACAAGCCGCAGTGGAAAAGGGCTGTCCTCAAACATCCATGCACCGTGTGCTGGGCACCATGTGGAGACGGGCACATGGTGCATGGATGTTTGGGGGGCATCACATAAGCCCCTCGGGCCTATAGCAGAGGCCCACTAGGGACGGGGGCCTGCTAGGGGCCCGAAATGCCCATTCCGTCTGCCTTCACATAGCGTTTGCTGGTCGGACCACCATAAAATGGCAGAGGGTCATCGTAATCCCTACGGTGGTGCATCCGCAGGCACTGCCACCATTATAGGGATTACACTCTGACTGATGACCCAAAGGGCTCCTTGAGCCTGTCAGAGAAGCCGGTCAGTACCTCCCTCCACTGTGCTCTGACCGACAGCATCATTATGCAGCCTGAGATTTTGCTCTGACCGCCACCGACGACCTGTTGGTGGCGATCCGCCCAACAACATAATCAGCCCTTTATGTCTATGTTGCTTCCATGCTGTACTACAGACAGATGGCTTTCCTCAAGATCTTTTGGCAACTTTTTGCATATTTCAAAATCTGAATCACAAGGGATTTCCTCATCTTTAAAGTCTGAGCATGTTTCCATCACATTCATTTCAAGGCCATGTGTACAGTCTGTACTGCCATCTAGACTACAGTTGCTGCTTATGTTTTTCCTTGAATACCCACTACGTTTCATTTTTTAGTCCCTGCTAATACTCTCGCCATGAGAGCACACCAAGTCATCTGTTAAACAACTGTTAAGCACTTCAAAGCCAAAAAAAGCATTGCACAAAATGTGCCTCAAAATATTGGTTCAAGTTTTGGATTCTCGGGGACACTTCTTAGACTGGCTTGTGTAACTGATTGTTACCTTTGACCTTCTCTTTGAGTACTCAAACTGAACAAGCATTGGAAAAGCTAATAGGTTGAACCTTGGCAAAGTGATAGGATGGTTATTTTGTTTAGTTGCAAATAGAGAAAACATTCGATCCCCTATTTGCAGAGGCCACATGCTTACAATAAAAATGATAAATTAAATAAAATAATAATAATCTCATCTCATTTTATTAGAACTGAATGAAAACCGTCCATGCAGGCATGTGTTCCTAGAAAAGACGTAGAAACTCTTTTTAGTTTTCATGCACTTCACAGGAAAATATGATTCTTATTGTTTCAAAGTAAAGGTGTTAATATTTGGTCCAGCCTTGAATATACATATGCTGCTCCGGAGAACAGCTGCAGGGATTGATATGCAGAGCAACACATCATGCACTGGCTCGCATATCCTTCGTGTGTGCTGTGTGTGCACAGTTACATTACCCGCCTGAGTATCCGGCACTGCCTTCTCTGGGAACAGCAGTTTTTCTATTACAACTTCAGTAGACACAAAAGAGGGCTGACCTCTGTGAAGCACTACATACATCACTGTACACCTTTCAGATGCGCGCTCTGCAATATAAATTGATGTGTAATGGAGAAATCAATGAGTACACTGAGGGATGTTGTCAACAAGCAGAGTATAGGATGACAAATGGAGCGTGGCTTGCAAAACATGGCATCAGTCACCGCATTACATTTAGATAGCCTCACTTGAGTAAACTAGGTCACTTAAGACGCTCAGAAATGTCAGCAGCGGAAGGCTACCTAGCATCCCAACCAGAGGTTCAAAGGAAGCACATTGTCTCGTTTAAGATAGACACGTTTCCCGTGTGTTCCTTTATCTGTCTCATTTGTTCTGTTGTATGCATAGTATCAAGAGGGGATGTGCACTCTGGAAATTGTGGGATCCCTTTCACTTCAATAGCTTTCCGTTTTTCTAGTATAAAATAATTCTTAATTGCAAGAAACAGTGGGAAAAAACGATCAACATATTAAACTTACATAGAACATTGCTAATGTATTTCTTTATCTATACACTACAAGAAAGATAGTTACAATCAGAAAAGCAGAACTGCTGTAATGGTGTAATGGTGATGTGTGCTGTTTCACTTGGTCAAAGAATTAGAAAGTTACTCACCCAATAAAATGTAGGTAGGTAAATGTAAAGACTAAAATAATAAGATACATATAGAAAGAACAGTCTTTTTTTAAAAAAATATTCCTTACTAATGTTTCACTGTTTATATATAAACCTAGAGAAATAATTTTGATAACATATATGTCCATACAGAACGCAAACTCTCGGTTCCACTAATTTGTTGTTTACCTTAAAATAAAGCACAACATTATTAATGAAATTACTTAATTATTATTGGAGAGACTTAAGTACGTGACAGAAAGTTTAACATTAATTCGAGAAAAATGTATTGACATTTAAAGACTGCACCACTCTCTGAGCTCAGTAACATTACTTAACAAGCCTTGACAAAACCAATATGGGTGACTCTTGTGTAGTGCAAGCACACAAAGGCACACGCACGCGCGATTGCACACATGTAACACACCCAACCCTATACTTGCAGAACAACAGAATTTGGAGAACAAAGAAAAGCATGTTCTTTAACACTAATTCAATATATCGATTATATCCAATGGTACCAAATAGCTCGGTTTTATTGTTATGGCAAATAATATTTTCTCACAACCGTGTTTTTAAGGTACACCTCAGATGGGACTTTCGGACATATGAGGCAGAAGAGCTGAGCAAGAGGGACATTCAATACGCGAAGAGCTGGAGGAGAGCATGAAAGAAACAGAAACGCTGGTTCACCTTTCCCTCCATCTTATGAAGGTCAAGATAGAGGTGCTTCAACACAGCAGTATGAGCATGGCAGCATAACTGCTGGCCAGAAAGTGCTGTTTATTGAAAGAAATGCCACACTTTATATTGGAATGTCACCGTAGTGACAATTCAGAATAGAAGTGACACTAATACAGGAATTTTTCCAATAGAAGAGACCATTTTGTTTTGACATTAAAAGGCTCAAAAAGGATCAACCCCTTTCCAGATTGAAAAAGAACCTGGCATTAGAACTATGTATATGAATACACTCAATTTCCACAAAGTGCCAGTGACCATAAAGATTCTGCTGTGCTATTTCATCAAACATCATCACCAAACACCAACATCTTCATAAAAATATGAGCAAATTCATCGACATTTTGTTCATCACTTCTTAAATATGGATTACATTTTATATGACTTGTTTAAACCACTTCTCACTGCATAGTTGGATCAGAAAAAGCCAGTGTCCCCAAATATAAAAACAAACGATCCACATGGTACCAACATACTGGGTGACTTATTCCCCGCATTTTGGACAGCCTTTCAACAACTTTTGGGCTGGTTGGTTATTTCAAGTGAGTGGTGATCAAGGAACACGCTATTACCATAACTCCACAAATGAAGTTTTTGCTATAAGTATCTAATGGAGTGAGTAAATTGGTTAGGGTAAGTAGGGCTGACTTCGAATTTCGTTGATGCTGGTACGGGTACTTATGGTTCCTTTGCCAACGTGTTTATTTTAAATTGAGCTTGTTCCCCACAAGACCAGAACAAAGGTTTCCAATTCCATTTGTTGAGTCCCCTGGGATATTTGTTCTTAGCAGAAGAGAACTGTTAGACCTGATACCCTTGGCTGGTAGTACCCCAAATTATTTAAATCCACCCATCCTATTTTCTGAAACTGTTTTTGTTTGCATTTAGTACTCTGTGCCCTCTACCACTGTTAACCAGTGCTAAAGTGTTTGTGCTCCCTTTTTTAAACATTGTAAACTTTTCTTACACCCAATTGGCATATTTACTTCACTTAGAAGACCATATTAAATTGGAACTACAGGTACCCAGGGCCCATAAATTAAATGATAGTAGTGGGCCTGCAGCACTTATTGTGCCACCCACATATGTAGACCTTTAAAACTTGCGTGTAGTTTTAAATTGTCAATTTAACTTGGCAAAATAAGTCTTTTGCCAAACATAAAACCCCTTTTAAATGCAAGTAAGTCACAATTGAGTGAAGCCCTAAAGAGCCCATATGGCAGGGGCCAGTGTTTTTAAAAAGTTGGACATGTACTTTCACGTTTTACATGCCCTGGTAGTGAAAAAACTCAGAATTTTATTTTTCACTATTGTGAGACTTACTTCTTTTGTACGATATCATTGGGTTACCTTATCACATTTAATAAGTGATAACGTTTGTTGAGAGCAGGTAGTAGTGATCTGTTTATTGTCTGAGTAATTGTAATTTAAAACCCACTTTCATGGTAAATCCGGATTTTATGTCAAAATTCAGAAAATGCTACTTTTATAAAGTTGGTGTCTTCTTGTCCTAACCATTTGGTGCCTGGAGCCTGTTTCCTGGGTCCCATGACTAGGTGTAGTTGGCAGTTGGCCTTTGTGTATTCCTCCAAGACAGCCGCACAGTTAGAGGGCCTGGGTGTTGGCATTATGGGCCATCCAAAACAAGATGGGGGTGGAGCTGTGCACAGTCCCACTTGCACTTCAAAGGCACTGCCTTAGCTCACAATTAAATAACTTCATACTAGCCTATTCTGACTGTAGAGAGACTGGGACCAGGGCAGGGAAGCTTGTTATTCCAGACACCTCTGTGGGAGGAAAACTCCAGAAGCTTCTCCCACTTCAAAGCTGGCATCAGGTATAAAAATGGGACCCTCATACACTCTCTTCTGTACACTCCTGGACCTATAGACACTGGTGAGAAGGACTGACCTGCTGCCAGAGGACTGCTCTTCTGCTTGAGGCCTGTCCTGCTGTCCGAAAAGGAAGACTGGGCCTGCTCCCTTCATCCCAGGGTACCTGAGAGACTCCAAGAGCTAGTTAAATGATCTCCTGTTCTGAGCTACCGGCACACAACAAGCTCCAGAGGCCTCCTTGCAACTGTCCAGCTTACCTGCTGCACTGGACCTACCTGGACCTGTCTGTGCCCTGCTGTCCATGGCTGGAGCACGTTCCTGATACCCAAGAGGGGCCCCAAGGTCCTGGACCCTTGGTGTGGCATCAGTTGAGCTCCTCCTAGTCAAAGAGAGTAATTTTGAGGTATTGGATTTTTCTCGACCATGAACATATCTGTTTGCGCCAAGATCTTGCCGCCCGCACTACTGCCAAAGCGAAGCTTCAGTGAACCTGATTCTTTGCTCCACAGCAACCACCAGCAACGACTGGCAACATGAGCTCTGCACTTCACACTAAAGCATCAACAGCCCACCGTGACTATCAACGAGAAGCTCCAGCAAGGACTGTTTGCGATGCCTGACAGGATCTCCGCACTAAAACGATAACTGTCTGAGACACCCAGCCTGTTCTCTCCACTACAGTGATGACGATCCAGGATGCTCTCTCTACTCCTCGCAGCCTCTTCCACTACAAACTGGACTCCTAGCACTGGATTTTAGAAGGTAACTTTTTGAATGGAACTATCCTAGTTCCTGTATTTGGTCCAAATACCATTGTGTTCAGCCTGATCTTGTGACTTTCACCCGGTCTTGCACAACCAGATAACCTTGAGTGGCGCTTTGTGCTTTTAGGTGCTATACTTACCTAAACAATTATAAACTGCATATCTCCAGTTTTACTGACTGGATTTTTGTTGTTTTGGAGTAAATAATGTATTACATTTTACTCTAGCTTTCAAAATTGGAGTGGGATTCTCTTGCATTGTGTTCTCAGTTATTACTGTTTGAGTACTGCATAAATATTTTACACATAGCCGCTAAGTTAAATGCCGGACTCACTTTGTGTCAAGCTAGCAGAGGGTTAAGCACTGGTCAATTTAGTAACTTAGGGCCTCATTTATGGGGTTTTGATGTCAGCAGAGCATCAAGTCACCTTGCTGTGCTGCCCTATGTCAAAGTGGCAGTGCTCGAATACACCGTATTTATTCAATATGGTGAATTCCTGTCTTTCCTCTGTGCTGGAGCCATTTTGGCAACCTAGCACCAACGCTGGCACCCTTGCACCATTGTGCAAGTTTCTTGTGTTATCAGCAGGATTGCTTATGTGCAGGAAGGGGCAACTTCCTGTACAAAAACAATTCTAGGAGGCTTTTTCCTCTTTCTATGTGTGCTGCAGAATGCAGCACACATGGAAAGAGGGAAATACGTAAAGAAATAACGTTATTCCTCCTTGATGTGCCTCCCCTGGGGAGGTGTAAGGTATTGGTGCATCAGTAGGTTTACATGGTTTTGTATCAAAATCCGTGGGTGTTGCGTGAGAACATCTCTGCAGCGCCCAGGGAATGCCTCTCTAGCGCAGAGTTAGGCAATTCAGCACTTTGCGCTGTCATGCCTTAGTCTATATATATGAGGCTATTCAAAGCCACACAAAGTGGCTTTAACTGACCTCATAAATATGATTTTGTAGTTTGCACAGTTGGCTTGTGATGCTCTGGTGGTACAAGGGGCTCATAAATATGACTCTTATTGGGGTTCACCCTGACAAGCATTGTGCCTGTTTCTTGAGAAGGGCTCACAGTCCCCCTTAACCAAAAACCCAAATTCTCATCAGAACATTTTAATAATTCTCTGAGATGTATAATGAACTAGCTAAGCATTGAAAAACGTAGGGGCATATTTACAAGGGCTTAACGCCACAGAAGCGTCACTTTTTGTGATGTTCCTGTGGCGTTAAGTCTTTCGCTTAATTTACTAGGCGGTGTTAAACCACTTAACATGGCTCAACACTGCCTTGTAAATAAAACCCCTTTTTATACCACACTTAGAATGAAAGGGGCTGGGAATCAATGTTGCAGTAGGCGACCCGCTGCATTACCCATTTATTTTGACACTGCCCCCTACAGAGGTTGCACAAATATGGGGCAGCGCCGAAATTAAGGCCCTGGAAAACCTGGTCTTAACAGGGCAAAATGGGGAGAAATGTTTAATTTCTCCTAATTGTTGCTGTTTCTATGTGTGCTGCATTGTGAAGCACACATAGAAATGGCAAATCTCCATGATTGATTGTTCATGTGCAGGAAGGTGTTCCTTCCTGCAAATAAACAATCATTAAAACAAATGACAATTTGCAACCTCTTTGTGTGTTGCACAATACAGCACACATTTGAGTTACAAATCACCATTTGTGATTGTTTAACTGCAGGAAGGGACACCTTTCTGCACTTAACCAGTCATTCCCTCAAAGCAGGCACCCTTGCACAATGGTGCAAGGGTGCCTACATTAGTCCTAGGCATCTGAGTTTAGTGCCAGAACTAAAGAAAACAAAGGGATGTGCCATATCATTGTAAATACAGCACATTCCTGCGTTTTCTGAATGGCTGAGTGTTACGTTGCTTAATGACACTCTTTGCCATTCACTTGTAAATATGCCCCATAATGTGGCGAAAGCTAGACCCTCTTAAAATCAAATATCTATCCTGGAAATAGGTTTTCTAGAGGTTATTCTATGGATTTTAGTGTGTTTCTCCTACTTGTCCCTTATTTTAGTAAGTAAAGAGGTTTGTCCCATGACCATCTCTCTTTACCAATAGCTCATGGAACAATCTATTTTTTTGTCTGGCAATAGATTTCTAACTAAGTTATCCAATGTCTTTAAAATCTCCTTTTTTAATTATTCCAAATATTGCAACCATTTATATATCACCCCATTCTACTAATGTTTTGGAGATAAATGCATGCAACATTGAAGTGAGGTTCAGGCGTGGACAGTTGGCATTGTATAGTGAGATTTCTTTTACCTCATCTTTCATTCATACCGTATAGTTTCGTATCTCACGTTTTTATTGCCATGGGATTCTTTTTGCAGCCCTGTAAATTTGCTGTATCCAGCTTTCTTTGCATGATTGAAATTATGGGGATATTAAAGTGGGAAGGTTGATGGAGAAGCACCATATATGTGAATCAAATATGATCAATGGAAATCTGGCAGCCCAAGACACCATCCTCTTTAGTTTGGTGCAGAATCTTGCTGATTCCATTTAAATGCGCCAATTGCACTATCTATTTTAGCAAAAAAATAGTGTTTAATTTACTATATGTGGACAAAATGTAAAACAAGAACAAGGGATGGATTGTAATTTTATTATCGGATCGTCAGTATTAGTGAACATATCATCATTGTGTTCTGAGATGAACACATCTAGATAATTCATCAGGTTACTGTTGCAATTTGTTCTTAAGTTTGGAGAAAAAATATTTGGCGTCTTGTTAAATAATAAAGATGCTTTCTTAGATTCGTGGATCCTGTAACACCCCCTAGAATCACATATTTTTTAATTGCCTGCAAAGCCAGTTTTATGTTAGTTGAATCAGGTGTTGAAAATTAGGCAGTAACATCTGCAAATAATTTAATCTTGGAGGATCAGGAAAAGGTGTGGAGATTATTGGAATGGATGTATTGTGCCAGACAATCAATAAAAAGAGCAAATATTATTGGGGAAAGAGGGCAGCCCTGGCAAGTACCTCCTTTGGGGATGACTTGATTGTTTACTTTTTATAACCTGAGCAGACAAATTGTGAAATAATACATAAATTAGAAACTTACATTGTATAAAACCTTAAATAGAAATCTTCAGCTCAAGAGCTCAAATGCTTTCCCCACATTTAACAGAATTATTAGTGCTGGCATTTTTTCAGTGACCACTAGATCGAAAAATCCAGACATAAACTGTGTACTGACGAATAGTTTATAGACAGTTATCAATCCATTTTGATCTGATTGGACAGGGATAGGAGAGACAGTGTTTATACATTTTGCTAAAATATTAGTGTTAGACCTGTCATCCTTAGGGTGGTCTTCCCGCAAACATTTTAGCTGCTTACCTCACCTTTTTGCTGATTCTTTTTGTTGGTCTTAGGACTCCCTAGCAGTTTGCCACTGCCAACCAGTGCTACAGTGCATGTACTTTTCCCCTAAGCATGGAAACATTGGTATATACACAATTGCCATTTAATGTACTTGTACGTTCCTTGTAAAGTGGTATACCATATTCCCAGGATCTTTAAATTAAATTTTACTAGTGTGTCTGCAGCACTGATTGTGCCACCGACCCAAGAATCCATTTAAAGACGTCTCAGGCCTGCCACTGCAAAGCCTGGGTGTGCAGTTTTACTGTCACTTCAACCTGGCATTTAAAACCCTTTGTCAAGCCTTAAAAACTCTTTTGTTATGCATATGTTACCCCTAAGGTAAGCCCTAAGTAGGCCATAGAGCAGATGCTGTGTACATAAAAGGTAGAACATGCACTTTTGTGTTGTGCATGTCATGGTGGTAGAAAAAGCCTACATTTGTTTTCCACTACTGCGATGCATATTCCTCTCATAGGTTACCATTGGGAATTCCTTAATACATTTCTAAACTGTAATTCCTGATTAGAAAGGAGAAGCTGTGTCAAGTTTTATATCTTAGGAATTGTGATGACAAGTCCTCTTTCTAATAAAGTTGGATTTGACATTATTATTTTAGGAATGCCACTTTTATAAAGTGATGTACTAAGGGATTGTGAAAGCTAGATTGGGCTACTAATAATTCTGAATTCAAACAGGATCTAGCTGTCATTATTTAACCCACTCGTTTTTGGAATCAAGGACAAGAACATTTTTCATTTTTGCATGTTTGGTGTTTTAGGTATAAAGATTTTTTGTATTAGTGTCATAGTTCAGTTCTGAGCCGCCTTGTCTAGGGCTGTGAGGTAAATTATGTATTTGAAAAATGTTTAAGTAGTCCCTTTTCATG
Organism: Lissotriton helveticus; assembly: GCF_964261635.1. NCBI lineage: Eukaryota > Metazoa > Chordata > Amphibia > Caudata > Salamandridae > Lissotriton > Lissotriton helveticus. The sequence goes on from NC_136063.1 coordinate 911,768,090, forward strand.
ACATGTTGAAAACCTCATAAGTGTTGAAATGTTAAGAAAAGATATGTGATTAACTTCAAGGGTCGCGATGAATCTATTTTCTTGTCCTTGATTCCTAAGAGAAGTGGGTTAAAAAATTACAGCTAGGGTGGGTGACAGCTACACTTTGTGTTATCCCTCTAGTGAGCCATAAATAAAAGAAGGTTAACTGTGTCTGAGTACTCATCTATATTGTGATGGCTTTTCCTGCGGAGGAAGGGAGAGAGGAGCTGACACTTACACCTGAATGGGCAGTGTCCTGTCCCAACACAAATGGCTGATTGCCCCTCACAGCTAGTCTGGAGCCAGGGCTGGGAAGAAAGGGCTTATGTGCACTTCAAATGCCTTTCTTTGAAGTCACCCCCTCTTCAAAGGCACAGCTGGGTAACAGTTTTGGGGCTCTGACCCTGCCAAAGCAGACACTTCTGGACCTGTAACTGAACTCTGTCAGAAGAACTGCTGTGCTGGATCAAGGACAAATACACTCCTGGACTACTGATCTGGAAAACCTGCTTTTCTACAGTGCTGCCCTCCTGCCTGCTGCTCTCTGACACTTCTGAGGGAGAGCTGAGCGCTGCCTTGCAACTAAAGTGATCTCCATGGACTTGTTGGCCTGCCTCATTTTGCTTAAGACTCAGGGTTATCAAAGTCTCTACACCTGCCTCTGTGCCTGGTTCCTTGGAACCAACACATTGCCTTGAGAGCCTGCCTCATCAGTACGGCTCATCTCAGCCACAGCAGTGTGGATAGATTGAGGCGTCTCCTCCGGTGAACAGACATAATATCGAGTTGTTAATTTCGACTAGACATAATATCGAGTTTTTAATATCGAATAGACATAATATCGACTAGACATAATATAGACTACAAAAATATCGACTAGAGTAGCCAAAATATCGAAGTCAAAAATATAGAATGACATAATATCGACTAGATAGAATATAGACAACAAAAATATCGAAAATAAGGTAAGTTAATATTTTTTAATTTTTGTGTAATATAATTCTGTAGCGGGTTGTGGGTTTATAGGGGAATAGGGTGGGAAGTAATTTAATTATAATTAATTTACTATGTTATTTAATTTATTGGTATTTATTTTTAATTAATTGTTAATTAAAAATTAATTGGTAAATAATTAAAATATAATTGGCAATTAATTTTAATTGATTAATTGATAAATATGTTATTTTAGTAATTTATTTTCTGTAGCGGGTTGTGGGTTTATAGGGGAATAGGGTGGAAAGTAAGTTAAATATAATTAATTTAATATGTTATGTAATTTATTGGTATTTATTTTTAATTAATTGTTAATTAAATATTACTTGGTAATTAATTAAATTATAATTTGTAATTCATTTTAATTGATTAATTGATACATGTTATTTTTAGTAATTTATTTTCTGTAGCGGGTTGTGGGTTTATAGGGGAATAGGGTGGGAAGTAATTTAATTATAATTCATTTAATATGTTATTTCATTTATTGGTATTTATTTTTAATTAATTGTTAATTAAATATTAATTGGTAATTAATTAAATTATAATTGGTAATTAATTTTAATTGATTATTTGATAAAAATTTTATTTTTATTAATTTATTTTCTGTAGCGGGTTGTGGCTTTATAGGGGAATAGGGTGGGAAGTAATTTAATTATAATTAATTTAATATGTTATTTCATTTATTGGTATTTATTTTTAATTAATTGTTAATTAAATATTAATTGGTAATTAATTTAAATATAATTGGTAATTAATTGTAATTGGTATTAATATTTCTCTTAATTATATTTATATATGAAGTATTTACTTTCCCTACTGTTGCACTCACTGGAGTGGGAATAGTAATTTATACCCCTACGCTATCCAGCGCTTTCCATACTGTTGCATTCTCTGAAGTTGGAATAGTAATTTTAACCCCCACGCTATCCAACACTTTCCCTACTGTTGCACCCACTAGAGTGGGTATGCAACGTTTACAACGCAACTTTTACTATGCACTACCATTACAACGAAACTTTTACAACGCAAAAACTTTTACAACGCATACATTTATAAAGCATGTTTTTACAACGCAGATACCTTTACAACGCATACCATTACAACGTAAGTATTGGTAAGTATATATTTATTTTTAAAATGTGATATGTTTGGGTTTTTGGGTAAAGGGGTATTTTTAGGGTTCAGGGTCAGTTTTCAGTTTTTGGGTAAAGGGGTATTTTTAGGGTTCAGGGTCAGTTTTCAGTTTCTGGGGTAAAGGGGTATTTTTAGGGTTCAGGGTCAGTTTTCAGTTTTTGGGTAAAGGGGTAGTTTTTAGGGTTCAGGGTCAGTTTTCAGTTTTTGGGTAAAGGGGTATTTTTAGGGTTCAGGGTCAGTTTTCAGTTTTTGGGGTAAAGGGGTATTTTTAGGGTTCAGGGTCAGTTGTCAGTTTTTGGGGTAAAGGGGTATTTTTAGGGTTCAGGGTCAGTTTTCAATTTTTGGGTAAAGGGGTATTTTTAGGGTTCAGGGTCAGTTTTCAGTTTTTGGGTAAAGGGGTATTTTTAGGGTTCAGGGTCAGTTTTCAGTTTTTTGGGGTAAAGGGGTATTTTTAGGGTTCAGGGTCAGTTTTCAGTTTTTGGGTAAGGGGGTATTTTTAGGGTTCAGGGTCAGTTTTCAGTTTTTGGGTAAAGGGGTATTTTTAGGGTTCAGGGTCAGTTTTGGGTTTTTGGGGTACAGGGGTATTTTTAGGGTTCAGGGTCAGTTTTCAGTTTTTGGGGTAAAGGGGTATTTTTAGGGTTCAGGGTCAGTTTTCAGTTTTTGGGTAAAGGGGTATTTTTAGGGTTCAGGGTCAGTTTTCAGTTTTTGGGTAAAGGGGTATTTTTAGGGTTCAGGGTCAGTTTTCAGTTTTTTGGGTAAAGGGGTATTTTTAGGGTTCAGGGTCAGTTTTCAGTTTTTGGGTAAGGGGGTATTTTTAGGGTTCAGGGTCAGTTTTCAGTTTTTGGGTAAAGGGGTATTTTTAGGGTTCAGGGTCAGTTTGGGGTTTTTGGGGTACAGGGGTACTTTGTAAAAATAAAGTAAAATTACATTTAAATTAAATTAATTAAATACAATTAAATACAATTAAATTATAATATAATGTTTTTAATTAATTTATATTCAAAAAATTATAATATACTTACCAATACTTACGTTGTAATGGTATGCGTTGTAAAGGTATATGCGTTGTAAAATCTTGCGTTGTAAATGTATGCGTTGTAAAAGTTTTTGCGTTGTAAAAGTTTTGTTGTAATGATAGGTGTTGTAAAAGTATGCGTTGTAACGTCATACATCCCTGGAGTGGGAATAGTAATTTTAACCCCTACGCTATCCAGCGCTTTCTCTACTGTTGCACCCACTGGAGTGGGAATAGTAAATTTTACCTCTACGCTATCCAACACTTTTGCTAATGTTGAACTCACTATAGTTGTAACAATAATTTTTAACCATTTTCTATGCTACGCTAAAAATTTTATATATGTTCATTTAATAATATGTTTATATGTATATATATATATATATATATATATATATATATATATATATATGTATTATTTTTGGTGATATAATTTTTTTACTTATATAAATTATTTATTAAAATTACATTTTTTTAATAATTATTTCTAAGTTTATATTAAATATATTTATTACTATATTAGTTTTAACTTAATTTTAAGACATTTAAAAAAATCGATATTTTGACAGTCTATATTTTTGTAAGTCGATATTTTGGAGTCGATATTTTGGTACTTACCTGTTTGAAGATAGGGAGTCAATATTTTGTCTCTCGATATTTTTGAGTCGATATTTTTGTATCTCGATATTTGTGACGTCGATATTATGTCAGTGATCCATCTCCTCCACTGTATGGAGAAACTCAGCACATCTCACTTTGGAACCAACACATCTCTGCTAGGTGCTTCTTCTATGGAAGTGACGCATCATCACTACTGCATGGAGAAAATCTACGCATCGCCTCGAATGCAGGCTCAACATCAATGCACTGTCCATCTGCACCCTGCATCTCACTGTTGCGACCAGGATCAAGGTACTTTGTTCACTGGGCCTGCATGGCTCCTGTCCCCTGCCTGCGCTCAATTGAGGTTAGCCTGAACGGTTCACTTTGTTTCGGTCCAGCTCGATCAGATAACCCTCGTTGGCGATTATTGCTTTAAAGTGCAAGAACTCTTTTTCTTCTTTTAAAATTCATATTGCAACTTCTAGTTTTTGTCTTTTTGCTCTGGATTTGTTTATAAAATTATTGCCTATTTTTCTAAACCAGTGTGTAGCTTTTTTGTGGAGTTTTCATTGTGTTAGGGTGCGTTGCGCAAATACTTTATGCATTGCCTCATTAGATAAGCCTTTTAACTCTCTGCCAAGCTACCAGAGGGTGAGCACAGGTTTTCTGTTAGTGTGTATCTAACTTACAGTGACTAGGATTGTGGTTCCTGCTTAGACAGAGTGCAAACCTCTGCCAATCAGAAACCCAGGTGCTCATTTATGAGCCTTTGCGTCACTTTTGAACCACTGGTGCGTCACTTTTTGTGACGAACCAGCAGTGTAAAAAATGTGCCTTGTTGCGCCATATTTACAAAGTGACGCATCTAGGGAGATGCGTCACTTTGTAAACCCCTGCGCTACATTATACCTGCGCCAGGTATAATGTATGCAGGAGGGGTGTTCCCATGCAAGAAAGGGTCGTAGAAGTGACGCAGTGAAATCTACCGGATTTCACTGCGCCACTTCTAGGATGCAAATGCGTCAAAATTTTACGCCTGCCTCACAGCAGGCGTAAGTCTGACGCAAGCCCTTTCACATGGGGCTTGCCCGATGTGAAAGGACGCATTGCTGGCGTTACTTTTGTGACACACTCCAGCAATGCGTCACTTTTGCGCCATACAGATACGTCAGAAACACTGACGCATCTGTAACTCCTTGCGACATGATGCATCACACAATAAATATGATGCATCCATCATGTCGCAAGGAGGGCGCACTGAGAAAATGACGCATCGCTGCTTTCACGCAGCGATGCGTCACTTCTCATAAATGAGGGCCCCAATTTCTAACACTTAGTAACAATCTTATAGTCATAGTTGAGCAGTATTTCAGGTCTATATGAAGATGGCTCTGTTTCTGATTATCCAGATGTTAGAAAATGTGTTAATACCACTTTCCCAAAAGAAAGATCATGGCTCTTCGTTCAATATTAAATTAAATAGGACCACTACTGGATTGACCAAACTGGTTACAAAGATCTTACAACTTCTGCACCAAAACTACACCCACCCCCAAAAGCCTTCATACTCAGCAGTTGTTTTATCATTTCTCTGATTAAAATTGCTAATAAGCTGTATATTAATCTGTATATTAATATTTTGGCCACTTCTTGGGACAGAGCTTCTATGTTTTTCACTTGAAGAAATTGATCAATCCCTGCCCTCGAATTCGCTGATCAGTTTGTGATACATAATGGGGTCGATTCCGATTCGGGAAAAAACCGCTCTGAATAGCCGTTCGGAGCGTTTTTCCTGTACGAATCGTACCCTGCAACGTTCCGCGTACGTACGTCAAAGTACGATTCGTACCAGGAGCCGGACTCCGTACGAATCGTACAGAGAACGTACGACTCGAATCCCCATACGAGTCTCCATCGGAACCCACTGTACGCGACATCTGTATGGCTCGCGGCTGGTTTATATGACCCAGCAAGTACGATACGTGTCGGATACGCACCGTACGACCCTTTTTTTATGGGAGCTGAAAACAGCCATAAAAGCAGAATTCTCATCGAAAAAGGTACGGAACGCACCCCCGGGTACGGTGCATACCACCCATGATCGCAGGGGTACGGTGCGTACCCCTGCGATCATGGGGTGTACGCACCAAACCCCGTGATCATGGGGTGTACACACCGTACCCCATGTACGCTGGGTGTACGCACCGTACCCCATGTTCTCTGGGTGTATGATGCGTACACCCTGCGATCGCAGGGGTACGGACCGTACCCCCGCGATCATGGGATGTACGGACCGTACGGTGTGTATGTGATTGTGTGCTTTACCATACGAATCGGCCTTACCTGACGTGGACCTACGAATCGGGTCCTGATGCCCCGGTACGGATCGTACTCGTCGGGTCATATGGCGTGTGTACGAGTCGTACGGAGAGGGCTCCGGATACGATTCTTATGGACGATTTTTTTACCGGATTGGAATCGACCCCTATATTGTGTTACATAGTTATTAGTAGATTTTTTCTTCATCTCTCGACTGTTCATGGTTTAGTGCTTCTAAATTAATACATGCAATAAAATTGCAATTATATTTCCTTCAAGATCCAAGCCAAGAAATGCCTGGCTCTTCCACTTCTTTACAGACTTGTCCTGAAAATGTTTGATTGTTGACAATTGCTCCTTTAAATTATAAAGCTCACATTTTTTTCTTATTGTTTAGCCAATTTTTAAGTGTATTCCGGATTTTTTTGACTGCCGGATATGCCCAGTCTAATTTTGGCAGAATTAGATTTTGGCTTCTGCATATCTTTTTAAGTTCAGTGTGCTTTTAATGATATGAACAGCCCATTGATCATGGTCTTAAAGGCCTCCTAAAGCACAGAGTAATCGCCTTTAATCTGATTATGTAAAAAGAAAAAGTACTTTTTGTCCAGACTCATTATTTTCATATTGGCTTCCTGCAAAAGGAAAGTTTTATCCCAAAGCCATCTATAGAATTTAGGAGATGTCCTAACAGAAAACTGTAAAACAACTGCTGAGTGGTGAGAAAAACCTCCAGAATGACGTTGGATCACTATTGTGGGGAGTATGGGAGGTGTTAAAAAATGAACAATTCTTGATGCCAATATAAACCATTTATAAAACCAGGTAAATGATTTAATATTAGAATTATTTTTTCTCCATACATCTGATAGTCCCCAATATTTGCAGAAGGCATTCATTTTATTTTCTGTATTTCCATGGCGGTGACAGTGACTGGGGTTTGACGAGTATAGGTAGAGCTTCGGCAGATTCTTAAATTCACCACCCTCTACTGTTTTACCTGGTAGCATATGCTGCTCCGATTCGAGGTTTGGTAAGGCTTTGATATTGGATTGTAATATAAAACTATGTTGAATCTTTGCATCCCAATTGTTCCGAAAAGAAATGCCCAAAAGCCTTCTTAGTCATAAATTGATGTTTACATTGAATGTGGATTTGTTGACAATCACCACCCTACCCCCATGTGCCTCTGAAGCTGGAAAAAAAATAACAATTACGTGGCAATGGATATCTGAGTTTGCATTCTTCTTCCTTATAACAAAATGTTCTTCTCGAAATGAAATAATTCTAGAGTTAATAAGCCAGGCAAAAGCAGCATCACTTTTACATTTGTAATCTAAATCACTGGCATTGTATGTACTTATTAATGATTTCTCCATTGGCGCTTAATAATAAATTGGGTTACTAATAAACCAGAATCGCAATCCCACACTGCAGTTTCTTGTTTTGTCTGATTCATGTTGACTCTAAGGGGCATAGGTACAAGCCCCTATCGCCACAGGAGCGTCACTTTTTGTGATGTTCCAGTGGCGATAGAGGCCTTGCCTTATGTGCAAGCCAGCCTTAAGCCACTTAATGTGGCTTAACGCTGCCTTGTACACAAGGCACCCTTTCACGCTAACTTGGTGTGAAAGGGGCGTGCAGTGGGTGTTGTGGTGGGCGTTCCACCGCAACACCCATTGTATTTGACGCTGCCCCATATGTACAAGGATGGCATACATGGGAGGCAGCGCCAAAATTAGGACCAGGAAAATCCTGGCCTTAAGGTGGCGAAACTAGGAGAAATGGTTTATTTCTCCTCGTTTTTGCTTTTTCCATGTGTGCTGCCTTGTGCAGCACACATGGAAAAAGCGAAATGCCACGGTTTGTTTATGTACAGGCATGTGTCCCATACTGTAAACGAACAAACCTTTGGAAAAAATGCCATTTTGTTACTTTCATGTGTGCTGCACGAAGCAGCACACATGAAAGTTACAGAATGGCATTTTAGGATTGTTTATGTGCAGGAAGGGACACCTTCCTACACATAAATATTCCTCCCCTGCACACAGACACCCTTGCACTTTGGTGCAAGGATGCCTGCATTGGTGCTAAAATGTTAAACTTAGCGCCAAGTCAGGGGGAAACGCAAGGCTGCACCACACTCTTGTAAATATGGTGCAGGCTTGCATTTTTGAAGTGGTGGAGCATGTTGTTAAACCAAGGAGGCTAACGACACGCTCCGCCACTTCATTGTACAAATCCCCCTTAATTTTCTATTCAGCTGTTCCCCCATCCTAACTCAACCTTCATCTTTTGTTAACCTGCTTCATTCCCCTCTGCCATCCGTCAACCCTCTATTTTACCCCTTCTTGACCATCCTGGAAAGTTCAGCCCCATTGTTTAGGCCCACCTAGGTGTATCCTGAATATTGATACTAGATTATAGATGGGACACTGCATTGTGGGCAAAGATCAAAAGTAAAATACTGATATGTGAGTAAGTCTGAATGTTCTATAACTAACTTCACATAGATATACCTTGGAAACATACAGATCTTAAAGGCATGTAGGTATGCAGTTAGGAAAAGTAACTCTAACTTCTCTATATGTATTTAGATTTAGATATTTTGTCCCTCGATATTCTGTCCTCAATATTCTTGTACCATTATATCTAGGGGTCGATATTCACTAGAACAAGTGTGGCATTGAGTTATTGGGTGCATTCTAGAAAAAACAAAGCACAAAAACAGTCATTAGAAGTCAAATTGCGTCCATCTCGGATTAATGTGTAAACATATTGAGCTCTTTTATGCTAGTTAATGTGATTGTTTAGATGAGTCAAAAATGTAATTGCCTCTGCCTTCTCTGAGAATACGTGTAAGCAGCCTGACCAGGGAATTTGGAGCTTATCAGGATGAATAATCTATGTATGAGCACCCAAGATATGAATCTGAGATTTGATTGGATTCCCACCGATGTTGTGATGTTGCATATGAAATGTCAGGAAAACTTTTAAAAGTAGAGTCATTTTCCACCTTGAATGCCTTTAGATGAATACCTTGTTCGGAAGCTTTTCCATCACTGGGCAATTCTGAAACTAGACCAATATGGCCATGGCCTTACTTCATTCTTTAGGAAGGGAGTGAGGAACTCAATGAGCTCTGGCAATGTAATCTCAATTTGAGTCTCACTGAGAACATATTTCAAAATAAACCTTGGGACTTCTGCAGCCGTATCAGAATTGTTTTCCTGCTTCTTGTGGATTCCCACCAGTATGTGATTTGATACGTGTGATTGATTACCTAAGTCCTCTATGTTAGCTCTGAAAGTGTCCATCTTGTTGTATGGCAGATATGCTCTTTGTTGAAATTTCATCTGGGCATCTTTTTGAGCGGACAAACTCATCCAATTCCTCACCTCTGTTGCTTAAGCCCTTGCGCTTTGTGTTGCTAGCTTCTAGCTTTGATATATTTTGAGCTGGGCTATTTTAATCTCGAATTTGTTGATAACTAACTTTTGCAGCAAAGAATACACCAGGGTCAAGGTGCCACCAGAATAATCTTTAGAATATTTTCCATCCACTGGCTCTTAAAGAGCAACATCAGCCCTCAGTAAAATCCTCAACCCAGCATCTGTGGCTCTGTGTACGAATTATTCCTCCTTAGTGACATTTCTGAGAGGATGTTGCACCATCTCGGAGTTAGATGGCTGTCTGCATCTGAGGCATTATTCTACCTCTAATGAGCAGTTTCTCATGCCTATCTCTAGGAAGTTTTCGTGTTTTTGGTTTTGAAAATTGGGTATTATGGGTTGTAGGGTAGTGACAGTATTTGAGATAATCTGGCTTGCTCTAATAAGCCAGTGTTACAGGTGTCTAATGTCGGCCACATGGGCTCTTCCACAGAGTTCAAAAGGGGTCTAACATCCATGCTCCTGTTTTCCATATTGGATTCTTCAGCAAGGCTTTACTAGAAGCGACTGAGGTTTCATTCTAGATTGCCTATTTTTCTTGCCGCAAACTGGTTCCGCCATTATTGGGTTTGACTCAATTCCTGTCAGAAGCACTGACTCCACAGTTGAAATCTCTGATTTTGGGTTTATCATGTAAGGAAGGTTTGGTTTTACTTTGGAAAGAGTACTATCTTGGAAACTCATTGCCTTTGTTGTTCATGCATATTGTTTTGTTTTTTACTACAAGTGTGGGTCATATCAGTCAAATTTAAGAGTTTCCAACTCAACCTAGACTAGACTAACCAGTTTAGATCTTTTCAGGGACATGGCTTCTTCATCATGGTTGTAGACAGAGTTTAATTAGTTGGAATGGCCTTGTGTATGATTACGAAAAAAAACAGGAAATACACTGCCAATCTTTCTGTCCTTGTAGTAGCCTGTCTCTGTATTCCCATTTTTCTCTGAAATTCTTAAACGACCGGTGTTTAACCCCTTCAGAAAATTCTTCACAGCTCACTTGCTCTTTTTGAAACATGTTTTCTTCTATGCAGTCAACAGAAAATTCCCATCTTAGAAATGTCATTATCTCTTCACCTCACAATGACCTATTTTCGATCCTCATGCTTCTCACCCTCCTTGGCACTCCTAAGTTCCTTACCCAGTCCAATCTTGGCATCATACACCTGACACTGTATTGGTTTTAAATCTATCTCTTTATTTCTTTGTAACTTAGTATATTAGCTTTCTTGATTTTCCGTATCATTTCTATGTGCATGATATCCAAACCTTTCATCTCCTCAGTCACTTCACATCGACAAACATCCACTTCACTTCTGCTAAAGTTTTCCGAAACTGAATGAATCTATTTCTGTGCCATCTCATCAGTGACTTTCGTCTTGTATCAATTTTCTGCAAAAGTGTCCGACCTCCGTTTTCTTAGCCAGAAAAATGGAAGCACATGTCAGAACTCTTATGAACATGGAAACATGCATAACTAACACAGCCACGTTAGCCAAATTTCAGCAACTGAACATTCAAAATGTCTCCTTGTGATTCATTCCAAACAACCAGGTCACTGACATTATCACATGTCCTTTGTAAACGTGAATATAATTTCTTTTGTCAATCTTCCCCACACCAGTTTATCCCAAGCCACTTAACTTTGCCGTCATGACTCTTTACAATCTTCCTAAACATCCACTTTTACTTCAGACTGTCCTTCTTTTGCCAAATTGCCATCTGCTGAACAATAGAAGATGATCTCACTCAAGTTAGCAATAAAGATATATAACAGTTTTAAAAGATATTCTAATAATTATTTTCTTAGGTGACACTAGATGGCAAAATATCTACAAATTTACCATGTGTACTTGAAAACAGACCTGGGATAAACATTCTGGACTGTTCTAATTCTTATAGTCTTTTCACAGTCAATTACACTCTCCAAATAAGAGAGGATTTCATCAATAGCACATAGATGCAAGCATAAAATGTTGCCTGCGATACACCGTCTCCCTCATTAAAGGCCCATACAATCTAATACTCATTTGCAAACCAGGGTGTGTAGTTTGTATACTCATGCCCTCATGTACAACGCTTTAGAGAATGCTAAATCCATTGTAAATTGGTTTGCAAATACTAATACAAAGAAACCTTGCACACCAAAGGGTAAAAATGAGGATTCCTTAAAATTGCATATGAATCCAAATAATTAAGGAATCGCTAAATAGCAATTCCTTAAATCAGAATCTCAATTTGCGAATCCTTATTTCTATGTACTAAACATTCACAAATCCTAATTCCTTTAAAAAGTCTCAAATAGCATGTGCAAATGACCATCAAGTGAAAGCAGATGGTAACCAGGTGGCAGGTATGACATAACTGCTGAAATGTATGGGATAGTGGTCAGAAGACGAGTGCTGGGAGCTCTACATAGGAGGAGAAGGAGACATGATCGCATTTGCAGGTACCTCAGAACTTTATTCGACCAAACTGAAGAGGAGGTATAGTTGACATATAGACTTAGAAAGGCCATCATTATGGATGTAATTAATGACTTAAAGCCAATGCTTGCAAGGTCCACTGGACACAGTCAAACCATCCAAGTGCACATTTCGATTTTATGCTCCCTACATCTGCTTGCATCAGAAAGTTACCAAGCTACTCTAGCCTTTTCTGGTGGTATTTCCCAGAGCTTGCAAATTCATAGGTTTTGTGGATGGTACACAGATCCTTATAATTCCACCCTCAGCAACCGAGTTCCTCTTCAGAAACAGAAACCATCAGCACTCCCTTAACATTCAAGAGGTGTGCAATACAGAATATATTATAACGGACATTGCTGCCTGTTATCCTAGGAGCACTCATGACTCTTTCATCTTTCGTAATTGTGCACTCTATAGTCAACTAGCCCCAGGAGACATTGGAAATGGTTATTTGCAATGTGACTGGACTTGATGTATTTAACATATTACTGAAGACACACATTGTACTTAAGACTTACCATTCTATTTTTTTACAGGGGCAGTGCGTATGCCATCCATCTTCGTATCATGACTCCGTATGCAGCCTTGGTCAGCAAGAGAAATGCGTTTTAGTGCTGTCCATAAAAAAACCCAGGAATGTGATTGAAAGAACCTTTGGGATTTTAAGGGCAGATTTCGATGCGTTCATTGAGGTGGGGGTTCTTTGGAGTATACACCAGAGAATGCATGTACTACAGCAGCTTTGTGTGTAGTTTTCCATTGCATTACAATGCAGAGAAGATTACCTCAGGAAATAATTGATGACGAAGCTATTGGTGATGAGGGCCCCCTTCCCGACCAACACAGATTGATGCAAGCCCATTTACATTCGACTAAAGGAAGAGAACAGAGATCACAAGTGCTTATTTTAATGACATGTATAACTTCAAACCAAACATAAGTAGAGTTTTGCTTAACCTTGAATTCAAATGTTATAATTTGTCTATTACATCACGGATATATGTTCATTATATTTTAAACAAAAACAAAAAAGAAGCAATAAACATTAACATTGCAGTATTTCAACACTCATATATGTCTCTTTTATGTTATACATTTATCTCCGCATTGATCTACTACATGTTCATCTGCTGATTTGCTGCTGACTACATGGAGTTTAACTTCACACCTATACTCATCCTATCTGTATTTAACATTGAGTTATATACAAAAATGTCAGCACTACTTGTACCTTCATTCTGGTGATGTTGTTTCTGACCTTTGATATAAAGTAGGGCTCATTTTAACCTCTAAGACATTACTTTCTTTAAATGTCCTATTTATCAAAGTATTCAGTCTAGTTAATTGGGCCTGAAAATTCTTTTGGATATTTAGCATAGCACTCTCTAGTTGCGAAACTTTTGTTCTCAGGGTCATGCATCCTCCTGAGTATGTTGCTCGTGACTCTGAGGCACTTGGTCTGATCATTCATTCTTTAGTTTCTTTTTCTCTGTACCCCAGCCTTGTTAGGAAACCTCCCCTTCCTAGGAACACATGGGCCCGGAATTGGACTCATGTGGACGTGCCATCACTCTGCTCCTCCCTTTCTGTCTCTTGCCCCAACCTTCAAGATCTCCCCTTCCATTGTCAAATGGACTCCCTAAACAATTGGCTCAGTAGAGGCTGCGATCAGGTGGCCCCTCTCAGACGAGTTTCTGCCAGGCGTAATTATGACATCAATAGGTGGTTTAATTCCGCATTGAAAGAGGAAAAACTGGCCCTCCGGCAAGCGGAGCACGCCTGGCGACGTGCTTATTGTCCCACTCTCAAAACTCAGTACACAACTCGTCTGAACCAATACAAGCAGTCCATTCTTCTTGCCAAAACCGAGTACTTCTCTTCTAAAATCTTGCTAGCTGAAAACCAGCCTAGAGAAATTTTCTCTATTGTGCAAGATCTGGCATTCTCTGACAGAGTAACCCTCAAACCCTCCCCTTCCCAGACCCTCTGTGATTCACTTAATAGCTATTTCTCAGACAAAATCTTAGCTATTAAGTCTAACGTTGTCCCTCCCCCCACCCTCTTACTCGGATCCACATCCCTTTGTCCCTCAGATGCATCTTGAACACTTTCCCCCCCCCCCTCCCATTTCCCTCCTCCCTTTCCTTGGCAAAATCTTGGAGCGCCACATCACTAGAACGCTCAGCATCTTCGTGGAGGAGAACGGCTGCCTAGCCTCTCGCCAGGCTGGGTTGCGCCCGGCGCACTCTACAGAGTCCGTTGTCCTCTCTGTGATGGACAACCTCAGAGAGGGCATGGATGCTGGCCGGCCCCAGGCTTTGGTCCTCCTTGATTTATCTGCCGCCTTCGACACGGTGGATCACTCCATCCTTCTCTACCGTGTCGAGGCGATCGGCATCAGGGGGTCCGCCCTGGCCTGGCTTGCATCCTTTTTAAAGGACCGCACTCAGGCCGTCCATCTGGCCAATTTCTCTGCTCCCCCTCAATTGGTTCACTGCGGAGTGCCGCAAGATTCTTCTTTGTCTCCTTTGCTGTTTAATTTGTACATCTCCCCTCTTATTTTTGCACTTCAGCAGATGGACGTCACCATCTACAACTATGCTGACGATCTCCAATTGGTTTTTAATTTATGCTCCTCCTCTGAGTCCATTCACAATTTTCACTCTACTATGTTGTTCATCAGGGACTGGATGAGCTTCAATCATCTGAAGCTTAACCCCGACAAAACAGAGTTGGTGTTGACGGGAGGCTCCTCCAGTCCCTGGTCCTCTGTCTTTTGGCCTTCTTCCCTGGGTCCCCCTCCCACCCCTTCTTTTTCGGTCAAAACTTTAGGGATTAAACTCAATGCACACCTCTCACTGCACTCTCAGATCAGTTCAGTTGTTTCTTTGTGCTTTCTCACTCTTCGCACTATCCGTAAGGTGTCCCCATTTTTTTTCTTTCTGTACCCTCAAACTCATTCTGTCTGCGATGGTGATCTCCCGCTTGGACTATGGCAACGCCTTGTATAACGGTGTCCCCGCTTACCATCTTCGGAGACTCCAACTAGTGCAGAACCAGGCAGCCCGACTTGTCTACAATCTGTCCAAGTCCCATCATGTTACCCCGCTGCTCAAAGCTCTGCACTGGTTGCCTATACGGGAGCGTGCCTTGTTCAAGATGGGTTGTATCACCTTCCAGGCAAGGGCAGGGACAGCCCCTCACTTCATCTCTTCTGAGATCAAGGCATACTGTCCTAGCAGAGAGTTGCGTTCCTCTTCACAATCTCTTCTGGTTGTCCCTCGTTTTAAGAAGAATAGGTCAGGTGGCGCAAAATTCTCTACGCTTGCGCCTACCTTCTGGAATGCCCTTCCTCCCTCCCTTAGACTCTTCACCGGTTACTCAGAATTCCGCAAATCCTTAAAAACATTTTTGTTTACTCAAGCTTTCCCACGTTAGCTGGCCGGTTCTTCACTCCCCTTGGTTTTTGTGTCCTAGCGCCAAGAAACCGCGTGGTGTATGTGCGCTTTATAAATATTTTAATTTCAATTTCAATTTCAAACCACTTTGGCACAGAATCCAGTCCAGAATGTCTCTGTATGATGGAAAAACTAGCAGACGTGTTAGTGATAGTGGATTGGATGATTGTGTCCTCAGAAGGTGTTGGTGGTAAGATGTCTTTTAGTTCTATAGATATTAGATATTTTTGTCCCATTTAAATAATTTTATATTAGTTTTTAAGTCAACTATGTATTTTCTATTTTGGTTTTATTTGAATACATTAAATCATTAAATACATAAGATTAGAAGTCCCATAATGCTTTGCAATAGAGATAAACAAAAGATATATATATATATTTATATATTTGGTTTTTTTTACTCCTCCGTACTCGGGATACGCCGCCGCCTTCCAAACCAGCGGGTGTGTCGTCAACTGGACCACCCAAGTCACGGTCCTTAAAATAACAGCAGTTCCTCCGCTCAGCAACGCCAGCAAAGAACGACGACACCATGTATCGGCCTCCAAATCTTTATTGGGTCAGCTCACAAGGGACGCGTTTCGCCTGTCCCTTGTGAGCTGACACAATAAAGATTTGGAGGCCGATACATGGTGTCGTCGTTCTTTGCTGGCATTGCTGAGCGGAGGAACTGCTGTTATATATATATATATATATATATATATATATATATATATATATATATATATCCAATGCTCCAAAACACCAGCCAGTAGCACTCGTGAGCGGGTGCACACACAACGGGGGTGTGCCCGTTACAAAATTACAGCTCCACACATCCACGGACTGTCCATCCAAAGGAAAGCAGCACACACAGGGGGTAGTTCCACTGCAAGTTTATTCGAGGAACTAAACAGCAGCACTTATCTGATTCATCATGCTATATTTTGTCATCACAATTCACTATGGTTCAAAGTCAAAACCAGATATGTAAGCAATTGAACACTTGGAAAAGACTCAATCTTATAACTAAGGAGGAATGTAATTATCTAACCAAAGACCATCCTGTAACACCTTGTTTATACTTCTTGCCTAAAGTTCATAAACTTATTACCCCTACCCCAGGTCGTCCAATCATATCGGCCATTGGGAGTATGACAGAGAATATCTTCAAGTATGTGGACTTTTTTCTTCAGCCCCATGTTGCAAGTCTCCCCTCTTACTTGAAAGACACAACAGATTTTTTAACCAAGATCCTAACTGTTCACTGGTGCAGCGATTTTTTGTTTTTAATCTTGGACATTGAATCACTTTACACCTCTATCAATCATCACCATGGTATCTATGCATGTCAATACTATCTGAATACACGTGCTATATGCTTCAGAGAACACAACTCTATGCTTATTGCAATGATCAGATTGTGCCTAACCTCCAATTTTTTCCGTTTCCAGAATAACACCTATCATCAATTGCGTGGTGTGGCGATGGGCTCGTGTTTTTCCCCCAGCTACTCATGTCTTCATGTGGATTGGTGGGAGGAACGCGAGCTCAGAACCACACACGCACACTGGTCATCTCACATCGCGCATTATTGGCGCTACATTGATGACATTTGCATAATTTGGAAAGGTACACAGGAGGAAGCCCTTTCATTTGTATCTGACTGTAACACCAACTCCCTCAATCTGAAATTCACTGCCAATGTAAGTGTTAATGAAGCAGAATTCCTTGATGTGCATCTATTTGTTAAAGACAACGAACTCGAGACCAAACTACATCGTAAGAGCACTGCGGGCAATGCTATCTTACATGCGCGCAGTTCTCACCCGACACATACCATTCGCAGCATTCCTTATGGCGAATTCATCAGAATTCACAGAATCTGCAGTGATCATGACTCTTTAACCACATGCCTTGAGGAATCCAGACAGCGCTTCATAAAAAGAGGCTATTCCAGAACCATTCTTGATCAAGCTTTAGTTAAAGCTTTATCAGTGGATCGTGTTTCACTTCTCACATCTAGCGACTCCATCACTGCTAGCACTAACAACACACAGGATACCACCCACTGTACAGTCAGATTGATCACTACTTTTTGCTCACAAGAGCGTAAGATTAGGCGCATCATTGGCACTGAATGGCCTATTATTCTGACTGACTCTATTCTTGGCCCATTGTTACCTGAAACACCTACAATTACATTCAGACGTGCGCCTTCCATGCGTGATGCTCTGGATAGAGCAGCACCTGAAAATCCACCTAAAATCAGTAAAATTAACAAAATGGGCTTTTTCAAATGCACATCTTGTCGTGCCTGCAATTTTGCCACTAACACCACTCATTATGTCACTGCGTTTAGCGATGTACCCATCCTGATTAACGAATATCTAACTTGCAGATCTGAGTTTGTTGTTTACAAGCTCAAATGTACATGCAACTTGGAGTACATAGGTAGCACTAAGCTGCCTGTTCATCAAAGAATACTCCAACATATTAGAGCCATTGTAAACAGTGACAGTAATTACCCTGTGGCCAGACATTTTGAGGCAATTCATGAGAAAAAATTGAAAGACCTACAATATACTGTTCTATGTTCGGTACCCCAACCGAGCCGCGGCGGTGACCGCGAAAAACTACTGAGACAACGTGAATCCCAGCTTATCATGTCACTCGACACTAAGGCCCCAAACGGTTTAAATCTGACGGAAGATTTGAAAAGTTTCCTCTAATTTTGTTCTGTATTTGGTTCTGGTCTTGGTTCTTATCTGCCCCTTTCCTAGACTGTGATTACATTGTTTTTTTCATTTATTCCTGTTCGAGAAACTGCGGCATCTAGTGGTCTTGGTCTATTTGTGTTTATCTGCTCTGATGCTTTTCGCATCGGATCTATGGAATTTTCTTACTTAGCATCGGTGTTAGTTTAACCCTTGCTCCTTTCAGTACCTATCCTTTTGCCTCGTAGTAAATTTCCCTTGTTTTTCTCTGGACTTTTTCTATCACTTAACATATTTTTCGGTTGGGCCCTTTGTTTTCATTTCTATTTTTCCATATCAACTTTAGGATTATTTTTTATACATGTATCTTATGTTTAGCACTTCTTTTGCATCACATGACTCATATTATTGTTGTTTCTTCTAGCTGATGTGGCAGTCCTCTATTTCTTAACAGTAATGTGGTTAATTTCATTCAGGCACTATGTCTTGATGTTTCTGACACGTGTGGTTCATTCAATGTCGTTGGCTTATATTTGCTCCTTCTGGTCTTTTTTTGGCACTCAACACAGATTCTGGCACTATGCCATTATACTTGCTCGTTGCTTGTTGTGGTGCTTTTATTCCAGCATTTGATTATTTACAAGTCTGTTTTGAGCTATTTTTGCCAATGTCATTCATTTCGATGTGTTTTTTTACTACTATGTGTCAGATTTCTGTATTTATACCTATTTACATATTGTTATCAAGTGTTTATTTTGCCACTTTCATCTTTCATGTTCGTATTTCACTGTCATGCCGTTGCAATTTTAAAAATAGTATTTTTTTCACTATTCTTCTATTTTCTTGTTTGGGTGTGTTCCCCCAATTAAGCCCCTCCCTGTGTTGTGTATAAATACCTTCATTTTTTTCTGAGTGCTTGTATGTGAACAAGCTCCCCTGCGGAGCGAAACGCGTCATTGTGTAATAAACGTTTTTCCTGCATACTCACTTGAGTTGGATCGTTTGTGAGCTTTTCTGGCCGTTTGATGTGGCGTTCTGAGGTTTGCACCCTGCCGTAGCCTGTCGTCCATTGACGGGTTGGGATTTCTTCTTTATATATATATATATATATATATATATTCACTGAAAAAACCATAGGTTATAGACCATATATAGTTAGGAATTAGCATTTAGAAAACCTTATTTTACTCACACAAAACCATTGAAATTCCATATATAGTTAGTTGCACTAACTATATATCGCGCACCCGCAATCCACTGCTGATGATGTCACATATTACATCATTCATGACATGGTCAGTGACATCACTGATGACATCACTGATGACATCTCAAATGACATCACTGATGACATCACTGATGACATCTCATTTGACATCATTCTTGTGCTAATACGATAAACCTCTTCAGACTCTAATATAACCTTAGATACACTCAGTGTATACAGACACTCACACACTGTCACTCATCCATGGAGTTACTCACACACCTAGTCAGTCATGCAAAGAAACAATCTCACCTCCATTTCCTCAACTATACAGTTATACACACCTTACTTATTCAAACATATACTAACACATATTTACTCTCTTATACAATCCCTGATACAAGTTCACAATGATCCATACAGCCACTCACACATTCAGTGGCTCTCATGCACAGTTATTTATATATGCCAACTCTCACATGTACTGTGTTTTACATATGTACTTACTATGACATGTAGCATTGAGATATCCATTCACTCATCAATACACTCATGCACACAGTCAACCGCCCATGTAGCTTTTTCCACATGCACTCTTGAACTCATACACCTAGTGAATCAACTGCTCACACATCTATGCACAGAGTCACACACCTCCCAGCCACCCCCACACAAACTCAATCTCCCATAGAAATACTTGGGCAACCAATTAATAACACATATAGCCTCTCGTATAGCTAATGATCAACACATGCAGCAGTTTACATCACAACAGACATAATGATGCACAAATTAAGACAGTTTAGTCACTAACCCATGCATTCAGTGAGACACATTTAATCACTCACTCATACAGTCAGTCACGCACCTACTAAATCCTTCATCCAGACACTTATACATCCACTCATTCTTCAATATCTAAGACATATTTTAACTTTACAGAAACATACAGTCACTGGATGTTGTCATCAGTGATGTCATTTGAGATGTCATCAGTGATGTCATCAGTGATGTCACTGACCATGTCATGAATGATGTAATATGTGACATCATCAGCAGTGGATTGCGGGTGCGCGATATATAGTTAGTGCAACTAACTATATATGGAATTTCAATGGTTTTGTGTGAGTAAAATAAGGTTTTCTAAATGCTAATTCCTAACTATATATGGTCTATAACCTATGGTTTTTTCAGTGAATTTTCAAGGTTTTGTAAATGCTAATTCCTAACTATATATGGTCTATAACCTATGGTTTTTTCTGTGAATTTCTTTGGTTTTTTAACAGCTAATATCTGTAGCTGTAAAATGTATTCTTCTTTAAATCCAAAAATATATTTTATATGTTTATGAATAATTTTTTTTTTAAATATTTTTTTTTCTTCGTTCCCGCTTCGCGAATCGGGAAGCTTCCCGTTAGCTGACCTTGATGCCGCGAAATAGACCGCGAGCCGGTAAACGTTTCTTTACCGCAAGTGCCGCGTTAGAAAACAACATCGTGACGCCTCCCGTCCGCATGACGTTTCACGTTGTCGCGTGATACGTCATATGACGTGCTACGTTAGCGAACTGGTACGCGAAGCGAGTCGCAAAGCGCAGGTTTCTGGAAGCAAACCGGGAGGCCCTGCAAAGCGCTTAACGTAAACACAGCAAGTCATGTGACTTGGTAATAACACTTTTCATTGGTTCATTTCACTTTTGGTTTCCTAATGATGTAAGACTAGGTCATATAATCTAAAATGAACACTTTTGATTGGTTGAGAACTCTTGTTTTTCCCAAATGATGAAAATCCCTCCTTCTTTCCTCACTCTGACTTTCATCATTGTGAGAGAAAGACCCTTTGTGATCACTGAGCAATGGCTTCTTTAGTAGCTTCAGCTGGTGCTTCCCCACCACCTCCACCACATCCAAGGAAGAGTGGACCACCTGCTCAAGTTGTAATTCAACAAGAAGAAGAAGAAGAGGAACAGGAGGACGAGCACGAAGAGAGGCAGTTTTTGCCTGAGCAGCCCAAGACGTCTCACCGGAAAGAAAACTTCATTTGGCAATTTTTTAAAATTCCCAAAGGTCAGAAAAAAGTAAATGCAAGATACGTAACTTGCCTTATATGTCAAGATAGACTGTCCAGAGGGACCGACAAAAAATACAGTTTCGGAAACTACACAATGCATCGCCATATGACTAGGTGGCATCCTAACAACTACAGTGCTGCACAGTTTCGGAACGACCTAGATAATCTCCCTATTATGGCCAGAAGATCTGTTGTACCGGAAGTAACGGGACCAGAGGGCAGGGAGATGGTGCCAAATATACAAATGAGATTTGGTGATGTAAAACACACCTGCGCATTTTGCGATGGATTCATTTCCTACGGAGAAAAAAGCATCACTCTGATCAACAGAGCTATTGACTATCATATGCAAGTTTGTCCGAAACGCCCAAAATAATAAATACTTCTTTTTTTTGTTTTGTTGCTCCTGTTGAGCCCTTTACAATGAATCGTTTTCATTGCCCCCTCCAAGAAAAACCCCAAAAAATATAAAACTGTTCCGAAAAATTCAAAAACAGTAAAAAAATGTTCAGAAAAAAAAAAAAAAAAGTTCTTTTCAGAACTACCTCCCCGTTATTAAAAAATTGGTACAATATTTGGAACTGTGCCAACCTCTATTTCTCTTAGTTCGCTTCCTAGTTCGCTCGCTGGTACGCGAACTGGAAGCGAACCAAAAACAGTAAGTATAAGGGAAGGAAACACACACTTATGTTAAAAGAAAGACAGCTATAGGGGAGTAAACTAGAGATACCATTACCCATAATCCACTGCTGATGATGTCACATATTACATCATTCATGACATGCTCAGTGACATCATCAGCAGAGGATTGCGGGTTTTTTGGCAACATGCCTTATCCACGGTTTAATAACGCTGCCTTTTGCTTTATATAAGTTTTCAAATTGTATGAAATATATACCAATAGGTCGTTATGAACCTTTAGGTAGTGCTTTTCTTCATGAGGTCTGGTCGCTTCCATACACATACAGATGTTTCAAAGATGATCAAGAAGTTTATCTGAATGGAGAGGAATGCACTGAGACGCCAGATCATTCACTAATGTGTAGGCACATACAGTGACACGATTCATGCAACAAACACCGACCAAATATGGCTTGCGTGTTGCAAGGCACGCCAGTTCCTGCTATCATCCCCACGTTCAAGTTGTTGGAAAATGGTAGTTATTTGATGCTCAATAATGAAGATTGTTCTGAGTTAATTAAAAGTATTCCTTTTATCGTAACAGTAAGTGAACGGGTTATTTGCTGCAGAAATGTTCTATTTCCTCCCACACATGAACATAGGGAGTTTTCAATCTGGCCACAAATACCAACCTTGGGACACGTTTCAACGGCATGGCAAGAATAAGAGCTCTTTTGTCTCAGAGAGAGGTGGCCTTGAGTTCGGCCCGTGAAACTTTCGTACTTCACATAGCGAACACCCGTACACAGGTTTGCCTTTCAATTTCAGCAACATGTTTCCGACTATCTTTAACGCATCCTCCACAAAATCCCTGGCACACTTTTTTAAAGTTGTTACCAGTGGTCTCGTGACTTCATTTGAGAAAATCTTTGGAGTCATCCCTGCTTCTTTTCATTGTATTTTCTGCACTCTGGTTCGTGGATTGGCATTTTTACTTGCATTACCAGCGGACGCTCTTGTGCTTTTTTACATTTTTAAATATGGATGTCCCTCCTATGCAACCTCCGACCCTGCAGCTGCTGACACTGTTCCGCAATCGCATGCTAGAATATTATGGCACAATGCCGTTGGCGATATTAAGCACGGCATATGGATTATCTTTTCGGTTCTCCTACTTCACCTGTGTCCAGCCTGTATTTCACTGCCTGACCTGTGATTTCGATTGGGCCATTGATTTGTGTCTCTGCGGACCGGTTTCTCCTGACGTCGACTTTAATCAGCTGATGACTCCTATCATTACTCACGAGTTGGTTTGTCCTGGCGAAAGGATTATGGCTGTGGCATTGATGCATGGACTACTTGGTCCCTGGAATTTACTGGCGGCAGCACAGTCTTTCTTGGAACAGAGCTTTCTTGAAAACCCACCGAGCTGTCCTCTGATGGTGATAGAGGATCCGGTGCTGGGAGAGCACGTATGTTCTTTTCCGCTTTTAAATTGGATGGCTGAACTGTTTTCGGATGAAGACGGTGACTTCCTATTGGAGGCTGTTGCAGCTTATTTTGCATACACAGTTATGTCATAGACCTTTTTCATGTTTGATATGCTGAGTACTAGCATTTCATTGACAATTCATTGACTTATTTGTCAAGTTTTTATTATTTACCTTGTCTATTGGCTTAAGACTCGATAAAGTACTTGGCTGTTTTATTTTTCTTTAGCATTGAATTTTCCTAGTTTTTAATGCTTTACCTTGCGGACCGTCCACATATAAACTTGCAATCTGCTCTCATGAGATGGCACTTCTATTATCTTATTCAGTTCGTTTCCGGATCATGAGGAGGTGTCATCTAGGTCCTGGATATCTTTACACCGTGTTAAGTTAGCATGGGCTCATTACCGGTTTAAACGCCATTTTTCCTTTTTTGCAACTTCTGCACACGACACTTAGTTGTTGCTTTAGCTTTCCACCTAGTAGTTCATCGTGGTTTACATGAGAATAATATGTTATTGGTCTACTATCTGCTTTACTTGTTAAACTATATCTGTACAGCGAGTGCTAAAGTTTCAAGAACAACACGATACAGAATTGTTATGAGGTCTGATCTCCACGACTTCATACTCATAACATAAGTGCAACTTCTGCCAATTCTGGGCATGAGGCGGGTTTTATATTGCTTTGCCGAACACACATACACAACAGTTGATGCGGTTCACATGAAGAGAGAGCTGGTGTATGCTGATGTGATTCCTTCAAATCTAAGACACTAAAGTATGGGCACGCCCTAAACCAACACAAAGAGACCTTCTTAGCAAATAATATAATATGTGTATTAGGGAGGGTGAGATATAAGCAGCCGCGGGCCGTGGAGGGAGTTACGATGGGGCAGGGAGGCGGGGAGGGGGAGAAGCAGGGTGGAGCCCTCTCTACCTTGCCCCTCCCCCTCCCCGCCTCCCTGCCCCACCGTAACTCCCTCCACGGCCCGCGGCTGCTTATAAGTGTTGCTAACTCTTATTCATTTACAGCATGTTAACATACTGTCACCATTCGCTTTTTATGTACTAGTAACTATGCTGGTAATTTTGCTACTGATAATATGTGTACTTGTATTCTCCACCCTGCTTCTCCCCCTCCCCGCCTCCCTGCCTCACCGTAACTCCCTCCACGGCCCGCGGCTGCTTATAAGTGTTGCTAACTCTTATTCATTTACAGCATGTTAACATACTATCACCATTCACTTTTTATGTACTAGTAACTATGCTGGTAATTTTGCTACTGATAATATGTGTACTTTTATTATCTAAGGTACTACGCCTGAGAAGACGGCATTAGTAAATAAACATTTCAAATACACATCTGTTCTTCTTAACTCCATGTTCTGGTTTCTAAGAAATCTATAACGACCGACTGTTCATGAGTTCCACGTATCCTGAGGTACTATAAGTTCATATTCTGGATTGTCTAAACATTGAGAGTTTGTTATATCCAATGTGACACTGTACCTAGCTTGCTAAATAGTTTTTGATTACTAACGTGAGTTTTGGGACACCCTAATTCGCCGAGGTTCCAATCCTCTGTCCACAGTTCTGTGTGAGAACAGAAACCCTGCGACAGGGGCACCCCCGACCCTTGCTGGAGCTTCATCACACTTGCGATACAACTCCAGCAATGCATTCGCCGAGGTTCCAATCCTCTGTCCACAGTTCTGTGTGAGAACAGAAACCCTGCGACAGGGGCACCCCCGACCCTTGCTGGAGCTTCATCACACTTGCGATACAACTCCAGCAATGCGCCACCTTTACGGCACAGATACATCACGCATCTGTGCTGTTTTTGCCCCATGATGCGCCGCATTGTAAATGCAGCACACCATAGGTGACGGAACAGCGGCACAGAATGACTAACACATCCCTGGTGATGCGCCAGTCATCATAAATGTATCCCTATGCTTCTTATCTTGTTAGAGATGAACCGCCATATGTATCATCAAAGTTATTTGCATTTCCTAAATAGCGAACTTTAAGGAATAAATAGCGATTCTATACCATTCCTAGTTTGCGATGAGCTATTTGCTAATTAGCCGAATGTAGCCCAATGAAGCCCAATGTAGCCCAATGTAGCCCAAAGATGGCCGCCAGACACACAAAAAAACAAATGTAGCCCAAATATCAGCCAGATGTAGCCCAACTATAGCCCAGTGACAGAATGACCAATCAGCTTCGCAAACCTCCGTTACGCGAAGCGGAGCGCTGTTACAGATATATATCTTTTTTTGAACGTTAATTTCTCAAAATCCACTGGAGCACATATATTGAGACCTAGCAAAGGCACATCGGGCTACCAGTCCCTAATATTTTGCCAAGTTTCGTGCAAATCCATTCAGCCGTTCAATTATTATTTTTATTATTTTTTTTTGCCCCGCGGGGCCCTTTTAAAACCTCCACATCAAACCTAGGGGGTCAGCGAGGATCTACTATGCCCCCTTATAGTTATTTCCCCCTTTGTTTTGACCTCCTCTTGTCTCTCGATCCTACCGAGAGACAAGATGGCGGCCGCTACGGACTGTTTGGAATGTTGACAGACGCCGGAGAACCAATCAGCTTCGCTTCACAAAGCTCCGTTGCGCGAAAAGTCCGCGAACCAGAGCGCTGCCTGGTCTGCGCTTACAGATATATATCTTTTTTTAAACGTTAATTTCTCAAAATCCACTGGAGCACATATATTGAGACCTACAAAAGGCACATCGGGCTACCAGTCCCTACAATTTTGCCAAGTTTCGTGCAAATCCATTCAGCCGTTCGGGCTAAAAGTGAGGCCAACCGCCCTATGGAAAACTCAATGTTAAAAACACGTTTTGGGACCCCCCTTTTTTCTCGGCCCCCACTGGACGAACCCCCCCCAAATTTTCAAGGGCTGCTCAGAAACAAAATGTGCCATTTTCCTGAAAATTTCAGCCAATTCCGTCCACAAACGCCAAAGTTATTAGACATAGAATTTTCAAAAAACCCATAGAGAAAAAATCCTAACTATATATACCTACTGGCGACCGCCAGTAGGTAATATATATATATATATATATATATATATATATATATATATATATATATATATATATATATATATATATATATATGTTTGCTCCAAATTCCCCAAATAATACCCAGCCGGGTTGGAAGAATACAGCACTCTCGGGGTTCTAGTTCTCAGCAAAAGTTTATTACCAAAACAAACGCGTTTCGGGAGAAACTCCCTTCGTCAGTGTCTACATACGAACGCGCTGCGCGGCGCCATTATATTAATTCACTCTGGGTGATAGAAACAAACATAGGACTACTATAAACATTCATGTTTAAGCGCCATCTTAGAATATGCATGATGTTTCAAAAGACTGTGTAAGTATTATACATTATTCAGTCATAGATCTCACCTCTCCTAATCACGCCGTGTATCAGCAAAGGTACAATTTATAATCAATTTTGACGCACACAGTTTTTCATGTGAACAGGTCGCATGGATATAATTCTCCTGGGAAACGAAGTCGATAAAGCCTTACGACATCGCTTCACGCACACAAATCATGTGTATAAAGTTTAACACTGTCCATGTTTTAGTTCTTAGGATGACATATACAGGCAGCTGTCTGGCACGGCGATGGACTCCTGCTTCGCCCCCAGCTATGCGAACTTGTTAGTTGGCTGGTGGGAGGAGCAGGTAGCCTGGGCCCCTGAGAATGCCACATGGAATAACAGGGTGGTGGCTTGGTGCAGGTACATTGACGACCTGTTCCTAGTATGGGAAGGTGGTAAAGGAGATTGAACAGATGGAAGAAGAACTCTCTAAGAATCCAGATAAAGATGAACAGGAACAACTAAGGGCAGTAATGAAAAAGAGATTACAAAAATATGAAATGAAGATCAAAATGAGGAAACAAGAAAAGTTTGACCGAGACGAATGGGATTATGCGATGGTCAGGGTCTTGACCTTTTCCCAAAAATATGATCAGCCACGAAAAAATCTGGCAAAGAAAAATCAGACACCGGGAGCAGTACCAGAATCAAGAGTCAAAACTTCTGACTCGGATGTTACCGCAAGTGAGGTGTCGGGTGATGAAACAACAGGCCCCTAAAACCGTGACTACCAAGACTCCTTTTCAGCAGGAGTTCAAAGTAATCAGGGAAAGCTGGCTGAGAGACGGCAAAAACAAACCCCCGGAAGGGGCAGACAAACCAGACGTGGCGGTTGGAAAGGGAAGAGGCAGCGGGCAAACCAACACGGCATCAAGAGTGACAAGAAGTCAGAGAAGAGGGGAATGGTAACTCAACCTGACCATCTAACCATTGTAAATTTGTCCCGCAGACCGCTGACATCCACAGAAGAATCTGTCTTAAAACTGGGGCTTACATTTTGTCCAAATGTAAACATGGAATATACCCAGACTAGGATTGATCTCTACAAATTTATTCGCAAGATCAAACTACATAAATTCTTCAGAGTCAAACCTACTGCCAAAGAGGTTAAACATCTGAGAAACAACAAAAAGGATACTGACCTTCTAAACGTCAATGATTTGACCGCATGTGAAGTGTTGCAAAATCTCCGATTAGAGAGTAACATGGAAACAAGTGAAGCTACAAATATTCTCACACAGAGATTACCCAATATTGAAATTGATCAGGAAGCACCCAAAAGTGGGTTAAAACTAACATCTAAATTTGTCCCACAAATTGCTCTGGATGCTATTGATATATTCTCGGATGTAGTCATCAGGGATCTGATGAATATGAGGACAGAGCAAACTTCTCATAGGAAACCTTTCAATATCTCCAAAGAACAGAGAATGGCTATAACAAAACTGTCGGAGGATCATACCATCGTATGCAAACCCTCCGATAAAGAAGGAAATATTGTCATCATATCAAGAGAACAATATGTGGCAGAAGCCATGCGGCAATTACAGGACGGGACCTGCTATGCCATTATAACTAAGAAAGACTATCTTGAGAGCATCGATATGCTATATGACCTTTTGAAGAAATGGCCTGGCAAGCAAATGATAGAACTAGAGGAATATTTATTTCTAAAAACGGTAAATCCCATTCTGCCCACCTTTTATCACCTGCCCAAGGTCCGCAAAAACATCGACAATCCACCTGGAAGACCAATAATTTCCTCCATAGGGGGATTAACTGAGAATCTTTCCAAATTTTTGGACCATTACTTATTTGAGTTTGTACTTTCTTTGAAGTCGTATATTAGAGATACATCAGACTTTATTGAGAAAATTGAGAACTTAAACTGGCAACCTACTTATATACTACTGACTCTCGACATAACGAGTCTCTATACGTGTATTGAACACGAAAAGGGCCTTCATGCCGTAAAATACTTTTTGAACAAAAAACCACTAAAATATGCCATGCACAACAAAATGCTGTTGGAACTAATCAATTTTTGTTTACAACATAACATCTTTCTTTTCCAGGATGACATATACAGGCAGCTGTCTGGCACGGCGATGGGCTCCTACTTCGTCCCCAGGTATGCAAATTTGTTTGTCGGCTTGTGGGAGGAGCAGGTAGCCTGGGCCCCTGAGAATGCCACATGGAATAACAGGGTGGTGGCTTGGTGCAGGTACATTGACGACCTGTTCCTAGTGTGGGATGGGTCGGTTGTAGAGGCCAGAGAGTACCTACAATTGCTAAACAATAATGACTGTAACCTGAGATTTACGGGGGAAGTAAGTCAAGGAAAGGTCAACTATTTGGACCTTCAAGTGAGTGTAAGGGATGGTAAAATCTGTACCTTATTATATCGTAAACCCACGGCAGGAAACAGCGTGCTACACGCTACTAGCAGCTACCCCCAGAGAGTTGTAAACAACATCCCATATGGGGAATTTCTTAGGTTAAGACGCAATTGCACTCTAGATAAGGATTTTGAAATGGCAGTTAGTGAAAGCATGGACAGATTCTCTGACAGAGGATATAAACGGAATCTGAATAGAGTGAGGAAATTGTCCAGACTGTCTCTCTACAAGAAAAAGCCACGCCCTAATACTGATGGTCAATTCCGCATGATTACCCCCTATTCAGCCAATTCCTCCAGATTAAGATCTATCATGACCAAACACTGGCATATCCTAAAAACTGACCACATTGTTGGTCCTGATATACCTGTTGCTCCATTGATTACCTTAAAAAAGGCAAGATGTTTACGTGATTATATGGTTCAAAGCCATTTAAATCCCATACGTAAGAGCGAGTGAACAGTGAAAGATGCTAAGGGCTTCTTCTCCTGTGGGAAGTGCAAAGCCTGTGCATCCAGTAAACGAACCCTAACATTTGATGTGAGGGGCTGTAAGGGTGGAAAAAGAATAAACAAATTTATGTCCTGCCACACAGACCATGCGGTTTACTGTTTGATGTGTCCTTGCCAACTAAAATATATTAATATAACAAAACAAAGTTGGCAGCACCACCAATCCAGTAAAACTGAGGGTGCTAGAACACATGCGGGCGATCGCAAAAAGAGATTTTTCTTATCCGGTCGCTCGGCATTTTGCAATAAAGCATAATAGCAATAGGGATCTCCTGAGATTTTTCTGTTTGGACTGTGTCCCTGGAAACCCACGAGGCGGTAATAAACTACAGATACTCAGGAGATTAGAATTTCGATATATAGTTGATCTAGAGACCAAAGCACCGGGAGGTCTGAATATGGGTGAGGAAATGTCATCATACTTGGGATAATTTTGATTACCAGTAATTGGGACGTGATGGATTCTGATATAATTGTGACAAATCATCTTTTTGCAATAGTGATTGTTTTTTGAATAATGATTTGCTGAAGGAACAATCTGTGTGTATTTTTGAATGATTGATGTATTCGATATGAGAGTTTGGAATTGTATTTAAGGGTTCTATTTGAAATGTTATATACAGTTTCATTGTGGTGTTGAGATCATGTAGCACTATGGGTCTATTTGGACATATTCTATTAGCCTGGGTTTTGGCGGCCTCATTGGCTGCAATTGCCGATACACGGCAAGATAACAACTAAAACATGGACAGTGTTATACTTTATACGCATGATTTGTGTGCGTGAAGCGATGTCGTAAGGCTTTATCGACTTCGTTTCCCAGGAGAATTATATCCATGCGACCCGTTCACATGAAAAACTGTGTGTGTCAAAATTGATTATAAATTGTACCTTTGCCGATACACGGCATGATTAGGAGGGGGGAGATCTATGACTGAATAATGTATAATACTTACACAGTCTTTTGAAACGTCATGCATATTCTAAGATGGCGCTTAAACATGAATGTTTATAGTAGTCCTATGTTTGTTTCTATCACCCAGAGTGAATTAATATAATGGCGCCGCGCAGCGCGTTTGTATGTAGACACTGACGAAGGGAGTTTCTCCCAAAACGTGTTTGTTTTGGTAAGAACTGGAACCCCGAGAGTGCTGTATTCTTCCAACCCGGCTGGGTATTATTTGGGAATTTGGAGCAAACATTGTTATCGCAGGGCACCACCGCGGAAACAGCACCCGCTGCTAGAGTGACTCGTGTTATTGGTGTTTGAATGGAGCCTGAATATATATATATATATATATATATATATATATATATATATATATATATATATTTCTCGGACAGAACTTCACCGCCGCCGCTCCGTACTTCCGGGTGCTCACTTCAGCGACGGTGACTCGCTAAGTATTTCCTTCACTTGGCAAACGATGCTCAGGCTTGCAGCAATGAAAAGCACACACGGAGTGGTTATAAAGCTAAAGATGCTTTATTCGGTGCACAAGTCCTCTCCCCCGTATCCCCTTCGACAGACGCGTTTCGCAGATTATGAATTTGCTCTGCACACAAAATCATACCTGTTTAAAGAAATGTCTTTTAAATCTTTCATTTTGGTTTATATATTTTGTTTAATAGTTTGTAGCACTTGCACTTTACAAATGAAACTGTTATTATTGCATTTTATTAACCCTCTACAAGATGGCCACCAATCAAATTGTCATTGTTGGTTTTGGTCAAAAGTCCATCTCTTGTTTTCATGGTCATGATGACGTTTGGAGGGTTTAAAATGGTTGACTCACTATATGTTAATCGACATTGAAAAAGCCGCGAGGCGAAACGCGTCTGTCGAAGGGGATACGGGGGAGAGGACTTGTGCACCGAATAAAGCATCTATAGCTTTATAACCACTCCGTGATATATATATATATATATATATATATATATATATATATATTCACTGAAAAAACCATAGGTTATAGACCATATATAGTTAGGAATTAGCATTTACAAAACCTTGAAAATTCACTGAAAAAACCATAGGTTATAGACCATATATAGTTAGGAATTAGCATTTAAAAAACCTTATTTTACTCACACAAAACCATTGAAATTCCATATATAGTTAGTTGCACTAACTATATATTGCGCACCCGCAATCCACTGCTGATCATGTCACATATTACATCATTCATGACATGGTCAGTGACATCACTGATGACATCACTGATGACATCTCAAATGACATCACTGATGACATCACTGATGACAACATCCAGTGACTGTATGTTTCTGTAAAGTTAAAATATGTCTTACATATTGAAGAATGAGTGGATGTATAAGTGTCTGGATGAAGGATTTAGTAGGTGCGTGACTGACTGTATGAGTGAGTGATTAAATGTGTCTCACTGAATGCATGGGTTAGTAACTAAACTGTCTTAATTTGTGCATCATTATGTCTGTTGTTCTGTAAACTGCTGCATGTGTTGATCATTAGCTATACGAGAGGCTATATGTGTTATTAATTGGTTGCCCAAGTATTTCTATGGGAGATTGAGTTTGTGTGGGGGTGGCTGGAAGGTGTGTGACTCTATGCATAGATGTGTGAGCAGTTTATTCACTAGGTGTATGAGTTCAAGAGTGCATGTGGAAACAGCTACATGGGCAGTTGACTGTGTGCATGAGTGTATTGATAAGTGAATGGATATCTCAATGCTACATGTCATAGTAAGTACATATGTAAAACACAGTACATGTGAGAGTTGGCATATATAAATAACTGTGCATGAGAGCCACTGAATGAGTGAGTGGTTGTATCGATCATTGTGAACTTGTATCAGGGATTGTATAAGAGAGTAAATATGTGTTAGTATATGTTTCAATAAGTAAGGTGTGTTTAACTGTATAGTTGAAGAAATGGAGGTGAGATTGTTTCTTTGCATGACTGACTGGGTGTGTGAGTAACTCCATGGATGAGTGGCAGTGTGTGAGTGTCTGTATACACTGAGTGTATCTAAGGTTATATTAGAGTCTGAAGAGGTTTATCGTATTACCACAAGAATGATGTCAAATGAGATGTCATCAGTGATGTCATCAGTGATGTCATTTGAGATGTCATCAGTGATGTCATCAGTGATGTCACTGACCATGTCATGAATGATGTAATATGTGACATGATCAGCAGTGGATTGCGGGTGCGCAATATATAGTTAGTGCAACTAACTATATATGGAATTTCAATGGTTTTGTGTGAGTAAAATAAGGTTTTTTAAATGCTAATTCCTAACTATATATGGTCTATAACCTATGGTTTTTTCAGTGAATTTTCAAGGTTTTGTAAATGCTAATTCCTAACTATATATGGTCTATAACCTATGGTTTTTTCAGTGAATTTCAATGGTTTTTTAATAGCAAATATCATAAGCTGTCGAATGTCAAGTACGTGGTAAGTGAAAACATTTTCGTGTTTATGCACACTGATCTGCTTTGAATGGTGCCCCCCCCCCTCATTTCTATTAGGAGTACTCTCTCTTTGCAGATAGTGAAAGGTAGTTAACGCAGGCCTTTGCCCCCGTTGTAATCCGTCGTGCCTGCTTCTCTCTCCATTTGATTGATTGTTATCCAAGTATTTACTGTTTTAGAATTAGTTCTCTTTGGTTCATTCTCTATTTACAAACAAACACAGAGTCGCAATACTCTGTTTAGTCTTTGCAGATAACGAAAAATCGTGTAAAAAAAAAGAAAAGGAATCGAGCAAAATCAGTAGGCCACTAATGGGATCTCTTTTTGACCTCGCTAAAATAGAAACATTAGGAACAACCCCTCATGACAAATACAAAACTAGTGAGATGAACTGAACTCCACACAATGATGGCTGCAAAACAGCTCGGCTCCGCCACCCACCCCGCCCAAAATAACGATAAAGAGCGGCTGCCATGATTGGTTGCGGAATGGCCACAACGGAGCTACGAAATGGTGCTGCTCTCATGCTAACCCCAGCTTCGGTCTGAAACATCCAGAAACACTGTAGACTACCAATTCGATCAGTTCCGGTAGCGCCCCAATGTAACCCGGTAGAGAAGAACTAGCCCTCCCCTCTTTGACTGATGGTTCTTGTTGCCTGTCCTTTCTGTTGTCATTTAACAGAACTATTTAGCCTGCTGAAAGGGGTTGTGTTTCGACAGCTGGTTGGTGGAGACATTTTGACTATATTCTGGACCTGCGTTGTCGCGTAATGCGTCATATGACGCGCCGCGTTAGCGCATCCGGAAGTCATCCGGGGCGCGCAGCGCGTAACGTAAGCATAACAAGTCATGTGACTTGTTAATAAAACTTTTCATTGGTTCATTTTACTTTTCTTATTCTAATGATGAAAGCCTTGGTCATATCACCTAAAAATTACGCTTTTAATTACTTCCGAACATTATTTTCTCTTAAATATATGTTATAATGTTCCAGGCTAATGTACTTTCCCGGAAATTTTACAACTGTCCTGCAAGTAAAATATATTCTTTTTTCGAGAAAAAGAGCGTTTCTTCGTCCCATGACGGAGCCGTTGAGCAAAAGAGGGTCGACCTGCTGTCTTAGTCGCCGATACGCCTGAATATGAGATTCTTATCGATCACTTTATGTTGCAGGAATAGAAAACACAACAGCCCTTGACCATTTATCTTTACTGCGTTCCTTCGTATTATACCTTTTACCCTTCATGTAATTGGTCTGCTTTATTTCACTTGCCTTTTAATGATTCTAAAACAGTGACTATTATTAAAAACTTTACCAATGTATACACTACTACCATGTTTTCTTTTAAAAACCTTTATTGTGAAAATTTCATTATACAAATACGAGCCTATAACCACGTGGGCCTGCCACGGAGCAAACTGTAATCGTATATGATGAATAGACATTTACACTGTAGAGGAACGTAACGGGCGGGCCATTAGGTTGCAAAAACTAAGGTGTCTAACAGTTACGGAATCGGTGGACGCACATTTTATAATTAAAATACGACAGGGCCAGTTACAATAAAATTATCTAGATATACATTTGCGGGCAAGTACCATGGGTGACGTTAATTCGAATTTTCAACAGTACAGTAATCAATAACACATCAGAACTTAATATCAATAGGGATGTCGAAATATTCAATCAATTCTCGTCCCCGCCCGCCATGTGCTTCAAAACTGCATACGTATCTCGTGATTTCAAGGTTCTGCAACCAGTACACAACAAGGAGTTACGAGTCCCATTTATTCCGGCGCCATTTTGGGCGAGGACGGGCAGGTCCAGGATATAGTCAAAATGTCTCTACCAACCATCGACTATGATGATGTTCATATGCTGTATTTATTAGAGTAACACTCATCTGCCCACATGAAATTAATTTACCACAATCTAAACATGTCATTTTAATCTTTCCAAAGTTCTTCTAAATATTTGGGACCGTTTCCCTTGCCTCTGAAGCTCTCAGTGCCACTTCTTTGATGAATGTACTAGCAGGTCAGGGGTTCTCCTCCAAATCTCTCTTTTATGCAGCACTATAATTAATTGGTGCCACCTCTCCATATGACGATGCATGGTATAGTTACCACAACTATATATTTTTTCGGTTCCTCTGGAGAGTTCATCGTGGCAGATGAAGCGTGTAACATACCGGGCATTTACCTTTTTTTGCATGTACAGGAAAGGAAAAAAAAATCAAGCGTTCGAGTTCTTAGGTGTCCCAGGGCCATTTTAGTGGACCAGGCCCAAATCCAAAGAACAGCTATCTCACAGGCTAATGGGGCGACCCACGCCGAGTTTCAGCATTGTAGGATGACCACACAAGTACAGCAACTTGCTAGACATCACCTCGGTGCCATCCGGATCTCGGCGCCCCACTGCAGATGAAGTGCCTCTCAACTATGAAACCACCACGGTGACATCCGGATCTTGGCGCGTTGTGCTGCCTTCGGCCTATTCGCACATCGGTCCGCTACTGACGCCATCTCACAGGCTAATGGGGTGACCCACGCCGAGTTTCAGCATTGTAGGATGACCACACCAACTTGCTAGACATCACCTCGGTGCCATCCGAATCTTGACATCTCAACGCCTAGTGGTATCTTCCATACAGAAAATATTGTTACGCTGCCTTTGGCCCCATTCGCACATCAGTCCGCAACTTAGACATCACCTCGATGCCATCCGGATCTTGGCATCTCAGCGCCTTGTGGTGTCAGTCAGAAAATATTGTTGCGCTGCCTTTGGCCCCATTCGCACATCAGTCCGCTACTGACACCATCTCACAGGCCAATAGGGCGCCCCACGCCGACTTTTACCATTGTACGATGGCCACACCAGTGGCACAACTTCCTAGACATCACCTCGGTGCCATCCGAATCTTGGCATCTCAACGCCTAGTGGTATCTTCCATACAGAAAATCTTGTTACGCTACCTTTGGCCCCATTCGCACATCGGTCCGCAACTTAGACATCACCTCGGTGCCATCCGGATCTTGGCATCTCAGCGCCTTGTGGTGTATTCTCTTCAGAAAATATTGTTGAGCTGCCTTTGGCCCCATTCGCACATCCGTCCGCAACTTACACATCACCTCGGTGCCATCCGGATCTTGGCATCTCAGCGCCTTGTGGTGTCTTCTACTCCGAAAATATAGTAGAAAATATTGTTGCGCTGCCTTTGGCCCCATTCACACATCAGTCCGCTACTGACACCATCTCACAGGCCAACAGGGCGCCCCACGCCGACTTTTACCATTGTACGATGGCCACACCAGTGCCACAACTTGCTAGACACCACCTCGGTGCCATCCGGATCTTGGCATCTCAGCGCCTTGTGGTGTCTTCAAATCAGAAAATATTGTTGCGCTGCCTTTGGCCCCATTCGCACATCGGTCCGCTACTGACGCCATCTCACAGGCCAACGGGGCGCCCCACGCCGACTTTCAACATTGTAGGATGGCCACAGAAGTGCGACAACTTACTAGACACCACCTCGGTGCCATCCGGATCTTGGCGCGTTGTGCTGCCTTCGACCTATTCGCACATCGGTCCGCTACTGACGCAAACTCACAGGCCAATGGGGCGCCCCACGCCAACTTTCAGCATTGTAGGATGGCCACACCAGTGCGGCAACTTACTAGACACCACCTCGGTGCCATCCGGATCTTGGCGCGTTGTGCTGCCTTCGGCCTATTCGCACATCGGTCCGCTACTGACGCAAACTCACAGGCCAACGGGGCGCCCCACGCCGACTTTCAGCATTGTTGGATGGCCACACCAGTGCGGCAACTTACTAGACACCACCTCGGTGCCATCCGGATCTTGGCGCGTTGTGCTGCCTTCGGCCTATTCGCACATCGGTCCGCTACTGACGCAAACTCACAGGCCAACGGGGCGCCCCACGCCGACTTTCAGCATTGTAGGATGGCCACACCAGTGCTGCAACTTGCTGGACACCACCTCGGTGCCATCCAGATCTTGGCGCGTTGTGTTGCCTTCGGCCTATTCGCACATCGGTCCGCTACTGACGCGCCTCACGTGCCAACGTATTTTCTCCTAATTTTACACCCTATGCCGCATAACAGGTCATGTGACTTGTTTATAAAACTTTTCATTGGTTCATTTTACTTTTGGTTTCCTAATGATGGAAGGCTTGATCATGTGACCTAAAAACAACACTTTTCATAGGATGACAACTTTTTTTTTTCCCCAAACGATGAAAGCCCCACCTTGTTTCTGGATGTTTCAGACTGAAGCTGGCGTCAGCATGAAAGCACCACCATCTCGTAGCTCAGTCGTGGTCATTCCGCGAGCAATCATGGCAGCCGCTCCCCACCAGAAGCCTGCAGGAGTCGGAGCCCCCAAAACTTTTGATGAATTCTCAAGGCGGAGGGGACGCTTTCGAGAATGAGGTCCAAGACCTAGCAGACAAGCGTCCGATTTCCAAGGTGTCCCAGGGCCATTTCAGTGGACCAGGCCCAAAAAGGAAACAGCCTGCCGCCATTTTGAGAGTCCTGTGACAGCCGCCTATCGCTGCACCGCAAGAGTGGGCGCAACTCAGCTGAATTGCGGCTTTTGACACAGTGGACCAAAAACGGACGGAATGGCAACTGAAACGGTAAAGGGGCGCCCCACTACAACAGATGACACTCCACCTGGAGAGGCCCGTTCACGCCGCCTCCCCCGGGGCGCTCCACGCCGTTATTCGGAGCAGCATTGTAGGATACCAAAACCAGTGCGGCAACTTACTGGACATCACCTTGGTGCCATCGTTCTGCTGCCTTGGAACTATTCGCGCAACAGTTTGCTACTGATGACCCACCCCCCGCGACGCCCCATGCCGTTATTTGCT
This sequence comes from Lissotriton helveticus, assembly GCF_964261635.1. NCBI lineage: Eukaryota > Metazoa > Chordata > Amphibia > Caudata > Salamandridae > Lissotriton > Lissotriton helveticus. The sequence goes on from NC_136063.1 coordinate 911,806,311, forward strand.
GGGTGGCAACTTACTAGACATCACTTTCGTGTCATCTAGATTTCAACGCGTTCTGCTGCCTTGGAACTATTCGCACAACAGTTTGCTACTGATGACCCACCCCCCGCGACGCCCCACGCCGGAAATCTGGACGTTGTGCTGCGTTGGGACTATTCGCACAGCCGACCGCTACTTCGTTGTTTTTCCCTAAAAATGTTTATATGTTATTACTATTTTTGTTTTCTTGTATATATTTATAAATTATTAAAGTTTTATAATCTTACTACTTTGTCGGAGTGCTATATATTTTTAATGTGACACATAATTGTAAAAACTTTGATGTACAAACAGTCATCCCTGGAATCTTCCGCTTCAGGCTCGGTCCCCTCCCCAATCACAATACAGGATGGTTTTCAGATAATAGCAACGCTTCTGCTGTGACGAATCTCATCGAGTGTGGGCCTTGATCTACTATAACTCCTTTGAAGAGGGGTGATTCTTTACAGCTGTGGCCATAAACTACATCTGCAGGGCTAGCTGATACCCTAGGACCAGCCTGGACAATCGGACACAGAGGAAAAGGAGTGTCAGAGGGTGCGGTAGTGAATAGGGCGAAAGGGAGGTGTCGGGCGGGCACAGGGTGTGATTCTCAGGGAACAGCAGCGCAGATGGGGGAGGTTTATTACCCATGCATAAGACAGAGAGCGGGGGTGACCACTGCCTGGAGGAGATGTTTGCGAGGGTGGGGAGCCATGCTAAGGATCGACAGCGTGCACAGAGTGGGTCTGGTCAAGGCATCTAAAATGGCTGCCGTGCACGACAAAAGTGTGGCATTTGAAAAAAGACAAGATGGCGCAGACAATGTTTTTCAACACTTCCTGATTTCCTTCGAATCGAACGTTAACAGACGTTGGGGCATATTACCAAAGTTAAGCGATATTTATCCCTAACGATGCTTAGCAACGATTTTTTTACCGTCAGAAATTATCGCAGATAAACCTTGCTATTATCAAGGTTTATTGGAAATACGATAAAAAACGACCGCAATGCATTAATATCGCTGAAAACTCAGCGATATTCATGCATTACCGAGCTAATGCTCTTAGCCATGTTATCCACCTCCCATTGGATAACATGGCTAAGAACTGCTCAGGGCAGGTGGTAGCTTTTAGAGATATTCGCCCTTATCTCGAATATTTCCAAAAGTTGATAATAGGAGATAGCGATGTTAGCGACTGTTTCCAGTCGCTAACATCTTGGCATGCCCACTTTGCATGTCATTAGTGATAAATATCACTCACATGCAAAGTGGGGCCCAAGATGGTCGCTATCTTCTACTAGCCGTCGCTAACTGGTGTTAGCAACAGCTAGGTAATACACATATAATTTTATCTCCGCGAAGCGGAGCGCTGTTACAGATATATATCTTGTTTCTGAACGTTAATTTCTCAAAATGCACTGAAGCACATATATTGAGACCTAGCAAAGGCACATCGGGCTACCAGTCCCTACAATTTTGCCAAGTTTCGTGCAAATCCATTCAGCTGTTCGATCCTACCGAGAGACAAGATGGCGGCCGCTACGGACTGTTTGGAATGTTTACAGACACCGGAGAGCCAATCAGCTTCGCTTCGCAAAGCTCCGTAACGCGAAAAGTACACGAAGCGGTGCGCTGTTACAGATATATACCTTTTTTTGAACGTTAATTTCTCAAAATCCACTGGAGCACATATATTGAGATCTAGCAAAGGCACATCGGGCTACCAGTCCCTACAATTTTGCCAAGTTTCGTGCAAATCCATTCAGCTGTTCGATTATTATTATTTTTATTTTTTTTTGCCCCGCGGGGCCCTTTTAAAACCTCCACATCAAACCTAGGGGGTGAGCGACAATGTACTATGCCCCCTTATGGTCATTTGCCCCTTCGCTTCGGCCTCCTCTTGTCTCTCGATCCTACCGAGAGACAAGATGGCGGCCGCTACGGACTGTTTGGAATGTTGACAGACGCCGGAGAACCAATCAGCTTCGCTTCACAAAGCTCCGTTGCGCGAAAAGTCCGCGAACCAGAGCGCTGCCCGGTCCGCTGTTACAGATATATATCTTTTTTTAAACGTTAATTTCTCAAAATCCACTGGAGCACATATATTGAGACCTACAAAAGGCACATCGGGCTACCAGTCCCTACAATTTTGCCAAGTTTCGTGCAAATCCATTCAGCCGTTCGGGCTAAAAGTGAGGCCAACCGCCCTATGGAAAACTCAATGTTAAAAACACGTTTTGGGACCCCCCTTTTTCTCGGCCCCCACTGGACGAACCCCCCCCAAATTTTCAAGGGCTGCTCAGAAACAAAATGTGCCATTTTCCTGAAAATTTCAGCCAATTCCGTCCACAAACGCCAAAGTTATTAGACATAGAATTTTCAAAAAACCCATAGAGAAAAAATCCTAACTATATATACCTACTGGCGACCGCCAGTAGGTAATATATATATATATATATATATATATATATATATATATATATATATATATATATATATATATATTACCTACTGGCGGTCGCCAGTAGGTATATATAGTTAGGATTTTTTCTCTATGGGATTTTTGAAAATTCTATGTCTAATAACTTTGGCGTTTGTGGACGGAATTGGCTGAAATTTTTAGGAAAATGGAACATTTTGTTTCAGAGCAGCCACTGAAAATTCGGGGGGGGGGTTCGTCAAGGGGGGGCCGAGAAAAAAGGGGGGTCCCAAAACGCGTTTTTCCCATGTTAATTTCCATAGGGCGGTTGGCCTCACTTTTAGCCCGAATGGCTGAATGGATTTGCACGAAACTTGGCAAAATTGTAGGGACTGTTAGCCCGATGTGCCTTTGCTAGGTCTCAAGATATGTGCTCCAGTGGATTTTGAGAAATTAACGTTCCAAAAAATATATATATCAGTAAGCGCGCTCCGGGCAGCGCCCCGGTTCGCGTACTTGACGCGTAACGGAACTTCGCGAAGCGAAGCTGATTGGCTCTCCGGTGTCTGTCAACATTCTAAACAGTCCGGAGCGGCCGCCATCTTGTCTCTCGGTAGGATCGAGAGACAAGAGGAGGCCAAAAGAAAGGGGGAAATGACCATAAGGGGGCATAGTAGATCCTTCCTGACCCCCTAGGTTTGATGTGGAGGCTTTAAAAGGGCCCCGCAGAGCAAAAAAATAATAATTTTTTTTTTGTTTTTTTTGCGTGGGTAGCGCCCGGTACGCGCACCGGGAAGCGGTCCGGGGAGCGTACTATAAGGAAAAAAGAATGATAGACTATGATATTTTGAAATATTGTATGTTTATTGATTGTTCTTTTTGTTGTTGTTTTTTTTTTATTTAAGTAGCAGTATTAATGATTATTAAATATAAATGTATTTTTGAAATTGTGCACAGTATACTATAAGTCTGACTTTACTTTATAATCAATTTGGTACTAGTTTATGAATTACATATAAAAATGATTAAAGACTCAAACAATTTTTAAATATTAAATATAATTTTATTTTTCTGATTCTTTTTCAAAATTTAATAGAACGTCTAACATTTGACTGTCCGATATGTCCTCTTGTTGAGTGAACATAACTTCCCACATTTGACTGTCATCATAATGAAGTGATTCATCCATGAATTCCAAGTCAATGGGTTCAATTATTTCCTCATTATTCATGTCTAGGACACTTTCAAAGGAAACGTTCTGTTCTCCTTGCATTTTTCTGCTGAAATTTGAATAAAAAATAAATATATCAGTAGAGATAGGGCACTGTTGGGTTTAAGTTCAGACAGGTAGTTTTGAGGCATGAAGTAGTACTATTAAAAAGTGCCTGTGAGAAAGCCTATGTACATTCATAATAATACCACAGAAACCTAAATCAATCCGTAATTATAATAAACAAGCCTTTCTCAATGTCTAACTCTTACAGAGGGATAGTATATAACTATCTGAAAATGTTTTCAAATTTATAAAATAATATCTTACCTTTTAAAAACAAGTTTAAGTTGTGAGTGAAAATGATCTTGCAATGTAGTTCAGGAAGTAGTAGTCAAAATGGCTGTGTTTCTCTCTCTTTTTTAATATATATTCAGGTACATAACCAATCAAATGTCAGGTAAAAAAAGTAGAAAATGAAAGTAACATTTTAATTGGTTGTCAATTCCAACACTTCAGATGTGTTTTTTTTTTTTTATTTTAAATATTTTTTATTTTCTCCCATTTTTTCCGTAGTTTTCATTACAGTATATACAGTACAGAGTTTTCTTACAATTATACAGTCATATATATTATCATACAATCAAAGCCATGAACGACAAATGAAATCTAAAGAAATACAACAAAATAATTCATAACCTAAAGTATTCCTGAAAAAATAAGAAGAAAGAAAAAAAAAAAAACCCCAATTCATGTCTTGCTATTCTTCCACTCTTCTATAGGACGCCATATCTTCCTCCCCAGTATTCTTGCCCTTTTGCCTTTCCTATCATAAATGGCTTTCTCCAAATTATATATATGCAGTAACCTTGCCAGCCAAATACAAAAGGTTGGTGCAGATTTATCTTTCCAGGCTTTTGCAATAATCAATCTGTAAACTGCTGTGGCTAAAAATACAAATTCGGGATAGTTGTTGTTATCGCCTATGCTAATTCCTAATATTATCAGCTCGTCTGTGAGTTTCACCTTTGTTCTTAAAGATTTCTCCAAGAACTCCTCTATTGCAATTTTTAGTGTGCATAACTGAGGGCACTGACAGAACATGTGCGTAATATTAGCATTTGATGAGTCACAGCGTGGACAAGTTATACCAGTGTTGCCTCCCCATTGTGCTATTCTGGCTGGTGTGTGATATAGCGAGAAAATAGTCTTATAATGTTGTGTTTGCAGTGTAGCAGAACATAGTATGGATCTTCCAAAGTCTAAGGAGACTTGCAAAGCTTCCGGGTGAGCCCCAACTTGCTCAATCCATTTCTTACTAAATTTCTCCCTATCATCGGTTTTATACTCCTGTAATTCTATATACAATTGTCTGATTGAACACCTTAGCCCGCTCCCTAAATATTCCATAATCCTACAACTTAACATACCAGCTGGCCCCCCCTGTTTTAGATGAAAGTAACTTCTTATTTGTAGGTATTTAAAGAAATTATTTCCGGGTATTTCAAATCTATGTTGGATATCTTGGAATAACAAAAAGCCCCCTTCCCCATCCATCAAATCGCCTATTTTCTTAACCCCTTTGTCATTCCAGGTTTTCATTGTGTTATCCCAAAATATTTCTGTTGGTAAATCATCATTTAGGTATAGCCTCAAATATCTGTTAAATCTACCTAGCCCTACTCTCTTCATAATAACCCTCCAAATTTTATATACTGCCTCCAAGGTTTTAAATCTAGTATGTTTGAAATATGTAAACTCTACTGTATTAACCAGGGCATTCTCAGCCCTTTCTCCTAATAATGCTTTATAAGTATTCTCTAAACCTATCCCTTCCTCGTGGAGAGAACCACCACCTAGTATCGCTTTAGAGTACTGCAATACTGCAGCCCAATAATAAAATCTGAAATCTGGTGCCCCCCAACCTCCCTTTTCCCGTGGTAGTGTCAGAAATCTGTATGCTCTTCGTGTCTTACCTTGTGCCCATATTAACCTGTTCAGTGTTGCTTCTATTTTATTAAACCATATCCCATCAAACAGTAAAGGAATCGCCCTGAAGAAATATAGAAATTTGGGAAATGTAACCATTTTGATAAAGTTAATACGCCCCATTAAAGTCAGGTGTAAATTATTGACCCTCTCCAAATTTCTCCTAACTTTCCCTAATAATGGCCCCATGTTTATTTCCACCAGCTTCACTAAATCGGCCGTCACCTTAACTCCCAAGTATGTTGCTTCGTGAACTACTCTAATATCGCTAAAGGTGGAATACTTATTCTGCACTATCTGTGTTTTCCCACTATTTATTAAGTATCCTGAGAATATACCAAATTTCCTTGCCTCGTCTTCAATTTCGATCAGTGCTTGTGCTGGCTCTGGAGTGACAATCGCTACATCATCTGCATAGGCAAATAACTTGTAATCTTTCCCATGCAGTGTGACAGGTTTAATCCTACAATTCGCTGTCAACCTTCTCAGATAGGGGTCCAAATAGATGGCAAACAGTAACGGTGAAGCTGGGCACCCCTGTCTTGTCCCCCTCCCAATCTGCACCGCTTTTGAAAAGGATTTGTTTATTCTTATCCTAGCTGTAGGTTGTCTGTATAAAGCCTGGATTGCTGTCATAAATCCCTTACCTATTCCTGCCCACTCCATCGCTTTCCAAAGGTAGGCCCAGGAGACCCTGTCAAAGGCCTTCTCGGCATCTAAAAAGATTGCTGCAACTGGGTCTCCCAAGGCCTCTGCTGCATCCAGGACAGTGATCAATTGTCTGGTATGTTGGGTAGTCCCTTTACCAGGTATGAACCCATGTTGTTCCGGGGACACCCCTTCCTCAATGATCTTACTCAGTCTATTAGCGAGGGCTTTAGCGTATATCTTCACATCGGCATTGAGTAGAGTGATCGGTCTATATGACCCTGGTTCTGTTGGTGGTTTGTCTTTTTTTAATATCACAATGATGTCTGCACCCGACCATGACTTTGGAACAATCCTGCCACCCTGTGCCAGACAACATATCGTCCACAAATCTATGCCAATGACGTCCCAAAATTTTTTATAAAACTCAGCGGGTATCTGATCCTGTCCTGCTGCTTTACCTACTGGAAGGTCAGAGACAGCATCCCCGATCTCCTGAAGAGTTAACACCTCGTCTAATTTGTCTCTCTGCTCTATACTAAATTCTGTCTGTGATCTAGGAGTTACAAAGGCCATGCTTTCTTCCTCGAACTCAGACTCGCTCATATTTTCATCTCTCTCGTATAATACCTCATAGTACCTCCTAAATACTTCCCGTACCTCCTCAACCTTGTTCACTATTGCCCCAGTGTTATCCCTGACCTCTTTTATTTCCCCTGCTGCCATCGTCTGTCTTGTTCTTATTGCCAGGAGGTGCCCGACTCTTTCATTGAATTCATAGCACAGCTCTTTTTTTGCTAAGTAATTCCTAGCTAGCTTCTGCGCTAGTGAGACCCCTGTTTCTGCTTTTTGATTTTCTAATTCAAGTAATATCGATTCAAACGGTTCCCTCTTACTAATTGCCTCTACTAAAGCCTCTTCTATTGCTGCTAGAGTTCTAATCTCTTCTTCTGTTTTCTCCTTCTCCCTTCTATTTCTAGCAATTGTGTAGCTTAGTGTCTCCCCCCTTATACCTGCCTTGAAGCTATCCCATACTACATCTGCCGATGTAGAGTATCTATTAATGTCCCAGAAATTCCTTATCCATACTTTCATACTTATGATGTACTCCTCCTCCTTTAATAGCCCTCTTTCAAACGTCCAGGTAGAGTTTAACCTCTCTTTAACTTGAGCGGTTCTTATACTTAAAACCAGGGGGTTGTGATCCGACACAATCCTAGGGAGACGAACTATACTGGAGATACCAACAAGAGAGCTAGATATAAGAAAATAATCCAATCTAGCTATCGACTTATGTGGTGCAGAATAAAATGTGCTACCTGAACCCGTAGGGTTTTTTTCCGCCCACATATCACTTAGTGCATTGTGTCTAGCAAGATTTTGAATTGATCTGTATACCTTTTTCTTCCTTCCCATGTAGCTCTCCCCCTGCTTCTCAAACAAACCATTCAACCCATTGATGTTAAAATCTCCGCAGCATATCAGAGGCTCTGGCCATATTGCTAGTTCTCTATCAACAAATTCAAAAACATCCGGATCATCATCATTTGAACCGTACACAGAGATAATTGTAAATCGAGATGCATTTGTTTCCAATTCAATCATCACCCACCTCCCTTCGCTATCCTCCTTTTTCCTTTTGACTATAGTGCAGCCTTTCCTTGCCAGGACTGCAACCCCCCTACACCTTTCTATCTGGCCTGTATAAGCTAAAACATCATACCCCATTTGCTCCAACAAGTAAATCTCATTAACGGCTATGTGTGTTTCTTGCAAACAGACAATGTCAATTTTCCAGAATCGCAGTAGAGCTCCCAATTTTTGTCTTTTTTCTCTGTTATTTAAACCACATATATTCAACGTAATTATCTTAGTTTCCATCTAACATGTTTTTTTGTTCCCCTCCCCCTTCCTTTTTCCCATCTTTCCGCTCCCATTACTTCCATTTTTCCATCTTGACAACATAGTGACTTTTATCAAGCTGTACTGTATTTTTATTCCAACCATAAAACGTGCCCCCCCCCACCCTCCCCTTCTGTACCCCCCCTCCCCTGCAGCCCCCCCCCCCCTGTGACAGGCAAATAGGTCAGGGCTGACCTATGCGTGACCACTGTGCGTTGTAGCGTCGCCCCCCTCTCCTCCCCTACCCCAACAGCAAAAGAAAAAAATCCAATCCCAGAACAACTCTTATTCCCACTAATCTTTGTACTGGTTGCAAATTTTTTTTTTTTTTTTTTTCCCTCCTTTTTTTTTGGGCATTACTGTTTTCTCCCCAGTTTCATTTCCTCTGCTTTTCTTTTCTTTTTTAACTTTTTGCTCCTCTGCCCCACCCCATTCTCATGTATCTGCTTAATAATACTATCTCCTAGCTCCACCTTTACCCTTCATCTCTTTCAATTCTTCTAGATATTCTCCAGCCTTGATCTCTGAAAAGAACATTCTGACTCTCCCCCCGACAATGACTTTTAGTTTTGCCGGAAACATCAAATAGGCTTCAGCGCCTTGACTCTGAAATGCAGCAATCATTTGCCTCAGTCTCCACCTCCTTTCCACTGTAACGTGGCAAAAATCCGGTCTTGCAAAAAATGTAGTTCCATCCACCGACTTTTTAGAGTCAGGTCTGGCTTTATCCATCAGCTCTTGTCTCGCCAGAAAGTTCCCGAAGAACACTAACATCGCTCTTGGAAGTGAGCCATCCCCTCTTTTTTTCCCCTTTGTCGTGAGCGGAAACCTGTGTGCTCTTTGCACCTCTTGTTCCCATTTCCATGGGGTCTCCGGGAAGGCCCCCTTTAGCAACTTTATCACAAAGCCTCTGGGGTCTTGCCCTTCTGTCCCTTCTTCTATTCCAAGCAGGCGAGCGTTATTTCGCCTCTGGCGATTCTCCAAATCCTCAACCTTCCATTGCAGATCCCCCATCGCCTTTGAATGCTCTTCTCTGTTAGTCTGCCAGTCCGTCACTTCCTCCTCAATCCTGCCAGTCCTTTCTTCCACTTCGGTAACTCTTTCGCTCACTTCCTCATATTTTTTATTTATTCTCCTAATGGAGGCTTGAATTTTCTTTGTATCATGCCTGGCTCTTCTACTCTCTGCTCTGGCTTCCATTTGGATTTGTTTTAGCGTTGTAAATATTAAGTCTAGTTTCCCAGCCTCATTCTGGGGGTCTTGCCCATCCTCTTTGTAAAGGTTTGAAGTAGCGGAGTAATCCCAAATCAATTTTTTTTTAGAGCTCTTGTGCAGTATTGTGGGAGAGCCAGTTCTCCTGCTAGTTGGCCTGCGTTTTTTCTGTGTGTCTTTCTCTTTGGAGCCCCCTGTATCTTCAGTGCTGGAGAGTGAGTCTCCCGTTTCTCTCTCCTCTTCACTGCTGGTGATAGTGGAGTCTGACTCTTCAGGGACCGAGAAGAATTCTCCCTCCGCTCCCTCTGCACTCTCTGTGCCCTCTGTATATCCCATACCCAGCTGCTCCTTTCGCCCTTGCAATAATCCTGCCTCCACCTCTTGAAGCGCTTCTAATAAAGGGTCTGTCTTTAAAGATTTAGTTGCAGACGCCTCTTCTATCGCTCTCACCTCTTTTTCCGTGATCGTCCGCCCAGCCTCCTCTCCGACGGTAACTGATTCAGTGGCATCTTGCTCCGCGGCAAGCGTGAGCTCTGCCCACTCCGCACACGTCGGTTGCCTAGCAACGCCTTTGCTTGCGTCCACGAGGACGCTACCTCCAGGCTCGCCTGCCAGAGATTTCTCCGTATCCCAGGTTGCCTCTGCATCCTCCGCTGGGGCTGGTGGGGGTGCCTTGCTGTTGAAGATCTCGATTACTGAGGGCTGGCGGAAGGTGAGGTCGCCCTTCTTTCTCTCCGTGGTAAGTTTTCCCGCTTGGCCGGGCTGCGCGCTGTGACTGCCGCTGCTGCTGCCGCTGCGCGTGTCATCATTTGGGTTCAGTGCCTTGCCTCTAACTTTCTCGGCAGCCTTCTCGATTTTGCGCTGCTGCGCCTTGGACACCGTCGAGATCGTGGGTGTAGAGCGTTTGCTGGGTGGGGGCATCTTGGTTTTCGGGATTGTACCAGTCCTTCCCGGATCCTTCTGGCCTATCTCTTTTGCCGATCCGATGCTTGAAACCACTGCCTGTTTGTCTTTCGCCCGGTTTGCCATTTTAGGAGAACAAGCCTTTCGGAACTCCCCAAAGAGCGATTTCAGTTGCAGTAAGCTTTTTTTAAAGTAGTGAAAGACACCGCTATTCCCTTCCCGCCTCTGCCGGCATAGCCACCACTGCATACTTCATTAGCAGCCGATCAGGAACCTATTGCCTCCATGGGTCAGAGAGGGGTCTAGATGCGACTTGCACCTACAGCGCAACGGCGGCCATCTTGCCTCCTAAAACCCTTCAGATGTGTTTTGTGAAGTAATTTACCTCAGGGTATTTAGAGAGGTCTACAGGCTAAATGGCTAAATGGAATTCCAACCAAATGTGTGAAAATGGTAGGGATTGATATGTAGTATGAGCTAATCTATATTTGGTGAAAGTGTCTCCAGGGTTTCTTCTGTAAATTACTTTCCCACCTTTTTTAATGGAGCGCTTCCCGGTGAGCGCCCCGGTACGCGAACCGGCAGCGTTACGGGAGTCCACCATTTTGTGTTTCGGTCGAATAAAGATACAAGATGGAGGGCAAATAATGTTCAGAATGGGTAGAAGGGGGCACGGTAGACGTATTTTGACCCCCTAGGTTTTCTGAGGGTGGCTGAGGAGGCCCATATGTGTGAAAAAAAATCATTTTTAAAAAAAAATTCGCGCGGTTAGCTTCCTGATCGCGTACCGGGTAGCGCTCCGGGGAGCGTACTTTGTTGAAAATTAGTGAAAAAAGTTAGAGTAAAATAATAATTGTGAGTGATCAGATGTAGGGTAGCTCTGAGAAGAGCTTTTGGGTTTATGGTACATTTAGGTACTTATAAGTAGGTACCAATGCACATTTTTAAATTCAGAATGAAAACTCTGTTCCCTTCATCTGAGAAGTGAACTCCATCTCCTCTGTAGATATCTTGCATGTAGTAACGTAAGTTATTGTTGTAGATGGAGCCCATTCCATGGTCTCTCATGTAAGCTGAAACAGATTTGTTTACATGCTTCCTCGATTTCTCAATTTGTGGACAAAATTGGTTCGACCACCTCCATTTCTGTCTTTGGCATATATTTGAATATACCAAGGCAGTTTGAGGAAAAAGTGCCATCAATTGCTCAAAGGTGTCCTTTAAAAGCATTTCCAGACCTACCCCAGTCAAAGTGCCCAAGTCATTTCCTCCACAGTGCACAATTAACAGGTCAGGTTTAGGCAAATGCATAAAGGTTTTCACCAATGGTATCAATTGGTGACATTTTAATCCTCTGTGGCCAAGCCACTTAATTTCCACATCTTGTAAATTGAGGTTAGGTAAATTTCTGTTATCAGCATACCTCTGAGCCCAGTAGATGTAACTATGTCCAACAATCCAGACAGAAAACATGGTGAGAGGAGGTTCTGCTGCAGTCAGATGAAGTGTGGCAATGAAATGGGAGTTGAAAAAAGAAGAGTTTAAAATGAAAAAAACTGTGGAGTTTCTGTGTTAATGAAGCAGTAGCAGTGATTGGTGGATTTTGATTGCTGAAAACAGAATGTTAGGGTGCATGGATGAGTTCTTTGAAAGATGTAATTTGAATAGTCAAAAAAAAATCATTTTATGAAAGATTGCACTGGATACGCAGGTGTACTGAGAGTTCAGAGTTCAATTGAAACATTGTTGTGTGAACTTGCAAACATGAGAGGTCTTTCAGGAGGTGGTTGCTATGCAAAAAAGGCAGAAAGGGCAGAGGGGGGAAGGGTGTTGATTTGAAAAAAGTGAGGGAAGAGTTTTGATTGGGTGACATGAGAGATATGTGTGATGAATTACAGGTTTTCTGTGCTTTTTATAGCTGCAGACTCTGGAGTGCATACCTTTTGCTCTGCTAAAGACAATTTGGTGTGTTTCTGAGACTGTTTTGAAACTCATAAAGTATTTGCTAAGGTGAGAAAAGATTCATTTAATTTAGATAGAGAATAGTATGGTTTAGGGAGAACATTATGAAGAAAGTTGTGTATTTAAAATTTTGATTTGTGTCAAGTGTTTTACAAATAGATTTTGTTTCTTTGTGTTACATAGCCATGTTAAAAGTGACGCTAAAATAGTGCAAGGGTCTTACAAAAATGCTTTCATGTGTCTTAGGGTATTTTAACTCACTTCCCCATGAATGTATTTATATAATTGCTTTACAAGTTGTGTTTAAAAACGTTTTTTGAAATCAATTAGGTTTCTTGATATGTACTGCTAGAGCTTCATAGGTTGCTTGGGGCATATTTATAAGGCCTTTGTGTCTCTCTGATGTTATTTTTCCCATTTTAATTTAAGACCTTTCCTGTGGTGCAAGGTCCTTGTAAATACGCCCCCATCTGTGCTTGGCAAATTTAGATCTTGATTATTTGACTTACATAGCCATGTTAAAAGTGATCTAAAAATGGAGCAAGGGCTTAAAAAAAAATGATTTCATGTGTCTTAGGGCATTTTAAGTCACTTCACCTTGAATGTAGGTATATAATGTATTTAGATGATGTGTTTAAAAACGATTTTTGAAATCAATTAGGTTTCTTGATATGTACTGCTAGAGCTTCATAGGTTGCTTGGGGCATATTTATAAGGCCTTTGTGTCTCTCTGATGTTATTTTTCCCATTTTAATTTAAGACCTTTCCCTGTGGTGCAAGGTCCTTGTAAATACGCCCCATCTGTGCTTGGCAAATTTAGATCTTGAATATTTGACTTACATAGCCATGTTAAAAGTGATCTAAAATGGAGCAAGGGCTTAAAAAAACACTTTCATGTGTCTTAGGGTATTTTAAGTAACTTCCCCATGAATGTATGAATATAATTGCTTTACAAGTTGTGTTTAAAAACGTTTTTTGAAATCAATTAGGTTTCTTGATATGTAATGCTAGAGGTTCATAGGTTGCTTGGGGCATATTTATAAGGCCTTTGAGTCTCTCTGATGTTATTTTTCCTATTTTAATTTAAGACCTTTCCCTGTGGTGCAAGGTCCTTGTAAATACGCCCCCATCTGTGCTTGGCAAATTTAGACCTTGATTATTTGACTTACATAGCCATGTTAAAAGTGATCTAAAAATGGAGCAAGGGCTTAAAAAAAACGCTTTCATGTGTCTTAGGGCATTTTAAGTCACTTCCCGATGAATGTAGGTATATAATTTATTTAGATGATGTGTTTAAAAACGATTTTTGAAATCAATTAGGTTTCTTGATATGTAATGCTAGAGCTTCATAGGTTGCTTGGGGCATATTTATAAGGCCTTTGAGTCTCTCTGCTGTTATTTTTCCCATTTTAATTTAAGACCTTTCCCTGTGGTGCAAGGTCCTTGTAAATACGCCCCCATGTGTGCTTGGCAAATTTAGATTTTGATTATTTGACTTACATAGCCATGTTCCATACAGTTCTAACCTTCTGCGTAGTCTTTGATATGCTAGACTCCATCTGCACTATGAGATACCTAAGCAAAGGAAACACAGGTGATGTGATTGTGAAATGAGGAAAAGAAACTACACATTTTTCAATTACATCACATGTGTTTCCTAAGTTTACGAATGACATTGTGCAGATGAGGTTTAGGTCTGTCCACGGACACAGAAAAGGTCTGGCCTTTGTTCAAGAGTGAAGTGGACATGACTTACTTCATTGGTAGGCCTTCACATGTATTATCTCCTCTGTACTCTTCAAAAAGCGTAAATTTCATCTGTAACCCTGAGTAGGCCTCACCTCAAACAAACCTCTGGATAGGCCACACTTTATCGTCATCCTGAATCAATCATTTAAAATGTTAGGGATAGATTTATGATAGGTGTAAGCTTATTTTGCGTCACTGTGCGTGACTTTTGTGACGCAGCGGCGGTGCAAAAGATTTGCTATGTGGTGACATATTTACAACTTGATGCATCTAGGCAGATGTGTCATGCTGTAAAGTCCCGTGCCACATGAAACCGATGCAGCAGTGATGCAAAACATGCACCATGTTGCAAGACAGGCCTCATTTCATCTCCAACAAGATAAGAAGCTGAATCTTCTGTAAATGTGAAAATTGTTGTATACACTGCTCAACTTATGTGTACTCTTTGATATGCTAGAGTCCATCTGCACTATGAGATACCTAAGCAAAGGAAACACAGGTGATGTGATTGTGAAATGAGGAAAAGAAACTCCACATTTTTCAATTACATCACCTGTGTTTCCTACGTTTACGAATGACATTGTGCAGATGAGGTTTAGGCCTGTCCACGGACACAGAAGAGGTCTGGCCTTTGTTCAAGAGTGAAGTGGACATGACTTACTTCATTGGTAGGCTTTCACATGTATTATCTCCTCTGTACTCTTCAACAAGCGTAAATTTCATCTGCAACCCTGAGTAGGCCTCACCTTAAACAAACCTCTGGATAGGCCACACCTTATCGTCATCCTGAATCAATCATTTAAAATGTTAGGGACAGATTTATGATAGGTGTATGCCTCTTTTGCGTCACTGTGCGTCACTTTTGTGACGCAGCGGCGGTGCAAAAGATTTGCTATGTGGTGACATATTTACAACTTGATGCATCTAGGCAGATGTGTCATGCTGTAAAGTCCCGTGCCACATGAAACCGATGCAGCAGTGATGCAAAAGATGCACCATGTTGCAAGACAGGCCTCATTTCATCTCCAACAAGATAAGAAGCTGAATCTTCTGTAAATATCAAAATTGTTGTATACACTGCTCAACTTATGTGTACTCTTTGATATGCTAGAGTCCATCTGCACTATGAGATACCTAAGCAAAGGAAACACAGGTGATGTGATTGTGAAATGAGGAAAAGAAACTCCACATTTTTCATCTACATCACCTGTGTTTCCTAAGTTTACGAATGACATTGTGCAGATGAAGTTTAGGTCTGTCCACGGACACAGAAAAGGTCTGGCCTTTGTTCAAGAGTGAAGTGGACATGACTTACTTCATTGGTAGGCCTTCACATGTATTATCTCCTCTGTACTCTTCAACAAGCGTAAATTTCATCTGCAACCCTGAGTAGGCCTCACCTCAAACAAACCTCTGGATAGGCCACACTTTATCGTCATCCTGAATCAATCATTTAAAATGTTAGGGACAGATTTATGATAGGTGTAAGCTTATTTTGCGTCACTGTGCGTGACTTTTGTGACGCAGCGGCGGTGCAAAAGATTTGCTATGTGGCGACATATTTACAACTTGATGCATGTAGGCAGATGTGTCATGCTGTAAAGTCCCGTGCCACATGAAACCGATGCAGCAGTGATGCAAAACATGCACCATGTTGCAAGACAGGCCTCATTTCATCTCCAACAAGATAAGAAGCTGAATCTTCTGTAAATGTGAAAATTGTTGTAAACACTGCTCAAATTATGTGTACTCTTTGATATGCTAGAGTCCATCTGCACTATGAGATACCTAAGCAAAGGAAACACAGGTGATGTGATTGTGAAATGAGGAAAAGAAACTCCACATTTTTCAATTACATCACCTGTGTTTCCTAAGTTTACGAATGACATTGTGCAGATGAGGTTTAGGCCTGTCCACGGACACAGAAGAGGTCTGGCCTTTGTTCAAGAGTGAAGTGGACATGACTTACTTCATTGGTAGGCTTTCACATGTATTATCTCCTCTGTACTCTTCAACAAGCGTAAATTTCATCTGCAACCCTGAGTAGGCCTCACCTTAAACAAACCTCTGGATAGGCCACACCTTATCGTCATCCTGAATCAATCATTTAAAATGTTAGGGACAGATTTATGATAGGTGTATGCCTCTTTTGCGTCACTGTGCGTCACTTTTGTGACGCAGCGGCGGTGCAAAAGATTTGCTATGTGGTGACATATTTACAACTTGATGCATCTAGGCAGATGTGTCATGCTGTAAAGTCCCGTGCCATATGAAACCGATGCAGCAGTGATGCAAAAGATGCACCATGTTGCAAGACAGGCCTCGTTTAATCTCCAACAAGATAAGAAGCTGAATCTTCTGTAAATGTCAAAATTGTTGTATACACTGCTCAACTTATGTGTACTCTTTGATATGCTAGAGCCCATCTGCACTATGAGATACCTAAGCAAAGGAAACACAGGTGATGTGATTGTGAAATGAGGAAAAGAAACTCCACATTTTTCAATTACATCACCTGTGTTTCCTAAGTTTACGAATGACATTGTGCAGATGAAGTTTAGGTCTGTCCACGGACACAGAAAAGGTCTGGCCTTTGTTCAAGAGTGAAGTGGATATGACTTACTTCATTGGTAGGCCTTCACATGTATTATCTCCTCTGTACTCTTCAACAAGCGTAAATTTCATCTGCAACCCTGAGTAGGCCTCACCTCAAACAAACCTCTGGATAGGCCACACTTTATCGTCATCCTGAATCAATCATTTAAAATGTTAGGGACAGATTTATGATAGGTGTAAGCTTATTTTGCGTCACTGTGCGTGACTTTTGTGATGCAGCGGCGGTGCAAAAGATTTGCTATGTGGCGACATATTTACAACTTAATGCATCTAGGCAGATGTGTCATGCTGTAAAGTCCCATGCCACATGAAACCGATGCAGCAGTGATGCAAAACATGCACCATGTTGCAAGACAGGCCTCATTTCATCTCCAACAAGATAAGAAGCTGAATCTTCTGTAAATGTGAAAATTGTTGTATACACTGCTCAACTTATGTGTACTCTTTGATATGCTAGAGTCCATCTGCACTATGAGATACCTAAGCAAAGGAAACACAGGTGATGTGATTGTGAAATGAGGAAAAGAAACTCCACATTTTTCAATTACATCACCTGTGTTCCCTAAGTTTACGAATGACATTGTGCAGATGAGGTTTAGGCCTGTCCACGGACACAGAAGAGGTCTGGCCTTTGTTCAAGAGTGAAGTGGACATGACTTACTTCATTGGTAGGCTTTCACATGTATTATCTCCTCTGTACTCTTCAACAAGCGTAAATTTCATCTGCAACCCTGAGTAGGCCTCACCTTAACCAAACCTCTGGATAGGCCACACCTTATCGTCATCCTGAATCAATCATTTAAAATGTTAGGGACAGATTTATGATAGGTGTATGCCTCTTTTGCGTCACTGTGCGTCACTTTTGTGACGCAGCGGCGGTGCAAAAGATTTGCTATGTGGTGACATATTTACAACTTGATGCATCTAGGCAGATGTGTCATGCTGTAAAGTCCCGTGCCACATGAAACCGATGCAGCAGTGATGCAAAAGATGCACCATGTTGCAAGACAGGCCTCATTTCATCTCCAACAAGATAAGAAGCTGAATTTTCTGTAAATGTCAAAATTGTTGTATACACTGCTCAACTTATGTGTACTCTTTGATATGCTAGAGTCCATCTGCACTATGAGATACCTAAGCAAAGGAAACACAGGTGATGTGATTGTGAAATGAGGAAAAGAAACTCCACATTTTTCAATTACATCACGTGTGATTCCTAAGTTTACGAATGACATTGTGCAGATTAAGTTTAGGTCTGTCCACGGACACAGAAAAGGTCTGGCCTTTGTTCAAGAGTGAAGTGGATATGACTTACTTCATTGGTAGGCCTTCACATGTATTATCTCCTCTGTACTCTTCAACAAGCGTAAATTTCATCTGCAACCCTGAGTAGGCCTCACCTCAAACAAATCTCTGGATAGGCCACACTTTATCGTAATCTTGAATCAATCATTTAAAATGTTAGGGACAGATTTATGATAGGTGTATGTCTCTTTTGCGTCACTGTGCGTCACTTTTGTGACGCAGCGGCGGTGCAAAAGATTTGCTATGTGGCGACATATTTACAACTTGATGCATCTAGGCAGATGTGTCATGCTGTAAAGTCCTGTGCCACATGAAACCTGCGTCAGTTTTCATATAGGTGTTTTGTTGCAAGGTATGCATTAATTTGCATGAAAGCCCTGTAAAACTAACACAGTGAAATTTTGAAGATTTCACTGAGTCAGCTTTATAGCATTGCTGAATCAAATCCTTACGCCTGTTTGAAACAGGCATAAGAAGTGATGCACCATGCAATGTGAGGCTTCCTCCTGTGCATTGCAGTAGACATGTCGCGCTTATGACGTGATTCCTGCAATGTGCTGCTTTTGCGGCACAGATGCGTGACGCATCTGTGCTGTTTTTGCTCAATGGTGCTCCACATTGTAAATGCGGCACACTATGGGTGGCAGAGCAGCGGTACACATTAACTGGTGCATCCGTGGGGATGCGCCACTTAGCATAAATCTGCCCCTGTACATTTAAGTATGAGCAGGGGACACAGAGTCGGTGAGGCTTATCCAAGGTTAAGAAGAGATGAGTCCTGTTCACTGAAAACTTGGACATAGGCCTCACCTCCTCAGCATCGCTGGACATGGCTAAATAATAGCTGCAAAATGTTACTCTTGTTAAACAATTTTACTATTATAATCTCTGAGATTTGTCTCTTACTCTGCAACATCTCATTGTTGTTCTCTTTCTTTAAAGATAACGACAACATCAACCATGAGTGACAATCAGCAATCAGTTGATCTCGACCTTATCATTGAACTTGTAATTGAAACATCAGTGGAAGTAGATCCCTTGGATGATTTAAATCCTGAGGATGATGAAGAACATAATGAGGATGCCGATTTGTCAGAATTGTATGACATAGGGTGGGAAGCTGACCTGCTTGAGCCTATGGAACTATAAACATTTATTTTTAAAATTTACAATAAATGAAAAGTAAAAATGTAAACCGTTTCAATTAAAATTAAACACACCTTCAAAAACAGGTTATGTGTAGTGTCTTCAATAAAATATTAAAATATGCTCATAAAATTAGATCGGATTCACATATAAAACAAGACAGGTAAAATGAAGAAGAATTCCATTTCTTTTCTGCTATTTGTGTACTCTAAATTTGCCAAAGCACAAAAAAATATTCTATGTAAAAATGTCAAGTAGTGTGTTAAGTTTTTGATGACTGTTATTGATTTACTGTTTGGTAATAGTGGTTAATAACATTTTTTATTATATTTTACCACAGATTCAACTGCAGATCATTTCAAATTTTGAGAATGCCGTCTAAGGATAGAATCAGAAAGGCTACAAAACGTCAAAGACAGCAGGTTCATCCATTAATGCAGCAGTCCTCTACAATAAAAAATCGTCAAGTCACCAAGAAAGCACCGAGTAAGACCACGAAATCATTCATAAGAAACATTTGTAAAAAAAAAGTAGTACTACAGAAAATGTTTTAGTCCAGAAAAAGAGAAGCAATTTAAACGGAAAGGAAAGGCCAATCCAAAATGTTACTGCTAGAGCAAGAGATAACTCTGTGCATGATAGTAGAAGGAAACAACAGTTTAGGGACATTCGTAAACGAATGTTCCGCAACAGGATAATTGGCAATTTGTTAAAAAATATTAAGAAAGGTCAACAGAAAGTGGTTTTTTATAAGAGAAAAAAAAAAGTTGAGAAAGTTATTGATCAGGCATTTGAAATTAAACGAAAGTTATTTATTTTGATAATCAATAGAATTAGTAAGCTAAACAAGGCAATTTATGATTTCAAAAGAAATAGTAGATGGAAGAGAATAGTTAATCGTAGTATTTTTTGTGAAGTTTTTTCCGGAGAATGGATGCATGGTTCAAGTTGTGAGGCATTTTTTAATGAGGAGAGTTATTTCCAGGATAATGATTTGGTGCATGCAGTTGACACGAATGGTCGAGCTTATGAGGTGAAAGATGGTTGTCCAGTTGAAAAAGAAAAACTTGTGACAACAGAGACAGAAGAGGTGTTAGGTAATGAGGTTTTAGGAAGACGTCCTAAGGGTCCTGTGTACACCTGGAAGTGTAGTAGTATTTGCAGTGTGTGACAGGATTCCATCAATTTGCTTTGTGATTTTGTACGGACATTTAATAAGAAAAGTTTGAAGCAGAAAATGAAGTTGTTGCAAGAATTAGATCCTTGCAGAGTGAGAGAAGTGACAGGTTTGCATGGTCATTCACTGGCTTGTCTTTCCAGGAGAGTATGCCAGAGTGTTTTTCATCATTTCAGGATGCTAGCAGTGCATCATAATAAAGTGAGGAAATTAGTTAGAATGTTGTATTATGCTAAGAGTCCAGCAGTTATGCTTAAACAATTATGCGCTGCTCTTTTGCATGGTTCTGAAATAGATGTGAAGAATATGTGTGAAGAAATTGAGTTTTGTTACTTTGGAAGTAAAGAGGAGAATGTTGAAATTGACCCACAAGAAGAGGGTAATGTGGAAGATAGTGTACAGGTTTCCAGTACAGATAATTTTCAGAAGGAAATTGCCACGTTTCAGGTGAAATCAAGTGAGAGGCCTAATTTCACTTGTGTGTGTTGTCGACGCACTTATTATAAGAATCAGACTAAGTTAGTGGATTTATATGCAAAAAGTGAAAGGGAAAATAATAGTGAATGGAAGGATTATTTTGCAACATACTTGATGGTAGAAAATTGTTTTGATTTGGGATTGGATCAACGTGTGTGTACTTATTGTTGTAATAAATTAAATCAAAACCAGATGCCTGCTAGAGCGGTTCATAATAATCTGGAATTGGTTGAGATTCCTTCTGAATTGAAGGATTTAAATACTTATGAATCTATTTTGATTCAAAGTATCCATCCCTTTCAGGCTATTGTAAGAATGGAGCCAAAGACAGGGAAATTGCCTCCATCAGATTTACAGAGAGGATTAAAGGGAAGAGTTGTTTATTTGCCTCTAGATTTGAAGAAAAACATTAACACAATTGGAGTAGAAAAAGTGGAAGAGGAACCTCTGGTTATCTTAGTTAATGGGGTTCCGACAAAGAATAAGAAAATATGGCAAGATTTAGTGGATGTTAGGAAAGTCAAAAAGGCAACATTGTATTTGAAAAAAAATAATAAGTACTATAAGAATGTATATGTTGCAGAAGAGGAAGTAAGTGAGGAAGAGGATAGCGATTTGTGTGCTGGTCAAATTGAGAAAGTAGAACCCTCTAAAAGTGAAGAAATATATGAACATTATAGTGTTCATCCTTTGCATTCCAAGGAAGTAATGGGGAATGCTATTGAGTTGTTTCAAATGAAACAAGCCAAAGGGAGTCCCATTAGTGTTTGGGAGGAAAGTTTGGAAGCTCGGTGTTTCCCACAGCTATTTCCAACAGGTCAAGGAGGAAGATATGATGAGCGACCTCATCAAATTCCTGCTTCTGAATACCGGACTTTACGATTGTATGCAGAAGATGCTAGGTTTCGACAATGCATTCCCTATTTGTTTCATCTCCTGTTTGAAAGCGATCTGTCTGGATTGTCATATGCAGTGAACCACATCTTGAAAAGTGGTATACAGATGCAAAACATCTCTGCAAGTGACTTTATGGATAAAGTCAATGTGCAAGACAGTATTTTGGATTGTCACCTGATTAATCTCATGGCGTGTCAGCGTGGTACTAATGAGTACTGGTACCGTCGTCATGGTGATTTAAAATGTATGCTGAGGAACTTAGGAACTCCCACATGGTTCCTCACTCTGAGCTGTGCCGAGTATGGCTGGGAAGACTTACTTGAATTTCTACGAGAGGCAAATGGAAACATTGAAAATATCGAATTCAAGACACCCGGAGAACTGTGCTCTTTGGATCCAGTGAATGTATGCAGGTACTTCAATCATAGATTTGAAGCTATGATGTCTTTCATCATGAACAAGAGAAATCCACCTCTTGGAGAGGTATTGGATTTCTTCTGGAGAAAGGAGTACCAAGCAAGAGGTGCTCCTCATATACATATGCTGCTGTGGATCAAGGATGCACCTAAATTTGGAACGGATCCAGAAGACTTAGTGATGAGTTTCATAGAACAGTATTCTACATGTGCTGTTCCAAATGCAAAGGAGGACAAAAGCCTAAGAGAACAAGTTCTACGCTTCCAAAGCCATCGTTGCGGAAAGTACTGTCGTCGTAAATTCAGAAACAAGGACAAGTTCTACACCAAATGTCGTTTCGCCTTTCCACGACCGGTGATTTCTAAAGGAAGAGTAAACAGTTTGATGTCTTCGCTGCGACATAATGTGATGAAGAAATCACCTAAAAACACATACAATTTGAAAAGGAACGAAGACTCCAAGTACATCAACGACTACAACCCAGTGATTTTGTCCATGTGGAATGCTAACATGGATATACAGTTTGTGGCTGATAACTGTATGGCTGTGGATCGGTATGTGACATCTTACATCACCAAAAAAGAAAAGACAGAATTGAAGGATATGTGGGAGGACATTTCCCATGAAAAGAGCCTCAGTAAGAAGTTGTACAGCTTCAGTCTGAAGATGTTGTCGCATCGAAAAATCGGAGCTTACGAATGTTCTGACCGGTTGTCTTCAGCAAGTCTCTATGCCAAATCTAGGAGTATCGTTTGGGCGAGTCTTGGTCTTGCTGCAACGCGTAATCGAGTTCTGAAACATGTGCGGGAAATTGAGTATTTGGCGGAAAAGGAGCCAAACAGTACCGATATTTTGAAGACCAACATGTTGGATACATATTATCCAAATCGAAGCAGTCACCTCGAGAATGTTTGTCTGTATGAGGTTCTACAAAATTACATATTCAAGAGGAACATCAACGAAGATATTGATAAAGGAGTGTATGCTGTAATTGGAAGTGAGGGATGTCTGGTCAAGCAAAGAAAATGCCACTTGGTAAACCATCAAAAATTGAGTGGCGAATCTCCTGAAAAAAAGGAGTTTTTCTATTTAGCACTTTTGCAACTTTTTAAGCCTTGGCGTGCAGAAGAGGAACTGCTTGGAGATTTCCTCTGTTACGAAGACTCTTTCACTGCCGCCAAGGAGACCATAGAATATCCTGCTTTTCCCAAATATCTTGAAATGTTGAATGCGGAAATCGAGCAGGAAGCAACGATTGCAGCCGAGATTGCCAGAGACAGTTCTCAGGACAGTCAGAGTTCTGTTTCATTGAGTCAGGATCCACTAGGAGGACCTGTTATCGAAAATGAAGCTGCCACTGCCATGAATGAAGTGGAAAGAGCCATGGCACATGCTCAGGAGGATGTGGTTAACTTAGAAGACTTGGGAAGACAACTCAACGTTGAGCAGAGGAAAATATATGACGAAGTTACCAAGCAAATTGATCATGGATTAAGTCATGAGAAGAAAGAGTGCTCATGCACGTCGTTGAAGCCTGTCCGACTGTACGTGAGTGGAGAAGCGGGAACTGGAAAAAGTTTCCTCATTAAAGCAATTTCATGTTATTTGCAGGAAAGGACTGAGTCATCGCTGTCTTGTGTTGTCACCGCTCCAACTGGACTGGCAGCACATAACATTAAAGGTATTACTTTGCATCGTCTATTGATGCTGCCAGTGGAGCATGATAACAAATTACAATACCACAAGTTATCTGGAGATGCTTGTTGTGAAGTTTCAAGAGTCTTGAGGAAAATGAAACTTCTTATCATTGACGAAGTAAGCATGGTTTCTAATGTCATGCTTGCCTTTGTGCATTTGAGAATGCAAGAAGTTCTTAAAACAGAGTATGATGTGTTATTTGGTGGCAAACACATCATTGTTTTCGGAGATCTTCTGCAGCTGACACCAGTGAAAGGACAACCTGTGTTCAAAATGCTCACGCATGAAGATACCAGGAAGTGCCTAGGGAGCATTGGCAACGTCAATATATGGTTAAACTTCAATTATGCTGAACTGCATGAAAATATGCGTCAGGCGAAGGATGAAGTTTACAAGAATATTCTACAAGATGTTAGAATTGGAAAAGTGACCGAGCATGGGAAAGAAGCTTTACATGCACGATTACTGTCAAATTTATATCCAGAACAAGACGTTGTGCCTGAGAATATTTTTCAGAAAATTACTGAGAAGAAATCTGGAATATGTTTGATGCCAACTCTTGCAGAATGTGCCATCTTCAACAACAAAATGTTGCATTTAGAAAACCAAGAGATTGTGAAACTGGAAGCTATTGACAGAGTAGAGCATATGGGATCAACAATTATTTTGTCTGAGAATTTGAAAACAAAATTGGATTCATTAGAGAAGACTATATCTAAAACAGCGGGTTTTGAAAAGACTCTGAATGTGTGCTTAAATTGCCGTATAATTTTAAGAAGGAATTTACATGTTGAAAGAGGTCTGGTAAATGGATAAATGGGTAATGTTGTTGATTTTGTGAAATACAGAAATAGAGATGGAATTGAATTTTTAAAAATTAAATTTGATGGCATTGAGGAAGTACAGCTAATTGGTCGTTGTTCTGCTAGATTTTTGCTTGTAAAAGACTTATATGTTCGCCGTAAGCAGTTTCCTGTTTGCTTGGCATATGCGGTGACAATCCATAAATCGCAAGGTTTAAGTGTAGACAGTGCATTGCTGAATATTGGCAGTTCTGTGTTCAAGGAGGGTATGGCATATGTGGCATTTTCATGAGTTAGAACTTTATCGGGATTGTACTTGATTGAGTGTGATGTCACAAACATTTGTGCGGATCTAGATTGTGTTAAGGAATACAATAGGTTAAGAAGAGAGTATGCGCCACATTTGCCTCAATATCCTTTGTTTGAGAAACGTGTGGTAGGCCGGAAACGAAGAAATGTGACCAATAGTAGGGAGGTTGTAGCAAAAAGACGAAAAGTCGATGAACCTGAAATTATAAGCAGAAAGAAAAAGGATTCTGTTGAAGATGTTGTTGGTTTTCAATTTGAAAACAGTTCTGGTGTCAACTGCTATGCTAATGTAGTAGTTAATGTTTTGTTTTCTCTAGAAAATGTAAAAGAAGAGATTGTGGTCAATTCTGATCAAAGATTTTGCAGTTTGTTAAATTCTGTGTTAGAGAAATGTAGCACTGATAGAACAAAAATAGAAAGTGTGTCTGAAATTCGAAATCTGTTAGACAGATGTTCAGGTCAAACACAATTCTCTCAAAATATTCAGCAAGATTGTCAGGCGTTTTTAATGTATATGCTTGATGTATTGCATGCTGAAGGTGTAGATGTAGATCACCTGTTTGGGCTTTCTTATCAATGGCAGCATGACTGCGAGAACTGTAGGGTATCAAGTACTACTAGTGTAGACTCAGAAAGATTTATATATTTAACTTTGCCAGAGAGTAAATCAGTGTCCTTTAATAAGCTAGTAAAAGCAGCTGATCACAACATGGAGTGTAGCCAATGTAAGTCTGCAATGTTGTCAACATTATTTATACGAACATATGGCCAGTATGTCATTTTAATGTTCCAACGATGTAGGCCTGATGGAACAAAATTGACAACTTTAATTAAAAATTTTGTGGCTTCACAGTTGTCAATATCAGGAAGGACTTTTGTAACTGCAGCAATTATATATCATGACGGTCCTTCAATAACATCAGGACATTACACAGCTTATTTAAAGTCTAGAAATGGCTGGTCATTCTGCAATGATTCTGTTTTAACTTTAAAAACAAAATTGCCTTTTGACCTTAAAAATTCTTACCTGGTGTTTTTAAAACCAAAATTTTAGGGAAGGAATCTCAGGATTTGCTCTGAGGAATTTCAAGAGGTTCTAATGGCTCCTACACGATTTGGCCTTGAGTATAAGTGTAGTACAGAGTCAAAAGTTATTTTTGAGTTTTAAATAGTTCCTGGAAAAAAAGAAGATTTTCTTACAGAAAGTGGTGGGCAGAGATTAGTTGAAGGACAACAGAGTATTTCCCAAAGCAAACGGTGTTCTTACCATAACACTTGACGTCATGGAAAAATAACTGCACTTTGTATGAGTTCAGAAAAACTGTTTCTTTTTATAAGCTAATTCAAACAGCCAATCAAAACATGGAGTAGAGGGAATGTAAGTCTGCAATGCTGTCTAGATTATTGGTCCAAACTTTTGATTATAATGTCATTTTGAAAATCCAACTATATAAACGTGATGAAAGTAAGTCTTCAACTTTAATTACAAATGTTGTGGCTACACAGTCGTTGATTTTAGGAAGAACATTTGTAACTGCAGCTATTATATGGCATGATGGTCATTTGACAGATCCGCTTATTACACAGCTTAAAATGTAAAAAAATTGCTGTTTCGGAAATTATTCCCATTTGACTACGATACAATGTTACCTTTTTATTTAAATATATTCTTACTTTCTGTTTTCAGAAAAGAGAATTTAGGGTAGGTAACTGGCGTATAATAATTCTAGGGGTTGATATAATTTTATCTACTGTTTTATATTGCTTTGTGATTAAAAGTGATGTAGACAATTAAATAATTGTAGTAGTCATAGAGGTAGTGTAAGTCTGCTTCATAGTAAGCAGTATCAGTGTCATAGGAAATGTAGAACATGAGTGAGCAAGAAGGGTAAGATATTACTAGTCCAGGATTGTGAAAGTGATCTTGAACGTTTTCTTTCTGAAAGTTGCGGAAATACAAAATGAGGGGATTTGCTTACAAGAATTCCAAGAGTTATAAATGGCTCTTACATGATTTGGCCTTGTGGAAACATGTGGTAGAGAGCGAAAAGTCATTTATTGTATGTAACATATTTTTCAAAACGATGGAGGTTTTCTTTCAGAAAGTGGCGGGCTGAAAATAAAAACAGCACAATCGAGTGTAAGCTGTTCATAGGACATCCTTCGACGTCATGGAAAGTAAGTTACTCTTGAGGAGTTCTGATTTCTGATTGGTTATGTTATATGGGTTTTTTAAACACAATCCTTTTGATTGTGTTTTTTTTTCCCCGCTGTTATATGATGAATACCTTCAAGTCACTGTTTTTAGTGAAATTTGATAAATTCTGAGAACAGTAAAAATAAACCATTTAACATGTATAATTAATTCTGTACTTTTTGTACTTATGATCTACATTTAGAAATGTGTAGTAGACATGGAGAAGCTGAGGCTTCTGTAAGTGTCAAAGTTGTTGCATACAGTGCTCACATTCTACATAGTCTTTCATATGAATGACTACATTTCCACAATGAGATACCTAAGCTAAGGAAACACAGGTGATGTGATTGTGGAATGAGCAAAAAAAATTGCACGTTTTTCAATTATATTACCTGTGTTTCCTAACATTACACATCACATTGTGTAGATGAGGTTTAGGCCTGTTCCAGGAGACAGAGGAGGTCTGACATTTGTTCAAGAGTGCAGTGGGCATGACTCACTTCGTTAGTAGGCCTGCACATGTATTATCTCCTCTATACTCTTCAACAAGCCTAAATTTCATCTGCAACCCTGAGTAGGACTTACCTGAAACAAATCTGTGGATAGGTTACACCTTATCAGCATCTAGAAACAATCATTTAAAATGTTAAGGGCAGTTTTATGAAGGCTGTGTGCCTCTTTTACGCCGCTGTTCCGTCACTTTTGTGTAAAAGATGCACCATGTTGCAAGATAGGCCTCAGTTCTTTTCCAGCAAGATACCGTCAGTTTAAAATGTATATAATTAGGACTGTGTAGGGGGTATGGAGAAGCTGAGGCTTCAGTAAGTGTCAAAGTTGTTGCATGCAGTGCATACTCTTTCATATGCTGGACTACATCTGCACAATGAGATACCTAACCAAAGGAAACACAAGTGATGTGATTGTGAAATGAGCAAAAGAAATTGCACATTTTTCAAATACATTACTTGTGTTTCGTAACATTACGAATCAAATTGTGCAGATGAAGTTTAGGCCTGTCCAGGGAAAAGAGGAAGTCTGAACTTTATTGGTTGGCCTGCACATGTATTATCTCCTCTGTACTCTTCAACAAGGCTAAATTTGATCTGCAATCCTGAGTAGGCCTCACCTGAAACAAACCTCTGGATAGGACACACCTTATTGCCATCCTGAAACAATCATTTAAAATGTTAGGAACAGTTTTATGATGGTTGTGCACCTCTTTTGCGCTGCCATTGCGTCACTTTTGTGAGACAACAGCAGTGCAAAAGATGCACCATGTTCCAAGATAGGCCTCACTTCATCTGCATCAAGATACTGTTAGTTTAAAATGTATATCTTTAGGACTGTGTAGGGGGCCTGGAGAAGCAGAAGCTTCTGTAAGTGTCAAAGTTGTTGAAAAACTGTTTGTCCTTCAATCTTTTCCCTTGTCTTTTCTAATTTTTAAATACATGTTTTAATATTTTTCAAATGTTTGTTCTCTCTTTCACAGATTGAAAGTATAAAAATAACAAGTGACTAAGTTAACGACAATTATAAGGTAAATGTTTTGTACTCTTTTCATTACATTTCTATCACATTTAACTACTATTAGTTCCACTGCTTCATTTCTTTAACCCTCACTTTCCTGCCTTTGCTACTTCCCTCATTCCTTTCTCTATTACTTACTTACTCTACTCCTTCCACTCCTTTTCTCAGTCCCTCTCTTCTCATAGTTCCTCACTCTTGTTCACTCACTCCGTCTCTATTACTCTTAGTGTCTTTGACTGATCACTCTTTCACTACTTGTTCAATATGCTTTCTCTGTGTAGTTGAAGCACACTAAGGGGCATATTATGAACAGAGCCAATAAAATTATTGCTGTTTTTATCGGCAGAAAACTGCTGCAAAAGCGATTTTAGCGGCAGTTTTCTGCCGCAAAAGCGGCTTTAGCGACACATTTCTGCCGATAAAAGCTGCAAAACTTTTATTGCCTATGTTGATAATATGGGCCTATGTTATTTACATTTCTTTGCTGTTTCAATTATTCTTTTTCTGTTACTTCTTCTTTTCTGCTTTCTGTTTTTTCTCTCTGTTATTCCACATGTTTTAATCTTATTTTGAACATTCACTCACATTCTCTAAGAAACTCTTCTGTGTTATTCTTCTACTCTCCTTTTTTTCTTTCATTTCCTTATCTATTTTGTTTTTCACAATTATATCCTCTTCCATCTTTTCTTCGGTAAATAAATCTATTAAACAGTATCTCTGGTTTAGTCCCTATAGCTGTCTTTCTTTTAACATTACTCTCTGTTTACTTCCCTTATACTTACTCTTCTTTTTTTTTTTTTTTTTTTTTTTTGGTTCGCTCCCGGTTCGCGTACCGGCGAGCGAACCGGGAAGCGAACCAAAAGAAATAATGCTTGCCAGAGTGCTAAACATTCTAGCAATTTTTTTATAAAGGGGAGGTAGTTCTGAAAAGAACTTTTTTTTTTAATGTTTTTGTTGTTTTATTTTATTTTTTTATTTTTCTGAATATTTTTTGTTTTTTTTGTATTTTTTGAACAATTTTATGTTTTTTTTGGTTTTTTGGGGGGGAAACAACAAAAAACAGGCATTGGAAAGGGCTCAACAGGAGCAATTTTTTTTTATTTTTTAGGGCGTTTAGAGCACTTGTGGTTTTCAAATGCTCTGTTTATTAAGTTAATGCTCATATTGGCACATGAGAGTAAGGTACCGCAATATAAACAGACAATCTTCATGTGGACAAAGTTATCCTGAATGTTTGGCACTGTTTCCCGTGCCTCTGGCCCCGACAGAGATACCTGTGCCGATGTCCTGGCCACAGGAGTTGGTGGGTTGTCCTGGAGGTCACGCATCTCTGCCCGGCTGTAATTTAGTGGATGCCACCTCAGCATGTGACAGTGCATAGTATAGTTGCCGTAACTATACTTCTTATCTGTGCCTCTAGATAAGTCCTCTTTGCATATGAGGCACGTCACATACCGAGCATTAACTTTTTTCTGTCCTTCAGGAAAAGAAAAAAACTGCCAAATGAAACTATTTTTATGATGAGATACCCGGGGCTCCTCTTGTAAAAACTGTGTTGCCTGTATTTCCTCCTCCTCTTCTTGATCCTCTTCCTCCTCTGTGTTGGGAAGGAACTGTGGAGGTGGTCCTCTCTTCCTATGAGGAGGTGGTGGTGGTGGTGGGGGTGCACCAGCTGCAGCTACTAGTGAAGCCATTTTCCACTGAGCAAAATAGGTCTTCCTTTCACAAAGTTGAAAGTCAGAGTGAGAAAAAAGGTGGGGGCTTTCATCATTTGGGAAAAAAATAGTTCTAAACCAATGAAAAGTGTTATTTTTAGGTCACCTGACCTAGCCTTACATCATTAGGAAACCAAAAGTGAAATGAACCAATGAAAAGTTGTATTAACAAGTCACATGACCTGTTACGCTTATGTTACGCGCTGCGGAACGCGCCCCGGATCGCTTCCGGGGAGCTGCGCTTCGCGCCTCGGTTCGCGCTCCGGAGCACTTCCAGGTGCGCTAACGCGGCGCGTCATAAGACGCATTATGCGGCAACGCGATACGTCGCGCTTTCGCGACGCGCCCCGGATCGCTT
The DNA here is from genome assembly GCF_964261635.1 of Lissotriton helveticus. Classification (NCBI taxonomy): domain Eukaryota; kingdom Metazoa; phylum Chordata; class Amphibia; order Caudata; family Salamandridae; genus Lissotriton; species Lissotriton helveticus. The sequence goes on from NC_136063.1 coordinate 911,836,966, forward strand.
CCGGGGAGCTGCGCTTCGCGTCTCAGTTCGCGTACCGGAGCACTTCCGGGTGCGCTAACGCGGCGCGTCATAAGACGCATTACGCGACAACGTGATACGTCGCGCTTCCGCGACGCGTCACGATGTTGATTTCTAACGCGGCAGTTGCGCAAACGGAACGTTTACCGGTTCGCGGACCGGTCGCGGCACCAAATTGAGCTAACGGGAAGCTTCCCGGTTCGCGAACCGGGAGCGAAAAAAAAAAATTATAATAAAAAAAATTATTAATAAACATATAAAATATATTTTTTGATTTAAAGAAGAATACATTTTACAGCTATAGATATTAGCTTTTAAAAAACCAATGAAATTCACTGAAAAAACCATAGGTTATAGACCATATATAGTTAGGAATTAGTATTTAAAAAACCTTTTTTTACTCACACAAAACCATTGAAATTCCATATATAGTTAGTTGTACTAACTATATATCGCGCACCCGCAATCCACTGCTGATCATGTCACATATTACATCATTCATGACATGGTCAGTGACATCACTGATGACATCACTGATGACATCTCAAATGACATCACTGATGACATCACTGATGACATCTCAAATGACATCACTGATGACATCTCAAATGACATCACTGATGACATCACTGATGACATCTCAAATGACATCACTGATGACATCACTGATGACATCTCATTTGACATTACTGATCACATCACTGATGACATAATTCATGTGATAATACGATGAACCTCTTCAGACTCTAATATAACCTTAGATACACTCAGTGTAAACAGACACTCACAGACTGTCTATATAGTTAGGACGTATTATCCATGTAAACAACATCCCATATGGGGAATTTCTTAGGTTAAGACGCAATTGCACTCTAGATAAGGATTTTGAAATGGCAGTTAGTGAAAGCATGGACAGATTCTCTGACAGAGGATATAAACGGAATCTGAATAGAGTGAGGAAATTGTCCAGACTGTCTCTCTACAAGAAAAAGCCACGCCCTAATACTGATGGTCAATTCCGCATGATTACCCCCTATTCAGCCAATTCCTCCAGATTAAGATCTATCATGACCAAACACTGGCATATCCTAAAAACTGACCACATTGTTGGTCCTGATATACCTGTTGCTCCATTGATTACCTTAAAAAAGGCAAGATGTTTATGTGATTATATGGTTCAAAGCCATTTAAAATCCCATACGTAAGAGCCAGTGAACATTGAAAGATGCTAAGGGCTTCTTCTCCTGTGGGAAGTGCAAAGCCTGTGCATCCAGTAAACGAACCCTAACATTTGATGTGAGGGGCTGTAAGGGTGGAAAAAGAATAAACAAATTTATGTCCTGCCACACAGACCATGCGGTTTACTGTTTGATGTGTCCTTGCCAACTAAAATATATTGGCAGCACCACCAATCCAGTAAAACTGAGGGTGCTAGAACACATGCGGGCGATCGCAAAAAGAGATTTTTCTTATCCGGTCGCTCGGCATTTTGCAATAAAGCATAATAGCAATAGGGATCTCCTGAGATTTTTCTGTTTGGACTGTGTCCCTGGAAACCCACGAGGCGGTAATAAACTACAGATACTCAGGAGATTAGAATCTCGATATATAATTGATCTAGAGACCAAAGCACCGGGAGGTCTGAATATGGGTGAGGAAATGTCATCATACTTGGGATAATTTTGATTACCAGTAATTGGGACGTGATGGATTCTGATATAATTGTGACAAATCATCTTTTTGCAATAGTGATTGTTTTTTGAATAATGATTTGCTGAAGGAACAATCTGTGTGTATTTTTGAATGATTGATGTATTCGATATGAGAGTTTGGAATTGTCTTTAAGGGTTCTATTTGAAATGTTATATACAGTTTCATTGTGGTGTTGAGATCATGTAGCACTATGGGTCTATTTGGACATATTCTATTAGCCTGGGTTTTGGCGGCCTCATTGGCTGCAATTGCCGATACATGGCAAGATAACAACTAAAACATGGACAGTGTTATACTTTATACGCATGATTTGTGTGCGTGAAGCGATGTCGTAAGGCTTTATCGACTTCGTTTCCCAGGAGAATTATATCCATGCGACCCGTTCACATGAAAAACTGTGTGCGTCAAAATTGATTATAAATTGTACCTTTGCCGATACACGGCATGATTAGGAGGGGGGAGATCTATGACTGAATAATGTATAATACTTACACAGTCTTTTGAAACGTCATGCATATTCTAAGATGGTGCTTAAACATGAATGTTTATAGTAGTCCTATGTTTGTTTCTATCACCCAGAGTGAATTAATATAATGGCGCCGCGCAGCGCATGCGTATGTAGACACTGACAAAGGGAGTTTCTCCCAAAACGCGTTTGTTTTGGTAAGAACTGGAACCCCGAGAGTGCTGTATTCTTCCAACCCGGCTGGGTATTATTTGGGAATTTGGAGCAAACGTTGTTATCGCAGGGCACCACCGCGGAAACAGCACCCACTGCTAGAGTGACTCGTGTTATTGGTGTTTAAATGGAGCCTGAATATATATATATATATATATATATATATATATATTTTTTTTTTTAATTTTTTTTTTCTTCCAAAAACGCTCCTGCAGCTTGAATGAGCACACAGCAGACAGGTAAGTGCATGACCACTTTATTGCCACGATGAGAATTCAGTTTCAACCGTAATTGTTCCTTAGAGCCTACGCGTTTCGGAGCTAGACGCTCCTTCTTCTTGGGCTTGGTTCTGCAAGGCGGAAATGGCAGTCTTCAGAGATTTCCCATGATTCTATGCGCTTAGTAGCGAACAGTTCGAGCTATGGTAGCTGAAAAGTATTATGGGACTTGTAGTCACTGTTTGCCTTAGTAATTTCCCATAGTGGGTTCCGCTGTGCACCAGTCATTAACAGGGGGTGTCAGAGGTTCTGTATGAAACCTCAACCTTTCAGGCACTTCATTGCGCCCCAGATGATGCGAAATCCTCATAAGTATTTTGCTCCTGCTGCGCCGAAAAAGACAGGAATTTGCCCGCCTTCACAGCCCCCACTGATTCGGCATCCGCCCTCTGTGAGTGGTGCTTCTTCCACGGCCAGAAGCAGCCGTGTGTTACAATTTTCTTCCAAAAACGCTCCTGCAGCTTGAATGAGCACACAGCAGACAGGTAAGTGCATGACCACTTTATTGCCACGATGAGAATTCCGTTTCAACCGTAATTGTTCCTTAGAGCCTACGCGTTTCGGAGCTAGACGCTCCTTCTTCTTGGGCTTGTTCTGCAAGGCGGAAATGGCAGTCTTCAGAGATTTCCCATGATTCTATGCGCTTAGTAGCGAACAGTTCGAGCTATGGTAGCTGAAAAGTATCATGGGACTTGTAGTCACTGTTTGCCTTAGTAATTTCCCATAGTGGGTTCCGCTGTGCACCAGTCATTAACAGGGGGTGTCAGAGGTTCTGTATGAAACCTCAACCTTTCAGGCACTTCATTGCGCCCCAGATGATGCGAAATCCTCATAAGTATTTTGCTCCTGCTGCGCCGAAAAAGACAGGAATTTGCCCGCCTTCACAGCCCCCACTGATTCGGCATCCGCCCTCTGTGAGTGGTGCTTCTTCCACGGCCAGAAGCAGCCGTGTGTTACAATTTTCTTCCAAAAACTCCCCTGCAGCTTGAATGAGCACACAGCAGACAGGTAAGTGCATGACCACTTTATTGCCACGATGAGAATTCAGTTTCAACCGTAATTGTTCCTTAGAGCCTACGCGTTTCGGAGCTAGACGCTCCTTCTTCTTGGGCTTGGTTCTGCAAGGCGGAAATGGCAGTCTTCAGAGATTTCCCATGATTCTATGCGCTTAGTAGCGAACAGTTCGAGCTATGGTAGCTGAAAAGTATTATGGGACTTGTAGTCACTGTTTGCCTTAGTAATTTCCCATAGTGGGTTCCGCTGTGCACCAGTCATTAACAGGGGGTGTCAGAGGTTCTGTATGAAACCTCAACCTTTCAGGCACTTCATTGCGCCCCAGATGATGCGAAATCCTCATAAGTATTTTGCTCCTGCTGCGCCGAAAAAGACAGGAATTTGCCCGCCTTCACAGCCCCCACTGATTCGGCATCCGCCCTCTGTGAGTGGTGCTTCTTCCACGGCCAGAAGCAGCCGTGTGTTACAATTTTCTTCCAAAAACGCTCCTGCAGCTTGAATGAGCACACAGCAGACAGGTAAGTGCATGACCACTTTATTGCCACGATGAGAATTCCGTTTCAACCGTAATTGTTCCTTAGAGCCTACGCGTTTCGGAGCTAGACGCTCCTTCTTCTTGGGCTTGTTCTGCAAGGCGGAAATGGCAGTCTTCAGAGATTTCCCATGATTCTATGCGCTTAGTAGCGAACAGTTCGAGCTATGGTAGCTGAAAAGTATCATGGGACTTGTAGTCACTGTTTGCCTTAGTAATTTCCCATAGTGGGTTCCGCTGTGCACCAGTCATTAACAGGGGGTGTCAGAGGTTCTGTATGAAACCTCAACCTTTCAGGCACTTCATTGCGCCCCAGATGATGCGAAATCCTCATAAGTATTTTGCTCCTGCTGCGCCGAAAAAGACAGGAATTTGCCCGCCTTCACAGCCCCCACTGATTCGGCATCCGCCCTCTGTGAGTGGTGCTTCTTCCACGGCCAGAAGCAGCCGTGTGTTACAATTTTCTTCCAAAAACGCTCCTGCAGCTTGAATGAGCACACAGCAGACAGGTAAGTGCATGACCACTTTATTGCCACGATGAGAATTCTGTTTCAACCGTAATTGTTCCTTAGAGCCTACGCGTTTCGGAGCTAGACGCTCCTTCTTCTTGGGCTTGGTTCTGCAAGGCGGAAATGGCAGTCTTCAGAGATTTCCCATGATTCTATGCGCTTAGTAGCGAACAGTTCGAGCTATGGTAGCTGAAAAGTATCATGGGACTTGTAGTCACTGTTTGCCTTAGTAATTTCCCATAGTGGGTTCCGCTGTGCACCAGTCATTAACAGGGGGTGTCAGAGGTTCTGTATGAAACCTCAACCTTTCAGGCACTTCATTGCGCCCCAGATGATGCGAAATCCTCATAAGTATTTTGCTCCTGCTGCGCCGAAAAAGACAGGAATTTGCCCGCCTAGCTCCGAAACGCGTAGGCTCTAAGGAACAATTACGGTTGAAACGGAATTCTCATCGTGGCAATAAAGTGGTCATGCACTTACCTGTCTGCTGTGTGCTCATTCAAGCTGCAGGAGCGTTTTTGGAAGAAAATTGTAACACACGGCTGCTTCTGGCCGTGGAAGAAGCACCACTCACAGAGGGCGGATGCCGAATCAGTGGGGGCTGTGAAGGCGGGCAAATTCCTGTCTTTTTCGGCGCAGCAGGAGCAAAATACTTATGAGGATTTCGCATCATCTGGGGCACAATGAAGTGCCTGAAAGGTTGAGGTTTCATACAGAACCTCTGACACCCCCTGTTAATGACTGCTGCACAGCGGAACCCACTATGGGAAATTACTAAGGCAAACAGTGACTACAAGTCCCATGATACTTTTCAGCTACCATAGCTCGAACTGTTCGCTACTAAGCGCATTGAATCATGGGAAATCTCTGAAGACTGCCATTTCCGCCTTGCATAACCAAGCCCAAGAAGAAGGAGCGTCTAGCTCCGAAACGCGTAGGCTCTAAGGAACAATTACGGTTGAAACGGAATTCTCATCGTGGCAATAAAGTGGTCATGCACTTACCTGTCTGCTGTGTGCTCATTCAAGCTGCAGGAGCGTTTTTGGAAGAAAATTGTAACACACGGCTGCTTCTGGCCGTGGAAGAAGCACCACTCACAGAGGGCGGATGCCGAAACAGTGGGGGCTGTGAAGGCGGGCAAATTCCTGTCTTTTTTGGCGCAGCAGGAGCAAAATACTTATGAGGATTTCGCATCATCTGGGGCGCAATGAAGTGCCTGAAAGGTTGAGGTTTCATACAGAACCTCTGACACCCCCTGTTAATGACTGGTGCACAGCGGAACCCACTATGGGAAATTACTAAGGCAAACAGTGACTACAAGTCCCATGATAATTTTCAGCTACCATAGCTCGAACTGTTCGCTACTAAGCGCATAGAATCATGGGAAATCTCTGAAGACTGCCATTTCCGCCTTGCAGAACCAAGCCCAAGAAGAAGGAGCGTCTAGCTCCGAAACGCGTAGGCTCTAAGGAACAATTACGGTTGAAACGGAATTCTCATCGTGGCAATAAAGTGGTCATGCACTTACCTGTCTGCTGTGTGCTCATTCAAGCTGCAGGAGCGTTTTTGGAAGAAAATTGTAACACACTGCTGCTTCTGGCCGTGGAAGAAGCACCACTCACAGAGGGCGGATGCCGAATCAGTGGGGGCTGTGAAGGCGGGCAAATTCCTGTCTTTTTCGGCACAGCAGGAGCAAAATACTTATGAGGATTTTGCATTATCTGGGGCGCAATGAAGTGCCTGAAAGGTTGAGGTTTCATACAGAACCTCTGACACCCCCTGTTAATGACTGGTGCACAGCGGCACCCACTATGGGAAATTACTAAGGCAAACAGTGACTACAAGTCCCATGATACTTTTCAGCTACCATAGCTCGAACTGTTCGCTACTAAGCGCATAGAATCATGGGAAATCTCTGAAGACTGCCATTTCCGCCTTGCAGAACCAAGCCCAAGAAGAAGGAGCGTCTAGCTCCGAAACGCGTAGGCTCTAAGGAACAATTACGGTTGAAACGGAATTCTCTTCGTGGCAATAAAGTGGTCATGCACTTACCTGTCTGCTGTGTGCTCATTCAAGCTGCAGGAGCGTTTTTGGAAGAAAATTGTAACACACGGCTGCTTCTGGCCGTGGAAGAAGCACCACTCACAGAGGGCGGATGCCGAATCAGTGGGGGCTGTGAAGGCGGGCAAATTCCTGTCTTTTTCGGCACAGCAGGAGCAAAATACTTATGAGGATTTTGCATTATCTGGGGCGCAATGAAGTGCCTGAAAGGTTGAGGTTTCATACAGAACCTCTGACACCCCCTGTTAATGACTGGTGCACAGCGGCACCCACTATGGGAAATTACTAAGGCAAACAGTGACTACAAGTCCCATGATACTTTTCAGCTACCATAGCTCGAACTGTTCGCTACTAAGCGCATAGAATCATGGGAAATCTCTGAAGACTGCCATTTCCGCCTTGCAGAACCAAGCCCAAGAAGAAGGAGCGTCTAGCTCCGAAACGCGTAGGCTCTAAGGAACAATTACGGTTGAAACGGAATTCTCATCGTGGCAATAAAGTGGTCATGCACTTACCTGTCTGCTGTGTGCTCATTCAAGCTGCAGGAGCGTTTTTGGAAGAAAATTGTAACACACGGCTGCTTCTGGCCGTGGAAGAAGCACCACTCACAGAGGGCGGATGCCGAATCAGTGGGGGCTGTGAAGGCGGGCAAATTCCTGTCTTTTTCGGCGCAGCAGGAGCAAAATACTTATGAGGATTTCGCATCATCTGGGGCGCAATGAAGTGCCTGAAAGGTTGAGGTTTCATACAGAACCTCTGACACCCCCTGTTAATGACTGGTGCACAGCGGAACCCACTATGGGAAATTACTAAGGCAAACAGTGACTACAAGTCCCATGATACTTTTCAGCTACCATAGCTCGAACTGTTCGCTACTAAGCGCATAGAATCATGGGAAATCTCTGAAGACTGCCATTTCCGCCTTGCAGAACCAAGCCCAAGAAGAAGGAGCGTCTAGCTCCAAAACGTGTAGGCTCTAAGGAACAATTACGGTTGAAACGGAATTCTCATCATGGCAATAAAGTGGTCATGCACTTACCTGTCTGCTGTGTGCTCATTCAAGCTGCAGGAGCGTTTTTGGAAGAAAAAAAAAATATATATATATATATATATATATATATATATATATATATATTTCTCGGACAGAACTTCACCGCCGCCGCTCCGTACTTCCGGGTGCTCACTTCAGCGACGGTGACTTGCTAAGTATTTCCTTCACTTGGCAAACGATGCTCAGGCTTGCAGCAATGAAAAGCACACACGGAGTGGTTATAAAGCTAAAGATGCTTTATTCGGTGCACAAGTCCTCTCCCCCGTATCCCCTTCGACAGACGCGTTTCGCCTCGCGGCTTTTTCAATGTCGATTAACATAGAGTGATTCAACCATTTTAAACCCTCCAAATGTCATCATGACCATGAAAACAAGAGATGGACTTTTGACCAAAACCAACAATGACAATTTGTATGGTGGCCATCTTGTAGAGGGTTAATAAAATGCAATAATAACAGTTTCATTTGTAAAGTGCAAGTGCTACAAACTATTAAACAAAATATATAAACCAAAATTAAAGATTTAAAAGACATTTCTTTAAACAGGTATGATTTTGTGTGCAGAGCAAATTCATAATCTGCTTAGTACTTTCCCTGTCACAAATCTTAATCACAGCAGGAAAAAGAAAGATCAGATAATATCCACCAAATCAGCAAACATTAGATCAATATCTTATGTCACTAAACCTGCTGCGTTAGCACAATTATGCCCTGTATGGGCTCTTTCTTCCTTTTATGTGTCTAGCTAGGATGCTGTTATAGGACATTCCTATCATCTAATGCTGCCATATGAAAGATAAGGAATACGCGAAGTTAATAGAATAAATGTATCTTTACATGTATAAGTTAATTTTTTTTACATTATATCTATTAGTATTACAATTTAACTGCTTTTCTATGTGTAACACTGCCACTGCTTATTCTAGGTGTGTCCAGAGTTCCTCATCGTTGTTGAGTCCAGCCGGACTCATACTTTGAAGTTCTATTATGTAACGGGACTCCTTAGCTCTGAGTTTCAAGGCATGGTAAAAATGCTAATACACTATGCTTGGAGCGACAGGAAGAAAGCTCTTGTCGAAATAGAAAGACTGGAGGACTTAATTGGGAAAGAGCAAGATACCGTGAATATAACTGACCTTAGAGACGCTATGCTCAAAACATTAAAGTATTATGAACAGACGATCAGACGAAGAAAACAAAGCAAGTTTGATCGCGATGAACAGGACTACTCCACAGGACGCATTCTGACCTTCGCAAGGAAATATGACAATGCCCGAAAGAAATTAAATAAAGCTGGTGCAACTGTCACGGAAGGCCAGGAAACATCAGAGTCAGAAGTGGAGTTATCCGAAGATGAACGAACATCTGGAGAAAGTGGCCAGAGCGGACATAACGTAGAAATTGAGACAGACCCCCCGTATTTTCAGGAATACAAACTGATCAGGGAAAGTCGTCAAAGAACAACACAACAGACACACACCCCGGTACAGCAAAAATCGAAAAATCAAAAAGGAAAACAAGGCTGCTGTGATTAAGATTTGTGACAGGGAAAGTATTAAGCAGATTATGAATTTGCTCTGCACACAAAATCATACCTGTTTAAAGAAATGTCTTTTAAATCTTTAATTTTGGTTTATATATTTTGTTTAATAGTTTGTAGCACTTGCACTTTACAAATGAAACTGTTATTATTGCATTTTATTAACCCTCTACAAGATGGCCACCAATCAAATTGTCATTGTTGGTTTTGGTCAAAAGTCCATCTCTTGTTTTCATGGTCATGATGACGTTTGGAGGGTTTAAAATGGTTGAATCACTATATGTTAATCGACATTGAAAAAGCTGCGAGGCGAAACGCGTCTGTCGAAGGGGATACGGGGGAGAGGACTTGTGCACCGAATAAAGCATCTATAGCTTTATAACCACTCCGTGATATATATATATATATATATATATATATATATATATATATATATATATATATATATGTATATATATATATATATATATGTATATATATATATATATATATATATATTATATATATATATATATATATATATATCTCTGGCTTTCAGTTCCTTGTGCCCGGGAATTGCAGCGCTCGGCGCTCGGTTCGAAAACCCTGCAGCAGAACCACGCTGCTAATTAATTATACACATAAACCTCCCCTGACGGCGAGGAATAATGGGACGAACTCTCGTTCTCACTTTCTTTTACTGTTTTTATTATTTTTTAAGCCTTCAATTAAGCATTAATGCAGAAAAAACACAGATCTACGCGTTTCGGGAGCACCACTCCCTTGCTCACGATCAACTGCTTCACAGGAGGTTAGTCACTTTAAAGTCCCATTTTCTCTCATTTCCTGTTTGGTGTGTTTTCTTAGCTCAAGGCATTCTGGAGGCTGTAGTTTTTGTTAAAACCCATGAGTGTAACTCATGCTGAATTTCATCATGTAAGCTGGTCTAAATTCCGACACCAATACTATTATTTGGCATAGTATGACGCCATTAAATTCATTTAATTTTAATTATTGCAATTTATTTCAAAAAGTCTCATTTATGTATGATTCATTTTCGCCCTCTAGTGGGCTGTGTCATTAATTGTCTCTCTTTGTTGGAAATGTATTTCTTAAATTATTTTGATATTCCTTCATACGTTTTTTTTCTTTTTTCCTTCATTTCTTCCCATGCATTTTTTCTCTTGTATTTATTTATTTCTTTCTTGGTTTATTTTTTTGTTTTTTGTTTTTTGTTTTTTTGTGTCGAATCCTATCAGCTTACAATTTTTCTGAAGTTTGACGGAGTGTTACCTGTCCTCAATTGTTTTATAAATGTATATAAAGTTCTTTCGACTGGTTAAGACCATGTGGATACATTGTCCTCAGCTTGATGAGGTACCTCGATTCTTTTTGGCGAAGTTCTCTCTCTCTGTCACCGCCTCTCTTCATTTGTGGCACTGTGTCTATTCGAAAGAATCTTAATTTCGTCCAGTCACCTTGATGATGTGATTCCATATGTGTCGCGATGGCATTTGCTCGATCCTTGTGGACCGTCGCCCTGACATGTTCCAGGATTCGTTTTTTTAATTCGCAGATTGTGCTGCCAACATATTGTAGTGGGCATGGGCATTCCACTATGTACACCACATATTGTGTTTTACAAGTTATTAGTTGTCTGATTTCCCATGACTTGTTATTGTTCAATTTCAATATTTTAGTCTGTTTAGCAATCTGACACACGTTACACATGTGGCATTTCACGAATCCTTTAGTTTTAAGCCAATCATCTTCCTTCTTTTTGGGTTTAAAATGGCTGTGGATTAGGTGATCCTTAAGATTTCTTGATCTACGGTATGTCACTACCGGATGGGTCCCCATCAATTCTTTAACTGTGCTGTCCATTTGTAAAATGTTCCAATTCCTCCTCAGGATACTTAGCACTTGTTTGCTTTCCACTGAATAATCAGTTATGAATCTTATTGGTTCCTTGTTGGTAACGTTTATCTTTGGTTTGGGCTTTAAGCACTCCTCCCTTTGCTTTTTGTTTGCTTTTTCCCAACTTTTCAGGACTATTTTGTTGTTGTACTTTCTCCTTTTGAAGCGTTCTGCTGTTTGTTGGCCATGTTTCTGCCATTCTTGGTCCTCACTACAGATTCTTCGAATTCTGAGGAATTCCCCATATGGGATACTGGCTTTTAGTGTTTCTTGACGGAAACTGGTTGCTTCCAAGGTTGAGTTTGTAGATGTACTTTTGCGATGCAGCGTGGTGTGGATCTGGTTTTCCCTGATGTAGATCTCTGTATCCAGAAATATTACACGTTCCTTACTGGATTCAAACGTGAATTTCAATTGGGTGGTGCTGTTATTTAAAATTTCGAAGTATTCTCGAAACTCTTCACTTGTTCCATCCCAAATTATAAAAAGATCATCTATGAATCTTTTCCATGAGATGATTTTGTTCAGATAGACATCATTTTCCGCTTTCCACGCCACTTCCTTTTCCCAGTATCCCATCGTGAGACAGGCATAGTTTGGACTAAAAGAAAAGCCCATGGCTGTCCCATTTCTTTGCCTGTATAATTCTTCACCAAAGAGAAAAATGTTTTTGTTCAAGCACATTGTGATCATCTGTCTCAACATGGTATTATGATCTTGATACATTATATTTCTCTCTTGTAAGAAAAAACTGCATGCTTCAATTCCAAAGTCATTGTCTATTGTCGTATATAACGATACAACGTCCATCGTTACCAACAAGTAAGATTCCTGCCAAGGTGTATTCTGTAGCATATTCAGTATATCAGTCGTATCCTGTATATAGGAGCTGAGTTGTTTTACATACGGTTGTAAAAAGTAATCAATGAAGTTAGCTAATGGTTCCAGCAGAGATCCCCCCGCCGATAGTATCGGTCGGCCTGGTGGCTTTTTTTGGTCCTTATGTAATTTCGGCAAGAAATAAATTGTTGCCAAGATAGGGTAATTCACAGTTAAGTATTTACACTCTTCCTCATTGATTAGATTTTTGTTAGTCCATTCCTGAAGTTTTGTATCCAACATTTCTTTAATCTCCTTTGTTGGGTTATTTTTTAGTTTTTCATAATACCTGTTATCCCAAAGTTGTCTGTGAGCTTCAATGACATATGCTGTTTTATCTTGAATTATGATGTTCCCACCTTTGTCAGCAATTTTAATTTCAATGTTGTCATCATTCATCAGATTTTTCAAGGCCTCTCTCTCCTCCTTGGTCAGATTGTCTTTGTAATTTTTATTTTTTATTTTGTACACATCTTCAATTACAGCTTCCTGAAATAGATCTACTTTGTTGCCTGGTGCCAGCTGTGGATAAAATTTGGATTTGGGTTTCAATCCACTCAAACCGCCTCCCTTTTGTTCAACCACTTCATTCAAATTTATTTCATCACCTTCAACTGAATCCAGGTTCATTAAAGTCAGATAGCATGAAGCATCTTTTGCTTGTAATCCACTAGTAATTTCCTGTGGTTTGTTTCGTGTTATTGCATTTGCTTTTTCTGCAAAAAACTTTGCTAATTTAATTTTACGAAAATAGAGGTAAAGGTCTATTCTTACTTGTGCCAAGTCCATTCTTTTTGTTGGACAGAATTGTATTCCTTTTTTTAGTAGTAAAATCTCATTGTTTGATATTTTACGATTCGACAGATTCACCACTTGTAGTTCATCTCCTATGTTTTCTTCAGGCGCATGCTCCTGGTTTCTGGGCCTGTTTTCTCCGTACTTGGTCCGGCGCCTTTTACCCCTTCTTGTGGGTTTCTTTGATACCTTGGCTTGCCACGTCCTCTTCTTCCTTGTTGCTGGAATGTGGGATGAGATTGATCCCATTGTCGTTGTTGCAGTACGAGGCGCATGTCCCCTAAAAAAGAATTCTTGCGTCTGTTCTCCTCACTGTCTTCGTTCGATATCAACGATGATGCACTGCTCGTGCAGCTTGTAGCACTACTCCAGGATAGTTGTTCCTTCATTGCATCGTATTTTCTGGCATACGTAAAGATTCGCCCTTCCTCGTAATCATTAGCATCTCGAATGAATTTTGAGTGTTTTCTTTCCCTTACAATGTCTTCATGTTTTTCAATCTGAACTTCCAATTCTTCTTTGAATTTAGTCATTTCACTTGATAACTTCATTGCTGCAATTTCTTTTTCAATTTCGTTCAGTTCATCCTTTACTTTGTTGAGGTTAATTTCGATGTGTTTAACCAAGATGTCGATCAGCCCTAGTGATGATTTTAAAATGAACTCCCCCCACTCTTGCAATAACTCGTTTGTGGAGTCTTGATGGCTGGGCATTAGCGTGATTCTCAACCCTCGTGGTACCCTTTGGACTTCAAGGTACTTCTTTAGTGTGATTAATTCCCATGACTTGTTAATTTCTTTCCGGCTTAATCTCTCCCAGGCACGCAGCTTGGATTTTGCATCCACTTTTTCCACCCTGCTCGAAGAGCCAGCCATTGAAGTTTCACTAATCTTTTCCTTTGTAAACATAGTTGTCAGTTTTTCACTCCGTTTTTCTTCTCTCCGCTGCATTCTTGCTATTTGTATAATTTATAACTTGAAAAATAATTATTCTGTGAGAACGTGCAATATGACGTTGTACTGGCTTCAAATTGGGATATTATCACCGCTTGTTCTGTTTAGAACTTTCAATTGCGGACTCTCCCCGCAGTCTTCGTCTTGCAAGCTAAGCTGGCAGCACGTTAATGCGCATTTGCTGATTCAATCGCACTGGCATTTGCAATTTCAGCCGTTTCACTCACACGCTTACCTTGTCTTCGGTCTGCGCGGTGTGAGGCTTTCCAGGCTTCGTTCAATCCAGCGATCACTGCTCCCGGCTCATAAACTTCTGGCTTTCAGTTCCTTGTGCCCGGGAATTGCAGCGCTCGGCGCTCGGTTCGAAAACCCTGCAGCAGAACCACGCTGCTAAAAAATTATACACATAAACCTCCCCTGACGGCGAGGAATAATGGGACGAACTCTCGTTCTCACTTTCTTTTACTGTTTTTATTATTTTTTAAGCCTTCAATTAAGCATTAATGCAGAAAACACACAGATCTACGCGTTTCGGGAGCACCACTCCCTTGCTCACGATCAACTGCTTCACAGGAGGTTAGTCACTTTAAAGTCCCATTTTCTCTTATTTCCTGTTTGGTGTGTTTTCTTAGCTCAAGGCATTCTGGAGGCTGTAGTTTTTGTTAAAACCCATGAGTGTAACTCATGCTGAATTTCATCATGTAAGCTGGTCCAAATTCCGACATCAATACTAATATTTGGCATAGTATGACGCCATTAAATTCATTTAATTTTAATTATTGCAATTTATTTCAAAAAGTCTCATTTATGTATGAAAATGAATCATACATAAATGAGACTTTTTGAAACCAGCTTACATGATGAAATTCAGCATTGCACAAATGGCCCCTGTTAAACTTTCTCCAGAGCCTAATGGTTGCGACAGTCCGAGGGGACTCGAGGGGACGCTTTGTGACATCGTATTCAGCATGAGGGAGCCCGCTTCAAGTATATTTCGCCCCACAAACTGACATTTGTTTGGCCTCCGTCATCACCAACCAGAGAGTGTATTCCACAGCATTCTGGGAGCTGTAGTAAGTATTGGACTTCAGAAACATCAGCAGGTGATGGGTATTTTAACGGGGGTGGAGCGACACACCTCTTTCAAATCTGTGAATGAGAGCGGGACTGACAAACACTCTCTTTGTGAAGGGCGCTGATGAGGGCACATCCATTCGCCCGAAATGCATACGCCGCCACTATGTTTCGCTGTGCCTTTTTAATAAAGCCTACCTTTGGATTCCCCTCTGGGCCCCAGCCTGCTTTCTTGGGAGTGGGATGTTTTGATATATTTTGCGCTGGCCAGTAGCGCAATGCTGGGTGCCCCTGACGCACAAGAGGCCCGGATTCTGCTGGCTTTGCTCAACGGCATTTTCACGAGTCGAGGGATCGACTACTCCGGTGTCCGCCACAACGCCTTGGAGGGACCGACCAGGTCCGAGGTACTTACCCCGGGAGGCTCGCGTGCATTGCACAAATGGCCCCTGTTAAACTTTCTCCAGAGCCTAATGGTTGCGACAGTCCAAGGGGACCCGAGGGGACGCTTTGTGACATCGGATTCAGCACGAGGGAGCCCGCTTCAAGTATATTTCGCCCCACAAACTGACATTTGTTTGGCCTCCTTCATCACCAACCAGAGAGTGTATTCCACAGCATTCTGGGAGCTGTAGGAAGTATTGGACTTCAGAAACATCAGCAGGTGATGGGTATTTTAACGGGGGCGGAGCGACACACCTCTTTCAAATCTATGAATGAGAGCGGGACTGACAAACACTCTCTTTGTGAAGGGCGCTGATGAGGGCACATCCATTCGCCCGAAATGCATACGCCGCCACTATGTTTCGCTGTGCCTTTTTAATAAAGCCTACCTTTGGATTCCCTTCTGGGCTCCAGCCTGCTTTCTTGGGAGTGGGATGTTTTTGATATATTTTGCGCTGGCCAGTAGCGCAATGCTGGGTGCCCCTGACGCACAAGAGGCCCGGATTCTGCTGGCTTTGCTCAACGGCATTTTCACGAGTCGAGGGATCGACTACTCCGGTGTCCACCACAATGCCTTGGAGGGACCGACCAGGTCCGAGGTACTTACCCCGGGAGGCTCGCGTGCATTGCACAAATGGCCCCTGTTAAACTTTCTCCAGAGCCTAATGGTTGCGACAGTCCAAGGGGACCCGAGGGGACGCTTTGTGACATCGGATTCAGCACGAGGGAGCCCGCTTCAAGTATATTTCGCCCCACAAACTGACATTTGTTTGGCCTCCGTCATCACCAACCAGAGAGTGTATTCCACAGCATTCTGGGAGCTGTAGGAAGTATTGGACTTCAGAAACATCAGCAGGTGATGGGTATTTTAACGGGGGCGGAGCGACACACCTCTTTCAAATCTGTGAATGAGAGCGGGACTGACAAACACTCTCTTTGTGAAGGGCGCTGATGAGGGCACATCCATTCGCCCGAAATGCATACGCCGCCACTATGTTTCGCTGTGCCTTTTTAATAAAGCCTACCTTTGGATTCCCCTCTGGGCCCCAGCCTGCTTTCTTGGGAGTGGGATGTTTTTGATATATATATATATATATATATATATATATATATATTCACTGAAAAAACCATAGGTTATAGACCATATATAGTTAGGAATTAGCATTTAAAAAACCTTATTTTACTCACACAAAACCATTGAAATTCCATATATAGTTAGTTGCACTAACTATATATCGCGCACCTGCAATCCACTGCTGATGATGTCACATATTACATCATTCATGACATGGTCAGTGACATCACTGATGACATCACTGATGACATCTCAAATGACATCACTGATGACATCACTGATGACATCTCATTTGACATCAATGACCACATCACTGATGATATCATTCATGTGACAATACAATGCATCTCCTCACATTTTAATATAACCTCTGTTTCACCCAGTGTTAAATACAGAATATAATTTTTGAAACCATTGACACACCAATACTAGTTACTACATACGCACTCACTGATTCCTACGTCTACACACACCTTCACTCATTCACCCATACTATCATTCATACATACAATCACTCATCTTTACAACACTATCATATGCACTCATACACCTATACAGACACTCACAGTCTGCCACTCATCCATGGAGTTACTCACACACCTAGTCAGTCCTGTAAAGAATCAATGACACTTCCATTTTCTTGTCTATACAGTTAAACATAGAGCACCTTACATTTTCAAACATATACTAACACATACTTACCTTGTTATACAATCATTGATACAAGTACACATTGATCTGCACAGAGTCACACACCTCCCAGCCAGCCACACACACACTCAGTCTCCCATACAAATACTTGGACAATCAATCAGTAACCCATATAGTTAATTATATAGCTACTGATCAAAACATGCAGCAGTTTACAGAACAACAGACATAATGATGCACAAATTAAGACACTTTAGTCACTAACCCATGCACTCAGTGAGACACATTTAATCACTCACTCATGCATTCAGTCATGCACCTACTAAATCCTTTGTCCAGACACTTATACTTCCACTCATTCTTCAATATGTAAGACACATTTTAACTTTACAGAAACATACAGTCACTGGATGTTGTCATCAGTGATGTCATCAGTGATGTCATTTGAGATGTCATCAGTGATGTCATCAGTGATGTCACTGACCATGTCATGAATGATGTAATATGTGACATCATCAGCAGTGGATTGCAGGTGCGCGATATATAGTTAGTGCAACTAACTATATATGGAATTTCAATGGTTTTGTGTGAGTAAAATAAGGTTTTTTAAATGCTAATTCCTAACTATATATGGTCTATAACCTATGGTTTTTTCAGTGAATTTTCAAGGTTTTGTAAATGCTAATTCCTAACTATATATGGTCTATAACCTATGGTTTTTTCAGTGAATTTCAATGGTTTTTTAATAGCAAATATCATAAGCTGTCGAATGTCAAGTACGTGGTAAGTGAAAACATTTTCGTGTTTATGCACACTGATCTGCTTTGAATGGTGCCCCCCCCCCCTCATTTCTATTAGGAGTACTCTCTCTTTGCAGATAGTGAAAGGTAGTTAACGCAGGTCTTTGCCCCCATTGTAATCCGTCGTGCCTGCTTCTCTCTCCATTTGATTCATTGTTATCCAAGTATTTACTGTTTTAGAATTAGTTCTCTTTGGTTCATTCTCTATTTACAAACAAACACAGAGTCGCAATACTCTGTTTAGTCTTTGCAGATAACGAAAAATCGTGTAAAAAAAAAGAAAAGGAATCGAGCAAAATCAGTAGGCCACTAATAGGATCTCTTTTTGACCTCGCTAAAATAGAAACATTAGGAACAACCCCTCATGACAAATACAAAACTAGTGAGATGAACTGAACTCCACACAATGATGGCTGCAAAACAGCTCGGCTCCGCCACCCACCCCGCCCAAAATAACGATAAAGAACGGCTGCCATGATTGGTTGCGGAATGACCACGACGGAGCTACGAAATGGTGCTGCTCTCATGCTAACCCCAGCTTCAGTCTGAAACATCCAGAAACACTGTAGACTACCAATTCGATCAGTTCCGGTAGCGCCCCAATGTAACCCGGTAGAGAAGAACTAGCCCTCCCCTCTTTGACTGATGGTTCTTGTTGCCTGTCCCTTCTGTTGTCATTTAACAGAACTATTTAGCCTGCTGAAAGGGGTTGTGTTCCGACCGCTGGTTGGTGGAGACATTTTGACTATATTCTGTACCTGCGTTGTCGCGTAATGCGTCATATGACACGCCGCGTTAGCGCATCCGGAAGTCATCCGGGGCGCGCAGCGCGTAACGTAAGCATAACAAGTCATGTGACTTGTTAATAAAACTTTTCATTGGTTCATTTTACTTTTCTTATTGTAATGATGAAAGGCTTGGTCATATGACCTAAAAATTACGCTTTTCATTACTTCCGAACATTATTTTTTCTTAAATATATGTTATAATGTTCCAGGCTAATGTACTTTCCCGGAAATTTTACAACTGTCCTGCAAGTAAAATATATTCTTTTTTCGAGAAAAGGAGCGTTTCTTCGTCCCATGACGGAGCCGTTGAGCAAAAGAGGGTCGACCTGCTGTCTTAGTCGCCGATACGCCTGAATATGAGATTCTTATCGATCACTTTATGTTGCAGGAATAGAAAATACAACAGCCCTTGACCATTTATCTTTACTGCGTTCCTTCGTATTATACCTTTTACCCTTCATGTAATTGGTCTGCTTTATTTCACTTGCCTTTTAATGATTCTAAAACAGTGACTATTATTAAAAACTTTACCAATGTATATACTACTACCATGTTTTCTTTTAAAAACCTTTATTGTGAAAATTTCATTATACAAATACGAGCCTATAACCACGTGGGCCGGCCACGGAGCAAACTGTAATCGTATATGATGAATAGACATTTACACTGTAGAGGAACGTAACGGGCGGGCCATTAGGTTGCAAGAACTAAGGTGTCTAACAGTTACGGAATCGGTGGACGTACATTTTATAATTAAAATACGACAGGGCCAGTTACAATAAAATTATCTAGATATACATTTGCGGGCAAGTACCATGGGTGACGTTAATTCGAACTTTCAACAGTACAGTAATCAATAACACATCAGAACTTAATATCAATAGGGATGTCGAAATATTCAATCAATTCTCGTCCCCGCCCGCCATGTGCTTCAAAACTGCATACGTATCTCGTGATTTCAAGGTTCTGCAACCAGTACACAACAAGGAGTTACGAGTCCCATTTATTCTGGCGCCATTTTGGGCGAGGACGGGCAGGTCCAGGATATAGTCAAAATGTCTCTACCAACCATCGACTATGATGATGTTCATATGCTGTATTTATTAGAGTAACACTCATCTGTCCACATGAAATTAATTTGCCACAATCTAAACATGTCATTTTAATCTTTCCAAAGTTCTTCTAAATATTTGGGACCGTTTCCCTTGCCTCTGAAGCTCTCAGTGCCACTTCTTTGATGAATGTACTAGCAGGTCACGGGTTCTCCTCCAAATCTCTCTTTTATGCAGCACTATAATTAATTGGTGCCACCTCTCCATATGACGATGCATGGTATAGTTACCACAACTATATTTTTTTTCGGTTCCTCTGGAGAGTTCATCGTGGCAGATGAAGCGTGTAACGTACCGGGCATTTACCTTTTTTTGCATGTACAGGAAAGGAAAAAAAAATCGAGCGTCCGAGTTCTAAGGTGTCCCAGGGCCATTTTAGTGGACCAGGCCCAAATCCAAAGAACAGGCCGCCATTTTGAGAGTCCTGTTGCAGCCGCCTGTCGCTGTAGCATCAAGAGCAGCCGAAACTCAGCTGAATGGCAACTGAAACGGTAAAGGGGCGCCCCACTACAGCAGACGAGCCAGGCCCAAATCCAAAGAACAGCTATCTCACAGGCTAATGGGGCGACCCACGCCGAGTTTCAGCATTGTAGGATGACCACACAAGTACAGCAACTTGCTAGACATCACCTCGGTGCCATCCGGATCTCGGCGCCCCACTGCAGATGAAGTGCCTCTCAACTATGAAACCACCACGGTGACATCCGGATCTTGGCGCGTTGTGCTGCCTTCGGCCTATTCGCACATCGGTCCGCTACTGACGCCATCTCACAGGCTAATGGGGCGACCCACGCCGAGTTTCAGCATTGTAGGATGACCACACCAGTACAGCAACTTGCTAGACATCACCTCGGTGCCATCCGGATCTCGGCGCCCCACTGCAGATGAAGTGCCTCTCAACTATGAAACCACCACGGTGACATCCGGATCTTGGCGCGTTGTGCTGCCTTCGGCCTATTCGCACATCGGTCCGCTACTGACGCCATCTCACAGGCTAATGGGGCGACCCACGCCGAGTTTCAGCATTGTAGGATGACCACACCAGTACAGCAACTTGCTAGACATCACCTCGGTGCCATCCGGATCTCGGCGCCCCACTGCAGATGAAGTGCCTCTCAACTATGAAACCACCACGGTGACATCCGGATCTTGGCGCGTTGTGCTGCCTTCGGCCTATTCGCACATCGGTCCGCTACTGACGCCATCTCACAGGCTAATGGGGTGACCCACGCCGAGTTTCAGCATTGTAGGATGACCACACCAACTTGCTAGACATCACCTCAGTGCCATCCGAATCTTGGCATCTCAACGCCTAGTGGTATCTTCCATACAAAAAATATTGTTACGCTGCCTTTGGCCCCATTCGCACATCAGTCCGCAACTTAGACATCACCTCGGTGCCATCCGGATCTTGGCATCTCAGCGCCTTGTGGTGTCAGTCAGAAAATATTGTTGTGCTGCCTTCGGCCTATTCGCACATCGGTCCGCTACTGACGCCATCTCACAGGCCAACGGGGCGCCCCACGCCGACTTTCAGCATTGTAGGATGGCCACACCAGTGCGGCAACTTGCTACACACCACCTCGGTGCCATCCGGATCTTGGCATCTCAGCGCCTTGTGGTGTCTTCTACACCGGAAATATAGTAGAAAATATTGTTGCGCTGCCTTTGGCCCCATTCACACATCAGTCCGCTACTGACACCATCTCACAGGCCAACGGGGCGCCCCACGCCGACTTTCAACATTGTAGGATGGCCACAGAAGTGCGACAACTTACTAGACACCACCTCGGTGCCATCCGGATCTTGGCGCGTTGTGCTGCCTTCGGCCTATTCGCACATCGGTCCGCTACTGACGCAAACTCACAGGCCAACGGGGCGCCCCACGCCGACTTTCAGCATTGTAGGATGGCCACACCAGTGCGGCAACTTCCTACACACCACCTCGGTGCCATCCGGATCTTGGCGCGTAGTGAAGCTGCAGCAGCTGCAAATAAGCTTCAGACAGTGTTACAACCGCTGCTCAGAACTCTCAACTATGACACCACCTCGGTGCCATCCGGATCTTGGCGCGTTGTATTGCCTTCGGCCTATTCGCACAACGGTCCGCTACTGACGCCGCCTCACGTGCCAACGTATTTTCTCCGCATTTTATACCCTATGCCGCATAACAGGTCATGTGACTTGTTTATAAAACTTTTCATTGGTTCATTTTACTTTTGGTTTCCTAATGATGGAAGGCTTGATCATATGACCTAAAAACAACACTTTTCATTGGATGAAAACTTTTTTTTTCCCCCAAACGATGAAAGCCCCACCTTGTTTCTGGATGTTTCAGACTGAAGCTGGCGTCAGCATGAAAGCACCACCATCTCGTAGCTCAGTCGTGGTCATTCCGCGAGCAATCATGGCAGCCGCTCCCCACCAGAAGCCTGCAGGAGTCGGAGCCCCCAAAACTTTTGATGAATTCTCAAGGCGGAGGGGACGCTTTCGAGAATGGGGTCCAAGACCTAGCAGACAAGCGTCCGATTTCCAAGGTGTCCCAGGGCCATTTCAGTGGACCAGGCCCAAAAAGGAAACAGCCTGCCGCCATTTTGAGAGTCCTGTGACAGCCGCCTATCGCTGCACCGCAAGAGTGGGCGCAACTCAGCTGAATGGCGGATTTTGACACAGTGGACCAAAAGCGGACGGAATGGCAACTGAAACGGTAAAGGGGCGCCCCACTAAAACAGATGAGACTCCACCTGGAGAGGCCCGTTCACGCCGCCTCCCCCGGGGCGCTCCACGCCGTTATTCGGAGCAGCATTGTAGGATACCAAAACCAGTGCGGCAACTTACTGGACATCACCTTGGTGCCATCGTTCTGCTGCCTTGGAACTATTCGCACAACAGTTTGCTACTGATGACCCACCCCCCGCGACGCCCCACGCCGTTATTTGCTGGGTGGCAACTTACTAGACATCACTTTCGTGTCATCTAGATTTCGGCGCGTTCTGCTGCCTTGGAACTATTCGCACAACAGTTTGCTACTGATCACCCACCCCCCGCGACGCCCCACGCCGGAAATCTGGACGTTGTGCTGCGTTGGGACTATTCGCACAGCCGACCGCTACTTCGTTGTTTTTCTCTAAAAATGTTTATATGTTATTACTATTTTTGTTTTCTTGTATATATTTATAAATTATTAAAGTTTTATAATCTTACTACTTTGTCGGAGTGCTATATATTTTTAATGTGACACATAATTGTAAAAACTTTGATGTACAAAGAGTCATCCCTGGAATCTTCCGCTTCACGCTCGGTCCCCTCCCCAATCACAATACAGGATGGTTTTCAGATAATAGCAACGCTTCTGCTGTGACGGATCTCATCGAGTGTGGGCCTTGATCTACTATAACTCCTTTGAAGACGGGTGATTCTTTACAGCTGTGGCCATAAACTACATCTGCAGGGCTAGCTGATAGCCTAGGACCGGCCTGGACAATCGGACACAGAGGAAAAGGAGTGTCAGAGGGTGCGGTAGTGAATAGGGCGAAAGGGAGGTGTCGGGCGGGCACAGGGTGTGATTCTCAGGGAAGAACAGCGCAGATGGGGGGAGGTTTATTACCCATGCATAAAAAAGAGAGCGGGGGTGACCACTGCCTGGGGGAGATGCTTGCGAGGGTGGGGAGCCATGCTAAGGATCGACAGCGTGCACAGAGTGGATCTGGTCAAGGCATCTAAAATGGCTGCCGTGCACGACAAAAGTGTGGCATTTGAAAAAAGACAAGATGGCGCACACAATGTTTTTCAACAATTCCTGATTTCCTTCGAATCGAACGTTAACAGACGTTGGGGCATATTACCAAAGTTAAGCGATATTTATCCCTAACGATGCATTGCAAAGATTTTTTTACCGTCAGAAATTATCGCAGATAAACCTTGCTATTATCAAGGTTTATCGCAAATACGATAAAAAACGAGCGCAATGCATTAATATCGCTGAAAACTCCGCGATATTCATGCATTACCGAGCTAATGCTCTTAGCCATGTTATCCACCTCCCATTGGATAACATGGCTAAGAACTGCTCAGGGCAGCTGTTACTTTTTGGAGATATTCGCGCTTATCTCGAATATTTCCAAAAGTTGATAATAGGAGATAGCGATGTTAGCGACTGTTTCCAGTCGCTAACATCTTGGCATGCCCACTTTGCATGTCATTAGTGATAAATATCACTCACATGCAAAGTGGGACCCAAGATGGTCGCTATCTCCTACTAGCCGTCGCTAACTGGTGTTAGCAACAGCTAGGTAATACACATATAATTTTATCTCCGCGAAGCGGAGCGCTGTTACAGATATATATCTTGTTTTTGAACGTTAATTTCTCAAAATGCACTGAAGCACATATATTGAGACATAGCAAAGGCACATCGGGCTACCAGTCCCTAATATTTTACCAAGTTTCGTGCAAATCCATTCAGCCGTTCGATTATTATTATTATTTTTTTTTTTTGCCCCGCGGGGCCCTTTTAAAACCTCCACATCAAACCTAGGGGGTCAGCGAGGATCTACTATGCCCCCTTATGGTCATCAGCCGTTCGATTATTATTATTATTTTTTTATTTTGCCCCGCGGGGCCCTTTTAAAACCTCCACATCAAACCTAGGGGGTCAGCGAGGATCTACTATGCCCCCTTATGGTCATTTGCCCCTTCGCTTTGGCCTCCTCTTGTCTCTCGATCCTACCGAGAGACAAGATGGCGGCCGCTACGTACTGTTTGGAATGTTTACAGACACCGGAGAGCCAATCAGCTTCGCTTCGCAAAGCTCCGTAACGCGAAAAGTACGCGAAGCGGTGCGCTGTTACAGATATATATCTTTTTTTGAACGTTAATTTCTCAAAATCCACTGAAGCACATATATTGAGACCTAGCAAAGGCACATCGGGCTACCAGTCCCTACAATTTTGCCACGTTTCGTGCAAATCCATTCAGCCGTTCGATTATTATTATTATTATTTTTTTTTGCCCCGCGGGGCCCTTTTAAAACCTCCACATCAAACCTAGGGGGTCAGCGAGGATCTACTATGCCCCCTTATAGTTATTTCCCCCTTTGTTTTGACCTCCTCTTGTCTCTCGATCCTACCGAGAGACAAGATGGCGGCCGCTACGGACTGTTTGGAATGTTGACAGACGCCGGAGAACCAATCAGCTTCGCTTCACAAAGCTCCGTTGCGCGAAAAGTCCGTGAACCAGAGCGCTAACCGGTCCGCTGTTACAGATATATATCTTTTTTTAAACGTTAATTTCTCAAAATCCACTGGAGCACATATATTGAGACCTACAAAAGGCACATCGGGCTACCAGTCCCTACAATTTTGCCAAGTTTCGTGCAAATCCATTCAGCCGTTCGGGCTAAAAGTGAGGCCAACCGCCCTATGGAAAACTCAATGTTAAAAACACGTTTTGGGACCCCCCTTTTTTCTCGGCCCCCACTGGACGAACCCCCCCCAAATTTTCAAGGGCTGCTCAGAAACAAAATGTGCCATTTTCCTGAAAATTTCAGCCGATTCCGTCCACAAACGCCAAAGTTATTAGACATAGAATTTTCAAAAAACCCATAGAGAAAAAATCCTAACTATATATACCTACTGGCGACCGCCAGTAGGTAATATATATATATATATATATATATATATAGTTAGGACGTATTATCCATAGGAAATCCGCAACATTCTATTTAGAATAACTTTGGTGCCGGTTGACGAATCTTTGCGAAATTTTTAAAACTTTTGGCCAGCTCTAGTCCGCTCCTATCCTGAAAGTTTCACTGTGATTCATCATGCGGGGGCTGACAAAAAAGGGGGTCCCAAAACATGCCCCCTCCTTGCACCACTCTGCAAACGCGCCCCTTGGCATGTTTGCAGAGGGGGAACAAATTCCCCTTGAATACTGGGGGTCCATGGGGGCCAACTAGCCCATCAGGAACCTCCATTATGCGCCAGGGGTATGCGTTGCAGAGAGGTGTTCAGAGGCCATGCCCCTTTTTACACCTCTCTGCAACGCAGCCTTGTGGCGCTTACTGGAGGTAACTGGTGGGCTAGTTGGACCCCAGGGACCCTCAGGATTCAAGCGGACATAATCCCCCAATTTAAAATGCACCACGGGGTGCGATTGCACAGTGGTGAAGGTAAGGGGCGGGGCCTGAGGTGATATGTGGGGAATTCATTCCTCTTCAATCCTGATGTCCCCTGGGGGCCACCTTCTATCATCGCAAGAAGGTGGGTTGCCACCAGGATCAGATTGGTTAGACCCAACAACTGATTGTTGTTTGACCAATTCGAAGAGTTTCTTGGGGCGGTTTGCCGCTGGGTCCAGTTGGTGCCTGAAGTACCTCGCCTTAGCACTCTTGATTTGTTTGTTGTATCGGCTCTTGGCATCTCTAAGGAGTTTTAGATGGTCCGCTGAGGGATTGACCAGCCATGACCATTCAAATACCCTAATGTTGCAGCGTTTTGAGTTTAGGTTTTCATTATACCAAGGTTTGGATATTTTTGTTGAGGCATTTTTTAGTTGAAGTGGAGCAATATTCTCCATGGTGTTGGAAATGGTTGAATTGTAGGCATCAGTGAGTGAATGTACCTCAAATATATCAGCTTGGAAGGAGAGGGCAGATTTACAGTGGGCAGCTAGTTCGTCAGAGTTTATAGCTCTTATGTCCATTTTCCAGATCTTAGATTTTAGAGGTTGAACCTTACTAATCAATACCTCCCTGTTGATATAGAAGAGGATGCAGTGGTGGTCGTACCAGTCACAAGGGCTTTTTAGAGATAATGAGGTCTAACATTTCTCCTTTGTTATGAGTTGGTTGGATACAGTGCTGAGTAAGATCTTGATCAGTTAAGAAAGGTTTATTGCAAGATACAGCGGGGTCATTGCGATTAAACCAATGAAGGTTGAAATCACCAAGGAAGATTTATTTGTGTTTCGGATGAGCCATTGCACTGGCCATTTTTGCGCACACCAGCGACCTTCCCAGAATATACCAAAACCTTTTGCACCAGACGCATTTGAGAACATTTGTATTTGCCAGATCATATCTTCATCCACAAAGAACAAAGATACTCCATTAAAATCGACAAGAAACTTCAACCAGATGTGAAGGTCAGACCTAATAGCCATGGACATACGCACTCTGTGGTGAGGGAGATAGGCACCAGACATGGAGATGCCCAAACGCCTACAGAAGGTTCTGCCTGCCCTGACCACTCTACAAGCAAAATTCAGATAACCCGTTAATCTCTGCACCTTTCTGAGCTCAGTTTCTTTTCATTATTCACAGATAACAAGAAAGACGTTATCTCCTGCACTTACTCTGCTTGTAACATGGCTACCATCTCCTTTGTGTCAATTTCAATTCCCATGAAAATCAACTTTGTGCTTGGACCTTCTGTTTTTTCCGGTGCAATTGGTACACCAAGATCATGGGACAAATCCTGGAAATGGTGCAAAGCTTTTTGGGATTGTTCAGTGTTCCTCACACCAATGAACATAAAGTTGTCCAGGTAGTGACAAACAAGATTATGACCACTAATCTGTGTAAAACCCCACTGCAAGAAAGTGCTAAAGGTCTCAAATAGAGCACATGATATTGACCAGCCCATAGGAAGCACCTTATCTACATAGAATGCACCATTGAAATGCATGCCTAAAAGTTCAAAATCAGAAGGATGGATGGGCAAAAGATGAAAAGCTGACTGTATATTGCTTTTAGCCAATTCTGCGGCTCTCCCAACTGACATGACCAACTTCAGTGCATCATCCACTGATGCATAGGACACACTAGAGACCGCTTGAGAGATAAAGTCATTAACTGACGAGCCTTCTTGCTATGAAAAGTGGTTTATTAGGCTGCACCTGGGACCGAGCGCTTTCCCTCCCATACCGCGCTGTTCGTGGAAACAGCGTTTCTTCAGGCTTTCTTGCTCCTTCCTGCTAAGTCTGCACTACAGGACCTCGCCGGACCCGCTTCGCGGGTCCCGCATCGCCCTTGGACATAGGCGATAGCTTCAAGACTTTTGGGGGCACTTAGTGGGCAACCGGCAGGGCTGCGAGCATTGGCTGGGACTCCAAGGACCAGGAGTCCCTGCGCGCCCTTGGGAACAGCTGGGCTGCTCTCCCTGCCGGCCCCGCCCGCCCGCTCCTGATTTAAAGGGCGGCTGCACCTGGGACCGAGCGCTTTCCCTCCCATACCGCGCTGTTCATGGAAACAGCGTTTCTTCAGGCTTTCTTGCTCCTTCCTGCTAAGTCTGCACTACAGGACCTCGCCGGACCCGCTTCGCGGGTCCCGCATCTCCCTTGGACATAGGCGATAGCTTCAAGACTTTTGGGGGCACTTAGTGGGCAACCGGCAGGGCTGCGAGCATTGGCTGGGACTCCAAGGACCAGGAGTCCCTGCGCGCCCTTGGGAACAGCTGGGCTGCTCTCCCTGCCGGCCCCGCCCGCCCGCTCCTGATTTAAAGGGCGGCTGCACCTGGGACCAAGCGCTTTCCCTCCCATACCGCGCTGTTCGTGGAAACAGCGTTTCTTCAGGCTTTCTTGCTCCTTCCTGCTAAGCCTGCACTACAGGACCTCGCCGGACCCGCTTCGCGGGTCCCGCATCGCCCTTGGACATAGGCGATAGCTTCAAGACTTTTGGGGGCACTTAGTGGGCAACCGGCAGGGCTGCGAGCATTGGCTGGGACTCCAAGGACCAGGAGTCCCTGCGCGCCCTTGGGAACAGCTGGGCTGCTCTCCCTGCCGGCCCCGCCCACCCGCTAGACTTCCTAACAGGGAGTTATTTAAAGAAGGCGTAGACCCCGCTGCGCGGGAGCGTGCGGGAGGGCACCGGGAGAAGCCCGGGACAAGGGCGGGACCGTCTGTGGCCGTCCGGGGCCGAAGGAGGCCGGGCTGGGCCTATTCTCTTCGTCCTTTTCATTTTGTTTTCTTTTCTCCCTGTCGAGCTATATTAGTGTGCGCCCTTGATCGGACCCTGTCACCGTAGTACCGGACACTGCTGTGCTTTTGCAAAGGACATCATTATTACCTCCTCCCCCAACGAGATGCCTAGCTCCGAGGCAAACTCTGTCCAAGGAACGTCAGGGTGTTCTTCTTCCTTCTTAGGCCCCCTGGACAAATTTTTTGCTAAGATAAAGAATGAAGCCGGTAGGGAGCTTACTCTCGCAGAGAAACGAGCTGAGCGACGTCTCTCTATCGAGAAGTTAAAACAAAGACCACTTCAGTTCCAGGAAACAGTTATAGGACCTCTAATAGATTTAACTACACCTAAAGATGTTGTTAACACTCCTTCTTTTATAGAAGATATCCCTCGTATTTTTCAAACTCAGTCCCCCGACCAGATAGACACCATAACTATTTCTGATTCAATCCCTCCTCAGTTACCAACCATACAGTCTATAGATTTAAGTACCATCCAAAACGAACCAGCTCCTCTTTATGATATAAGCATACCTTCTCCCGTATTTACTCCAATTGGGCCTGATCAACACCCCATTAACATCCTCGATGGAAAGCCTTTAATATCATCTACTAAGGTCCCCAATAAACATCCTAAGGGTTCCTGTGGCTCTCCGCCGAGGAAGAAAAGAAGAAAGTATCTATTAAAAAGGAGAATTGTTCCTCCCATTAATCCGACAAATCCAATACTTTCCAAGCCTACTACTCCCCAAGAGGATGGAATAACGGAGTCTACGAAAGACACGATTTCTAATTCAATATCTGTTCCTAGTTATGCAGGGTTATTGAATGATATTAATTGTCTCATAAAGGCTCTGATCCTTCCTCTTTCAGAAAGGATTATTAGATTAGGTGAGCGCGTTGATCAAATCCTTCAAGATCAGAAGGGTATATCGCCCGGTAAACCTCATGCCCCTAGCAACTTAACCCAGTCCACAAAAGCTCCTAACCAACTTAAGACCTGGAGTGGTACCCCTAACGTAAATCCATCACCATTATCTGGGATCCCTAAAACAGTTCAGGATAATAATAAATCTAATGAAAAACTTAAAAATAATTGTGCCACAGTTACTAACATCATAAGCAAAAATACAGGGATCCATAATACTCATTCTAATCAGATAAAGCCTCCACCTACCACATCTTATAATGCCAAAAGAAGCCCAAGGGACATCGCTGACTTACCACCAGAGAGCCTAAACTTTGTCATTGTATTAACAGGGGTTCCTCCCCCGCCAGCTGGTAAGCATGAACCTCAGGACAATTTAAAAAACAAGGTTATCTACTGGCTGCGGAAACACAGACCACTTCCTTCGCACCTAAACGGCGATATTGTTTCGGTTAGGCGATGCAACTGGGTAGGCACTAGACCTAAGGATATAGACGGCAACGTGATTATAATTAACTTTAAAGATCACAGACTAGTCACTTTTATCAGTGACTGGTTTCCCGGGATGGGTAAGGGGGGGATTTCAACGCACAACCTAGGTTATTTCTACCCTGAATCCATGCTGAAGCCACCACCACCTAATAAATCACAACCGAGGAATACAATTCCCAACCTTAGGAACAACTGGTATTTAAAAGGCTTGCATGGAGCCATAAAACCTCGGTTTCCAGCACAAGGTCCGCACATGGGACATAATCCATCTTGAGCACACAGAAGGATACAAAGTTCCCCAGGGAAAGGGGTTGTGGAGAGGTAAAAAGGAAATACAGTCAAGGAACTGGGGGGTTCCTCTGTCGGAACTAGAGAGCCTCACACACCCAGAGCGTTAGGTGTGGAACACACCCTGACTGTAGGGTGTCCAGTGTCATCATCGGCTCACTGCTCCTCGTCAAACCGGCGCTGCAATGTCTGACGGGGTGCCGAAAGGCACCCTTTTGACGGAGTTCTTTTGTTCCTTGCCGATGGTGTGTGTGAGTCAATAGGAGATAGTGTAGTCAGTGCAAGGTGAGTGAGTATTAAAAAGGGATAAACAGTCCACTATAGGTTTTATTGGCGTGGCTGCTTCCCTGATTAAAAGGGGGTGAGAGGGGAGCTGGAGACTGTGGTGAGGTTCAGACTCTAACTCAACCCCCTGGTGTGGTCAACATGTTTCTCGCCATCTGGCGATTCGTCAGGACCAAAAGAAAAGTACTACACGTGAAAAAGAAGTGGTAAGAAATTTCAAACACAGGGTAATAAGAAAATACAACCTCACTGGGTCTGGTAAAGAGAGGGCCTGGGATCCTGCTCTAGTTAAGCGACCTAAGAGTTGAGGGAAAAAAACAGGGGAAGCAAAGTAAGCCATATCTCAAGGTTATTATTATGCATTGAGATAGTGAAGGTGACTATTAGATATATTGCTCTCCACACTGTGGGGTAAAAAAGGGGGGAACGTGCAGGGAGTACATTCATACAGGTCATTCATAATCGGTCTAAATATGGCACGACTATAATCTCTCGGTGGAGACCTCAGAATCTTAGCCGTGAAGCCGAGTCTTATCCATGCAGCACCCAGTACCTGGAGACAATCAGGAAGATCTTACCCTAAGAAGGAGTAACAAGGCCTCGCAGTATGCTCCCGTGAGGCCAGCGCTGTCTGATGGATATACCTGTGGGATGTCAAGGGGCAGGTATGCATGTGTAGGTAAAGGACATAGGAAAGTCATGTGTGCCTGATAATCAGGGTTCCTACTTGGGGGGGGGGCGGAAAGAACAAAAACCCGGGACCAGTCAGTGCAAGGCGCTCAAAGGGCCAGGGTGTAGATATTTTGGAGCCCTCCCAGTTAAACGTGCCCTGTGGCAAGGCATACAGTGGTCTGGTGAGTATGAAGGCAGAGCCTCTATCTAAATGGAGAGTAGGCATACCGTAGGCGTCCCCAACGCATGGCATAGTTCGCACGGAGGGCGTCAAAGGGCAACTCGCGCTCACCGTCTGTTGGCACAGCCGTGGAGAGCGCCAGGAACCCTGGATATGCCACGTCAGGACCGACCAAAACAAAGCCACCCAAACAACACAATAGAAAGCTCCCATAGTACAGAGGCATTTGCGGACTCGGGCAGGGAGGGAGCTCCCTCAATCCTGCACCGACGTCCATGAAGTGGTAAGGGAGCGGGGGAAGGGGATGGATGGGCCACTTGTAAAGCTGACAACTAGGTCCGCGCTCGACACGGTCGCGAGGTAGCCAGAAATGGAGGCAACCTTCAGGACATCAAGTGAGCGGCAATGGGAGAAGGCAGGCAGGAGTGGGACAGCGAAGGGAAGGAAGGGAGGGGGGGGGGAAGAGGGGAAAAGGGGAAGGGGAAGGGGAGGCTTACCTCAGTCCGTGCGCTGGGATGGTGGGGACACCTACCCCTCACGCTCGCGGCACCTGGTCAGGGTGCGGAGCAGCTGGTGGCGAGTTCCGGTGGTGACCGCCTATAAGGGGGCTGGCAACACGTATCTGCACGCGTCATCGCGACAGTGGCGACTAATGCGCGTCATGCGCATGCGCACCGGGAAACTAGATCCCGGGGCTGGGGAGAGGGTTGTGATAGTCGCGGCCATATTGGAATGGTCTAATTTGCGAGTGTCATGCTTTATGCGCATGCACCCCTGTGGCCCAGGGACTAGAAGGGTCGGAATTTTTAAGGGGCGATCGTGGCAGCCATGTTCGAAATGATCGCTGGTGAAAGCAGTAGTAATATAAGTGGACTGCTGAGGGCCCATGGGGTAAATGTTCCGTTTGGATTAGTAAATTAATTAACAGATGTGGGGTCCAGTGAGATCACCAGTCAAGAGGTGAGGCTGCATGACCCTATTGTCGAGATGCTGGGGACCATAGTGATGGAGGGTGAAGGGGGGGTGGGGGTTGGAGTGGAAGAGGACTGGAGTAATGGAGGGTATCCATCTTCCCTTCAACCTAGGCCCACCCCTTTTCAACCTAAGAGTCACAGACCACACGTTCCCTATAGAATAGATTTCCCAGTGATGATAGGGGGTCAGAACCCTCATGACTTCTCTTATGTCCCTCGCTTCCCACCCTGCCAGCCAACCTATCAACAGCCAAAATATCAAAATCCTATTTCTAGTGACTATTGGGATAACTTTCAATCTTATAACCCCAAGGACACCTGGAGTGTACCTCTGGCTAATCTATTCCATCCTCTTTCTCAACTGGACGAAAATGAATGACATTTTGAGCCTCTCACAATAGAAAAGAGACCCGAGGGGCCCCAGAAACAACAGTCTACCACTATCCAACATCCTCTAGTAAGTCCATCGAAGGCAACCAGAGCTAATATGTGGTTGGGGAAACATCCATCTGGAGATATTACGATGTCTAGTGTTGTCCCTTACTATTCTCAATTAATTCCCCAGATTTGTTCCATCGTCACTCCTAGGACCCCTACTGCCATCATAAACACACCATCTTTGCGACTCCAAAATTCCCCAGTAAGTGTAGACAGCTTACATGCGGTTACCAGCAGGGTACCTTATTCCAACACTCTCCTATCATGGAATGTCGCAGGGTTAGCTAGTAAAGCCACCAACCCAGTTTGGTTGGATGTCATACACAAGCATGATATCCTGTGCTTTCAAGAGACATGGCGTTGTGAAGAACTACACCTGCTAGGGTATCAGACTATTCATTCTCCGGCCAAGTTGTCAACACTGGGTCACAACAAGGGTGGGCTCTGTATATATGTCTCATCATCTGCAGAGGTAAAGGTTAATAAAGTGCTCTCCAGCACGTTTTTTCAAATCCTATCTCTCACTTGGGGCCAAAATGGGAATATTGTATTGGTGAACTTTTATAACAATATCCCTAATAGTGAAATGGAGTCCACCATGTCTAATATGTTCCGGCATATTGCTAGAGCTGTCTATCTATTTAAGGGGGCAAGAATAATCTGGGTCGGCGATTTTAATTGCACTATTTGTCCACACACCGATTCGGGTCTATGTGGTTTGGATGACCATGGGGGGGAGGAACCGACACATTTCGTCCACATAAAGATGGGGACGTTGTTAAATGGTATTGTTTTTAATTTCGACTTTTCCTTTGCTAATCAGAATTGTGTCCTGCCCGTACCTTTTGAGCCAACCTTCTTTGGAAGGGGCTGTAAATCAACTATCGATTTTATACTTATAACTCGTGCTAACCAAGGGTTTATAACCTCGTGGGAGGTCGGAAAAGACCTATCCAGCGACCACTATCCCTTGATAATCGGTATAAATATAAAAGGGCGCTCTGAAAATAAGGGAATCTCCTGCACGTATCCATACAAGGTTGATCTAACTAAAACTAATGGCTACGTGATAAAAGGGGAAAAAATTATTCCTAGTATGTTCTTACAAAAGCTGATCACTAACTGTGCAGCGGATGTGAACATATGTTTGGAGGAACTTGGGGAGCCCACTACTGTTATGTCAGCTTTTGCTAATATATACCACATTAAAAATTTGCTGACTCGTGTTTCCCAAAAAAATCCCACTAGCCCTGAAGGTTGGTTTAACGGAAAGTGCACAAAAGCATTAAAAGCTCTAAAAGATGCACTGGCCCTGAAACCAAGATCTCCCTATAGAATTCTTGAGGCCAGGAAACTATATAAACTTGCATTGAAAGAAAGAAGACTGGCCATAAAAAATCAGGCCTGGGAAACACTGAGAGAAGCTTCTACACAGAAAAACAGTTCACAGTTTTGGAGGCTGGTCAAAACCCTATACCAACCGAGGGACAATGGAAACAAAATAGACCTCGCTATAACTGCGGAAAGATGGCTAACCCACTTCAGGCAGCTATATAATCAACCAAGCTTAGCAGATACTTCCTTACTCCCAGGGTCTAGTTTAACTGTGGATAAAAGCTCAACCAATAGTAGAGGCACACATTCCCCGTCTTATCCATTTCCGATAGACTTAACCTTCACAATAGGAGAAGTCCAAGAAGCTATCAGGGAAAGCGCACCAGGTAAAGCAGCAGGCCCCAACTGTACCCCGGTAGACGTTTATAAGGCCGAACCGGATTTTTGGGCCCCTCTGCTTACTAATGTTTTGAATTTGGGAAATCGAAACGGGTTTATTGAAACCTAGTCGGATGCCATAGTGGTACCCATTTTTAAAAAGGGCAGGCGGGACGATCCGACCTGCTACAGGCCAATATCCCTACTGGACGGCCTAATGAAAGTAGCAGGAAGGATCATATTAAAAAGACTCCAAGTATGGGAGGAAGACAATAATGTTGTGTCAGACTTGCAATATGGGTTCAGGAAAGGTATAGGGACACTTGAACAGTGCCTAAACCTGTCCCTCCTCTCCTCCAAGTACACACAGGCTAGAGGCGGAGCACTCTTTATAACCTTTGTGGACTTGAGTTCCGCTTTCGACTGCGTGGACCACTTATTATTGTGGTCCACGCTGGATGATCTGGGTATTGATGTCAGAATAATTACCTTCATTAAGGAGCTATACAACAACTCCGGGGCAAGAGTGAGATACGGCAAACAGGGGGAGTGTACGGATAAATTTGCACTGTCAAGAGGGGTAAGACAAGGCTGCATTTTGGCCCCACGGCTTTTTACGTATTATATAAATTCAGTGGGACAATATCTTTCCCTCTTTCCAAATGATTACCCTACTGTGAAAGGACTACCAACACCTATCCTCCTTTACGCCGACGACGCGGCAATAATGTCTCAAACTTAAGTGGGCTTACAGAGGGCGGTTACCAAGTTTGCAGGTTATATGCAGGAGAGAGGCCTTAAAGTAAACATATCTAAAACATACACCATGCCATGCACTAGAAAACGTAATAGGGCCCCCTGTACTATATTTCTGGACAAACAAAAATTAGCTACCATTGATAGGTTTTGCTACCTAGGGGTCCTGTTTGACAGGAGGTGTGGCTGGAAGCCGGCGATTGCAGCCAGAAAGCTGGCCTTCACCCGCACCATAGGTGCCTTGCGCGCCTTTTCTGATAGACTAGGCGGGAAACCAATCAAGGAGCTGATCCAGATTTATCGGGCCAAATGCGTTTCCACAGCTACCTATGGTTCTGGCTTATGGGGTATCGAGAAGGATTGCACCCTGCAGTGCTGCGAAAACCAATTTATCTGTTATTTAATGGGAGTACCCAAAACTACATCTACGTTTATGACTCACATTGAGACAGGCGTTAAACACCTGAGTGATATCATTAAGATGTCTCCAATTCTCCTATGGCACAAGGTGTGGACAACACATGAAGCTGGTTTTAACAGGGACCTCATAGAAGATTGCTTAGCCCTAGACGGGGTGTCTAACTTTAGATGGCTATCTTATGTAAGATTATTACTAACAGAATTAGGACTCCTGGAATATTTTGAAAATCCAAGATCCATGGAGGATGTCCCTAGATCAGCCCTCAAAAAAATAATATTTACTCACCTGGACACTGCGAGATGGAATCGTGAAAAACTTAAACTTACCATCCAAAATTTCCAGGAAATTACCCCCAACGAAGGCTTGCAAACTTATCTGAAGGTTGACCCCAGTCCATTCAACCGAATGCTTCTGTCCCGCTTGCGTCTTGGGATTTTTTACCGTATGGTAACCTTACCCGACGCGAATAACTGGACGCCTACTAAGCTGACCTGCCCCTGTGATAACATCGCGGTGCAATCCAACATTCATATATTGTTCTTTTGCACATTGTACTCTAACCCAAGAAAATTATATTTGAAACCTTTACTTAAACGGTGGGGTTTAAGAAACTGCAGGCCAGCCTTCTCAAAATTGTTAAGATTAGAAGATGACCATGTGATATTCGCTGTCTCATGTTTTCTAAGATCAGTCATAAAGTATCGTAAATCTATGTGGCATAACATCTCTCCTCTAGGTCTTACAAAACCACCTGCTGTTGTTTTGTTGATATTCCTTTTTAAACCTATTTTAACGATGGTTTAATATATAGTAGTAAGCACTTATTCTTCTTATATAATGTTTTTGAATTTTGAACTGATGTATTTGTTGTGCTTTTATGATTTTATTTTTAAATCGAATAAAGCTTATATTACTTAAAGACGAAACTCCACAGAGATTTTTTTAGGTACAACACCCAGAGGAGAAACAATCAAAAATATCAATGGGGCAATGTGAAAAAGGACCATTTACTCTGCCTGCCACTATTTCAAAGTTTAGCTTGTGCTGAACAACCTGGGGAAACTCCTTAGCTGATTTTAAATTATCTGACCACCGGTTCTGTCTAGGTCTTTGGCAACCAATCCTAATCCCTCTTTAAATTTCCAAAATATTTTGGATGCTGTCTCTGTGTCTGGATATGATTTCAACCAGTTTGACAAAACTTCCAGCTTAATTGGTGTATGAGCCCTTTGCCCCAAATTGAAATGACTGACCTCTTCTCTGTCTTCTTCCTTGTTCACCAAGCTCTAACCCACAAAACATTGAGTGAGTGGATAATTCCCCCCACATTGTGAGCACTCATGCTTGCAATGGCAAAAATGTAAAAAACCTCTGTTAAAGTTCCAGCAAGCCCCTGAAACTTGCGATTGACCCCTCCCATAAAACCCAGCCCCAGACTGGGCAGTATGATACTGAAAGGGCCGGTAAGTGCCGGTAAACCACTTGCTGTATGGGTTGTAGCTGGTGGATGAGAAAAAGCCATCCATTGTAACCACACCTCTGCCGCTGGCACCACGACACGAAGGGGAGTATGGGGGGACAGCGCCCTAGTCCCACACGTCGGGTGAGCGTAGCCTGCAGCGCGCCCCCCTGAGACGCTCCCCCGGCCAACAGCCAATGGGGAGGGCTCACCTGGGGATGGGGGAGGCGTGTCCAAGGGTATATGACCGGGCCAGCACCTAGGCTCGGCCTTTAGTTCCCGCGCCTAGTCCGAGGCTGCTCTGCGCTGAAATGCCACCGTCCTCGCGCTGCGTCCGTCTGAAATACCCCCGCCCCTCTCGAGTGTGGCAGTGCGGGCGTTGTCCGGCACCGTCGTATCGTCGATTCCTCAGGTATGTTTGCCTTTCTCTCGCCTCCCCCCCGGCCCTGTCCCTGGTATTATCCAGGTAGTACGGGGCCCTGTGGTGGATACCACGGGGGGGGGGGTGGTCACGAGTATCTCGTGTTGGGATTCTTAAATTGCGCCTCTTCGGTTCGGAGGGGACTCGGGCGAGGGGCAGCTGGGGTCTGATTCGGGGCCGCGGTAGGGTGCCACGTGGACGGGCTGGCTGAGGCCAGACGGTTTAAGATGGTCGCCGGTCGAGTTGCTGGCCCCGTTGGGGCCTGCGATGCGGCAACGGCGACCAGGAAGCTTCCCTCACCGACACGAGACGAGATCGGTTAATTAATATGTTCGGAACGGGCGGTGGCTACTCTCGTATCTCGGGTTGAGAGTATATGGAAACAGCACATTGATGTAGAATAACGAAATGAGCAATTATGAATAATGGAGGGTGGTCACATTTGTTGCGGCTGGTTGAGTGGTAATGAGGCACCGAAAATTGCTAGTGCCAAGTGAGTCCCGCCGCGGCTCAAAAGCGTGAGGATCACCGAGTCGGGAACAGCCGCAGTGTGCGGCTCTTGTCAGGGAAGTGAGTGGTCCTGCCGAGTGAAGAGAGGGCTCACAACGCGTGTTTTCTATGTGTCCTTTGCCTTCTTTGTAACATTAAGGAGTTTTACCAGTTTGTAAGATCATGTCCGTTCAGAGACTGAAGGAAAGGATAAGTGTTCCTGTTGAATGTGACTGGGTCCTCGAGATCGGTTAATTAATATGATTGGAACGAGCGGTGGCTACTCTCGTATCTCGGGTAGAGAGCAGGGCGGTCACTTCTTGTCGTGATGTCACTTTCCGGTGACAGCGTCCCCCCACTTCTTTATTTACGACTTGTGCCTGGTAGGGAGTATCTGGAGCCACCGTACAGCGGGCCATTCGCTGAAGCCCTGAGGGTTCAAGTCCCTGTTCGGGGGCATAACAGCTTATTATCACCACGGATAGCTCCGTTGGTAGAGCACCAGACTGAAGCTACGGGCCCGGGGTTCAAGTCCCTGTTCGGGGCATAACAGCTTATTATCACCACTTGCGCCAGGGGGGCTAACATGCTTCCCCTGAGCGAGAGCGCAAAGTGACCTACACAGTTTGCCCATTTAAAATGTGTTTACACCACTGTATGAATGTTGGCACATTTCTGAATTTTCTCAAGGCAGGCCGGTCCGTGCAGGAAATGCCTTACAGGAGATATTGCCTTCTGGAACCAGTCCCAAGAAACTATTTTGTGTATGCTCTTGCAGCTATTTTCACACAAGTGCTGACAAGTGAGTTTTGCAAATTGTATGCATAATTTTACAAAGTTTCACAAAAATGTGTTTCCACACTCTTATATATGCCTCCTCCGGTGGCTACTATAAAGTAGGAGAACTCTATATAAGTTGTGTAGGTACATAGAGAAGTAGAGGAGGGAGGGATTCACAGATAGGGAACCAATGAACACGAAGCTATAGGTAATTGATTTATTCAGGTGTTAAACTGATATATGCATGGAGAAGTGCTTGCTCCGACAGTGTTCATGTGTTAAAATTGTACAAAATCATAACAGTACTGCCTCAAAACATGCTGCATTATATAGAAAGTTAAAAATTAACTTTTTTCGTAGCTGCACAATTCAGTCAACCCTGAAATATAATTTAGTCCTTATTACTGTAAAATGCTATCATGATTTTGCATGTGGCTTCAGTCCATGGGCATGAACATCCTAGCATCTTAGTCACACTGCTTGCGCCTGGGGGGCTCTGCAGCAATTCTTATCACCCAGCAGCGGGCCATGCGCTGAAGCCCTGATAGCTCCGTCGGTAGAGCGCCAGACCCTTAAGCTATGGGCCCGGGGTTCAATTCCCTGTTCGGGCGCATAGCATTTTAGTCGCACTGCTTGCGCCTGGCAGGCTCTGCAGTAATTCTTATCGAATGGTAGCCTTCTGGGTTTCCTCCCGCATTGCTGTTTTCATGCAACACCCCATGCGTCATTCGTTAGGGCGGTAGTCATCTTTTCTTCGATTGCTTACGTTAGAGTTCAACACGAGGGGGGGAGCACACGATTACGTGGCAATTGCATGAGGTATGCAGCTATGACCTATAACAGGGGCTCGAAAGGGTCTCGGACACGAGCACTGGGACACGCAGTCTTGTGAAAGCACACTAAGGACTCCGTAGCAATTGTCAAGGGTCGGCAGCTTTAACAATAATAAGGGGGCTCGGAGCTTCAGAGCCAATGAATACGCGTGTTAAGTATGTAATGAGAGGCATGCCTCGTGACCTCCCACTACTCACAGTTCAGCACGGTGAGTGTCTAAAGACCTCACGAGTCGTTTGCCGCACTGTACGTGTCCTTGATTTAGCATTAAGCATTTGATGTAATAATGGGAAAGTTCGGTTTTCAATTGCTACACCCCCCCTTATGTCAGATCGGAATAACATTTTTCCTTTGCGGTAAGATCTGTCCGAGGGTAAATCATCGCCTGGAAGGTGGGGCTGCATGGTCCCTCGCGGGGTATGAGCTGGCGGTATGACATAGAAATGAGTTAAAGTTTTAACTTCCAGGACTTAAAACATTAGGTTGATTCTTTCTGTGAGCATGTGCAGGGCTTCAACTGAGAAGCAGCTTAATTTCACAAGTCCGCGTGCGAAACAGGTTACTTAAAACCAGTGACTGATGGAAGTCGGAAGACAGATTTAAGTTGGAAGCCCTGGCGACAAGATCGAGAAGGGATAGAAGGGGTGCAGATTAAAGGCAAGGCTCAGAGTTGAACTGTTTCCTTTTATTTGTTCTTTAACTTTATCCTTTCGAACCGCAGACATCCGCTGTAGGCCGCGCACTTTACTAATACTCTGTTGAAAGTGGGAATAGTTTACACACACATCCATCCTCTAGTCCCTTAGACCCACTCGTATTTCTCACTACGTAATAACTGCATTGCCCCACTGAGCTGTCTCAATGGGAGAACAGTGGCGTATACAATTATGGTGCAAGAAGTCTCTGCACATTAACTATTTCCAACCAAGAAGGTGGCATAGTGATATCCTATCGGAGATCCCGATATTACAGGAAAGAGCAGGACCAGGGTTGCATATGTTACCGTTATTATTCATACCTCTGTGGCTTGGATTGGAATTTGTTTTACCCTGTCATGCCACACCTTTGAAGAGAAGGGAGTCTCTTGATACAATGCTATCCCAGGATGAATGTTATGTAAGAAAGTGGGATCTGCTTGCGGCTATGATGTGTCAGTCCGTTGACACTAAAGGTAACGTTTAAGCACTGTCTAGCAATTTTACGTAAGAGCTAGCTACTAGCTACTATATACAATTACAATTTTCTTCAAGGCATTGCACCTATCAGAACGCTCCCACACCAACGCACACATCCCAGCACCGTAGTACAAAGGTGAGTGCATTCCTTGGAGCATAAGTTGTGCAATAGTAGGACCCCCCCCCTTGTACAAGAACTATCCTTGAATACTTTTACAGCTTTGTGTGTGTGCTCTAAATACCTACCTATAAATGTTGCTTGATAGAACGCGGTTTGAAAACCCATAAGTGGTTGCATTGGAGAACCAATGTACTACCTATAGAACTCCCTCATGACTCCTTAAGTACTGCAAAAGAATACACAGCACTTCCTTGGGCTGGTTAGGCAATTTTCCAACGCTATTACAATTTGTGTTGGAAAGTAGATCCCATCACAACTCTTTGCACGTGCAAGCCCACTGCAAAAGTGTTTGTAAATATGGGTCGACGTGTTCCATTAGTGCCCAGAAAAAATCATCATTATTGGGCCATGAATTTTTTAAAATTCGTAAAATACTTTCCCAGGAACTACTGCTTCAAGCATAAAATGACTTCCACAACCACGGAAGTCGACACCAAAAGACATTTAGGTATACCTGTTTGTCGAGAAACCAACAGTTGTTAGTGCTAGCATATGTGCGGCGCCTGAAACACAAAATGGACCTGAAAGGCGAAATGAAACTTATAACGAAACCAGAGCAAGATATGCGAGATTAGCAAAGAATGTTGCTTTCAAGAAGCCATTGAAGCTGACCTCATGAATGCACAGTGCTAAGTTGCCATAAAAATAAAATGTACACTGCAATTAACACGCT
The DNA here is from genome assembly GCF_964261635.1 of Lissotriton helveticus. Lineage (NCBI taxonomy): Eukaryota > Metazoa > Chordata > Amphibia > Caudata > Salamandridae > Lissotriton > Lissotriton helveticus. The sequence continues at coordinate 911,878,945 of NC_136063.1, forward strand.
GGCCTGCTTCATATAGCTAGTGTTTTGACATGACTCATGCCAGTTAAATGCGGGAACCCGGTCACTACCGTCAACTTGTACGAGGGTTCAGATGTCAATTTTGGAAGCCTTGGCGGTGAAAAAGGCAGAGGAATACGTATGAGATTGTCAATAAGGTATTGATCTCATGCAGTCTGCCAAGCAAAACACGGGGCAGGTGAGCGCGAAAAATGCACTGGTGGATTGCGCAGGCGCCAAATTAGAGCGGCAACGTTGGAAGCAATTAGAATTACAATGCATATGAGTTGGTGTGGGCGCTAGCCTTTATAATACTGAAGTATAGCAGTTTGCTGCATCCCATGATCGCTAAGGGCAGCTCCCCTGGTGCATCATGGAAGGCCGGAATATTCAAAACTCCGATAAATATATCATTTTAGCGGCCACATTGTGTTCGACTTTGTCGCAGATGGTTTTGCAACTGTCCTACACACTGATAAGGAATTATTTCAAACTCAGGCTGCTGCCTGGAGTTGGGTTCGGGTCTCGTTAATGACGCCAGAAACCATCTTCTCGACCTCAGACTTGGGGAGTGGGGTCATCGCATCTGCCATCTACAGAAGAACCATGCGGGAATACACCCACCTGACACTCTGATAACATGGCCAAACCATCATGTCCAGCTTCAACAGCAGTTTATGGACTGACGGCTAACGACTCTATTAAGGACTTCAATTGCTGGCACATTGTGTAGGCTCCTGAGAAACAGATGGCAGGACAGAATGGACATGTGAAGGGATAGTGTTGGCACGCATGACTTTGGAACCCGTCCACGTCGCACAGACGGACTTGTGACACTAAGCTTCTGGGTAGGCCGACCCCTCCCATTATCAAATGTCGAAGCACAAGCTACCAAAAACAGAGCAGGTTTTAGCAAGTCGGCCAATTACGTCGGCATCATTGACGCTGATCAGGGTAGCCTACTGTCCAGGTATGGGAAGTGTCCACTGCCTGCAGTATCGGTTCAATTACATTAATGGATGGCCCGGTGTATTGTGGGGCAGCTAGCTTACTGCCTAATGCTCCAGTTCATACTAATGGTACAGCATCTTCATGACCGTTGATGGCCCGTGTCTTGTACGACGGGGAAATAGCCAGGCTTGCCCAGTGAACAGTAGCCGCAAGCGAAAGCGTGTTCTAAGACCAACACTGTCAGAGGAGGCCTGGAGTACAGTTTCCTGTCAGAGGAGGCCTGGAGTATAGTTTTCTGTCTCCAATGCAGGAACAGCACTGGGAAATCACCCCACATGGCTCAAGTATCACCTGATGTAGCAGTTTGTAATTTACAACCTCAGATGGCTGTGGGAGGTAGACTCAATAAGATTACGTAGTAACGAATGTGACGAACATTCAATACACCTTATCATAAAGCGTCTAGGATATAATGCATTGGTAATAGGGCGAATGCATGTGTGTCATATGTGGGAAGGGGTAATCCATTCACGAAACGCAACTCAGGCACTAAGTGCAAGTCGCTAGTGACATGTAGAACACCGATAGCGCAGGGGTATACAACCAATCCAGTGGGTCATGCCCAGGGCCAATTGCCAGATATACATGAACATTGCGATCCACGAACTCTGCGGGACATACAGTCCAAGCGCAGGCCAGGGCTTCTCTCACGATGGAAGGTAATTCAGTTCAGGTCGGGATTGAGTTGCAAGGCGAAGGCTACAGTAACCCCTTCACCTTTTAAGTTGACTAACAACATCTTCCTTGCCAGTAAGATGTAGCTGTCCCAGGTAACGTGTGCACTCCAGGTGGGTAGAGTGCCATCTCCAAGTATTACCATGGCGGATTTTGTTCCTCGGCACACTAAAAAACTGTTTCACTTAATCTTGTGACCCCAGCAGGGTACTTCAACAGACTTGGATACCCAGTTCTTTAAACGGAACTGTCATGCTTTATCCTAAACGTGAGGAATATGTAAGAAAGGTGCTAATATGACATCTTTAAATAACACCCTTAAGTTCTCTGAGGGGAAGGATAGAGCATGAAAGCGAGGCATGGCACTTGAAAGGCCTCTAGCAATGTACCGTACTTACAACATTACACGGGAAGGACGATTGACGGTAAATCCATTGTCATATGACTACTATGCCGTGCCCGCATTACGGTTACATGTTACAAAAGAGTACGAAACACAGGTACAAGGATAATACAGCAGCAAAATGGCAGGGACTCAAGAGAGACATGCCTGACTTTGCTCACCCTACATATAAGTACAGGCACTGTAAGATTGCCGGATGTCTTTCTCTGTCCTTGTACTACCCAAATAACGTTTGATGTAGCACTATTCATTCCTATAGCACCACCCTCCCCATTGCAGGATGGTAGTGCGCTTTTAGCAACATGCACATTATACATGTACAAGACATTGCGTAAGTGGGTAATCACAGCAGTATACATAGGGTTCCATGTGACGGCGAGGGTCACAAGGTACAGGAGTCCCATATCCTCACAGTCCACGGTGGTACGTTAGAAGGATTCTAGTTTATGAGCTGCAAGTAACAAGCTATAACGAATACTATCAGTCATCTGCATGATATATGATGGCTTTTCACTGCAGGCATTAACGTTATGCCTGCCATACGCATCCCTTTTGGTGCCGGGGATCAATACAGGTCTTTCATTAGCATCCGATAAAATCTTGCAAATAACATGCAGAATGCAACAGAGAAGCTCAATTCAGGTCTTCCATTAACATCCGATAATATTGCAAATAACATGCAGAATGCAACAGAGAAGCAGGGACCAAGCGAGGACATGCGGCCCCTCTTGTAGATATCGACAGCTAATGCCAAACAGCTTAATCAAACTGCGGGATTCACAAGAGGTGGAGGGCCCTGGGCCAGGTACATATTAAGCGGGCGCCCTGAGTCAGTGAATCATGGGTTATTCAGGTCCCAAGGTGGCGAGAGCAATGTTGTGGTAACTAGTCCTGTGTGAGTGGGACCTACCCTTGTAGCATAATCCAGTGCGGGCAGGTTCAGATGGGGCGTTACCATGCAACAACTGGGTATCCAGTATGTTATAAAGCACTTTGAGGCTCAAACAAGTACAGCACCCTGTGTACAAAGGTGTCTTTCTACCTGTACCTACACATCCCCATATGAGGTGCGGCTGTAACTAAGGGCGTGTCTACGCAATTCTCATTAGAGGTGCGGCTTATGGAACTAAGGGCGTGTCCACACCATAGTGGTGTGGCAAAGGGGACTATGATAGAGGTGCATGAAACAAAAGGGGAAGATGATAGAGGTGCACGAAACAGTGTCAGAAAGTAGATAGGTGGGTGGGGGGCTCTGTCATCGACGGAGGCCTCCTCCAGAGCTGTGGCGGAGTACAGGGCGATCTGGAAGCAGATGGACAGTAGGGGTACCTCTGCGGCAGAAGGATACAGTCTAAATACCTCTGCCTGGCACAGTAGGGTGCCCGAGCCAGGAACCTGGAGCCGAGGGGGTTCCAGGAAACAGCGTCGGCGCCCCGTTAGTCCTTCGGGCGGTCGGGGGGCCTGAACCGACCGGGGGTGTGCCTCATCTCCCGCCCTGACAGGGGGGGCGGGAGCCTAACGAAATAAAGTGATAATGGACTGCACCGTCAGAGCATCGCCTCGCCGTGCAAGATGGCTCCTTGGGCATGCGGGTCAGCGAGAGGCTGCTGCATTGGATCGCCTGTAAGATGACCCACCTATCAGTACCTGTGTTGTACGCAAATAAACCTGCACCACTGGTTTCCCACAAATATGTCTCATGAGTTTCCTTGGTATGTAAGTGTAATGAGCGCATGGGCGAAGCAAGCACTGATGGTGTGGGCACTATGCCGCTGGCACCACGACATGAAGGGGAGTATGGGGGGACAGCGCCCTAGTCCCACACGTCGGGCGAGCGTAGCCTGCAGCGCGCCCCCCTGAGACGCCCCCCCCGGCCAACAGCCAATGGGGAGGGCTCACCTGGGGATGGGGGAGGCGTGTCCAAGGGTATATGACCGGGCCAGCACCTACGCTCGGCCTTTAGTTCCCGCGCCTAGTCCGAGGCTGCTCTGCGCTGAACCCACCCTGAACCCTGACCCAGCTGCAGAGCGCCGGGCACAGTTTTGAAGACCTTAATGATCATGTTTTATGTTGCAGGCGGAGTCACAGGGCGATCTGGAAGCAGATGGACAGTAGGGGTACCTCTGCGGCAGAAGGATACAGTCTAAATACCTCTGCCTGGCACAGTAGGGTGCCCGAGCCAGGAACCTGGAGCCGAGGGGGTTCCAGGAAACAGCGTCGGCGCCCCGTTAGTCCTTCGGGCGGTCGGGGGGCCTGAACCGACCGGGGGTGTGCCTCATCTCCCGCCCTGACAGGGTGGGCGGGAGCCTAACGAAATAAAGTGATAATGGACTGCACCGTCAGAGCATCGCCTCGCCGTGCAAGATGGCTCCTTGGGCATGCGGGTCAGCGAAAGGCTGCTGCATTGGATCGCCTGTAAGATGACCCACCTATCAGTACCTGTGTTGTACGCAAATAAACCTGCACCACTGATTTCCCACAAATATGTCTCATGAGTTTCCTTGGTATGTAAGTGTAATGAGCGCATGGGCGAAGCAAGCACTGATGGTGTGGGCACTATGAGTCAACGTCACCCCATGGTCTATCGTTAAAAACACTCATCCTAGCTTCATCGCAACTTAGCCAAGCTGAACCGCCAACATATATTTGTGCCTTTCTTATTATGTCCATGTAGTCGAACATAGCCACCGCTCTATCCTGATGCTTTTCAAAATAAATGCTTGCATAAATGAGAAAAGCAGATGTCCAATTCTCAATTGTTTTGGGAACTCTAGATCTCTTGGCTAATTCCCACTCTTCCTCCTTTGAGCCTTCTTTGGCTTGAATATCTCGATGCAAATGCTTAAAGATGTCAAGAAATTCATGTCTCCATATTCTTCTTGTCATGTCCGATAAATGAGAACCTAAAGACATACCAATACCCATGTAAGGAAGTTTCCTATGAATATTTTTATCCTCCTCCTCTTCTTGTTGGTCATCTTTTGCATTTTCAGTCATCTTCTTAGTATATTTACCACTGATCATCCCCACTATGACCGTCCATTTTGATTTGCCCTGGCACTGAACCTCAGATAGATCCTTACCCAAACCCCCCCAACACCAATAGATCTTGTCGCTGTCTGTATTTTTCCTGATTGTTGCCATGCTGCCAACCACTCCGGCTTACATTTTGGCAATTGTGATGAGCGTTTGCAAAACTCCTGAGGGTCATCTTGATGCTGTCCGTCGTTTGATTTTTCCTGTTCAATTGCTCGGTCTGCTCTTGACTTCCGCAATAGACTAAGAACACTGGTTTGACCCGATAATCCCCTTTGATCCCCAACATTTTGCATAAAATGTCCCCCATCTTCCCCACAATCCACTTCCCTCAGTTCACCTTCTTCGAGTTCATTGCTGTCTGCTTCATAATCCAAATGTTCTTCATAACTGCCCAAACCATCCCCACTGCCATCCAGAATCTCCCCATCCCCAACGCCACCAGCGTAAAGCCTCCTTTAAAACTTTGTCATAAGCTTTGCTTTTTCTGAAGTGGAAGGAAAATCTGCTCCAGATCTCCCTTTGTCTTCGGGCCAATGTGAAAAAGCTGGTTCGTGCTCTGTTGGCAAACCTCTTGCGCTAGCCATTTTCACCATTTTGCAAACTGGAGTCTTTCTCTTCAAGCCGCTCAGACCTGACTGTTTCATAGAGCCCAAAGCACCCTCCATACCAAACTAACTAGAATTACTCCCTGCCCTCACCTATCGTCACATTCTACCCACACCCACTGACCTTCCCCTGACTTAGGAGTGCCATGCTGCATCTTCCCTCCCATTCTCTGACACTCTTGGCCCAAACCTTGCCTGGGGACTAATTGTTGCCCAACTGACTGGCAAGTGTGCCCACCTTCCAAAAGTGAGGTATCTGGGTAGCTTTCTTGTCTGGACCATGTAGGTAATTTAAATGACTTAACACAGTCTCTTAATTCAGACTGAAAAAGAACCTCCCCACCACTGGAGGTCTTCCTCACGAACAATCCTTGTTGAGCTGAGCACAAGTCGCCTGATAACAAACCCCCACCTCTCCCCCTGAAATATTATCACTGGGCAATGTTGGTATGTAAACACATTGTAAAGTTGGTGCAGGCAGCAAGTACGTCTGACCCTGTACATTAATCATATTTGCCCTGCCAGGCAACATAAATACAGAGAGCAGCCCAACAGGGGAGGGGGCCGACTCCTTTAAAGTGTACTGCCTTTGGTTCATAGCAAAGGCACTCTTGGTCCGCCTCCCTTTAAGGTTCTTCCGTGTATTAAAAGAATTTCTGTCAGAGGTGCCTCCATTCATTCTCCCAGCCCCTCCCACATTCTACCCCCTCCATCTGCCTACTGTAGAACCCTGAGCGTACGGTGAGCCTCGAGGGTCCACAATAACCTGATGAGCAGCTGGCGGTGAAGCAGAGAGTGCTGAAGCCGTCCCTGGAATGGTGTACTTGAAGGGTGAGTGAACTGGTACATTTTTAGCATTGCCCACATTCCCCGCTTCCAAAGGGGTTGACAAGCATGCAGCTACCGCTACTGAAACGCCGCGCGCTGCCTTTCTTTTAGGCCAGTCAAGCCCCACCCACGCCTCACCTGGAATCCCCGGCTTAAGCAAATCATCTCTGCCTGCCGCACAGAGTACGCATATAGCCGCCTTAACCTCCTTGGGACCCGCCATACTGCCCTCAACAATTCTCGCAACTATGACGTAGCTGTAAAATCACTAATACAATGAAAAATTAATTACCTGCCCGCCGCCCTCCGACGCAAGTGTTTTTTCCGCCCCGCCAGACCTCTATAAATAGATTCCTTCAAGTGCCCCGGCCTTCCTTAATGATCCCTAATCACATCTGGTGGCCCGCTCCATTGTGCAAAAATACCCAGGGGGAGACCAGCTCTCACCCTGCTCCCCCTGGGTCCCGCCATTCGATTTTCTAACCTGGCCATGATTTTAACTCAGTTGTTTCTCACATCCATTTGAGTGAAGAACGTCTTTCACCCACGCCTCCATTTAGTGAAACTTAAAAAAAATCCATGTATGTCCCCTATGTTGATCAACCCCAGAAAGCACTCAATAATCTAAGCAAAAAGTTGCCTCCTGTTGAGATTTAATCCAAGCATGTCAATATTCCCTGAGCCGATGCGCCTTCTAATATGCGGCATTAAAGCTTGGTACATCTCAGGGTTTAAAGGGTCAAGTGTTGTTATGCGTTATACTCCAACCTTGACTTATCATTAATGAGCGGGATGTACTGCTGACTTCGTCTCTTCTGTACATATTGTACGGGGCATTGCATCATATTTAAGATGAATGTAATATTCTTGTTTGGCATCTGAGTATTTCATATGTATTTAAAGGAAATAAATAAAGCTAAACAATGTCCAAAAGGAAATGAGGTTTTGTGTTTGATACATCCTATTGCATATAAAGCACCTCATGAGGCAAACAAAGCGCTTATGGTGATGGTTAACATTTCACTCCTTACATTTGAAATATATTTAGGCGCTCACTGGAATGAATATGAACTTTGATTCTCTGCCCTAGTTGGACACAAATGCAACTGAATGCGCCTCCTTGCTCAGGGACATGGGCTCAGAGACAACATAAAATTGTACATTCAAGGTCCTTCCGTGAGCAAATGAGAATGGGATTTCAGTGAAAACTCGACTTGTCTGAATCTGGAGAAAAGTGTTAATTAAAGCTCCTTTATTTGAAGCAGCAATTATCAGTTAACAGGTGGGGTACTGTGCAGACTCTCGGATTCATAGCTCGTTGGCTCACAGTGTGAAATGCATGAATTATACAGATTGTGAACAACACAAAGAACGTCCTTTATCCAGCAATAATATGTTTTAATTAGGAAAGTATGGCTCTGAACCGCCCCACCCGTGGCCTTGTTTATCAACTAGCTCACGGTTAGCTACTAATGAATACAGTATCTGCAGAATAATACACATTTTAACAGTCACCTTTAAAACTGAAACACTTTCATTAAAGCGCACAGAACATTCAAACTAGGTGCTGTGTGTGCTTGTCTCTTCGGCAGTGGTCTCAGCTGCAATGCTTAATTTGAGCCGGTGGATAGAGGAGGTGTCCATCAGTTCTTATTTTTAAACTTCAAATTTTAACACAGAACAAAATAGCGGTGTGTGCCCTAGAATCGAAGACAGAGTATCAAGGGAGACAAACATTTAGGGCAAAATATTGAATCTAAAGTATCAAAAAGTAAGGTTAGATTTTCAATACCTAATTCGACATATATTTACCTTGACAATATATACATATATGTATATATATATATTCACAGTTAGAGGGACGTTATAGTTAGTCAGACACTTCACTCATACAAAACCAGAGAAATTCAGCTATTATAGTTAGCTGAGGTAACTATAACTCTCTCACCCTCAGCACCACTTATGACCTCATATATTACATCCCTCATGACATGGTCAGTGACATCACTGATAACATTTCAAATTACATCACTGATGATATCAGTGATGACATCATCCAGTGACTATGAGTGCTTTTTAAAAGTTTATGAGTCTTAAATATATATACCAGGTTGTATTGGTGAATCGGTTGGATTATGAATGACTGTATGGAGGACTCAGTGGGTGCGTGACTGACTATATAAGTGAGTGATTAGGTGTCTCAGTGAATGTATGTGTGATTGACTGGTTGTGTGAATGTGTGTATCTGTCTGTCAGTTAATGTCCAAGTGGGTGTATGAGTGGGTTAGTGGGTGTGTGAATGGCTATATGGGTGTTTTAATTGGATGTCTGACTATGTCTATGGTTGTCTGGGTGTCTGTGTTTATGGGTGAAGAGGTGTGACACTGCCAGTATGGCTCAGATAGTGGGTGGTCAGTAGCTATATGGGGTACTGTTGCATGTGTGAAAAGTTGTATGAGTGAGTGTCTGTATGGTTGTGTCGGTCGATTGAGTGAATGTGTCAGTATGGGTGAGTAACTGAGTATGTGAACGGCAGTAGACGTGAGTGACGGGGTAAATGAGTGACAGTGAATGTGAGTGGCTAAATAGATGAGTTAATGCTTCTGTCAGTGACTATATAACTGAGTGAGTATGTGTTCCTATTTGAATGAGTAATTAAGTGAGTGTGTGAGTAACTGATTGGGTGAGTATTTGGCTGTATGATTGACTGTACGGGTGAGTGTCTAGGTATGTGAGTAGTTCTATGGGTGACTCACTAAGTGTGTCAGCGCCTCTATGCCTGTATGCTTGGATATGTCAATGGCTGTATTAGTAAGTGAGTGGGTCTATGAGTGCCAGTATGGGGGAGAAAGTGGATGTGTGTATAGATAAAATAGTGGGTGTGTAAGTACTAATATGGCTCTGTGAACAGGTTTGTGAATGGTTGTGTGGGAGCAGCAGTGGGTGTATAAAACACTCTACAGTGGTGTGAGTGGGTGCGTCAGATGCTGTGGATGATGTCATCACTTTGTCAACAGTGATGTAATGTGAGATGTCATCAGTGATGTCACTGACCATTTAACCCACAGGAAAAAGTTAAGAGAGATTGAGCCTTCCCTCATTCTCGCAATCACTATACAACTCACTGTTTGAGAAGGACTTGTAACTAAAGGTAACCAATGGACACAATTTTTATGTATATTAGCTTCCAGGACGTGGGCCAATTGATCCCCTCCAACTTCAAAAAGTTTTTTTTTTCAAATAAAAATTTAGGAATACCATTCTTCACCTACACAAATGAGGGAGGTAAAAGCTGAAAAAGGAAAAATGAATGATGAATGACCCAATCTGGAAATCCCAAAAAGTTGTAAATAATGCCCTCACCCACTCAATGAGTGTCATGCTTCATCATAGGGCTGCTGCAACTCCCTGGTGCAGGCCGACATACAGGGAGGAGCGCTGAGAAAAAAACAGAATATAGGAAAGAAAGAAATAATACAGTAGGGATTCCTCACACAAACTGTCTAAGTGGGTAGCCGCTGGCCTTATTATTGATCCCACTTGGCAGGATATAAAATTCAATAACAGGATATATGGCTAGAAACAACACCGATACCCTATCTGCTGTATCAACATGTTTCTGCCGTAGATTATCACCCTCATGGGTCAATGGCATTCGTCAGGTTACGGATACCTAAGAAATTATTTATATAGGTACCCTCCTAGCTCTTCAACTATATGGTAGGGAACTCCTAGGGGGCTTTAATTGCCCTTATTGTAGACCTTTAGTTTTTTCAGTGAATTTCTAAGAATTTTTAAATGCTAATTTCTAACTATAACGTCTCTGAAACCTATGTTTTTTTCAGTGAATTTCTCAGGTTTTTAAATGGTAATTTGTAACTATAACGTCCCTCAAACCTGTGTTTTTTTCTGTGATTTGCGATGGTTTTTTAATTAGAAGTCGTGTTTGCAGAGTGGTGGAGAAAGGCGGCTGGGCCTCCAACCGGCACTCGGGAATTCCGCTACGTAGGACATACAGGAGCTACAAGGGGGGCTTCTTGGCCCCCAAGGCCCCTCAGGAGTAACGTGGACTTCATCCCCTAACCAGTAGTGTGCCAGGAGAAGTGTTTGTAGAGGGATGGAGAAAGGGGCATGGCTTCCGAAGACCACTTAGCAATCCCACTGTGTGGGGCTTACTGGAGGCAATAGGAGGGGTAGTTGGCCCCAAGGACTTCCTTGGGGGGCGACTACCACTCCTATTACCTCCAGTAAGTCCCACACAGCAAGAATGCTGAGCTCCGAAATCAGGCCACCCCTCCGTTTGTCCACCACTCTGCAAACATGCTTCCTGGTGCACTCTTGGTTGGGGGATGGAGTCCACTTCATTGCTAGGAGTCCTTAGGGGCCAACTAGCCTACCTGTTACCTCCAGTAAGCTCCACACAGTGGGATTGAGGAGGGCTGGTCACAGGCCGAGCCCCCTTTCTCCACCACTCTGCAAATGCACCTCTTGGAGCGCTCTTTGTTGGGGGGTAAAGTCCCCTTGCCTCTTGATGGTCCCTGGGGGCCAACTAGCCCTTTTGTTACCTCCAATAAGCGCTACACAGCTGGATTGCTGAGAGGTGGTCCGAGGCCACACCCCCTTTCTCCACCACTCTGCAAACGCACCTCCTGGTGCACTGCTGTTTGGGGGATGAATTCCACTTTAGTCCTGGAGGTACCTGGTAGGCTAGATGCCCCTAAGGACATTCAGCAGCGACGGGGACTTCATCCCCTAACCAAGAGTGCATCAGGAGGTACATTTACAGAGTTGTGGAGAAAAGGGGCGGGGCCTACAGCAAGTTGCTAGTTCCTATTTTATTCAATTTAGGAAAGGGTGCTGTGTGCCCCCCCCCTTCTCTTGGTGCTTTTGGGCCCCGGTGACCCCATCCCTCGGGGCCTGGCCCAGTTTTTTATTTTAATGTAATTTATAGGGAGGGAGGCCACATGGCCCCCCTCCAGAGGCAGATATATGCCCTGGGACGGGCCTTTGTGGGTTTTTTTAAAGAGGAGGGGGCTATGCGGCAAAACTCCCCGGGCCAATTTCAGATCCGGGGACCCCATCCCCTGAAGCCCAGCAATTTTTTTTAAGGTAGGAGGGCCAAGCAGTCTACCCACCCAGGCCATTTTCGGCCACGAGGAGGACCCCATCCCCGGGGGCTTGGCCTTTTCATTTCTTTTTATAATTTATTTTAAAGAAGGGGGGCCTTGCGGTCCCCCCACCCCAGGCTGATTTTGCCCCTGGACCCCAACTCCCGGGGCCTAACCATTACATTTTTTTAAAATAAAAGGCAGGGGGCTGAAAGGCCCGCCTCAGTGCTTGGCCTCTTTTTGGGGACCGAGGGGGAAGCCCAAGGCCTCTGCAGTCCTTGCCTCCTCCCCGCCTCCTGTGGAAGCTGGCATTGCTATTGAGCAGAGGAGCTGCTAACACACAGCTGCATCTGCTCAAAAGCAACTCTGCTTCGCTTCATGGAAACTAGAGTATTTTCCATGCTCTTGCTTCCATGAAGTGAAGCAGTGTTTTCTGCGGCTTGGAAGGAGCAGTGCTCCTGCAAAGCCATAGCATACTGAAATGTCCCGTGGGTGGTTACCCCGGTACAATGCTGGAGCCGGCCCTAGGGGTTCGTGGTCAGCAGGACCATGAAGGGCTACAGCTGGGAGGCTGCAAGGACCCCCTTCCATCTTCTGTGTAGCCCCCAGGGATGTGGTGGTCCCCAGGGCCGGGTGTCTGCAATGGGAGCTCATGCCCCTCACACTTTTTAAAGATAGCCCCAGGGTGTTGGCGCTCCCTGGGGATGCGTGGGAGAGCAGGAGCCACCCCACGCTTAAAAAAAAAAAATAAAGCCCCGGGGAGGTGGGTGTTCCGGGGGCACATTTAAACAACATAACCCTGGGGAGGTGGCAGTACCCGGGGCTGCAGGGGCCCACGCGGGACCCCACATGTATTTTCATGATTGCGCCTGGGATCTGACTCACCCAACGCGACTCCCGACAAACTTCTTTTAAAAATATGCTTTTTGGGCACTGAGGATCCCTGTGGTACTCCCCTGAGCAGGCCTAGGGGGTCAGGGTGTTTCTACTCTGCCCCCTTTTCTTGTTTTACATTTTTTTTTTGCAACTTAATTTAACCGAGTCATGAAATGGCTATCTTCCTGGTTGAAACTGTTGGCAGACAATCAAATTGCAGACTTGCGATTTATGGATATCTGATAAATGTTTAAATTTCTCAGCAACTACTGAACAGATTTACGCCATTTAACAGAAAAGTGCTTTCTGGCCCAAGAGCAACCTTTTTGCCAAATTTGATGAAATTCCGTTCTGCAGTTCGGACTGTAGCTGTGTCTAAAGATTACCATGGAAATTAACATGGAGAAAATTTTTGGGGGACCCCCCTTTTTCTCGGCCCCCACTTGACAAATCACTCTGAAACTTTCAACACAAGAGCTGACCTGACTGCCCCATTAGTTTTAAAAAATTCGAAGCCAAAGATATTGGTAAAAGGAAATCTAATAACTATAGCTACCTAATGGCAACCGCCTTTTACCTATCATTGTCTTTCATTTTCCTATCCTGCACATATCAATTACAATATCAGTTATATAATGTCACTGAAAGTCTTTGCACATGAAAGTATGAAGAATAAAAAAATGACTAATTCAAATATCCTAATCTCATACTTTCCAAAGAGGAGCAATCCCTCATTTTAGGCAGATTTTACAGCAACGTTTGATTTCACTGTTCTTAACGGATCGGTCACCTAACAGAAGAAGAAAAGTTACTCATAGTGTTACCAAGGATCTTATTGCAAGATGTCACAAACTTTGGCTGAGTATTCCCCCATCTGCCCTAAACGTATGAAACCATGTTCATTGGCAATACAGAGGGGTGAAAATACTTCTGATTGCATGATATTGCAGGAAAACAAGTAGGGATCGGTGTGTCTGCATCAATCTCTGCAAGTGTTTCTACCGTTTCGACCAGAGAACACCTTAACAATTTGGGCCTCATTTACTACAAAATGGCATAGCACTGTGTCATTTTAACAACAATACAATGCATCTGTGTGCTTTCCCCTGAGCTGGCGCCAGTGCAGGCACCCTTGCATCATGTTGTAAGAGTGCCTGCATTGCTGGGATGATTGTTTTTGTGCAGGTAGGGAAACCTTCCTGCAGAAAAACAATCAATGACCGCATTTTCCTCTTTCTATGAATGCTAAGAATGCAGCACAAATACAAAGAGTAAAAAACACGGAGAAATATTAGAAAGAGGTAAAAACAAGGAGAAATAAAAGTATTTCTCCTTGTTGCACCACTCCTATGCCTCCTCTGGGGAGGAGTACGTTTCTGAAGCATTCCCATCTTCGCATAACGTGGTAAATCTTGGAATGAGTCAGGTTTCATGGAAGTTGCGTGGGAACACCCACAGCAAAACCCACGGAATGTCCTTTTTGTGCAGAGTAGTGTGTGAAAGGAGCCTATTTTAGCAGGCCATGAAAAGTCACACAAGGTGACTTTACATTGCCTTGTAAATGAGGGCCTTTGTTTGCTTTCAGCAAGCAAAGTGTCTGAGTGAATGCACTGGACATGAGGGAGAGTTTTAATAATAATGAAAAAATAATACAGTTTGTAATAAATGTGCAGAATTAACATGTAGGCATTAATGAAAACTGATGTGTTTAAATGCAATAATTGTGGTAGGCAACCATATTTACTCTCTAGTCCTGAAAAGCTGAAATAACATTGCTTGACCAAAAGCTAACATGACTAAAGATGTTTTTGAAGCATTGCTAAAGACGAAGAATGGTGTGAAATAACATTGCATTGGATAAGAAATGTTTCACTCCACACTGCTCATGGTATTCTTGGTGTGAAGAAGAGGAGTGAAACTCTTCCCATGAGAGCATCAAAATATGATTGGCTGGCTCAATAGAAGAATATGAAATATAGCATTAAAAAGTGTACAGGAAGTTGCTCAGCCTCCTTAATTTATTTATATTAGCTATTTTTATATAATTTTAACTTGACAAATTGTAATGTTGTTTTATTTACATAATTATTATATCCCATACTTGTTCTTCCTTTCTTTAAGCCCTTTATAGTTTTTTTCTTTTTGTCATGCTTCTCCTCCTTTAATATGATTATTTAATTATGTACCATTAATAATATGTTCTGTATTGCTCATTGATAATGCTTTGTTATTTGATTATCTTGTCTTTTTTCCTCTGATATATTTTCAATAAACTTTATTTTTTGAAACTTAAAAAAATATGTGTTGTTTATATAAGTGAGTGTTCCTAGAGTGGTGCAGAGAAGCTTTTACCCATTCCCAGCTTGCCCCATTTCACACTGCTCTGAGGCTCTACTCAGTGTCTTACACCTCTCTGTAATGGAACGTTCTCCTTTGATTGATTATTGATTTATTGAGTGGACTTGAATGATGGTTTACTGATGATTTGATTAATAAACTAATACCAACTCTCATTATTGACTATAGTTTAGAAAATTGTGTTATAATTTATGTGATGTGCAGCTCCTGGTTAATCTAGCCAACATCAAAGACCCATAGCCCTGTTGAGTGGCAATCGGTGGGGATTTCTCCTTGAATGGAAGCGGTAAACATTCTTCTCGTGTTATACCAATATAATTGAACTGAGATCCCCGCTCCACCAGACACGAGACATAAATGTGGATTTTGTAATGCCATTTGGGCCAGGTACACCAGTTACCTGCCCCACCTGGATTAGCGGGACACTCATGAAAAGGATAAGTGACATTACATTTAATCCGTAGAGATTCTGAAATGCCTTCACATCAGTCTAAACATGCTCCCTGCTTCCCAAGAAAGTATGTCATGGTATCAGTAATAGCTTTGCCCAAAAGAATCATCTTCAAATAACTGATTTAAATATTTGGTATATTCACTTATTTTGTAGAAGAACACCAGGTCCTTCTTCCGGTATTCAAACTAATTTAGCCCCGCGCCAAAACACAGCTTATCTTTTTAAACTATGTTTAACTCATTAGAGTCACAGATTCATTACACACAAAATTTACGTTTGCATCACTTTTGTTGAACCTACTTATTATTTCACGAGATACAAGTCTAAAATCAGGATTTTATAGAGTTTATTCTAATGCTCAAAAGTAAAAGACTCCAACTGACATTTACATAACTGCATAATAAATCGTCATCCTGCTATCAGCTTCTTACATATTTTTCAAGTTAATTTTAGAAAAGGTGTACTATATTGCACGAGTATGGACCCTTCCATGTGTCATAATGTCACAGCGTTTTTCGTTGACCTCTTTCCACATATTTTTACAATTATTATCCATTTTTAATGGGTGTTTAAAAGCCAACATGAACAGAGCACTTCATAAGTGTTTTATTAAAAAACTCAAAGATAGGAGACACAAATTTTGTTTATAGCTCAACTAAAAAGCAAACGTCATAAAATGGTAAGAAGATGGCTTCACCATCCCATGGAGCACGATGTGGCGGGCAGGACTGCAAGACCAGAAGAATGCAAGGAGAAAAGCGGGCAAGTCTGTGGCATCGGAAGGGAGGTGCAGTGGGTGGGGGGTGCCCCAGGTGTCATCATTGAGGGGGGGGGGTACCAAAATAGCACACATTTTTGCCAATTTGTCAAGCGTGGGGTGACAAGAAATTTTCCGCACCGGGTACCACCTGGGCTTGCTATGCCACTGGAGCAAGTGTTGTCATTAAAGGTTTGGCACTTGGAGCAAGTGGGCAGAATGAAGCTGGACCTGGGGAACACTGCACGATACAGGACATTTTTGGCCAGGAAACTCTTTTAATGGCAGAATTCCCCATTAGCCAGCCCATGCTTTTTAAATAACAGTTACCTCCAGATTTTCTCTGGCTATCCATTCTTGAAAAATATTGTATTGTATGTCACAAACCCTCAGTCTTAGGTCCAGCTCTTGAGTTTGACAGATGTTGCTCCATCTGTCATTCTGTGATGATTTTTTTAAAAACAATTTTTATTAGTTTGACATCAACTTACAATGCCGTACTGGTAAGTGTCATAACAGCCATGTACGTCAGCATTCCACATTGTATTCCCTAGTTAACCGAAACCTTTCAGCAGGTAAGTCTATCGCCTTGTCTGCATTCATCTTGTTCCTCCAGTTTCAGTGCAGTTCATGTGTGGGTGCATATAAGTGTCCATTCAAAACTGCCCCCCCACCCCAACCCCAATCCCAACTCAGTCATCCCCAACAACTCCCCTTCCTCCATAGCACCCCACCTCCCAGGCATGTCATAGTGGGCCACTCACTGTTGCACAGAGGGGCCAGAACCCTGAATGTATCATGCAACAGGATCAATGGAAGCACTGTGGTAGTAAGCGTCTCACATGCGAGTGGGGGCAGCATCTCGTGGATAGGCCATGGTGGTACCCCATCAATTACGGTGGTATGTTATGTTGGGCGTGCCTCGGGACTATTTGCTGGGGCATCAACATCTACATCCTCAGGGGCTGTAAAGTCCATGACTAGCCTTTCCCAGGCTCTCGCCCTTTCCAACGCCTTTTCATTACCCGTTCTGCGTGCAATTTGTAGTCAGGTAGCACCTCACACTCGGCCCACTTTCTGAATTCAACCCTCCATTTATCCAAACTAGGGCCCTTTTTCGCTTTCCACTGGGAGGTTATAGTTCTCTTGGCTAACAGGAAACCCAGGTCTATGAATTTGCTAGTGATTTTTTCTTTGAGGTGTGGGGAAACCAATGGAGGATACAGTGTGCCATGGAGGGTTGTAGGTGTCTCTCCGTTACATCCATCAACAGGGCCGTCACCTTCCGCCAAAAAAGGTCAAGATATGGACAGTCCCACAACATGTGTTTAAAATCAGCTTCAACCATGGCGCACCTCGGGCAAGACGCTGACTGGGTCGGGAAATATTTATGCAAGCACAGTGGCGTTAGGTATCCTCTATGTAGAATGTAAAAGTGCACTAATTGGAATCACTCTTTTCGCATGCTTTTCCAGGCCCTCTCTACTATCCCATTCCATGCCGTATCTGGGATGTCCTTCCCTATGTCAGTTTCCCACTTCGCCTTCAGGGCTGCCAATGGGGGCAGGGCTTCTTATGTCATGCGCCTGTATAGACATGTCACCGCCTTGATGGTGCCCGCGGCCGCAACAACATATTGGCATCCCAAGGAAGTGGGTGGTTCTGTGGCCCACCCTCCAATGCTTTTGAACAGCTGCAGTGAGTGCAGTGTGTAGCAGAAAGTCTCCCGCCGGCAGATCATAACAGGCTCGTTGGTTGTCAAAAGGTATCAGGGCACCGTCCTCATGCAGGTCTCCTATCATCAATAATCCCTGCTGTTCGCAGGCCTCCAGTCTCTGCCAGGTGCCCCCATGTGGTAGGGCGCTGCACATCTTCAACGGTATGTCAGGGGCGTAAGGGATCTCTATAGACCCTCTCCGCAGGTATCTGTTCGAACATTACCAAGCTGTGGCAAATTCCCAGGTAAGGTGTGTGTTCCCGAGCGGAAGTCACAATACTATGCAAGATAGTACAATCAAGGGCCCCGACAGCTCCCCATGTCCACCCTCTTCCCTAGTGGCCCTCGCTACCCATTGTGTAAGCTATTGGAGCTGGGCTGCTATGTAATACGTTTCATAGTCCGGGACCGCTAGTCCTCCCTCCGCTCGGGGCCTCATGTGTTGAGGGCCACTCTGTGCCTGCCCTTACCCCATAGAAAAAAGATGACCATTGCTCTGAGCTGCTTAAAATAGGCTGCCGGAATCCAGATCAGTAGGGCCCTGAAAAAGTATAGTAAACGTGGAAGGGTCACCATTTTGAGCAGCGCCACGCGTCCCGCTACTGATAACGGTAAGGTACCCCTGAAGTCAAAGTTAGCCCTGGCTCCCCTGATCGCCTTCCCAACACTCCCCTCAAGTATATCCTCCTGCTCGTGATAGATCACCGTGCCCAAATAGGGCAAACATCTCTCTTCCCAGTTCACCCCTTTAGTGGTCTGAGGGCCTATCCTGCCTTTGAGCAACGGGAAGAGGCACGATTTCGCCCAATTGACTTTTAAGCCAGCTACTGTACTCAGGGCCCGCAGCAGGGCCGGCAGCAGGGACTTCGCCCCCTGCAGTGCCTTGCCTGTATCCGCCAGGAACATTAAAAGGTCATCTGCATAAAGTGTGATATGGTGGATCTGACCATCAACGTTAAGGCCCCGGCACGCCAGCCCCGATCGAGCATGCGCCGCCAGGGGTTCCACCGCCATAGTGAATAATAATGAGGAGAGGGGACACCCTTGCCGTGTGCCCCTCCCCACCCTAAATGCTTCGGAAATCACTCTTCCCGTCCTGACTCTGGCGGTCGAATCTGCATACAATAGGGCCGTCCATCTCACAAAATCAGGGCCAATGCCCATTCGTCGCATTACATGGTATAGGTACTCCCACTCTAAGCTGTCGAAGGCTTTTTCTATATCGACAGCAAATATCGCCGCGGTATCCACCTCATAGGAAACCACCTCCAAGATATGTAGGAGCCTTCGTATATTAAGTGCTGTGTTGCGAGCTGGGATAAACCCAGATTGGTCGGCATATACGAGGGTAGGCATGTGGGGAAGCAGTCGAGTGGCCAGTATCCTGCTCAGGATTTTGTAGTCTAGGTTGAGCATGGACAGTGGGCGGTAGGCCGTTCTGTCCCAAGGTTGATTGCCTGGCTTTAGTAAAGAAATAATGATCGCCTCCCTAGTGGAATCCGGCAATTTGCCTATCCACCTAGCTTCATTATATAAGCACCTGAGGTGAGGGGCAAGGAGATCAATGTAAGTGAGATAAAATTCCACTGGGAGGCCATCTGAGCCCGGAGTTTTATTACGGGCCATACATCTGATGGCTACTCGCACCTCCCGCACCTCAATGTTTCGCCCCAGCAGTTTTGCGTCCTCGTCGCCCAACTTTGGCAGGTCCACACCCTCAGTAAAATTCTGCAATTCTTCCTCAGGAGGGAGTACTCGGCTGCGATAAAGCTCCGTGTAGTAATCAAAAAACAAATCATTTATCCCCTGTTGATCAAAGCGGGCTATCCCCATCTGATATCGCAGCTCCAGTATGACTGAGCCGCGACAAGCCGGATTGGCCAACCAGGCTAGGAGGGCCCCCGACTTATATCGCTCCGAATGCACCCGTGTGACATATTTTTTGTAATCGAATCACCACAGGCGCTCAACATTCGCTGCCACTGCTTCTTTGGCTTCTAACAATTCATCCTGCTTGGCCGGATTTTCAGGGCGTTCCCGCTCCAGGGCGCGCAAGCTCTCATCATCACTTTGGATATCTTGCAGGAGGACCTTCCTGGTCTCAGCCACAGTCGAAATACATCTCTCGCTATTGACCGTTTTACAGGCGTCCCACTCCACGGTCACCCCCCCAGCTGTTCCCTCATTAAACTTGAAATATTCTGTAATAGCCGTTGCAATGGTAGTGCGGAAAACTTGATCGTCAAGCGCTTCCGGTTGCAATCTCCAGGTGGGGATTTTGGGGCGCAGTCGCGACCATCCCAACTGGACCAACAACGGATTAAGGTCAGAAATACTCCTAGTGAGGTATTCACTACTGCGAATCTCCTCGTGCACATCTGGAGAGCATAAGAAGGCGTCAAGGCGGATGTGCAATTCATGCAGGGCAGAGAAAAAGGAGTAATCCTTTATCAACGGGTGTTGGGCCCGCCAAGTGTCTACTAATCCCCAGGTCTGTTGCCAGGTAGTAAGCGCCTCTGCTAGTTTATGTGCTGGTGCATTCGGAAGAGGGGGGTGGGAGCGATCCAGGTCAATATCCGTGATACAATTAAAATCACCCCCAAGTAATAGTGGATGTGTGTCGCTAGTTTGCATGATAGAAGACAGAAAAAGGCAGGCTGGTCCACATTAGGTGCATATATACATCCCAGAGTAAGGTCCCTACCATCTAATTTCCCCTGTATTACCACATATCTACCCTCTGGGTCAATCAATTGTGTTGTGCATTGGAACGGAACCCCAGCTCTTATCCAAATTAGAACCCCCCTCGCATTTGCAGAATATGTAATGTAATAAACCTGACCCCTCCATCGGCATTGTAGTGCTTTCCCTTCTTTACCGATGAGGTGGGTTTCCTGGAGGAATGCGATGTGTATGACCCTACGAGTCAGAAATGAAAATATCTTGTGGTGCCTAATCATAAAATGTGTTGGACTTGGCCCTTCGGGCAGGTTCACCCCTAAACTTTTTGCTTTTGATATGTAACTTGGTGTTAGTGATTTGTGGTTTCTGCCCACTATACCACTGTGTCCCAGGGTAAAGTGCGTGCGTGTGGTAAGGTTGGTCTACCCTCCCATATGAATGCATGGGGAATGTATGTGTCCCTGGTAGTTCCTGATGCGAGGGGAGTGCAGGGCAAGTTTGGTATGTGCAAACTTGTGAGAGTGAATGCTGCGCGATGATGCGTGCAGCGTTATTGTGTCTAGTGTGGAAGTGCCACTTCTAGAAGTTGGCATGTCTGTGTAATTTATGTGAATTGGCTGTCTGGCTTGTGATTGGCTGGAGCTGGCTGGTGAGCCTGGCTCCAGGAGTAAGGATGGGTCTGCCCCGGTGGTGAGTGGAGAGATCTGCATTATTGATGTGAGGGAGGAGTGCACCTGGGACCTGAATAGGGCTGGGCTTTCCCCACACAATGCTGGTTCTTCCTCCTGTGGTGCGACTGATGACCCTAGCCTGGCCAGTAAATGGGGAGAGGGGCTGAGCAACAGAGTGCTCCAAAACCAGCTGCGTCTGTTTTTCCCCCCACCCTGCACCCTAGAGACAAAGGGATTTTGTGTATGAAAAGAGGCTGTGACCTCCTGTAAAATGCTTTTGTTTCCTGACTTGAATCTACCAGGGGCGTGCTGCTGCTGGGGCCCGGGGGAAGGCTTGCCTCCCTGGACCCTGCCCAGCCCCTGGATGCCTGGAGGACCCCTCTACTTCCTGAACCCTGACAGAGTGGGGCTTGCTGATGGTGGGCCCAGGAGGGACCGCCATGGGGGCTGTCTCCTTGCTGGAGTGCCCTGTGTGCTGGCCCCTTGGCCCTACATGCTCCCCTGACCTCCAGGACCTTTTGCTGTGCCTTTGTCCTTGCCCCAGGGCTGTGGCTGTCTCTAGCGCCTGGAAGCGCTACATTCCCCTTTGCCCAGCTGATGGAGAGGGCGTGGTGTACTTTGGGAGCACTCCTGTCTCCCCCTGGCAGCGCTGGGCTGCGATCACCACTGAGGGAATCCCGGCGTAGGGATTCCCCCGTTTTTTTGTCCCGGTATTACAGGTGTACACCCTGCGTTGTGGCCGATCCGGCATTTTTGCCTTGATATTTTTACTGCGGGTGCCCACCCCGCTTATTGGTGTCCTTAACGGGTACCCACCCCGTTTCTGCTTTTATTTTTCACCTCGAGGGTGCCTACCCCTCACTATTGCCCCCGAGGAATCACCACCGCAGCCGCGGGCGAAACCGGAAGTCAGGCGGCATCGCGCCTGGCTGTAGGCGGGACTTCTGGGTTGTCGAAGGAAGTCCCGCCTGCCGCCGTGCGCTGATTGGGGGAAGCCTTTGCCTGTTTTTCCGGTCCCCCGTGAGGAGAGGGAGACCGGAGATGCTGCCCACCGTCGCCGGGAGACCAGGCGGCAAGAGAGACCCCCGCCCGTCGAGTGTGGAGGGGGCCCGGGTGAAGAGGAGGCGGCCGGAGCAGGCTGCGACCCAGGAATGTGGCCTGCGGGACTCCCGTAGGGAAGAGGGAGTCCCGCGGGCAGCCCCGCTGCAGCATGAAGTCCCCCTGCACCGGAGCCCGGTAAGTGAGGGCTGGGCAGGGCAGCATCCTCTCCAGAGCAGCCCCCGCCTGCTAGGGGGTCGCTCCAATGTCGGGGTCAGTTGTTGTGGTAGAGCGGCCCGAATGGCAGTGGGCCACTCCCACGTTGCTCAGCATTTCCTGGATAAGTCAGAGCTCAACGGCCTGGGGGCAGTTATTGATTTCGAGTCCCCCGAGAGGGACTCCAATGATTCCGGCCATGTTTTATCTCGAGCCGAGAGGCTCCAACGACCCCGGGGGCATCATTGTATTTCGAGCCCACGAGAGGCTCCTACCTACGCCCACCTGTTTGGGGGGAGTTCGGGATGTAGAGTGGCCCCGGCTGGCAGCGGGCTGCTCCCCCCACAGTGGGCAGCATTTTCTTTCGAGCCACGAGGCTCCTGAGGCCCCCTTGGTTTCTTCAAAGCCCACGAGGCTCCCATGCACACAGTTATTTCAGAGCCTAGAGGGCTCCCCCCTTGCGCATGTCTGTCCTAAGGGCCAGTGAGGGCCCCCCCTGTCATCGTTTTTGAGTCACAGCTACCCAGCAAGTAGTGGGCGGCTGCTACGTTTAGGTTTTGGCGCAGTGGTGCAACCTGGACCCTAATGTGATTTATGTGCTAAATGTGATTTATGCGCTAATGCTTTGGGTGTTAGGAAATGTACTGTGTGTAGTATGTTTTGCGCACCCTGTGTTCTGACACCTCTGAATGTGTTTTTATGCATCATGTGTGAAGCTTCTGGCCTATACCTCTGAATGTGTTTTTATGGATCATGTGTGAAGCTTCTGGCCTATACCTCTGAATTTGTTTTTATGCATCATACGTCTTACCTACACCTCTGAATGTGTCTGCATGCATCATGTGGCATACCTACACCTCTGAATGTGTCTTCATGCATCATGTATCTTACCTACACCTCTGAATGTGTCTTCATGCATCATGTGGCTTACCTACACCTCTGAATGTGTCTTCATGCATCATGTGTCTTACCTACACCTCTGAATGTGTTTTCATGCATCATGTGTCTTACCTACACCGCTGAATGTGTCTTCATGCATCATGTGTAAAGCTTCTGGCCTATACCCCTAATTGTATTTTTATGCTTAGGTGGTTGTTTTTCCTAGTATAGTTATGCTAGTGAGTTCATGGTTTCCTGCGTGATATTTTCCTAAGGTGGTTAGGGTTGCGTAGGTGGTACTTACCTTTTACCAGTGGTTACTGGTTGTGTTCTACATTTGCTATTTGGTGCTACAGTTATCATATGTTCTATGTGCTAAACATTATTCCTACCAAGTGCTAATTCTACCAAGTGCTAGTTCTAAAAGTGCTTATTCCTCACAGTGGCCCATGTGGCCCTGTCCCATGTATATACTCCCCTGTAAATTCTGCCTGTGCCTATGGCACAATGTACATCCTGTGATTATGCTGCTGATGTGTTCAAAGGCTATTTTTATATAACCTTGTGTGGAGTTCCTTTTGTGGGGGGGCCTTGGATGTTGTTGCTGGTGGGTGCGTGCGCAAATACTTAACTTACATTGCCTCCGGGATAAGCCTTACTGCTCGTGTCACGTTGCCTAGTGGGTGAGCAGGGGTTATCTTGGCGTGTAACTCCCTTGCCCTGACTAGAGTGGTGGTTTCTGCCTGGCTTTGGCGCAAGCCTTAGCCAACCGGAAATCCCCATTTCTAACAGTGTGCATGCTCCGTCCATTCCATGTGAGACATGTGTAGCCTAATGTGGGTCCCATTGCATGCAATGACATTGATGATGTCCCAAAACTCCCACCCACGTGACACACTTGGTTCCCCGTAAAAAAAACATAGGTAAAATATCCCCAACTCCCCCTCCCCAGGACAGGCACCCAACGAGGCAACCCCATCCAAACTATGAAAATGTGCTTTCAAAAATCTATCAAGATAAGGCAGCTCGGAGCTTCATCACGATGGACCCAGAAACCCCCCCAACCCCCTCCCCTGCAATCTAATACATCCATCCAGGCCCCCCATGCCTCCTGTAGAGCACCCGGGCAGCCCGCCACCACACGACAAAGGAGTCTCGGGGTCCAATAGTCAGCGCAGATACCTCATAGATCTTGTCGCGCTGCCCCTCCTGCCCTCTCATCCAAACATCCCATCTGCCATTTGCGGAGTAACTACTGGAAGATCTGCATCTGAGAGCCCATGGGCGCTACTTGAACTTGGGCTCTCCGCTCCACTCTTCACACGCTCCGAGTTGCTACTGGCTGGACTAAGAACTCCCTGGCTAATGGCTGCCACTGCTAAAACTGCCCCGTCTGGCTCTTGGCGCCAGTCCGTGGGTGAGACAGGCCTCTGTGTCGGCGGTGTGGTGGGTGGGCATCCTCAAGGTAAGGCCGCAGGCGGCGAGCGCACACCGGGCTCCCCCCAGGCTTCCCGAGAAGGCCCAGGAGGCCTGTGGCATGAGGAAAAAGTGTGTACCCTCGTCAGCAGACACTCTTAGCCGGGCCAGGAACAGCATTGCAGAAGGGAGACGTAGTTGACGCAATTTCCGTTTAACTGCCAAGAAGGAGGATCTTTGGCACTGTACCTCGCTAGCATAGTCTGGAAACATCATTACGTTGCTGTTCCCAATGCTCAAATTCTGTAGTTCCCTAGCCCTCTGGAGGATAAAATCTCGGTCTCGGTAGTGTAGGAGTCTCACCACCATTGGGCGGGGCGGGGCCCCAGGTGTAGGCGGGTGAGCCAGAACCCTGTGTGCCCGCTCCAGCGTGTAAAATGGGGATAGGCCCTCCGCGGCCATTTCTACTTTCAACCATGCCTCCAAGAACTGTACTGCATCAGATCCTTCCTCTCGCTCTGGGACTCCCACTATGCGGAGGTTGTTGCGCCTTGAACGCCCTTCACTGTCCTCTGCTCTCACTTCCAACACTTTGACCCTATGCCCCACCACATTCAGTGTCTTTTGCAAGGCGGTGACCGTATCCTGAATGTCTTTCATTGTGGTTTCGTTAGTCGCCGCCCACTCTTTGAGTTTCCGGTGGTCATCCTTTAGCAGGGAAAGATCCAAGCCAATGGCATCCATCCTCTTCTCTAATGCCTCCCTCGAGGCTATGATGGCTTGCATGATGTCACCCAAGGAAGGGTCCCCAGGTTGTGTGGGTGCACTACCCACAGGGGTAGTTTCCTCTTAGTCCATGTTGTGTCCCGATTCCTCAACCTGCAACACCTCAAATCCCTTTTTCTTGGTCACTCTACTCATCTTGAAATCCACAGGCAGTAATAGATGGCAAGAGCAGCGAAGTCTTTGTGCTCACTCCCCCTCAGGCAGGTATCCAATGTCTCTCCTCAGGTCCAGGCTGGTCCGCACGGGGCACTCCACTGGGCGCTCCCCACCAGCCCTCTACTCAGTCAAACCCGCAGCCGAAGCGTGCCAGCAGGTAGTATGCCCCAAGCACCTCGTACTCTGGAATCACACCGCTCAGGAACCCTGCTCGTATTCCAGTCCTCGAAGTAGCCGTCCGTACTCCAAAGCCGCTTACAGCGGCAGTCTCCACCGTAGCTTTGTCGCACAGATCCACTGTGTGGGCCAGATTCCGCCAATTCTCTTTAGGTCATGTCAGTCTTATAGTCCTCATAGCTCTATAGCTCTCTTCAGCTAAGATCTCCCGGGGCAGTTCCGACAATGGTCGCCTGCACTTTCAGTCCAGAGTGCCTCCCTGGAGTGCCGCCCCCGGAACCCTCCTCTCACCTTGGGTCCAAGGAGGTAAAATCTGCCACCACGCTGCTCCGGTGGCTGCTCAACTTGCTCCCAGGGCTATGTCCTTCAGCACAGGTCTGATCTTTCGTGAGGGGCCACCATGAGGAGCACACAGGCAGGTAGGATGCTGCGAGGATAGTCAGTGGTTCCCCTTCCTCAGCCTCGGGGTAGTCTCCAGCGCACCCCTGCTCACTCGAGCCACTGTGAAGGAGGTGCTGCACTCCAGCCAACGAGCCGAAATCCCCACCAGCAATGGAGATGTGGGCGCCAAATCACAGAGCGGGCGCCGCCATTTTGAAGTCAGACAAAACGCAGCCGGCCAGCAAAATAGGACCAAATGCTCAAACTTGCCATCTCCTTACTGTGAGTAGCCGCGGGGGTCTGCCTCCTCTATTCTGGTTACCGTTGGCATGATCAAGGGCACTCCCAAGGCCCCCCCTGCGACGGCAGGTGACTCTTAATCAGGCATCTCCCTCGCCACTGCTGGCCGCCATTTTGAGCCTCTGCGCCATGGCCCGCTCTGAAATCAGGGAAAAGTCCGATCTGCCCCTTTGTTGCACTTGTTAGCACCTCACGCTCCTTCAGCTGTGCTCACCGGGCCTTCCGCCCCACAATGCGGTGTTGGGGGCCCGGTATTAAGGTCAGGAACAATGTGGGAGAAGGGCGGCCACGGAGGAGCTCTGGAGACCGCTGCCGCCTACATCGGCTTCCAAGCCACGCCCACTGCACAGCTCTCTGTCATTCTGTCATGATGTCAGAGGACTTTGGTGAACAGTTGCCCTTGGTTTCGACATCAACCCATCCAGCTTTTTCTTTTTTGCTTTTCTAAAACCAACTTCTAAAGTGGGTATTTGCAATTACAAAACAACAAAATGAATGATATCCACACCATGGAAATTTTCCCCTAGCAAGTAGGGTCATTATTTGTTTTCTATTCCTCACTCCCGGGATCAACAGGGGAGCTAGTGTGTCATGGGCCCTAGTGCAAGGATGGTAATGGGCACCTTGAGTGCTATTTCAGTTATAACAGAGATCAATATTTGGGGTTTAGTCGGCTTTCGTACCACTGCACCTGCTGTTGCTGGAAGCTATACCTCTACCCAGGTTTTTTCTGTTGGTAACGAGCAGAAAAAAGTCTGAATGTCTAAACAGAGTGGGCAGTGTAATGGCTTATCTCTGACAGCCCCTAGTCTGCCATGCTGTTGGAATCAGATTTCCATCAATAGAGCCACCGGAGTCAACAAGCACTCTGTTGACATGAAGCCAGGGCTTTAAGTGGGACAGTTCCTGCCGGTGCTCAGCACTGGCAGCTCTATAAAACAGGGGCTGAGACGGGTTCCTATCGGGCTCTCCATTTTTGCCCTCAGGGTGAAAGAAAAATCTTAACTCTGCAGCAGTACTACTTTTCACTGCCTTTGATGTAACTTCAAAGAGACCCGCTATAGTTCTCTCATAGTCTCATCATTTCAGAATTTAAGCATTTTCAATATTATATACAAAGAAGGCATAGTTGTTGCTTATTTATCTTATACAATTAATAACAAATGACAAAGTCAATACTAATCCTGGCTTGTTGTAGGTATAATGATACTTGGACAATATGTCTGGATGCAACGACTGAAGCAGCAAAATACCAGTTACACGGCACACTATACTAAGCACATGTTTTTAGCTTAGGTGTGTTTAAGCCGCGCCCTTAATTACATAAGCCATGCCCCTTAGAAAGTACCCCCCACCCCCAGGTTTTACATCCCACTTAAAGCCCTGAATAAAGCAGAAGGTTCACCTGTCACTAAATGAGTACCCTCTCTGTAAAACTCTAAAAAAACATCCTTGGGGTTTCATGACATGTGTTCTTTATCTAAATGTTGTGGAATACTTTGTAGGGAGGCTTGAGTTATTTACTTGGGGGTAGGGAAGGTTGCTTGGAAGTACAGTTTGAGGTGTCTGGGATATGTGTCTGGGATGGGTGAGTGGCCTGTGAGCAAGTGAGAAGATGTAGTAAAGCCTGGAGGAAAGACAAGAGGTTCCCCAGTGACACAGGACAGGAGCCACTAGAGAGTTGTTGGTTTATTAAACATTGGCAGGCAGCAATTTTGAAGGAAAAGGCCAGGGCAACAGAATTCATGGTAACCCTACTATATATACCATACTCCACCAAACAGGCTAGTTTGCCCGACACTGGCAGCCGACACACCTCCAAGCAATGACAGAGTTGACACAGATTGACATGTAATGTGAGCCACACCGGCCACATTTTACAAATTATCCTTTAAATGCTGGAAATGTGGCCCCCACTCTCTGCCTCAGTTGTTCCGTTGACACTTCTCTTCTCACCCACAGCTCAGTTATTCCTGCCCAATCAGGTGCTAATCAAATGTGATGAAAGCACGCCCATTCACACTTTTGGGCACACCCCTACATAGGACTCCCTTTCCCTTCCAGATAAACACAACAAAAATCCCCAACAGTGAAAAACAAACACCAAAGAACGCCAAAGGCTAGATCACCCAGATAGTGAAAGGTGCATGTAAAGCGTTACATTCAACCCAAACCTAGCATAGGAATAAGAAACACCTAAGTACCACAAGGATAAGTACTGCACAAAAACACAGCCAATAGAAATATACTTTCAGGTGAGGGTGTTCAGATACCCCAACCACACCAGACTTATGCTCAATGCCATTTTGGTCTCAGACCAGCCCATCACTCTCATGTCAGGCAAACAGTGCTCTTTCTTTGAGGCAAAAGCAAATCATTTGACACTGCAGCCTCCAACACCTCTACTCCTCAGCCCACCATGCAAGCTGCTCTACCCATGTTCTCTTCCTTAATTACCTTGCTACCCTTTTCAATTCGACTTTTGCAGAAGATTGGAAACCTATCAATCTTAACTGCATTTCTCTCACACTCATCTGACTGGAAAGATGCTCGAATGCCATATTTCAGTTCTGAGCTGCCTGCTCTTGCTGCATAGCTAAATAGCTCACAGAAATCTGGTACTCTCTAGGAACTAGAGATCCCCTCCATGGCTCTGTGGGTTAATTTCTGGGGCATATTTACAATAAACTGGTAAAGCACGGTGGAGCTCCAAAATTAGTAACGCCACACTCCGTCAGTTGAAAAACACAGGGATGCACCGTATTCACAAGAATGCAGTGCACCTCTGTGTTTCCCCTAGTACTAGCGCCAAATCTAGCTGCCTAGTGCCAAAGCTGGCACTCTTGCACCGTAGAGCAAGGGTGTCTGTGTTGCAGGGAAGGATTATTCATGTACAGGAAGGTGTCCCTTCCTGCACATAAACAATCCAGAATGGTGATGTGTAACTTCTATGTGTGCTGCTTTGTGCAGCATACATTGTAGTTACAACTGGTCATTTTTAAATGATTGTTTATGTGCTGGAAGGGAAACCTTCCTGCACATAAACAACCACTAATAGTGATTGGCTGTTTCTGTATGTGCTGCATAATGCAGCACACATAGAAAAAGAAAAAATTAGAAGAAATGTATAATTTCTCCTCATTTTGCCAGGTTAAGACCAGCTTTTCTATGGTTTTATTTTTGGTGCTTCCCAATAAATGGCCACAATTGTAAACAGGGGCAGCGTCAAAAGCAATGGGTAATGCGGTGGAAAGCCTGATGCAAAAAACATTGCCAGTGGCTTTCACGCTAAGGGCTGCATAAAAATGGGCCCTATTTACAAGGCGGTTT
Organism: Lissotriton helveticus; assembly: GCF_964261635.1. Taxonomy (NCBI): domain Eukaryota; kingdom Metazoa; phylum Chordata; class Amphibia; order Caudata; family Salamandridae; genus Lissotriton; species Lissotriton helveticus. The sequence continues at coordinate 911,908,805 of NC_136063.1, forward strand.
TAAGCCACATTAAATGGCTTAGCACCACCTTTTTAAAAAAGTGCAGGGCTCATCGCCATCAGAATGCTAGAAAAAGTGACGTTCTCGTGGCAATGAGCCCTTGAAAATATGCCCCTCTGTTTCTCCCTTTGAATCGTTCACCTCAAGAGGTTGGTCATGCTTGCGCCCACCTGCATATCGTCATTTTTCTTGTCATTACAAACATTAGTGTCATTCGGGAACAAGATGTTTTCTTAGGAATATTCTTCAGCAAAAAGAAGGTTTTGCTAGTGAACTTTTCCTGGAAAAGCATGTTTGTGGTTTTCATTTACTCCTTAAATGAAGCTGCAGCAGTTTTGCCCAATGCTAGCATTCATTATATTATTTTCATACCCACTTTAACTCGGCTCTCTTTATATGAACCAGTGGCGGCCGGCAAGGCTCAGTGGTGGCGGAGCAGGCGCGGGGAGGGGGCGAGGACAGGGGGGTCAAGGAAGGGGGTGCACAACAATATAAATAAATAAATAAATAAATAAACGTACCTTGCTGCCGAGTCCTGGGTCTCTGCTCCTGCTCTTCTCGTCGAACTCAAGAAACAGGAAGCACAAACAGACCCCACTGACCAATCACGACTCCCCTGACCAATCACAACATTGCAATGCAGCATTGTAATTGGTCTGAGCGTCCTGGTTCTACGCTCAGCCAGGTAATGGGGGCTTGGGTATGTTCTCCATGCAGGCTGTAATGCAGCCTGCATGGAGAACAGGGAAAGAGCGTATGTGCAGGCAATAGGGCAGGCAAGCAGTCATGTGCACTTAGGAATCGGCAACTCACTCCTCCCATGCCCTGTTCCAGGCACAGACCAGCCCCACCCACCCGCTCGCCCGCATAGCAGCACAAGCATAAAATGATAATAGCTCAAAGTAATTATCATTTTATGTTTCAACTTTGCACTGCTTAAAAACAGTGGGGTGATGTTCCTCTGCCATAGCTGAGGAGCCACTACTGGTTTCACCACTGAAGAAAGCCTCTACAATAGGGATTGGCTCATAATTAACCCTGGGCGTAGTGTGCGGAGTGGGGCTCTGTGGAGCTACGCAAAGTGGGCGCAAAACTACGCCCACCCGCGCACTCCGCGTAGCCCCACTACGCGCCGTCCGCCTCCTTCCCGCCCTCCCTAAATACATAAATAAAAGGATAGAAAGCTTTTAAAAACACTTACCTTGTCTGCCGGGTCCCCAGGGCTCCCTATCGCCGTCCCGCGATTCGCGCCGCCACCGATTCAGATACTAATGCGCATGCGCGGGCGCCCGCGAATGCGCATTTCTCATGAGAAATGCGCATGCGCGGCCGCCCGCGCATGCGCATTAGTATCCGAAATGGCGGCGCGAATCCAGGGACGGCGAGAGGGAGCCCCGGGGACCCGGCAGACAAGGTAAGTGTTTTTAAAAGCTTTCTATCCTTTTATTTATGTATTTAGGGAGGGCGGGAGGGAGGCGGGTGGCGGCCGGCTACGCACCGTCTGCGGAGCGCACGTAGGGCCGCCTGGCTACGCCCGCTACGCAAAATGCGTAGGAGACGGCACTACGTGCACTCCGTGCACGGAGCGTATCTGGCCGCCCACCCTTACTCATAATGGTTTTGAGAAGGAAAAACTGACATACGAATTACATTGGAGCAATTAACAAAGGGTAAAACAAGCATGCTACCTGTGCGGAGGTTTCATAGTCAACTGCGTTACATCACGAAAGTTGTAAGTGTCATGAGTGCTTCAGAGGAGTGATCTGGGACATTTAAACGAGATGAGATGAGCACCCACGCAAATATACGTTTGTTGTTGTTCACATGCATTCGCTGGTTTGCATTTCTAAATTTACACCCAATTAAACAGCTTAAAACTGCACACAGTGGGGCAGATTTACAAGCCCCTTGCGCCACTTTTGCGTCACTTTTCCCATGTTAATAATGACGCAAAAGTGGCACAAGGGGCTTACAAATCTGCCCCAGTCTTTTATAACATTGCATCTGGCATTTGCCCAATGTGTGTTTATGAAGGACAGTTTATTTAATGGAAATATATATGTTTCATTTAGATAAAGGGAACAAAACACTGATATCATTTGACAATTTTTCTAAACCTACTCATGGAGATTCATTTCAGTGGTTGGATTTCATACACTTAGGGTTAGCAGACGAGGCATACTTCATCAATGTATATGAACACAAAACCTTTATGTATAGAAGTTCTGACACTCGTATGCAATGTACAGCTGAGCCTGGGAGTTGCGACTATCAGGGAAGGACTGGGTATCCAAAGCTTCTCTGGAAATTTTTCTCGGATCAGCCCTTTGAAGAAGCACTACCTGTCCCTAGGAGGCTGGATACACTTCCAGACTCCCAGGTAAACACCTGATTCCCAGTACGGCCAGTCCGGCCTTCGCCTCTATAAGGCAGTCTGATATAATTTGTTTCATTGCAGAGGCATGCAGCCATACGCACAACAATTTAAAACAATTTCAAATCATTTTTTTAATCAGGCCATGAGTCGCTTATAAAGGTATACAAGTTCATGGGAGGTTACGAACACCATAACCTTGCATGAAATATAATATTTTGGAACTACAATATTTTACTCTCCAGCCCTACATGGAGACCCGAAAAGAAAGGTGCCAACAACATAGCTGTAAAAGAAGTTTTAGTAGTAACGAAACTGGCAGCCATTGCTGTATTATTTTGAACATGGCCGTTTGTGAGGAGTAACCAACATAATCATAATTTGAGAGGGCCATCTTCAAAAATCTTCTCGAGCACCAAATGCCTACTGTAGACTTCTATTGTCTTTTCCAGTTAGGGGTTATTATCACATCAGCTCCCAAAAATTACGGGAAATGATCAACATTCTCCAGAGAGGAAAATGTGTGGTAACAGGACTATGAACAATATTTCTTTTTATACACCCATTTTTTACATGAGACATGTTTTCAATCAAATAAAGGGTTGCACGTTTCGAAGTTAAGATCTTTTTGCAGATTTTTAAGACTCTGGGGGCCATATTTATGGCCAAGCCACGCAGGGCTGCGTAACGAGTCAACTTGCTGTGCTACACAGCATCGTAGGAAAAGGGCACAAATTTACCACATTTAAGGCAATATGGTGCATTCATGACTTTTCCCCTGTGCATGTGCCTTTTTGCCTTCCAAGCGCGAATGCAGGCACCTGTGCACCATGGTTCAAGGATGCCTGCATTGTAAGGTGGATTGTTTTTGTGCAGCAAGAGACACCTTCCTGCACTTTAACAATCCGCAGAGGCTTTTTGATTTTTCTATGTGTGCTGCAGAATGCAACACATATAGAAAGAGGAAAAATTATGAGAAATACAAATATTTCTCCTCTGAGGAAAAATAAACATATTTCTCCTCTGAGGAGAAAAAAAAACGTGTTCCTCCTCATACGCTTCAACTGGAGAAGTGTAGGTTTGCGGTGCATTTCCAGGTCAACTACTTCTGTTAAATCTGTTAATGCGTTAAAATTAATCGATGTTGCATGCAAACTCCCACGCCATGCCTTGGAAATGCCTCCGTGGTGGAGAGTAGTGCAATGCAGTGATTTGCGCTGCATTGCATTACTCGAGATTTATGAAGCCACTCAGTGCCACGCAAGGTGGCCTTGCATAGCTTGATAAACCTCGGGCCTCATTTATGAAAAGTGACGCATCGCTGCGTGAAAACAGCGATGCGTCACTTTTCATTGTGCCCTCCTTGCGACACCAATGATGTGTCATATTTACATTATGACGCAGCATGGCGCAAGGAGTTACAGATACGTCAGTATTTCTGACGTATCTGTAAGCGCAAAAGTGATGCATTGCTGGAGTGTGTCACAAAAGTGACGCAACTCCAGCAATGTGTCCTTTCACATGGGGCAAGCCCCATGTGCAAGGGCCTGCGTCAGTCTTACGCCTGCTGTGAGGCAGGCGTAAGAAATTGACGCATTTGTGTCCTAGAAGTGGCGCAGTGAAATCACATAGATTTCACTGCGTCACTTCTATGACCCTTTCTTGCGTCAAAACGCCCCCGTTGCATACATTATACCTGGCGCAGGTATAATGTGACGCAGGGGGTTACAAAGTGACGCATCTACCTAGATACGTCACTTTGTAAATATGTCGCAACAAGGGGCATTTTTTACGCCACTGGTGTGTCACAAAAAGTGACGCACCAGCGGCGTAAAAGTGACGCATAGCCTCATAAATGAGGCCCCTCATTTTTTATTTGCGTCGCTCTTGCACCATGTTGCGTGGTGCAAGAACGACGCAAAGATGCTCGCAAAAATGCCCCTGGATTTTTTTTACTTTCTGAAACACTACACTTCTGGATTCTTCTGGATCTTTGTGATCTGCAAAACCACTCAAGCTATTGGAAAAATAACAAAACAACGAATTATTTTCCTAAAAACAAAGATCAATGCACTGTTTTCTGCTTTACCAGAACAAATAGTTAATTCAGATGTGTTATTAGTAAATCTTTGCATGTACCTGTGTTAGTTACGTTCTTACTCTGTTTAGCATGCTGTCACTTAACAAATAAACTCACCTCAGCTTATAATGAAGGAAGAAATTCAGAGGACATTATAAAGGTATTGCAATACAGAGTCATGCTAAATGATCTGGATTAATGTAATTATTCAATCAGATAGCAGACAGTAATTACATGCAACATTCACAGGTCAACTGCAAGATATTCACAGAAGGCTTGTCTATTAGACCTGAGCAAATTAAACATGCTTCCATCAGCGTGCTTACATAAACAGGGACATGAATGTCAAGGTAGGGATCAGAGTGACAAGATCAGTGGAGTTGTCAGCATGTTAAATTGCAAGGCACTCAGGGCGCGACGCCTAATAAATTACAGGGGCATTTGAAGTGTAAATGCAGAATAAAGTATGAGCCAATAATCATCGTTGGTAATTCCAAGAAAGAAATTACAGCAGTAAGGTAGTGAATCGTGTTATATTGCAAGTAATACAAAGCAAAATTCACAAGGTTTGTGTCTGTAGCTGACACAAGATCATTGTATGAATATAAAATCCAAATGTCGAATCATGCAAACAGAATTAATGGAAGATGACATCTGAATATTTTTGTTAGGAATATATCAATTCTGCTACTATGGCCCGAATTGTCGCATCCACAACTTTTGAGTTAATGGCTAGTACATTGTGAACTATCCTACAAAGGTTTGTCACTGCCCACAAACACAAACGTGTTAGATTGTAGTTACATTCTCCTTGCAGGTAGTTTCACACTGTAGAACCGCACAATAATATGCTCCTGCAAAAGAAAAGAGTTAGGGGCCGATTTTAAGTTTGGCACAAAGGGTACTCTGTCGCACTCGCAATGGTGCTCCTTTTCCAACAAACTGAAGGTCTGCCCACCTCATTTAGAGACAGGCGGACCTTCATTATGTGGACGGTGGGGATGACTTTGTCTGTGCAGCAGAAATAACCCTACGAACGCCCAACAGAGTAAGGGCTATTGGAGGTCCGGCCATGTGTCCACCGACCGGATTTAGATTGTGTGAACAAATGGCTAGTTTTCACTATCCATCACCTCTAGGTAAAAACGTAGTGTTGATGGGCAGATAAAGTTGCAAAATGCCCCCTTGCCATGCTAGAAAACTCCCATGTCATGGAGGGCATTGTTTGTTTTTTTCCAAAACAAAATCTTACCTTGGGTTTTTGCTTAGAAAATCAAAAAAAAACTTTGTAAGTTTCCCATGCTGCTCCATCATGTTGAAAGAGCCATCCATCGAATTGACAACGCATTGACAGAAACATCAGTGACAGCGTTCCTGCTAATGCTAGTGGTGCGTGCTGGGCCAGAGCATATGTCAGAATTTGGCAGATGGTCACTCCATAAGGGTGACGCGGTCCTTTACTCTGTTGCCCTGAAGGAGTACGCACCTGTCCGCCAAACTTTAAATCAGGCCTCAGTTTTCCATAATCTTATAAAGGAACTCGGCCTTCAGCCTCCTTCTTCTATATGGACATGGAACTCTGGGCGACTTACAATATCAATATAATGTAGAGCTGTGGGTACTTTATCCCGTACAACTCCCCTTTTCTAGATATTTAAGACATGAAGATCACACTATTGCTTTCAGTTTCCTGCTAGTCGCAAACAATTAACTGTGGTCCAAACAGAAATTAAAGTCTTGGAGGAAGTTCTCTACATGTACACAGCTGCTCTATGGAATTATCTATAATACAATCTGATACTGAAAAAAACTCCCTTCCTTTCCACAAATGTCTTAAGGGCTCATTTGTTCTGGACCACCTTAAGTTCCAGAACAGAGTATTTTCCTTCATTAATAAATTGGCAATTTGCTACAAATGTTCTTGCCACCCATCGGTGTCATATGGCAACAATTTTCACATAAATCTAATGTGCATGATATAAGGATATTTCACAAAGTCATTTGTACTCCTTAGTACATTTACATGCTTTGTGACTTGCCACTCATGCATTTAAAATGGGAATACAATTGGAAAAGTCAGTAAATAGTGTGAATAAAACTGCTCTGTCATCTCAGCACTTTGCACTTCTACTAATAGGAAGTTGGACGCTTCAGGACTGATTCAAAAAGGCTTATAAGAGTACAAAAAGAGTACTCCTGTATTACCATTTCCTGTACTCATGAATGCTTTCGTGTATCGGCCTCACATGTGCCTTCCTTTTTTACTAAGCAAGGCCTTGTCACGATCAGTGTATAGACAATCACAATTACACTCCAACAAGATGGTGTACAGTTGGAACAACAATTGTATTTTCAGTTTGGCTCTGACTTGCCTTAATTGTGTGTGCTTATTTCCTCAGTATAGATTATAGATGCATACAAGCACAGATTTGTATAAGCTAATAAAAAAAAGTTTTTAAAAAACTGCTGTCATAAACGGATTCTTACATTCATAAAATCCAAGCACATTGAGGAAGTTTTGGTGATTCTCTAAGAATTCTTTGTGAAGTATTGGAAAGCTACAAGTCTTATTTCCAGTAACACTTGCACAACATTTCTGCCTGAGAAATTTCCACCGGAAGAAAGGTCTGCAGGTGAAAATGTGTCACCATAGTTCATTTGCACGTTTACCATTTTTGTTCTACGTTTCTATAGAGGGATAATATTTTTGCAAATGGAGCAACCCCTTCCCCTACACCCATTTAAAGTTTCGATCTAGACCAAACTAACACATCCTCCTGAATCCAAGCTATGATTTACACTTTAGATTTACTCATATCAAAGTTGTGATGTTATACATGTCACTTCTTAATATGGCCTCGTAGCAGTTTTCTGCCGATCAAACGGCGATAATTTTATCGCCTCTCTTGATAATATGCCCCTATGTGAGTGGTACTTTCATTGCAGGTTAAGCCCACTTCAGTTGGCTATAAGGATTTTAAAACATTCTGCCTAATAATTGTGGAATGCTCTATTACTTACCGGTAAATTTCATTACTCCAGGTCCCGTTGTCCTCATCCCATTCATTAACAAAGTGGGGATAAACATCTCCTGACAGAAAAAAAAGACCAGAGTTGGAAACCTAACCCTGCCCCTCCCACTGGGAGTACATGAGCAGTACTTACCCAGCATTCCGCTTGAAAAACCAAGCCCACACAGGAAGACCAGCTGTCTGGGAGGGAGGGCGGGTGTATGAATGGGACGAGGACAACGGGACCCGGAGTAATGAAGATACCGGTAAGAAAGAGAGCATTACCCCCAAGTCCCTTATGTCCTCGTCCCATTCATAAGCAAAGTGGAGAATACAAAAGCAGAAAATCGGCCTTCCAAACCCGCAAGCACACCCAGGAAACCACACCAATGGCAGCAACGCAAGGGAAGCAAAAAAAGTGGGAAACCACAGGAATCAACTGCCCAGCAATCGAGAACAGGTCAGCAGAGACACAAACAAGGACCGGAAACTGAACCAAGGAAAACAGAAGGTCATAGCCACAACAAGGAGGCAGCCAACCAGAGAAACCCAAAACAGAGCAACCAGGCCAAAAAAATTAAAAAACTGAATCCAATAGGACACGGCCCAGGGAACCTACCAGACAAAGGCTGACTAGCCCAGAACCACCAGGAAGGCACACAAGACCCAGCAGCAGTAGAGACACCGAGCAAACCCCAACCACACCGGAGAAAGCAAAAGAGAAGAAGCCGAGGCCGGCCAACAGGGCGCAGGCACAACCACCCAGACCAAACCATGAAGGAGGGAAGCACAGGCCAGGTACCGCCCACCCCCCCCAACAGAACAACACAGCCCCCGGAGAGGCCAGAGGACAAAGCCCCTGAAATCCCGCAGAGGAAGCCCATGCACCAGTAAAAAATGGCCAGCACCACCAGGGCAGTCAAACGACAACCATCAAGCACCCAGCCCAGAAGGCGGAGCCACAGCGAGAACCCAGGATCATGTCAATGCCAGACCCCAACTAAACAGAAAACGACAGGGAAAGATCCAGAGACCAGAAAACCCAGAAGCCAAAAGCCCTATCAGGAAAGAGGCCGCAAACCGAACCAGGACCCGGAACGAAACCCCAGAGTAGCAGGGGCAGAGGAGGCCAACCCCAAAGGCCACAGGTCAGAGACACCCCCAGAAAGAGTACAGAAGGGGCGGGACAGGGCCAACGGCCACAACCCCAAAACCCCCAACCCCAAAGGAAGGGAAAACGAACCCCCAAAACCAGGCAAGCCAGAGAGACAAAAGAAGCCGGGGCAGATGCCGAACGGACCGCACAGGCACACAAACACCAAGGTGCAGCAAGGGCGGGCATGAGCAATGGAAAATACCCCATGGCGCACAGCACCCCTGATCTGGAACCAACCAGGTACAACCCCACCCAACTCCAGGGACGAGACAAGAACAGGATACGGTAGGGACAAAAGGCCACAACCAAGGCAACAAATGCAAAAGGAACCAGGAAGCCACGACCCAAGTCAAGTAACCCACCAAAGCCGGAGTATCCCCCTGGCCCAACTTGCATCTAGAAGAAGCCCACACAGCACACAGGCCGAAGCAACGGGCAGGGAGGCCAGAGACCCCAAGCACACAACCGCTGAACGACACAGCAGGCTCGATGAAAACAAACAGAGGCAACCGCCAAAGCAGAAACCGGAGGAAGCAAAGAAGCCAGAGGCGCAAGCAGCACCAGACCCCGGCAACCGTCAGCAAGGAGGGCATACCCCCACAGTGGCAAGACAAACACCACAGAACCGCACCCCTACCGGGGAAGAAGGGAAGGGGGGCACGCCAAACAGCAGACACACACCGGGAGCTTGGCTCAGGGGAGCAAGGTAAGACAGGAGCGGTCCACGACACCAGAACCAGGAAAAGGACCGGGGACGCCAGGCAAAACACACCCCAGAGCCGGCAGAGAAGTGACAGCACAGCCAGCAAAACCAAGGAGGCAAGGCCGGAGGCCACGCTGAAGCAGCAGCAAGCCAGCAGACCAGAAGAAACAGGAGGCAACCCCGGACACGCCAACCCAGAAGCACAGGACACCCGAACAAGGCCAGACGCAGCCCAGGGGCAAACAGGACGGAAATGGCCACTGGCCAAAAGAACGGCCAACGATGGAGAATCACCGGGGTGACAGGGGGAAGACCCGAAGCCCAACAGCAGCTAAAGTAAACCCAGCAGGACCAGGCAGAAAACACAGACACCCAACCAGAGGCGAACCAAGCCCGGGAAGAGAACATCTGGCAGGAACAGGCCTAGAAGGGCATACCATGGCATGGTAGAAACCACCTGAGGGTCACACCAGGAGACCCAGAGAGGGCACAAGCAAGGACGCAGGGCCGAAGAAGATTACCAACCAGCGCCGAAAATTCCATAGGAGCAGGAAAGCCCAAGCGGCCCCCACCCAGGCACCAGCCAGGCCTAATCCCGCCCAACGACGGAGACCAGATGGGACAAGGAGCCCCCAGGCAGCAACCTTACCCCGAGCCCAGACAGACCCCCAACAGGGAGAACCACAGAGAAGAAAGGAAACCAGGTGCCAACGACCAGGACACTGCACCAGCAAAAGACAGCCAGGCCCAAACTGCAGCAGCAAGAACCGAGGACCACCAGGGACCACCGGAAAAGAAATCGGAATAGGTGAACTGCCACACGGAATGCTACCCGGGGGGTGGGAGAAAAGAACAATGCCCACCCCCTCCAGCCAAAGGCTCGCCACCACTCCAGGGCAGGAAGACGAAACAGCCCGGGCGCCAGACACACCGGTGTACAAGAAAAACAACCCTCAGCCAACAGCCAGGCACGAGAGGGCCGAGGCATCAAGGCCCCCAACGGACAACCAGAGGCAGACCCCAAGTCTCACCGCACACCTAAGGAAGAGCAGGTGCCCAACCACTCCAGCCAGAAAAAACAAAGCAAGCCACAGCACCCGGCAGGCCCAGCAGACACCCAACGAAGCACCGACCAGCCAGACCCTGCCAAACTTAGAGGCCAGACAAGGAAAGGCACAGACAGGACAGGAGGACTTCAGGCCCACCAGAAGCCCCAGCAGCGCAGAGCCACTACCAGCACCAAAGACACAACCTCCGAAAGGAATCGCACAGAGCGGGAATGCGGCCCGAAGGAAGCAGGGGCCGAACACCAGCACCAGTCGCAAAACAGGAGGACACCGGTTCCAGGCAGAAGCATCCAGCAGACAGAGGGCAGCAGAAAGAGCAGCCACAGACCGAGCATCACCGCCAGCGGAAACAAGGAGGGAATGGCCAGGACCCACTGAAGCAAGCCAAAGGACACAAAGGAAACAGAGCAGAGCCCGCAAAGACAAGGCCAGAAGACCCGGCAGGGCAACCCCGGAGAAGCAAGCAGAGCGCAGCAGTAGCAGGAGAACACAAAGATCACGCCAAGAAAACTACGGAAGCCAGGAACAGCACAAAGAAAGTGCCAGCGCCACGTGCAACAAAAGACAGCAGCACCCAGCATGGAAGAGGCAAGCAGCCGGAGACAACACCAGCCAGCCAGCCTACGCGAAGCAACCCAAAGGCAGAGGACAAGCCACACACCCAGGAAGCCCCGGGACAACCACCGGCAGCCCCATGCCACACAAAGCCAGAATCAGTGTGAGGAAGGAAGAAAGGAGCACTGCACACTCAGATCTGTTGACTGGGTGTGAGTGTTTGATTGGTTCAGATGCTCCGTCCATCACCACCCCCTTTTGTACCACTTTGTTCACCATAAGTTGGCAGGGTATGCTCAGACGTGAGTCCCTTGCTCACTTTGCCACTGGATTCAAGCAAGCCGGGCTGAGGACGGCTGAAATGCCAGAAACCGGTCCTCGGAATCTTGTTTCCGGTCCAGGGAAGGCATGGCTTGGCAGTTCGGGCAGGACTGTTCCCATGAGGTACAGGGTCAGACTGATTTGCATATGGCCATGTCTGAACTGGGGTGGCAGAGTGGGCTAAAGAACAGTGGTGGATTAAACCCAGATCTGTTGACTGGGTGTGAGTGTTTGTTTGGTTCAGATGCTCCGTCCATCACCACCCCCTTTTGTACCACTTTGTTCGTCATAAGTTGGCAGGGTATGCTCAGACGTGAGTCCCTTGCTCACTTTGCCACTGGATTCAAGCAAGCCGGGCTGAGGATGGCTGAAATGCCAGAAACCGTTCCACGGAATCTTGTTTCCGGTCCAGGGAAGGCATGGCTTGGCAGTTCGGGCTGCACTGTTCCCATGAGGCACAGGGTCAGACTGATTTGCATATGGCTATGTCTGAACTGGGGTGGCAGAGTGGGCTAAAGAATGGTGGTGTATTAAACCCAGATCTGTTGACTGGGTGTGAGTGTTTGATTGGTTCAGATGCTCCGTCCATCACCACCACATTTGTACCACTTTGTTCGCCATAAGTTGGCAGGGTATGCTCAGACGTGAGTCCCTTGCTCACTTTGCCACTGGATTCAAGCAAGCCGGGCTGAGGACGGCTGAAATGCCAGAAACCGTTCCTCGGAAGCTTGTTTCCGGTCCAGGGAAGGCATGGCTTGGCAGTTCGGGCTGGACTGTTCCCATGAGGCACAGGGTCAGACTGATTTGCATATGGCCATGTCTGAACTGGGGTGGCAGAGTGGGCTAAAGAACGGTGGTGGATTAAACCCAGATCTGTTGATTGGGTGTGAGTGTTTGATTGGTTCAGATGCTCCGTTCATCACCACCCCCTTTTGTACCACTCAGTGAGCACCAGGCACCAACCCCGGCAACCCCAGGCAGCACAGGGCCCAAACCAGGATCACAAACTGGGCACAGCAGAGGAAGCAGGAAACGAGAGAGGCCGCACAACGGAACTGCACAGGACCAACCTCCAGGGCCAGCACGAGGAGCAGGACACCAGCACACCGACCCCAAACCATACCGGTGCACAGACAACAAAACAAGCATGCAAAGGAGAACAGAACAGCTGTAAAGGAGGCAACAGGAGCGAAACATGCAGCACAGCGCATTATACTCCCGATGTAGCAAAGTGGCCCACACCCTTCGTCAATAAACTGAGGTTCATATAGCGCAAACTCAACCCGAAGGCAACAGGCACCAGAGTGCTGTACAGAGCACCAGCTGAACCGCATGAACATCACCAGAGAGGAACCATGTGCAACCCATGGGAACCTAGATAGGAAGTGAACACCCAGAAACAGAGGATGCTGCCCCGTCTCTGAGACACAAAACCAGATCCCCAGCTCTAGAGACAGCAGCCGACCGCACAGACCATCGTAGCTGCTGAACCACAACCACACTCCAGAACCAGCGGAGAAAAGAAGGAGCAGCCCAGACCCTTCACAAAATCCACAGAAGCCATGGGGCCAGAGGCCAAAGGGGAAAACCCAGGGAGAAAGAGAACACAGACGCAGACCCCTAACACGAACTGGAAAACCTCCAAAAAACGTGCCCCCAAACAGAGGCACTCAGTCTCCTCCCATCCGCCCAGAAGCACAGGAAGCGAAGGCTACCCTGAGGCGCTGACCCCAGCCTCCCAGCTCTGTAGTGCTACCCACTCTGGCAGGCACTGCAGCACACCTTGACAGGCCCTTTGACCAAGTAAGGCACATGGACACCAATAACACTGAGTGGAGCTAGAGTGCTACAAGCTCTACGGCCGCCAGGAGAGCCTTGAGCCACACACCCCCCTTTCCAAACAGCAAAAAACAACTGCAGGAAGAGAGAAAACCCACCAATCAGAACTAACTCAGAGTAGGGGCCACCACCAGGAACAAGGCCCCCATTCCTACAGCCAGCCCAAGGAAATACCAAGACAGGCCAGAGCCGGTAAGGCGAGGCACACCGCAAGGGTGGCACATCCTCCACCCGGACAGACCCCAGGAAGACGTGCACGTGACCCGGAAGCAACCTGGATGCCACGCACCAGCCGCAAAGGGCTGGGCGGCAAGGCATGAACCTCAACTGCCTCCCAGCAAGCCTGGCAGGCCAGGAGACAGACCAGGAAACCCCTCGCTCACACAGTCAGGCAGCCAGGCAGGGGGAGGAGAGAAGAAACGCCAGCCCAGCAGGAACAGCACCATTCTGTCGACAGACAGAAAAAAAGAACAGGTGGAATCCTGGGTAAGTACTGCTTATGTACTCCCGGTGGGAGGTGCAGGGATAAGGTCCCATCATTCCTCTGGTCTGGTTTTTTTCTGTCTGGAGATGGTTATCTCCACTTTGTTAAGGAATGGGACGAGGACAAAAAGAAGCTTTCAGTGATGGAAAGGGAGTGGAAACCACTGCAGTTCTTGGCAGCTAACCTTGCCCTTGTTTTACAGCTCTTGCTGTCCTTTAATGTCAATTAATCTGAGGGAGAACAAGCTGATATAAAGGGAAAGAGGAGCCTTCATACCCCACCTTCCCCCTACCTTACAAATAATTTTAGTTTCATTTAGCTATGTAGAGTGAGAAACAGGAGCTTTGGGGACTTCCGCCTCCTTCCTTCATGGCACTGCCCATCATTGTATCAGCATATGAGGGATAGTGTGAGTTAGGGGTGGAGGTAGGGGGAATCCTTTGCCCTTTCCCTAGGCCACAGATTCTGCCTCTCTCAATCCCTGCACAACTCCACATATCCTGAGGAGAAAAGGAGCTCTCATCATGCCATTGCTCTAATTATTTTTGTGGCTCCAAGTGTATTTTTACGATTACTGACATGCCGGTATCCTGAATCTCCAAGGTTAATCAATCCTCATAACATTCCACAAAAGAAAGATCCCCAGCAACATATACTCTGAATAAAAGATAACAATGGTATCCTGGCCAATAAACTGACATTCTAAAATAACACGTATTAGTTCCTTCAGAAGCAGAATACAGTGTCATATCAATTTTATAAAATAATAATATAATGTCAGACATAGATGCTAAAAAAATCAATGCTACTTTAAACATTCACATATTTAGTACTGAGTTCGTTATTCTATGTAAAACATTGCCTTTACGTTTATGGTTCAGGATCCTAACATATTGGAAACTCATAAAATGGCACCTTTTCTCCAATCTGATCTTTGACCACAACACTAAAGATTGAAGACTTTATACATGCCTCATCACTCATGTCATTTTTGTGTACATTGCAGTGGTTAAATGAGTTATCCTTTTTCAAAAGCCAAGCCTAATGGTGTGAACATTAGGGCACTTTATTTTTTAGTAAAGAACAACTATCTAATTTACAGAGTTCGTATGAGCTATTTGCTCTTTCAAAAATCTGTTCTACTCATCGAACTACAGACTTGTCTCTAATCTCTAATTCTGTAATTCTCAACTTGCATTTAGAGGATTTTACAACAAGCTCTGTTTCTAGAGGAATGGAGGTTTCCTAAAATCATATCTTCTAGTTTGTTGACAGATATATATGTATATATTGAGGGCACCTTCATAATAATGTCACATCTAATATGAATGTTTTGTTGAATGAGAGGATGGTGGATATTGTGAGCAAATTTGAGACTGGTGTTTGAGGTAGCCAGTTGTGCACATTCCTTGAACACCTGAGAGAAAATTGAGGAAGTGTTAGACCTGCCTCTTTTTGCAGGCTTAGCCCCAAACTGTTTTGCCTTCCTCCACTTGTTGTTCTGCCCTTATTTTTGTTGATGTTATGATTATGGGTACTACTAACCAGTGCTGAAGTGCGTGTGCTCTCTCCTTGTAAACATAGTATAATTGGATTACACCTGTTTGTCATATTTGATTTACTTGTGAGTCCCTTGTAAAGTGCTATACCATATACCCAGGGCCTGTAAATTATGTTCTACCAGTGGGCCTGCAGCACTGCTTGTGCCACCCACAGATGTAGTCTTTCAAACCTGTCTTAGATTTGCTACTGCAGGACCCGTGTGTGCAGTTTACTGCCACTTTGACTTGGCATTTAAAACGACTTGCCAAGCCTTAAACTCCCCTTTCATTAGACATAGGTCACCCTTAAGGTTGGCCCTATGTAGCAGGTAGGACGTGCCATTATGTGTGGCATGTCCTGGTAGTGACATATGCCTATTTTGTTTCTCACTGCTGCAATGCCTACTGCTCTCATATGCTAGAATTGGGAATTCCATTATGTATACTTAAGTGGTAATTCCTGATCTTAACCCCTCCCCTGCTGGTGATGGAACCACTCCGTCATCAGCTGCGGTCGCGCTGTGCTGATGACGGAGCGGTTCCGTCACGGCCCGCCTGCACATCGCGGATTCCGCGCCTGCGCTGAGCGTTCCATTGAGCGGGCGGGGCCGTGACGGAACCGCTCCGTCATGAGCACAGCGCAACCGCGGCAGTTGATGGAGCAGTTCCGTCACCAGCATGCGCCCGCCGCGCGGCTGCCCTGCTCCTTAGCACTTACGAACCAACACGAGCACCAATATTGCCTAACTATTTCCACACTGGATCAAAAGAATGATCGCTCGAATTACTGAGTCAAAACAGTAACTCTCAGGGATTGTATTTCTCCGGAATTAATCCAATACTTTTTTATTAATTTTGCATCAAAAGAGCCATATAAATGAGCAATTTTTTCATTTTACACATACAAACTGTTTGAACTCCACATCACATAAATAAAGACAATTTCTTGCAATCTAACAACTTTCATACAAACACTCATACACAACAGAACATTAATATATATACACACACAAAATTTCTGGAACTATACAAAGTTATTTACAATTTCCTGATTTTGAAAACATAGCATTGGAAAAAACAAATGAAATTTTTGATATTTAGTAATCAAATGGAGTATTCCTAATGCTGGGTAGGGGGGTCTACGCGTTTCGATAACCCCTTGGTGTGGGGAAATCTCATCAGGACCAAAAGCCTGTAAATGAAGGACAAAAAACAAATCAGCCTGGGGAGAGCCATGCCTCTGGCACTACAGTGAGGAGGGGAGGAGACACTAATCCTACCTCTTAGGTGCTCGGTTTTCTTTAGATGAAACTGTAATGAAAACAAAGCCTCTTTAAATTCTATTCTCCAAGGAATTTATGCTCGTTGAGGTAACAGACTCATACGTGAAATACTCACATAAATTTACCCATGTTGCAGATTGTCAGGAAAGGTGGAGTTGGAAATCTGTGGAAATAGAGCGTTTTGTCAGAGCATTGCGGGGTTTTGGCGGGGTCTGTGGCTGTTTCTCGAGGGATTGTATTTGTTGGAATCGACTTACTTGATTAGGGCGAGTGTGGCGGCCGGACTTAGGTTCCGGATCTGGTGAGCGTGCTTTGCACTTGAAATCGCTGGAACGGAAAAAGGGGGGGAGACTTGCGTCAGGTCTAAATCCTCACCTAATGTTTCTCCCGTTTTAGGCTAATTGTGCTTGTATTTACCTTTGAAAATCACTCGGGCTGAGTTAATCAGGAGTCCACACTGTTCGGCATCCGTCATTCAATGCCGAGGCTCGCACCAACTAGTCGGTATAGTTCCTCTCGCGTCTATTGCTTTAACACACTTCCTGGTTGGTGGAATTCTGGGAGTTGTGGTTTGTGTTACCAGTTGTCATGGAAACGGAATGCTTTTCGTAATCAAAGGAAAGCGGGATGAAGTTGAAGTGGACTTTATGCAGCCGACCTCCAGGTCTGACACGGAGGCGGCAGACAGTGCTTAGAGCACGTGGTGTTTGCAGTATCACTGGGATCACGTCTCGAGTATTTACAAGCGGTAGATCTCTGAAAATTGATTTAAACCGTTTGTGGCCGTATTAAACTTCACGATTAGCAGGGCTTCCTGGCGTGATAGTTTTTCTTCGATATCACCGCCTCTAGATTCCTTTTCAATCTTGGCAATCACTGTCCATTTTAAATCATCTAGCGAGTGCCCGTGTTTTATCCAATGATTTACCAATGGAGCAGTCGTCACATTCTTTTTAATCCGTGATTTATGTTGTGTGATGCGACACCTTACCTCCTGGCTCGTTTTTCCGATGTACAATTTTTCACACGGACATTTAATGCCATATATTACGTATCTTGACTTGCAATTTGTGAATTTCTCTTGTTTCCAAAATTGCTGTTTGTGTTCGAAAAGGTTCCCTTCTTCCGTGCTTGCACAGCAGATGCACGATCTGCATTTGTGATGGCCTTGAATTGGGGGCAATCCTAACATCGTACCGAGTGTTAATGTTTTCTTTTTTATGGCTGCTCGGACCAAGTGATTGGCTATACTTTGGTCTTTCTTGAAGGCAAAAAGTGGTTTTTCTTTTAATGCCTCATCAATATTTTCTACCAAGTGCCAATTTTGTAAGATGGTTTTCTTAAACAGGTTGGAATTTTGGCAAAATGTAGACACACAAACGATCCTATTAAGGGTTGGTTTTTCTTTTTTAACTAGAAGCGTGTCTCGGGGGATCCACCAGACTCTCTTCATTGTTCTTTTTAATAATTTTTTCGGGTACCCTCTTCGAGCTAAGTTGTCTGTCAAGTTGTTGGCATGAAACATGTATTCATCTTTAAAATAGCAGTTTCTTTTAATCCAGAGGTACTGGCCAAACGGGAGGTTTTCTTTTAGGTTACGTGGATGATTGCTTTTGAAATGTAAAGCCTTATTTCTGTCTGTCGGTTTCTTGAACAGTGTGGTGACCAAACCTTCATCGGTGGGATACACCTCGACATCGAGAAATGGCATCTTCACTTTAGAGAAACTCATACTGAATTTAATTTCCTCTGTTCTAGAGTTGAGCCACTCGTGAAATTTCTTTAGGTCTTCTTCGTTTCCTTTCCAAGTAAGGAAAATATCGTCGATATATCGACTCCAGCTGGTAATTTGTTCAGCAAATGGGTTAGAATGGTACACAAATCTCTCTTCATATAATGACATAAAGAGTACGGCCAATTCGGGAGTGAATGGACAACCCATTGCTACTCCGCTTGTCTGGAAGAAGAACTCTCCATTGAAATTGAAGTAATTCTTCTTCAAAGCTAATGAAGCTAGCTGCATTATAAATTCTGTTGGTACTCTGGTGGGTCTGGGTCTTTGATCCAAACAATGCTGAATGGCATCCAGACCATCACTCTGGGGGATCTGGGTATACAGTGAACACACATCCATGGTCACTAAGATATCTTGGTTCTGCTCAAAAGGGATTGTGGGGAGTTTATTGATAAAATCAGTTGTGTCACGGAGAAATGATTTTACTTCGGTCATAAAAGGTTTCAAAAAATGGTCGACATACTTCGACACTGATTCGAATAGTGACTCACAGCCGGAAATAATTGGTCTTCCGGCATTGAATGACGGATGCCAAACAGTGTGGACTCCTGATTAACTCAGCGCGAGCGATTGTCAAAGGTAAATACAAGCACAATTAGCCTAAAACGGGAGAAACATTAGGTGAGGATTTAGACCTGACGCAAGTCTCCCCCCCTTTTTCCGTTCCAGCGATTTCAAGTGCAAAGCACGCTCACCAGATCCGGAACCTAAGTCCGGCCGCCACACTCGCCCTAATCAAGTAAGTCGATTCCAACAAATACAATCCCTCGAGAAACAGCCACAGAGCCCGCCAAAACCCCGCAATGCTCTGACAAAACGCTCTATTTCCACAGATTTCCAACTCCACCTTTCCTGACAATCTGCAACATGGGTAAATTTATGTGAGTATTTCACGTATGAGTCTGTTACCTCAACGAGCATAAATTCCTTGGAGAATAGAATTTAAAGAGGCTTTGTTTTCATTACAGTTTCATCTAAAGAAAACCGAGCACCTAAGAGGTAGGATTAGTGTCTCCTCCCCTCCTCACTGTAGTGCCAGAGGCATGGCTCTCCCCAGGCTGATTTGTTTTTTGTCCTTCATTTACAGGCTTTTGGTCCTGATGAGATTTCCCCACACCAAGGGGTTATCGAAACGCGTAGACCCCCCTACCCAGCATTAGGAATACTCCATTTGATTACTAAATATCAAAAATTTCATTTGTTTTTTCCAATGCTATGTTTTCAAAATCAGGAAATTGTAAATAACTTTGTATAGTTCCAGAAATTTTGTGTGTGTATATATATTAATGTTCTGTTGTGTATGAGTGTTTGTATGAAAGTTGTTAGATTGCAAGAAATTGTCTTTATTTATGTGATGTGGAGTTCAAACAGTTTGTATGTGTAAAATGAAAAAATTGCTCATTTATATGGCTCTTTTGATGCAAAATTAATAAAAAAGTATTGGATTAATTCCGGAGAAATACAATCCCTGAGAGTTACTGTTTTGACTCAGTAATTCGAGCGATCATTCTTTTGATCCAGTGTGGAAATAGTTAGGCAATATTGGTGCTCGTGTTGGTTCGTAGGTATTGATTGTGAGGCTTGTCCTTATTGCCAGTGAGACCAGACCCTGTCTTGGTAATGGTACTTTAGCAGAAGGCGTTCTGCGAGGTTGTTTCAGGCCCCGAGAGGAGCTGCTGAAATATGGTTGTCTAAAGTGTTTTGTCAGTTTAGGATTACGTGTTGTGAGTTTTTTGTTGATTCTTTGTTATTGAGTGACGCACAGTATGTCTGTTGAACAAACATTTGCCTACAGCGAAGAGCATATAAAAAATCTACTGGAGAAACCACCCCTGTTCGCTTCAGTGACTTTAAGTACATCTGCTAGGAACCAAAACGAAACAGATAAACTCTTAAGGTTAAAGAAAAAACAAATTCGTACAGACCTGCATGGCCATTTCCTCCTCCAGCACTTAAGAGCTGGTACAATACCAGGAGGCCTGCAGATAAAAAATATCCCCGTGATATTTACAGACGACCCGTTATACAAAAAGGGATACAGTTTTATTGAGACCAAGTGCAGCCGAGACCTCATGGTCCTAACGGTAGAGACAGCACAAAGACTTTCACTACAACAACTTGAAGAAATCAAAACCTTGGAGACTGAGATACAGCAAAATCAACTGATCACGGATGCAAAAACACTACTTGAAAAGGTAGAAAAGGATATCTTAGAATTTAAAGACTATACAATAAACCAAAAGGAAAATCAGTTTCAAAAGGATAAAAAGAATTTCAATCTGGAAAAAACCTATCCATACTTGCAAACGGATTTTTACTCCAGACCGGACTCAAGAAAATATCTAGGGGAATACCAAGGACGATCTAACAACAAATTCATTTCCTTCTCAGATACCTCATCCGCATCAAGCAGTAGTGAGGGTGAGAGTGATAATCAAAGAAGAGGCGCTAATAAAAGAGGAGCACAACAGCCAGGTCCATCTTCGGCACCTTTTTTAGGAAGAGGCCAACCACAAAACCGAGCACGCCCACGGTACAACCAGCCATGGGAGATGTCGACTCGGAGGCAGAACTACAAGAACTGGTAGTGTCTCCGGTCTTCAATTTGTCAAATAAAATCCTCACTCCAGCAGAAATTAGTATTTTGGAGAAAGGGCTCTCCTTTGTTCCCACGCGACATACCAATTTTGTGAAACTAAAAATGGAGGCACTGGAATTCTATCGTAAAATCAAATTGAAATCCTTCTTTTCACAAACAACGTATAATCCAACAATAGAAGTGACAGGATTGAGAAGAAAGTCATCATTTTGCCCACCAGGAAATAAAGTTGCAAAGGAAATTCTAACCTTCGAAAAAACCATTCTATCGGCTATAACAAAAATGGAAGGTAAACGCAATTGGACCAAGTTCAACATCTCACAAGCAGAAAGAGGCGCCTTAGAAAATCTCAAAAAGGACACGACAGTTATAATAAAACAGGCGGACAAAGGTGGCTCAATTGTTGTATGGGACACTGACAAATACATAGCAGAAGTGATGAGTCAGCTCAATAACCCTAGGTGCTATAGAAAAGTACAGAAGGACCCTACCACAGAATTGCAACAACAACTTAACCCCATTCTGGAGAAAGGCCTGATCGATGGAATTATTGGAAAGAAGGAGTTTGAATATCTGAAATGCAATAGTCCACGAATACCCCTGTTCTATGTCCTACCCAAAATCCATAAGGACATAAACACCCCACCCGGAAGACCAATTATTTCCGGCTGTGAGTCACTATTCGAATCAGTGTCGAAGTATGTCGACCATTTTTTGAAACCTTTTATGACCGAAGTAAAATCATTTCTCCGTGACACAACTGATTTTATCAATAAACTCCCCACAATCCCTTTTGAGCAGAACCAAGATATCTTAGTGACCATGGATGTGTGTTCACTGTATACCCAGATCCCCCAGAGTGATGGTCTGGATGCCATTCAGCATTATTTGGATCAAAGACCCAGACCCACCAGAGTACCAACAGAATTTATAATGCAGCTAGCTTCATTAGCTTTGAAGAAGAATTACTTCAATTTCAATGGAGAGTTCTTCTTCCAGACAAGCGGAGTAGCAATGGGTTGTCCATTCGCTCCCGAATTGGCCGTACTCTTTATGTCATTATATGAAGAGAGATTTGTGTACCATTCTAACCCATTTGCTGAACAAATTACCAGCTGGAGTCGATATATCGACGATATTTTCCTTACTTGGAAAGGAAACGAAGAAGACCTAAAGAAATTTCACGAGTGGCTCAACTCTAGAACAGAGGAAATTAAATTCAGTATGAGTTTCTCTAAAGTGAAGATGCCATTTCTCGATGTCGAGGTGTATCCCACCGATGAAGGTTTGGTCACCACACTGTTCAAGAAACCGACAGACAGAAATAAGGCTTTACATTTCAAAAGCAATCATCCACGTAACCTAAAAGAAAACCTCCCGTTTGGCCAGTACCTCCGGATTAAAAGAAACTGCTATTTTAAAGATGAATACATGTTTCATGCCAACAACTTGACAGACAACTTAGCTCGAAGAGGGTACCCGAAAAAATTATTAAAAAGAACAATGAAGAGATTCTGGTGGATCCCCCGAGACACGCTTCTAGTTAAAAAAGAAAAACCAACCCTTAATAGGATCGTTTGTGTGTCTACATTTTGCCAAAATTCCAACCTGTTTAAGAAAACCATCTTACAAAATTGGCACTTGGTAGAAAATATTGATGAGGCATTAAAAGAAAAACCACTTTATGCCTTCAAGAAAGACCAAAGTATAGCCAATCACTTGGTCCGAGCAGCCATAAAAAAGAAAACATTAACACTCGGTACGATGTTAGGATTGCCCCCAATTCAAGGCCATCACAAATGCGGATCGTGCATCTGCTGTGCAAGCACGGAAGAAGGGAACCTTTTCGAACACAAACAGCAATTTTGGAAACACGAGATATTCACAAATTGCAAGTCAAGATACGTAATATATGGCATTAAATGTCCGTGTGAAAAATTGTACATCGGAAAAACGAGCCAGGAGGTAAGGTGTCGCATCACACAACATAAATCACGGATTAAAAAGAATGTGACGACTGCTCCATTGGTAAATCATTGGATAAAACACGGGCACTCGCTAGATGATTTAAAATGGACAGTGATTGCCAAGATTGAAAAGGAATCTAGAGGCGGTGATATCGAAGAAAAACTATCACGCCAGGAAGCACTGCTAATCGTGAAGTTTAATACGGCCACAAACGGTTTAAATGAATTTTCAGAGATCTACCGCTTGTAAATACTCGAGACGTGATCCCAGTGATACTGCAAACACCACGTGCTCTAAGCACTGTCTGCCGCCTCCGTGTCAGACCTGGAGGTCGGCTGCATAAAGTCCAATTCAACTTCATCCCGCTTTCGTTTGATTACGAAAAGCATTCCGTTTCCATGACAACTGGTAACACAAACCACAACTCCCAGAATTCCACCAACCAGGAAGTGTGTTAAAGCAATAGACGCGAGAGGAACTACACCGACTAGTTGGTGCGAGCCTCGGCATTGAATGACGGATGCCGAACAGTGTGGACTCCTGATTAACTCAGCGCGAGCGATTTTCAAAGGTAAATACAAGCACAATTAGCCTAAAACGGGAGAAACATTAGGTGAGGATTTAGACCTGACGCAAGTCTCCCCCCCTTTTTCCGTTCCAGCGATTTCAAGTGCAAAGCACGCTCACCAGATCCGGAACCTAAGTCCGGCCGCCACACTCGCCCTAATCAAGTAAGTCGATTCCAACAAATACAATCCCTCGAGAAACAGCCACAGAGCCCGCCAAAACCCCGCAATGCTCTGACAAAACGCTCTATTTCCACAGATTTCCAACTCCACCTTTCCTGACAATCTGCAACATGGGTAAATTTATGTGAGTATTTCACGTATGAGTCTGTTACCTCAGCGAGCATAAATTCCTTGGAGAATAGAATTTAAAGAGGCTTTGTTTTCATTACAGTTTCATCTAAAGAAAACCGAGCACCTAAGAGGTAGGATTAGTGTCTCCTCCCCTCCTCACTGTAGTGCCAGAGGCATGGCTCTCCCCAGGCTGATTTGTTTTTTGTCCTTCATTTACAGGCTTTTGGTCCTGATGAGATTTCCCCACACCAAGGGGTTATCGAAACGCGTAGACCCCCCTACCCAGCATTAGGAATACTCCATTTGATTACTAAATATCAAAAATTTCATTTGTTTTTTCCAATGCTATGTTTTCAAAATCAGGAAATTGTAAATAACTTTGTATAGTTCCAGAAATTTTGTGTGTGTATATATATTAATGTTCTGTTGTGTATGAGTGTTTGTATGAAAGTTGTTAGATTGCAAGAAATTGTCTTTATTTATGTGATGTGGAGTTCAAACAGTTTGTATGTGTAAAATGAAAAAATTGCTCATTTATATGGCTCTTTTGATGCAAAATTAATAAAAAAGTATTGGATTAATTCCGGAGAAATACAATCCCTGAGAGTTACTGTTTTGACTCAGTAATTCGAGCGATCATTCTTTTGATCCAGTGTGGAAATAGTTAGGCAATATTGGTGCTCGTGTTGGTTCGTAGGTATTGATTGTGAGGCTTGTCCTTATTGCCAGTGAGCCCAGACCCTGTCTTGGTAATGATGCTGCTCCTTAGCACTGCGGCGGAATAGCCGCTGTAGTGAAGGGGTTAAAGAAGTGGCATTGCCATGTTTGATATGTTGAGATTGGTAGTGATAATTCCTGCTTACTGTTGTAGTTGGATTTACCTTACTGTTTTAAAAATGCCACTTTTAGAAAGTGGGCATTTCTCTGTGCTTATGACTCATTGTGCTTTACAGCTTGACTCCAAGCCACGTCTGAGCTAGGGTGACAGATACACTTGGTGAAGACTTTCCAGACAGCCACAACACAGGAAGAGTTACATCTTCATTCATCTGCATGCTGATGGTCTTCCTGGGCTGGAAGAGGGAGAGGCGTTTACACTTTACATTTGTATAGGTTGAGTCCTGCTCTCACACAAAGGGCCAAGTTACCCCTACTGACGTCTGGAGCCAGGGCTGGGTTGAAAGGGAGTGTTGTACACGTGAAAGGGATCTTTTGAAGTCACCCCTTGATCAAAGACAATTTTGATTATAAGTACAGAGGCTCTGACCCCTTGTTCTTAGGAACTGGCTGGACTTGTAACCTGATGCTGCTGGCTCTACAAACTGCACATTGCCAGAGGACTGCTCTGCTGCCAGGAGGAACCTCATTTGGACTGCTTGTTTTGCTGTGTTGGCCTGCTGACTGTTGGGCTGCAGGAGGGATTGCCACTTTGAGAACGGCTTTTATATGCTGGTTGACACATGCTCTCTGCTGTGTTGCCCGGCTAGCACTCTTCAGGTGCAAATTGGCTTGCTCTTCCCACCTCCAGGTAGGCTCAGGGCTCTGGAAGATTAACCCATACGACTGACTGCTGGAGTGGGCTAACCTGGCCGGGGTTGTGTGCCGAGTATCGTCAGCCGTCTGTGAGGAAACATAGCAATACTGCAGGGGGTTGTGTAACTAAAAGGCATCACAGCTGCTTTGCTGACCTCAAGTTGCATGGTTCAGCTGGTCCCCGCAAAACCACACAACCGAAGACCAGCATCTGCTGCACGGCCAGAGCAAGCACTCGACTCCCTTCCCGAAGCCTGCGCTGAAGGAATCCCCGCGAGTGCGGCCCGCCTGCTCCCCGTGAAGACATGCTCCCTCCTAGCGCTGTCCATGTCCGTGGGCGGAGCAAACTCTGCAAGCCGGCAGTGGCTGCTTCCAATTGTACAGAAGAAAGTGGTCCCTCATTTCCCCGACTTCCCTTAGGAGAGCTCCCAGCGAAACAAGGAAGGTATTATGCTAAGTGAGACGAGACACACAAGGCCCTACCCACCGACTGGCAAATTCTCAGGTGGCTAGCTGCAATCACAATGGTCCTCAGAGACCCTTGAAGCACTGTTGTTCAGTTCTTGTTGAAGCAGTCCTTTAGGCTCTACTTCAAGTTTATTGGGAAGTCCGCTTTTTACACTGGGTGGCACGCAATGGGCATCTTACCTTATTGCTTCATTCACATAACAGGGTAAAACCTCTATGGAGGTCCCCAAACATGGTCTGATACCACTGCTAGAAACTTGTCTGGATTACCATATCCTGTGTAGTTAGGGTGTATGAGCTCCAGCGCCCTACTCTGGTCTCTAAAGGCACTAGTTTCCGTTAAGCCCATAGAGATTACCATAACCCTGCTAAAAGGAGTGCAGGGGTTCCTGTGGCTATGTATTTTTACTGTTACTGGTGAGCTTTTCCTGCTGCATTCCATGTCCTGCGTATTTTATACCTGCATGTAATTATTTCATAGGGATCATAATGAAACCACATTACCTGTAATAGGAGCACAAAGGAGCTGTACCTATGTGTTTTCTGAACTTGTAAGTAATGTATCTTAAACATTTTGTATTACTTGCTAGGTATTCACTAATGAATGTTGTTTGAATTCTTGCATTGTCAGGATAACGAGCACTATCTCAGGATTTGCATAGTCTGCACAGTATTTATGATTCATG
The DNA here is from genome assembly GCF_964261635.1 of Lissotriton helveticus. Taxonomy (NCBI): domain Eukaryota; kingdom Metazoa; phylum Chordata; class Amphibia; order Caudata; family Salamandridae; genus Lissotriton; species Lissotriton helveticus. The sequence goes on from NC_136063.1 coordinate 911,935,128, forward strand.
TCGTTTTGGTCTGAGTTTATGTATAATATACTATATTTTTATATAATCTTGTGTGAAGTCTCTTTTTTTGGTGTGTTCTTGGTGTTTAGGTGTGGGTATGTTGCGCAAACGCTTTACACATTGCCTCCGATGATAGGCCTGTCTTCTCTGCGCCAAGCTACCAGAGGGTGAGCATAGATTATCTTTGGTGTGTAACTGACTTGCCCTGACTTGAGTTTTACCTGGCTTAGGCGCATACCCTAGCCAAGCAGAAAACCCCATTACTATCAGGAAGCATCTCACATAACTCTTCAAAAATATTTGGAGCAAATTCTACTGGCAAACTATCTCAATGAAGAATGGGTTTTGCTAGTGACGAATAATGTGGAAAATGTAATTGTATGGCCTCTCAATGTGAATACATGCCTCTGACTGTTTATGTTGTGGAAAACAGAAGTGAGCTACGATACTGCTGATCCCTTAAAATGGGCTATTAGAGATCAAGGGAAAGTTGGTTGGGTACAACACAATACAATAAAATATATTTCTTACCAATAGTTTACAACTTTAGAGCAACTGCCAATGAAGCATGCAGATTTGCCAGTTTGATTTAAACTTTCCCACAGTGAATATCCAATTTACAGAAATGTTAATTAGTTAATTAAAAGTGGTAAACTAGACATCTGTTTTCAGTCATCTGTTTTCAATATATTTTTTTAGCATAATAGACTGAATTTAGTGCTTAATCTTTTTTCACGCTGTGTAGTACTTTTCCTCAGCACACTCCTTACATTATGACGTTGAATCATGTGTGGAAAATATTTCAATGATATTAGTTTCGATATTCAGCAGTGCAATTATTATGAGGATATAATAAGTGGTGCCAATCCTTAAACTGTCGACCTCAGCAGTTTCATCAATATCGTGTTCAATTAAGCCCAAGAGGGTACTGTTTCGAAACACCCTTTAGATAGAATGAGAGCCATTCGAACAATTGGCACAAAATACTCATAGGATCTTATCCTGAGACCTTGAAACTGCCCACCTGAATGATGACAACGTTCCCGGTTGGTAAAAGTATACTGAAGTACCAGAAGTCTGAAATCAATAACTACAGGCACACAGTGGTGGACCAGTAGCCATCTACTCTTCTAAGTGCCCGGAATGACGATGATTACACCGTGCCCAAGGACAGTAAACAAAGGTTTCTCAATGAAAAGGACATTTACCTGGTCCACTAGTGGTTAGAGAATGAGCTAAAAGCATGTGTCAAGTGAATTGAGACCATGACACATTCAAAGAAAAAGAAATCATTTGAACAAAAGAAAAACAACCCACAATTGATATATGCAAGAAGGACATTAGAGGTTTTTTCAAACCCATTAGTCATAAAAGAAAAGCTGAGATGACCCGGGGAGGAGAAGTAGTGAACTGTCGTTTCTAACCATCTCTACGGTCAACTTATTGATAACAAAATCTGAGCCCCTGGCCTTAATAAACATTGATGCTGACGAGGCACTTCATAGGGAGAGCTGGACCTTTCTATGGGAGGTAATGGTCATTTTTGGCGTGCCAATTATGTTCATTGCAGTGGTGAAACGGCTCTGCACAGCACCATCAACGCAAATGGTAATTAACGGGTAGTTAACAAGTAAGATCTTTATTACTAGACGCACAAGACAGGGATATTTGCTCGCCCACTTGCTTTTTAATTTGTATCTCGAGCACCTAGCCCAATGCTACTGGGAAGATAAACAAATAATCCCATTCACGTCATGGTCTTGAAAAGAATATTGCTAGGGATGCTGATGACATTATAGTGTAAATAAGTGACCCGAATTAGACTTTAAGACGAATGGAAGACATAACTGATTTTTCGGTGCTATAGCAAGTTATTAGATACATAAATCTATAACTGAAGTCATGCGTTCGAGCCTCGGTTATATTCCTCCAGGGACCCAGCTCAAGGTAAGACACCTGTTATAGATATCACGCACAAACTAGAGGAGATTCCAAAGGTAAATCTGAAAAGAATTAAGAAAGAAAGAAATAGCATACCTAGCAAATGGCAGATCCTCCCATTGACGATGTTTGTGTACCCTCATTAATTAAAGAGTTTGGTTGGTTCTCCAGAAGTTACCTTACCTCTTTGATAACATCCCATTGAGCATCCGGGAAGACTCCATAGGTAAGATCTAATGCAGCCTTAATAGTTTTGTGTGGGCTTCAAAGGGGCATAGGCTGGGTTGGGAAACACTGAGAAGGAGGCTGGCCATTAAAGGCTTACCTTTCCTGCCATTCAGTTGTACTGTCAAGCCTTTCAGTTTAGGAATTGTGGTATCAAATTTGGAACCCTCGGGTAAGAAGATATACTCATGCACGTTCAGAGACCAAGGCCAGGATCATTTCCTGTATACATTCAGAACTCCGAAATATCTTTTAAAAAGTGCAGCTAACATTTTTAAAGAAGCCAATCAGAAACATACTACAGCGTTAAGGAAAGTAGTAAGTATTGAGTATTATTTTCCATATGTTTCAATCTGGAGTTCTCCAGGTAACCCAGCTTTTTCTGGATAATAAACTGAGCCTTCCATTAAAAGAAGCTGACCTGGGGCGTGGCTTGGACAGCCAACATGGCGGACACAGCCTAATCGGGCTTTGCACGTCCAGGGCGTAATCCGGCTCAAATCTGCCTAAATCCTGTACTCTCTCCAGAGCACTGGCATATCGATTTTGGTTCTGTGGAAGGGTTCAGGGCCTTATCGAGGCCCCGGAGGAGAGTGGCGGCATCTGGAGCGGGGGGCCCGCTGTGAGCGCTGACCCGCAGCTGATATCCTGAGGCTGTGATGGGGCTGCCGGAGGACGGGGGCCTGGTGCTGCCGAACTCTCTGGGAGAACTTTGGGGGAGGTTCCCTGCTACACCTGCGCCGCGGTGGTGATCCGGCGACCCCCATGATCCTGATAGATTTCGCAGTGAGGATTCTACATTTATTCAAGTCCGGGGGTTCCATATTGGTCTTAATGCGGCCCACGCATAGACCCTACCTGCGGGGAGGGCCCGGCACCTTGTCTGGTCCCCGATCTTCCTTCTCGCTTACACATCCTACTTCAGAGAGGGGAAGCCAGCTGGAGGTAGCAGTGGAGTTCCGCGTCAGAGTGAGGCAGAGGCCTGAGGTGAGGGCAAAGATCTTTCCCCACCTGTACCACGCTGATTGTAACAGAGGGCCCGAGAGCGCTTGCAAGCACCAGAGGAATAATGAGAGATGGCCAGACTCCTTGATTGACTGTGTGGCCCTGAGTGCCCGATCTTCTCCCATTATCACGAAGGGGGGTGGGTCTGGCCCCCAGAGCCTTGGTTGTGTCACTGGAACCTGACATTTGTCACTTTGAGGGGAGCACTGTTTGCGGGTGGTACGGAGAGTCTGGTTCCCTTAAGGGGCCTACTTGGCGGGCAGTCGTGGGCTGCAGAGGCGGCTGAGCCAGGCACAGTGCAAGTTGTGGCCCGAGATACTCCAGATTCCGAGGGGGCCTGTCAGCAGTGCGTCCTTAGTACAAGCCAGACGCGACTTCCACGTCATTTCCTGAATCTGGTAGTGCTCCCTTCCACCAGCGTCGGCACTAACCTGACATCGGAGTTCCTGGGGGACCCTGCGACAACATTCCCTTGCCTTCAGCTGTGGGCAAGGACAAACCTGGTGGAGCAAGCGCCAAGCAGAGTACACTTGATCATTATGCCACAACTACAGGGGGCAACGTGGGAGGTGCAGTCCCAGATAATGCAGCGCTCCTAGCCACGATCAATGACGCCAGAGACAAACTTGCTGTCAAGATCGGCGTGGTGGGGTCGGAAGTCTCGTTCTTGTGCCAGGATCTCAGAAAAGGCAGTGGACCGCATCACAGAAGCAGAGGCACGAGTATTGACTGTTGAAGATTCAGTGACTACCTTGCACAAAAAGGTCAATAAGCTAGCAGTAGAGTGACAAGAACTTGCCTCCAGGGTGGAAGATGCAGAAAGCCGTGCTAGGCTCAATAACTTGTGCTTCGTGAGTTTACCAGACGGATGTAAGGGTACCTCCATGACCTGTTTTGTTACTCAGTGGCTCACCAATCTCATGTCGAAGGAAAAACTGTCCTCCTGTTTTGTCGTGGAGAGGGCCCACCGGGCACTTACAAAGAACCCACCCCCTGGGGAAAGTCAGAGACTGGTGATTGCTAAGTTGCTGGATTATTCAGGTCAAAATGCCGTCTTGCAGTTCGCTAGATCACACAAAGATAAACTCCTCTATGATTCACGGCCCATAATGGTATTCCCTGACTATACACGCCTGGTCCAATAGCAACACCAGTCCTTTGTGGTGGTGGAGCATAGTTTTCAGGACCTTAACATGCAATACATGCTTCTATACCCAGCCCTGAAGCAAATCATATTCAACTCCAAGTCACATTTCTGTGCCCCACCGGAGGATGTCTTTGCCTGGAAGGACGAACAAACTCACCTCAGACCGCATACGTCACCACCGCTGGAATCAGACTCCTCCCGGGGCTCACAGCGGAACAGATTCCGAAGGACCAAATCAAAGAGACGCCACAGATCTGGTTCAGATAGGTGCTCCTCCAGTCCAGAAGGCACATCCTGAACTTGCCAGACTGACACTAATTGGTAGATCTTCTTACCCGTGGAATATGTTATGTGGTAACTATCCTGTTCTTCACTGACCTCTGAGCTGGCGTGGACGCCAAGCCATGGGGCTGAACTGGGATTGTGCAGTGAGCTAAAAAACGGTGATGGATCAAGTCCTGATCTTTTGACTGGGTAGGAGTGTTCTGCTTAATTCAGATACTCTGTCCATCACCACCCCCCTTTTTGAATCGTTTTGGCCACCACAAGTGTGGAAGGGTATGCTCAGATGTGAGTCCCTTGCTCACTGCACCATCAGGATTCAAGCAAGCCGGGCCGAAGACGGCTGTAATGCCAGAAACCGGTCCCCGGAAGCTTGTTTCCTTTCCAGTAAAGAATTGGCTTGGTAGTTTGGTCTGCCCTGTTCCCATGATGCACTGGGCCAGGGACAGACTAATTTGCATGTAGCCAGGTTCTGAACTGGGATGGTGCAGTGAGCTAAAAAACGGTGATGGATCAAGCCCTGATCTTTTGACTGGGTAGGAGTGTTCTGCTTAATTCAGATACTCTGTCCATCACTACTCCCCTTTTTGAATCGTTTTGGCCACCACAAGTGTGGAAGGGTATGCTCAGATGTGAGTCCCTTGCTCACTGCACCATCAGGATTCAAGCAAGCCGGGCCGAAGGCGGCTGTAATGCCAGAAACCGGTCCCCGGAAGCTTGTTTCCTTTCCAGTAAAGAATTGGCTTGGTAGTTTGGTCTGCCCTGTTCCCATGATGCACTGGGCCAGGGACAGACTAATTTGCATGTAGCCAGGTTCTGAACTGGGATGGTGCAGTGAGCTAAAAAACGGTGATGGATCAAGCCCTGATCTTTTGACTGGGTAGGAGTGTCCTGCTTAATTCAGATACTCTGTCCATCACCACCCCCCATTTTGAATCATGGGGCTGCCTGGCCCTGGACATTTTCACCCCCCCCTGTTAATGTTTCGTCAGCGTGTTTGGTATTTTTGCGGAAGGGCCCTGGACCCCCCTGTTGGGGGCCGGGCACGCAATAAGCTGTGACAGATGCTCCTTGTTCATGGCAGTATCGGGTGGGGGAGGGGGGTACAAGGGGAACTATGGACAGATGAACACATCCCCTTACTGTGATTTCCTGGAAAGTTAGGGGTCTACTCAATAAAATTAAATGGGGTGCTGTCCTGCGCCAGGCCAAGAGATACAAGGCCGACAGTCTACTTTTACAAGAGACTCACCTTCTTGGCACCAAACCCCTTGCTTGGCCAGAATTGGGTACCACACTATATACCATGCAGGGTTCACCAGGGGGTCACAGAGGCTGCCATTCTGATCAATCAAAGAGCCTTTTTCTGGCACACAAAACACTGGGTGGATCTGGGGGCCGATACGTCATAGCCACTGGCACGCTATATAGAGAGCATGTCACCATAGGTAGTATGTATGCTCCCACCCACTGGGGACTACCATTGTGGACAGGATCTTCAGGCTATGGGGGGAACTTCCGGAGGGCCGTACCCTCCTGGGCGGGGACTGGAACAACACCATGGCTCCTTTAGATAGACAGCATAACTCAGAACGCCACCGGCCAGTATGTCTTTCCAAACTGAACCTCCTAGCCTCTACATTAGGCTGGCTAGACATCTGCCATGAATTTCACCCTGCCAAATGAAGTTACACCTTTATGTCCACGTTGCATGGCTCACAGTCCTGACTGGACTATTTTTTTACGCCTCGTACATACATTCATAGGTTTTTACAAGTATTCCACCTCTCCAGAGTGCTTTCGGATCACTCCCCAGTTACTCTCAAACTTCATACTTGTTCCCACAGACCACCCTTCAGGTGGCGGATGTCCTCAATGCACATTCAAGACCCAGACTATCAGGACATGCTAATTAAGGTAGTATTGGAATATCTAGACACTTACGTAGATTTGGCTCCATCCAAAGGTATCATCTGAGGAGCCCTAAAGCCCACAATCCGTTGGGCAGAAATCAGCTATCGTACTAAAGCGAAACACATAGGATTAGCATTGCTGGCTGACCTAGAGTCACACCAAGTGATCCTAACGACAAAACTTAATCTGGATCCCAGCCACTCTCTCCAATGTGACTTATTGCAGGTACAACAAAACTATACAGCAATAGCTAATGGGTGAAGCAAAAGAGATATGGAAGACGTCTCAGCACCAAATATAGCAATGGGGGACAAATTGAGTAAAATGCTTCAAGACTATGCTAGGTAGACAAATACCCCGCTGCTGTTCCTACCCTGCACGACGCCGATGGGGTCCTGTGTTTCTCTCTAGAAACGATGGCTCAAGAAGTTGCACAGCATTTCTCCGCATTATACAAGCGTCATGATCAACTCTCAGAGGCTCAGATAGCTGAGTTCTTCAGGGATATTCCACCCCAAAGGCTTACTGACCACATGCGAGAACAACTGGAGGCCCCCATCACAACAGATGAGTTGAGCAGGGCCTTGCCTGCCATGCGTCCGGGGGGAGCCCCCGGACCTAATGGATTCCCCATAGAGTTCCTAAGGCCACAAATGCATGCAATGGGCCCACATTTATTGGCAGCAATACAAGATGCCCAAGAGCGGAGTATACTACCCCGGGATAAGCAGCACATTGAGATTGTCTTATTCCCCAAACCAGATCACCCTCCGGAGGAGCCCTCATCGTGCCACCCCATTTCCCTTATCAATTTCGAACCCAAACTTTTAGGAAAGGTCCTTGCAGACCGTATATGGACTTGCATATCAGAATTAATCAACCCAGACCAATCTGGCTTTATGTCACACCGTTATAACATCCGAAGACTGCATAACGCCATGGCAATTGCCCCAGAGCTGGGGCGCCTCACGGCTATATTATTAGCTGATATCGACAAAGCATTTGATTCTCTTAGTTGGGTCTACCTCTTCCAATTACTTGAAGCGGTTAATTTTTACCCACGGTTTATAGCATGTGTCAGTTTGCTTTACACCAACCTAACAGCCTCGGTTCGCATAGCGGGACATCGCTCAGATCCCTTCCCTATTTACAGGGCATGAGGCAGGGTTGGCCCCAGTCCCTGCTGTTATTCACCCTGGCGATGGAACCCTTGGCAGTGTGAGTTTGTAGTGACCCAGTACTCAGTGGATTTGAATGATCCCAGTCGAGATTGGATGGCATTGCGCTATATGCACATGATGACCTTTTCTTTTTGACTGACCCGTGGATCTCGAGACCACATCTATTGCAAATCCTCAGAGTGTTTGGAGAAACTACAGGTCTTCATACTAAGCCTGCTAAATATGTGTTTTTTCCAGTATGTGGGTTCCAAGAACGGGGCGCCTGGGCGACGCAGCTATCGCACGTGACTGGCAGTTTTAAATATCTTGACCTCTTCATGTTGCCTTGTTCGCAGATTTCATGGGCACACAATATCAACCTGCTACTTACGAGTCTAGGTAACAAAAAAATAATATGGTCCTCCCTTCCACTCTCATTATGTGGGCATTCTGTGATTTTTGAAATGGTCTCTCTGCCTAGAATTCTCTATAGATTAAAAATTCCCCTTACAAAATACCACAATCCTGGTTTGCTCAAATCAACGCTATACACAATAAATTCCTGTGGAGTGGAGAGGCGATCCGTGTGGCACTACACACGTACCCACAATCCACGTACTGTGGAGGTATTGCAGAAGCAGATATCTATGCATACTATGTTGCCTCTCATCTGCTTATGAAAAATGAATGGTGGTATAGCCGACCCGGCTTTTGCGCTAGAACAAGCAGCAATGGGGGGGGGGGGAGTTCCTCTTCTCCAGCTCCGTATAGCTCAAGAAGCCTATATATATTACCCCCGGCCATCAGAACTGTAATTCAGCTCTGGCGGTACATGGTGGGGCAGATGGGGTGGCGTGGCAGCCTGACCCAGGCAACTCCTCTGGGGCATGGCACATACCTACGCCGGGTGATGCGGTTCTGTAAGTGGGACTTGGTGGGAATATCCACCTTGGGAGACGTGATGCAGGGCATCACATTGAAATCCTTTTAACGGCTACAAGTATAATTTCAGCTACATAGAACACAATTTTATAAATATCTCCAATTACGCCATGCTTTAGGCCCCCTGATTCATGCTCTAGAAACCCTACCTGAATTCCACTCTCTTGAGTGCCAAGGGGACCTGGGGTCACATAAAATCTGGCAAGTTTATCAACAGTTGAGGACACATACACAAACAGCACTTAACAGGACCAGCAGAGCATGGCAAGACGACATTCCAGACTTGATGGAGGACGATGACCGGGTGGAAGCCATAGCCAGCCCTCGGGCGCAGCTGTGTCCTCACTCTACTGACTCATACAATTTAAATATATACACTGCGCATATTACACACAATCCCAACTCTGGATGATGGGAGTTGTCCAGTCCCCTATATGCCTAAAATGTAGGAGGGAGGAAGAGACATTTCGATATACAGTCTGGAGTTATTCTGTTGGCAGGTATCATCTTGCCTAGGCAAACTACTCTCACGGGAGCTCCCGTTGGACCCAAGACTTTTCCTCCTGCACAGCACTGACGGGATAGGGGGAAACAGGTACAAACAGCATCTACTCTTTTTGGCCCTTCCCTTTGACAAACGCGATATTGCCCAGCTGTGTAAAGGGACATCTCCTTCAACCATAAGTAAATGGAAGGCAGAACTCCATAGGTGTATGGGTGCAAAGTTTGCAGTGTTTCAGGCCTGCGGCTGCTCCCAGAAACATGAAAATATGGACCCGTTGGGCGACGTATCGTGGGATAGACCTTCCTCCCCTTCCATTTTTAGACCCCTGACAGGAATCACCACTCACATAAATGACTACTGAACGAATCATTCCATACTAAGTAATTGTCTGTATTTGTACCAATGTAACCTTTTTTACAGTCACTGGGATCTAGAACTGTCTGCACTGTGTTTATATTGTCCGACCTACAAGTTTTGCAGGAGTTGCAGTTGTTTAAACGATATGGCACTCCTGACTCACATTATTTTCTACAGGTATTTGTAGGGCTACGGCCCAGATTGCGTCAGGAATACCGAATGCAATTTGTTATTAAAAAAAAGAAGCTGACCTCACTTTTTGGGGCCAGTGTCTATCTGGGTCTGTCTTGAAATACCGGGAGGCTCTCTTTGAAGCAACCAGAGGTACTCTCTCAAGATTTAAATATCTCCAGTTTTTTCTTGGTAAGTCAGTCAAAGAGTGGATGTTGAAGCAAACTGGGAATATGAAGGATGGTTTCAGAACTCTAAATAGATGGCAAATAATGTATCATTCTGGTACTGAGGGCTAGGGCATGTAGAGGATAAGATACTACAGATCGCTCTGCACCCATGGGAAGGGATCCTGTTGACGATGGACAGCCAAGTGTGTGGCAAGAATATTTTTCTTTTCTATAAGCTACTGTGAAACATGCTACCTTGAAAAAGAATCCTTTTTTAACTTTGAATAGAATCTACCTCACCCCAAGAAAGCTGACACTTTGCCAAAGGCGAAGCACCAAAGTGTAAGAGATGCAGGGAAATAAATACAGAGGTTGCACATATGTTTGCAAGCTGTGCAGCTTTATAGGCGGTTTAGAGTGAAGTAGGCAATCCTCTGTCCGAACTCATAGCTCAAGAAATCAAGATAACCAGGTAAAAACCGGCCTATCCTTAGTGCTAAAGAAGCTCCTCCTATTCTTGATTTGATTGCTAGAAAATCAATCTGCACAAACTGTCTACAACTCAATCCTAGCCAAATTTAAATGGGTAAAATCATTACAAAGTTGTAGTGTCTTGTGTAGACTGGAGCGCAGGACGCTTATGTTCCCTAACAGACTCGGTAGTCTTGTGACATAAGTGACTGGGTGTGGTTAATAAACTTCTTGAAGCAGTATGTGTCAGTTAATGGTTACACTCTAGAGAATAAAGACTAATAATGCCGAGCTCCATGTGGGTGCAATTCATTTACATGCTACAGGAATGGGGAGGATGCTCCAAAAGGGTGAACAGAGTGTCCCGCCAGTCTCAACCAAACACTTTCAAGGCAACTGAGGTATGGTCAGCATAGAGGAACTGGCAAAGTACATCTATAAAATCTAAGTGATTATGCCGCATAGGCTGTCAGAATCTGTGCCATGGGAGTCCCCCCTCAAATGGGGCCCATACAGCTAACTATCAAATCAGGTGTTTGGAGTTCCGATCCATTACGTACAATAACATCTGATCATGAATGAGGACTAAAATGAAGGGAAAAACACTGTTACAAGGCAATGTTAGGAAACTAGTTAATGTAGCATTGACACGCAATCCATTCTTTAAGTCTCTATAGCCTGTTCAAATGCTGAAATATGTTTTGCTCATACTGAGAATATTACATCATTTCTCCTAACACTCAAAAGGGAACTATCCTTAGAAACAGTAACACATACCATTCGATGAAAACTAAATGCACTTATGTCATAAGCCCTGAAGAAGTAGCTTTAATGTAACAGCAGGTCTCCTGTGCAAGAAGTATCAGCATCAGAAACAGAAGATATTCCAGCTTAAAGGTCTTGTAAATCAAAGCCACAGCCTCACTATTAAAAGGTAAGCTGCCTCAAAATGAGGACAGCATCCTTAATATAGTTTAAACCAATGGACCCACACAACGAAACTTTAAATAGTTTAGGAAAAAATCTATACCTCTTCATGTTTTTCATATTTTTCATTAATTTCACTTTTTTAACAAGCAGTTGTTGAAATGAACATGCCACCCTCTTTGATCGATGCAACTTGAACATTCATGTCACAGTGGGTTCCCATAGTGTAGGCTGAAGGATAACAGCAGCTACATCCGTACTGCCAACAAAATGGAAAGGCAGACATCAGAGGTACCATTATTAAGAATTTTGTGTGTGAATTGCAATTGTTGCATTAAGCTTTGAACTATCTTTCATTGCTAAACAAGCTTGGGGGAGCTATGCGTACGTTAGTTTTATCTGGCCTGCTTTATTTAACATGTGGAACTAAAAAAACAACCATGTGGCATATGAATATTTGCCCATCAAAGTCATGGCTTTTACATACCTTGAAAGGGGCAACATATTATATGAACAAAATCCCCACCTCATAACTTAAAGAGAGAAAATAACTTCTTCATAGATTGCGTGCCCAAAATGCCACCTTCAGGCTGCTGATTTAGAACATATGTTGGTTCTTTGCCCTGCTCTTGCTCCATATTGGGACAGCTTAGAAAATATCTTGAGAATGAAACAACTAATTGAGGAACCATTAACTTCAGATATGATTCTGTTAGGCTTGCAGGTAAATACCTCTCTATTTCAAGACCTAATTTTTATCTTATTAGCATGTGCAAGGCTGGTCTTAGCTCGAGCATGGATAGAAGAACAAACACCTCATGTAAATGAATGGTGGTGCCTGGTAAAAGAGACTCATCATATGGAATTATTGTTAGCTAGGAAAAGAGGATTTAAAGCATTGATCAAAATAGATAGAATCTGGGGTTGCCTGTTTCCTACATATGAGTAGAACTAATCTGAATTGAAGCCCTGTATTATATTATTACTTTGCTATCCTTTAGATGTATCTGATTCCTTTGCCTATTTATCTCGTATTCTTATGTTTAACTATTTTTTTTCTTTTTATCTTTTTCTCGTATAACTGCTTCTTGCAAACATTTATGCAGACGCTGGAAAGTTTTGTTAAATGAAGTATTTTTGTATATGTTGAAATTGCTTGTGCCACCCATAAATAAAAATGTTTAAAATTAAAAAGATTGCGTGGAAAAGACTCCACAGACATCTGCATATTGAGGGGCTTTAAACCCCAGGGAGAGACCTGCCCTACTTCATAAGACAAAACATTGTGATTGAAAAAGCTTTATTCGAGTTATACACTCATAAAAGCACACACATATAAATTACATACATTTCTTAATACATCAACATTCTATAACAATTATTTTATAATTAAAAATACATAATACACAAACATAAAAATCATTTATCAATGGAAATTAAAATAAGCTTTTTCAAAATGTGCGGTAACTAGATGCAAATGTAGAAACCTCCGCGTTACGTACCATTCCCAAATTTGCACAATAAAAATTCATGCCATACATGTTACTCGCATTTTAAAGTTAAAATTCATATGAGTCTCCCAGTTGCTATCTGTAAGGGCATATCGTACGTAGGATATTAGAAGTACATAAGGTTCAAAGCACATTAGTAGATAGAGCCCTCCTCCTTAAGGACCACGCCCAACCCAAATATTTGGCAGTTCCAATTACAATTTGCATTTCAGTGGAGGAACAAATTATTCTTAGCCCCTCGACACCAGTTAAGACACCAAGATTCCTACAAACTGGAGCCAACCAAAATTTCCTTGGATTTGCATAAGCCACACATGCAAAAAGAAAATGTGCAAGGTTTTCATTGGGTGCCCCACAAGACGGACAACACGCACTACCTCCAGTTTTCCACCTGGACGTCATACACTTCAAGGGGAGGGAGCCTGCCCTTAGCTGGAAAAATAATTTCCTATCCATTGGGACAGTTATACTGTCCCAATACTTTTCTAAGGATGGCTTTTGTTTAATTTCCATGAATCTACCCCCCAAGGATTCTGAGGTTACGCTCCTCCAAAGTTTTTGCTCAATGTGGTTCCAGTATAGTTCTTTACGCTGGAAAGTTTTGTTAAATGAAGTATTTTTGTATATGTTGAAATTGCTTGTGCCACCCATAAATAAAAATGTTTAAAATTAAAAAGATTGCGTGGAAAAGACTCCACAGACATCTGCATATTGAGGGGCTTTAAACCCCAGGGAGAGACCTGCCCTACTTCATAAGACAAAACAAAACAACAAACATAAGACTACAATGATCCAGGAATTCCTCTGAAAACATGAAAGATAATTGTCTCAGCCAAAGCTCTGATAAAGCATCCTGAATGCATAACCATGACACTGATGATAAGAACCTGGGCACATCAAAGACAGAGACCACATCTCTAATCCACGAAGTAAGTCAGAGGTTTGTCGTGTTAAAATAGACAGACAAGTGGGACAGAGAAGGGAAGAAGAATTCAGAATTTCAGCTCTCTTTGTAGCAAAAGCCATAGTTGCATTAAAGTGCAGTTGTTAAAGAGTGGCATTGGTCTGGGGCTTCAATCAGGATTTTGTGACATCCAAAACAAGAATATTTTTCCTAGATTGGGGATGACATGGTTTTTGAATCATGTGCTAGGTTATGGCCTACAACTGTCCCAAACACTGTGAAAGGGAGTGCAGTATATAGAGCACACTAACAGTTAAGCATAATCAGTATATATATATGCGCTCTGATGTTTACAAGTGCTGCATTGGTAAAGTACTTACTTGTCCCTCGTTGGAGCTGACAATTAAAGTAGCACAAGTGCCACTGATGACATTCCTAGTCTACTGGACTCATGCATGCTGGCACTGAAGCCAACTAGAAAAGTTAGACTACACTTAGGCAGGGCACAACTACCAAGTGGTACGCAGATTTTGGAAAAATGTGTTCAATCAACTCAGCATACCCAAAAAATCTAGTAACATTGAGTAACGTTGAGTAACACATACCTAATTAATACAATACCTTACAAAGATACCTATGTATGGTAAACCAAGCGTGAAGGCCCCAAAACCCAACAGCACTTTACTAAAGCATCCATCGGCAGAATGTCATGTGGAAATCTGCATAGATGTCATTGCTGGCCTGGCATCATAAGTACTCAATCTGTAGCTGAGCCCTTCATAATTTGTAACTGAAAACTAAAGGGTCACTGTAAAAAATTGGGTCATTAACACCAAGTAAAAACACAATCTTTTTCTGGGTGATCAATACAAGATACTAAGTAAACCTATGCTTAACACTCTGATAGCTTGACATAAACCAATCAAGCTTAACTTAGAGGCACTGTATAAAGTATTTATGCAGGCCTCAAACATTAATAAAGTGAAACCACAACACATGTTCAGGCCGACCGCAATGAAGTGAAGGTCGGGCAGAGGGGCCAGTTTTGTCCCAGTGAAGTTTATACCGTCTCAAAATCCAAGCCCATGCAAGGAGCCTAGCAGGAGCTTCACAATAGCAAGGACCACAGGGAGGTCGTTGTCAGATTAAAGATTAGTCATATCTGGAGTTTTGCAAAAAACAGAAGAGGGACCCTGAAAACCTAAAATTGATAAAGGCAAGGGGAACAACCCACCAGGGAAAGTTCAATATTCAACAACATGAAAAGGGGCATCCCCAAAATATAGAAAAAACGACAAAAAAAGTTCCAAGTACAAAGTCAACCAAAAACACCCACAGAACAGCTATTTTACTTTTCAGAATTAATTTTTGAAGTCATTTTAAGTAGTACTCACATGATGGCAAACACAGATAAATTCATTTTGATCATCTTATCACATATAAAAAATTCATTATATTAAATCTTACAATAAGAGAAAATCATCAGCCAATGGGAAAAGAACATCAGCCCAGAACTACATTAAACAATAAAAAAATGACGAACAATTCAGTCATTCCATCAATCAACCCCTAACTCACTACCACATAATACATACACTCAAGCTCAAACAAAGCATCATTTCATCATACATGTGAAGAAAAGCGCCATGTCTGGAGTTTTGCACTAGTGGCTGGTGCAGGTGGTGGTGGTTTGCTATGTAGAGCAGTTTGTCATCAGAACTTCGCATTGGCTGGAAACGCAGTAACTGGTGCTGAAGGGAAGAGTCCACCCATGGTCGCAAAGAGCCAACTTTTTTTTTAAAAGGCCCAAGTTTCAGGGTGTTCCATTAAGTAGGGGTCAAGAAAAACAGGGGGGGGGGGCCCAAAACACTTTTTCCCTGTGTTATGTCTATAGGAATATTTTCATGTTTTTAACCTGAGTACAACCTGAACTGCTGAACAGAATTACACCAAATTTGGCAGAAGGCTAGATGTTGGTCCAGAAACCATGCTTTTTGTTATTTGATGTAAATCTATTTAGTAGTTTCAGAGACATTAAAGTTAAAAAATATAAAGATATCTAGGAGCACAACAGCATACTGAGAACCTACTGACATTTGATTAGCTGCCAACACTTTAACCAGGAAATGCTGGAAGCCATCCTGAGACTCAGTTGAAAGGAGTCCCACAAAAAATTAAACAAAAGAAAAGGGGACAGGGAAGAAACACCCTGACTCCCTAGGCCTCTTTGGAGGGTCCCACTGGGACCACCTTGGGCCGCATAAAACATATTTGTTTACATTTTTGACAGGATAAGTGGGTCAGGTTGAAAATTAAAAAAGAACCAAAGAACGGGCTCCCGCGGTTCATTTAGTTTTGGACTCTGCGTGGGCCAGGTCTGCGGTGCATTGTTTTATTAAGGGACAGGTGGTGCATAGACCCTCCACCTGCCCAAGGGACCACCAACTCCCTGGGGCTACTTCACTTATTAACATAAGGGATGCCCTTATGGCCTCTCCCTTTGTCCCAGGGACCACCACCTCCAGAGGGCTCACATCTTTTTAAATGGGGGAGCCATCCCAGCCCTGGGGACAGTCACTTATCAGGGCTTCATTGTAATTTATTGTAGGGGGCTGAATTGACCCCCTTCGAGCCCTGGGTGCCACCACTGCCCCAGGGCTTTCATTTAGTAAAATATGAGGGCAACCCTAGTGCTTTTTTTAGATTGAGTGCGGAGGGCTGTGTGACCCCACGCAGCCTGGGTGCACTACCTTCCCAGGGCTTTTATTAGAGATAATGCGGGGGTGCTGCACAGCCCCTCCCACTGCCCCTGGAAACCACCTCCCTGGGGCATTAATTACACATAATGCAGGGTTTGCTCTGGGCAACCCCCAAAGCCCTGAGGACCAGTACTTCCCAGGGTATACATCTCACAATGTAGGGGGGCATGCTGCCTCCCTCCTGAAGCCAATAATGGCCCTGTGGACCCCCACCACCCAAGGCTTGCTCCATCAGTGTCCCGGGGTGTCCATATCCTGGACAATACAGTTTTGGTGCTCCCGCTGAGCCATTACAAACTTTGCTCTGCTTTCAACAAGCGAGAACATTAAAATGATCTAGCTTGTTGAAAGCAGAGCAGAATTGCTTTTCCACACAAGGAGCTGCATGCTAGCAGCTCCCTATGTGTAAAAGCAATGCCGTCTACTGCAGGACGCGGGGAGCAGGCAGGGACCGTGGGAGCCTTCCGGCTCCCCCCAAGGCCAGGCCTCTGGGGATGGGGTCACCGGGGCCAAAATTAGCCCAGGATGGAGGCTGCAAAGGCTTCTTCCATTTAAAAAAAAAAGGGGGGTAGCCCCCAGGGTGGTGCGGTCCCTGAGGCTGGAATTGGCGTGGGACAGAGGCCGCATGACCCACTCCCATTATTTAAAAAAACATAATTATAAAGGCCAAACTCCTGGACATGGGTTCCATGGGGCCAAAATTGGGCTGGGAGGGGGCCGCTTAGCCCCCCTCCCTATAAATTATATAAAAGAAAAGGTGGGTGATGAATTACCCTTGGATGCTGAGGCTCCTTAGGGTCCAGGAACCCCTTCTCTTGCCTCAAGTATGTCCCAGACAGTGGTATCGCTGAGAGGACTTGGAGGCCACGCCTCTTTTTTCCACCACACTGCAAACATGCCTCTCGGTGCACTTCTGCTGGGGGATCCCATCTCCATGCCTCTTGAGGGCCTCAGGACTACAGTGGACTTCTTCCCCCAACCAGTAGTGTGCATTGGGGTGTGTTTTCAGAGTGGTGGAGAAAGGGGGCCTGGCCTCCAACAACCTCTTAGCAATCCAGCTGTGTTGGACTTACTGGAGATAGCAGGAGGGGTAGTTGGCCCCCAAAGACCCTCAGCCATAAAGTGAAATTCATTCACCAACCAGTAGCATGCAAGGAGGCGTGTCTGCAGAGTGGTAGAGAAAGGGGCATGGCCTCTGAAGACATGTCAGCAATCCAGCTATGTGGGACTTACTGGAGGTACTAGGAGGGGCAGTTAGCCCCCCAAGGATAGTATAGTGAGCTAACTATAACTAGTGCCCCAGCAATGCACTGCTTATGACCTAACATATTACATCACCCATGACATGGTCAGTGACATCAATGATGACATTTCAAATGACATCACTGTGAACATCATCTAGTGACTGTGAGTATTTTTAGAAAGATTTATGAGTGTTAAATACATTTACCAAGGTGAATTGGTGAATCAGTGGGTATTCGAGTACCTGATTGGATGATTGAGTGGGTGCATGACTAACTGTATAAATGAGTGATCAGGTGTCTCAGTAAATGTATGGGTGAGTGACTGGTTCAGTGAATGTTTGTATATGTCTGTCAGCTGGTGTCCAAATGACTGTGTGGGTATGTGAGTTTCTGTATGGGTGAGTGATTGGTCATCTGAGTACCTCTATGGGTGTCTGAGTGATTGTGTGGGTGGGTGAGGGGGGTGATTCAGTGACTGCATGGGTTAGTGAGTCCATGTGTGAGGGGCTGTAAGGGTGAGTGAGTGTGTGTATGGCAGTGTCCGTGAGTGAGTACTTGTGTTAGTGGTATATAGGTAAGTAACTGGGTATGTGAAGGCAGCACAGGTGAGCGATGTGGTATGTGATTGACTGTATGGGTGTGTGAATGTGAGAGTGGCTGTAATGTGAGTGTGTCCTTGTGTCAGTGACTGCATAGGTGAGTGAGTATATGTTACTATCTGTATGAGTAAGTTACTGAGTGTGTGTGTAACTATATGGGCGAGTAAGTGGCTGTGTGATTAACTGTATGGGTGAGTTAGTAGGTGTGTAAGTAACTCTATGGGTGACTGACTCAGTGTGTGAGTGGCTGTATGGGTAAGTGAGTGGATGTGTGTTGATCTATGAATCAGTGAGAAGCTGTGAGAAGTTGTGCAAGTATTGAAATGGGCATGTGAATGGTTTGAGAAAGGTAGTGTTAAGGTTGGAGTAGGTTTATGAAAGATTATATTAGGTGTGAGTAGGTGCCCCAGAGAATCTATGGATGATGTCATCAGTGACATCATTAGTGACGTTTTCAGTGATGTCACTGACCTTGTCATGAGTGATCTAATATGTGAGGTCATAACTAGTGCATTGCTGGGGCGTGAGTTATAGTTAGCTCAATAACTTGAACAGCTGAATTTCTCTGGTTTTGTATGAGTGAAATGTCAGCCTAACTATGACGTCCCTGTAACCTCTGTTGTTTTCAGTATACACACACACACACACACGTATATATACACACACACACACACATTAGGAGAGTTTAAATAGTAAGGCATTTTTCTTTTCACTCAGGTGCCATTCAACGTGCCTGCACAAAGCTTTACAAAAATGCAGTTGATCCACTTTGGCTTTTCGGTATGGTGCTGATCACTTAAGCAGGGGTCAAGGAAAAGTTTAGAACACATTTAACTTTAATCAGAAAGCATGCTTTTTAATGTTTGGTGTATATCTGCTCAGTAGTTTTTCAGAAATGTGCATTTAAACAGGTGACACACACAGACGCCCTTTTAGGTCAAAAAGGGGAGGAAACAGGAGGCTACAGAGAAAACAGGGTAAGCTGGCCTCCAACCAACATGTATAACAAGACGAGAAGCTACCCTGGTTCAATGTCTGACCCTTAGTGAAGGTTAGCACACATTTGTGCTCGTGGTTCAGGTGGTGTTGGACATCTCAAAAAAAATGTATGGACTGGCCTCACACACCACCAGGTGTTATGCTTCATCATCGGCTTCCTTAGTTCACTGTATCAAAAACAGGCTGCAATTGCTCCATGTTTAGGAAAAAAACACCTAAAACCAAGTGACCCTGGGTAAAATGACGAGATACCATAGCTCCATATGAGCTAGGCCCAACTTGATGCGATGTGGACATCACTTACCCACAAGTCTAACCAGAGAACAATACTGTTATGTGTCCTTTCAGTTTTTAAAAAAAACCCACATGAGCAACCATGTGGGCAGACGCCTAGTTCACATGGCACAGAATGGGGCCCCCATGCCCATTCATTACATCTACTCATGGTACTAGACCCAAGAGTAAAATCAGATCTTCCATCCTGGGTCTCAGTCCTTGACTGATAATTACTAATATGGTCCCATCTATGACCGTATAAATGCTCTCAATAAAGGTGTATTTTCAAAGTGGCCATCACTCTTTTACCTCCATGAGTGTGGTCCCTATGCGCTCTATACTCCTTGCCTTCCTTTATAGATCTCAAAAAGAACCCTGGTTTTCCGTCCATAATGACATGGGTTAATATTTAACCACGTATACCTTGGAAATACCTCCGATTAAGGGTTTATTTTTGCCACCTCTCGTATATGTCCGTCTTCTTTTTAACTCAGAGGGAGGCAGAGAACGGACCACAACAGTATGCACCGTGCTGCATATCGCGCAATAAACAGGCCACGCAGGTGTTAAAGCGTAAAAGGCCATTTTATTAGACCAGGCTGCATAACAGTAACAAATAACCAACATCAACATTATAAACAAGCCCCCCAATATCACTCTTCAATACCTCACACTCTCCTGCCACTCTGCCTCATACACCAACCGCTCCATTCCATACCGTACCTCATCCAATTCACAAATTCACCTGTCCTCATATCCCGATACCTCTGACATTCCCGTCATGCTCTCAGTTCCTCAGATCATTCGAACTTCCCCCCCAAGGGATGGGTGTGCCCGCTCTTGACCCCCCTGTCCCTCCAAAGTATCGCCTACAGGAGCTCTGGCCTAAACTGGCACGCCAAGCCAACCCATCACCAAACCCTATAACTGCAGGGTGGGTGGGTGGCCTTTTTAACAACCCTCCCGATGGTGCTGAGTGCAGGAAGAGGAAGTTCCCTTCCTCCCCTGCACTTATAACCTCCCCACTAACTCCTCCCCTTCCCCCTAGCTAGCCTGCGTCTCACGCGAATGACCCCGGGGGAAGACTAGTCTGCGACTGTGCTTCCCCCGGGGCCCGGCATCACGCAATAAACAGGCCACGCAGGTGTTAAAGCGTAAAAGGCCATTTTATTAGACCAGGCTGCATAATAGTAACAAATAACCAACATCAACATTATAAACAAGCCCCCCAATATCACTCTTCAATACCTCACACTCTCCCGCCACTCTGCCTCATACACCAACCGCTCCATTCCATACCGTACCTCATCCAATTCACAAATTCACCTGTCCTCATATCCCGATACCTCTGACATTCCCGTCATGCTCTCAGTTCCTCAGATCATTCGAACTTCCCCCCCAAGGGATGGGTGCGCCTGCACTTGACCCCCCCTGTCCCTCCAAAGTATCGCCAACCAGTGAACCCCCGGTAGGGCGGTTCACTGCCCCACCCCCCTGCTTCCAGTCAGCCTCAATTGCATAACTCAAACACCCGGTCACATTGGCCTACGGCACCAGATCGCCACGTTCCAAAACCTACTGACCACATCCCTCATCTCCCTCGTATAATACGCATTCCCCAAACGTGACAGATGCACACCGTCGTCCCCGAACAGTAAGGGTCCTCCAGTCGAATACCCCCGTGAGATCACCTGTATGACCCTGTCACCACAGAACAGTCGCATCGCCCCAGTAAGTTTCCTTCATGCCCTCTCAAGACCCCGTGCTTCATTGCACCCCTCCAAACTTTTCCTGGGGACAAGTTCAGTCCAGGCTATGCAAGTCCCTGCAAGCCATACTTTGATCACTTCCAAGTCCCTTTGCCTCAGCTGCAGGGGCGCCAAACCCGAGAGCTGCACCAGGTCATCTTCCCCCAAATGGATTATCAACAAGTCCGAACATCCTTTTACGGAACCATCCTATGCGAGCCAAGGCAGTAGTGCCCCCATCGCATCCCTCCTTTTCCCCACCAGTGCACCTCATGTTGATGTCCTCCCAGTCCCAGGTGACGACTGTACACCTGCTGTTCCGCATACTGAGACGCCCAGTGCACAAAGGAATGGCCCACAATCCAGGTGACCGTCCTAGCCCCCGGTCCGCCCACGCAACCTACGAAAGAAAGATATGTTAGACCACCGAAAAAACCCTAAACCATCAACAGCAACTCACACCTTCCCCTCACGTTCGCACATATCTCCCACAGCACCGTGACCTCCATCTCCCAATCTGTCGAATCCTCTTCCATGACCACCCCAAACGGGCCGCAGCTGTCGCGGCCCCAATGCGAAAAGAGCGATTCCCAAACCTTGTCGGCTCAAGCCCCAGACGCCACAAAGCCATGCGCAACCGGCAAGCAACTGCCCAGACGTCACCCTCAAACCAGACTCATGACATAAAATCTCTCCCTGCCTCCCAAGTGATGCGGCTGAAAACATCCTCCAGTCTTCCACCGGGCACACATCCCCCCCCACCTGCCTCACCCCGCCAGACACACTTTACCCCTGCCCAACTGATCCATCTTAGAATGCCCTAGCCAAAACCCCAAACGTACACCATCCAACCGTATCACCTCATACCGTCTCCCAGCCCAGACCATGTGCCCAACACTCAGACACCCGAAAACCCCCCAAAAACATCCAAACCACACACAACCGAAAAACTCACACCTCAAACCTGTCATAACAGCATTCTGGCAACACCCAAACCAGGTGAACCAACAACACAAATGTGATTGCCTCCCGCAACTCCCCCCCCCTGTGACGCTCTCTACTCCAACCTGGAGCATCCTACTCAACCACCTCCTTCGCTGGATCAAACCCCAAAAACAAAGTACAATAAAAGGACACTCCTGCCAGTTTCCCAGATATCGTTGCCGCAGTCAATCCTCTGGCAATGCATCCCAAACAAAAATGCCGCACAGCCTGTTCTACTGCTGCCCGGTCCCTTGGCACCGAATCATGCTGCCAACCCATACAAGCTCCAAACTCAGCCCACGCCAGCTGGTACGTCTTCCTTGTTGCTTCGGCAATAGAGTGCTCCACCAGGCCTACCACTCTCACTCCCCCAAGGCCCATCCGCCGGCCGCCAGCTCGGTCTAGCAAAGCCCCGCTCCCGGTGCCAGAAGCCGGAACCGCTGCCACTGCGAACAAGACAAAGCATCCGCAATGTCATTATTCGGTCCCAGGACATGCTTGGCTCGAAACACCACATTCAGGCGCAGACACTGCAACATGAAACTTCGCAACAACCTCAGCACTCTCAGATCTCTGGCGTTTGACCACTCAAACACTGTCATGATGTCAACGTGGAGAAGAACTGACCCATTCTGGAATTCCAGCCCCCACACCTCCAGAGCCACCAGGAAAGGAAAAAACTCCAAAAAGGCAATGCCCCTCCCCTGTTTCAGCCAGTGAGCCGGCCAGCTCACCGCGCACCACCTGCCATCCCAGGAGCTGCCAAACCTGGATGACCCCTCTGCGTCCGAGAAAATTTGACATTGCCAAACCGCCCTGTCTGCTTCAAAGTCCAGCGACACTCCGTTGAATTCAGTCAAATGTCAGCCACATCCTCAAGTCAGCCCGCACCCTCCATGGAGATCCGAACCCTGTGACGTGGAAGCACTGCCCCCGACATGGCCATGTCGAGCCGCCGACAGAACGTCCGTCCCGCCATGATTACCCTGCAAGCAAAGTTCAATAAACCCAGCAACTGCTGCACTGCCCTCAAAGCAATCCTCTTACACCAATTGCCTGCAGCAAACACGCCCAAACCTCTTCCACCGTAGACACAGGGAGGCGAGCCCGCCACTGGCCCGAGTCCTACTCAAAGCCCAGGAATGTCAAGCAGCAGCTGGGACCAGCCGTCTTTTCCGGCACCAAGGGGACACCAAACCGCACTGCCAACTCCTGAAACCCTGCCAAAGCCTTGCCAAAATCTCCCGAGCCCATCCTCCCAAGAAAAAAGGGGGGAATCATCCAGGTAGTAAGTGACATCCTGACATCCGCCCAATTTCATGAAGGCCCACCGCAGGAATGTACCAAAGAGTTCAAACAGGGCACAGGAAATAGCACACCCCATGGGCAAGATCCAGGTTGTAAGGGACATCCCGACAGCCACTAAATTTCATGAAGGCCCACTGCAGGAATGTACTAAAGACATCATGCGGAAAGTCCCTTCCTCCTTCTTCGGTACCACCCCCGGTGGAGAAATGGGCAAATCATCCATCGGCCAATCAGTAAACGGGCCAGCTACCCCTCTCTCCTCAACCTCCTTCCTCAAGTACGCATCCACCACTCCAGGCAATTCCTTAGCAGATTTAAAACTCTCCGCCCATCTCAGCACTCTGGGACCCTGATAGCCCACCCGAAAGCCCTCCGTGAAACCCCAGAAAAACCGCAATGCCGCCTCCCGGTCCGGGTCCATCCACAGCATCCATAGTTCCTGATCAACTTCCCCCCAATTCTTATCTGGATTGGCACTGACCTCGCCCTGAACCCCTCATCATAACTCAACCAAGCGAAACCTCCAAACTGCATTTGCGCCTTACGTATAATGTCCATGTATTTCCACAACGCAATGGCCCCATCCAAATACTCCTCGCAGCATATGCTGGCCTAACTCAAGAAAGCAGAAGTCCATTCTCCATCGTTACCGGTACTCTGGGACGTCTAGTCAGCTCCCACTCCTCCTCTTTTGAACCTCCCTTCGTCTGCACCTCCCTTTGCAAGCTGAAAAACACCCACACACTCATGAATCCAAAATCGCCCTCTGGTCTTCATCGACAAATGAGACCCCAGCGACACAGCCAAACCCATGTAAGGGAGCTCCTTCTGTACCTTTGCATCCCCTTTCTCGCTTTTTGTCCTCTATCCCATCCCCTTTTGTCCGTCTGCACCCCAGTCGTAGTCAACGACTGACCCTCCGCCTTCTTACCATCCGCAGGCGGACCACCCGTTGGTGCCCATGGCTCCCGCACTGACCCATCCCCCACACCCATCGATCCACAAACCTTCTTCCTACCCCCTTTGGACCCATCATCCCATGCTGTCCACCAAGACCCCTCACCTGTTAACGTAGAGTGTAATTCTCGGGGCCGCTCCCTGGGGGCAGACACCTTCTTTGCCACCGCCTGAACCTTGCCCTTCATCGTCGTCGAAACCTGCAAAACACCAACTCCCCTGTTGTCGTCCTCGTCATCCCTCACCTCGCCGTCCACAAGTTCCTCGCTCTCATCCTCACAATCCAGTTCCAATGCAGGCTCCCCATCCACAGTCACGCATAGCACTTCCTTCACCGCTCTCTGCACACCCTCGCCCAATCCTGCAGGCGCCCTCCATACACCAGTCGTACACGTCGCCGTAGCCCGGTCCCGCGCTGGAGAGACGGCCGCCGTGGACCGCCCTGCTGCTTCCGGCCTGAGTTTTGGAGCCGTCTTGCGCCCCGCCAGGCCACCCCGACCTCTGCCGACACCTGCCGGCTTGGATCCCCACCCCCGCCCCTCAGGTCGCTCCAGCTTGAGTGGGCCCCAGCACCATCGGGCCTCAGAGCCGTCTTGGCTGTCCCTACACCTGACCCCTGACCTTGTGCACCCTCTCCGCTCACCTCCATACCCTTCACCTTCCTATCCAACTGCTCCTGCTCTGCCAACCTCTCCTCTTTCGGTGCGGGGGTAGGGTGTCCCTAAAACTCATCCCCCCAGGCAGCTCCCACCCGGGCCACAGTTTGTCCAGCCCACCTCGCCTCCTGCCATTGCGCCAGGAGCCTCTGCTCTCTAACCCGTCCCCCCCACGCCATTGGCCCCCCAACTCGGGAGGGGAGGGGGCAGGCAATAGCCCTGGAACCCCACTCCAGGCGTCAATAACCAGTCATGAGGGGCCCCCAGGGCAGGACCACCGACCCTCCCCAGGACACCCAGGAAGGCCGCCCCCACCCATCTCCCCTGGCTGTGCCGGCGCCCCCCCCCGCTGGCTTGGGCCGGGGTCCCCGCCCTAGACCCCACAGACAGGTCACTGGGAGCGTCCTCCCATTGCCCCCCTACCAGCACACCCAGGCGCCGGAACCTGCAGCGCTGCCAGGCTAGTCTCCCTAATCACACTCCCTGTCCCTGCACTCCACAAGACCAACCGCAAGACTCCCCGCCCCCCCCCGGGACTCATGCCTCCCCCCCAGAGCTCCTCCAGACTCTCCAGATGCCTCTCCCCCTTCAGGGGCCAGCGCTGAAGGGGCTTCCCCCTGCCCTGCGGCCACAAACTCCAGCTGAGGGTACTTGCAAGGGCAAGCTCATACGCCTGCCTCCCCGCGTTGCTGGCTACGTCGCACTGCCCCGCCCCCTCTCGGCCGCCTGCTCACTGGGCAGCTGAGAGTCATCCTGACACGCGAGGACCGCCGCCGCGACCCGGGCTGAGGCCGCGCGCGGGGCCCTCTCACAGCCAACCCACTCCTGGGATGAAACCCCAGGCTGCAGTAAATCCTCACGTCCGGCCCTCGCTAGGACCAGCAATGCCGCCCTCACCTCCTCTGCCGGGACCTCCGCCATCGCAAAATCACCGATGCTCCTACCGGCACACAAATGCTCCCCGTCGCCGATCAGCAACCTCGCCACTAAAAAAAACTGAAAAAATTGCCCCCTACAAGGCCACCTGAACTAAAAACCACTACCGTTTTTTACAACCCTCCCGATGGTGCTGACTGCAGGAAGAGGAAGTTCCCTTCCTCCCCTGCACTTATAACCTCACCACTAACTCCTCCCCTTCCCCCTAGCTAGCCTGGGTCTCGCGCGAATGACCCCGGGGGAAGACTAGTCTGCGACTGTGCTTCCCCCGGGTCCCGGCATTGGAACGCACGGGACATACAGATACCTGCTCGCGCATCCGCCAGCCAGGAAACTTCCTGACTGCATTTCTGAACTCATGCGCGATATTCGGGACACGCCGATGTCACCTCGCGCATGCGCCAGCCAGAAAACTTCCTAACAGGAACAATGCACACGAGAGTGTTCGCCAGGCCATGACGCTCCGATCAGGCTGTGATCTCTAGGACAACGGAAACACAATGGGGATTAAAGTGGCAGGCTCTTCATTTGTCGATGCCCCAGGTGCATCTAATTACGAATTTATTTAACAATTAAGCCTTGCACCACTGGTATAAATACTGCGCCTCCACCCCCAACCCCCAACCATTCAACGTCGGGGGATCAGCGAGGAAGGACTGTAGGAACAACACGAGGGACACACCTTGGAGTAGTAAAGGAATGAATGGATGTATGACTGAGTTATAGCGTGGTATAAACAACCACTGAGGATAAGAATGTATGGAGCATCTTGCATGGCTAAAATCCAGGCATTCTTAACTCTTTTACTAATTTACTAGAGTTTGACTACAGGGGTCCCTCTACCCCTCCCTTTCCATGGGACATCTCTACACCTACAATAGGGTAAGAGTGTGAGCTGGTCTCACAACCGTTTTTTTCTTGAACACCACGTATGCAGTGACACGTGTGTGTGGTAACGCCTACCCGTTCCTTGACCCCCCCTCCCTGGCAGCTCAGCATGTAATGGAACTGCTCGCGGTGACATCATTTAGAATGTCACAGCGACCAGTGTTCCAAGGTGAGCACCGCGGAGGAAAAGCTTATCTGTCACCTGCTGTGGCTGGGGTCGTTTTCATCTACGCTTACTAAGTTAAATAAACTTTGGCTTAACCTTTCGCTCATGGCGCCTGTCATCTATTATCTCTAAATTCTACAGTGTGCTCACCACATGCACCCTTAATGTACAAAGTGCATGCCATTGTTGTCTGATTTTCTTTTTGACCAGTATGAGTGTATATCAAACTGTTTCACTTATTCTGTGATATGTCATTCTTTTGCAGGAGTTTTAATTAAAGACCTGGTAGAGTTGGACCAGAAGCCAACCTATGCAAGTGGTTGGATCTCTGTCTCTTAGTGACAGGATAGGAGCCTTTTTTTCTTACTTACGCCCTAATGAATGTCATGGACCCTCCAGGCTGTAACGCCAGAAACATGTTAGCAACACATATGGAGATGGGGTACTAGACCTGCTAGTCACCACCATTTCTTTTAATATCGAGCACACTCAGCATCATTAAATTTTACGCAGGATTGTGCATCGATTTTTAGTCATCACTGACTCACTTATTTTCAGCACGGCCCCCACTTAGTTTTAGAAATGCCTCCATGTATCCAGGTGTAGGCCCGTCCTTTATCAAATGTGTTTTTTAAGGGCAAGGCCAGCCAATGATGAAGCATGACACCTGATGGAGTGTGAGACCAGTCCATACATTTTTTTGAGATGTCCAACACCACCTGAATCACGGGCACAAATGTGCGCTAACCTTCACTAAGGATAAGACATTTAACCAGGGTAGCTTCTCATTATGTTATACATTTAAACAGATGCTCAGGTTCCGCATTAAGAGGTTAACCTACAGAAAATGTAATTGATATCTGGACCGATTTTCTAGCACTCATCCTTCATGACATGTAAAATGACATGTTCAATTTAATAGGGCGCACCATAGTCCCCTCTAAAACCTTTAGAGGAAAAAAAGCGAGAGGGGCAGGAATTAAGTGCATGCAGATAGTTTGGAATGTGTTTCATGAGTGGTGTATTATGTGAGATCATCAGTAGTGCGTGAAGAGGGCAAAAATGACATTAGAGTTAGGAGTTGTTAAAAACTAATGTCTAAAAAAAATCTCTTAAATTCACCAGTTATAGTTTATTGAGCTAGATATAACTTCCAACCCTGCCATGAACTGAATATGACCTCACATGCTACATTACTAATGACATGTTAAATTGCATTATTGGCATCATTAGTGATTGTTCCTATCAATTGCATCTAATTTCAGTCATTCTGATGACAGTGGACTCTAATATGATGTTTGGACAAAATATGAATTTGTAAATATAGGGAGACACAAATATAAAAAATAAAATATTGTGACACAAAAATATTTTTTTGCAAAGTTAGCATTGTGAAGATGTTTCTTTTTCTTAGAGAAGTAATATTGTTTTTATGAACATCATTTAAAATATAGTTTCCAATAATATAATTGTAAACATATTTGTTTTATTTTTTTATGTGCTACTATTGTCTGCATCATTGTTATTACAATTTTAAAATATAGCTTGAAATTTCAAGTGACTTAGAAATGCTAACTTAATTTTTAATAGTAATTTATAAGATTGTATCTGTTTTTTTGGTTTTGTAGTGGGATATGTTGACAAGTTAGTTAAGGAAAAACGAATTATTAATTAACTAATAATTATTTATTAATTATGTTATTGATATTAATTATGTAAATTGTGTAGCACTGATTGTTTACAGTTATATTTTAGGTGCAGTTTGTTAGGTTTAGAGGGGTATAGGGTGGGAAATTAATGAAGTAATACTTCTTCAACAGTTTATTATTATTTTAGTAATACATATTTAATTGATTATTAATTATGTAAACTGTGGAATGATTATATATTCTTATTTTTTAGGTGAGGTAGTATTAATTAATTAGCAATGCATTAATAATTGTTAATTAATTATCAGTTATGTAAATTGTGCTATACTTATTTATTTTAGCTACACCTTAGGTGCAGGTCACTGGTTCAGCACATGTATAGGGTGCAAAGTTAATTAATAAGCATTAATTACCTATTCTTTGTCAATGTATTATTAATTATCACATTAATAATTAATTGTATAAAATGTGAAATAATTATATATTTTCATTATGTGTTAAGTGCTACTTAATTCACAATTATTAATTGTTAATACATTATTTAATTGAATATCAATGAAGTAATTTGTGCTATACTTTTTTATTTTAGTCATATTCTAGCTGGAGTTTGCTAGGTTTGTAGGGGCATAGGGAGTGCAGTTGATTAAGTAATAATTAATTAACAATTAATTATTATTTAAAAAATGAATATTTAACTGATTATAATGATATAAACGGTATTATAATGGTATATTTGTGTCATGGTTTAGGTGAGGACTGCTGAGTTTGTAGGGGTATAAGGTAGAAAGTTAAGTAATAATGAATTAACAAATAATTGCAAATTGTTCATTAATTATTTAATCGCTTATCAATTATGGAAGCTGTGCTATACGTATTTATTTTAGTTATATTTTAGGTGTGGGGTGCTAGGTTTGTAGGGGTATAGAGTGGGGTGTAAACTAAGTGGAGAGGAGTTGGCCTAATGTCTAGGGTGTTCAACCTAAAATCTGTGAAACCGGGTTTAAATCTCAGCAAGGATGCTCAACATCCTGTGATTCTGGGCAAATCACTTAATCTCCCTGTGCCTAACAAAAAAAATGAATGTGTCCTCATGTAACGCAACTGGTGCTCGTGTAAAGCGCTCTGGTACCCGATACCTTCGGGTCAAGTCGCGCTCTATAAAACTCTCTAAAAAAATTTAATAAAATGAAAAGTAATAATTAAATAACAACTATTTTTTCAATTGATAATTAGCTATTTAACTGTGATGAACAATGAATGTTTTTAATTAGTTTAAATTTTTAAATGTATATAATGTTTTTATTTTAAGAGATTCATATTTCTTCTTAATTTATAGGGCTATTCAAATATATCATGTGATTGAAGTTAATTAATTTTCCTACTGTTTACACAGACTACAGGGAATAGTAACTGTAACCCCTCTGAAATCTAACGCTTTCCCTACTGTTGCAGAGACTGGAGTGGGAATAGTAAATCTTACCTCTCTGAAGTCCAACTCTTTCCCTACTGTTGCACTTACTGGAGTAGGAATAGTAAAACCTACCCCTTTGAAGTCCAACACTTTCCCTACTATTGTGCAGTTTGAAGTGATGAAAGTAAATGTAATTTTCCCCACTGTTGTGCTAACTGGAGTGAGCTCAAAAAATTTAGATCCACCAAAGTCCAAAGCTTTCCATACTGTTGTTCGTACTGGAGTGGGAATAGTAAATCTTACCACTCTGAAGTCTTACCCTTTGCTTACTGTTGCGCTGTTTGGAGTGGAAATAATAAATGCTACTCCTCCAAAATCCTACACTTTCACTACTGTTACATACACAGGAGAAGGAAGAGTATATCCAGTATTCCCAGACCCTTATACTTTTCCTAGTATTGGTAAGTATTGGTTTATTTTGTAACGTTTTGAAAAGGTTTCTAATATAGTTTGTAAACGTAGTTTTAAATGTTTAATAAATTATATATTTGGTAATTTATTTAATGTTTTGTAATGCAGTTGTTAATATTTTTTATGTTTCTATTAAATAGTTGAATAGATTGATGGATAGCTAGCTAGCTAGCTAGCTAGATAGATAGATATATAGATAGATAGATAGATGTGTGTGTGTGTGTGATATATATATATCCAACAAACAGGAAGCACACAGCGAGAGATGCCTCAGGAAGTTTCTTTAAAGTTTTCATTTATTGTCGGCAACTTGCAAGCTGGCAGCCTCACATGTAACAGACATCAATTTATCACAGCGCCAAACGCATTTCAGGAATTCATTTCCCTTCGTCAGTGGCAATCCGGGCAAAAACAAAGTCACGTTGTTGGTGCTCAATTTAAAGTTCAACTACCTACCCCAGAGGGCGTGGCTGTCAACAAGGCCTCATGGTAGTTGTAGTCCCCCACAATAATCCCCAGTGGGTGCACTTCGATTTGTCCAAATAAATAAAAGCACATATTGAACCCCAGTGGGTAGATGCACTGCACAGTTATGATGCCAGCCCTGCTTTGCAGAAGTCGACGTGATGTGAGTGCCAGTCCTGAATTGGCGCCACACATTACCTTCCTCCCGTACATTTTCCAGTTTCAGAAATTTCGCCAGAACGGGCCTGCCAACCAGCGATGGGCATCTCTCCTCGGCCGTGCAAAGCCGAAAAAATCCAACAAACAGGAAGCACACAGCGAGAAATGCCTCAGGAAGTTTCTTTAAAGTTTTCATTTATTGTCGGCAACTTGCAAGCTGGCAGCCTCACATGTAACAGACATCAATTTATCACAGCGCCAAACGCGTTTCAGGAATTCATTTCCCTTCGTCAGTGGCAATCCGGGCAAAAACAAAGTCACGTTGTTGGTGCTCAATTTAAAGTTCAACTACCTACCCCAGTGGGCGTGGCTGTCAACAAAGCCTCATGGTAGTTGTAGTCCACCACAATAATCACCAGTGGGTGTGATGAAGCAAAGCTTCGCACATTTTGCGGCTTGCCGAAATCAAGAACCTCGTTTATGTGTAATAAGGTAACAAAAATGTATGTCTTACTAACATTTATTTTGTTTAAGCAAAGTTCCCGAAGCTTGCCTATGTGTATTTCTAATGAATTAATCCGTGTCCCTAAAAAAATGGCCGCCGCTTGTATTTTAGTTACTGCGCATGCGTCAGCCACACTCACGTGTCCTGACGCGTCTGCAGAAGTGGAGGGAAAGTTATGCGCATGCGTAATCCATAGCTGTGCTTATCATGTGGTACTGCTCGTGCCACTGCTCTTGTGTCCGTATCAATGTAGCTAACATTTAGATGCAATAAGGTTATTTCTTGATGATGAGTTAAAAGTACAAACCCTGTGATGTGTTTTCATAATGACATTATTATGTATTAATTTGTTTTCGCTTACTTTTCATGTACCGCGGGAAATGGGGGTCTGAGTGAGAGGAGAGCCATATTGGAGGTCCCTTCTGCGCCTGTGCGACATTCGGCAGCACGAGGGACCTTGGCTGATGGAACATAGCCAGTTGGCAGTGATGGGCGAGATGCTCCTGAGAAAGTCACCTCTGCCCTGCGAGAACAGCGAATGTGGCTCCTTATATGATACATTGTAATATTGCGCTACTGTTTGCCGTGTAACTTCTCATGGGAACCCCAAACCTGCTAGGCGGTACCCAAATATGTAAATGAAGGCTTCAAATCGTGTATTGTGATTGGTGTGTTACCCAAACCCTACCTTAGGACCAATCGAAATTGAGGGATTCTGACACTTTGCAACATTGGGGGGTGGTACACTGTCCCCAAACTGTATATCTACCCTGGGTTCACCTAGTGAACCGTCCGACTTGTCTGGTTTAGCTGACCTGTCACTGACCCATCGTACTCAATAGATGACTGAAGATACAGAGCGCTGCGGAGCACTCTGTCCGAATTTGACCATAGACTAAGGTTCTACTGAACCTTAAAGTGCTGGCAAAGCACTTAGCTGGGAGTTCGCTGACCCAATCGGGGTCTTGATCGATAGCTGCAGAGCGGGTGGAGCGCAGGCGTTGCTTCCGAACTGTGGGTTCCGGTCCTGTCCTGAAGAGGGTCCTGTCCTGAGGGTTTGCTGTCCTGTCCTGAGGGTCCTGTCCTGATTCCTATTCCGAGGGTATCCTGTCCTGTCCTGGGTGTCCCTTCTGCACCTGCTGTCCTTTGAGGGGTATCCTTCCTTGAGGGTTTCCTGTCCTTAACTGACCCGTGGCCAGGGTTTGGTTTCCACACCTTTCTAGGTAAATATTGCTCTGAACCTCTTGAAATTCTTGCACCTTCTGAATTTCTAACTTTTGCTTTAATAAAGTTCAACATTGCATATGTTATATTTTCCATGCCTTTCCGCAACTATTGAAAGTCATTTATATTTTTTCCATAAAGTTTATTTCTATGTCTTCTCATTTGTTAGAAATTATATTTTGCATAGCAGTATGTCATTTCCTGATATGGTCTAGAACTTCGTTGCCTAGGTTGTTCAAAGGCCCCTTCACCTTAAGTGAAGCGTGTTATTCATTATAAGCTCTCCTATAGTCACACACACTTAGCCTATCCCTGTTTAGATAATACTGACTTACATAGTATTTTCTCGTTACATTTTATTTAGTACCTTGATGATTACTCTGTCATTATTTCTTCATGCTTATGTGATTTACGTTATCTTGGTTATTGATTGCCTTATTTTACTGTACCTCATGCAAGAAATTATTGAACTTTAGATAAACATTTTAAAACTTCCAGTTGTCCGTGGTCATTTAAACAGTATTTGAATGTTATTGTTTGGGTTTGTATTTTGCTGTCTTTCTTTTACAGCTAGCTCCCTGATTCATTGTGGTCATTAGGCACCCGCATCGGTGGATGGTAAGTCGGGTGCACCGAAATTGGTAGCAGGGAACACACACACACCAACTTGATAGAGCTCGTGAAGTCACCTGATCGATGTATATGGTGATTTGAAAAGTATATGGGCCCTGAAGCCGGAAACGGCGAAAACTGTTGGTCGGGTGGCCTCGCGCGCTCTATCAGTTTTCTGGTAGCTAGAGGATGGTTAGGGACTAGTTGAGAGTAAGGCAGGGATTAGTTGGACTAGTTAAGTCGGAAGCTGCTATTATATTAATGCTGCTATAAGAGCGGCTGTTCTGAGGGAACTGATCACTCTCTTGTGAATACGCTGCTGAAACTCATGAATTTTTGTATTGTTATTATTTTCGTTCTTATATTGTTATATGTACTAATCCATGCAATTGTCAACCGTCTTGTTTCTTGTTGTCCGAACTCCCCGGGGAATTGAAAGGGCAAGTGGTGAATAGAATCCATTGTCCTGAGGTCACAGGTTCGAGGAAAGTTAGGTGCAGGTTAGGATAACCGGGAAGCACTAACTAGGGTTTTTCTGAATACATGTGTGAATAAATGACAGTAACGGGGTTCATTGGCAAAATTCCCATAGTGGCGTAACCTAGTAAGGGTCACATCGGAAGAGTAGCAGGTTCCTCGGAGCTAGCGTGAAAGCAGAGGGGTCCGCTGAGAAACCTTAAACTCGGAATATATCCCGGAAAGAAGTGGATGAGTTTAGGGGAATAACAGGTTCACCGATGCTAGAGTGAAGGGTAGGCGGAAGAGATCTGCCCGCAGCGCGTGAAAAGTAAATGGAAGTAGTTTACTTGCAGTAAAAGAATTCTTTCTCTGTCTAGACACTTGAGCACTGTGGCGAATGTGTATTTGTTGTAAAATAACCAAGCACTGAGCACTTTAAAAGAAAGAAAGTTTCCGTTACCTTGTGAAGGGAGGGAGTCAGTCGCGAAGCGTCTCTGACGTCACTCTGTGCCGCGCTGGGATTGGTAGAAGCAGCGGGCGGGTAGCGGAGCTGAAATTGTAAAGGAGGGGTGAGCGCCGGAGCGTGGGAACTGTCTCACGAAGGGGCCGCGCACCCATTGGCGGAGCTTATTTTGTGTCGCGCACCCATTGGTTGCACGAATTTTCTGAAGCGCGTTCTGATTGGAGGTAGTTTGTAAACAAAGTTAGCGCAGAAGTCGTATGTGGCACTCGCGGACTACAGAGACTCGACCTGATCCAAGGCATCTAGGGTTTGAAAGGGATCAGTGGAAGGCTAATAGATACGATATTATGTACGGAACCAAGAGAAAAATGTCCCTTGTAAGTAAGGTGAAAAATTATTTTAAAACGGACAAACCGATTAAATCTAGAGAAGGTGTTCTTGTCCCAGCACCCAATACTCCCGCCTCATTCATGATGTTTGACCGAGGGTACAATACCTGTGTGTGGCTGGAGAATTGGGTGAAGTACACAAAAGATGACGGAGTATTGGCTTTTCCGTTAGATGGTACTTTCAATGGTAGGATCTTATTTAATTTAAGAACCCGAATGAATGAACTGCATCCCAGACCGAGACTAACGCAGTATGAGGCATTAGAGGAATGGGAGATTGAGGCTTTTGAAAGAGAAAGACCCCGAATGGACAAGGGTTTGACCAAGTGGTACCCCAGGCAGAAACAGGAATCCAGGGATAAAAGGATGAAACAGTGGAGGCAGAGCATGATTGTTGAGGGTCTGTTTCCCATGATGCCTGCATGTCATAACATTGGAGCGGGTGAGAAAAATACTGAAAAATGTAAGCATTGGGGGGCCCTGGGGGATTCAGATGATGAACTAATAGATGACATCTGTACCAGAAGTCCGCCACCTTACAATGAGGGAACCCGACCTTCCAGTGTAGGAGATGTTCCCCGACGCCACTTCCTAAAGGAAGAAGACAGGTCCCTGGGACTGGGAGGGGGTGGTCAAGTATTGCCCTATCCTGAGAAACCCGAACTGGCGGAAACAAGGGATATATATCCCAAAGTGCCCGCAAGTCAGGAAGAAAAATATTCACGTACGAAAACCTTTTTTCCCAGACCCTTGTATGAAAGCGAAGAGAAACCCTCGAATTCAGGACTGCCTTTTGTTCAACCTCCATATGGGGAAGAGCGCAGGTCCTTTAATACTGGAACTTTATTCCCGAAACCAAATTATGGGGGAGGACCAAGTGAAACGCATCCTACTGCCCCGAGTTTTACTCCTCCATTGACCCCACAGATATTACATGACACCACTCTAAGAAGGGTACTAGTGGAAAAGGAGCAAGAGGCTCTAGCTAGACAAAGAACAGAAATAATTCAGAAAATTTCTCAGTTAAATACCAGTCCTGAGGCATTGACTATTCCAGTAACTATTGGACCGGTGGTCCCGTTATATGGAAATGGTCAGGGAAATCCGATTACTCCAGTTATGACCCCAGTCATGGCAACCCCGAGACAGGAACCGATCATTATAGATGATCAGTCCAGTGAGTGCGAGTCTGAAGTTGCGTTCTTGGAATTACCAAACAAACAGACTGGAAAGGGAATACAGCAGAGGCATAACCCTTTTAATACAAAAGAAATTAAATTAGAGACAGCAACAGGTACTAGGAATGTCTCTCTGGTAACTCCGGATGAAATTGAGAGTTGGAGTCGTGAATTAGAGAAGCAGACTCCGCAAACAAAGCCTTTAGATCTCTACAAGTTGAGGGTCGAAATAGAAGAATTAATGGCAGGAAATGTGGGGTTGGATCGACTGAATACCTACTCTGAAGAAGAATTGTCGTTCATATGTAAAAGCTTTACAAGGAACACCAGAGTGCTCCACGAAAAACTGACCGAAACAGCAGTTAGTATGGGGGTAGATATCTCAAAATCCAAGCCCTTACAGAAACCGTACAGAGCAGACTTCTCAGACAAAGATATAGAACACCTGAATGTGGCAGGGAAGAAGTTGCAGATTAAAGAATTAATGGGGGTACTGCAGAAATGGGGAGACGTGGAAAAATGGAGAAGCAGGTGGGCGAAAAAGAGGGAAGAGGTTCGCTCCCGACAAGTGACTCCCGAGTTTGCTTTAAGAGAGGTAGAAAAACCTGAGCAGCTATGCCCCATGCGCGAAGTTCCAGGGGGAAAATATGTGCATGTCCCCTGGTCTAGGCAGGATATTGTGTCCTTCACGAACGATTTCCCAAAATTACGAGAGAAACCAGTTGACTGGTACAGGCAGGTGGAAAGGTTCGTGAAGGTACAGAAATGTCTGTGGAAAGACCTGGATGGGTTTTTCGACATTGTGGTTCCAGTAGATTTATGGACCCAGTGTAAAATAAACATAGACTGGCCGAGTGAGGAGTACCCCAGAAACAAGGAAACAGGGGAGCCATCAAAGGATGTCATGCGAAAGTATGAGCAGGTAATTCAGCATTTGAAAGAAAAGGTGCCCGCAAAGGAAACTGATTGGACAAAAATAGATAGAACAACACAGGAAAGGGACGAGACAGTGCACTCCTTCTATGAGAGGTTATTGCAGGTATTTAAAACATACAGTGGTATTGACAACATCGACCTGAAGGATATGACGCACTTTATTTACAGGTTTGTAAATGGTTTAAGACCTGAAATTTGTCAGTGGATAAAAGATAATAAAATCTGTTGGCATACTAAGAAAATGGATGAGGTCCTGCGGTACGCTAAGTACTGCGAGGACGAGATGGCAGAAAAGAAAAAGGCCCTTAAGGAGAAGGTTATGTGGGCTCAGGTGAAGCTCGCAGAACAACAGGAAAAACAATTGAATAACATGGTTAAAAGTGCTGAGAACAAAGGTCCTGGGGGAGGGGGTGGAGGAAAGCCCCGGCCCAAATTTAGCAGGGAAGAGGCTATGAAAAAATTTCCCTGCCATCAGTGCGGCGAAATTGGACACTGGCGAAACGAGTGTCCCAATTAGTCGATGCTAATGAGAAAACTCCTGATTTAACTCCACAGACGCAGAAAGAAAGACCAAGAAAGACTCAACCCCAGGTAAAAACAGTTCAGGTGCCTCGAGCACCCAAGCAGGTATACAGGGGAAGACAGGCAGAAAATGAAGAGATAGAGGTTTGGGAAAGCGGGGAGAACAGAAATACAGCAACTTCGCAGTATCTGCTGAATGATACCTTCCTTTGTAATGATCAGGACTGACGGGGCCTGAGAGGGGAGGACGAGGAGTGCGTACTTGGCGCTTCCTTGCCGGTAGACCAGTCTGGACCATATATTGAAGGAAAGGTTGACGGAAATGATGTCACCTTTCTGTTGGACACTGGCGCTACCCGTTCTACTGTAAGAACAGTGGACGTTCCAAACCTACCCCTCTCGGGAGAAAATATCCAAGTAGTGGGTGTATCTAATCAATTGATTAGTACTCCTGTTACCGAACCAATGGAGATTTCAATTGGAAATTTTAAACAGATGCATAGATTTGTCGTCTGTGACACCAGTCCAGTGAATCTACTGGGTCGTGATTTGCTGTGCAAAATGAACTGTACCATCTTTTGCACACCAAAGGGTGTTGAAATACAGACCCCAGATGAAGACGGCATTTATAAATTATTGTTGCTTAGACCTGACTCAGAAATTAAAAGATTGACCCTGCAGGACTTGCCCCAAGAACTCCAGGAAGCCGTAAAGCCAGAAGTGTGGGATTTCACTGGAAAAGATGTGGGTTTGATGAAAGATGTGGACCCCATACAGATAGCCATCAAGGACAATGCAGTATATCCTAACACTAGGCCCTACCGAATGAATGCTGAAGTGAAAGCAGGTGTCACTCTGGAAATACAAAAATTATTGGAAGGAGACATCATACAGGAAGTGATGAGTAGCCCATGCAACTCACCGATTATGGGCATCAAAAAGCCTAGTGGCAAGTATAGGGTAGTGCAGGACCTGAGAAAGGTTAACAAAATTGTAGTTCCTTGCTGCCCTATTGTCCCAAACCCTGCAGTGATATTATACCAGATTCCTTGGGATGCTGAATGGTTCACTGTGATTGATTTGTGTCATGCATTCTTTTCGATACCCCTGCACCCCGACAGCAAATTTCTTTTCTCATTTGCCTTCGAGGGTCACGTGTATTGTTGGAACCGGGTCCCTCAAGGGTATACAGAGAGCCCCTCTATCTTTAATCAGATCTTGAAAAAATGTCTAGAGACTTTGATCTTACCTGGGAATTCTGTGTTAGTACAGTACATAGACGACCTTCTACTGGCGTCTAAAAGTCACAGGGACTGTGTAGTTGACACCATTGCCCTCCTAAATCATCTGTGTGAGAAAGGGCATAAAGTAGCCCCTGACAAACTACAGTTCTGTGCGAAATCTGTAAAATATCTGGGACACCAAATAGAAAAGGGTGTCAGGAAAGTCACATCAGAAAGAGTGAGAATAATTCAAAAGATGCAGTTGCCCCGTACTCAAAAAGAGGTTAGAATGTTCCTGGGTGTATTAGGGTACTGCAGGCAGTGGATTCTGGGATTTGCAGCTTTAGCCAGGCCCTTAATAAAAATGACCACGAGAGGAATGCCAGATGTTGTAGAGTGGGACGATGAAAGTCTAATGGCTTTCACAAGACTGAAAAACTGTCTGTGTACAGCCCCTGCGTTGGGAATGCCAGATTATTCCAAAGAGTTTGCCCTTTTCTGTGACACTCGCGATAATTGCGCATTGTCAGTCCTGACTCAAGAACATGGCACGACCAGAAGGCCTGTGGCTTATTTCTCTGCCACACTGGACCCAGTAGCTGCTGGGTTACCAGGCTGTCTGAAAGCAGTAGCTGCTACCTGTGCAAGTTTGGAACAGAGTGAGTCCATTGTCATGGGACATCCTGTGACCGTGTATGTTTCACATGGAGTGGTAATTCTATTGACCAGAACTAAAACACAGTATCTCACCCTTAGTCGGCTGACTAAATACGAGAGGATTCTTGTGGGTGCAGCAAATGTAAGCATTGTTAGGTGCGGTATTTTGAACCCTGCCACC
This sequence comes from Lissotriton helveticus, assembly GCF_964261635.1. NCBI lineage: Eukaryota > Metazoa > Chordata > Amphibia > Caudata > Salamandridae > Lissotriton > Lissotriton helveticus. Next base: position 911,974,784 of record NC_136063.1, read on the forward strand.
TTACTCCCTGACCCCTTGGAAATAGAAGGTGGGGATGATGATGAACATGATTGTATTGACCTGACAGAGTTCAGTACTAAGCCACGCCCAGACATAAAAGAAGTACCATTGCCTGAGCATGATAAAGAACTATTTGTGGATGGTTCCTGTCTAAGACATGAATTAGGAGGCTTGAGTGCTGCTTATGCAGTAGTGTCTTTCACAAAAATTGAACAAGCAGGTTACCTATATAACATCAAGTCTGCACAAGTAGCCGAATTGATAGCCATGATAAAGGCTTGCAAAATTGGGAAGGACTTACGCATAACAGTGTATACTGACAGTCAGTACTGTTATGGCGTTGTGCATGACTTTGGCCAATTATGGCTACAGAGGGAATTCATGACTTCCTCAGGTACTCCCATTCGGAATGCAAAGGTTGTTCATGACCTTTTAGAGGCCATCCAGTTGCCCAAAGAACTGGCAGTGGTAAAATGTGCTGCTCATCAAAGGAGCATGGACAGAGTATCACTGGGAAACGATTATGCTGATCGAGTGGCTCAATGGTGTGCCAAAGATCGGTATATTGTAAATCCAAAACGAGGGGGGCCAGGAACCAGCTGCCAGCTTCAGGTGTTTGAGGAAGTGCCTACATGGGATGAGGTGAGAGAGTGGCAGGAGTCGGCTCCTTGGCAAGAAAGAGAGAAATGGAAGGAGGATGGGTGTAGACCGAGACGTGTGGATGGTGTGATTTTGGGCCCAACTGGTATGCCTGTGTTACCCCGACACTTGCTTGGCACAATGGCAAGATTAATACATGAAGGATCACACATTGGTAGGGATGCCATGAATCTGGTATTTCAACAGACTTGGTACAGTAAAAAGTTCAGGAAGGTAGCAGAGTCCCTCTGCCAGAGGTGCCTGTCATGTCAACAGATGAACCCAGCCAAGATGACAATGGTTGAACTGAGCAAGATTGGGAGATCAGGGGGTCCCTTTATAAGGATACAGGTTGATTTTATCACCATGCCCCGTTGTGAAGGGAAACGATATGTCCTTGTCATTGTTTGCGTATTTTCAAAATGGGTAGAAGCTTACCCTACTCCTCAAAGTGACGCACTGACAGTAGCGAAGTGTTTACTAAAAGAACTGATACCTAGGTTCGGAATACCATGCATTATTGAATCAGATAAGGGTGGACATTTCCAGAATGACATACTGGCTGAACTTTGTAAGGCCTTCGGAATAAGGCAGAAACTCCATTGTGCATACCGCCCAGAGGCTTCTGGAATAGTGGAACAAGTAAATGGAACTATCAAAAACAGACTAGCAAAGCTGACAGATGCTACTGGCATGACCTGGGTGAAGGCCCTGCCCCTGGTCCTGATGGGACTAAGAAGTGTTCCAGACCGCAAGACAGGCCTAAGTCCCCATGAAATCATTATGGGAAGAGTGATGAGACAAGCATGGGTGCCAGGAAGCAAACTGTTGAGTATTACTGATGATTTGGTGCTTGAATACTGCAGAAGATTGGGTGACCAAGTGCGTTCTATCTCTCGCCAGATTGGAGACGACGGCATCCTCAATCCAACGACTCCTCTCCACAGCTTGGTTCCAGGAGATTGGGTCAAAATAAAGAAGCACACTCGATCAAGCTGTCTGGCACCAAGGTGGGGAAAGAAACGCCAAGTAATCCTGGTGACAACCACTGCAGTGAAAGTCGCAGGTGTTCCTCAGTGGATCCACGCTGGACACACCCAGAAGGTATTGCCAGACAGAGGATTTGAAGAAGAAGGGCAACCAGCAGAGGACCCTGAAGGAGCCAGACCAGAAGCAACTGACAACGAGCAGCCCAGCACCAGTCAGGTTGCAGGAACCGCAGACGTTGGCCCAGGAGTAGTTGACTACGAACTGCCAAGAATCCAGCCTGCTGAAGAGGTCCAGGAAACTGAGCCAGGAGTAGCTGAAGACGAGCTGCCAAGCATATGGCCAGAAGAATGGATACCGATGATTGATCTGACCGAAGATCCTATCAGAACAAGAGAACGACTTAGTGAAGGTAGAGAGTGGACTAGTCAGGAAAAGCAAGGCACAGGCGAAGAACCTCAGCCGCTTGAGATTCAAATCAAAACTGAGGAAGGAGAAGGTCAGACAGGGACAGAGCAGGTATTCGATACACCACCGCGAACACCTGATGCAGATAAGGGAGAGACTAGAAACAGAGTGATAGTTCGAGCAGAAGAAAATCAAGAGATCGAAGTGCTTGAACAGGATCAGAAAGGGTTAGAAGAACGGGTTCAGGAAACAGAAACAGAAATAAAGACAATCGAAAGCCAAAAACAAAATATTCCTGAACAAGGCCAGATTAGCAACCAGGCAGAAGAATTTGATGCTAGCCCTGGAACTAGCCAGATAAGGGAAGTAGGAGAAGAAAGTGGAGAAGAATTACCACAAGATAGAGAAAACAAGAAAATAAGAAAAGAAAGTGAAGTCCAAGTACCGACTAAGAGACTAAAGAAAAGAAACAACCTTGAGCCTAGGTTTGTAAAAAGATTGAGACTAAGGATAAAGACAGTGGAAGAAAAACGTGCAGAAGCAAGAAGAAGTGCTCGAATAGCAGAGCAAGAAGAAGACTCTTCCAAAAGAAGGAGTGAGCGAATAAAAAGACAAAACAAAAAGTACAAATCTCCTGAATGGACACTGGTTTTGGAAGAACTTGAAGATCTTGATATAACTGACGTGAGCGACGGAGAACCTGTCCCAGAGTACTCAGCTGAAGAGGAAGACGAACCACCGTGAATTGCACAAAGTAAGCTAGTTGTGTAAAAAGCTAAAAAGAGGGGTGAGAACACTCCTTCTGAGCTAAAATGTCTGATTCAACAGTGAATGGTAGACCTAGTTGCAGCCGTTTTAAGACGTGTTGCAAGGTGTGTATATGTAGTGTAGTAGTACTGATAGTTATCTGGATAGGATTAACAATTTTCATTCCCTTTGCTGTAAGTAAAGATACTAACATTGTCCCTACTGAAGTTGTAAATACGGACAGTGAGGAGCTAACAACACAGAGTGTAGCACGACATGAAAGAGCCCTGAGACAAACAAAACAGAACTTAGAAGCATCAGATGAGGGAGGACTACATTATCATGGAATGAAGAACAGGACACATTTAAATGTTTTCGCAAACTTATTAATACACTATGTAGAGACTATGGAAATTGAAGATTGCTATGTCTGCATGAAGCTACCTACTTCGGTGGCTGAAGGTGTGACATACCATCATCTGCCATTGACATATGGAATTTCCTGTAGCATTTTAGCTAGTTTATTTTACAAAAGGGGACCGTTACAGTATTATTACTCTAACAATGACGTGATCTTTTCTGAACTTCCTATACGTGGGAACTTGAATCCTGTACATACCAAAACTGACACCATAAGATATATGGGAGACTACTTTCTGACTATAGGTAACATTGACATAGCAGACACACACAGAGATAACTTGACTTGTTCTTTGCGTGAGCAGGAAAAGATGTTCCTGAACATGGCAGAGAAAAGGAGAATTAAAATTCAGAAGAAGGCTAATGACGAAAGTCAGAAAAAGCCAAAGTGGGCAGAAAACATGGAAGGCACATCATCTGGTGGAGCGGGTCCTGCTCTGTTGCTGGATTTTGAAAAGAAAGGCAAGCTATGTCTTCACCGCGAGAAGACTAGCTATTATAATAATGTTTTCATTGGTTCCAGTGAATGCGAACATAATTACAAGGTGATTGGAGGTTGGGGTTTCAAAAATGGGTCAGAGCCTGTGTTTCCTGGAATTTATTATATTTGTGGGGACAAGGCTTATTTCAAATTGCCGGATCACTGGTATGGAAGCTGCTACTTTGGCATTGTTTTCCCGAAAATATACCATGTGAATGGAAAAGCTGGAAGCAATGAAGATACTAATGGCTTAGTGCGTAGTAAAAGAGAGAGTATAGGTGAAATTATGGGTAGTATTTTCAGTGCACTGATACCTGGAGTGGGAGTGGTTCTGAACACTCACAGAATTTGCAAATTGTCTACTATAGTAGATGTGCTGTCTACTGAAACAGCTCATGGATTTCTGCTGGTCAATACCGAAATGGTTGCGATCAGATCAATGGTTTTACAAAATCGACTTGCTCTTGACACCTTATTAGCGAAAGAGGGCGGAGTCTGCCGGATGTTGAAGGCGCAACATTGTTGCACTTATATTCCGGATAAAAGTGTACAGATCAAAAGATATGTGAAAAACATTACTAATTTGGCAAAGGAACTCAAACCACTCGAGGTTGATAGTGCCTGGAAGAGACTGGTAGATGGTCTCTCAAATGTAGGTCATTGGCTTGCTAGCATAGGTAAAAGCTTATTATTCAAAATTCTGATGCCAATTGGTATTATAGGTCTTATTATACTTTCCATTTTCTTATGCTGTAAATACCGCAAGCGCACCAAAAAGCACGAGGTAAATGCAAGAGGAGTGAAACGAAGTGTGGATGAGATTGAATTAGAGGAAGTGAATGATCAGATATACAAAAAGGTGAAGACTTCTCACCCGACTAAAACTGAGAGAGAAAAATTAGAACGGTTGCTGGAAGAAATAGAACTTTATAAAGTGTGAAAGAAAGTTGGCATCTGGTTCCATTATAATTTGTGATGATAGTAGATATCATCAAAGAGGGGATTGATGAAGCAAAGCTTCGCACATTTTGCGGCTTGCCGAAATCAAGAACCTCGTTTATGTGTAATAAGGTAACAAAAATGTATGTCTTACTAACATTTATTTTGTTTAAGCAAAGTTCCCGAAGCTTGCCTATGTGTATTTCTAATGAATTAATCCGTGTCCCTAAAAAAATGGCCGCCGCTTGTATTTTAGTTACTGCGCATGCGTCAGCCACACTCACGTGTCCTGACGCGTCTGCAGAAGTGGAGGGAAAGTTATGCGCATGCGTAATCCATAGCTGTGCTTATCATGTGGTACTGCTCGTGCCACTGCTCTTGTGTCCGTATCAATGTAGCTAACATTTAGATGCAATAAGGTTATTTCTTGATGATGAGTTAAAAGTACAAACCCTGTGATGTGTTTTCATAATGACATTATTATGTATTAATTTGTTTTCGCTTACTTTTCATGTACCGCGGGAAATGGGGGTCTGAGTGAGAGGAGAGCCATATTGGAGGTCCCTTCTGCGCCTGTGCGACATTCGGCAGCACGAGGGACCTTGGCTGATGGAACATAGCCAGTTGGCAGTGATGGGCGAGATGCTCCTGAGAAAGTCACCTCTGCCCTGCGAGAACAGCGAATGTGGCTCCTTATATGATACATTGTAATATTGCGCTACTGTTTGCCGTGTAACTTCTCATGGGAACCCCAAACCTGCTAGGCGGTACCCAAATATGTAAATGAAGGCTTCAAATCGTGTATTGTGATTGGTGTGTTACCCAAACCCTACCTTAGGACCAATCGAAATTGAGGGATTCTGACACTTTGCAACATTGGGGGGTGGTACACTGTCCCCAAACTGTATATCTACCCTGGGTTCACCTAGTGAACCGTCCGACTTGTCTGGTTTAGCTGACCTGTCACTGACCCATCGTACTCAATAGATGACTGAAGATACAGAGCGCTGCGGAGCACTCTGTCCGAATTTGACCATAGACTAAGGTTCTACTGAACCTTAAAGTGCTGGCAAAGCACTTAGCTGGGAGTTCGCTGACCCAATCGGGGTCTTGATCGATAGCTGCAGAGCGGGTGGAGCGCAGGCGTTGCTTCCGAACTGTGGGTTCCGGTCCTGTCCTGAAGAGGGTCCTGTCCTGAGGGTTTGCTGTCCTGTCCTGAGGGTCCTGTCCTGATTCCTATTCCGAGGGTATCCTGTCCTGTCCTGGGTGTCCCTTCTGCACCTGCTGTCCTTTGAGGGGTATCCTTCCTTGAGGGTTTCCTGTCCTTAACTGACCCGTGGCCAGGGTTTGGTTTCCACACCTTTCTAGGTAAATATTGCTCTGAACCTCTTGAAATTCTTGCACCTTCTGAATTTCTAACTTTTGCTTTAATAAAGTTCAACATTGCATATGTTATATTTTCCATGCCTTTCCGCAACTATTGAAAGTCATTTATATTTTTTCCATAAAGTTTATTTCTATGTCTTCTCATTTGTTAGAAATTATATTTTGCATAGCAGTATGTCATTTCCTGATATGGTCTAGAACTTCGTTGCCTAGGTTGTTCAAAGGCCCCTTCACCTTAAGTGAAGCGTGTTATTCATTATAAGCTCTCCTATAGTCACACACACTTAGCCTATCCCTGTTTAGATAATACTGACTTACATAGTATTTTCTCGTTACATTTTATTTAGTACCTTGATGATTACTCTGTCATTATTTCTTCATGCTTATGTGATTTACGTTATCTTGGTTATTGATTGCCTTATTTTACTGTACCTCATGCAAGAAATTATTGAACTTTAGATAAACATTTTAAAACTTCCAGTTGTCCGTGGTCATTTAAACAGTATTTGAATGTTATTGTTTGGGTTTGTATTTTGCTGCCTTTCTTTTACAGCTAGCTCCCTGATTCATTGTGGTCATTAGGCACCCGCATCGGTGGATGGTAAGTCGGGTGCACCGAAATTGGTAGCAGGGAACACACACACACCAACTTGATAGAGCTCGTGAAGTCACCTGATCGATGTATATGGTGATTTGAAAAGTATATGGGCCCTGAAGCCGGAAACGGCGAAAACTGTTGGTCGGGTGGCCTCGCGCGCTCTATCAGGTGCACTTCGATTTGTCCAAATAAATAAAAGCACATATTGAACCCCAGGGGGTAGATGCACTGCACAGTTACGATGCCAGCCCCGCTTTGCAGAAGTCGACATGATGTGAGTGCCAGTCCTGAATTGGTGCCACACATTACCTTCCTCCCGTACTTTTCCCAGCTCCAGAAATTTCTCCAGAACGGGCCCGCCAACCAGAGATGGGCATCTCTCCTCGGCCGTGCAAAGCCGAAAAAATGTGCTTCCTGTTTGTTGGATTTTACAGAAAATATGTTTTAAGGCGATTCAGCATTGGACACCTACACAAGTGAGGTATCATTTTTATTGGGAGACCAAGGGGAACACTGGGTGGTAGGACATTTTTGCCGGCGTGCTGAACCCGCGCAGAAATCTAAGGAAAATGTGATTTCATTTAGCTAAATTTGAGGTTTTCATGGGATTCTGGGAAGGAAAATGTTGAGGGATGCACAGAAGCCAAACATCACTTGTCTTCTCTAAACATTACACATTCATTCACTCCACAAACTGAGAGCACAGAGTGCTTGTCTAGAAGCCATCTGATCTTGTTATGTGTAAGAGACACATTGCAATTGAATTCCACACCTTGTTGAAGTCATTCTGGAAAACATTTTTGAACAACTGAAGAGACTGCATGCAGGTGTATGATTCACATATCTGAGAAGTTATGTGAGCAGTATCCTATATTAACGTTGCATTTTCCATTTCTAAAAATAGCTTCATGGCAAAGCTCTTTTCTGATGACAAACTCAGGTTCTTTGCATCTAGAGAGAAAGTGTTCCATGTAATTGATATTTAGGACACCTACCAATATCGATCACACGTGCAACTGACATGTGTTGGGCAGTCTAGCCAGTAGAATTCTGAGACAATAGATGATAACATTTATTATCAAATTCTTCTTCCTGTTGAAAGGCCTTTTGTATCATGATTGAACTAAGAGAATGTCACTGGCTATTTCTCTTTCATTACCAACTTTATTTTTATGGCACATACGTTTGATATAAGCACTGTAGTGACAATCCTGGATGCCCACATACTGGCACGTACACAACCTTTAAATGAACACTCAATAACTGTTTATTTTAGCAAGCAAACCATCAGAAACCCTCCTTTAAATATTCAAACAATGTGAATAGTCTGTCTTGAGCACTCATTTTAACCAATGCTCACACTAATCTCAATTTCTACAGTTGGGCTTGAACACTATGTTAGTTTTTTTTAAAAATAATTAATATAATTATTGTATAATCATGGCTGTTCACATCATAGATATGCGCCTCAGAGCCCCTAGAGTGAGATGATAGTGAAGGAATAAAGTCACAATGTGGTTCCAATACTCCTATTAACCACCAGGGACAAGATGAACTAATCTTATCAAAGTTCAAGAGAGACATGCACCAGCCATAGAGGGACTTTTTGCAATGTCTGACGAAAGGCATGTGACAAGGGGGATATCATCACATGCACAGCTTCAGACATTGTGATGCTGAGAGAAAAATAATGCACTTGATCTGCAGAGAGGTGGAATTCAACCCTCTCTTAAACTTGAGAAACCATTTTGAGACAACAAGGAACAAGCAGATGTTCCCACAATGAGTATTCCTAAATTTGAACAAATCTGCTACTTAATCATTTATATCTGTACTGAGTTTTGGCAAGAAGGTTGTGGAGGGCCAATCACAGGTTTCTGGAAAGGTAGATAGGCTGTAAAATATCCTGTGGTATAGAAATGTAGGGGTTTATTAACAAGCCCCTTGTTCCGCACTTGAATGACTTTTTTGACGCAACAGCGGTTCATCAATTGCTCCATATTTACATGGAGGCAGATGTGTCACTCTTTTTCAGGTTGTGTCAGTTTTTACCTGTGTCAGAATCAACTGCGCAAAGTTAGATTCTAATTTATGCCAGGTAGGCATTCTGCCGGAAATGCCTACCGTAAAAGTGCTGCAGTGGTATTTACCACTTTTTGTTAGCGCTTCTGGGCTGCTGCGTTGTCAATGCATCACAATCTCTACACCTGCTAAACCCAGGCATAGGGCTGATGCTTTGGGTGTGCCCAAGGTACTACACCAGATATAGTGACTTGATAACAATATGTAATCAAGTTCAAAGGTAATAGGGCCAAAGAAGGTAGGTATGTGCACGTAATGTTTCCATTTGTGACATTATATGCGGATGTCACACATACAAGTGGGCACCCTGTCCACTTGTAAGAGTCACATCAAACCAATATTTTTGAGCGCAAGGTGACTGTCACCTTTTCATGTTCTAACACATTGGTCCCCCTACAATAGGCTATGCACCGGTGAAAACGAATCCATCGACTCTGTATTGTGACGCATTGACAGAGTTGCCTCAGTTTTCCCACCAACTTCAGCAATGCGCCCAAAAACCCTGCGCCATGGTGCTTCATTTTGTCAATACAGCGCAACTACAGTGTCGCAAAGGTTTCTGCAGGCGCAAGTAAACTGACACATTGCTGCTTTAACACAGTGATGCATCAGTTTCTTGTAAATGAGGCCCTAAATGTGTCATGGACACATTAAATTGAGACATGGCTTTGACACAAAGCCAGTGTTTGGGCCTTGAATGCAGGTGCTATATGACAGCATTTTAGATTGAAAATAAGTCAAGAAGCCTAGGTTTAGTGTCTCACAATATCCTGTGTTTGCTATTCAGGGGAAACACAGGAGCGCCAGTGGTTATGGCCCGGATCCTCCCTCTGACTCACTCTACGAAACATTCAGCTCACCACAGCCCGCCAAGGGCATGCAAGCGATCTGCAATTGATTACAGGAAATGAATGAGGACTCTGAATGTGCCCTCCATCATGGAAGGGGGGATAAAGCCAAAAATGACTGAGAGCCTGATTCTGACTATGGCAGTACAGGAGTGGGCTGCCATGCCAGCGCCCCGCACCCATACTGCCAAAGTTGAACACTGCCCATCCACCTGATTACGAGTCATTTTTTGGTCTGCTGGCAGCGCAGCATTCCTTAAGAAGTAGTTCAAAGGCTTATATGTGAGCCGTTGAACTGCAGCGTCAAAGGAGCACCAGAGCAGGTTCCTGCCCCGCATGGACTTTGCCGTTGAAGCAGTGCAGGGATGGGGGTGCATGCACACAGAGGGGCAGAACATGTGCCCCCTGCATGTATCCCCAGGCCCTAAGGCAAAAGGGGCACCCTGTAGGGCCCCCTTAGTTTCCTCAAAACTAGCATTTTCATAGTGTGAGCACCACCATAACGCAGCAGGGGGTGAGGAAACTCATGATATGCTGTGGCACTGCAAAGCATATTGTGGCCTCAAACCGCCACCAGTGATCGCGGATCCTCGGCATTTGCAGTGGTCCCATTGCGGTCCAACCACCGTGGTCATAATACGGTAGTGGAACTGCCGGTGTGGCGGTCCCTGACCACCCTGCACTTCCACCATGGATTTGGAGCTCCATCTTGTAATTGGGCCCTGAGTGTGAATTTGACTTTTGTCATAATATGCACCTAAGCCTGACTCACTTTAATTATTGACTCCTACAAGGAAGGACCCCAGACATAGGTGGGGCACTTGGGTGGGGGTAGCAGATTGAGTGGGACAGGTGTAGAGGCTGAAGAGAAATGCACTTGGTTGAGCATTGACCTTGAGCCCCCCTACCCCACCTTCGTGAGAAGGCTGTTACTGTTCGCCCTCCCTATCCTAAGAGTCAAACGGGGACAGTGTTGTGTTTGGCACAGTATAGAATAGGGCCCAGGACAACAATGGCAAATGACCTCAACCCTCACAAAGGCCCAATAACACCTGTCTGGTCTTGTGCTCACAAATGGGGTTTACCAAAGCACATTTGAGAGTTGATATTTCTTCGCATTAGAAGTTGTCTACAATGTACAGTGCAGTTTGAGTGGCTATCACGTGAGTGTGCTTGGAGAATACATTTCTGTCACCACAACCCAAATATTAATCCCCTATATTAAAGCACTGACACTAAGGCTTAAGAAGCGCAATAGTGATAAAAGTGTTTGTTAAAGACTAGAATAACAGTCCTGAACTAATTGGTATGTTGAGCAGCTTGTTTTTGTGAACAACAGAATTGTCAATTGTGTGTTTTAGATACAAATTCTGCTCCATTAGGTTCCCAAAGTGACCAAATTTCAATCTACTCAACAGAGAACAGATTATAGAAAGGCCTTACATATATGATAGAGAGTGCGTGCCATATTTGGGAACGTGGCAATGCTTTCATAGAATATGTCCTCCTTAGCTCGGCTGAAAACTGTGTTGTTCCTTTATTCAGACTAATTATCATCTGTGTGCTAGACTGGTGCTTCTTAAACTTTTTATTTCTGTGGACCCCTACTTAGTAATTACTGGAACCAGGGCCCCCCCACTGAGTCATTACTTTTTGGCCTCCAATTTCAAATTGATTCACATTGAAAGTACTTTTTTAAGTTTTCAGTTTTACATGTTGCATCTTTATTTAAATACACTTTATTAATCTGTTAATATTATTTAATTTTTTAAGCAGTTGCAGACTCCCTGATTAGACATTTCAGCCCTCCAGGAGTCCCTGAGCCACAGGTTAACAACCACAGTGCTAGACCATACATGCTTCGAATTGGGTCAGCAGGCAACAGCCAAAACAAATGTAGAGAAGGTAATTACTGACATTGTCCGAAGTGTTCCAAATTAAAATGTACTCAAGTCAGATTGGGTCTGGTGCTTCTGTATTGCTCCTACAGAACCTTGGCCGCATACCTCTGGATGATGCTTGCCTACATTTATAATAGAAAACCTAAGTAATACTGTGAGAGAGCACCAGAGAGTGAGGGCTCCATGCAATTGTTGTAGAGGAAAGCTTCTTTTCTTGGTAACAGCATTGAATTGTGGTGTAAAGGTAAAGTCATTATTCCATTTTTATCTCTATTATTGGTGGTATATGTGTACCTGTAGAGTTGGGCCACATGAAGGGCAATCTAGAGAGACCCACTGGGACAGGAGTCAGATTTCTGTGTTCTGGCCTTTCAAGCAGATAAAATTGAGTTTCATCACTGTTAGACATCTTTCAGAAGGTATCCCACTATATTTGCCCCCCAGATCTTTCGTGTAATTTGAGGTGGAGCTTGGAGTTGTCTGCATACACATGGGGGAGCCCATGACCTATGCTTCTTGCATGGGAGTTAGCATGACTATTGTGATGCTTATCAGGATCAGTGATAAAGCTGATCAATCTGCTGCACTGTGGTCTTTGGAAGTGATGAATTACAGGAAGCAGCCCGATTTGACTTGTTGTTTGTGGTTGTTCAAGAAGGACGAATAGCAGGCGAGAGTGGTTGCTCAGGCATCCACGTATGTAACTAGGCAACATAATAGCACATTGCGGTCAATGGTGTGGAAAACTGGCAAGAGGTCCAAGAGGATCATTGCTCATAACTAATCCGGTTTTATGACGGTACGCTAGTAAAAACATTGCATGCCTTTAAAACGCATTTGTTACTCTGCATTTATTTAGCACGCATATGCTTTTACATCACATGCCATTGCCATGCATTACCAAGATAAGTTTAAATATATATATATTCCATATATAGTTAGTTGCACTAACTATATATTACGCACCCGCAATCCACTGCTGATGATGTCACATATTACATCATTCATGACATGGTCAGTGACATCACTGATGACATCACTGATGACAACATCCAGTGATTATGTGTTTCTGTAAAGTTTAAATATGTTTTACATATTGAAGAATGAGTGGATGTATAAGTGTCTGAATGAAGGTTTTAGTAGGTGCGTGATTGACTGCATGAGTGAGTGATTAAATGCGTCTTACTGAATGCACGGGTTAGTGACTAAACTGTCTGAAAGTGTGCATCAGTATGTCTGTTGTTGTGCAAGCTGCTGCATGTGTTGATCAGTAGCTATATAAGTAGCTATATGGGGTATTGATTGGTTGCACAAGTATTTGTATGGGAGACTGAGTGTGTGTATGGCTGGCTGGGAGGTGTGTGACTCTGTGCAGATCAATGTGTACTTGTATCAGTGATTCTATAAGAGAGTAAGTATGTGTTAGTATATGTTTCAAAAATGTAAGGTGTTCTGTGTTTAACTGTATAGATGAGAAAATGGAAGTGTGATTGATTCTTTTCAGGACTGACTAGGTGTGTGAGTAACTCCATGGATGAGTGGCAGAGTGTGAGTGTCTGTATAGGTGTATGAGTGCATATGATAGTGTTGTAAAGATGAGTGATTGTATGTATGAATGATTGTATGGGTGAATGAGTGAATGTGTGTGTAAACATAGGAATCAGTGAGTGCGTATGTAGTAACTAGTATTGGTGTGTCAATGGTTTCAAAAATTAGACTCTGTATTTAACACTGGGTGTAACGGAGGTTATATTAGAGTGTGAGGAGATGCATTGTATTATCACATGAATGATATCATCAGTGATGTGATCATTGATGTCAAATGAGATGTCATCAGTGATGTCATTTGAGATGTCATCAGTGATGTCATCAGTGATATCACTGACCATGTCATGAATGATGTAATATGTGACATCATCAGCAGTGGATTGCGGGTGCGCGATATATAGTTAGTGCAACTAACTATATATGGAATTTCAATGGTTTTGTGTGAGTAAAATAAGGTTTTTTAAATGCTAATTCCTAACGATATATGGTCTATAACCTATGGTTTTTTCAGTGAATTTTCAAGGTTTTGTAAATGCTAATTCCTAACTATATATGGTCTATAACCTATGGTTTTTTCAGTGAATTTTCAAGGTTTTGTAAATGCTAATTCCTAACTATATATGGTCTATAACCTATGGTTTTTTCAGTGAATTTCAATGGTTTTTTAATAGCAAATATCATAAGCTGTCGAATGTCAAATACGTGGTAAGTAAAAACATTTTCGTGTTTATGCACACTGATCTGCTTTGAATGCTGCCCCCCCCCTCATTTTATTAGGAGTACTCTCTCTTTGCAGATAGTGAAAGGTAGTTAACGCAGGCCTTTGCCCCCGTTGTAATACGTCGTGCCTGCTTCTCTCTCCATTTGATTGATTGTTATCCAAGCATTTACTGTTTTAGAATTGGTTCTCTTTGGTTCATTCTCTATTTACAAACAAACACAGAGTCGCAATACTCTGTTTAGTCTTTGCAGATAACGAAAAATCGTGTAAAAAAACATAAGGAATTGAGCAAAATCAGTAGGCCACTAATGGGATCTCTTTTTGACCTCGCTAAAATAGAAACATTAGGAACAACCCCTCATGACAAATACGAAACTAGTGAGATGAACTAAACTCCACACCATGATGGCTGCAATACAGCTCGACTCCGCCACCCACCCCGCCCAAAATAACGATAAAGAGCGGCTGCCATGATTGCTCGCGGAATGGCCACGACGGAGCTACGAAATGGTGGTGCTCTCATGCTAACCCCAGCTTCAGTCTGAAACATCCAGAAACACTGTAGACTACCAATTCGATCAGTTCCGGTAGCGCCCCAACGTAACCCGGTAGAGAAGAACTAGCCCTCCCCTCTTTGACTGATGGTTCTTGTTGCCTGTCCCTTCTGTTGTCATTTAACAGAACTATTTAGCCTGCTGAAAAGGGTTGTGTTCCGACCGGTACAGAACGGGAATATCGTTGCAAAAATATCGACTTACCTAAATATCGCTGCAAAAATATCTACAGGAAGAAATATCGAAGAAAAAAATATAGTCTGACCAGAATATCGACAGACAGGTAAGTAATATCGATTACATTAATATAGTTGTAATAAATATCGTTTACAAAAACATAGTTTACAAAAATATCGTTTTTTAAATAATTATAAGTAATGTAGTGTTTTTAATGAGTATTTGTAGTCAAAGTAGTATATTTTGTAGTATTTTATTAGTTAATAATGTATTTTATGTTGTATTAATAGTTCCGTAGCGGGTTGTGGGTTTATAGGGGAGTAGGGTGGGAAGTAATTTAAATATAATAAAATAATAGATTAATTAATGTTTTAAATGAATATAAATAGTGTAATAAATAATAGTTAATTAATTTCAATTAGTTAATTGAATAATAATTATGTAATTAATTATGTTAATTTTTAAATTAATTTTAGGTGTGTGTACTGGAATTTTTTAGTGAAAATGTAGTAAATTAATTACATTTTAATTGATTAATTATTTAATTAATGATTAAATAAATAAAAATAAATATTTGTTATTTTATAAATGACTAAATACATTTATTAATTTTTACCCCTACGTTATCCAACGCTTTCCCTACTGTTGCACCCTCTGGAGTGGGAATAGTAATTTTTACTCCTACGCTATCCAACGCTTTCCCTACTGTTGCACCCCCTGGAGTGGGAATAGTAATTTTTACCCCTATGCTATCCAACGCTTTCCCTACTGTTGCACCCTCTGGAGTGGGAATAGTAATTTTTACCCCTACGCTATCCAACGTTTTCCCTACTGTTGCACCCTCTGGAGTGGGAATAGTAATTTTTACTCCTACGCTATCCAACGCTTTCCCTACTGTTGCACCCCCTGGAGTGGGAATAGTAATTTTTACCTCTACGCTATCCAACGCTTTCCCTACTGTTGCACCCTCTGGAGTGGGAATAGTAATTTTTACCCCTACGCTATCCAACGTTTTCCCTACTGTTGCACCCTCTGGAGTGGGAATAGTAATTTTTACTCCTACGCTATCCAACGCTTTCCCTGCTGTTGCACCCCCTGGAGTGGGAATAGTAATTTTTACCCCTACGCTATCCAACGCTTTCCCTACTGTTGCACCCTCTGGAGTGGGAATAGTAATTTTTACACCTACGCTATCAAATGTTTTAACTAATAATATATTGTATATTTTAATTATATGTATGTATTATTGTTGTTATAGAAAGTAATGTGTAAAATATATGTATATGTACACATTTATTAAGTTTATAATGAAAAAGTGTAGTTAATTTGTTTTAAATAGTTAAAAAATGAAAGTAATGTAATGTATTTTGTTAATAGTACTTATATTTATTTATTATTTCATGTAATTTTAAATAATTTAAAAAGTCGATATTTTTTACATCTATATTAATTACAACGATATTTTTGAGTAGATATTTATGTACTTACCTGTTTAAGTATAGGGTGTCGATATTTTTGTAAACGATATTTTTACAACTATATTTATGTCAGCTATATTTTTGTAATCGATATTTTAACACCCTACCGTTCCGACCGCTGGTTGGTGGAGACATTTCGACTATATTCTGGACCTGCGTTGTCGCGTAATGCATCATATGACGCGCCGCGTTAGCGCATCCGGAAGTGATCCGGGGCGCGACGCGCAGTGCGTAACGTAAGCATAACAGGTCATGTGACTTGTTAATAAAACTTTTCATTGGTTCATTTACTTTTCTTATTCTAATGATGAAAGGCTTGGTCATATGACCTAAAAATTACGCTTTTTATTACTTCCGAACATTATTTTTTCTTAAACATATATGTTATAATGTTCCAGGCTAATGTACTTTCCCGGAAAATTTACAACTGTCCTGCAAGTAAAATATATTCTTTTTTCGAGAAAAAGGGCGTTTCTTCGTCCCATGACGGAGCCGTTGAGCAAAAGAGGGTCGACCTGCTGTCTTAGTCGCCGATACGCTTGAATATGAGATTCTTATCGATCACTTTATGTTGCAGGAGTAGAAAATACAACAGCCCTTGACCATTTATCTTTACTGCGTTCCTGCGTATTATACCTTTTACCCTTCATGTAATTGGTCTGCTTTATTTCACTTGCCTTTTACTGATTCTAAAACAGTGACTATTATTAAAAACTTTACCAATGTAAATACTACTACCATGTTTTCTTTTAAAAACCTTTATTGTGAAAATGTCAGTATACAAATACGGGCCTATAACCACGTGCGCCGGCCACGGAGCAAACTGTAATCGTATATGATGAGGAGACATTTACACTGTAGAGGAACGTTACGGGCGGGCCATTAGGTTGCAAGAACTAAGGTGTCTAACAGTTGCGGAATCGGTGGACGTACATTTTATAATTAAAATACGACAGGGCCAGTTACAATAAAATTATCTAGATATACATTTGCGGGCAAGTACCATGGGTGACGTTAATTCGAACTTTCAATAGTACAGTAATCAATAACACATCACAACTTAATATCAATAGAGATGTCGAAATATTCAATCTATTCTCGTCCCCGCCCGCCATGTGCTTCAAAACTGCATACGTATCTCGTGATATCAAAGTTGTACAACAAGTACACAACAAGGAGTTACGAGTCCCATTTATTCCGGCGCCATTTTGGGCGAGGACGGGCAGGTCCAGGATATAGTCAAAATGTCTCTACCAACCATCGACTATGATGATGTTCATATGCTGTATTTATTAGAGTAACACTCATCTGTCCACATGAAATTAATTTGCCACAATCTAAACATGTCATTTTAATCTTTCCAAAGTTCTTCTAAATATTTGGGACCGTTTCCCTTGCCTCTGATGCTGTCAGTGCCACTTCTTTGATGAATGTACTGGCAGGTCGGGGGTTCTTCTCCAAATCTCTCTTTTATGCAGCACTATAATTAATCGGTGCCACCTCTCCATATGACGATGCATGGTATAGTTACCATAACTATATTTTTTTTCGGTTCCTCTGGAGAGTACATCGTGGCAGATGAAGCGTGTAACGTACCGGGCATTTACCTTTTTTTGCATGTAGAGGAAAGGAAAAAAAATTCAAGCGTCCGAGTTCTAAGGTGTCCCAGGGTCATTTTAGTGGACCAGGCCCAAATCCAAAGAACAGGCCGCCATTTTGAGAGTCCTGTTGCAGCCGCCTGTCGCTGTAGCATCAAGAGCGGCCGAAACTCAGCCGGATGGCAACTGAAACGGTAAAGGGGCGCCCCACTACAGCAGACGAGCCTCCACCTGGGAAGGCCCGTTCACGCCGCCTCCTTCCCCCCCCCCCTTCGGGCACCCCACGCCGTTATTCGGAGCAGGATTGTAGGATGGCCACACCAGTGCGGCAACTTGCTAGACACCACCTCGGTGCCAACCGAATCTCAGCGCCTTGTGGTGTCTTCTAGTCAGAAAATATTGTTGCGCTGCCTTTGGCCCCATTCGCACATCGGTCCGCTACTGACGCCACCTCACAGGCCAACGGGGCGCCCCACGCCGACTTTCAGCATTGTAGGATGGCCACACCAGTACGGCAACCTAGACACTACCTCGGTGCCATCCGGATCTTGGCATCTCAGCGCCTTGTGGTGTCTTCTATTCAGAAAATATTGTTGCGCTGCCTTTGGCCCCATTCGCACATCGGTCCGCTACTGACGCCATCTCACAGGCCAAAGGGGCGCCCCACGCCGACTTTCAGCATTGTAGGATGGCCACACCAGTGCGGCAACTTACTAGACACCACCTCGGTGCCATCCGGATCTTGGCATCTCAGCGCCTAGTGGTGTCTTCTATTCGGAAAATATTGTTGCGCTGCCTTTGGCCCCATTCGCACATCGGTCCGCTACTGACGCCATCTCACAGGCCAACGGGGCGCCCCACGCCGACTTTTACCATTGTAGGATGGCCACACCAGTGCGGCAACTTACTAGACACCACCTCGGTGCCATCCGGATCTTGGCATCTCAGCGCCTTGTGGTGTCTTCTATTCAGAAAATATTGTTGCGCTGCCTTTGGCCCCATTCGCACATCGGTCCGCTACTGATGCCATCTCACAGGCCAACGGGGCGCCCCACGCCGACTTTCAGTATTGTAGGATGGCCACACCAGTGCGGCAACTTACTAGACACCACCTCGGTGCCATCCGGATCTTGGCGCGTTGTGCTGCCTTCGGCCTATTCGCACATCGTTCCGCTACTGACGCCGCCTCACGTGCCAACGTATTTTCTCCGCATTTTATACCCTATGCCGCATAACAGGTCATGTGACTTGTTTATAAAACTTTTCATTGGTTCATTTTACTTTTGGTTTCCTAATGATGGAAGGCTTGATCATATGACCTAAAAACAACACTTTTCATTGGATGAAAACTTTTTTTTTCCCCAAACGATGAAAGCCCCACCTTGTTTCTGGATGTTTCAGACTGAAGCTGGCGTCAACATGAAAGCACCACCATCTCGTGGCTCCGTCGTGGTCATTCCGCGAGCAATCATGGCAGCCGCTCCCCACCAGAAGCCTGCAGGAGTCGGGGGCCCCCAAAACTTTTGTTGAATCCTCAAGGCGGAGGGGACGCTTTCGAGAATGGGGTCCAAGACCTAGCAGACAAGCGTGCGATTTCCAAGGTGTCCCAGGGCCATTTCAGTGGACCAGGCCCAAAAAGGAAAGAGCCTGCCGCCATTTTGAGAGTCCTGTGACAGCCGCCTATCGCTGCACCGCAAGAGTGGGCGCAACTCAGCTGAATTGCGGCTTTTGACACAGTGGACCAAAAGCGGACGGAATGGCAACTGAAACGGTAAAGGGGCGCCCCACTACAGCAGACGAAACTCCACCTGGAGAGGCCCGTTCACGCCGCCTCCCCCCCCCCCCCGGGGCGCCCCACGCCGTTATTCGGAGGGCGGCAACTTACTGGACATCACCTTGGTGCCATCGTTCTGCTGCCTTGGAACTATTCGCACAACAGACCGCTACTGATGACCCACCCCCCGCGACGCCCCACGCCGGATACCGAAATCAGTGCGGCACCCAGGCAACATCACCTGGGTGCCGTCCAGAAATCTGGACGTTGTGCTACGTTGGGACTATTCGCACAGCCGACCGCTACTTCCTTCATTTTCCCTAAAAATGTTTAAATGTTTTTACTGTTTTTGTTTTGTTGTATATATTTATAAGTTATTAAAGTTTTATAATCTTACTACTTGTTGGAGTGCTATATATTTTTAATGTGACACATAATTGTAAAAACTTTGATGTACAAAGAGTCATCCCTGGAATCTTCCGCTTCAGGCTCGGTCCCCTCCCCAATCACAATACAGGATGGTTTTCAGATAGTAGGAACGCGTGTGCTGTGACGGATCTCATCGGGTGTGGGCCTTGATCTACTATAACTCCTTTGAAGAGGGGGGATTCTTTACAGCTGGGGCCATAAACTACATCTGCAGGGCTACCTGATAGCCTAGGACCGGCCTGGACAATTGGACACAGAGGAAAAGGAGTGTCAGAGGGTGCGGTAGTGAATAGGGCGAAAGGGAGGTGTCGGGCGGGCACAGGGTGTGATTCTCAGGGAAGAGCAGCGCAGATGGGGGGAGGTTTATTACCCATGCATAAGACAGAGAGCGGGGGTGACCAGTGCCTGGGGGAGATGCTTGCGAGGGTGGGGAGCCATACTAAGGATCGACAGCGTACAGAGAGTGGGTCTGGTCAAGGCATCTAAAATGGCTGCCGTGAACGACAAAAGTGTGGCATTTGAAAAAAGGCAAGATGGCGCAGACAATGTTTTTCAACACTTCCTGATTTCCTTCGAATCGAACGTTAACAGACGTTCGGGCATATTACCAAAGTTAACCCCTTCGACGCTCATGACGAGCTGGGCTCGTCATGAGGTAGCCTCCTCGCACGCTCATGACGAGCCCAGCTCGTCATGAATAATGGGATTTACAAATTCTCAGCGTGCCAGCTGAATTCCGCCCGCAATCATCAGGTTAAGCGATATTTATCCCTAACGATGCTTAGCAACGAATTTTTTACCGCTAAGCATCCTCAGAAATTATCGCAGATAAACCTTGCTATTATCAAGGTTTATCGCAAATGCGATGAAAAACGACCGCAATGCATTAATATCGCTGAAAAGTCAGCGATATTCATGCATTACCGAGTTAATGCTCTTAGCCATGTTATCCACCTCCCATTGCATAACATGGCTAAGAACTGCTCAGGGCAGGTGTTACTTTTTGGAGATATTCGCGCTTAGCGCGAATATCTCCAAAAGTTGGTAATAGGAGATAGCGATGTTAGCGACTGTTTCCAGTCGCTAACATCTTGGCATGCCCACTTTGCATGTCATTAGTGATAAATATCACTGACATGCAAAGTGGAGCCCAAGATGGTCGCTATCTCCTACTAGCGGTCACTAACTGGTGTTAGCAACAGCTAGGTAATATGGAGATAATTTTATCTCCGCGAAGCGGAGCGCTGTTACAGATATATATCTTTTTTTGAACGTTAATTTCTCAAAATCCACTGGAGCACATATATTGAGACCTAGCAAAGGCACATCGGGCTACCAGTCCCTACAATTTTGCCAAGTTTCGTGCAAATCCATTCAGCCGTTCGATTAATATTATTTTATTTTTTTTTGCCCCGCGGGGGGCCCTTTTAAAACCTCCACATCAAACCTAAGAGGTCAAGGATGATCTACTATGCCCCCTTATGGTCATTTGCCCCTTCGCTTTGGCCTCCTCTTGACTCTCGATCCTACCGAGAGACAAGATGGCGGCCGCTACGGACTGTTTGGAATGTTTACAGACGCCGGAAAACCAATCAGCTTCGCAAAGCTCCGTAACGCAAAAAGTACGCGAAGCGGAGCGCTGTTACAGATATATATCTTTTTTTGAACGTTAATTTCTCAAAATCCACTGGAGCACATATATTGAGACCTAGCAAAGGCACATCGGGCTACCAGTCCCTACAATTTTGCCAAGTTTCGTGCAAATCCATTCAGCCGTTCGATTATTATTATATTTTTTTTTTTGCCCCGAGGGGCCCTTTTAAAACCTCCACATCAAACCTAGGGGGTCAGGGAGGATCTACTATGCCCCCTTATGGTCATTTGCCCCTTCGCTTTGGCCTCCTCTTGTCTCTCAATCCTACCGAGAGACAAGATGGCGGCTGCTACGGACTGTTTGGAATGTTTACAGATGCCGGAGAACCAATCAGCTTCGCTTCACAAAGCTCCGTAACGTGAAAAGTACGCGAACTGGAGCGCTGCCCGGTCCGCTGTTACAGATCTATATCTTTTTTTGAACGTTAATTTCTCAAAATCCACTGGAGTACATATATTGAGACCTAGCAAAGGCACATCGGGCTACCAGTCCCTACAATTTTGCCAAGTTTCGTGCAAATCCATTCAGCCGTTCGGGCTAAAAGTGAGGCCAACCGCCCTATGGAAAACTCAATGTTAAAAACACGTTTTGGGACCCCCCTTTTTTCTCGGCCCCCCCTTGACGAACCCCCCCAAATTTTTAGGGGCTGCTCAGAAACAAAATGTTCCATTTTCCTGAAAATTTCAGCCAATTCCGTCCACAAACGCCAAAGTTATTAGACATAGAATTTTCAAAAATCCCATAGAGAAAAAATCCTAACTATATATACCTGCTGGCGACCGCCAGTAGGTAATATATATATATATATATATATATATATATATATATATATATATATATATATATATATATCATTGCTCCCAAGTTGCCCACTAGCAAGAAAGCACTCCAGTACCAGCAATGCCTCTCGATGCCCCAGGAGAGGAAAATGCGGGCAAACGCCTTTCGAGTTCATATCTCTTTTTCAATGACCGTTGACCTGTGTCCTGTGGCCGTGCCCCGCCTTACATATGCTGCTACTGCCTCCTGATAGGCGAGTGTGTAACAGGCAGTCCCCACAGAATTGCAGTTAATGTAGTGCGGCACAAAACAAAACCCTGGATGGGTGCCGAAAGATAAGGATCCCTAATGCACGCCCTGGATGGGCTGACCCCTCTGTAAACATCTTCTCTGCACTGGTTCCCTCAAGAAACTGGGGAGATCCCCAGCTGACGACCTGCTTGCATTTGTGCGGTGGTGCTCTCCTCGCGGCTGGACCTGCCATGTGTAAATCATTGCTCCCAAGTTGCCAACTAATAAGAAAGTACTCAAGAACCAGCAATGCCTCTCAGTGCCCCAGCAGAGGAAAATGCGGCCAGACGCGTTTCGAGTTTATATCTCATTTTCAATGGCCATTCACTTGTGTCCTGCGGCCGTGCCCCGCCTTACACATGCTGCTACTGCCTCCTGATTGGCGAGTGTGTAACGGTCAGTCCCCACAGAATTGTGGTTAATGTAGTGCGGCACAAAATAAAACCCTGGATGGGTGCCGGAAGATCAGGATCCCGCCTGCAAGCCCTGGATGGACTGACTCCTCTATAAACATCTTCTCAGCACTGGTTCCCTCGGGAAACTGGGGAGATCCTCAGCTGACGACCCACTTGCATTTGTGTGGGCATGCTCTCCTCGTGACTGGACCTGCCGTATGTAAATCATTGCTCTTAAGTTGCCCACATGGCAAGAGAGCACTCCAGAACCAGCAATGCCTCTCGATGCCCCAGCAGAGGAAAATGCGGCCAGAGTTCGTATCTCTTTTTGAATGGCCGTTCACCTGTGTCCTGCAGCCGTGTCCCGCCTTACATATGCTGCTACTGCCTCCTGATAGGCGAGTGTGTAACAGGTATTCCCCACATAATTGTGGTTAATGTAGTGTGGCACATAACAAAACCCTGGGTGGGTGCCAGAAGATCAAGATCCCTCATGCACACCCTGGATGGGCTGACCCCTCTGTAAACTTCTTCTCGCCACTGGTTCATTGCTCCCAAGTGGCCACGTGGCAAGAAAGGACTCCAGAACCTGCAATGCCTCTCAATGCCCCAGCAGAGTAAAATGCGGCCAGACGAGTTTCGAGTTCGTATCTGTTTTTCAATGGCCGTTCAACTGTGTCCTGCGGCCGTGTACCGCCTTACATATGCTGCTACTGCCTCCTGATAGGTCAGTGTGTAACAGGCAGTCCCACCAGAATTGTGGTTAATGTAGTGCAGCACAAAATAAAACCCTGGATGGGTGCCAGAAGATCAGGATCCCTCATGCACGCCCTGGATGGGCTGACCCCTCTGGGCGCATTTTTCTCTGCTGGGGCATCAAGAGGCATTGCTGGTTCTGGAGTGCTTTCTTGCTACGTGAGCAAATTGGGAGCAATGATATATATAAATATATATATATATATATATTCACTGAAAAAACCATAGGTTAGAGACCATATATAGTTAGGAATTAGCATTTAAAAAACCTTGAAAATTCACTGAAAAAACCATAGGTTATAGACCATATATAGTTAGGAATTAGCATTTAAAAAACCTTATTTTACTCACACAAAACCATTGAAATTCCATATATAGTTAGTTGCACTAACTATATATCGCGCACCCGCAATCCACTGCTGATGATGTCACATATTACATCATTCATGACATGGTCAGTGACATCACTGATGACATCACTGATGACATCTCAAATGACATCACTGATGACATCTCAAATGACATCACTGATGACATCACTGATGACATCATCCAGTGACTGTGTGTTTCTGTAAAGTTTAAATATGTTTGATATATTGAAGAATGAGTGGATGTATAAGTGTCTGGATGAAGGATTTAGTAAGTGCGTGACTGACTGTATGAGTGAGTGAATAAATGTGTCGTACTAAATGCATGGGTTAGTGACTAAACTGTCTGAATGTGTGCATCAGTATGTCTGTTGTGATGTAAACTGCTGCATGTGTTGATCATTAGCTATACGAGAGGCTATATGTGTTATTGATTGGTTGCCCAAGTATTTGTATGGGAGATTGAGCTTGTGTGGGGGTGGCTGGGAGGTGTGTGACTCTATGCATAGATGTGTGAGCAGTTGATTCACTAGGTGTATGAGTTCAAGAGTGCATGTGGAAAAAGCTACATGGGCGGTTGACTGTGTGCATGAGTGTATTGATGAGTGAATGGATATCTCAATGCTACATGTCATAGTAAGTACATATGTAAAACACAGTACATGTGAGAGTTGGCATATATAAATAACTGTGCATGAGAGCCACTGAATATGTGAGTGGCTGTATGGATCATTGTGAACTTGTATCAGGGATTGTATAAGAGAGTAAATATGTGTTAGTATATGTTTGAATAAGTAAGGTGTGTATAACTGTATAGTTGAGGAAATGGAGGTGAGATTGTTTCTTTGCATGACTGACTAGGTGTGTGAGTAACTCCATGGATGAGTGACAGTGTGTGAGTGTCTGTATACACTGAGTGTATCTAAGGTATATTAGAGTCTGAAGAGGTTTATCGTATTAGCACAAGAATGATGTCAAATGAGATGTCATCAGTGATGTCATCAGTGATGTCATTTGAGATGTCATCAGTGATGTCATCAGTGATGTCACTGACCATGTCATGAATGATGTAATATGTGACATCATCAGCAGTGGATTGCGGGTGCGCGATATATAGTTAGTGCAACTAACTATATATGGAATTTCAATGGTTTTGTGTGAGTAAAATAAGGTTTTTTAAATGCTAATTCCTAACTATATATGGTCTATAACCTATGGTTTTTTCAGTGAATTTTCAAGGTTTTTTAAATGCTAATTCCTAACTATATATGGTCTCTAACCTATGGTTTTTTCAGTGAATTTCAATGGTTTTTTAATAGCAAATATCATAAGCTGTCGAATGTCAAGTACGTGGTAAGTAAAAACATTTTCGTGTTTATGCACACTGATCTGCTTTGAATGCTGCCCCCCCCACCTCATTTCTATTACGAGTACTCTCTCTTTGCAGATAGTGAAGGGTAGTTAACGCAGGCCTTTGCCCCCGTTGTAATCCGTCGTGCCTGCTTCTCTCTCCATTTGATTCATTGTTATCCAAGCATTTACTGTTTTAGAATTGGTTCTCTTTGGTTCATTCTCTATTTACAAACAAGCACAGAGTCGCAATACTCTGTTTAGTCTTTGCAGATAGTGAAAAATCGTGTAAAAAAACAAAAGGAATCGAGCAAAATCAGTAGGCCACTAATGGGATCTCTTTTTGACCTCGCTAAAATAGAAACATTAGGAACAACCCCTCATGAGAAATACGAAACTAGTGAGATGAACTGAGCTCCACGCCATGATGGCTGCAAGACAGCTCGGCTCCGCCACCCATCCCGCCCAAAATAACGATAAACTCTATGCAAATATTACAAATATATACAACACACCAGCAAAGTAACAGGGTAAAACGTTTTATTAAATAACTATTTACATAACTATTTTATACTTTTTGTTGCCCGATCCGGCTAGCTCAATCGATCAAGCATGAAACTCATGCACTCTGATAGTTCAAAGTTTTGAGGAGTGCTTGTTACACTGTCTGAAGGTTATTTGCACCTGCTACAGCTTCACTATTCTCAATGTAAGTGGGGGCTGTTTGAGGACGTGACTGCATTTGAAAACAATGTGATGCGGTGCCTCCCTGAACCGCTTGACGGAGGCCCCCGAGGGACAGTGTGATGGCGCGGACTGGGAGGGGGCGCTTGGCTCCTGCCCCCTCCCCAAGTCTTGTTGCCCTGGTGTGGCCTGAGATCGCCCCCGACATAGGCGGCCGGCTCCCGGGGTCAAGCGGAACTTTTTGCCTTTTGGTGACTCTTCCATTCTTGACCTTGTCCCACAATCCGTTTGACCTGAAGACACGCTGTAGTGGGGCGCCCCGTTACCGTTTCAGTTGCCATTCCGCCCGCTTTTGCTACACTGTGCCTCTTCCGCTATTCAGCTGTTTACCGCCCGCTCTTGCGACTACAGCGTTTCGCTCACCATGTAGTTGAGTTGCTCCCGCTCTTGCGGTGCAGCGATAGGCGGCTGCCACAGGACTCTCAAAATGGCGGCCGGCTCTTCAGATTTGGGCGTGGTCCACTAAAATGGCCCTGCGACACCTTGGAACTCGGACGCTTGTCTGCTAGGGCTTGGGCTCCATTCTCGAAAGCGTCCCCTCAGCCTTGAAGATTCTACAAAAGTCTTGGGGGTCCCCGACTCCCGCAGGCTTCTGGTGGGGAGCGGCTGCCATGATAGCTCGTGGAATGGCCACGAAGGAGCTACGAGATGATGGTGCTCTCATGCTGATGCCAGCTTCAGTCTGAAACATCCAGAAACACTGTAGACTACCAATTCGATCAGTTCCGGTAGCGCCCCAACGTAACCCGGTAGAGAAGAACTAGCCCTCCCCTCTTTGTCTGATGGTTCTTGTTGCCTGTCCCTTCTGTTGTCATTTAACAGAACTATTTAGCCTGCTGAAAGGGGTTGTGTTCCGACCGCTGGTTGGTGGAGACATTTTGACTATATTCTGGACCTGCATTGTCGCGTAATGCGTCATATGACGCGCCGCGTTAGCGCATTCGGAAGCGATCCGGGGCGCGGCGCGCAGCGCGTAACGTAAGCATAACAGGTCATGTGACTTGTTAATAAAACTTTTCATTGGTTTTCATTTTACTTTTCTTATTCTAATGATGAAAGGCTTGGTCATATGACCTAAAAATTACGCTTTTTATTGCTTTCGAACATTATTTTTTCTTAAACATATATGTTATAATGTTCCAGGCTAACGTACTTTCCCGGAAAATTTACAACTGTCCTGCAAGTAAAATATATTCCTTTTTCGAGAAAAAGGGCGTTTCTTCGTCCCATGACGGAGCCGTTGAGCAAAAGAGGCTCCGCCTGCTGTCTTAGTCGCCGATACGCCTGAATATCAGATTCTTATCGATCACTTTATGTTGCAGAAGTAGAAAACACAACAGCCCTTGACCATTTATCTTTACTGCGTTCCTGCGTATTATACCTTTTACCCTTCATGTAATTGGACTGCTTTATTTCACTTGCCTTTTACTGATTCGAAAACAGTGACTATTATTAAAAACTTTACCAATGTAAATACTACTACCATGTTTTCTTTTAAAAACCTTTATTGTGAAAATGTCAGTATACAAATACGGGCCTATAACCACGTGGGCCGGCAACGGAGCAAACTGTAATCGTATATGATGAGGAGACATTTACACTGTAGAGGAACGTAACGGGCGGGCCATTAGGTTGCAAGAACTAAGGTGTCTAACAGTTGCGGAATCGGTGGACGTACATTTTATAATTAAAATACGACAGGGCCAGTTACAATAAAATTATCTAGATATACATTTGCGTGCAAGTACCATGGGTGACGTTAATTCGAACTTTCAATAGTACAGTAATCAATAACACATCAGTACTTAATATCAATAGGGATGTCGAAATATTCAATCAATTCTCATCCCCGCCCGCCATGTGCTTCAAAACTGCATACGTATCTCGTGATATCAAGGTTGTGCAACCAGTACACAACAAGGAGTTGTGAGTCCCATTTATTCCGGCGCCATTTTGGGCGAGGATGGGCAGGTCCAGGATATAGTCAAAATGTCTCCACCAACCATCGACTATGATGATGTTCATATGCTGTATTTATTAGAGTAACACTCATCTGTCCACATGAAATTAATTTGCCACAATCTAAACATGCCATTTTAATCTTTCCAAAGTTCTTCTGAATATTTGGGACCGTTTCCCTTGCCTCTGATGCTGTCAGTGCCACTTCTTTGGGGAATGTACTGGCAGGTCGGGGGTTGTCCTCCAAATCTCTCTTTTGTGCACCACTATAATTAATCGGTGCCACCTCTCCATATGACGATGCATGGTATAATTACCATAACTATACTTTTTTTCGGTTCCTCTGGAGAGTACATCGTGGCAGATGAGGCAGGTAACGTACCGGGCATTTACCTTTTTTGCATGTAGAGGAAAGGAAAAAAAATTT
The DNA here is from genome assembly GCF_964261635.1 of Lissotriton helveticus. Lineage (NCBI taxonomy): Eukaryota > Metazoa > Chordata > Amphibia > Caudata > Salamandridae > Lissotriton > Lissotriton helveticus. The sequence continues at coordinate 912,003,223 of NC_136063.1, forward strand.
GAGCGTCCGAGTTCTAAGGTGTCCCACGGCCATTTTAGTGGACCAGGCCCAAATCCAAAGAACAGGCCGCCATTTTGAGAGTCCTGTTGCAGCCGCCTGTCGCTGTAGCAGCAAGAGCGGGCGAAACTCAGCTAGACGGCGCTCCACTGCAGGTGAAGTGCCTCAACCTGGAGAGGCGAGAGAGGCTCGTTTGCGCCACCTCCCCCCCACCCCCTTCGGGCACCCCACGCCGACTTTCGGCGCAGCATTGTAGGATGGCCACACCAGTGCGGCAACTTGCTAGACACCACCTCGGTGCCATCCGGATCTCGGCGCCCCACTGCAGATGAAGTGCCTCCACATGGAGGGAGAGACTCGTTTGCGCCGCCTCCCCCCCGCTTCTCAGAACTCTCAACTATGACACCACCTTGGTGCCATCCGGATCTTGGCGCCTTGTGCTGGTTCCGGCCTATTCACACATCGGTCCGCTACTGACGCCACCTCACAGGTCAACGGGGCGCCCCACGCCGACTTTCGGCGCAGCATTGTAGGATGGCCACACCAGTGCGGCAACTTGCTGGTCACCACCTCGGTGCCATCCGGATCTTGGCGCGTTGCGCTGCCTTTGGCCCTATTCGCACATCGGTCCGCTACTGACGCCACCTCACAGGCCAACGGGGCGCCCCACGCCGACTTTCGGCGCAGCATTGTAGGATGGCCACACCAGTGCGGCAACTTGCTGGACACCACCTCGGTGCCATCCGGATCTTGGCGCGTTGTGCTGCCTTCGGCCTATTCGCACATCGGTCCGCTACTGACGCCACCTCACAGGCCAACGTGGTACCCCACGCCGACTTTCGGCGCAGCATTGTAGGATGGCCACACCAGTGCGGCAACTTGCTGGACACCACCTCGGTGCCATCCGGATCTTGGCGCGTTGTGCTGCCTTCGGCCTATTCGCACATCGGTCCGCTACTGACGCCACCTCAGAGGCCAACGTGGTACCCCACGCCGACTTTCGGCGCAGCATTGTAGGATGGCCACACCAGTGCGGCAACTTGCTGGACACCACCTCGGTGCCATCCGGATCTTGGCACGTTGTGCTGCCTTCGGCCTATTCGCACATCGGTCCGCTACTGACGCCACCTCACAGGCCAACGGGGCACCCCACGCCGACTTTCGGCGCAGCATTGTAGGATGGCCACACCAGTGCGGCAACTTGCTGGACACCACCTCGGTGCCATCCGGATCTTGGCGCGTTGTGCTGCCTTCGGCCTATTCGCCGCAAGTGCGCACGCAACTCAACTGCATAGCGAGTGAAACACCAAGGGGCGCCCCACTGCAGCCGAGGAACCTCCATCTTGGGGGCAACACACAGCATCACATTGCTTTCCAATGCAATCAGATCCTCAAACAGCCCCCACTGACTGACGCGAACTCACAGGCCAACGGGGCGCCCCACGCCGACTTTCGGCGCAGCATTGTAGGATGGCCACACCAGTGCGGCAACTTGCTGGACACCACCTCGGTGCCATCCGGATCTTGGCGCGTTGTGCTGCCTTCGGCCTATTCGCACATTGGTCCGCCACTGACGCCGCCTCACGTGGCAACGGATTTTCGACGCTTTTTATAACCCTATGCCGCATAACAGGTCATGTGACTTGTTTATAAAACTTTTCATTGGTTCATTTTACTTTTGGTTTCCTAATGAGGAAGGCTTGATCATATGACCTAAAATAACACTTTTCATTGGATTAAAACATTTTTTTTCCCAAACGATGAAAGCCCCACCTTGTTTCTGGATGTTTCAGACTGAAGCTGGCGTCAGCATGAAAGCACCACCATCTCGTGGCTCCGTCGTGGTCATTCCGCCAGCAATCATGGCAGCCGCTCCCCACCGGAAACGTGCAGGAGTCGGGGGCCCCCAAGACTTTTGTAGAATCTTCAAGGCTGAGGGGACGCTTTCGAGAATGGGGTCCAAGACCTAGCAGACAAGCGTCCGAGTTCCAAGGTGTCCCAGGGCCATTTCAGTGGACCAGGCCCAAAAAGGAAAGAGCCTGCTGCCATTTTGAGAGTCCTGTGGCAGCCGCCTATCGCTGCACCGCAAGAGTGGGCGCAACTCAGCTGAATGGCGGATTTTGGCACAGTGTACCAAAAGCGGGCGGAATGGCAACTGAAACGGTAAAGGGGCGCCCCACTACAGCAGACGAGCCTCCACCTGGGGAGGCCCGTTCACGCCGCCTCACCCCCCCCCCCCCGGGGCGCCCCACGCCGTTATTCGGAGCAGCATTGTAGGATACCAAAACCAGTGCGGCAACTTACTGGACATCACCTGGGTGCCATCCACATCTCAGCGCGTTCTGCTGCCTTGGGACTATTCGCACAACAGACCGCTACTGACAATGCCTCCCCCGGGACGCCCCATGCCGTTTTTCGGAGCTGCATTGTACGATACCAAAACCAGTGCGGCAACTTACTGGACATCACCTGGGTGCCATCCACATCTCAGCGCGTTCTGCTGCCTTGGGACTATTCGCACAACAGACCGCTACTGACGAGGCCTCCCCCCGCACCCCCCGGGATGCCCCACGCCGTTTTTCGGAGCTGCATTGTAGGATACCCAAAACCAGTGTGGCACCCAGGTAACATCACCTGGGTGCCGTCCAGAACTCAGCACGTTGTGCTGCCTTGGGACTATTCGCACAAAACACAGCTACTGACCATTGTTGCTTCTTTTTTCCATAAAATGTTTAAATGTTTTTACTGTTTTTGTTGCGTTGTATATATTTATAAGTTATTAAAGTTTTATAATCCTACTACTTTGTTGGAGTGCTATATATTTTTAATGTGACACATAATTGTAAAAACTTTGATGTACAAAGAGGCATCCCTGGAATCTTCCGCCTCAGGCTGGGTCCCCTCCCCAATCACAATACACGATGGTTTTCAGATAGTAGGAACGCGTGTGGTGTGACGGATCTCATCGGGTGGGGGCCTTGATCTACTGTAACTCCTTTGAAGAGGGGTGATTCTTTACAGATGGAGCCATAAACTACATCTGCAGGGCTAGGTGATAGCCTGGGACCGGCCTGGACAATCGGACACATAGGAAGAGGAGTGTCAGAGGGTGCGGTAGTGAATAGGGCGAAAGGGAGGTGTCGAGCGGGCACAGGGTGTGATTCTCAGGGAAGAACAGCGCAGATGGGGGGAGGTTTATTGCCCATGCATAAGACAGAGAGCGGGGGTGACCAGTGCCTGGGGGAGATGCTTGCGAGGGTGGGGAGCCATGCTAAGGATCGACAGCGTGCAGAGAGTGGGTCTGGTCAAGGCATCTAAAATGGCTGCCGTGCACGACAAAAGTGTCGCATTTGAAAAAAGGCAAGATGGCGCAGACAATGTTTATCAACACTTCCTGATTTCCTTCGAATCGAACGTTAACAGACGTTATCTCTCCCACACTACCGGTCCCCCTGGGCTTATACGCTGAGATGGTAGGGACTGCATCCCGTGGAGATAGGCCGAGACGTCACTCGGCAGAAAAAAAAAAAATCAAAAAAAGTCTATAAACATACAATAAGTTAAAAGTCAATCATTCTTGTTTCCTTGTAGTACGCTCCCCAGACCGCTTCCCGGTTCGCGAACTGGGCGCACCCCACGAAAAAAAACGATTTTTTTTTTTTTTTGCCCCGCGGGGCCCTTTTAAAGCCTCCACATCAAACCTAGGGGGTCAGGGAGGATCTACTATGCCCCCTTATGGTCATTTGCCCCTTCGCTTTGGCCTCCTCTTGTCTCTCGATCCTACCGAGAGACAAGATGGCGGCCGCTACGGACTGTTTGGAATGTTTACAGACACCGGAGAGCCAATCAGCTTCGCTTCGCAAAGCTCCGTAACGCGAAAAGTACGCGAAACGGAGCGCTACCCGGGACGCTGTCACAGATATATATCTTTTTTTGAACGTTAATTTCTCAAAATCCACTGGAGCACATATATTGAGACCTAGCAAAGGCACATCGGGCTACCAGTCCCTACAATTTTGCCAAGTTTCGTGCAAATCCATTCAGCCGTTCGGGCTAAAAGTGAGGCCAACCGCCCTATGGAAATTAACATGGGAAAAACGCGTTTTGGGACCCCCCTTTTTTCTCGGCCCCCCCTTGACAAACCCCCCCAAAATTTTCAGGGGCTGCTCGGAAACAAAATGTTCCATTTTCCTGAAAATTTCAGCCAATTCCGTCCACAAACGCCAAAGTTATTAGACATAGAATTTTCAAAAATCCCATAGAGAAAAAATCCTAACTATATATACCTACTGGCGACCGCCAGTAGGTAATATATATATATATGACGAAGGACACCTAGTCCGAAACGCGTCTGTTTGTCTGTCCGTGGCGGAATTAAACACCCGTTGCATTTACCCCCGTGAGTGCGTTATCGTTTGTGAGCGAAAGGGAGAACGATTGAAGCTGCCATATATATATATATATATATATATTACCTACTGGCGGTCGCCAGTAGGTAGTTATAGTTAGGATTGATTTCCATAGGGAAATCGCAACATTCTATTGGGAATAACTTTGGCGTTGGTTGAGGAATCTGCCTGAATTTTTCCTCAACTTTGCCTCGCGGCTCTCCGCTCCTTCCCTGAAAGTTTGGGGGGGGATTCGTCAATCGGGGGCCGAGATAAAAGGGGGGTCCCAAAACGTGTTTTCCTCATGTTAATTTCCATAGGACGGTCAAACTCACTTTTAGCTCGAACGGCTGAATGGATTTTCACCAAACTTGGCAAAATTGTAGGGACTGGTAGCCCGATGTGCCTTTGCTATGTCTCAAGATATGTGCTCCAGAGGATTTTGAGTAATTTAGGTTAAAACAAAATTATATATCTAGAGCCGCGCTCCGGTACTCGCAACAGGGAGCGCTCCGGGCGCGCCACGCGACTTGCGCACGGAAAGCTGATTGGCTCTCGGGTGTCTGTAAACATTCGAAACAGTCCGCAGCGGCCGCCATCTTGTGTCTCGGTAGGATCGAGACACAAGAGGTGGCAAAAAACAAAGGGGGAAATGACCAAAAGGGGGCAGGGTAGACCACCCCTGACCCCCTAGGTTTGATGTGGGGGTCATAAAAGGGTCCCGCAGGACAACATTTTTCGCGGGGGGAGCGCCGGTACGCGCACCGGGGAGCTTACCGGGGAGCATACCAAGAGTCCTCCATTTTGTGTTTCGGTAGATTTGAGACAGAAAATGGAGGACAAACAACGTTGGGAATGGGTATAAGGGGGTACGGTAGGCAACCCCTGACCGCCTAGGTTTTCTGAGGGGGTCTTAGGAGGCCCATATAGGCCCAAAAAATATATATATTTTTTTAAATGTTCGCGGGGGGAGCACCCGGTACGTGCACCGGGAAGCGTACCCGGGAGCGTACTTTGGTGAAAATAGTGAAAAAAGTTAGAAAAAGATAATCATTTGGAGTGATCAGAGGTAGGGTGGCCCTGAAAAGAGCTTTTGGGTTCTGTGGCTGATTTGGGTACCTACAAGTAGGTTCCAATGCACAGTCTTAAATTCAGGAGGAATATTCTATTCCCCTCATCTGAGAAGTGCACACCATCTGCTCTGTAGATATCTTGCATGTTGTAACGCAAGTTGTTGTTGTATATTGAACCCATTCCATAGTCTCTCATGTAAGCAGAAACAGATTTATTCACATGTTTCAGTGCTTTCTCAAATTGTGGACAAAATTGGTTGGACCAGTTCAATTTCTGTCTTTGGCATATATTGGAGTATACCATGGCAGTTTGTGGAAAAAGTGTCATCAATTGCCAAAAGGTGTCCTTTAAAAGCATCTCCAGACCTACCCCAGTCAAAGTGCCTAGGTCATTTCCACCACAGTGCAAAATTATGAGGTTAGGGTGAGGCAGATGGTAAAAGGTTTTCCCCAATGGTATCAATTGATGACATCTCAATTCTCTTTGGCCAATCCATTTTATGTGCACATTTGGTAAATCAAGGTTATGAAAATTTCTGTTAGCTGCATACCTTTGAGCCCAGTGAATGTAGCTATGTCCAATAATCCAGACAGAATACATGGTGAGAGGAGGTTTTGGTGCAGTCAGATGAAGTGTAGGAATGAAATGGCAGTTGGAACAGTAGGAGTTTGCAAAAAAAAACTGTGGAGTTTCAGTGCTTTTGAATCACAAGTAATGATTGGTGGATTCAGTTAGTTGAAAACTGAAAGTTAGGGTGCATGGTTCTGTTGTGTGAAAGAAGTCATTTGAATGGTTAAAAAAAAGTCATTTAAAGAAACATTGCACCGGATAAGCTGGTGTATTTTCAGTTCAAGCATCCTTGCTGAGGTGATTTGCAACATTGTAGAATAAACTTTTAACCCTGGGAGCTCAGTGAGGAGGGAGTTGCTATGGTAACAGGTAGAAAGGGCTGAGGGGGGGAAGGGTGTTGGTTTGAAAATACAGAGGGAAGAGTTTTGATTGGTTACCATGAGCAATATGTGTGTAGAATTAGAGGTTTTCTCTGCCATTAATGGTTGCAGTGCCTGCAGAACATACCTTTTGCTCTGCTATAGAAATATTGGTGTGTGTATCTGACACTGTTCTGAATTTCCCAAAGCATTTGTAAAGGTGAGTTATGATTCATTTAGATAGAGAGTTTAGATTCAGAAGCACATTGATTTTCTTTGCTTTTGGTTTGTGTGATGCTTTTTAAAAATACATGGTTTCTATATTTGCAAAATAGAGGATTTGTATTTTGTGAAATAGTGATGTTTCAATAGTGAAGTTGAATGGTTGTACATAGGACTTGCACTCTGTATCTAAAATGTTATTTTAAAATCAATTTTAGGGTAAATCAATGGGTTTCAGTAGTGAAAATGAATGCTTGTATACAGAATCTGTGCTCTGTTTCTAAAATGTTAATTGAAAAGCGATGTTAGTGCAAAACAATGGGGTTTAGTAGTGAAAATGAATGCCTGTAAATAGGATCTGTGCTTTGTTCATAAAATAGTAAATAAAAAATGGTTTTAGGGCAAATTAATGGCTTTCAGTAGTGAAAATGATTGTTTGTATATAGGACCTGTGTTCTGTTCCTAAAATGGTAATTGAAAAAAGATTTTAGTGCAAATCCATGGCTTTCACATTTTTAAGAAGGAATAAATAGTGTGTGTTTAATTACATAAAAATATTTGAATCTTTTACAAACATGTTACCTGTTTTACCTCAGATTGGGAAGCAGATTGAGTTTCTTTGCTGTTGGTTTGCTTAATATTTTGGGTAATGCTTGGTAGGAATGTTTGCAAGAGATAGGAAATGTGTTTTGTAAAATAGTGACTTTTCAGTACTGAAATGGAATGATTGTACATAGGACTTGCACTGTGTTTCTAAAATCTTATTGAAAAATCAATTTTAGGGCAAATGAATAGCTTTTACATTTTTGATAAAAAATAAAAAATGTGTGCATGATTAAGTAAAATAATTTGAAGCTTTCATAATCATGTCACCTGTGTTACCTCACATTAGGAAGCACACTGAGAGCTTTATTTATGAAAACAGCGATGCATCACTTTTCACTGTGCACTCTTTGTGACACCAATGATGCATTATATTTAATGTATGACGCATCATGTTTCTAGGACTTACAGATAAGTCAGTATTTGTGATGTATCTATAAGCGCAAAAGTGACGAATTGCTGGAGTGTGTCACAAAAATGACGCAACTCCAGGAATGCATACTTTCACATGGGGAAAGCCCCATGTGAAAGCGTTTGCCTCAGTCTTATGCCTGCTGTTAGGCAGGTGCCAGATTTTGACGTAACAGTGTCCTAAAAGTGACGCAGTGAAATCTCATTGATTTCACTGCGTCACTATTACGAGGCTTTTTGTGAGGGAATGCCCCCTCTGTGTACATTACAGCTGATAGAGGTATAATGTGGCGCAGAGGTTTAAAAAGTGACACATCTACCTACATGCGTCACTTTTAAAATATGGCGCACCAAGGCACATGTTTTATGCCGCCGATGCGTCACAAAAAGTGACGCTTCAGCAGTGGAAAACTGATGCAGGGCTTTATAAATGAGGTTCATCTTTTTTTTGCACACTACTCCAGTTTGGTCCTGTCCACTGCACTCCTGGACACAAGCCTCACCTTTTGTGGTCCCTTGGACAGACTTCATTACATCTGCACTCCTGCTTAGGACTCATTATCTTTTTTTAGAATAACATTTGAAAAACAGAGAAAAGGTTATATGTATAAGCTTTTCATTACACTACTGAAACAATTTTGGGGTAAATTAATGTCTTTTACATTTTTGAGAAAGAATAAATAGTGTGTGAATGATTAGATAAAACAAATTTGACCTTTTCACAATCATGTCACCTGTGTTACCTCAGATTAGGAAGTAGATTGTGCAGATGAGGTGAGGAATGTCTAGAGGGACAGAGGAGGTGAGGCCTGTGTTCAAGACTGTAGTGGGAGAGAGGCTTTTCTTGGAGAGTGTAGGTGCTGAGACCTGTGTCTAAGAGTGCAGTGGACTAGGCTTCATGAAGCCTTTCCCCCCACTGCACTCTTAGACACAGGTCTCAAGTTCTTTGCACCCGTGGACAGACCTCTCTTCCACTACACTCTTCAATACAGGCCATACCTCTTGTGCACCCCTAGACAATCCTTTCCTCATCTGCAACCCTGAATAGACTTCAACTAAATGGCATGGTTAGACAAGCCTCAGCTTATTTACAGCCTTGGACATGCGGTAGGATTGTTTGCAAGAGAGAGGAAATGTATTTTGTAAAATAGTGAGTTTTCAGTACTGAAATGGAATGCTTGTACTCCAGCAATGTATCCTTTCACATGGGGAAAGCTCCATGTGAAAGCGTTTGCCTCGGTCTTGTGTCTGCTGTGAGGCAGGCGCAAGATTTTGACGTAACAGTGTCCTAAAAGTGACGCAGTGAAATCTCATTGATTTCACTGCGTCACTATTATGAGGCTTTCTGCGGAGAAATGACCCCTCTGTGTACATTACACCTGACAGAGGTATAATGTGTCGCAGAGGTTTAAAAAGTGACGCATCTACCTATATGCGTGACTTTTTAAATATGGCGCAACAAGGCACATGTTTTATGCCGCCGATGCGTCACAAAAAGTGATGCATCAGCAGTGGAAAACTGATGCAGGGCTTTATAAATGAGGTTCATCTTTTTTTTGCACACTACTCCAATTCAGTCCTGTCCAGTGCACTCTTGGACACAAGCCTCACTTTTTGTGCTCCCCTGGACAGGGTTCATTACATCTGCACTCCTGCTTAGGCCTCATAATCTTTTTTAGAATAACATTTGAAAAACAGAGAAAAGGTTATATGTATAAGCTTTTCATTACACTACTGAAACATTTTTGGGGCAAATTAAAGTCTTTTACATTTTTGAGAAAGAATAAATAGTTTGTGAATGATTAGATAAAAAAATTTGACCTTTTCACAATCATGTCACCTGTGTTACCTCAGATTAGGAAGTAGATTGTGCAGATGAGGTGAGGAATGTCTAGAGGGACAGAGGAGGTGAGGCCTGTGTTCAAGACTGTAGTGGGAGAGATGCTTTTCTTGGAGAGTGTAGGTGGTGAGACCTGTGTCTAAGAGTGCAGTGGACTAGGCTTCATGAAGCCTATCCCCCACTGCACTCTTAGACACAGGTCTCAAGTTCTTTGCACCCGTGGACAGACCTCTCTTACACTACACTCTTCAATACAGACCATACCTCTTGTGCACCCCTAGACAATCCTTACCTCATCTGCAAAGCTGAATAGACTTCAACTAATTGGCATGGTTAGACAAGCCTCAGCTTATTTACAGCCTTGGACATGCAGTAGGATTGTTTGCAAGAGAGAGGAAATGTATTTTGTAAAATAGTGAGTTTTCAGTACTGAAATGGAATGCTTGTACTCCAGCAATGCATACTTTCACATGGGGAAAGCCCCATGTGAAAGCGTTTGCCTCAGTCTTATGCCTGCTGTTATTCAGGTGCAAGATTTTGACGTAACAGTGTCCTAAAAGTGACGCAGTGAAATCTCATTGATTTCACTGCGTCACTATTACGAGGCTTTTTACGGGGGAATGCCTCCTCTGTGTACATTACAGCTGATAGAGGTATAATGTGGCGCAGAGGTTTAAAAAGTGACGCATCTACCTACATGCGTCACTTTTAAAATATGGCGCAACAAGGCACATGTTTTATGCCGCCGATGCGTCACAAAAAGTGACGCATCAGCAGTGGAAAACTGATGCAGGGCTTTATAAATGAGGTTCATCTTTTTTTTGCACACTGCTCCAGTTTAGTCCTGTCCACTGCACTCTTGGACACAAGCCTCACCTTTTGTGGTCCCCTGGACAGACTTCATTACATCTGCACTCCTGCTTAGGCCTCATAATCTTTTTTTAGAATAACATTTGAAAAACAGAGAAAAGGTTATATGTATAAGCTTTTCATTACACTACTGAAACATTTTTGGGGCAAATTAATGTCTTTTACATTTTTGAGAAAGAATAAATAGTGTGTGAATGATTAGATAAAAAAATTTGACCTTTTCACAATCATGTCACCTGTGTTACCTCAGATTAGGAAGTAGATTGTGCAGATGAGGTGAGGAATGTCTAGAGGGACAGAGGAGATGAGGCCTGTGTTCAAGACTGTAGTGGGAGAGAGGCTTCTCTTGGAGAGTGTAGGTGCTGAGACCTGTGTCTAAGAGTGCAGTGGACTAGGCTTCATGAAGCCTATCCCCCACTGCACTCTTAGACACAGGTCTTAAGTTCTTTGCACCCGTGGACAGACCTCTCTTCCACTACACTCTTCAATACAGGCCATACCTCTTATGCACCCCTAGAAAATCCTTACCTCATCTGCAACCCTGAATAGACTTCAACTAATTGGCATGGTTAGACAAGCCTCAGCTTATTTACAGCCTTGGACATGCGGTAGGATTGTTTGCAAGAGAGAGGAAATGTATTTTGTAAAATAGTGAGTTTTCAGTACTGAAATGGAATGCTTGTACTCCAGCAATGTATCCTTTCACATGGGGAAAGCTCCATGTGAAAGCATTTGCCTCAGTCTTATGTCTGCTGTGAGGCAGGCGCAAGATTTTGACGTAACAGTGTCCTAAAAGTGACGCAGTGAAATCTCATTGATTTCACTGCGTCACTATTATGAGGCTTTCTGCGGAGAAATGACCCCTCTTTGTACATTACACCTGACAGAGGTATAATGTGGCACAGAGGTTTAAAAAGTGACCCATCTACCTATATGCGTGACTTTTTAAATATGGCGCAACAAGGCACATGTTTTATGCCGCCGATGCGTCACAAAAAGTGACGCATCAGCAGTGGAAAACTGATGCAGGGCTTTATAAATGAGGTTCATCTTTTTTTTGCACACTACGCCAGTTTATTCCTGTCCAGTGCACTCTTGGACACAAGCCTCACTTTTTGTGCTCCCCTGGACAGAGTTCATTACATCTGCACTCCTGCTTAGGCCTCATAATCTTTTTTAAGAATAACATTTGAAAAACAGAGAAAAGGTTATATGTATAAGCTTTTCATTACACTACTGAAACATTGTTGGGGCAAATTAATGTCTTTTACATTTTTGAGAAAGAATAAATAGTGTGTGAATGATTAGATAAAACAATTTGACCTTTTCACAATCATGTCACCTGTGTTACCTCAAATTAGGAAGTAGATTGTGCAGATGAGGTGAGGAATGTCTAGAGGGACAGAGGAGGTGAGGCCTGTGTTCAAGACTGTAGTGGGAGAGAGGCTTTCCTTGGAGAGTGTAGGTGGTGAGACCTGTGTGTAAGAGAGCAGTGGATTAGGCTTCATGAAGCCTATCCCCCACTGCACTCTTAGACACAGGTCTTAAGTTCTTTGCACCCATGGACAGATCTCTCTTCTACTACACTCTTCAATAGAGGCCATACCTCTTCTGCGCCCCTGGAGAATCCTCACTTGATCTGTAACACTGAATAGATTGTTTGCTTTTTGTCATTGCTTTGATGTTTGGTAATAGTGGTCTATAATGTGCTATATTTTTCTTTAACACAGATTGAAAACAAGATTTCAAGAGTAAGGAAAGATGCCCTCAAGGCAAAGAACAAGAAAATTAGAAATACGGTTTAAAAGAAAAACAGCATCGGAATTACAGCAGTCCTCCACAACAAAGACTTCAAAAAACAGGAAAGAAGCTCCTGGTAAGATAACTAAGTGTTTCTTACGGAATATATGTAAAACAAAAAAAAATGTTTGACAGCATGTAGAAAAAGAGAAGGAGAGAGTAATTTTGAAAAGGAAGGAGAGACCGTCAGAAAATGTTACTACTGGAGTAGGAGAGAATAATATGTATCGGAACAGAAGGCAAAATCAGTTTAGAGACATTCGTAAACAAATGTTTCGCAATAGGGTGTTTTTAAATTTGTTAAAAAACATTAGGAAAGGTAAACAGAGAGCTGCTTTTTATAAGAAAAAGAAAAGTGTAGAGAAGATTGTTGATCAGGCTTTTGAAGTTAAGAAAAAATTATTTATTTTAATAATCAATAGAATTAGGACACTTAACAAGACAATTGATGTTTTCAAATCAAACAGTAGATGGAAAAGAGTAATTAATCGGACTAATTTTTGTAAAGTTTTTTCAGGAGAATGGATGCACAGTTCAAGTTGTGAGCCATTTTTTAATGAGGAGAGTTACTTCCAGGAGAATGATTTAGTGCATGCAGTTGACACCAGTGGTCGAGCGTATGAAGTGAAAGACGGTTGTCCGATTGAAAAAGAGAAACTTGTGCCTAGAGAACCAGAAGAGATGTTAACTGATGAAGCTTTAGGGAGACGTACTAAGGGTCCAGTGTACACTTGGAAGTGTAGTCGTATTTGTAGTGTGCGACAGGAATCAATTGATTTGTTGTGTAATTTCTTACGTACATATAGTAAGAAAAGTCTAAAGCAGAAAGTGAAGTTGTTGCAAGACTTAGATCCTTGCAGAGTGAGAGAAAACACAGGTTTGCAAGGGCATTCACTGGCTTGTCTTTCCAGAAAAGTCTGTCAGAGTGCTTTTCATCATTTTAGGATGTTAGCAGTGCATCATACCAAAATGAGGAAATTAGTGAGAATGTTGTATTATGCAAAAAGTCCAGCACTTAAGCTTAAACAATTAAACAGTGCTCTTTTGCATGGAACTGAATTAGATGTGAAGAAGATTTGTGAAGAAATTGAGATTTGTTATTTTGGTGAAAAAGAGGACAGTGTAGAAATTGACACAGCAATTCAAGGTAATGTGGAAGACAATGTACAGATTTCAAGTACAGAAAAGTTTGAGCAGGAAATTACCAGGTTTAAGGTGAAATCAAGTGAAAGGCCGAATTTTACTTGTGTGTGTTGTCGACGAAGTCATTATAAGCATCAAACTAGATTAGTTGATTTATACGTAAAAAGTGAAAAGATGAATAATTATGAGTGGAAGGATTTTGCAACTTATTTGTGGGTGGAGAATTGTTTTGATTTGAGTTTTGATCAGCGTATTTGTAAATAATGTTATGATAAATTAAATCAAAACAGAATGCCTACTAGAGCTGTTCATAATAATCTGGAGTTGGTAGACATTCCCCGTGAATTGATGGATTTCAATACATATGAGTCTATTTTGATTCAATGTGTCCATCCTTTTCAGGCAATTGTTCGCATGGAGCCTAAGATAGGGAAATTGCCTCCTACAGATTTGCAGAGAGGATTAAAGGGAAGAGTTGTTTATTTGCCTCTAGATTTAAAAAAAATAATTGATACAATTGGTATAGAAAAAGTAGAAGAGAAACCTTTAGTTTTTCTTGTTAATGGGGTTCCGACAAAGAGTAAGAAAATCTGGCAAGATTTAGTGGATGTTGGGAAAGTCAAAAAGGCAACGTTGTATTTAGTCAAAAACAATGAGTATTACAAAGATGTATGTGTTGCAGCAGAGGACACAGCTGCAGATGAAGACAGTGATTGTTCAGGCGGCCAAATTGAAAAAGTTGATGTGTCTAGAAGTGAAGAAATATCTGAACATTATACTGTTCATCCTTTGCATTCCAAAGAAGTAATGGGGAATGCAATTGAATTGTTTCAAATAAAAGCAGCAAAAGGAAGTCCCATTAGTGTATGGGAAGAAAGTTTGGAAGCTCGTTGTTTTCCACAGCTATTTCCAACAGGTCGAGGTGGACGATATGACGATCGACCACTTCAAATTCCTGCATCTGAATATCGAACTGTAACATTATATGCTGAAGATCCAAGGTTTCGTCAATGCATTCCCTATTTGTTTCATCTACTGTATGAAAGTGACTTGTCTGGTCTTTCTTATGCACTAAACCATATACTGAAAAGTGGAGCACATCTGCAAAATGTTTCGGCGAGGGACTTTATGGAGAAAGTGAATCTGCAAGATAATATTTTAGAATCTCATCTAATCAATCTCATGGCATGTCAGCGTGGTACAAACGAGTATTGGTACCGTCGTCATGGGGAATTGAAATGTATGCTAAGAAACTTAGGAACTCCTACATGGTTCCTCACTCTTATCTGTGCCGAGTATGCATGGGACGACTTACTTCAATTTCTACGAGAGGCAAATGCAAATATACAAAATATAGAATTCAAAACACCTGGAGAACTGTGTTCTGTGGATCCAGTGAATGTATGCAGATATTTCAATCATAGATTTGAAGCTATGATGTCTTTTATTAACAACAAAAAAAATCCTCCCCTTGGAGAGGTTTTGGATTTCTTTTGGAGAAAGGAGTATCAAGCGAGAGGTGCTCCTCACATACATATGTTGTTGTGGATTAAAGATGCACCCAAATTTGGAACAGATTCGGATGAGACAGTGATGAGCTTCATTGAAGAGTATTCAACATGTGCTGTTCCGAAAACTACCGAAGAAAACAGTTTAAGGCAACAAGTTTTATGCTTTCAATCCCATCGTTGTGGAAAGTACTGTCGTCGAAAATTCAGAAATAAGGACAAGTTCTACACAAAATGTCGTTTCGGCTTTCCACGACCAGTGATTTCTAAAGGTAGAGTAAATAATTTGATGTCTTCTCTGCGACATACTGTGACGAGGAAATCACCAAAAAATACATACAATGTAAAAAGAAACGAAGAGTCCAAGTACATCAACGACTACAACCCAGTGATTTTGTCCATGTGGAATGCTAACATGGATATTCAATTCGTTGCTGACAACGCTATTGCTGTGGCTCGATATGTGACGTCTTACATCACAAAAAAAGAAAAGACAGACCTGAAGGAAATGTGGGAGGACATTTCACATGAAAAGAGTCTAAGCAAGAAATTATATAGTTACAGTCTGAAGATGTTGTCGCATCGAGAAATTGGAGCATATGAATGTTCTGATCGATTGTCGTCAGCAAGTCTCTATGCCAAATCTAGAACCATCATTTGGGTGAGTCTAGGTCTTGCTGCAACACGAAATCGAGTTTTGAAATCTGTACAAGAAATAGAGTATTTGGCGGAGAAAGAACCAGAAAGTACAGATATTTTGAAGACAAACATGTTGGATACATACAATCCAAATAGAAGTAGTCATCTTGAGAACAGTTGTTTGTATGAAGTTCTGCAAAACTATATTTATAAGAGAACCCTCAGAGAAGATATTAACAATAGAATATATGCTATCATTGGGTGTGAAGGATGTCTAGTGAGACAGAAAAAAGGCCATTTGATTAATCATCGAAAATTGAGTTGCGAAAATCCAGAGAAAAGGGAATTTTACTATTTAGCTCTTTTGCAACTGTTTAAGCGATGGCGTACAGAAGAGGAACTACTTGGAGATTCTCTCTGTTACGAAGATTCTTTTAATGCAATCAAGGATACCATAGAATGTCCTGTTTTTCCAATTTATCTGCAAATGTTGAACGAAGAAATAGAGCAAGAAGCCACAATTGCTGCAGAGATTGCTAGAGACAGTTCTCAAGACAGTCAGAGTACTGCTTCATTGAGTCAGGATCCACTTGGAGGACCAATTATTCAAAATAAAGCTGCCACTGCCATGGATGAGGTGGAAAGAGCTATGGAACAAGCTCAAGATGAAGTAGTTAACTTAGAAGATTTGGTGAAACAACTAAACCTTGAGCAGAAACAGATATATGACGAAGTCACAGATCAGGTTGAACATGGATTCACTCATGAGAAAAAAGAGTGCTCATGTTTATCTTTTAAACCAGTCCAACTGTACGTGAGTGGAGAAGCAGGAACTGGAAAACGTTTTCTGATTAAAGCAATTGCAACTTATCTGCAGAAAAGGACTGAATCACCGCTGTCTTGTGTTGTTTCTGCTCCAACTGGGCTGGCTGCACATAACATTAAAGGGATTACTTTACATTGTTTACTGATGCTGCCAGTGGAGCATGATAACAAATTGCAATATCACAAGCTATCTGGAGATGCGTGTTCCGAAGTTTCGAGAGTCCTGAAGAAAATGAAACTTCTTATCATTGATGAAGTAAGCATGGTGTCAAATATAATGCTTGCTTTTGTGCATTTGAGAATGCAAGAAATTCTTAGAACAGACTATGATGTCTTATTTGGAGGAAAACATATTATTGTTTTTGGAGATCTTCTGCAGTTGACTCCAGTGAAAGGACAACCTGTGTTCAAAATGCTCACGCATGAAGATACCAGGAAGTGCCTAGGAAGCATTGGAAACGTTAATATATGGTTAAACTTCAAATATGCAGAACTTCTTCAAAATATGCGGCAGGCAAAGGATGAAGATTATAAAAATATTTTACAAGATGTAAGAATCGGAAAAGTAAGTCAGCAAGGGAAAGAAGCTTTACATGGACGGTTAATTTCAAATTTGTACCCAAATGAAAACATTCTTCCAGAGAATATTTTTACGAAAATTAACGAGAAGAAATCTGGCATATGTTTGATGCCAACTCTGAAAGAATGTTCCATGTTCAACAACAAAATGTTAAAGTTAGAAAATGAAGAGATAGTGAAACTGGAAGCTACAGATAAAATAGAGCATATGGGAGCAACAATTATTTTGTCTGAAAATTTGAAATCAAAATTAGATTCATTAGAGAAGACTATATCTAAAGCTGCTGGTTTTGAAAAGACTTTGAATGTGTGTTTGAATTGTCGTATCATTTTGAGAAGGAATTTAAATGTTGAAAGAGGTCTGGTAAATGGAGCAATGGGTCATGTTGTTGGTTTTGTGAATTACAAAAATAGAGATGGAATTGAAATTTTAAAAATTAAATTTGATGGCATTGATGAAATAGAACAAATTTGACGTTGTTCAGCTAGATTTTTGCTCGTGAAAGACTTATATGTTCGCCGAAAACAGTTTCCTATTTGTTTGGCATATGCAGTGACAATTCATAAATCTCAAGGTTTAAGTGTAGATAGCGCTTTGGTGAACATTGGAAGTTCTGTGTTTAAAGAGGGTATGGCATATGTGGCATTATCACGAGTCAGAACTTTATCAGGATTGTACTTGATTGAGTGTGATGAAACAAAGATTTGTGCAGATCTACATTGTGTTAAAGAGTACAATAGGTTAAGAAGAGAGTATGCTCCACATTTGCCTCAATATCCTCTGATTGAAAAACGTGTGGTAGGCCGAAAAAGAAGAAATGAGAGTAATTGCAGTGAGGTAGTAGCAAAAAGACAAAAAGTAGATGAAACTGTAATTGTAAGCAGAAGGAAAAAGGATTCTGTTGAAGATGTTGTTGGATTTCAGTTTCAAAACAGTTCTGTTGTCAACTGCTATGCTAATGTAGTGGTTAATGTTGTTTTTTTTCTTCAAAATATTCAAGAACAGATTGTTGAAAATCGGGATCAAAGATTCTGTTGTTTGTTGAATTCCGTGTTTGAGAAATGTACCAGTGATAGAGCAAAAATAGAAAGTGTTTCAGAAATTCGAAATCTTCTAGACGTATGTTCTGGTGAAAATCAATTTTCACAGAATATTCAGCAGGATTGTCAGGAATTTTTTATGTATATGTTTGATGTATTGGAAGATGAAGGTGTAGATATAAAAAAAATGTTTAGCCTTTCTTATCAATGGCAGCATGACTGCGACAACTGTACTTTATCAAGTACTACTAGAATAGACACTGAAAGATGTATATATTTGACTTTACCAGACGGCAAATCAGTGCCTTTTAATAATCTAGTTAAAGCAGCGGATCACAATATGGTGTGTACCCAATGTAAGTCTACAATGCTGTCCACATTATTTCTTCAAAATTATGGTCAGTATGTCATTTTAATGTTCCAACGATGTAGACCTGATGGAACTAAATTGACAACTTCTATTAAAAATTTCGTGGCTTCTCGGTTATCGATATCAGGAAGAACCTTTGCAACTGAGCTATTATTTTTCATGACGGTCCTTCTACAACATCAGGGCATTACACATGCTATTTAAAAAGTTGTAAAGGTTGGACCCAATGTAACGACACTCATTTGACTTTCAAACAACGTTTGCCTTTTGGCTTAAAAAATTCATACCTAGTGTTTTTACAACCAAAATTTAGGTAAAGGTAATTGGCCTATGAAGACGGGAGCAGTTAATAAAGGTTATTTTGCTGTTTAAAAATATATTCTGAGTAAAAGTGATCCAGGTAATATAAAAAATTGACTTGTCATATAGGTACTGTAAGTGGATCTCATAGTAAGTGATATTAATATTATACAAAATGATGAACATGAGTGAGTCAGAGATGGTTTTACAAATACTTAAATATTGTGAAAATGTTGTAGAGCCTTTCTTTCAGAACGTCGGAAAAAAGGTAATTTCAGAGTTTCTTTGAATTAATTTGAAAATATACTCATACATCTGACACTATTTGGCCAAAAGGAAAGGTACAGGAATGAGTAAAGAGTCATGACTGAAAAAAAGGAGTATATGAAAATATTGAAAATATTTCAGATGTTCTAGGAGCTTTTCTTATAGAAAGTCGATGAAATGGATTTTTTAGTGAACAGCAAAGTACTTTGCAACGAGAAAAGGACCTCCATGATAAACTATTTGGCCTCAAGGAAAAGTAAGTCAATCAAAGATTAGTGTACATTTGTCATTTGTCAGTATCTAAGGTTTTTTTTAAAACACAATCTTTTAGATTGTGTTTTGTTTTCCCGCTGTCATATGATGAGTAATTTGAACTCACTGTTTTAAGTGAAATTCAATATATTCTGAGAACAGCAAAAATAAACTATGTAACATGTTGTACAAGTTATTATATACTTTGGATTGTGTAAATTAAATTGTATTCCCATTCTCTGACACTCACTTTCCTTTTTCCATCCTCTTTCAGCTCTTTTTACTCACTTATAATGTCTTTCTCTCACTCTCTGTAACCCCCGTTCCTTTACTGAATTTCTTTGACAACCCCTCATTCTCATTTCAACTGTCTGCATCCCCTATCTCCCTTGCATACATTTTCAGCTTTCAGTCTTTTTGCTTTACTTCCCTTTTCCGTATTTTCCTCCTTTGCTCTTTTAGTAATTCCTGTTTACTCACTCAGCAGTATTATCGCACTCTATCACTATAAATCACCCACTCTCCCTCGCTTATCTTTGTTTGGTCCTTACTTTTGACCTCTTCTCTCTATTTTTCGTTCACTACTTCTATGCCCTCAGTGCCTCACTCTCCTTGTGTTATGTTCACTTGTGTTTATCTACCTTCTATCATTTCTTTTACAACAACATCACTGCTCCTCTCTCATCGTTCTTCATCCCATTTCTTTTACTCTGGTTCCATTACTATCCCTCATTTCCTTTCTTTCAATGTCCTTCTCTTTACTTTCATCACCACATTATTTTCTCTCAGTACCACTGTTTTAGTCGTCTTCTACTCTCTTTCCTTTTTTTTGCTCCCTTACTCATTTCCTTTTCTCACTCATTGTAGCCCACCTCACTCAGTTTTTCTCTTAGAGTGTCTGCCTACTAACTTCCTCAGTCCATTTCCCTCAATCGTTGTATAGTATCCTCTCTCCCTTCATCCTTTCACTCTATGACTGTTCTTCACTTACTCTCAGTTATCTTCTATTCCTCATTCTTCTAAATGCATCCTTAATTAGACTGTTTTCTGTCTCAGTCATTATCTTTTTACTTACTACTGTTTCCTGATTTAGTTTTGCTAACTCACATTGTTTTAGTATCTTTCTTACCTTCAGTTCATTTCTCTGTTCTTCTATTCCTCTGTGTCAGTGAATCTATATGCCTTACTCTTAGTAATTTGCTCTCATTCTATTTCTTTTTTTCTCTTTTTATCCTTCTACCTTACTTTATTTCCCTTTCTGTGTCCTTCACTCTTACTTTATTTCTAAATACACTGTTATGATTTTTAACCTCTTCATTTGTATATTTTAATTTAAAATACGCATTTTACTAATTATAACTTATTTTTTCTTCTCTCTTTCACAGATACAAAGTGTAGTACAAAAATAATTAAAGTTGCATTTATTATATGGTAAGTATGACTAAAAAAATGTAGTTTGTCATCACCCTTTGCTTTAAGCTTACTAATATTTTCTCAACCAACCTCACTCCTGTGTCTTTATTCTGCTTCCCTCACTTATTCTTATTCTCCATGTTTACTCCAATTTCCCTATTTCCCCTCTCATATTCAACTTCTTTCAATCCCTATTCTTTACTTCACTTACCCTCTGTTCCCTTCCTTTGCTTCTTCACTCATTTTGTTTTTCTTAATTATTTACCTTACTCATACACCCACACCTCATCCCCCTCTCAACACATACACACACCTCTAACATACACCCCACACACACACCACACACACACCTCATACACACAAAAAATTCCCCCCACACACACTCTTCACATACACACACACATTCCATACACACACATACATCACACACATATACAACCCACACTCATACACTCCTCACACATACTTCACACACCCTCACCTCCACCCACACCAAAACACACCACACAGCCACACCCACAGACACACCTTACACACCCACACTCTGACCTACACCCACTGACTCCCTATAAGTCACACACACTGCATTACTTATCTTTCTTTACTATTTCACTCAAACCCATTCAGGTACTGTTTTCTTTACTCTCTTTCTCCTTTCTCTTTGTCACTCCCCATGTCTTATCCTAATTCAATTTTTCACCCTCTTTCACCCCTCTTTACTTACACTAACTGGTCTTTTCTTACCCTCACTCACCGTTCTTCATTTATCCCGGTTACGCCACTACCCTTCATTCTCAATTTTTTACTGTCCTTTCTTTTTCTTTCAATACCCACTCACATTCTCCCACTATCTCTACTTTAGTCTTCTTCCTCTCTCTTCCCTTCTTTCGCTCCTTTAGTCATTTTACTTTTCTCACTTTCACCCTATTACACCTTCTCTGTTTTTTACTATGTAATAAACAATCCCTCTCTGTTCATCCTGTAGCTCTCTTTCTCTTAACATTACTCTCTTTGTGTTCTTCCCTCATGGTAACTCCTTCATGAATTTTTTTTTCTATTTTTTTGGGGGGCGCGCCACGGTACGCGTACCCTATGAATTTTTTTTTTACAGAGATTCATTAAAAATATAGGTTTATTTTGATAAATGAAAGGTAGTTCTAAAAAAACTGTTTTTTTTCTTCTTTTTGTTGTTTTATATTTTTTTTAATGTTTTTTTGAACATTTTGTACTTTTTTTGGCTTTTCAAAACAGTTTTATATTTTTTGTATTTTTTATGGGGAGAAACAAAAAAAAGGGAATTGAAAATGGCTCAACTGGAGCAAAAAACAAAAAACAGAAAAAATTACTTTTTTTTGGGACAAATGTGATTGTCACCAGCAAGGACGACGAGCTTTACGCTCTTTTCACCATAGGCGATGAGCTTGCCACATTCAATACTTGTGATTCTAAAATCAGCAAATCGTGGCTGAATACAAGGCATCGTCTCTGTTGTTTCTGGTCCCGATGGAGTGGGTTGTGTTCTTCTGGAGGTGGTCCTTGAAGACTGGGGGAGGTTACTGGCCAGTTTCCTGAGCTCTGCACGAGAATAGTTGTTTGGATGCTTCCGGGTCATATGTCGAATCATGGTATTATTACCAAAGGAATACTTTTTGTTTGGGTTGCCCCTTGAGAGTTGTTCGCCACAGATTAGGCAAGTTACCTTGGCCGCATTCACTTTTTTCTTGCCCTCTGGGAGTGAAAAAAACTCCCATACAATGTGTGACTTGGGCTTGTATGGGGTATTTTGTTCAGGCAGCCATGTTCTCCCCTCCTCCTCTTCCTCTTCCTCCTCCTCCTCTTCCTGACCACCAATGTACTGTTGTGGTGGTCCTCTTGGTGGTGGTGGTGGTGGTGGTGCAGATGCTCCAGCTGTTGCAGCTACAGTAGCCATTTGAAAGTACAAAATAGTTCTCTCTCTATTGCTGAAACAGTTCTTCCTCAGTCAAAAGACAAAGTCAGAATAAGGAAAGAAGGTGGGGTCTTTCATCATTTGCAAAAAACAAAGTGTCCTGAACCAATGAGAAGTGTTATTTTCAGGTCATATGACCCGGGCTTTACTCATTTGGAAACCAAAACTGTTCTGCACCAATAGAAAGTGTTATTTTCAGGTCACATGACCCGACGCGCTTACGCTACGCGCCCCGGGGCGCGCCCGTAGTCGCGCTCCGGGGCGTACCCCCGGGACGCCCGGTGTAAGCGCATCGAGATGTTGCGCGATCGTATGAGCACGCGTGCTTCCGGATGCGCTTTCGCAGTGCGTCATATGACGCATCACGCGTCTACGCGATACGTCACGATGTTGTTTTCGTTCGTGAGAATAGCGCTAACGGGACGCTCCCTGGTACGCGCCCCAGGGCGCGCCGTAATATTACGCTTACCCGTGCGTTCACCGGTACGCGCCCCGGGAGCGCCCCGGGTTAAAAATTATTATACAATATAAAATTTGTTTACATTTTTTTTTTATATACCTATAAAGATTTGCTATTAAAAAACCATTGAAATTCACTGAAAAAACCATAGGTTTCACACCAGTTATAGTTAGGAATTAGCATTAAAAAAACCTATTAAATTCACTGAAAAAACCATAGGTTTTACACCAGTTATAGTTAGCTGGAAGTTTTACTCGCATAAAACCATTGAAATTCCCACGTTATAGTTAGTTGGACTCACTATAACTTGCGCGTGTAATGCACTGCTGATGACGTCACATATTACTTCACTCATGACATGGTCAGTGACATCACTCATGACATCACTGATGGCACCATCCTTGTGACAGAGTGACAGAACTCCTTTCACTGTAATGTAACCCTTGAAACACATATTCAAAAATAGAAACTAAAATTTTCAAAAAATGGAGATACCCATACCAGTTACAACAACCAATCAGTAATACCACCATCTATATACACATCCACTCATTCACCAACAGTTCTATGTGGTCACTCATACATATACTCACTCATCATATGTAGTGATACACCGATACATCCTGTTACACACCGACAGTCATCCAAAAGTTACTCACACACATACTCACACATGCAAATAAACTATGGAACATCCATGTATTTGCATATACAGCTATACACACACTACCACCTTACTTCTAAGGAACCTTACACATACTTACTCTCTTAAACAATCACTTATAGAAACACATACTTATTTAAACAGGAACTCTTACAATCCCTTACTCTCACATATAGTCACTTATATACATCAAAATTCACATATACTACATTAAAACATATGTAGTTACTGATAAAGACACTAGTGAGACAGTCATTCACTCACTAACACACACATATACACACTCATCCACCCATACAGTCCTGCACATATGCTGTCTTTAAAACACATACAAAGAGAGAGTCAGTAATTCATGCGTCTATGTGCTAGGTAATACCCCCACCAAACCATACAAACACTCATACTGATACTAAGAAAAACATCTAATAACCCATATACATACACATGTAGCTACTCACCAACCCATGCAGCCACTTATACACAAAGTGAAACACTAAAACATATATTTAAATATTTAAACATTACTCACTAATATATGTATTCACTAAGATACACTTAATAAGCCAGTTAACCAATCATTTTTTTTTTTTAAAACATCCATTTAGACACTTTTTTAAACATTTATTCTTCCATCCAATTTTACATATACATATATAAAACATATTTATTTTTCAGAAAGACACACATTCACTGGATGGTGTCATCAGTGATGTCATGAGTGATGTCACTGACCATGTCATGAGTGATGTAATATGTAATATGTGACGTCATCAGCAGTGCATTGCACGCGCAAGTTATAGTGAGTCCAACTAAATATAACGTGGGAATTTCAATGGTTTTATGCGAGTAAAACTTCCAGCTAATTTCAATGGTTTTATGCGAGTAAAACTTCCAGCTAACTATAACTGGTGTAAAACCTATGTTTTTTTCAGTGAATTTAATAGTTTTTTTTATGCTAATTCCTAACTATAACTGGTGTAAAACCTATGGTTTTTCAGTGAATATATATATATATATATATATATATATTACCTACTGGCGGTCGCCAGTAGGTATATATAGTTAGGATGTTTTTGAATAGGGATTTCTGAAAATTCTATGTTGAATAACTTTGGCGTTGAGGGACGGAATTGGCTGAAATTTTCAGAAAAATGGCACATTTTGTTTCTGAGCGTCCCCTGAAAGTTTGGGGGCGTTTCGTCAAGCGGGGGACGAGAAAAAAGGGGGTCCCAAAACGTGTTTTTAACATTGAGATTTCCATAGGGCGGTTGGACTCACTTTTAGCTCGAACGGCTGAATGGATTTTTATGAAACTTGGCAAAATTGTAGAGACTGTTTGCCCGATGTGCCTTTGCTAGGTCTCAAGATATGTGCTCCAGTGGATTTTGAGAAATTAACGTTAAAAAAAATATATATATCTGTGACAGCGCCCCGCTTCGCGTACCTGACGCGTAACGGAACTTTGCGAGGAGAAGCGGATTGGCTCTCCGGTGACTGTCAACATTCTACAGTCCGGTGCGGCCGCCATCTTGTCTCTCGGTAGGATCAAGAGACAAGAGGTGGAAATAAACAAAGGGGGAAATGAATAAAAGGGGGCAAGGTAGACCCCTCCTGACCCCCTAGGATTGATGTGGGGCCTATTGAAGGGCCCCGCGGGGCAAAAAAATGTAACAAATTTTTTTTTCAATTTTTCGCGCTGGAAGCGCTACCCGGTACGCGAACCGGGTAGCTTACCGGTAGCGTAACGGGAGTCCGCCATCTTGCGTTAAGGTGTAATTTGGACACAAGATGGATGCTAAACAATGCTGGGATTGTGTAAAAGGGGGCAAGGGAGACATATCCTGACCCCCTAGGTTTTGTGAGGGTGGATGAGGAGACCCATATATGTCCCAAAAAGAAATAATCAAATTTTCGCGCGGTTAGCGTCCGGTGCGCGAACCGGGTAGCGCTCCGGAAAGCGTAAATCGTGAAAATTTGTAAAAAAAAAGTTACATTTTAAATTTATTTAGAGTGATCATAGTTAGGGTAGCTCTGAAAAGAGCTTTTGGGTCTGTGGTAGATTTAGGTACTTATAAGTAGGTACCAATACATAGTCTTAAATTCAGGATGAAAATTCTGTTCCCCTCATCTGAGAAGTGCACTCCATCTCCTCTGTAGATATCTTGCATGTAGTAACGCAAGTTATTGTTGTAGATGGAGCCCATTCCATGGTCTCTCATGTAAGCTGAAACAGACTTATTTACATGCTTCCTCAATTTCTCAATTTGTGGACAAAATTGGTTGGACCACCTCCATTTTCTGTCTTTGGCATATATTTGAATATACCAAGGCAGTTTGAGGAAAAAGTGCCATCAATTGCTCAAAGGTGTCCTTTAAAAGCATTTCCAGACCTACCCCAATCAAAGTGCCCAAAACATTTCCTCCACAGTGCACTATTATTAGGTCAGGGTTTGGCAAATGCAAAAAGGTTTTCACCAATGGTATCAATTGGTGACATCTCAATCCTCTGTGGCCAATCCAGATGATTTCCACATTTTGTAAATTGAGGTTGTGTAAATTTCTGTTATCAGCATACCTTTGAGCCCAGTGGATGTAACTATGTCCAATAATCCAGACAGAACACATGGTGAGAGGATGTTCTGCTGCAGTCAGATGAAGTGTGGGAATGAAATGGCAGTTGAAACAGTAGGAGTTTGTAATGAAAAAAACTGTGGAGTTTCAGTGCTAATCATTCAGTAGCAGTGATTGGTGGATTATGATTGCTGAAAACAGAAAGTTAAGGTGCATGAATGAGTTATTTGAAAGATGTAATTTGAATGGTTAAGAAAAAATCATTTTAAGTAACATTGCACTGGATAAGCAGGTGTACTGAGAGTTCAGAGTTCAGTTGAAACATTGTTGTGTGAGAGGTCTTTCAGGAGGTAGTTGCTATGGAAAAAAGGCAGAAAGGGCAGAGGGGGGAAGGGTGTTGATTTGAAAAAAGTGAGGGAAGAGTTTTGATTGGGTGACATGAGAGATATGTGTGATGAATTACAGCATTTCTGTACCTTTGTTGGTTGCAGCCTCTGGAGTGCATACCCTTTGCTCTGCTAAAGAAAAATTGGTGAGTGTCTGAGACTGTTTTGAAACTCAAAAAGTATTTGCTAAGGTGAGAAAAGATTAATTTAATTTAGATAGAGAATAGTATGCTTTAGGGAGAAAATTATGAAGAAAGTTGTGTATTTAAAATGTTGCTTTGTGTCAAGTGTTTTACAAATAGATTTTGTTTCTTTGAGAAATTGAAATTGGAGATAATGTGAAGTATTAGTACTGAAAGGGTGTGCTTGTACATAGGAGCTGTGCTGTGTTTTCAAATTATGACTTGAAAATCATTTTTAAGGAAAGGGAATGTTTTTTAAATTTATGACAAGGAAAAAATGGTGTCTGCTTCTTTAAACAAATAGTTCACTTGCCCCATGATTTAGGGAGAATAATTTGCTTACTTGATGTGTTTGAAAACGTTTTTTGAAGTCCTTTAGGTTTCTTGATATGTAATGCTAGAGTTTTATAGCCAGCATGGGCCATATTTACAAGGCCTTTGAGCCACTTTCACGTCATTTTCCCCATGTTAAAAGTGACGCAAAAGTGGTGCAAGAGCCTTGTAAATACGCCCCCATGTGTGTTAGGGCATTTTAAGTCACTTCCCCATGAATCTGGGTGAATAATTTGCTTAATTGATGTGTTTAAAAACATTTCTTGAAGTCATTTAGGTTTCTTGATATGTACTGCTAGAGTTTCATAGCCAGCATGGGGCGTATTTACAAGGACTTTGAGCCACTTTCACGTTATTTTCCCCATGTTAAAAGTGACGCAAAAGTGGTGCCAGGGCCTTGTAAAATATGCCCTCATGGGTGTTAGGGCATTTTAAGTCACTTCCCCATGAATCTGGGTGAATAATTTGCTTACTTGATGTGTTTAAAAACGTTTCTTGAAGTCATTTAGGTTTCTTGATATGTACTGCTAGAGTTTCATAGCCAGCATAGGGCATATTTAGAAGGACTTTGAGCCACTTTCACGTTATTTTCCCCATGTTAAAGGTGACGCTAAAGTGGTGAAAGGGCCTTGTAAATACACTCTCATGTTTGAGCCACTTTCACTTTATTTTCCCCATGTTAAAAGTGATGCAAAAGTGGTGCAAGGGCCTTGTAAATACGCTCTCATGTGTGTTAGGGCATTTTAAGTCACTTCCCCATGAATCTGGGTGAATAATTTGCTTACTTGATGTGTTTAAAATCATTTCTTGAAGTCAATTAGGTTTGTTGATATGTACTGCTAGAGTTTCATAGCCAGCATGGGGCATATTTAGAAGGACTTTGAGCCACTTTCACGTTATTTTCCCCATGTTAAAAGTGACGCAAAAGTGTTGCAAGAGCCTTGTAAATACGCCCCCATGTGTGTTAGGGCATTTTAAGTCACTTCCCCATGCCTCTGGGTGAATATTTTGCTTACTTGATGTGTTTAAAAACGTTTCTTGAAGTCATTTAGGTTTCTTGATATGTACTGCTAGAGTTTCATAGCCTGCTTGGGGCATATTTACAAGGCCTTTGAGTCACTTTGACGTCATTTTTCCCATGTTAATAGTGACGCAAAAGTGGTGCAAGGGCCTTGTAAATACGCCCCCATGTGTGTTAGGGCATTTAAGTCACTTGCCCCATGATTTAGGGAGAATAATTTGCTTACTTGATGTGTTTAAAAACTTTCTTGAAGTCAATTAGGTTTCTTGATATGTACTGCTAGAGTTTCATAGCCAGCATGGGGCATATTTACAAGGCCTTTGAGCCACGTTCATGTTATTTTCCTCATGTTAAAAGTGATGCAAAAGTGGTGCAATTGTGTTTTGTAAATACGCCTTCATACCTCAACTAGTGTGTTAATTGTTTGCCTACTGTTATTTGTTTACTGTTTGGAAATAGTGGTTAATACCTTTTTTAAAAATATTTTCCACAGATTCAACTCAAGATCTTTAGAAAAATTCAAAAATGCCCTCAAGGCAAAGAAAAAGAAAAGAAGCAAAGCGACTTACACCCCACCTTGGTAAACCTTTGCAGCAGTCCTCTACAATAAAAACTTGTCAAGTCACCAATAAAACTCCGGGTAAGAGAACAAAATCTTTTTTAAGAAACATTTGCAGACGAAAAAGTATCACTACAGAACATGTTTTAGTCCAGAAGAAGAGAGCCAATTTAAACGGAAAGGAAAGGCCACTCAAAAATGTTACTGCTAGAGCAGGAGATAACTCTGTGCATGGTAGTAGAAGGAAAAATCTGTTTAGGGACATTCGTAGACGAATGTTCCGCAACAGGATAATTGGCAATTTGTTAAAAAATATTAAGAAAGGTCAACAGAAAGTGGCTTTTTATAAGAGAAAGAAAAATGTTGAGAAAATTATTGATCAGGCTTTCGAAATTAAGCGAAAGTTATTTATTTTGATAATCAATAGAATTAGGAAACTAAACAAGGCAATTTATGATTTCAAATCAAATAGTAGATGGAAGAGAACAGTTAATCGTAGTAATTTTTGTGAAGTTTTTTCAGGAGAATGGATGCATAGTTCAAGTTGTGAGGCATTTTTTAATGAGGAGAGTTATTTCCAGGATAATGATTTGGTGCATGCAGTTGACACCAGTGGTCGAGCATATGAGGTGAAAGATGGTTGTCCGGTTGAAAAAGAAAAACTTGTGTCAACAGAGGCAGAAGAGGTGTTAGGTAATGAAGTTTTAGGAAGACGTCCTAAGGGACCAGTGTACACCTGGAAGTGTAGTAGTATTTGCAGTGTGCGACAGGATTCCATCAATTTGCTTTGTGATTTTGTACGGACATTTAAAAAGAAAAGTTTAAAACAGAAAATGAAGTTGTTGCAAGAATTAGATCCTTGCAGAGTGAGAGAAGTGACAGGTTTGCATGGTCATTCATTGGCTTGTCTTTCCAGGAGAGTATGCCAGAGTGTTTTTCATCATTTCAGGATGCTAGCAGTGCATCATAATAAAGTGAGGACATTAGTTAGAATGTTGTATTATGCTAAGAGTCCAGCAATTATGCTTAAACAATTATGCACTGCTCTTTTGCATGGTTCTGAAGTAGATGTGAAGAATATTTGTGAAGAAATTGAGTTTTGTTACTTTGCTAGTAAAGAGAACAATGTTGAAATTGACCCAGTAGAAGAAGGTAATGTGGAAGAGAGTGTACAGATTTCCAGTACAGATAAGTTTCTCAAGGAAATTTCCACGTGTACGGTGAAATCAAGTGAGAGGCCTAATTTCACTTGTGTGTGTTGTTGACGGACTTATTATAGGAATCAGACTAAGTTAGTGGATTTATATGCAAAAAGTGAAATGGAAAACAATAGTGAATGGAAGGATTTTGCAACGTACTTGATGGTAGAAAATAGTTTTGATTTGGGATCAGATCAACGTATGTGTACTTATTGTTTTAACAAAGTAAATCAAACCGGATGCCTGCTAGAGCGGTTCATAATAATCTGGAATTGGTTGACATTCCTTCTGAACTGAAGGATTTAAATACTTATGAATCTATTTTGATTCAAAGTGTCCATCCTTTTCAGGCTATTGTTCGAATGGAGCCTAAGACAGGGAAATTGCCTCCTTCAGATTTACAGAGAGGATTAAAGGGAAGAGTAGTTTATTTGCCTCTGGATTTGAAGAAAAATATTGATACAATTGGTGTAGACAAAGTGGAAGAGGAACCTCTCGTTATCCTAGTTAATGGAGTTCCGACAAAGAGTAAGGAAATCTGGCAAGATTTAGTGGATGTTCAGTAAGTCAAAAAGGCAACGTTGTATTTGATGAAAAACAATGAGTACTACAAGAATGTATGTGTTGCAGAAGACGAACTAAGTGAAGAAGAGGACAGCGATTTGTGTGCTGGACAAATAGAGAAAGTAGATGCTTCTAAAAATGAAGAAATATATGAACATTATAGTGTTCATCCTTTGCATTCTAAAGAAGTCATGGGGAATGCTATTGAGTTGTTTCAAATGAAACAAGCCAAAGGAAGTCCCATTAGTGTTTGGGAGGAAAGTTTGGAAGCTCGGTGTTTCCCACAGTTATTTCCAACAGGTCGAGGAGGAAGATATGATGTGCGACCTGATCAAATTCCTGCTTCTGAATACCGGACTTTACGATTGTATGCAGAAGATCCTAGGTTTCGTCAATGCATTCCCTATTTGTTTCATCTACTGTATGAAAGTGATCTGTCTGGACTGTCTTATGCAGTGAACCACATCCTGAAAAGTGGTGTACAGCTGCAAAACATCTCGGCAAGTGACTTTATGGATAAAGTCAATGTCCAAGACAGTATTTTGGATTCTCACCTGATTAATCTCATGGCATGTCAGCGTGGTACTAATGAGTATTGGTACCGTCGTCATGGTGACTTAAAATGTATGTTGAGGAACTTAGGAACTCCCACATGGTTCCTCACTCTCAGCTGTGCCTAGTATGGCTGGGAAGACTTACTTGAATTTCTACGAGACGCAAATGGAAACATTGAAAATATCGAATTCAAGACACCCGGAGAACTGTGCTCTTTGGATCCAGTCAATGTATGCAGGTACTTCAATCAGAGATTTGAAGCTATGATGTCTTTCATTACGAACAAGAAAAATCCACCTCTTGGAGAGGTGTTGGATTTCTTCTGGAGAAAGGAGTATCAAGCAAGAGGTGATCCTCATATACATATGCTGCTATGGATCAAAGATGCACCCAAATTTGGAACAGAGCCGGATGACTTAGTGATGCGTTTCATAGAACAGTATTCTACATGTGCTGTTCCAAACACAAAGGAAGACAAAAGTTTAAGAGAACAAGTTTTACGCTTTCAAAACCATTGTTGTGGAAAGTACTGTCGTCGTAAATTCAGAAACAAGGACAAGTTCTACACAAAATGTAGTTTTGGGTTTCCACGATCAGTGATATGTAAAGGAAGAGTGAACAATTTGATGTCTTCGCTGCGACATAATGTGATGAGGAAATCACCCAAAAATACATACAATTTAAAAAGAAACGAAGAGTCCAAGTACATCAACGACTACAACCCAGTGATTTTGTCCATGTGGAATGCTAACATGGATATACAGTTTGTGGCTGACAACTGTAAAGTCCACATTTGTAAAGCGCACAATCACCCGTAAGGGTCTCTAGGCGCTGGGGGGCCGTCGGGAAGATTAAGCGAGCTATTGCCCAGAGTCACATGGTGCTGGGCTAACCTGCCGCCGGAGCCGGGGATCGAACCGTGGTCCCCAGATTCCAGCGTCAGTCGCCCTGGCCGCGGCGCCACACCTCTCCCGACTGTATGGCTGTGGCTCGGTATGTGACATCTTATATCACCAAAAAAGAAAAGACAGAACTGAAGGATATGTGGGATGACATTTAACATGAGAAGAGCCTCAGTAAGAAATTGTACAGTTTCAGTCTAAAGATGTTGTCGCATCGAGAAATCGGAGCCTACGAATGTTCTGATCGGTTATCTTCAGCAAGTCTCTATGCCAAATAGGAGTATAATTTGGGTGAGTCTTGGTCTTGCTGCAACACGTAATCGAGCTCTGAAACCTGTACGGGAAATTGAGTATTTGGCGGAGAAGGAGCCAAACAGTACAGATATTTTGTAGACCAACATGTTGGATACATATTATCCAAATAGAAGCAGTCACCTCGAGAATGTTTGTCTGTATGAGGTTCTACAAAATTACATATTCAAGAGGAACATCAAAGAAGATATTGATAAAGGAGTGTATGCTGTAATTGGAAGTGAGGGATGTCTGGTCAAGCAAAGAAAATACCAATTGGTAAATCATCGAAAATTGAGTTGCGAATCTCCTGAAAGAAAAGAGTTTTTCTATTTAGCTCTCTTGCAACTTTTCAAGCCTTGGCGTGCAGAAGAGGAACTGCTTGGAGATTTCCTCTGTTATGAAGATTCTTTCAATGCAGCCAAGGAGTCCATAGAATGTCCTGTTTTTCCCAAATATCTAGAAATGTTGAATGCAGAAATCGAGCAGGAAGCAACAATTGCAGCCGAGAATGCTAGAGATAGTTCTCAGGACAGTCAGAGTTCCACTTCATTGAGTCAGGATCCACTAGGAGGACCAGTTATCGAAAATGAAGCTGCCACTGCCATGATTGAAGTGGAAAGAGCCATGGAACATGCTCAGGAGGATGCGGTTAACTTAGAAGATTTAGAAAGACAACTCAACGTTGAGCAGAGGAAAATATATGACGAAGTTACCAACCAAATTGATCATGGATTAAGTCATGAGAAGAAAGAGTGCTCATGTACATCGTTGAAGCCTGTCCGACTGTACGTGAGTGGAGAAGCAGGAACTGGAAAAAGTTTCCTCATTAAAGCAATTTCATGTTATTTGCAGAAAAGGACTGAGTCATCGCTGTCTTGTGCTGTCACCGCTCCAACTGGTCTGGCTGCACATAACATTAAAGGTATTACTTTGCATCATCTACCGATGCTGCCAGTGGAGCATGATAACAAATTACAATACCACAAGTTATCTGGAGATGCTTGTTGTGAAGTTTCCAGAGTCTTGAGGAAAATGAAACTTCTTATCATTGACGAAGTAAGCATGGTTTCCAATGTCATGCTTGCCTTTGTGCATTTGAGAATGCAAGAAGTTCTTAAAACAGAGTATGATGTGTTATTTGGTGGCAAACACATCATTGTTTTCGGTGATCTTCTGCAGCTGACACCAGTGAAAGTGTTTAAACTACTTACGCATGAAGATACCAGGAAGTGCCTAGGGAGCATTGGCAACGTCAATATATGGTTAAACTTCAATTATGCTGAACTGCGTGTAAATATGCGTCAGGCGAAGGATGAAGATTATAAGAATATTCTACAAGATGTTAGAATTGGAAATGTGACTGAGCATGGGAAGGAAGCTTTACATGCACGATTATTGTCAAATTTGTATCCAAATGAAGACGTTCTGCCAGAGAATATTTTTCAGAAAATTACTGAGAAGAAATCTGGGATATGTTTGATGCCAACTCTGCAAGAATGTTCCATCTTCAACAACAAAATGTTGATTTTAGAAAACCAAAACATAGTGAAACTGGAAGCTATTGACAGAATTGAGCATATGGGAGCAACAATTATTTTGTCTGAAAATTTGAAATCTAAATTAGATTCATTAGAGAAGACTATATCTAAAACTGCGGGTTTTGAAAAGACTCTGAATGTGTGCTTAAATTGCCGTATCATTTTGAGAAGGAATTTAAATGTTGAAAGAGGTCTGGGTAATGGATCAATGGGTAATGTTGTTGATTTTGAGAAATACAGAAATAGAGATGGAATTGAATTTTTAAAAATTACATTTGATGGCATTGAGGATGTACAGCAAATTGGTCGTTGCTCTGCTAGGTTTTTGCTTGTTAAAGACTTATATGTTCGCCGTAAGCAGTTTCCTGTTTGCTTGGCATATGCGGTGACAATCCATAAATCGCAAGGTTTAAGTGTAGACAGTGCTTTGGTGAATATTGGCAGTTCTGTGTTCAAGGAGGGTATGGCTTATGTGGCATTATCACGAGTCAGAACTTTATCTGGATTATACTTGATTGAGTGTGATGAGACAAATATTTGTGCAGATTGTGTTAAGGAATACAATAGGTTAAGAAGAGAGTATGCGCCACATTTGCCTCAATATCCTTTGTTTGAAAAACGTGTGGTAGGCCGGAAACGAAGAAATGTGACCAATAGTAGGGAGGTTGTAGCAAAAACACGAAAATTCGATGCACTTGAAATTGTGAGCAGAAAGAAAATGGATGCTGTTCAAGATGTTGTTGGTTTTCAATTTGAAAATAGTTCTGGTGTCAACTGCTATGCTAATGTAGTGGTTAATGTTGTCTTTTCTCTAGAAATATTAAAAGAACAGATTGTGGTCAATTCGGATCAAAGATTTTGCTGTTTGTTAAATTCTGTGTTAGAGAAATGTAGCACTGATAGAAGAAAAATAGAAAGTGTCTCTGAAATTCGAAATCTCTTAGACAAATGTTCAGGTCAAACGCAATTCTCTCAAAATATTCAGCAGGATTGTCAGGAGTTTTTAATGTATATGCTTGATGTTTTGCAAGATGAAGGTGTAGATGTAGATTATCTGTTTGGCCTTTCTTATCAATGGCATCATGACTGCGAGAACTGTAGGTTATCAAGTACTACTAGTGTAGACTGTGAAAGATTTATATATTTAACTTTGCCTGACATTAAATCAGTATCCTTTAATAAGCTAGTAAAAGCAGCCGATCAAAACATGGAGTGTAGCCAATGTAAGTCTGCAATGCTGTCCACATTAGTTATACGAAGTTATGGCCAGTATGTCATTTTAATGTTCCAACGATGTAGACCTGATGGAACGAAATTGACAACTTTAATTAAAAATGTTGTGGCTTCGCAGTTGTCAATATCAGGAAGGACTTTTGTAACTGCAGCAATTATATATCATGACGGTCCTTCAACAACTTCAGGACATTACACAGCTTATTTAAAATCTGGAAACGGCTGGTCATTCTGCAATGATTCTGTTTTAACTTTCAAAAAACGTTTACCGTTTGATTTAAAAAATTCTTATCTAGTGTTTTTACAACCAAAATTTTAGGGAAGAAAAGTGGCCTACGAAGATTGGAGCAGTTGATAAATTTTAGTCTGCTGTTTTAAATTGCTTTGTGAATAAGAGTGATCATGATAATTAAAAATGTAAAGTAGTCATAGAGGTACATATCTGGCCTATAATGATTCAAAGAGTTGATATGATTTACTCTGTTGTTTAAAATTGCTTTGTGAGTAACTGAGATCAAGAGAATGAAAAAATTGGAAAAGTCATAGAGGTAGTGTAAGTGTGCCTCATATTAAGTGGTATCAATGTTATAGGAAATGTGAAATAAGAGTAAACTAGAAGGGGAGATATTATTAGTACAAGATTGTGAAAGTGATTTCGGACGTTTTCTTAATGAAAGTCGGGGAAAAAGAAAATGACGGGATTTGCTTTGAGGAATTCGAAGAGATTAAATTGTCTCTTACAAGATTTGGCCTTGAGGAGAAGTGTGGTAGAGAGCAAAAAGTCATTTATTGTTTCTAACATATTACTCAAAAAGAAAGAGCTTTTCTTTCAGAAAGTGGCGGGCACAGATTTTTTAGAGCACAACAGAGTATAAGCTGTTCATCGCATATCATTCGACGTCATGGAAAGTAAGTGTAGTTTTTGATGAGTTCTGATTTCTGATTTGTTATATTATATGGGTTTTTTAAACACAATCATTTTGATTGTGTTTTTTTTCCCCCGCTGTTATATGATGAATACCTTCAACTCACTGTTTTTAGTGAAATTTGATATATTCTGAGAACAGCAAAAATAAACCATTTAATATGTATAATTAATTCTATATTTTGTATTGTGATTTTTAATTTATACTCATCTTGTCTCATGCTTACTTGTCTTTTAGTACCTTATATCAATTCTCTTTACATACTCACATTGCCTTTTGTTTTATTCTTTTTCACCCTTGTTCTCTAACTCCACTTATCTTTCAACCTTTGTTTCCTTATTCCAACTCTGCTTTTTTCTTTTCTCTCATGCACCATTTTCTAGCTTTTAGACCCTCTGCTTCGGTTCTCTTTTCCATCTTTTCTCCCTTTTGTTTTCGAAATTAAATAATTTTGGGTTCTCCTTTTTTGTTGCAATCAGTTAGTTTAACTCACCTTCACTCATTTATCTTTCTTTGTTGCTTCACTCAGTCTGTATCTGACACTCTTTCCTTCACTTTCTGTGTCCCCTCTCTCCCTCACTCTCTTTTCCTTATTCACCCTTTCCTTATTTAGTTTACCTTACTCACATTCTTTTAGTATCTTACACATCTTTAGTTTATTTTTCTCTTCTATCCTTCTTTTCTGTCACTGAATCTATCCTTCTTTTTATTCACTTAGTAATTTACTCTAATTCTATTTCTTTTTGACTCTGTCTGTCTGTTCTGCTTGGGTTCTCAGATTAGATAGAGCCAGCTCATCAGAGCCTCACCAACCCAGCCAGAACGTTACTCTCTCCCCTCCCTAGGACCTATTCATAACAGGTATCTACCCCCTAAGGACAGGGAATTCCTAAGATACATACCATGTACCTCCTATAATATTAGCAATTAGTGATCTCGCGGTCCCATTTGAACCCAGACCTCTCTACCCAGACGGCAGTCTCAGAATCAATGATCTCGCGGTCCCAGTCGAACCCAGTCAACCTACCCAACCGGCAGCATTAGAATCGACGTCCTCGCGGTCCCATACGAACCCAGGCAACCTGCCCAACCGGCAGCTTATCCTATGATTACCATTACATAAAGGGATCAGTCTCACTATTCATCAGGGGTATAGTACTACATTATTTTGGATCACACAATAGTTGCCAAATTAGGTGATGTACCACCTATCCTTCAATCCAAGAGCTCCTCTCTCCCTTATTCAGTTACCACTTACCTGATCAGGGTTAGCATCTGTTCACATAGCAGCATCTGACTAGAAGAACAGGTTACCTTTTCATGCAAGAATAAGAAGCACACTATGCAAAGGTTATTATCAAATGTAAGCTCTCCTCTCCCCCTTGCTCAGACCCACATGGACGGGAGATGCATCCGTTCACCTGCACCTGACTAGAAGAAAGGTTAGCCTCACTAGAGACGACAACACCTGCACAATGGTTCACTAAGAACTGGGGTACTTTATTTCACATTACAACAAACAACATTGATAACACATAATAGACACATACACAGATCTGCAGGGTCTCTGTAAAGACCACATCCACATCTACCTAACAGAAACTGTAAATAGACTGCACACTGCTGAAAGGAAAAGGATTAGTAATAATGTTTCATGGACACTAACATAACAGGACAGGTATCACCTGATTAGAATGGAGTCTTGTTCTAGCTGTCATCTGGATTCCTCCCTCGTCTGTGATTCTCCTCTGCACTCTTGGACGTGTATCTGCGCTGATCACTCTGCACTGGACACCTCTCCCCCACGAACTGTCTCCGCCTTCCAGGTTCAATCTAGTTTCGACCGCTCTGATAACCTTTCGCTCCACTAGCTTCTTCATTCTGTCTGATTATCTCTGTTCAAATGTCCAATTCACTCCAGCTGCTCTCACAGATTAGTATAACTTCAGTCTCTTCCAAAAGGCACCACCTCAGACTCCAGCTGATCACAACTCCTCCGGATAAGTAACTACTTCTAACTGCTGTCTTCAGCTCCAAACATTGCTTCATCTCTCTCTGTTCAGAACACCATCTACTCACAACTGCTTCTAGTTTCTCTCTCTCTGGTTCCAGCTCACTGGCTGTCTGTCTTCCCTCTGTTCCAAGCATCCACTGTCTCTTCTCCCCTGCTCCATCTCCTCTCCTTCTGCACTCTAACGCTCTCCGTTCCAATCCACGACTGCACTCCTTCCAGCCCAAAGTCCTTCTCCCTGACTCCGCCTCTGCACTTCACTAATATGGAATGCTGTCTCCTCATGGAAAGTTCCAGCCATCAGCCTCCTCCCATCGATCCCATGCACCAGGCTCCTTGCGCTAGACGCTCCCACAGTGACCAGCTGCTTGTTTCGTCTAGAGACCTGAGCCCAGAGACACTTCCTGATTAGATTCAGCTTTGGCCGGTTCTCTCCAGTTCGCTTAGGGCGAACAACACCTCATAACCAAAACATCACCTTTACCCTGCAAGCATCTCAGTCTGCAGGGACAGAAAGCAAAATGGAGTCTCTCTAGTTCTGGGCCTTGTAGGCCTGAGAAGGATGAAATAACACTTAGCTCTATCAGAGTACCTACACAAACCATACCAATATGTAATATGAAGTCAAGACAACAGGATCCACCCTCTACTATAGGTAGAATCATGAAAGGACACATAATTATGTCAAAGCCAATAGGCAATAGATGGATTAGAGTCAACAATCAGGGATCTATCATCATATTAAGCAGCTATCCTCTAGTTTATGCTTCTAGGTATGGCAAAAAGGCCTTAAAAGGACCAACACAAGGCAAGAATAGAGATTCAGGATGGTAGCAAGCTTAAAGTCACCATCACTCATAAATAGAGCCCAAAAATCGAGCAGAACATTACACCCTTTGACTTTAACTTGCTAACATCTATAAACAACAATAACCAAATAAACAAACATCGACATGATCTATCAACAAAATCAAAAACAAAAAGACTCCCTAAAATGAATGGCAACCAAGGAAAACCAGCTCGTCGGAGTCTCACTAACCCAGCCAGAACGTTACTCTCTGCCCCTCCCTAGGACCTATTCACAACAGGTATCTACCCCCTAAGGACAGGGAATTCCTAAGAAACATACCAGGTACCTCTTATAATATCAGCAATCGGCGGTCTCGCGGTCCCATACGAACCCAGACAACCTACCCAAACGGCAGCGTTAGAATCGGCGATCTCGCGGTCCCATACGAACCCAGACAACCTACCCAATTGGCAGCATTAGAATCGGTGATCTCGCGGTCCCATACGAACCCAGACAACCTACCCAGACGGCAGCGTTAGAATCGGCGATCTCGTTGTCCCATACGAACCCAGACAACCTACCCAATCGGCAGCATTAGAATCGGCGATCTCGCGGTCCCATACGAACCCAGACAACCTACCCAGACGGCAGCGTTAGAATCGGCGATCTCGCGGTCCCATACGAACCCAGACAACCTACCCAATCGGCAGCATTAGAATCGGCGATCTCGCAGTCCCATACGAACCCAGACAACCTACCCAGACGGCAGCGTTAGAATCGGCGATCTCGCCGTCCCATACGAACCCAGACAACCTTCCCAGACGGCAGCATTAGAATCGGCGATCTCGCGGTCCCATACGAACCCGGACAACCAACCCAACCGGCAGCAGTGATCTCGCGGTCCCATTCGAACCCAGTCAACCTACCCAACCGGCAGCAGTGATCTCGCGGTCCCATTCGAACCCAGTCAACCTACCCAACCGGCAGCATTATCCTATGATTACCTTTGGATATTGGAGGGGTATTTGTAAAGCGCAGACGTTCGCTCCGAAGGGAGCATCTTGGCGCTAAATTACCTATTATACGAAGGGGTCAGACTCAATATTCATCAGGGGTATAGAACCATAATATTCCCAATCACACAACGGTTGCCAATTTGAATACTATGCGGTATGGTCTTTAATTCAAGGGGCTCCTCTCTCCCTTATTCAGTTACCACGTACCCGATCAGGATTAGCATCTGTTCACATAGCAGCATCTGACTAGAAGAACAGGTTACCCTCTCATACAAGAACACACAGCACATGTCTGTTCACTAAGAACTGGGGTATCTGTATTACCTGGCAGTATCAGTGTCCTATGATTACCATCATACAAAGGGGTCAGTTTCACTATTCATCAGGGGTATAGAACCGTAGTATTTCCGATCACACAACGGTTGCCAATTTGGAAAAAATAACAAAGGGCCTAAAATGAATGACAACCAAGGAAATACCACCGAAGGAACAAATCAAAATATCTGATAACCACAAAAACTAACTTAAGCACCCTTAAACTAAATGTGCCTCAACTCCTAGTACTAACCCATGAAATCTATTAATGTAGGGACATGTCTGTGAAGTAAAAATAACAAAGGGCCTAAATGAGGCCTACCTACTTCGGCCAACTTAAGAAACTAACCTAAGCACCCTTGAACTAAATGTGCCTCAGCTTCTAGTACTAACCCATGAAATCTATTAATGTAGGGACATGTCTGTGAGATAAAAATAACAAAGGGCCTAAATGAGGCCTACCTACTTCGGTCAACTTAAGAAAGGATTTGGTAAAGTCTGACAAATAAACATAACAAAGGGTCCTCAATGTCTGGGCAACTATTACTAGTAAATCTAGGACACGACCTAACTAAATGACAAACCTCCCGGGACAACTTAAAGTCTAGGGTGACCCCCCCTTGGAACTAATCCCACTGCTCCAGTTAAAAGTTGATGGATCAAAGTAAAAGCGTAATAACAGGAAAACAAGGACAACCCCATTCCTACAAAATAGCTGGTGTAGCACTATGCATATCAAGCAAGAAATCAGAAACAGTGATCTAAGTGTGGTGCATATACTCTTCTAAAAGATAATTCAGACATAATCTGTCCAGAAATCCCTATAGCTAAAATAGCTGAAACTTAAACTTGAAAAACTAAGTGATAGGAGACCATGCCAAAGTCAATAGGCAAAGGTCATAAGTCATCTAACTCAGGAAACAGTGTGCACTAATCCCTGTGTATCAATCTGTGGAACACATGTGTGCACCATCATGCAGAACACTACTTTCCTTTCATTGGCAAAACTGTTTTACAGAAAACAGGAAAACTATCCAATAGGTGAAAGAGAAACAAGTGTAAAGTCAATCTGTAATAGCATAGCATACTAAGATCAAAATATCATGTATCACAGGGCATAAGATTACTAAAGCAGCTCACTAATTATATACTGCACCCTATGACTTTCAAACAAAATCATTTGCATATAGTAAAAGGAATCATTAAACCAAAGGCCAAATTATAAATGTGGCACTGCATCTTTCAAACTGGAAAATCAAAAGCATAATCAGGACTGCAAATTTAACATTATCATTGGGGCCTGTTTGTGGTAACTGCAAAAAGTGGCATTATGTCCATCTGGAAATAGAAACATGGGAAAAAATGCAAGACTCAAGAATGCAGGCCAAAGAATTACATTGTAGACTCCTTTCATAAAGGACTATTGGCTTTGTCACCAAAAAATTTCTCTTAGGAATTAAAAGTGTCTCTATCAAAAAAAAAAAAAATTAGTCTGTTCTTTCTAAAACAGAAAGCAGGTATGACAGTTCTCCAGTGTGCAAGACACACCGCTCCAAAGTTCTTTGCCAGGAAGGAATCCCATCTGATCTTGTCATCCATGGAACTCCAGCTATCCGCCGTAAGACACCGCTTCTCGCCATCAGCTCCGGTGTAGTTTGGGCCCAAGCTGGTTCCGCATTTCAGAAAATAACAAACTAACATAACAACAAGAACATAACAAACCAAAATAACAAACGGGGCGGGGCAGACCATCCATGCACTCCCGCACAAGCCATCAACCTGAAACGAGAGATAAGCATCAATCATCTTATAAAAGAAAATTTTCCATTCAAAAAGCACCCCAAGTGCTTTTCATTTCTGTAAAGAAGAAAACCTCCTAATTCCTGAAAAGAACTCTCTAAATCCAAGGGATAATTTGAACACTCTATCTATACCATAATTTGTTTGGGCAGAATCCCCCCAAAATTTTTTACACAAGTCAGAAGGGCTGGGGCCTAGTCACTCTCTCTTACCCCTTTGAGAAACAGCCCCTCCCTTCAGAGCCATCCGCGGTCAGGGGCTGGCTCAATTCCAATCATAACAAAAAAAATAGGAGACAGCTCTCTCTCCTCTGAAATTGGGTAATGGCCAAAGGGAGCCTACACTCATACAAGGCCCCCACCATCTGGTCTGAGGACGGGCCTGAGTTATCTCGTTCAAGGTTACAACAACATTTTTTCTTTCCCTGCTTTGTACTCACACATTTTTACATGAAACTCAATGCAGCCGGTATTTTACCCTTCTCCCCTCAGACAAGTACCGTATTTCTCTAACTAATGTAATCAAGTTCTTAAGCTATTATTTTTCTATAGCCATATGAAAAGTTAACCAACATTCAAAAGACGGCATTCTGCACTAAAGCAATTTTAAACTGATATAAGGGATGTGAGTGTATAAAGTCAAAATCAAAATTGAACCTCATATCCACCCTTGACTGTATACACGAACATCAAACAATTTTGTCATAACGGTTCACTATTTGCTGAAAGGGAAAAAATATTAGACCAAAAACGCATGCAGACACATTTCATTTTGTATAACATGTGAAACACCATCAAATTAAACAAGGGGCAACAAAACATTTTGCATTGCATAACCAAGAATTCATAATTAAGTGTGCAACCTTTTCCATTCTACCTATAAAAAGGGCCAGAGTCATCATTTCATTTAAAAGCACACGGTTGCATTTCACCAATTAAAGCACATTCTACATTGAAATAATTTCATTTCCACAACCAAAGATTGCACCATCCGTGCACAGCTGAAAACGATCAAAACACCCCCTCACATTCCGACAGGTTGATGTACACCGCCGAGTCAAACTCATTAAATCACGTGTACAAAGGGAAGACACACAGAAACCCGTGGATGCATTCCAAACATTACGTAAAAAAATGAACACTGCTGTCTCAATTCAAGATATCAACCCTTTAGCCGCTGAAATGTAAGCCTTCCCCGAGCGCAGCAGACACAAGGGAAAGTCCCAGGACTAATCTCACACGTTCTCACATAACAGTCGAGCTCCTTTCAAAAACACATTTTCTCCCCCAACAGACAGAAAGGATCCAACCCTTCCCTGCTCAATGGAGCAAAGTATTCACTAATCTCAGGCACAAAGGTCTATGCACATGGTCCGAAGAAGCCACTCATACATGTTTAGCATACGGCGCTATTCACAAGAAACACAATGATAACACGCTAATCACAGACCAAATATACAAGGCACTACAGACCATATTTACAAGGCACTATCCACAAAGTCTCAAAAGTCTTAAGCACACGGCGCTATGCACAAGAAACACAATGATAACACGCTATTCACAGACCAAATATACAAGGCACTACAGACCATAGTTACAAGGCACTATCCACAAAGTCTCAAAAGCCTTAAGCACACGGCGCTATTCACGAGAAACACAATGATAACACGCTATTCACAGGCCAAATATACAAGGCACTACACACAAGGCACACAAGCCTTAGTTAGAAGGCGCTATGACCAAGATCCTTAAAAAGCTACTCACTCACAAAGCACTATGCACATGGAGTCGCAATTCACAAATGACTCCACTAGTCACACCCGAGGCGCTATGCACATGGATTCAACAAACAATTCACAAGTGAGAAGCGCAAAGCGCTATGCACAAGGCACGCAAGCCTTAGTCAGAAGGCGCTATTTACAAGATCCCGAAAAAGTCACAAGTGAGAAGCGCAAAGCGCTATGCACAAGGCACGCAAGCCTTAGTCAGAAGGCGCTATTTACAAGATTTTCAGCAAGTTATATCACAGAATACATTTCACACTTCACAGCATAAGCAAATGCAGCAAGCCATTTGATAAGCAATTTACAAGACATTTTCATACACAGGCACCCTTCAAGCTTGACAATTCAAACAACAAGATGAAAAGCAT
The DNA here is from genome assembly GCF_964261635.1 of Lissotriton helveticus. NCBI lineage: Eukaryota > Metazoa > Chordata > Amphibia > Caudata > Salamandridae > Lissotriton > Lissotriton helveticus. Next base: position 912,047,112 of record NC_136063.1, read on the forward strand.
GTCTCCTACACTGCATAAGTCAGACACCATGATGTACTGCAATCTCCCTACACTCCAACAGTTCAAGCCAATAGGTCAGGGACCACGTAATTGGCCCCCACACACACAGACACCCTTCCAGCCTGACAGGCTAAACACCAAGATGAAAAGCATTTCTCCTACACTTCATGAGTCAGATGCCATGATATACTGCAATCTCCTCACACTCCAACTGTTCAAGCCAATAGGTCAGGGACCACACCTCACCATGCAATCCACAGACCATCCACAGATGACAAATTCGAAAGGGTTTTAAGTCTAACTACATAACAGGGGTCACTCCCCGCGTCTCGTGCGAAAACTGCCAGACTACGCCAAATGTTCTGCTTGGGTTCTCAGATTAGATAGAGCCAGCTCATCAGAGCCTCACCAACCCAGCCAGAACGTTACTCTCTCCCCTCCCTAGGACCTATTCATAACAGGTATCTACCCCCTAAGGACAGGGAATTCCTAAGATACATACCATGTACCTCCTATAATATTAGCAATTAGTGATCTCGCGGTCCCATTTGAACCCAGACCTCTCTACCCAGACGGCAGTCTCAGAATCAATGATCTCGCGGTCCCAGTCGAACCCAGTCAACCTACCCAACCGGCAGCATTAGAATCGACGGCCTCGCGGTCCCATACGAACCCAGGCAACCTGCCCAACCGGCAGCTTATCCTATGATTACCATTACATAAAGGGATCCGTCTCACTATTCATCAGGGGTATAGTACTACATTATTTTGGATCACACAATAGTTGCCAAATTAGGTGATGTACCACCTATCCTTCAATCCAAGAGCTCCTCTCTCCCTTATTCAGTTACCACTTACCTGATCAGGGTTAGCATCTGTTCACATAGCAGCATCTGACTAGAAGAACAGGTTACCTTTTCATGCAAGAATAAGAAGCACACTATGCAAAGGTTATTATCAAATGTAAGCTCTCCTCTCCCCCTTGCTCAGACCCACATGGACGGGAGATGCATCCGTTCACCTGCACCTGACTAGAAGAAAGGTTAGCCTCTCTAGAGACGACAACACCTGCACAATGGTTCACTAAGAACTGGGGTACTTTATTTCTCATTAAAACAAACAACATTGATAACACATAATAGACACATACACAGATCTGCAGGGTCTCTGTAAAGACCACATCCACATCTACCTAACAGAAACTGTAAATAGACTGCACACTGCTGAAAGGAAAAGGATTAGTAATAATGTTTCATGGACACTAACATAACAGGACAGGTATCACCTGATTAGAATGGAGTCTTGTTCTAGCTGTCATCTGGATTCCTCCCTCGTCTGTGATTCTCCTCTGCACTCTTGGACGTGTATCTGCGCTGATCACTCTGCACTGGACACCTCTCCCCCACGAACTGTCTCCGCCTTCCAGCTTCAGTCTAGTTTCGACCGCTCTGATAACCGTTCGCTCCACTAGCTTCTTCATTCTGTCTGATTATCTCTGTTCAAATGTCCAATTCACTCCAGCTGCTCTCACAGATTAGTATAACTTCAGTCTCTTCCAAAAGGCACCACCTCAGACTCCAGCTGATCACAACTCCTCCGGATAAGTAACTACTTCTAACTGCTGTCTTCAGCTCCAAACATTGCTTCATCTCTCTCTGTTCAGAACACCATCTACTCACAACTGCTTCTAGTTTCTCTCTCTCTGGTTCCAGCTCACTGGCTGTCTGTCTTCCCTCTGTTCCAAGCATCCACTGTCTCTTCTCCCCTGCTCCATCTCCTCTCCTTATGCACTCTAACGCTCTCCGTTCCAATCCACGACTGCACTCCTTCCAGCCCAAAGTCCTTCTCCCTGACTCCGCCTCTGCACTTCACTAATATGGAATGCTGTCTCCTCATGGAAAGTTCCAGCCATCAGCCTCCTCCCATCGATCCCATGCACCAGGCTCCTTGCGCTAGACGCTCCCACAGTGACCAGCTGCTTGTTTCGTCTAGAGACCTGAGCCCAGAGACACTTCCTGATTAGATTCAGCTTTGGCCGGTTCTCTCCAGTTCGCTTAGGGCGAACAACACCTCATAACCAAAACATCACCTTTACCCTGCAAGCATCTCAGTCTGCAGGGACAGAAAGCAAAATGGAGTCTCTCTAGTTCTGGGCCTTGTAGGCCTGAGAAGGATGAAATAACACTTAGCTCTATCAGAGTACCTACACAAACCATACCAATATGTAATATGAAGTCAAGACAACAGGATCCACCCTCTACTATAGGTAGAATCATGAAAGGACACATAATTATGTTAAAGCCAATAGGCAATAGATGGATTAGAGTCAACAATCAGGGATCTATCATCATATTAAGCAGCTATCCTCTAGTTTATGCTTCTAGGTATGGCAAAAAGGCCTTAAAAGGACCAACACAAGGCAAGAATAGAGATTCAGGATGGTAGCAAGCTTAAAGTCACCATCACTCATAAATAGAGCCCAAAAATCGAGTAGAACATTACACCCTTTGACTTTAACTTGCTAACATCTATAAACAACAATAACCAAATAAACAAACATCGACATGATCTATCAACAAAATCAAAAACAAAAAGACTCCCTAAAATGAATGGCAACCAAGGAAAACCAGCTCGTCGGAGTCTCACTAACCCAGCCAGAACGTTACTCTCTGCCCCTCCCTAGGACCTATTCACAACAGGTATCTACCCCCTAAGGACAGGGAATTCCTAAGAAACATACCAGGTACCTCTTATAATATCAGCAATCGGCGGTCTCGCGGTCCCATACGAACCCAGACAACCTACCCAAACGGCAGCGTTAGAATCGGCGATCTCGCGGTCCCATACGAACCCAGACAACCTACCCAATTGGCAGCATTAGAATCGGTGATCTCGCGGTCCCATACGAACCCAGACAACCTACCCAGACGGCAGCGTTAGAATCGGCGATCTCGTTGTCCCATACGAACCCAGACAACCTACCCAATCGGCAGCATTAGAATCGGCGATCTCGCGGTCCCATACGAACCCAGACAACCTACCCAGACGGCAGCGTTAGAATCGGCGATCTCGCGGTCCCATACGAACCCAGACAACCTACCCAATCGGCAGCATTAGAATCGGCGATCTCGCAGTCCCATACGAACCCAGACAACCTACCCAGACGGCAGCGTTAGAATCGGCGATCTCGCCGTCCCATACGAACCCAGACAACCTTCCCAGACGGCAGCATTAGAATCGGCGATCTCGCGGTCCCATCCGAACCCGGACAACCAACCCAACCGGCAGCAGTGATCTCGCGGTCCCATTCGAACCCAGTCAACCTACCCAACCGGCAGCAGTGATCTCGCGGTCCCATTCGAACCCAGTCAACCTACCCAACCGGCAGCATTATCCTATGATTACCTATTATACGAAGGGGTCAGACTCAATATTCATCAGGGGTATAGAACCATAATATTCCCAATCACACAACGGTTGCCAATTTGAATACTATGCGGTATGGTCTTTAATTCAAGGGGCTCCTCTCTCCCTTATTCAGTTACCACGTACCCGATCAGGATTAGCATCTGTTCACATAGCAGCATCTGACTAGAAGAACAGGTTACCCTCTCATACAAGAACACACAGCACATGTCTGTTCACTAAGAACTGGGGTATCTGTATTACCTGGCAGTATCAGTGTCCTATGATTACCATCATACAAAGGGGTCAGTCTCACTATTCATCAGGGGTATAGAACCGTAGTATTTCCGATCACACAACGGTTGCCAATTTGGAAAAAATAACAAAGGGCCTAAAATGAATGACAACCAAGGAAATACCACCGAAGGAACAAATCAAAATATCTGATAACCACAAAAACTAACTTAAGCACCCTTAAACTAAATGTGCCTCAACTCCTAGTACTAACCCATGAAATCTATTAATGTAGGGACATGTCTGTGAAGTAAAAATAACAAAGGGCCTAAATGAGGCCTACCTACTTCGGCCAACTTAAGAAACTAACCTAAGCACCCTTGAACTAAATGTGCCTCAGCTTCTAGTACTAACCCATGAAATCTATTAATGTAGGGACATGTCTGTGAGATAAAAATAACAAAGGGCCTAAATGAGGCCTACCTACTTCGGTCAACTTAAGAAAGGATTTGGTAAAGTCTGACAAATAAACATAACAAAGGGTCCTCAATGTCTGGGCAACTATTACTAGTAAATCTAGGACACGACCTAACTAAATGACAAACCTCCCGGGACAACTTAAAGTCTAGGGTGACCCCCCCTTGGAACTAATCCCACTGCTCCAGTTAAAAGTTGATGGATCAAAGTAAAAGCGTAATAACAGGAAAACAAGGACAACCCCATTCCTACAAAATAGCTGGTGTAGCACTATGCATATCAAGCAAGAAATCAGAAACAGTGATCTAAGTGTGGTGCATATACTCTTCTAAAAGATAATTCAGACATAATCTGTCCAGAAATCCCTATAGCTAAAATAGCTGAAACTTAAACTTGAAAAACTAAGTGATAGGAGACCATGCCAAAGTCAATAGGCAAAGGTCATAAGTCATCTAACTCAGGAAACAGTGTGCACTAATCCCTCTGTATCAATCTGTGGAACACATGTGTGCACCATCATGCAGAACACTACTTTCCTTTCATTGGCAAAACTGTTTTACAGAAAACAGGAAAACTATCCAATAGGTGAAAGAGAAACAAGTGTAAAGTCAATCTGTAATAGCATAGCATACTAAGATCAAAATATCATGTATCACAGGGCATAAGATTACTAAAGCAGCTCACTAATTATATACTGCACCCTATGACTTTCAAACAAAATCATTTGCATATAGTAAAAGGAATCATTAAACCAAAGGCCAAATTATAAATGTGGCACTGCATCTTTCAAACTGGAAAATCAAAAGCATAATCAGGACTGCAAATTTAACATTATCATTGGGGCCTGTTTGTGGTAACTGCAAAAAGTGGCATTATGTCCATCTGGAAATAGAAACATGGGAAAAAATGCAAGACTCAAGAATGCAGGCCAAAGAATTACATTGTAGACTCCTTTCATAAAGGACTATTGGCTTTGTCACCAAAAAATTTCTCTTAGGAATTAAAAGTGTCTCTATCAAAAAAAAAAAAATTAGTCTGTTCTTTCTAAAACAGAAAGCAGGTATGACAGTTCTCCAGTGTGCAAGACACACCGCTCCAAAGTTCTTTGCCAGGAAGGAATCCCATCTGATCTTGTCATCCATGGAACTCCAGCTATCCGCCGTAAGACACCGCTTCTCGCCATCAGCTCCAGTGTAGTTTGGGCCCAAGCTGGTTCCGCATTTCAGAAAATAACAAACTAACATAACAACAAGAACATAACAAACCAAAATAACAAACGGGGCGGGGCAGACCATCCATGCACTCCCGCACAAGCCATCAACCTGAAACGAGAGATAAGCATCAATCATCTTATAAAAGAAAATTTTCCATTCAAAAAGCACCCCAAGTGCTTTTCATTTCTGTAAAGAAGAAAACCTCCTAATTCCTGAAAAGAACTCTCTAAATCCAAGGGATAATTTGAACACTCTATCTATACCATAATTTGTTTGGGCAGAATCCCCCCAAAATTTTTTACACAAGTCAGAAGGGCTGGGGCCTAGTCACTCTCTCTTACCCCTTTGAGAAACAGCCCCTCCCTTCAGAGCCATCCGCGGTCAGGGGCTGGCTCAATTCCAATCATAACAAAAAAAATAGGAGACAGCTCTCTCTCCTCTGAAATTGGGTAATGGCCAAAGGGAGCCTACACTCATACAAGGCCCCCACCATCTGGTCTGAGGACGGGCCTGAGTTATCTCGTTCAAGGTTACAACAACATTTTTTCTTTCCCTGCTTTGTACTCACACATTTTTACATGAAACTCAATGCAGCCGGTATTTTACCCTTCTCCCCTCAGACAAGTACCGTATTTCTCTAACTAATGTAATCAAGTTCTTAAGCTATTATTTTTCTATAGCCATATGAAAAGTTAACCAACATTCAAAAGACGGCATTCTGCACTAAAGCAATTTTAAACTGATATAAGGGATGTGAGTGTATAAAGTCAAAATCAAAATTGAACCTCATATCCACCCTTGACTGTATACACGAACATCAAACAATTTTGTCATAACGGTTCACTATTTGCTGAAAGGGAAAAAATATTAGACCAAAAACGCATGCAGACACATTTCATTTTGTATAACATGTGAAACACCATCAAATTAAACAAGGGGCAACAAAACATTTTGCATTGCATAACCAAGAATTCATAATTAAGTGTGCAACCTTTTCCATTCTACCTATAAAAAGGGCCAGAGTCATCATTTCATTTAAAAGCACACGGTTGCATTTCACCAATTAAAGCACATTCTACATTGAAATAATTTCATTTCCACAACCAAAGATTGCACCATCCGTGCACAGCTGAAAACGATCAAAACACCCCCTCACATTCCGACAGGTTGATGTACACCGCCGAGTCAAACTCATTAAATCACGTGTACAAAGGGAAGACACACAGAAACCCGTGGATGCATTCCAAACATTACGTAAAAAAATGAACACTGCTGTCTCAATTCAAGATATCAACCCTTTAGCCGCTGAAATGTAAGCCTTCCCCGAGCGCAGCAGACACAAGGGAAAGTCCCAGGACTAATCTCACACGTTCTCACATAACAGTCGAGCTCCTTTCAAAAACACATTTTCTCCCCCAACAGACAGAAAGGATCCAACCCTTCCCTGCTCAATGGAGCAAAGTATTCACTAATCTCAGGCACAAAGGTCTATGCACATGGTCCGAAGAAGCCACTCATACATGTTTAGCATACGGCGCTATTCACAAGAAACACAATGATAACACGCTAATCACAGACCAAATATACAAGGCACTACAGACCATATTTACAAGGCACTATCCACAAAGTCTCAAAAGTCTTAAGCACACGGCGCTATGCACAAGAAACACAATGATAACACGCTATTCACAGACCAAATATACAAGGCACTACAGACCATAGTTACAAGGCACTATCCACAAAGTCTCAAAAGCCTTAAGCACACGGCGCTATTCACGAGAAACACAATGATAACACGCTATTCACAGGCCAAATATACAAGGCACTACACACAAGGCACACAAGCCTTAGTTAGAAGGCGCTATGACCAAGATCCTTAAAAAGCTACTCACTCACAAAGCACTATGCACATGGAGTCGCAATTCACAAATGACTCCACTAGTCACACCCGAGGCGCTATGCACATGGATTCAACAAACAATTCACAAGTGAGAAGCGCAAAGCGCTATGCACAAGGCACGCAAGCCTTAGTCAGAAGGCGCTATTTACAAGATCCCGAAAAAGTCACAAGTGAGAAGCGCAAAGCGCTATGCACAAGGCACGCAAGCCTTAGTCAGAAGGCGCTATTTACAAGATTTTCAGCAAGTTATATCACAGAATACATTTCACACTTCACAGCATAAGCAAATGCAGCAAGCCATTTGATAAGCAATTTACAAGACATTTTCATACACAGGCACCCTTCAAGCTTGACAATTCAAACAACAAGATGAAAAGCATGTCTCCTACACTGCATAAGTCAGACACCATGATGTACTGCAATCTCCCTACACTCCAACAGTTCAAGCCAATAGGTCAGGGACCACGTAATTGGCCCCCACACACACAGACACCCTTCCAGCCTGACAGGCTAAACACCAAGATGAAAAGCATTTCTCCTACACTTCATGAGTCAGATGCCATGATATACTGCAATCTCCTCACACTCCAACTGTTCAAGCCAATAGGTCAGGGACCACACCTCACCATGCAATCCACAGACCATCCACAGATGACAAATTCGAAAGGGTTTTAAGTCTAACTACATAACAGGGGTCACTCCCCGCGTCTCGTGCGAAAACTGCCAGACTACGCCAAATGTTCTGCTTGGGTTCTCAGATTAGATAGAGCCAGCTCATCAGAGCCTCACCAACCCAGCCAGAACGTTACTCTCTCCCCTCCCTAGGACCTATTCATAACAGGTATCTACCCCCTAAGGACAGGGAATTCCTAAGATACATACCATGTACCTCCTATAATATTAGCAATTAGTGATCTCGCGGTCCCATTTGAACCCAGACCTCTCTACCCAGACGGCAGTCTCAGAATCAATGATCTCGCGGTCCCAGTCGAACCCAGTCAACCTACCCAACCGGCAGCATTAGAATCGACGGCCTCGCGGTCCCATACGAACCCAGGCAACCTGCCCAACCGGCAGCTTATCCTATGATTACCATTACATAAAGGGATCCGTCTCACTATTCATCAGGGGTATAGTACTACATTATTTTGGATCACACAATAGTTGCCAAATTAGGTGATGTACCACCTATCCTTCAATCCAAGAGCTCCTCTCTCCCTTATTCAGTTACCACTTACCTGATCAGGGTTAGCATCTGTTCACATAGCAGCATCTGACTAGAAGAACAGGTTACCTTTTCATGCAAGAATAAGAAGCACACTATGCAAAGGTTATTATCAAATGTAAGCTCTCCTCTCCCCCTTGCTCAGACCCACATGGACGGGAGATGCATCCGTTCACCTGCACCTGACTAGAAGAAAGGTTAGCCTCTCTAGAGACGACAACACCTGCACAATGGTTCACTAAGAACTGGGGTACTTTATTTCTCATTAAAACAAACAACATTGATAACACATAATAGACACATACACAGATCTGCAGGGTCTCTGTAAAGACCACATCCACATCTACCTAACAGAAACTGTAAATAGACTGCACACTGCTGAAAGGAAAAGGATTAGTAATAATGTTTCATGGACACTAACATAACAGGACAGGTATCACCTGATTAGAATGGAGTCTTGTTCTAGCTGTCATCTGGATTCCTCCCTCGTCTGTGATTCTCCTCTGCACTCTTGGACGTGTATCTGCGCTGATCACTCTGCACTGGACACCTCTCCCCCACGAACTGTCTCCGCCTTCCAGCTTCAGTCTAGTTTCGACCGCTCTGATAACCGTTCGCTCCACTAGCTTCTTCATTCTGTCTGATTATCTCTGTTCAAATGTCCAATTCACTCCAGCTGCTCTCACAGATTAGTATAACTTCAGTCTCTTCCAAAAGGCACCACCTCAGACTCCAGCTGATCACAACTCCTCCGGATAAGTAACTACTTCTAACTGCTGTCTTCAGCTCCAAACATTGCTTCATCTCTCTCTGTTCAGAACACCATCTACTCACAACTGCTTCTAGTTTCTCTCTCTCTGGTTCCAGCTCACTGGCTGTCTGTCTTCCCTCTGTTCCAAGCATCCACTGTCTCTTCTCCCCTGCTCCATCTCCTCTCCTTCTGCACTCTAACGCTCTCCGTTCCAATCCACGACTGCACTCCTTCCAGCCCAAAGTCCTTCTCCCTGACTCCGCCTCTGCACTTCACTAATATGGAATGCTGTCTCCTCATGGAAAGTTCCAGCCATCAGCCTCCTCCCATCGATCCCATGCACCAGGCTCCTTGCGCTAGACGCTCCCACAGTGACCAGCTGCTTGTTTCGTCTAGAGACCTGAGCCCAGAGACACTTCCTGATTAGATTCAGCTTTGGCCGGTTCTCTCCAGTTCGCTTAGGGCGAACAACACCTCATAACCAAAACATCACCTTTACCCTGCAAGCATCTCAGTCTGCAGGGACAGAAAGCAAAATGGAGTCTCTCTAGTTCTGGGCCTTGTAGGCCTGAGAAGGATGAAATAACACTTAGCTCTATCAGAGTACCTACACAAACCATACCAATATGTAATATGAAGTCAAGACAACAGGATCCACCCTCTACTATAGGTAGAATCATGAAAGGACACATAATTATGTCAAAGCCAATAGGCAATAGATGGATTAGAGTCAACAATCAGGGATCTATCATCATATTAAGCAGCTATCCTCTAGTTTATGCTTCTAGGTATGGCAAAAAGGCCTTAAAAGGACCAACACAAGGCAAGAATAGAGATTCAGGATGGTAGCAAGCTTAAAGTCACCATCACTCATAAATAGAGCCCAAAAATCGAGCAGAACATTACACCCTTTGACTTTAACTTGCTAACATCTATAAACAACAATAACCAAATAAACAAACATCGACATGATCTATCAACAAAATCAAAAACAAAAAGACTCCCTAAAATGAATGGCAACCAAGGAAAACCAGCTCGTCGGAGCCTCACTAACCCAGCCAGAACGTTACTCTCTGCCCCTCCCTAGGACCTATTCACAACAGGTATCTACCCCCTAAGGACAGGGAATTCCTAAGAAACATACCAGGTACCTCTTATAATATCAGCAATCGGCAGTCTCGCGGTCCCATACGAACCCAGACAACCTACCCAAACGGCAGCGGTAGAATCGGCGATCTCGCGGTCCCATACGAACCCAGACAACCTACCCAATTGGCAGCATTAGAATCGGTGATCTCGCGGTCCCATACGAACCCAGACAACCTACCCAGACGGCAGCGTTAGAATCGGCGATCTCGCGGTCCCATACGAACCCAGACAACCTACCCAATCGGCAGCATTAGAATCGGCGATCTCGCGGTCCCATACGAACCCAGACAACCTACCCAGACTGCAGCGTTAGAATCGGCGATCTCGCGGTCCCATACGAACCCAGACAACCTACCCAATCGGCAGCATTAGAATCGGCGATCTCGCGGTCCCATACGAACCCAGACAACCTACCCAGACGGCAGCGTTAGAATCGGCGATCTAGCGGTCCCATACGAACCCAGACAACCTTCCCAGACGGCAGCATTAGAATCGGCGATCTCGCGGTCCCATACGAACCCAGACAACCTACCCAACCGACAGCAGTGATCTCGCGGTCCCATTCGAACCCAGTCAACCTACCCAACCGGCAGCAGTGATCTCGCGGTCCCATTCGAACCCAGTCAACCTACCCAACCGGCAGCATTATCCTATGATTACCTATTATACGAAGGGGTCAGACTCAATATTCATCAGGGGTATAGAACCATAATATTCCCAATCACACAACGGTTGCCAATTTGAATACTATGCGGTATGGTCTTTAATTCAAGGGGCTCCTCTCTCCCTTATTCAGTTACCACGTACCCGATCAGGATTAGCATCTGTTCACATAGCAGCATCTGACTAGAAGAACAGGTTACCCTCTCATACAAGAACACACAGAACATGTCAGTTCACTAAGAACTGGGGTATCTGTATTACCTGGCAGTATCAGTGTCCTATGATTACCATCATACAAAGGGGTCAGTCTCACTATTCATCAGGGGTATAGAACCGTAGTATTTCCGATCACACAACGGTTGCCAATTTGAAAAAAATAACAAAGGGCCTAAAATGAATGACAACCAAGGAAATACCACCGAAGGAACAAATCAAAATATCTGATAACCACAAAAACTAACTTAAGCACCCTTAAACTAAATGTGCCTCAACTCCTAGTACTAACCCATGAAATCTATTAATGTAGGGACATGTCTGTGAAGTAAAAATAACAAAGGGCCTAAATGAGGCCTACCTACTTCGGCCAACTTAAGAAACTAACCTAAGCACCCTTGAACTAAATGTGCCTCAGCTTCTAGTACTAACCCATGAAATCTATTAATGTAGGGACATGGCTGTGAGATAAAAATAACAAAGGGCCTAAATGAGGCCTACCTACTTCGGTCAACTTAAGAAAGGATTTGGTAAAGTCTGACAAATAAACATAACAAAGGGTCCTCAATGTCTGGGCAACTATTACTAGTAAATCTAGGACACGACCTAACTAAATGACACACCTCCCGGGACAACTTAAAGTCTAGGGTGACCACCCTTGGAACTAATCCCACTGCTCCAATTAAAAGTTGATGGATCAAAGTAAAAGCGTAATAACAGGAAAACAAGGACAACCCCATTCCTACAAAATAGCTGGTGTAGCACTATGCATATCAAGCAAGAAATCAGAAACAGTGATCTAAGTGTGGTGCATATACTCTTCTAAAAGATAATTCAGACATAATCTGTCCAGAAATCCCTATAGCTAAAATAGCTGAAACTTAAACTTGAAAAACTAAGTGATAGGAGACCATGCCAAAGTCAATAGGCAAAGGTCATAAGTCATCTAACTCAGGAAACAGTGTGCACTAATCCCTCTGTATCAATCTGTGGAACACATGTGTGCACCATCATGCAGAACACTACTTTCCTTTCATTGGCAAAACTGTTTTACAGAAAACAGGAAAACTATCCAATAGGTGAAAGATAAACAAGTGTAAAGTCAATCTGTAATAGCATAGCATACTAAAATCAAAATATCATGTATCACAGGGCATCAGATTACTAAAGCAGCTCACTAATTATATACTGCACCCTATGACTTTCAAACAAAATCATTTGCATATAGTAAAAGGAATCATTAAACCAAAGGCCAAATTATAAATGTGGCACTGCATCTTTCAAACTGGAAAATCAAAAGCATAATCAGGACTGCAAATTTAACATTATCATTGGGGCCTGTTTGTGGTAACTGCAAAAAGTGGCATTATGTCCATCTGGAAATAGAAACATGGGAAAAAATGCAAGACTCAAGAATGCAGGCCAAAGAATTACATTGTAGACTCCTTTCATAAAGGACTATTGGCTTTGTCACCAAAAAATTTCTCTTAGGAATTAAAAGTGTCTCTATCAAAAAAAAAAAAAAATTGTCTGTTCTTTCTAAAACAGAAAGCAGGTATGACAGTTCTCCAGTGTGCAAGACACACCGCTCCAAAGTTCTTTGCCAGGAAGGAATCCCATCTGATCTTGTCATCCATGGAACTCCAGCTATCCGCCGTAAGACACCGCTTCTCGCCATCAGCTCCGGTGTAGTTTGGGCCCAAGCTGGTTCCGCATTTCAGAAAATAACAAACTAACATAACAACAAGAACATAACAAACCAAAATAACAAACGGGGCGGGGCAGACCATCCATGCACTCCCGCACAAGCCATCAACCTGAAACGAGAGATAAGCATCAATCATCTTATAAAAGAAAATTTTCCATTCAAAAAGCACCCCAAGTGCTTTTCATTTCTGTAAAGAAGAAAACCTCCTAATTCCTGAAAAGAACTCTCTAAATCCAAGGGATAATTTGAACACTCTATCTATACCATAATTTGTTTGGGCAGAATCCCCCCCAAAATTTTGTACACAAGTCAGAAGGGCTGGGGCCTAGTCACTCTCTCTTACCCCTTTGAGAAACAGCCCCTCCCTTCAGAGCCATCCGCGCTCAGGGGCTGGCTCAATTCCAATCATAACAAAAAAAATAGGAGACAGCTCTCTCTCCTCTGAAATTGGGTAATGGCCAAAGGGAGCCTACACTCATACAAGGCCCCCACCATCTGGTCTGAGGACGGGCCTGAGTTATCTCGTTCAAGGTTACAACAACATTTTTTCTTTCCCTGCTTTGTACTCACACATTTTTACATGAAACTCCATGCAGCCGGTATTTTACCCTTCTCCCCTCAGACAAGTACCGTATTTCTCTAACTAATGTAATCAAGTTCTTAAGCTATTATTTTTCTATAGCCATATGAAAAGTTAACCAACATTCAAAAGACGGCATTCTGCACTAAAGCAATTTTAAACTGATATAAGGGATGTGAGTGTATAAAGTCAAAATCAAAATAGAACCTCATATCCACCCTTGACTGTATACACGAACATCAAACAATTTTGTCATAACGGTTCACTATTTGCTGAAAGGGAAAAAATATTAGACCAAAAACGCATGCAGACACATTTCATTTTGTATAACATCTGAAACACCATCAAATTAAACAAGGGGCAACAAAACATTTTGCTTTGCATAACCAAGAATTCATAATTAAGTGTGCAACCTTTTCCATTCTACCTATAAAAAGGGCCAGAGTCATCATTTCATTTAAAAGCACACGGTTGCATTTCACCAATTAAAGCACATTCTACATTGAAATAATTTCATTTCCACAACCAAAGATTGCACCATCCGTGCACAGCTGAAAACGATCAAAACACCCCCTCACATTCCGACAGGTTGATGGACACCTCCGAGTCAAACTCATTAAATCACGTGTACAAAGGGAAGACACACAGAAACCCGTGGATGCATTCCAAACATTACGTAAAAAATGAACACTGCTGTCTCAATTCAAGATATCAACCCTTTAGCCGCTGAAATGTAAGCCTTCCCCGAGCGCAGCAGACACAAGGGAAAGTCCCAGGACTAATCTCACACGTTCTCACATAACAGTCGAGCTCCTTTCAAAAACACATTTTCTCCCCCAACAGACAAAAAGGATCCAACCCTTCCCTGCTCAATGGAGCAAAGTATTCACTAATCTCAGGCACAAAGCGCTATGCACATGGTCCGAAGAAGCCACTCATACATGTTTAGCATACGGCGCTATTCACAAGAAACACAATGATAACACGCTAATCACAGACCAAATATACAAGGCACTACAGACCATATTTACAAGGCACTATCCACAAAGTCTCAAAAGTCTTAAGCAAACGGCGCTATGCACAAGAAACACAATGATAACACGCTATTCACAGACCAAATATACAAGGCACTACAGACCATAGTTACAAGGCACTATCCACAAAGTCTCAAAAGCCTTAAGCACACGGCGCTATTCACGAGAAACACAATGATAACACGCTATTCACAGGCCAAATATACAAGGCACTACACACAAGGCACACAAGCCTTAGTTAGAAGGCGCTATGACCAAGATCCTTAAAAAGCTACTCACTCACAAAGCACTATGCACATGGAGTCGCAATTCACAAATGACTCCACTAGTCACACCCGAGGCGCTATGCACATGGATTCAACAAACAATTCACAAGTGAGAAGCGCAAAGCGCTATGCACAAGGCACGCAAGCCTTAGTCAGAAGGCGCTATTTACAAGATCCCGAAAAAGTCACAAGTGAGAAGCGCAAAGCGCTATGCACAAGGCACGCAAGCCTTAGTCAGAAGGCGCTATTTACAAGATTTTCAGCAAGTTATATCACAGAATACATTTCACACTTCACAGCATAAGCAAATGCAGCAAGCCATTTGATAAGCAATTTACAAGACATTTTCATACACAGGCACCCTTCAAGCTTGACAATTCAAACACCAAGATGAAAAGCATGTCTCCTACACTGCATAAGTCAGACACCATGATGTACTGCAATCTCCCTACACTCCAACAGTTCAAGCCAATAGGTCAGGGACCACGTAATTGGCCCCCACACACACAGACACCCTTTCAGCCTGACAGGCTAAACACCAAGATGAAAAGCATTTCTCCTACACTTCATGAGTCAGATGCCATGATATACTGCAATCTCCTCACACTCCAACTGTTCAAGCCAATAGGTCAGGGACCACACCTCACCATGCAATCCACAGACCATCCACAGATGACAAATTCGAAAGGGTTTTAAGTCTAACTACATAACAGGGGTCACTCCCCGCGTCTCGTGCGAAAACTGCCAGACTACGCCAAATGTTCTGCTTGGATTCTCAGATTAGATAGAGCCAGCTCATCAGAGCCTCACCAACCCAGCCAGAACGTTACTCTCTCCCCTCCCTAGGACCTATTCATAACAGGTATCTACCCCCTAAGGACAGGGAATTCCTAAGATACATACCATGTACCTCCTATAATATTAGCAATTAGTGATCTCGCGGTCCCATTTGAACCCAGACCTCTCTACCCAGACGGCAGTCTCAGAATCAATGATCTCGCGGTCCCAGTCGAACCCAGTCAACCTACCCAACCAGCAGCATTAGAATCGACGGCCTCGCGGTCCCATACGAACCCAGGCAACCTGCCCAACCGGCAGCTTATCCTATGATTACCATTACATAAAGGGATCAGTCTCACTATTCATCAGGGGTATAGTACTACATTATTTTGGATCACACAATAGTTGCCAAATTAGGTGATGTACCACCTATCCTTCAATCCAAGAGCTCCTCTCTCCCTTATTCAGTTACCACTTACCTGATCAGGGTTAGCATCTGTTCACATAGCAGCATCTGACTAGAAGAACAGGTTACCTTTTCATGCAAGAATAAGAAGCACACTATGCAAAGGTTATTATCAAATGTAAGCTCTCCTCTCCCCCTTGCTCAGACCCACATGGACGGGAGATGCATCCGTTCACCTGCACCTGACTAGAAGAAAGGTTAGCCTCACTAGAGACGACAACACCTGCACAATGGTTCACTAAGAACTGGGGTACTTTATTTCTCATTAAAACAAACAACATTGATAACACATAATAGACACATACACAGATCTGCAGGGTCTCTGTAAAGACCACATCCACATCTACCTAACAGAAACTGTAAATAGACTGCACACTGCTGAAAGGAAAAGGATTAGTAATAATGTTTCATGGACACTAACATAACAGGACAGGTATCACCTGATTAGAATGGAGTCTTGTTCTAGCTGTCATCTGGATTCCTCCCTCGTCTGTGATTCTCCTCTGCACTCTTGGACGTGTATCTGCGCTGATCACTCTGCACTGGACACCTCTCCCCCACGAATTGTCTCCGCCTTCCAGCTTCAGTCTAGTTTCGACCGCTCTGATAACCGTTCGCTCCACTAGCTTCTTCATTCTGTCTGATTATCTCTGTTCAAATGTCCAATTCACTCCAGCTGCTCTCACAGATTAGTATAACTTCAGTCTCTTCCAAAAGGCACCACCTCAGACTCCAGCTGATCACAACTCCTCCGGATAAGTAACTACTTCTAACTGCTGTCTTCAGCTCCAAACATTGCTTCATCTCTCTCTGTTCAGAACACCATCTACTCACAACTGCTTCTAGTTTCTCTCTCTCTGGTTCCAGCTCACTGGCTGTCTGTCTTCCCTCTGTTCCAAGCATCCACTGTCTCTTCTCCCCTGCTCCATCTCCTCTCCTTCTGCACTCTAACGCTCTCCGTTCCAATCCACGACTGCACTCCTTCCAGCCCAAAGTCCTTCTCCCTGACTCCGCCTCTGCACATCACTAATATGGAATGCTGTCTCCTCATGGAAAGTTCCAGCCATCAGCCTCCTCCCATCGATCCCATGCACCAGGCTCCTTGCGCTAGACGCTCCCACAGTGACCAGCTGCTTGTTTCGTCTAGAGACCTGAGCCCAGAGACACTTCCTGATTAGATTCAGCTTTGGCCGGTTCTCTCCAGTTCGCTTAGGGCGAACAACACCTCATAACCAAAACATCACCTTTACCCTGCAAGCATCTCAGTCTGCAGGGACAGAAAGCAAAATGGAATCTCTCTAGTTCTGCGCCTTGTAGGCCTGAGAAGGATGAAATAACACTTAGCTCTATCAGAGTACCTACACAAACCATACCAATATGTAATATGAAGTCAAGACAACAGGATCCACCCTCTACTATAGGTAGAATCATGAAAGGACACATAATTATGTCAAAGCCAATAGGCAATAGATGGATTAGAGTCAACAATCAGGGATCTATCATCATATTAAGCAGCTATCCTCTAGTTTATGCTTCTAGGTATGGCAAAAAGGCCTTAAAAGGACCAACACAAGGCAAGAATAGAGATTCAGGATGGTAGCAAGCTTAAAGTCACCATCACTCATAAATAGAGCCCAAAAATCGAGCAGAACACTGTCTTTCACTGTTACTTTATTTTCCTTTCAGAATGTTTATCTCTAACTTTATTTCTTTGTAAAATTGTATGATTTTCAACCTTATGCCTTGTCTTTTCTATTTTTTAAATACATGTTTTAATATTTTTCAAATTTTTCTTCTTTCTTTCACTGATTGAAATTTAAAAACATTATAAGTGATGGAGTTAACAACAACTATAAAGTAAGTATTTAGTACTTTTTCCCAAACATCTCTATCACATTCAACTTCTATTACTTCCACTGCTTTATTTCCTTAACCCTCAGTTTCCTTCCTTTGCTTTTTCCCTCAATTCCTTTTCAATTACTTACTTACTCCACTCCTTCCACTCCTTTTGTCAGTCCCTCTGTTCTCACAGTTCCTCACTCCTTTTCACTCAGTCCGTCTCTCTAACACAAACTGTCACTGTCTCTTCACTCTTTTACTAGTTGTTCTTTATGCTTTCTCTCTGTAGTTCAAGCACACTATCTTATTTTCATTTTTTTGCTGCTTCAATTATTCTTTTTCTATCACTTCTTCTTTTCTTCTTTCTGTTTTTTCTCTCTGTCATTCCACATGTTTTAATCCTATTTACTTTCACTCACTGTTTTTTAACACCTTCTCTCAGGGTTGTTGTTTTAGTCCGGTTCTATCCCTACCTCTTACTCCACATATTTTATTCTCTTTCTTTTTAATTTGAAGATTCATTCACATTCTCCAAGTAACTCTTGTTTATTATTCTTCTACACTCTTTTTTTCTTTCACTTCCTTTTCTATTCTTTTTTCCAATTTTTCCCTCTTATAACTTTTCTTTGTATAATTATCTATTATACAGTATCTCTGTGTTACTCCCTCTAGCTGTCTTTCTTTTAACATTATTCTCTCTGTCTCCTTCCCTTATGTTCACTCTTTATTTTTTTTTCCATTTTTTTTTGGTTTGCTTCCGGTTCGCGTACCGGCGCGCGAACCAGGAAGCGAATTCAAAAAAAAGAAATTGCAAGAGTGCTAAACATTTTAGCAATTTTTTATAAATGGGAGGTAGTTCTGAAAAGAACTTTTTTTATTGTTTTTGTTGTTTTATATTTTGTTATTATTTTTCTGAACATTTTTTTTTGTATTTTTTGAACAATTTTAAATTTTTTTTGTTTTTTTTGAGGGGGAACAACGAAAAACAGGCATTAGAAACGGCTCAACAGGAGCAACAAAAAAAATCACTTTTTGGGGCGTTTTGAGCACTTGTGATTTTCAAATGCTCTGTTCATTAAAATCACACTCATCTCCCCGTGGCAAAGTAGTCCCCCACAATAAATACACACTAGCTTGATGTGATGAAAATTGCTCTGGATATTGGGGACCGTCTCCCTCGCCTCTGGTCCCGAAAAACTTTCCTGTGTTGAGGTGGTGGCCACAGGAGTTCGTGGGTTTTCACGGAGGTCACGCACCTCACCCACGCTGTAATTTATTGGATGCCACCTTTGCATGTGGCGATGCATAGTATAGTTCCCATAGCTATATTTCTTATCTGTGCCTCGGGACAGAACTTCTTTGCAGATCAGGCATGTCACATGACGGGCATTGACTTTTTTTTGCCCTTCAGGGAATGTAAAAAATTGCCAAATGAAATTGGCCTTGTGGTGGGATTTCCGGGGCTGTTCAGGCAAGAATACTCTCTCATGTACGTCCTCTTCCTCTTCTTCCTCCTCTTCCTCAGGGTTGGGAAGGAACTGGGTAGGTGGTCCTTCCTTCCTTGGAGGTGGTGGTGGTGGTGGGGGTGCACCAGCTGCAGCTACTATTGAAGCCATCTCCTAATAATGAAAATAGGTCTTCCTCTCACAAAGTTGAAAGTCAGAGTGAGAAAAAAGGTGGGGGCTTTCATCATTTGGGGAAAAAAAATGTTCTAAACCAATGAAAAGTGTTATTTTTAGGTCACATGACCTAGCCTTACATCATTAGGAAACCAAAAGTGAAATGAACCAATAAAAAGTTTTATTAACAAGTCACATGACTTGTTACACTTACGTTACGCGCTCCGCGCCGCGCCCTGGATCGCTTCCGGGGTGCTGCGCTTCGTGCCTCGGTTCGCGCTCCGGAGCACTTCCGGGTGCGCTAACGCGGCGCGTCATAAGACGCATTACACGACAACGCGATACGTCGCGCTTACGCAACGCGTCACGATGTTGTTTTCTTACGCGGCAGTTGCGCTAACGGAACGTTTACCGGTTCGCGGACCGGGTCGCAGCACCAAATTGAGCTAACGGGAAGCTACCCGGTGCGCGGACCGGTAGCGAAACAAAAAAAATAATTACAAAATATATATACATAAAAAAATTATATTAAAAACATATAAAATATATTTTTCGATTAAAAGAAGAATACATTTTAAAGCTTTTGATATTTGCTATTAAAAAACCATTGAAATTCACTGAAAAAACCATAGGTTATAGACCATATATAGTTAGGAATTAGCATTTACAAAACCTTGAAAATTCACTGAAAAAACCATAGGTTATACACCATATATAGTTAGGAATTAGCATTTACAAAACCTTGTTTTACTCACACAAAACCATTGAAATTCGCATATATAGTTAGTTGCACTAACTATATATCGCGCACCCGCAATCCACTGCTGATCATGTCACATATTACATCATTCATGACATGGTCAGTGACATCACTGATGACATCACTGATGACATCTCAAATGACATCACTGATGACATCACTGATGACATCTCAAATGACATCACTGATGACATCACTGATGACATCTCATTTGACATTACTGATCACATCACTGATGACATCATTCATGTGATAATACGATGAACCTCTTCAGACTCTAATATAACCTTAGATACACTCAGTGTAAACAGACACTCACAGACTGTCACTCATCCATGAAGTTACTCACACACCTAGTCAGTCATGCAAAGAATCAATCGCACCTCCATTTCCTCAACTATACAGTTATACACACCTTACTTATTCAAACATATACTAACACATATTTACTCTCTTATACAATCCCTGAAACAAGTTCACAATGATCCATACAGCCACTCACACATTCACTGGCTCTTATGCACAGTTATTTATATATGTCAACTCTCACATGTACTGTGTTTTACATATGTACTTACTTTGACATGTAGAACTGAGATATCCATTCACTCACCAATACACTCATGCACACAGTCAACGGCCCATACAGCTGTTTCCACATCCACTTTTGAACCCATACATCTAGTGAATCAACTGCTCACACATCTATGCACAGAGTCATACACCTCCCAGCCACTCACACACACACTCAGTCTCCCATACAAATACTTGGGCAACCAATCAATAACCCATATAGTTACTCATATAGCTACTGATCAACACATGCAGCAGTTTACAGAACAACAGACATAATGATGCACAAATTAAGACAGTTTAGTCACTAACCCATGCACTCAGTGAGACACATTTAATCACTCACTCATACAGTCCGTCATGCACCTACTAAATCCTTCATCCAGACACGTATACATCCACTCATTCTTCAATATGTAAGACATATTTTAACTTCACAGAAACATACAGTCACTGGTTGTTGTCATCAGTGATGTCATCAGTGATGTCATTTGAGATGTCATCAGTGATGTCATCAGTGATGTCATTTGAGATGTCAAGGTGATGTCATCAGTGATGTCACTGACCATGTCATGAATGATGTAATATGTGACATGATCAGCAGTGGATTGCGGGTGCGCGATATATAGTTAGTGCAACTAACTATATATGCGAATTTCAATGGTTTTGTGTGAGTAAAATAAGGTTTTGTAAATGCTTATTCCTAACTATATATGGTGTATAACCTATGGTTTTTTCAGTGAATATATATATATATATATATATATATATATATATATATATATATATATATATTCACTGAAAAAACCATAGGTTATAGACCATATATAGTTAGGAATTAGCATTTACAAAACCTTGAAAATTCACTGCAAAAACCATAGGTTAGAGACCATATATAGTTAGCTGGACATTTTATTGACATAAAACCAATGAAATTCCATATATAGTTAGTTGCACTAACTATATATCGCGCACCCGCAATCCACTGCTGATGATGTCACATATTACATCATTCATGACATGGTCAGTGACATCACTGATGACATCACTGATGACATCTCAAATGACATCACTGATGACATCACTGATAACAACATCCAGTGATTTTTTGTTTCTATAAAGTTTAAATATGTCTTACATATTGAAGAATGAGTGGATGTGTAAGTGTCTGGACGAAGGATTTAGTAGGTGCATGACTGACTGTATGAGTGAGTGATTAAATGTGTCTCACTGAGTGCATGGGTTAGTGACTAAACTGTCTTAATTTTTGCATCATTATGTCTGTTGTTCTGTAAACTGCTGCATGTGTTGATCAGTAGCTATATGACTAACTATATGGGTTATTGATTGATTGCCCAAGTATTTGTATGGGAGACTGAGTGTGTGTGTGGCTAGCTGGGAGGTGTGTGACTCTGTGCAGATCAATCTGTACTTGTATCAATGATTGTATAAGAAGGTAAGTATGTGTTAGTATATGTTTGAAAATGTAAGGTGCTCTATGTTTAACTGTATAGACAAGAAAATGGAAGTCTCATTGATTCTTTACAGGACTGACTAGGTGTGTGAGTAACTCCATGGATGAGTGGCAGACTGTGAGTGTCTGTATAGGTGTATGAGTGCATATGATAGTGTTGTAAAGATGAGTGATTGTATGTATGAATGATTGTATGGGTGAATGAGTGAAGGTGTGTGTAGACGTAGCAATCAGTGAGTGCGTATGTAGTAACTAGTATTGGTGTGTCAATGGTTTCAAAAATTATACTCTTTTTAACACTGGGTGAAACAGAGGTTATATTAAAATGTGAGGAGATGCATTGTATTGTCACATGAATGATATCATCAGTGATGTGGTCATTGATGTCAAATGAGATGTCATCAGTGATGTCATCAGTGATGTCATTTGAGATGTCATCAGTGATGTCATCAGTGATGTCACTGACCATGTCATGAATGATGTAATATGTGACATCATCAGCAGTGGATTGCGGGTGCGCGATATATAGTTAGTGCAACTAACTATATATGGAATTTCATTGGTTTTATGTCAATAAAATGTCCAGCTAACTATATATGGTCTCTAACCTATGGTTTTTGCAGTGCATTTTCAAGGTTTTGTAAATGCTAATTCCTAACTATATATGGTCTATAACCTATGGTTTTTTCAGTGAATTTTCAAGGTTTTGTAAATGCTAATTCCTAACTATATATGGTCTATAACCTATGGTTTTTTCAGTGAATTTCAATGGTTTTTTAATAGCAAATATCATAAGCTGTCGAATGTCAAGTACGTGGTAAGTAAAAACATTTTCGTGTTTATGCACACTGATCTGCTTTGAATGCTGCCCCCCACCCCTCATTTCTATTAGGAGTACTCTCTCTTTGCAGATAGTGAAGGGTAGTTAACGCAGCCCTTTGCCCCCTTTGTAATCCGTCGTGCCTGCTTCTCTCTCCATTTGATTGATTGTTCTCTTTGGTTCATTCTCTATTTACAAACAAGCACAGAGTCGCAATACTCTGTTTAGTCTTTGCAGATAGCGAAAAACCGTGTAAAAAAACAAAAGGAATCGAGCAAAATCAGTAGGCCACTAATGGGATCTCTTTTTGACCTCGCTAAAATAGAAACATTAGGAACAACCTGTTGAAAATAGCAATGCGTATGTACATAAGCGGCGTTCATTTGTGTTCACAGTACCCCTTGTTGATTGTTTGAATTGAGCATTGAATTGTTCGAAGTTGGTTCTCTTAAGGATCTTCTCTGCCTGCAAACGAGGAAGAATAGGAATATTCTCTCTCCCTTTGCAGATAGTGAAGGGTAGGTAACGCAAGCCTTTAACACGTCGTACCTATTTCATTCCTCATTGATTGATTGATTGTCCGAACATTGACTGTCTGGGAATTAGTTCTTTTTGGAGGTATTCCCTGTTTGCAAATAAACGTAGGAAAATCTTTGCAAGTAGTGAAAGGGTACGTAATGCGGACCTTTCTCCCCCGTTGTAATCTGTCATGCCTATCTACTCCCCACTGATTGATGCACCTGTTTCACCCGGACCATTTACTAGACATACGTCATCTGGCCCGACCAGAGAGCCCCCCTTCGTCAAAAGGACATATGCAATAATAACGAAGTGATCACTGTATCCTGTTCACAGAAACTTTAGCATGAAACAACCTGGAAAGAAAAGAATAGGAAAACGAAAATCAGTAGGCCACTGATGAACATGAACTTTTATTAAACAACGAACAAAGAAACGATAACATAACGTAATGATAAAACCTATTAATGTCCTAGAAACAAGAAAACGTTAAAATATGCCAGTGGTGAGAGACCAGAAAAACAGTAAGAGAAACCAAATCACCCCTCGCTGTCCCACCGCCTGCCACGCCAAAAAAATCGATAGACTAGGGAAAATGCAAGTCAGTAGAACATCCGCCCCCACTCTGGAAACTTCCAAGGTGGGGCAGGGTTCCGGCTACGCCCAGCCGGGAGCAGCCCATATAAGGCAGGTCCTGCTGCCACGCCTCGGCCAGGAGATCCTAACGTAGGGTGTAGCCGGAGGAGAGGCCGAGGCCAGCGGGACCCGGCCAGGGGATTGCCTTTACAACGCTGAACAGTTGCAGGGGGGGGGGAATGTCTCCTCGACCCTCCCCTCTCTCTCCCAGTCCGGCCGCGGTGGCCCTTGAGAGTTGCAGGTAGTCCCGCCACATGCTCTTCCGGTCCGGCCACCAACGGTCGGGGGGCCGAGGCCGACGGGATCCGGCTGCAGCCGATAAACCAAGAAACCCGTTCATGGGGCCAGAGCCAGGGGCGTCCGGCCGACATCTACCGGAAGCCCGGCCCGAAGACGGACGGGACACTTCTTCTTTCTTGTATAATTGCTGCAACAACCCTGGGGGGGGATGTCTTGCACATGCCTCCGCCCCCCCCCCCTCGTCCTCATCGCCTGGTCCGGCCATAACAAATCTGAAGCGAGACGCCGTGGGGTGCACTGGGAGGGAGAGACGGTGCGAACAGGCCTCTCCCGCCTCCCCAGTGGAGGCTTCCCAGCTGCACCCTCAGCGATCCAGGCGCCCGGAAAAGAGTTCTTCCACTGTGGCCATGCTGCAACGTCTCGCCCGGCAGGGTGGAGCCCGTCCGCTCATTTGACCCCGCGATCGCCAGTAGCTACCGAACTCTCAAAATGGCGGTCGACCTGGCAAGAGCGGGCCCAGCATAAAGAAATGGCCCGGTCACTGGTTGACTCCACCACCGTAGTCCTCCACGACCTTGAACATTCTAGAGGAGCCGCGGGAGTCTCCGACCCCCGATGGGGAATGACTGCCATGATCACCCGTGGAGTGACGAAACTGTATCCGCGGGACGTCGGCGCCAGCCTCACTTTGAATTACTAGAATCCTGCAGACCTCACTTCCGGTGAAAGCACAGTGTGACCCGGTAGGAAAAATTGTTGCACCCCCTCCCCTTTTTGACTGATAGTTCAAACCACCGATTCTTTCCTTTGCCCTTTTAACGGAACTTTGGACTGCCTCCCCCTCTTTTACATTTTCTAGAGAAAACAAAACATTAACCACTACATTAGCATAGCAGTTGACACCAGAACTGTTTTCAAATTGAAAACCAACAACATCTTCAACAGAATCCTTTTTGTTTCTGCTGTGACCCTGCTACAGCACAGGCATTGTCCCCAGCAGTAATTCTGCAATGCCGGTAAGAATAGCTGTGGTGCCTACTGGACTCACTCACCCCCGCGGCGCCCCACGCCGTTATTTGCTGGGCGGCAACTTGCTAGACATCACTTTCGTGCCATCTAGATTTCAGCGCGTTCTGCTGCCTTGGAACTATTCGCACAACAGACCGCTACTGACAAGAATATTTCATTATTGGTGCTGTCAATTTCAATAAATCTATTGGATAATTCAAAAGAAATTCCCACGGTCTCTTCGTTGTTTAAATGTTTTTACTGTTTTTGTTTTGTTGTATATATTTATATGTTATTAAAGTTTTATATTCCTACTACTTTGTTGGAGTGCTATATATTTTTAATGTGACACATAATTGTAAAAACTTTGATGTACAAAGAGTCATTCCTGGAATCTTCCGCTTCAGGCTCGGTCCCCTCCCAATCACAATACAGGATAGTTTTCAGATAGTAGGAACACGTGTGGTGTGACGGATCTCATCGGGTGTGGGCCTTGATCTACTATAACTCCTTTGAAGAGGGGTGATTCTTTACAGCTGGGGCCATAAACTACATCTGCAGGGCTAGCTGATAGCCTGGACAATCGGACACAGCGGAAGAGGAGTGTCAGAGGGTGCGGTAGTGAATAGGGCGAAAGGGAGGTGTCAGGCGGGCACAGAGTGTGATTCTCAGGGAAGAGCAGCGCAGATGGGGGGAGGTTTATTGCCCATGCATAAGACAGAGAGCGGGGGTGACCAGTGCCTGGGGAAGATGCTTGCGAGGGTGAGGAGCCATGCTACGAATCGACAGCGTGCAGAGAGTGGGTCTGGTCAAGACATCTAAAAAGGCTGCCGTGCACGACAAAAGTGTGGCATTTCAAAAAAGGCAAGATGGCGCAGACAATGTTTTTCAACACTTCCTCATTTCCTTCGAATCGAACGTTAACAGACGTTGGGGCATATTACCAAAGTTAAGCGATATTTATCGCTAACGATGCTTACCAACGAAATTTTTACCGCTAAGCATCGTCAGAAATTATCGAAGATAAACCTTGCTATTATCAAGGTTTATCACAAATGCCATAATAAACGGCCGCAATGCATGAATATCGCTAAAAACTCAGCGATATTCATACATTACCGAGCTAATGCTCTTAGCCATGTTATCCACCTCCCATTGGATAACATGGCTAAGAACTGCTCAGGGCAGGTGTTATTTTTTGGAGATATTCGCGCTTAGCGCGAATATCTCCAAAAGTTGGTAATAGGAGATAGATATCTTGCATGTTGTAATGCAAGTTATTGTGGTATATGGAACTCATACCATAATCTCTCAGGAAAGCAGAAACTGATCCTTTTGGGACCGCCTAAAAAGGCCTAGGGGGTGAGGAGTACTCTACTTTGCCCCCTTTTCACGTTCCGAACTATTTTATTTTACTCTCTTCTGTAATTACACAAAATAGCAGCGATAAGATGCATCGGAGACACACAGTGAGAGAAAGGAGGCCGGAGATGAAGAAGAGATGTCAAATACACATTGGAGATAATATAGTGGCAGAAGGGAAGTAAATATGAGTAAACTTACCATGTAACATAAAAATGTTGCACTCTATACTATAAGTCTCATTTTATACTACAATCACTTCGCTACAACCTCATAAATTAAAAATAAAAATGAATAATGTCTCAAACAATTTTTGATTTCTAAATATAAATTTATTCTTCAGAATTTTCTAAATTTGAAAGAACTAGTAACATGTCCTCATCAGCAATGTCCTCATGAAAAGTCTGCAATAATGATTCTTGTAACTCTATGGTCTCCAAACACTCGATAAATTCGCCATCAAGAGATTGATCAAAGAAATCATTCAAGTCATCTCCTCCTTCTGACAATATTTCATTATTGGTGCTGTCAATTTCAATCAATGTAGTGGAATCATTCAAGTCATCTCCTCGTGACAATATTTCATTATTGGTGCTCTCAATTTCAATCAATGTAGTGGAATCATTCAAGTCATCTCCTCCTTGTGACAATATTTCATTATTGGTGCTGTCCATTTCAATCAATCTAATGGAATCATACAAGTCATCTCCTCCTTGTGACAATATTTCATTATTGCTGCTCTCAATTTCAATCAACGTAGTGGAATCATTCAAGTCATCTCCTTGTGACAATATTTCATTCTTGGTGCTGTCCATTTCAATCAATCTAATGGAATCATACAAGTCATGTCCTCCTTGTGACAATATTTCATTATTGGTGCTCTCAATTTCAATCAATGTAGTGGACAAATCAAAAGAAATTGCCACGGTCTCTTCATTGTGAGCCATTTTATTTTGAAATTGCTTGCTGTAAATTGCAGAAAAAAAGAATCACTTTCATTTATCGTTTTTAGTAATACATAATATAAAACTAACTTTATCAAGTATTTAGTATAACAGAAGGACTGCAAATAAATAACAGAAAACTTTTTTCAAATTATCTTCAAGTGTACAACATAGTTCCCCTTACAAATTAACAATTCACCTTTTTAAAAGTAGGAGAGGTGTTAGTACTGTGTAAATCAAACACCAGAAATTCACCACCAAAAATTCCTCACAAATGTACCTCAGACAGTAGTATCACAAAATGGCTGTGGTTTCCTCTCATTTGACATATATACATAACCAATTAACTTTCATCACACACAAATACAAAACCAAAGTAACATTTTAATTGGTTCTAAATTTCAACACTTTCAAATGTGTTTTCCCCATGCAATTTTCCATAGGACATTTACATATGTCTACAGCCTGAATGGCTGAACGGAATTACACCAAACTTGGCAAAATGGTACATCAAACCTAAGAGGTCAGGAAGGATCTACTATGCCCCCTTATGGTCATTTCCCCCTTCACTTTGGCCTCCTCTTGTCTCTCAATCCTACCGAGAGACAAGATGGCGGCCGCTACGGACTGTTTGGAATGTTGACAGATGCCGGAGAACCAATCAGCTTCGCAAAGCTCCGTAACGCGAAAAGTACGCGAAGCGGAGCGCTGTTACAGATATATATCTTTTTTTGAACGTTAATTTCTCAAAATCCACTGGAGCACACATATTGAGACCTAGCAAAGGCACATCGGTCTACCAGTCCCTAATATTTTACCAAGTTTCGTGCAAATCCATTCAGCCGTTCGATTATTATTATTATTTATTTTTTTTGCCCCGCGGGGCCCTTTTAAAACCTCCACATCAAACCTAGGGGGTCAGCGAGGATCTACTATGCCCCCTTATGGTTATTTCCCCCTTTGTTTTGGCCTCCTCTTGTCTCTCGATCCTACCGAGAGACAAGATGGCGGCCGCTACGGACTTTTTGGAATGTTGACAGACGCCAGAGAACCAATCAGCTTCGCTTCACAAAGCTCCGTTGCGCGGAAAGTACGCGTCCTGGGACGCTGCCCGGTCCGCTGTTACAGATATATATCTTTTTTTAAACTTTAATTTCTCAAAATCCACTGGAGCACATATATTGAGACCTACAAAAGGCACATCGGGCTACCAGTCCCTACAATTTTGCCAAGTTTCGTGCAAATCCATTCAGCCGTTCGGGCTAAAAGTGAGGCCAACCGCCCTATGGAAAACTCAATGTTAAAAACACGTTTTGGGACCCCCCTTTTTTCTCGGCCCCCCCTTGACGAACCCCCCCCAAATTTTCAAGGGCTGCTCAGAAACAAAATGTGCCATTTTCCTGAAAATTTCAGCCAATTCCGTCCACAAACGCCAAAGTTATTAGACATAGAATTTTCAAAAAACCCATAGAGAAAAAATCCTAACTATATATACCTACTGGCGACCGCCAGTAGGTAATATATATATATATATATAAATATAATGTTTTTACCTTTAATGCATGTTAAAGGCATGTGTGGTAAAGACCTATACGTGCTAAACAAATGCAGGGTAACAAATGCATGGTAAAGGCAGTGTAGTGTAAAAATCGCATTGCAAAGACTGTTTGATCCGGTTTTATGATAATACAAGGCTAGTAAAAACATTGCATGCCTTTAAAAGACTGTTTACCAGTCCAGGAAGACTCGAATATCCTCTGTGATGTTAAGAATAGTTATTTTAACTATTTATCAGAGATGGGAATATTTCTTGGGATCTCAGAGTTAAAACAAAGTATTGCAGTAGACGAAAACAATGTAGCCCAAATGTGGTGAAATTGAAGCATCTGTTTTTTTTCTGGTTTTACCTTCCGCGTTCTTGAAAGATGTTTTCAGTTTTGTATTAAAGTATGTTCTATAGAAATGAGGGTGTGACATTTAGCCCAGTAGTCATTCTCATTATATACATGTAATGTGCAGTCCACCCAGAAGGTGATCGATTTGTATTTATCATTCAACTAAGTGCTTTAGGAGAGGGCTGAAGGATTCTGCTGGATTCTTACAGGGCCTAAAATAGGAGAATGTGTCAAGGTATTACACTCACGCAAGAGGGAGCAGCCCTTGACCCCCCACAGAATTGACAATAGGGAGTTCCTGCACAGAAGTAGACAACAATTAAGGGGACACGGAAGCTAGCACTGCACAAGGAAAACCTGTCTGTTGTTAGGGGCTTGGATGATGTCATGAAATGAACACAGGGTCTGGACAGCAATACATAGAGTACTACTCCAGTTACCCAAGAAAATTCTCACACAAGGGCATTAAACAGCTTCACAACATGACAGATTGCAAACTATATTACACCCCACAATCCCCCTGTACCCAACATACAATCACACCTGTTGTTTGTGCTCTAAGAGGTCCAATAACATTAAATGGTTGCCAGAGGAACATGTCTGATTGAGTTGGATTATGTTATTATTTTATTTATGTCCCCTCCAATTCTTTCCACATTTTTTTCTACAGTTTTCTTATCTCTAAGGACCTCACTTTCCTGTTAGTCAATCCTTTCACTTCTGTGGGTTTGCTTACCCTTTTTGTGTTGCTATCATCGCCCTAAGTGAGAAGGGTATGCCCAGATGTGGGTCCTGTGCGCGCTATACCACCGGATTCAAACTAGCCTGGTTGATAAGGGGTGATACCCCGAAACCACTCCCAGAATGCTTGATTTCAGGTCCAGGAAGGACATAGCATGGCAGTTTGGGTGGGACTGTTTCCTTAGCGCCAAGACGCTGAGGGTATTCATGAGCTGTACACATTTTATTAACATTAACATTAACATTAACATGGGGAGCAGGGTCAAGACTGATTTGCAAAAGGCTGGGTGCAAACTGTAATGGCAGGGTAAGCAACAAAGAGGGGTGGGTTTATCCCAGATCCGTGGCTGGGAGTGAATGTTTGAAAATGTTAGCATTCCATCCATCATCTTTTTGTGTTTCTATAGTCACCCTAAGTGGGTAGGATATGCTCCGATGTGTGCCCTGTGCTCACTACACCACCGGATTCTAGCTAGCCTGATTTATGAGGGGTTAGACCCCGAAATCAGTCCTAGGATGCTTGATTTCCAGTCCGGGGAAGACCTGGTCTGGCAGTTCGTGCTAGACTGTTCCCATGGGGAGCAGGGTTAAAATTGATTTGCATAGGCTAGGTCCAAACTGGAATCGCGTGCAAAGGGAAAAAAATAGATTTATCCCAGATCTGTTAATGAGGGTAAATGTTTGACATTGTTCAACATTCTTCTGTCCATCATCTTTTTGTGTTGCAGTAATTACCTCAGCCGGTGTCATTGGTAAATCCAGCTGCATTATTATGCATCTATTTAATGAAGAACTCATAATGAGCATGTTGATAGTGTTGACACTCCTAAAATATCTACCTTCTTTTAATTAATGCCATTAATGAATTATTTATTGATTAGAAATCTTGTACTTTTATGCAATTTTTACTCACAATGTATCATTCTCCATTGCTATTGATGTTACTGTTGCCTTGTAAAACAGAGTAAAGGCCACTGTCAAGCAAAGCAGAATGCATTCTTCTATGTAAAATCGGAGCAACGTCGTGTCTCTTTCTAAAGTGACAATTGCAGGTAAATATATTATTCTTTTTTTGCCACCTACAAATTCACAAGAAGAAATGAGTCACAGTAATACATATTAATTTACCTAATGTCACACATTTTCCTAAAGCGAAGGAATCTGCATTAGCTATCAGGGCTTCTGCCTTTAAATTGGGGTAAATATGTACGACACTCCTTTCTCACCAGGTAAAAAATCACACCAAAAATAATGTGCGCCTGCAAAATATAAAGCTATATAGTTTTCAAGTTAATTTTGACTTCGTTCTGGCCTCAGCAATTTTTACATTACATGTACATAGTCATCGCACATCACTGTAAAATACACAGAATTGCAGGAGTTAATAGTACATTGCCATTTCATTGGAATACTTATAATTTCTCCCAAAAATATAGGAACTCCATTATAAAAAAACTTTGAACATTAATCACGTGTAAACATCAATTTTCTGGAAATAAAAAATTATTTCAAAGTTAATTATTGTTTCAGTTTTGTCAAACGTTCACTGAAATCTCTTTGTCTCTGGTGGCTCGTACTACAAACATAAGACACTCTTGCACGAAATCTCAATCAATCGTTATTTTGTGTTGGGCAGAGAAGGAAAGCACTGGAGGGCATATTTACAAGGGGATATCACCACCTGAATGTCACTTTCAGTGATGTTCTGGAGCGAATATGCCCTTTTCCATATCTACGAAGTGGTGTTAAGCCACTTTTTGTGGCTTAATGCCACCTAGTAAATAAGGCGCCTTTACACGCATCACTTAGCGTGAAAGGGGCGTGCACTGGGTCTTGTTGTGGGCATTCCACAGCAACACCCATTGCTTTTGATGCTGCCCCAGATTTACAAGGAGGTGTAATTCTGAGACTGTGTCAAAAATTAACGCCATCCAAGAGCGGGCGTTAGAATGGCGAAACAAGGAGAACTACTTTTATTTCTTCTCATTTTTGCTTTTTCTAGAAAGAGCAAAATGCCATTAATGATTGTTTATGTGCAGGAAGGTGTGTCTAATGACGATTTGCTACGACTAACAAATCACCATTAGTGATTTTATATGTACAGAAAGGGACACCTTCCTGCCCATAAACAATTATTCCCTGCAACGCAGGCACACTTCTACAGAAAGTGGCTTAACGCTGCTTTGTAAATATGGAGAAGGGCATATCACCACCAGAACGTCACTAAAAGTGGCATTCAGGTGGCAATATCCCCTTGTAAACATTAGTTTAAAAATCCCATTTACGAAGAAAGAAGACCCTGGTTTTCAAGCATTGTTGTCATTTCTGGACTTCATAATGC
The DNA here is from genome assembly GCF_964261635.1 of Lissotriton helveticus. Classification (NCBI taxonomy): domain Eukaryota; kingdom Metazoa; phylum Chordata; class Amphibia; order Caudata; family Salamandridae; genus Lissotriton; species Lissotriton helveticus. Next base: position 912,079,948 of record NC_136063.1, read on the forward strand.
AAAAGCCATAATAATACTGATTATTTACAACAAGGGGTGGTGATGGACAGAGTCTCTGAATTAAGCAGAGTACTCTCACCCAGTCAAGAGATCAGGGCTAGATCCAACACCGTTTTTTAGCTCATTGCACCATCCCAGTTTCAGAACCTGGCTGTATGCAAATTAGTCTGTCCCTGGCCCAGTGCATCATGGGAACAGGGCAGACCAGACTACAAAAGCCAATTCTTACACTGGGAAGGAAACAAGCTTCCGGGGACCGGTTTCTGGCATTACAGCCGTCTTCGGCCCGGCTTGCTTGAATCCTGATGGTGCAATGAGCAAGGGACTCACATCTGAGTATACCCTTCCACGCTTAGGGTGGACAAAATTATTTACAACAAGGGGTGGTGATGGACAGAGTCTCTGAATTAAGCAGAGTACTCTCACCCAGTCAAGAGATCAGGGCTAGATCCAACACCGTTTTTTAGCTCATTGCACCATCCCAGTATCAGAACCTGGCTGTATGCAAATTAGTCTGTCCCTGGCCCAGTGCATCATGGGAACAGGGCAGACCAGACTACAAAAGCCAATTCTTACACTGGGAAGGAAACAAGCTTCCGGGGACCGGTTTCTGGCATTACAGCCGTCTTCGGCCCGGCTTGCTTGAATCCTGATGGTGCAATGAGCAAGGGACTCACATCTGAGTATACCCTTCCACGCTTAGGGTGGACAAAATTATTTACAACAAGGGGTGGTGATGGACAGAGTCTCTGAATTAAGCAGAATACTCTCACCCAGTCAAGAGATCAGGGCTAGATCCAACACCGTTTTTTAGCTCATTGCACCATCCCAGTTTCAGAACCTGGCTGTATGCAAATTAGTCTGTCCCTGGCCCAGTGCATCATGGGAACCGGGCAGACCAGACTACAAAAGCCAATTCTTACACTGGGAAGGAAACAAGCTTCCGGGGACCGGTTTCTGGCATTACAGCCGTCTTCGGCCCGGCTTGCTTGAATCCTGATGGTGCAATGAGTATCTGATTAACTCAGATACTCTGTCCATCACCACCCCCTTTTTGTAATTATTTTGGCCACCATGAGTGTGGAAGGGTATGCTCAGACATGAGTCCCTTGCTCATTGCACCATCAGGATTCAAGCAAGCTGGGCCGAAGACGGCTGTAATGCCAGAAACCGGTCCCCGGAAGCTTGTTTCCTTTCCAGTGAAGAATTGGCTTGGTAGTTTGGTCTGCCCTGTTCCCATGATGCACTGGGCCAGGGACAGACTAATTTGCATATAGCCAGGTTCTGAACTGGGATGGTGCAGTGAGCTAAAAAACGGTGATGGATCAAGCCCTGATCTGTTGACTGGGTAGGAGTGTTCTGATTAACTCAGATACTCTGTCCATCACCACCCCCTTTTTGTAATTATTTTGGCCACCATGAGTGTGGAAGGGTATGCTCAGACATGAGTCCCTTGCTCATTGCACCATCAGGATTCAAGCAAGCTGGGCCGAAGACGGCTGTAATGCCAGAAACCGGTCCCCGGAAGCTTGTTTCCTTTCCAGTGAAGAATTGGCTTGGTAGTTTGGTCTGCCCTGTTCCCATGATGCACTGGGCCAGGGACAGACTAATTTGCATATAGCCAGGTTCTGAACTGGGATGGTGCAGTGAGCTAAAAAACGGTGATGGATCAAGCCCGGATCTGTTGACTGGGTAGGAGTGTTCTGATTAACTCAGATACTCTGTCCATCACCACCCCCTTTTTGTAATTATAATAATACTGAATAGTTTTTAATTTTTTTAAGTAAGAAACCACTTAATTGGATTCCAATGCGTACGAGAGCCATTCCTCTTACCGCCCTCATGCATTTAATTGTGAATTTAGATTAATTTGCTGTTGTATTGTTCCTGGACAGGAAGATTGCTTCCCCTGATCTGGGGTACTGGAAATGTATTTCAGATTGGAATGAAAAAAAAGATCTTTTCACTACATCAAAACTGTTTCCTTGTGTCCATTGGTGCCAATGGATTTGGTGAATGTTGGACTTTATATAGAGTGCTCCCTGATTAGTGTCTTTATGAGTTTCGGCTTCTGCATCAGCATCTTGAGCAGTTGGTACTGTTCTGGGTTGCAGTTACAAAGTATTGGGGAACTATTGTGATCTGCTGTATCTTTTTTGTCTTGCTGCTCAGCAAAATGTAATGCACAAATTAAACAAATTTCAAATTCAAGTAGTTTTTCTTGCATTTGTAAATTGATTCACTCTCATAGAGGTATCTGTGTGAGTATATGTATTGAGAACATGAAGTTCACATTTCAGGGTGGGTACTTTCTGAAAGTTTGTGCACAACCCCACATTTACTACTCTCTGAGTACTCACAAACAATTTTACATTCCCTGCCTGAAAAATGTTGAGGAAGAGAAAGCCACAAAGGGGGAGGAACATCCTGTCCACATCCATCAAGAATAGGTGAGGATAAAGGAGTTTCTCTACAGGGAATATTACTTTCACCATGGAGAAAAGAGACAGCAAGCACAGTTGTATTTGTTCTGATTTAATGTTCAATTTTTTCTTTAGAAGATGAATAACAGCATCATTTATTTTATGTCTCACAGGATGCAGTACCTCATACAGCAAAATGAATTGTGTACATACTTCTTGCCTACTCCGCCATATACTAAAGGAGTGAACATTAAACTCAGCAACTCTCAAAACAGAAAGAATACATACCTGTTATTGCACTGTGCTTATATATAGCTTTTACGGTAGCTCAGAGATAGCACAAACATGCTTTTACTTGTTATTCCACCTTTATCTGGTCAGTAACGTCCCCAAACCAAGTGAAATAAGTGCCATTAGTGTGCCCAAGTCTTGCTTGGTGAGTTAGATTTCTAAAAAGATGGCGGGCCTTATTTATGAAGGCCTTGCGCCGCCGGTGTGTCACTTTTTCCCATTTTAAAAGTGGCGCATCGGCGGCTCAAGGCCTTCATAAATAAGGCCCGGCATTTCCAACTCCATAGCAAACACTCCAGGGCTTGCGAGGGGCAGCGTGACAAGATGCCCGCTCTTTGCCGTTCTTCCAGAGGCACCAATGGAACCTTTTGCCTGGAGGAACGCTTTCATTGACTGCATGGCTCATTTGAACATGCCAGGTAGCGTAGGAAGCTACCGGGAGGAGCGGGGTAAGTCCATAGGTCTGTAAGTGATTGTGGAGTTCGGTTCCCTAGGTTCCCGTCACGCTCCGGAGAATGCCCACCATTTTTAGAGCCTATTGATCATTTTTCTCCCAGTAATTAACACGCCTTTTGTCTACCACCTGTCTTCCTGGGTCTACAGTGGAATATAATAGCTTTTACAAGGGTGGCTTATAAATTTTAGCATTTTCTTGGTATTTCTTTGTGCTCGGCCTCCTCCTTTTTGTTTCACACCTGTTGTCCTGTGACTACGGTGGAATATAGTATATTTTACAAGGATGGCTTATAAATTTGAGTATTTTATTGCTATTAATTCGTGCTCAACCTCTGAGTAGTATTTTGAGAATTTTGATGGTGGCGCTTTTCTTTTTTTCCGTTCAGGGTGATTACATAAAGGCACATTGGTTGATATTTATCGCTCTGCACTTTTCAAGCCAACTCTGTGATTCAACATGTGACTTTAAATCAGCTTTTCTAATTTAGCGGGTCCAAATATTGTAACAGCACGTGTTAGTTTTCAGTTCCGGGTTGCTCTCCGGAAAGCTTTATAAGTCACTTCAATTCTAACTCTAATCAATTCAGAGTCTGTACAGTCATCAAAAGCACAGGCCTCTATGACCTCTAATGCCAATGTTCACAAGGAGTCTGGAGGAAATGCGAATAAAAGGGTGAAAAAAGATGCTTCCTGTCAGAATAAATCACGATTGCCTCTGACTTTGGAAGATTTTATGGATGAATTAAGACATATGAGACCCTTCATGGCAAACACAATTGTGGCACTTCAAAGGATTGAGGAAAAGTGGTCTAGTCTTGACTCCAGAATTTCAGAGGTTCAGCAGATAGTTAGTGAATCTCAAGATGTGGTCGCTAAAGTTGATACTTTATCTAAGGAGGTGACTCAGCTAAAAAAGATAGCGGAAGACCTAGAAAATCATAACAGACGCAATAACGTATGCATATATGGTATACCAGAAGGGTCTGAAGGCCCTGATATGATTAATTTTTTTAAGGTCCATATTCATAAAATAGTTGGCCTACAAAAACCTGTAGAGCTCAGTATTAAGAGGGCGCATAGGATTGGTCATTTACAAGCTTCAACCTCGAACAGACCAAGAGGGATTAATGCCTTTTTTCTCCAGTACGCCAGTCTATTGATTATTATTAATTAAAAGCAATTTCTATGGCGCAACTAAGCCCAATGGGCGTCAAGGCGCATAACCAAACGGTACCAGCTGTTCAAAATACCACTATACAACTATACAACTATTGCGGGTAAGCTTTGACGAAACACCAGGTTTTGAGCGCCTTTTTAAAAGAGGAGAGAGAGGACTGTGTCTTAATGTCTTGGATGGATCTTACAGCAGCTAAACAATGAAAACAAATACTTTGGTCTGGTCACAAGATTTTCTTTAGTCAGGATGTCTCCAGGGCTACTTCTAATCATCTGAAGGAGTTTCTTGACCACAGACCAATTCTTTGTTCCAAGAACGCTCGCTATGGCCTTATTCATCCTTATTTTTTCAAGGTCAAATACAACGACATATCAACAACCTTTGAGGATCCTGCTGAGCTCAATACATTTATACATAGTCATAAAGGAGAAGTTATGGAACTCAGTAATCTTAATTATTCTTTATTTATTCTCTTTTTTTTCTTTGCGGGTCCCCAGTCTTTCCCTGTCTAATGGATCAAGTTGTCTCTTTTCCTTAATGTCTCTCTGTTCCAGTGTTTTCACTTTGTTCATCCACACTGTCTCCTGTAGTATTTGGTGAGTTTTTGGGGTGCCCTATCAGAATGGTCTTAATATTGTTTTGTTTTTCTGTTTATCGCTCATCCAATACGTGTTTCTTACTAGACTAACTTATCCTCAGTGATTCTCCTAGAGAGTGGCTTTTATATTTTCTTGTTTTTTTTCTGCATCATTGACTTGTCTGTTCATCATCTTCATGGCTAAAATCTTTCGGCTTTTTGTCATTTTTCTTCTACATTTATATTGAGGGAGTTCATTTACTCTTATTCTTCTCTTTCTCTCTTCTTCCGACCTTTTTTCTACTTCTGTCTTTAAATCCTTTTATATACTCTTTTTCAGTACAGGTTATCTGTTTTCATGAAGTCTTGTTTACTCTGATATCCATCATTTTCTATCTTATTTGCTTAGGCTGGTTAAGTAATATTTTTAAACTTGGTTTCCCACTTTGTCCTTTTATTAGCTCTCTATGTATCCCTTTGATGAGTGGTTTATGTATTATCTCCTGGAACGTTAAAGCTTTTCTTAACCCAGTTAAAAAGCAAAGGGTGTTGTCTCATGTATCAAAACTGAATTGTCAAATAGCTTTATTAAAAGAAACGCATCATAAAGAACAAGATATAACCTCCTTGCATAGGTAATGGGTTGGGAGTGTTTTTAGCACCCTGCTGTAAATAATAAGAACAGTGTTATAGTATTGTTTCACAAATCGTTATGTATTCAACTGCTGAATGAGATTAAAGATGACATTGGTAGATTACTTTTATTAAATATAAAGATAAATCATACCCAGTTTTCTATTTGCAATGTTTATGGCCCTAGTGGTGTAGATTTAGTATTTTGGAATGATTTTTCCACTCTCTTATCTTCCCATGCATCAGAAAATCTTATAGTGGATGGCAATTGCAATCAACTTATGGATCCCTTTTTAGAACGCACATATCAATCCAAGTATATTCCTAATAAAATGTATAAGGCCTTGCTTTGCTTAATGCCAAAAAAGGTAAAGATCTCTCTCAATGTAGTAACTAAGCATGGGCGTAAAATCCGTTCCGCTCGCGGAATTTGCGGATTTTCGGTAAATTCGCAATCCGCGAACTCTAGCGAATTTGCCGAAAATCCGTCAATTCGCACGCGGCGGATTTTTTTGCTTGGTGATACAATATTGTGGCGCGCGGCGTGGCGCACGGCGTTCACTTTCCGTCATTCAGCGTTTGGCGAGTTGTTTTTCTCGATATTTTGCGAGTGCTGCGCCATTTTGGATCTTGCTGCGGGATCCCGCGGGAGTTGGCGCCCGCGAATACGTAATCGCGGCTTGCCACCTTACCTTGCACAGCACGCATCGCGAGAGTTCGCAATTGCAAACACGTAGGTGCGGCGGGCAGGAACAATCTCGCACTCGCGGAATAGAGATTTTGTAATTCTGCACAAGAAATCCACCAGCAAACAGCATAAACCTTCAGAAAATGATGATTTTTATCAGAATCACTCCTCAGGTTGACATTTGCTTGCACATTTTTTTGCAAGGAGTCCATTTTTTTTGGGGGGGGGGAGGAAGGAAGTGCCCCACAGTCTCCAACTTCCTGTTCCTGTCCAGCAGGCTCCTCCCAGTGCTTTCTTCATGTGCTGGTCACTTTCAATTGGGTCCTCCCGTTTCCAGCCAAAGTCATCGAGAAGACCGTCAACAAGCAGATGGCCACCTTCCTCGAGACGAACGGATCCCTCGACCCCTCACAGTCCGGCTTCCGAGCCAATCACAGCACCGAGACCGCCCTCATCGCCGCCAACGATGACATCCGAGCCCTGATGGACAATGGAGAAACAGCGGCCCTCATCCTCCTAGACCTCTCCGCGGCTTTCGACGCGGTCTGCCACCGCACCCTAGTGCAGCGCCTCAACAACGCCGGAATCCAGGGGAAGGCACTGGAATGGATCATCTCCTTCCTCGGCGGAAGAACACAGAGAGTCCGCCTACCACCGTACAAGTCAGAGGCCACCGAAGTCATCTGCGGCGTCCCCCAAGGATCCTCTCTGAGCCCCACCCTCTTCAACGTCTACATGAGCCCCCTCGCGGCCATCGTACGCAAATACAACCTCAGCATAATCTCCTACGCCGACGACACCCAGCTGATCCTCTCCCTGACCAACGACCCCGCCGCCGCCAGAGCCAACCTGCACGAAGGGATGAAAGAGGTAGCCGAGTGGATGACGACCAGCCGCCTGAAACTGAACTCGGACAAGACGGAGGTCCTCATCCTGGGCTCCTCACCCTCCGCCTGGGACGACTCCTGGTGGCCTCCCGCCCTGGGCACCGCACCCAAACCGACAGACCATGCACGCAACCTGGGCGTCATCCTGGACTCCTCCCTCTCCATGACCAGGCAAGTCAGCAACGTCTCCTCGGCGTGCTTCAACATCCTACGCATGCTATGGAAGATCTTCTGGTGGATCCCCACCGAGACCAGGAAGACCGTCACCCAGGCCCTCGTCACCAGCCGACTGGACTACGGCAACGCCCTCTACGCCGGTACCACCGCCAAGCTCCAGAAGAGACTCCAGCGGATCCAGAACGCCTCAGCCAGACTCATCCTCGACATCCCACGAACCAGCCACATCTCCGGACATCTGAGAGACCTTCACTGGCTCCCCGTCAACAAAAGAATCACCTTCCGCCTCCTCACCCACGCACACAAAGCCCTACACGACCAAGGCCCGAGCTACCTCAACAGCCGAGTCAATTTCTACGCTCCCAAACGCCACCTCCGATCAGCCAACCACGCCCTCGCCGCCGTCCCCCGCATCCGAAGAACGACTACAGGAGGAAGGTCCTTCTCCTACCTGGCCGCCAAGACCTGGAACTCCCTCCCGACCGACCTGCGCCTGACCCAAGACCACCTCTCCTTCAGGAAGAAGCTGAAGACCTGGCTGTTCGAGCAGTAGCGGCACCCCCCCCACCCCCCCAGCGCCTTGAGACCCTACGGGTATGTAGCGCGCTTTATAAGTGTCACTGATTGATTGATTGATTGAAGGATTACTTTTTGTGGGTGCTGCTGGATATTTGGATTTGAGGCCTTTTTGACTTTCTTTGGATCACTTTTGGATTAGAAATCAACTTTCACAAGTAAGTTTGTTTGGGGCATTACAGTTGCTGCAACTACAATTTTGGAACTTTTTCAGAACATTAAATAAAATATATTGTGGGTAGCCACAGTATCCAATAGCACCAGGGTTGGTTATGGGTGCATGATACAACTGTTTTGTTGAATTTAAACATCATTGAGGCCATGGATGGGCTGGGATTGTGCTTAATTTTGTGTTTTTTGTCGATTTTTTTGGGGCTGCTGTTGGGGCCTTTTGCCCAGGGGTAGTGAGTGGTGCATGGACTGAGTCTGCCTGTGGGGTCTCACTCTCTTTACTGTAAACATCCTGGATGGCATTGGATTGTGGTGATTTTTGTGTGTTTTTCGTTTTTTTTGGGGTGCTACTGTTGATTTGGACTGGCTATGTGGGTGGTGGTGGTGGCCATCTTGAGTGCTGGTACAGGCAACATGTGCTTGGGGTGCAAGGGGCCATTTTGAAGAGAGGCAGTGTCTGAGGCCTGCACTTATTTTGCCTAGCTTTCATCCATTATGCCCAGGGGTAGTGAGTGGTGCATGGGCCTAGTCTTTCTGTGGGGTGTCTTCTTGAATTTAAACACCATTGAGGCCATTGATGGGCTGGGATTGTGCTGAATTTTGTGTTTTTTGTCGTTTTTTGGGGGATGCTGGTGGGGCCTTTTGCCCAGGGGTAGTGAGTGGTGCATGGGCCTAGTCTTTCTGTGGGGTGTCTTCTTGGATTTAAACACCATTGAGGCCATGGATGGGCTGGGATTGTGCTGAATTTTGTGGTTTTTGTCGATTTTTTTGGGGCTGCTGTTGGGGCCTTTTGCCCAGGGGTAGTGAGTGGTGCATGGACTGAGTCTGCCTGTGGGGTCTCACTCTCTTTAATGTAAACATCCTGGATGGCATTGGATTGTGGTAATTTTTGTGTTTTTCGTTTTTTTTGGGGTGCTACTGTTGATTTGGACTGGCCATGTGGGTGGTGGTGGTGGCCATCTTGAGTGCTGGTACAGGCAACATGTGCTTGGGGTGCAAGGGGCCATTTTGAAGAAAGGCAGTGTCTGAGGCCTGCACTTATTTTGCCTAGCTTTCATCCATTATGCCCAAGGGTAGTGAGTGGTGCATGGGCCTAGTCTTTCTGTGGGTTGTCTTCTTGAATTTAAACACCATTGAGGCCATGGATGGGCTGGGATTGTGCAGATTTTTGTGGTTTTTGTAGATTATTTGGGGCTGCTGTTGGGGCCTTTTGCCCAGGGGTAGTGAGTGGTGCATGGACTGAGTCTGCATGTGGGGTCTCACTCTCTTTAATGTAAACATCCTGGATGGCATTGGATTGTGGTGATTTTTGTGTGTTTTTCGTTTTTTTGGGGTGCTACTGTTGATTTGGACTGGCTATGTGGGTGGTGGTGGTGGCCATCTTGAGTGCTGGTACAGGCAACATGTGCTTGGGGTACAAGGGGCCATTTTGAAGAGAGGCAGTGTCTGAGGCCTGCACTTATTTTGCCTAGCTTTCATCCATTATGCCCAGGGGTAGTGAGTGGTGCATGGGCCTAGTCTTTCTGTGGGGTGTCTTCTTGAATTTAAACACCATTGAGGCCATGGATGGGCTGGGATTGTGCTGAATTTTGTGTTTTTTGTCGTTTTTTTGGGGCTGCTGGTGGGGCCTTTTACCCAGGGGTAGTGAGTGGTGCATGGGCCTAGTCTTTCTGTTGGGTGTCTTCTTGGATTTAAACACCATTGAGGCCATGGATGGGCTGGGATTGTGCTGAATTTTGTGGTTTTTGTTGATTTTTTTGGGGCTGCTGTTGGGGCTTTTGCCCAGGGGTAGTGAGTGGTGCATGGACTGAGTCTGCCTGTGGGGTCTCACTCTCTTTAATGTAAACATCCTGGATGGCATTGGATTGTGGTGATTTTTGTGTGTTTTTCGTTTTTTTTGGGGTGCTACTGTTGATTTGGACTGGCCATGTGGGTGGTGGTGGTGGCCATCTTGAGTGCTGGTACAGGCAACATGTGCTTGGGGTGCAAGGGGCCATTTTGAAGAAAGGCAGTGTCTGAGGCCTGCACTTATTTTGCCTAGCTTTCATCCATTATGCCCAGGGGTAGTGAGTGGTGCATGGGCCTAGTCTTTGTGCGGGGTGTCTTCTTGAATTTAAACACCATTGAGGCCATGGATGGGCTGGGATTGTGCTGAATTTTGTGTTTTTTGTCGTTTTTTTGGGGCTGCTGGTGGGGCTTTTTGCCCAGGGGTAGTGAGTGGTGCATGGGCCTAGTCTTTCTGTGGGTTGTCTTCTTGAATTTAAACACCATTGAGGCCATGGATGGGCTGGGATTGTGCAGATGTTTGTGTTTTTTGTCGATTTATTTGGGGCTGCTGTTGGGGCCTTTTGCCCAGGGGTAGTGAGTGGTGCATGGACTGAGTCTGCCTGTGGGGTCTCACTCTCTTCAATGTAAACATCCTGGATGGCATTGGAATGTGGTGATTTTTGTGTGTTTTTTGTTTTTTTTGGGGTGCTACTGTTGATTTGGACTGGCCATGTGGGTGGTGGTGGTGGCCATCCTGAGTGCTGGTACAGGCAACATGTGTTTGGGGTGCAAGGGGCCATTTTGAAGAGAGGCAGTGTCTGAGGCCTGCACTTATTTTGCCTAGCTTTCATCCATTATGCCCAGGGGTAGTGAGTGGTGCATGGGCCTAGTCTTTCTGTGGGGTGTCTTCTTGAATTTAAACACCATTGAGGCCATGGATGGGCTGGGATTGTGCTGAATTTTGTGTTTTTTGTTGTTTTTTTGGGGCTGCTGGTGGGGCCTTTTGCCCAGGGGTAGTGAGTGGTGCATGGGCCTAGTCTTTCTGTGGGTTGTCTTCTTGAATTTAAACACCATTGAGGCCATGGATGGGCTGGGATTGTGCTGATTTTTGTGTTTTTTGTCGATTTTTTTGGGGCTGCTGTTGGGGCCTTTTGCCCAGGGGTAGTGAGTGGTGCATGGACTGAGTCTGCCTGTGGGGTCTCACTCTCTTTAATGTAAACATCCTGGATGGCATTGGATTGTGGTAATTTTTGTGTGTTTTTCGGTTTTTTTGGGGTGCTACTGTTGACTTGGACTGGCCATGTGGGTGGTGGTGGTGGCCATCTTGAGTGCTGGTACAGGCAACATGTGCTTGGGGTGCAAGGGGCATTTTGAAGAGAGGCAGTGTCTGAGGCCTGCACTTATTTTGCCTAGCTTTCATCCATTATGCCCAGGGGTAGTGAGTGGTGCATGGGCCTAGTCTTTCTGTGGGTTGTCTTCTTGAATTTAAACACCATTGAGGCCATGGATGGGCTGGGATTGTGCTGAATTTTGTGTTTTTTGTCGTTTTTTTGGGGCTGCTGGTGGGGCCTTTTGCCCAGGGGTAGTGAGTGGTGCATGGGCCTAGTCTTTCTGTGGGGTGTCTTCTTGGATTTAAACGCCATATAGGCCATGGATGGGCTGGGATTGTGCTGAATTTTGTGTTTTTTGTCGTTTTTTGGGGCTGCTGGTGGGGCCTTTTGCCCAGGGGTAGTGAGTGGTGCATGGACTGAGTCTGCCTGTGGGGTCTCACTCTCTTTAATGTAAACATCCTGGATGGCATTGGATTGTGGTGATTTTTGTGTGTTTTTCGTTTTTTTTGGGGTGTTACTGTTGATTTGGACTGGAAATGTGGGTGGTGGTGGTGGCCATCTTGAGTGCTGGTACAGGCAAAATGTGCTTGGGGTGCAAGGGGCCATTTTAAAGAGAGGCAGTGTCTGAGGCCTGCACTTATTTTGCCTAGCTTTCATCCATTATGCCCAGGGGTAGTGAGTGGTGCATGGACCTAGTCTTTCTGTGGGGTGTCTTTTTGAATTTAAACACCATTGAGGCCACGGATGGACTGGGATTGTGCTGAATTTTGTGTTTTTTGTCGTTTTTTTGGGGCTGCTGGTGGGGCCTTTTGCCCAGGGGTAGTGAGTGGTGCATGGGCCTAGTCTTTCTGTGGGTTGTCTTCTTGAATTTAAACACCATTGAGGCCATGGATGGGCTGGGATTGTGCTGATTTTTGTGTTTTTTGTCGATTTTTTTGGGGCTGCTGTTGGGGCCTTTTCCCCAGGGGTAGTGAGTGGTGCATGGACTGAGTCTGCCTGTGGGGTCTCACTCTCTTTAATCTAAACATCCTGGATGGCATTGGATTGTGGTGATTTTTGTGTGTTTTTCGTTTTTTTTGGGGTGCTACTGTTGACTTGGACTGGCCATGTGGGTGGTGGTGGTGGCCATCTTGAGTGCTGGTACAGGCAACATGTGCTTGCGGTGCAAGGGGCATTTTGAAGAGAGGCAGTGTCTGAGGCCTGCACTTATTTTGCCTAGCTTTCATCCATTATGCCCAGGGGTAGTGAGTGGTGCATGGGCCTAGTCTTTCTGTGGGGTGTCTTTTTGAATTTAAACACCATTGAGGCCACGGATGGACTGGGATTGTGCTGAATTTTGTGTTTTTTGTCATTTTTTTGGGGCTGCTGGTGGGGCCTTTTGCCCAGGGGTAGTGAGTGGTGCATGGGCCTAGTCTTTCTGTGGGGTGTCTTCTTGGATTTAAACACCATTGAGGCCATGGATGGGCTGGGATTGTGCTGAATTTTGTGTTTTTTGTCGATTTTTTGGGGGCTGCTGTTGGGGCCTTTTGCCCAGGGGTAGTGAGTGGTGCATGGACTGAGTCTGCCTGTGGGGTCTCACTCTCTTTAATGTAAACATCCTGGATGGCATTGGATTGTGGTGATTTTTGTTTGTTTTTCGTTTTTTTTGGGGTGCTACTGTTGACTTGGACTGGCCATGTGGGTGGTGGTGGTGGCCATCTTGAGTGCTGGTACAGGCAACATGTGCTTGGGGTGCAAGGGGCCATTTTGAAGAAAGGCAGTGTCTGAGGCCTGCACTTATTTTGCCTAGCTTTCATCCATTATGCCCAGGGGTAGTGAGTGGTGCATGGGCCTAGTCTTTGTGCGGGGTGTCTTCTTGAATTTAAACACCATTGAGGCCATGGATGGGCTGGGATTGTGCTGAATTTTGTGTTTTTTGTCGTTTTTTTGGGGCTGCTGGTGGGGCCTTTTGCCCAGGGGTAGTGAGTGGTGCATGGGCTTAGTCTTTCTGTGGGTTGTCTTCTTGAATTTAAACACCATTGAAGCCATGGATGGGCTGGGATTGTGCTGATTTTTGTGTTTTTTGTCGATTTTTTTGGGGCTGCTGTTGGGGCCTTTTGCCCAGGGGTAGTGAGTGGTGCATGGACTGAGTCTGCCTGTGGGGTCTCACTCTCTTTAATGTAAATATCCTGGATGGCATTGGATTGTGGGGATTTTTGTGTGTTTTTCGTTTTTTTTGGGGTGCTACTGTTGATTTGGACTGGCCATGTGGGTGGTGGTGGTGGCCATCTTGAGTGCTGGTACAGGCAACATGTGCTTGGGGTGCAAGGGGCCATTTTGAAGAAAGGCAGTGTCTGAGGCCTGCACTTATTTTGCCTAGCTTTCATCCATTATGCCCGGGGTAGTGAGTGGTGCATGGGCCTAGTCTTTGTGCGGGGTGTCTTCTTGAATTTAAACACCATTGAGGCCATGGATGGGCTGGGATTGTGCTGAATTTTGTGTTTTTTGTCGTTTTTTTGGGGCTGCTGGTGGGGCTTTTTGCCCAGGGGTAGTGAGTGGTGCATCGGCCTAGTCTTTCTGTGGGTTGTCTTCTTGAATTTAAACACCATTGAGGCCATGGATGGGCTGGGATTGTGCAGATTTTTGTGGTTTTTGTCGATTTATTTGGGGCTGCTGTTGGGGCCTTTTGCCCAGGGGTAGTGAGTGGTGCATGGACTGAGTCTGCCTGTGGGGTCTCACTCTCTTTAATGTAAACATCCTGGATGGCATTGGAATGTGGTGATTTTTGTGTGTTTTTTGTTTTTTTTGGGGTGCTACTGTTGATTTGTACTGGCCATGTGGGTGGTGGTGGTGGCCATCTTGAGTGCTGGTACAGGCAACATGTGCTTGGGGTGCAAGGGGCCATTTTGAAGAGAGGCAGTGTCTGAGGCCTGCACTTATTTTGCCTAGCTTTCATCCATTATGCCCAGGGGTAGTGAGTGGTGCATGGGCCTAGTCTTTCTGTGGGGTGTCTTCTTGAATTTAAACACCATTAAGGCCATGGATGGGCTGGGATTGTGCTGAATTTTGTGTTTTTTGTCGTTTTTTTGGGGCTGCTGGTGGGGCCTTTTGCCCAGGGGTAGTGAGTGGTGCATGGGCCTAGTCTTTCTGTGGGGTGTCTTCTTGGATTTAAACGCCATTGAGGCCATGGATGGGCTGGGATTGTGCTGAATTTTGTGTTTTTTGTCGTTTTTTGGGGCTGCTGTTGGGGCGTTTGGCCCAGGGGTAGTGAGTGGTGCATGGACTGAGTCTGCCTGTGGGGTTTCACTCTCTTTAATGTAAACATCCTGGATGGCATTGGATTGTGGTGATTTTTGTGTGTTTTTCGTTTTTTTTGGGGTGTTACTGTTGATTTGGACTGGCCATGTGGGTGGTGGTGGTGGCCATCTTGAGTGCTGGTACAGGCAACATGTGCTTGGGGTGCAAGGGGCCATTTTGAAGAGAGGCAGTGTCTGAGGCCTGCACTTATTTTGCCTAGCTTTCATCCATTATGCCATGGGGTAGTGAGTGGTGCATGGGCCTAGTCTTTGTGCGGGGTATCTTCTTGAATTTAAACACCATTGAGGCCATGGATGGGCTGGGATTGTGCTGAATTTTGTGTTTTTTGTCGTTTTTTTGGGGCTGCTGGTGGGGCCTTTTGCCCAGGGGTAGTGAGTGGTGCATGGGCCTAGTCTTTCTGTGGGTTGTCTTCTTGAATCTAAACACCATTGAGGCCATGGATGGGCTGGGATTGTGCTGATTTTTGTGGTTTTTGTCGATTTTTTGGGGGCTGCTGTTGGGGCCTTTTGCCCAGGGGTAGTGAGTGGTGCATGGACTGAGTCTGCCTGTGGGGTCTCACTCTCTTTAATGTAAACATCCTGGATGGCATTGGATTGTGGTGATTTTTGTGTGTTTTTCGTTTTTTTGGGGTGCTACTGTTGATTTGGACTGGCCATGTGGGTGGTGGTGGTGGCCATCTTGAGTGCTGGTACAGGCAACATGTGCTTGGGGTGCAAGGGGCATTTTGAAGAGAGGCAGTGTCTGAGGCCTGCACTTATTTTGCCTAGCTTTCATCCATTATGCCCAGGGGTAGTGAGTGGTGCATGGGCCTAGTCTTTCTGTGGGGTGTCTTTTTGAATTTAAACACCATTGAGGGCCATGGATGGGCTGGGATTGTGCTGAATTTTGTGTTTTTTGTCGTTTTTTTGGGGCTGCTGGTGGGGCCGTTTGCCCAGGGGTAGTGAGTGGTGCATGGGCCTAGTCTTTCTGTGGGGTGTCTTCTTGAATTTAAACACCATTGAGGCCATGGATGGGCTGGGATTGTGCTGAATTTTGTGGTTTTTGTCGATTTCTTTGGGGCTGCTGTTGGGGCCTTTTGCCCAGGGGTAGTGAGTGGTGCATGGACTGAGTCTGCCTGTGGGGTCTCACTCTCTTTAATGTAAACATCCTGGATGGCATTGGATTGTGGTGATTTTTGTGTGTTTTTCATTTTTTTGGGTGCTACTGTTGATTTGGACTGGCCATGTGGGTGGTGGTGGTGGGCATCTTGAGTGCTGGTACAGGCAACATGTGCTTGGGGTGCAAGGGGCATTTTGAAGAGAGGCAGTGTCTGAGGCCTGCACTTATTTTGCCTAGCTTTCATCCATTATGCCCAGGGGTAGTGAGTGGTGCATGGGCCTAGTCTTTGTGCGGGGTGTCTTCTTGAATTTAAACACCATTGAGGCCATGGATGGGCTGGGATTGTGCTGAATTTTGTGTTTTTTGTCGGTTTTTTGGGGCTGCTGGTGGGGCTTTTTGCCCAGGGGTAGTGAGTGGTGCATGGGCCTAGTCTTTCTGTGGGTTGTCTTCTTGAATTTAAACACCATTGAGGCCATGGATGGGCTGGGATTGTGCAGATGTTTGTGTTTTTTGTCGATTTATTTGGGGCTGCTGTTGGGGCCTTTTGCCCAGGGGCAGTGAGTGGTGCATGGACTGAGTCTGCCTGTGGGGTCTCACTCTCTTTAATGTAAACATCCTGGATGGCATTGGAATGTGGTGATTTTTGTGTGTTTTTTGTTTTTTTTGGGGTGCTACTGTTGATTTGGACTGAGCATGTGGGTGGTGGTGGTGGCCATCCTGAGTGCTGGTACAGGCAACATGTGCTTGGGGTGCAAGGGGCCATTTTGAAGAGAGGCAGTGTCTGAGGCCTGCACTTATTTTGCCTAGCTTTCATCCATTATGCCCAGGGGTAGTGAGTGGTGCATGGACTGAGTCTGCCTGTGGGGTCTCACTCTCTTTAATGTAAACATCCTGGATGGCATTGGAATGTGGTGATTTTTGTGTGTTTTTTTTTTTTTTGGGGTGCTACTGTTGATTTGGACTGGCCATGTGGGTGGTGGTGGTGGCCATCCTGAGTGCTGGTACAGGCAACATGTGCTTGGGGTGCAAGGGGCCATTTTGAAGAGAGGCAGTGTCTGAGGCCTGCACTTATTTTGCCTAGCTTTCATCCATTATGCCCGGGGTAGTGAGTGGTGCATGGGCCTAGTCTTTGTGCGGGGTGTCTTCTTGAATTTAAACACCATTGAGGCCATGGATGGGCTGGGATTGTGCAGATTTTTGTGGTTTTTGTCGATTTATTTGG
The DNA here is from genome assembly GCF_964261635.1 of Lissotriton helveticus. NCBI lineage: Eukaryota > Metazoa > Chordata > Amphibia > Caudata > Salamandridae > Lissotriton > Lissotriton helveticus. The sequence continues at coordinate 912,096,719 of NC_136063.1, forward strand.
GGCTGCTGTTGGGGCCTTTTGCCCAGGGGTAGTGAGTGGTGCATGGACTGAGTCTGCCTGTGGGGTCTCACTCTCTTTACTGTAAACATCCTGGATGGCATTGGATTGTGGTGATTTTTGTGTGTTTTTCGTTTTTTTTGGGGTGCTACTGTTGATTTGGACTGGCTATGTGGGTGGTGGTGGTGGCCATCTTGAGTGCTGGTACAGGCAACATGTGCTTGGGGTGCAAGGGGCCATTTTGAAGAGAGGCAGTGTCTGAGGCCTGCACTTATTTTGCCTAGCTTTCATCCATTATGCCCAGGGGTAGTGAGTGGTGCATGGGCCTAGTCTTTCTGTGGGGTGTCTTCTTGAATTTAAACACCATTGAGGCCATGGATGGGCTGGGATTGTGCTGAATTTTGTGTTTTTTGTCGTTTTTTGGGGGATGCTGGTGGGGCCTTTTGCCCAGGGGTAGTGAGTGGTGCATGGGCCTAGTCTTTCTGTGGGGTGTCTTCTTGGATTTAAACACCATTGAGGCCATGGATGGGCTGGGATTGTGCTGAATTTTGTGGTTTTTGTCGATTTTTTTGGGGCTGCTGTTGGGGCCTTTTGCCCAGGGGTAGTGAGTGGTGCATGGACTGAGTCTGCCTGTGGGGTCTCACTCTCTTTAATGTAAACATCCTGGATGGCATTGGATTGTGGTAATTTGTGTGTTTTTCGTTTTTTTTGGGGTGCTACTGTTGATTTGGACTGGCCATGTGGGTGGTGGTGGTGGCCATCTTGAGTGCTGGTACAGGCAACATGTGCTTGGGGTGCAAGGGGCCATTTTGAAGAAAGGCAGTGTCTGAGGCCTGCACTTATTTTGCCTAGCTTTCATCCATTATGCCCAAGGGTAGTGAGTGGTGCATGGGCCTAGTCTTTCTGTGGGTTGTCTTCTTGAATTTAAACACCATTGAGGCCATGGATGGGCTGGGATTGTGCAGATTTTTGTGGTTTTTGTAGATTATTTGGGGCTGCTGTTGGGGCCTTTTGCCCAGGGGTAGTGAGTGGTGCATGGACTGAGTCTGCATGTGGGGTCTCACTCTCTTTAATGTAAACATCCTGGATGGCATTGGATTGTGGTGATTTTTGTGTGTTTTTCGTTTTTTTGGGGTGCTACTGTTGATTTGGACTGGCTATGTGGGTGGTGGTGGTGGCCATCTTGAGTGCTGGTACAGGCAACATGTGCTTGGGGTACAAGGGGCCATTTTGAAGAGAGGCAGTGTCTGAGGCCTGCACTTATTTTGCCTAGCTTTCATCCATTATGCCCAGGGGTAGTGAGTGGTGCATGGGCCTAGTCTTTCTGTGGGGTGTCTTCTTGAATTTAAACACCATTGAGGCCATGGATGGGCTGGGATTGTGCTGAATTTTGTGTTTTTTGTCGTTTTTATGGGGCTGCTGGTGGGGCCTTTTACCCAGGGGTAGTGAGTGGTGCATGGGCCTAGTCTTTCTGTTGGGTGTCTTCTTGGATTTAAACACCATTGAGGCCATGGATGGGCTGGGATTGTGCTGAATTTTGTGGTTTTTGTTGATTTTTTTGGGGCTGCTGTTGGGGCCTTTTGCCCAGGGGTAGTGAGTGGTGCATGGACTGAGTCTGCCTGTGGGGTCACACTCTCTTTAATGTAAACATCCTGGATGGCATTGGATTGTGGTGATTTTTGTGTGTTTTTCGTTTTTTTTGGGGTGCTACTGTTGATTTGGACTGGCCATGTGGGTGGTGGTGGTGGCCATCTTGAGTGCTGGTACAGGCAACATGTGCTTGGGGTGCAAGGGGCCATTTTGAAGAAAGGCAGTGTCTGAGGCCTGCACTTATTTTGCCTAGCTTTCATCCATTATGCCCAGGGGTAGTGAGTGGTGCATGGGCCTAGTCTTTGTGCGGGGTGTCTTCTTGAATTTAAACACCATTGAGGCCATGGATGGGCTGGGATTGTGCTGAATTTTGTGTTTTTTGTCGTTTTTTTGGGGCTGCTGGTGGGGCTTTTTGCCCAGGGGTAGTGAGTGGTGCATGGGCCTAGTCTTTCTGTGGGTTGTCTTCTTGAATTTAAACACCATTGAGGCCATGGATGGGCTGGGATTGTGCAGATGTTTGTGTTTTTTGTTGATTTATTTGGGGCTGCTGTTGGGGCCTTTTGCCCAGGGGTAGTGAGTGGTGCATGGACTGAGTCTGCCTGTGGGGTCTCACTCTCTTCAATGTAAACATCCTGGATGGCATTGGAATGTGGTGATTTTTGTGTGTTTTTTGTTTTTTTTGGGGTGCTACTGTTGATTTGGACTGGCCATGTGGGTGGTGGTGGTGGCCATCCTGAGTGCTGGTACAGGCAACATGTGTTTGGGGTGCAAGGGGCCATTTTGAAGAGAGGCAGTGTCTGAGGCCTGCACTTATTTTGCCTAGCTTTCATCCATTATGCCCAGGGGTAGTGAGTGGTGCATGGGCCTAGTCTTTCTGTGGGGTGTCTTCTTGAATTTAAACACCATTGAGGCCATGGATGGGCTGGGATTGTGCTGAATTTTGTGTTTTTTGTCGTTTTTTTGGGGCTGCTGGTGGGGCCTTTTGCCCAGGGGTAGTGAGTGGTGCATGGGCCTAGTCTTTCTGTGGGTTGTCTTCTTGAATTTAAACACCATTGAGGCCATGGATGGGCTGGGATTGTGCTGATTTTTGTGTTTTTTGTCGATTTTTTTGGGGCTGCTGTTGGGGCCTTTTGCCCAGGGGTAGTGAGTGGTGCATGGACTGAGTCTGCCTGTGGGGTCTCACTCTCTTTAATGTAAACATCCTGGATGGCATTGGATTGTGGTAATTTTTGTGTGTTTTTCGGTTTTTTTGGGGTGCTACTGTTGACTTGGACTGGCCATGTGGGTGGTGGTGGTGGCCATCTTGAGTGCTGGTACAGGCAACATGTGCTTGGGGTGCAAGGGGCATTTTGAAGAGAGGCAGTGTCTGAGGCCTGCACTTATTTTGCCTAGCTTTCATCCATTATGCCCAGGGGTAGTGAGTGGTGCATGGGCCTAGTCTTTCTGTGGGTTGTCTTCTTGAATTTAAACACCATTGAGGCCATGGATGGGCTGGGATTGTGCTGAATTTTGTGTTTTTTGTCGTTTTTTTGGGGCTGCTGGTGGGGCCTTTTGCCCAGGGGTAGTGAGTGGTGCATGGGCCTAGTCTTTCTGTGGGGTGTCTTCTTGGATTTAAACGCCATATAGGCCATGGATGGGCTGGGATTGTGCTGAATTTTGTGTTTTTTGTCGTTTTTTGGGGCTGCTGGTGGGGCCTTTTGCCCAGGGGTAGTGAGTGGTGCATGGACTGAGTCTGCCTGTGGGGTCTCACTCTCTTTAATGTAAACATCCTGGATGGCATTGGATTGTGGTGATTTTTGTGTGTTTTTCGTTTTTTTTGGGGTGTTACTGTTGATTTGGACTGGAAATGTGGGTGGTGGTGGTGGCCATCTTGAGTGCTGGTACAGGCAAAATGTGCTTGGGGTGCAAGGGGCCATTTTAAAGAGAGGCAGTGTCTGAGGCCTGCACTTATTTTGCCTAGCTTTCATCCATTATGCCCAGGGGTAGTGAGTGGTGCATGGACCTAGTCTTTCTGTGGGGTGTCTTTTTGAATTTAAACACCATTGAGGCCACGGATGGACTGGGATTGTGCTGAATTTTGTGTTTTTTGTCGTTTTTTTGGGGCTGCTGGTGGGGCCTTTTGCCCAGGGGTAGTGAGTGGTGCATGGGCCTAGTCTTTCTGTGGGTTGTCTTCTTGAATTTAAACACCATTGAGGCCATGGATGGGCTGGGATTGTGCTGATTTTTGTGTTTTTTGTCGATTTTTTTGGGGCTGCTGTTGGGGCCTTTTCCCCAGGGGTAGTGAGTGGTGCATGGACTGAGTCTGCCTGTGGGGTCTCACTCTCTTTAATCTAAACATCCTGGATGGCATTGGATTGTGGTGATTTTTGTGTGTTTTTCGTTTTTTTTGGGGTGCTACTGTTGACTTGGACTGGCCATGTGGGTGGTGGTGGTGGCCATCTTGAGTGCTGGTACAGGCAACATGTGCTTGCGGTGCAAGGGGCATTTTGAAGAGAGGCAGTGTCTGAGGCCTGCACTTATTTTGCCTAGCTTTCATCCATTATGCCCAGGGGTAGTGAGTGGTGCATGGGCCTAGTCTTTCTGTGGGGTGTCTTTTTGAATTTAAACACCATTGAGGCCACGGATGGACTGGGATTGTGCTGAATTTTGTGTTTTTTGTCATTTTTTTGGGGCTGCTGGTGGGGCCTTTTGCCCAGGGGTAGTGAGTGGTGCATGGGCCTAGTCTTTCTGTGGGGTGTCTTCTTGGATTTAAACACCATTGAGGCCATGGATGGGCTGGGATTGTGCTGAATTTTGTGGTTTTTGTCGATTTTTTGGGGGCTGCTGTTGGAGCCTTTTGCCCAGGGGTAGTGAGTGGTGCATGGACTGAGTCTGCCTGTGGGGTCTCACTCTCTTTAATGTAAACATCCTGGATGGCATTGGATTGTGGTGATTTTTGTTTGTTTTTCGTTTTTTTTGGGGTGCTACTGTTGACTTGGACTGGCCATGTGGGTGGTGGTGGTGGCCATCTTGAGTGCTGGTACAGGCAACATGTGCTTGGGGTGCAAGGGGCCATTTTGAAGAAAGGCAGTGTCTGAGGCCTGCACTTATTTTGCCTAGCTTTCATCCATTATGCCCGGGGTAGTGAGTGGTGCATGGGCCTAGTCTTTGTGCGGGGTGTCTTCTTGAATTTAAACACCATTGAGGCCATGGATGGGCTGGGATTGTGCTGAATTTTGTGTTTTTTGTCGTTTTTTTGGGGCTGCTGGTGGGGCTTTTTGCCCAGGGGTAGTGAGTGGTGCATGGGCCTAGTCTTTCTGTGGGTTGTCTTCTTGAATTTAAACACCATTGAGGCCATGGATGGGCTGGGATTGTGCAGATTTTTGTGGTTTTTGTCGATTTATTTGGGGCTGCTGTTGGGGCCTTTTGCCCAGGGGTAGTGAGTGGTGCATGGACTGAGTCTGCCTGTGGGGTCTCACTCTCTTTAATGTAAACATCCTGGATGGCATTGGAATGTGGTGATTTTTGTGTGTTTTTTGTTTTTTTTGGGGTGCTACTGTTGATTTGTACTGGCCATGTGGGTGGTGGTGGTGGCCATCTTGAGTGCTGGTACAGGCAACATGTGCTTGGGGTGCAAGGGGCCATTTTGAAGAGAGGCAGTGTCTGAGGCCTGCACTTATTTTGCCTAGCTTTCATCCATTATGCCCAGGGGTAGTGAGTGGTGCATGGGCCTAGTCTTTCTGTGGGGTGTCTTCTTGAATTTAAACACCATTAAGGCCATGGATGGGCTGGGATTGTGCTGAATTTTGTGTTTTTTGTCGTTTTTTTGGGGCTGCTGGTGGGGCCTTTTGCCCAGGGGTAGTGAGTGGTGCATGGGCCTAGTCTTTCTGTGGGGTGTCTTCTTGGATTTAAACGCCATTGAGGCCATGGATGGGCTGGGATTGTGCTGAATTTTGTGTTTTTTGTCGTTTTTTGGGGCTGCTGTTGGGGCGTTTGGCCCAGGGGTAGTGAGTGGTGCATGGACTGAGTCTGCCTGTGGGGTTTCACTCTCTTTAATGTAAACATCCTGGATGGCATTGGATTGTGGTGATTTTTGTGTGTTTTTCGTTTTTTTTGGGGTGTTACTGTTGATTTGGACTGGCCATGTGGGTGGTGGTGGTGGCCATCTTGAGTGCTGGTACAGGCAACATGTGCTTGGGGTGCAAGGGGCCATTTTGAAGAGAGGCAGTGTCTGAGGCCTGCACTTATTTTGCCTAGCTTTCATCCATTATGCCATGGGGTAGTGAGTGGTGCATGGGCCTAGTCTTTGTGCGGGGTATCTTCTTGAATTTAAACACCATTGAGGCCATGGATGGGCTGGGATTGTGCTGAATTTTGTGTTTTTTGTCGTTTTTTTGGGGCTGCTGGTGGGGCCTTTTGCCCAGGGGTAGTGAGTGGTGCATGGGCCTAGTCTTTCTGTGGGTTGTCTTCTTGAATCTAAACACCATTGAGGCCATGGATGGGCTGGGATTGTGCTGATTTTTGTGGTTTTTGTCGATTTTTTGGGGGCTGCTGTTGGGGCCTTTTGCCCAGGGGTAGTGAGTGGTGCATGGACTGAGTCTGCCTGTGGGGTCTCACTCTCTTTAATGTAAACATCCTGGATGGCATTGGATTGTGGTGATTTTTGTGTGTTTTTCGTTTTTTTGGGGTGCTACTGTTGATTTGGACTGGCCATGTGGGTGGTGGTGGTGGCCATCTTGAGTGCTGGTACAGGCAACATGTGCTTGGGGTGCAAGGGGCATTTTGAAGAGAGGCAGTGTCTGAGGCCTGCACTTATTTTGCCTAGCTTTCATCCATTATGCCCAGGGGTAGTGAGTGGTGCATGGGCCTAGTCTTTCTGTGGGGTGTCTTTTTGAATTTAAACACCATTGAGGCCATGGATGGGCTGGGATTGTGCTGAATTTTGTGTTTTTTGTCGTTTTTTTGGGGCTGCTGGTGGGGCCGTTTGCCCAGGGGTAGTGAGTGGTGCATGGGCCTAGTCTTTCTGTGGGGTGTCTTCTTGAATTTAAACACCATTGAGGCCATGGATGGGCTGGGATTGTGCTGAATTTTGTGGTTTTTGTCGATTTCTTTGGGGCTGCTGTTGGGGCCTTTTGCCCAGGGGTAGTGAGTGGTGCATGGACTGAGTCTGCCTGTGGGGTCTCACTCTCTTTAATGTAAACATCCTGGATGGCATTGGATTGTGGTGATTTTTGTGTGTTTTTCATTTTTTTGGGTGCTACTGTTGATTTGGACTGGCCATGTGGGTGGTGGTGGTGGGCATCTTGAGTGATGGTACAGGCAACATGTGCTTGGGGTGCAAGGGGCATTTTGAAGAGAGGCAGTGTCTGAGGCCTGCACTTATTTTGCCTAGCTTTCATCCATTATGCCCAGGGGTAGTGAGTGGTGCATGGGCCTAGTCTTTGTGCGGGGTGTCTTCTTGAATTTAAACACCATTGAGGCCATGGATGGGCTGGGATTGTGCTGAATTTTGTGTTTTTTGTCGGTTTTTTGGGGCTGCTGGTGGGGCTTTTTGCCCAGGGGTAGTGAGGCCATGGATGGGCTGGGATTGTGCAGATGTTTGTGTTTTTTGTCGATTTATTTGGGGCTGCTGTTGGGGCCTTTTGCCCAGGGGTAGTGAGTGGTGCATGGACTGAGTCTGCCTGTGGGGTCTCACTCTCTTTAATGTAAACATCCTGGATGGCATTGGAATGTGGTGATTTTTGTGTGTTTTTTGTTTTTTTTGGGGTGCTACTGTTGATTTGGACTGAGCATGTGGGTGGTGGTGGTGGCCATCCTGAGTGCTGGTACAGGCAACATGTGCTTGGGGTGCAAGGGGCCATTTTGAAGAGAGGCAGTGTCTGAGGCCTGCACTTATTTTGCCTAGCTTTCATCCATTATGCCCAGGGGTAGTGAGTGGTGCATGGACTGAGTCTGCCTGTGGGGTCTCACTCTCTTTAATGTAAACATCCTGGATGGCATTGGAATGTGGTGATTTTTGTGTGTTTTGTGTTTTTTTTTGGGGTGCTACTGTTGATTTGGACTGGCCATGTGGGTGGTGGTGGTGGCCATCCTGAGTGCTGGTACAGGCAACATGTGCTTGGGGTGCAAGGGGCCATTTTGAAGAGAGGCAGTGTCTGAGGCCTGCACTTATTTTGCCTAGCTTTCATCCATTATGCCCGGGGTAGTGAGTGGTGCATGGGCCTAGTCTTTGTGCGGGGTGTCTTCTTGAATTTAAACACCATTGAGGCCATGGATGGGCTGGGATTGTGCAGATTTTTGTGGTTTTTGTCGATTTCTTTGGGGCTGCTGTTGGGGCCTTTTGCCCAGGGGTAGTGAGTGGTGCATGGACTGAGTCTGCCTGTGGGGTCTCACTCTCTTTAATGTAAACATCCTGGATGGCATTGGATTGTGGTGATTTTTGTTTGTTTTTCGTTTTTTTTGGGGTGCTACTGTTGACTTGGACTGGCCATGTGGGTGGTGGTGGTGGCCATCTTGAGTGCTGGTACAGGCAACATGTGCTTGGGGTGCAAGGGGCCATTTTGAAGAAAGGCAGTGTCTGAGGCCTGCACTTATTTTGCCTAGCTTTCATCCATTATGCCCGGGGTAGTGAGTGGTGCATGGGCCTAGTCTTTGTGCGGGGTGTCTTCTTGAATTTAAACACCATTGAGGCCATGGATGGGCTGGGATTGTGCTGAATTTTGTGTTTTTTGTCGTTTTTTTGGGGCTGCTGGTGGGGCTTTTTGCCCAGGGGTAGTGAGTGGTGCATGGGCCTAGTCTTTCTGTGGGTTGTCTTCTTGAATTTAAACACCATTGAGGCCATGGATGGGCTGGGATTGTGCAGATTTTTGTGGTTTTTGTCGATTTATTTGGGGCTGCTGTTGGGGCCTTTTGCCCAGGGGTAGTGAGTGGTGCATGGACTGAGTCTGCCTGTGGGGTCTCACTCTCTTTAATGTAAACATCCTGGATGGCATTGGAATGTGGTGATTTTTGTGTGTTTTTTGTTTTTTTTGGGGTGCTACTGTTGATTTGTACTGGCCATGTGGGTGGTGGTGGTGGCCATCTTGAGTGCTGGTACAGGCAACATGTGCTTGGGGTGCAAGGGGCCATTTTGAAGAGAGGCAGTGTCTGAGGCCTGCACTTATTTTGCCTAGCTTTCATCCATTATGCCCAGGGGTAGTGAGTGGTGCATGGGCCTAGTCTTTCTGTGGGGTGTCTTCTTGAATTTAAACACCATTAAGGCCATGGATGGGCTGGGATTGTGCTGAATTTTGTGTTTTTTGTCGTTTTTTTGGGGCTGCTGGTGGGGCCTTTTGCCCAGGGGTAGTGAGTGGTGCATGGGCCTAGTCTTTCTGTGGGGTGTCTTCTTGGATTTAAACGCCATTGAGGCCATGGATGGGCTGGGATTGTGCTGAATTTTGTGTTTTTTGTCGTTTTTTGGGGCTGCTGTTGGGGCGTTTGGCCCAGGGGTAGTGAGTGGTGCATGGACTGAGTCTGCCTGTGGGGTTTCACTCTCTTTAATGTAAACATCCTGGATGGCATTGGATTGTGGTGATTTTTGTGTGTTTTTCGTTTTTTTTGGGGTGTTACTGTTGATTTGGACTGGCCATGTGGGTGGTGGTGGTGGCCATCTTGAGTGCTGGTACAGGCAACATGTGCTTGGGGTGCAAGGGGCCATTTTGAAGAGAGGCAGTGTCTGAGGCCTGCACTTATTTTGCCTAGCTTTCATCCATTATGCCATGGGGTAGTGAGTGGTGCATGGGCCTAGTCTTTGTGCGGGGTATCTTCTTGAATTTAAACACCATTGAGGCCATGGATGGGCTGGGATTGTGCTGAATTTTGTGTTTTTTGTCGGTTTTTTGGGGCTGCTGGTGGGGCCTTTTGCCCAGGGGTAGTGAGTGGTGCATGGGCCTAGTCTTTCTGTGGGTTGTCTTCTTGAATCTAAACACCATTGAGGCCATGGATGGGCTGGGATTGTGCTGATTTTTGTGGTTTTTGTCGATTTTTTGGGGGCTGCTGTTGGGGCCTTTTGCCCAGGGGTAGTGAGTGGTGCATGGACTGAGTCTGCCTGTGGGGTCTCACTCTCTTTAATGTAAACATCCTGGATGGCATTGGATTGTGGTGATTTTTGAGTGTTTTTCGTTTTTTTGGGGTGCTACTGTTGATTTGGACTGGCCATGTGGGTGGTGGTGGTGGCCATCTTGAGTGCTGGTACAGGCAACATGTGCTTGGGGTGCAAGGGGCATTTTGAAGAGAGGCAGTGTCTGAGGCCTGCACTTATTTTGCCTAGCTTTCATCCATTATGCCCAGGGGTAGTGAGTGGTGCATGGGCCTAGTCTTTCTGTGGGGTGTCTTTTTGAATTTAAACACCATTGAGGCCATGGATGGGCTGGGATTGTGCTGAATTTTGTGTTTTTTGTCGTTTTTTTGGGGCTGCTGGTGGGGCCGTTTGCCCAGGGGTAGTGAGTGGTGCATGGGCCTAGTCTTTCTGTGGGGTGTCTTCTTGAATTTAAACACCATTGAGGCCATGGATGGGCTGGGATTGTGCTGAATTTTGTGGTTTTTGTCGATTTCTTTGGGGCTGCTGTTGGGGCCTTTTGCCCAGGGGTAGTGAGTGGTGCATGGACTGAGTCTGCCTGTGGGGTCTCACTCTCTTTAATGTAAACATCCTGGATGGCATTGGATTGTGGTGATTTTTGTGTGTTTTTCATTTTTTTGGGTGCTACTGTTGATTTGGACTGGCCATGTGGGTGGTGGTGGTGGGCATCTTGAGTGATGGTACAGGCAACATGTGCTTGGGGTGCAAGGGGCATTTTGAAGAGAGGCAGTGTCTGAGGCCTGCACTTATTTTGCCTAGCTTTCATCCATTATGCCCAGGGGTAGTGAGTGGTGCATGGGCCTAGTCTTTGTGCGGGGTGTCTTCTTGAATTTAAACACCATTGAGGCCATGGATGGGCTGGGATTGTGCTGAATTTTGTGTTTTTTGTCGGTTTTTTGGGGCTGCTGGTGGGGCTTTTTGCCCAGGGGTAGTGAGGCCATGGATGGGCTGGGATTGTGCAGATGTTTGTGTTTTTTGTCGATTTATTTGGGGCTGCTGTTGGGGCCTTTTGCCCAGGGGTAGTGAGTGGTGCATGGACTGAGTCTGCCTGTGGGGTCTCACTCTCTTTAATGTAAACATCCTGGATGGCATTGGAATGTGGTGATTTTTGTGTGTTTTTTGTTTTTTTTGGGGTGCTACTGTTGATTTGGACTGAGCATGTGGGTGGTGGTGGTGGCCATCCTGAGTGCTGGTACAGGCAACATGTGCTTGGGGTGCAAGGGGCCATTTTGAAGAGAGGCAGTGTCTGAGGCCTGCACTTATTTTGCCTAGCTTTCATCCATTATGCCCAGGGGTAGTGAGTGGTGCATGGACTGAGTCTGCCTGTGGGGTCTCACTCTCTTTAATGTAAACATCCTGGATGGCATTGGAATGTGGTGATTTTTGTGTGTTTTTTGTTTTTTTTTGGGGTGCTACTGTTGATTTGGACTGGCCATGTGGGTGGTGGTGGTGGCCATCCTGAGTGCTGGTACAGGCAACATGTGCTTGGGGTGCAAGGGGCCATTTTGAAGAGAGGCAGTGTCTGAGGCCTGCACTTATTTTGCCTAGCTTTCATCCATTATGCCCGGGGTAGTGAGTGGTGCATGGGCCTAGTCTTTGTGCGGGGTGTCTTCTTGAATTTAAACACCATTGAGGCCATGGATGGGCTGGGATTGTGCAGATTTTTGTGGTTTTTGTCGATTTATTTGGGGCTGCTGTTGGGGCCTTTTGCCCAGGGGTAGTGAGTGGTGCATGGACTGAGTCTGCCTGTGGGGTCTCACTCTCTTTAATGTAAACATCCTGGATGGCATTGGAATGTGGTGATTTTTGTGTGTTTTTTGTTTTTTTTGGGGTGCTACTGTTGATTTGTACTGGCCATGTGGGTGGTGGTGGTGGCCATCTTGAGTGCTGGTACAGGCAACATGTGCTTGGGGTGCAAGGGGCCATTTTGAAGAGAGGCAGTGTCTGAGGCCTGCACTTATTTTGCCTAGCTTTCATCCATTATGCCCAGGGGTAGTGAGTGGTGCATGGGCCTAGTCTTTCTGTGGGGTGTCTTCTTGAATTTAAACACCATTAAGGCCATGGATGGGCTGGGATTGTGCTGAATTTTGTGTTTTTTGTCGTTTTTTTGGGGCTGCTGGTGGGGCCTTTTGCCCAGGGGTAGTGAGTGGTGCATGGGCCTAGTCTTTCTGTGGGGTGTCTTCTTGGATTTAAACGCCATTGAGGCCATGGAGAAGTGTGGCTCACTGGTTAGAGGAGGCAGACCTGGAAGCAGAGGTCAGACCGGGACCAGGGTTCAATTCCCGGCTCGGCAGGGTCTTGAGTCCTAAAAAAAATGTCCATGGACTCGACAATTCTCGCTCCGGTGCCTACTCGATTCATGGGTTCACACTCTGCGACTCTGGGCAATAGCTTGCTTAATCTCCACAATGGCCCCTCGCGGCGGGATGCCTGGCTTTCACCTTGCGGATACCCTGCCGGGGTTATCTCACAGGGGAATACCAGGACGGGTTCCCTAAGCAAGCGCTTAGAGACCGCTTGGTGATTTGCGCTATATAAAATTCCTGTACATTTACATTTACATTACATGGATGGGCTGGGATTGCGCTGAATTTTGTGTTTTTTGTCGTTTTTTGGGGCTGCTGTTGGGGCCTTTGGCCCAGGGGTAGTGAGTGGTGCATGGACTGAGTCTGCCTGTGGGGTTTCACTCTCTTTAATGTAAACATCCTGGATGGCATTGGATTGTGGTGATTTTTGTGTGTTTTTCGTTTTTTTTGGGGTGTTACTGTTGATTTGGACTGGCCATGTGGGTGGTGGTGGTGGCCATCTTGAGTGCTGGTACAGGCAACATGTGCTTGGGGTGCAAGGGGCCATTTTGAAGAGAGGCAGTGTCTGAGGCCTGCACTTATTTTGCCTAGCTTTCATCCATTATGCCATGGGGTAGTGAGTGGTGCATGGGCCTAGTCTTTGTGCGGGGTATCTTCTTGAATTTAAACACCATTGAGGCCATGGATGGGCTGGGATTGTGCTGAATTTTGTGTTTTTTGTCGTTTTTTTGGGGCTGCTGGTGGGGCCTTTTGCCCAGGGGTAGTGAGTGGTGCATGGGCCTAGTCTTTCTGTGGGTTGTCTTCTTGAATCTAAACACCATTGAGGCCATGGATGGGCTGGGATTGTGCTGATTTTTGTGGTTTTTGTCGATTTTTTGGGGGCTGCTGTTGGGGCCTTTTGCCCAGGGGTAGTGAGTGGTGCATGGACTGAGTCTGCCTGTGGGGTCTCACTCTCTTTAATGTAAACATCCTGGATGGCATTGGATTGTGGTGATTTTTGTGTGTTTTTCGTTTTTTTGGGGTGCTACTGTTGATTTGGACTGGCCATGTGGGTGGTGGTGGTGGCCATCTTGAGTGCTGGTACAGGCAACATGTGCTTGGGGTGCAAGGGGCATTTTGAAGAGAGGCAGTGTCTGAGGCCTGCACTTATTTTGCCTAGCTTTCATCCATTATGCCCAGGGGTAGTGAGTGGTGCATGGGCCTAGTCTTTCTGTGGGGTGTCTTTTTGAATTTAAACACCATTGAGGCCATGGATGGGCTGGGATTGTGCTGAATTTTGTGTTTTTTGTCGTTTTTTTGGGGCTGCTGGTGGGGCCGTTTGCCCAGGGGTAGTGAGTGGTGCATGGGCCTAGTCTTTCTGTGGGGTGTCTTCTTGGATTTAAACACCATTGAGGCCATGGATGGGCTGGGATTGTGCTGAATTTTGTGGTTTTTGTCGATTTCTTTGGGGCTGCTGTTGGGGCCTTTTGCCCAGGGGTAGTGAGTGGTGCATGGACTGAGTCTGCCTGTGGGGTCTCACTCTCTTTAATGTAAACATCCTGGATGGCATTGGATTGTGGTGATTTTTGTGTGTTTTTCGTTTTTTTGGGTGCTACTGTTGATTTGGACTGGCCATGTGGGTGGTGGTGGTGGCCATCTTGAGTGCTGGTACAGGCAACATGTGCTTGGGGTGCAAGGGGCATTTTGAAGAGAGGCAGTGTCTGAGGCCTGCACTTATTTTGCCTAGCTTTCATCCATTATGCCCAGGGGTAGTGAGTGGTGCATGGGCCTAGTCTTTGTGCGGGGTGTCTTCTTGAATTTAAACACCATTGAGGCCATGGATGGGCTGGGATTGTGCTGAATTTTGTGTTTTTTGTCGTTTTTTTGGGGCTGCTGGTGGGGCTTTTTGCCCAGGGGTAGTGAGTGGTGCATGGGCCTAGTCTTTCTGTGGGTTGTCTTCTTGAATTTAAACACCATTGAGGCCATGGATGGGCTGGGATTGTGCAGATGTTTGTGTTTTTTGTTGATTTATTTGGGGCTGCTGTTGGGGCCTTTTGCCCAGGGGTAGTGAGTGGTGCATGGACTGAGTCTGCCTGTGGGGTCTCACTCTCTTTAATGTAAACATCCTGGATGGCATTGGAATGTGGTGATTTTTGTGTGTTTTTTGTTTTTTTTGGGGTGCTACTGTTGATTTGGACTGGCCATGTGGGTGGTGGTGGTGGCCATCCTGAGTGCTGGTACAGGCAACATGTGCTTGGGGTGCAAGGGGCCATTTTGAAGAGAGGCAGTGTCTGAGGCCTGCACTTATTTTGCCTAGCTTTCATCCATTATGCCCAGGGGTAGTGAGTGGTGCATGGGCCTAGTCTTTCTGTGGGGTGTCTTCTTGAATTTAAACACCATTGAGGCCATGGATGGGCTGGGATTGTGCTGAATTTTGTGTTTTTTGTCGTTTTTTTGGGGCTGCTGGTGGGGCCTTTTGCCCAGGGGTAGTGAGTGGTGCATGGACTGAGTCTGCCTGTGGGGTCTCACTCTCTTTAATGTAAACATCCTGGATGGCATTGGATTGTGGTAATTTTTGTGTGTTTTTCGGTTTTTTTGGGGTGCTACTGTTGACTTGGACTGGCCATGTGGGTGGTGGTGGTGGCCATCTTGAGTGCTGGTACAGGCAACATGTGCTTGGGGTGCAAGGGGCATTTTGAAGAGAGGCAGTGTCTGAGGCCTGCACTTATTTTGCCTAGCTTTCATCCATTATGCCCAGGGGTAGTGAGTGGTGCATGGGCCTAGTCTTTCTGTGGGGTGTCTTCTTGAATTTAAACACCATTGAGGCCATGGATGGGCTGGGATTGTGCTGAATTTTGTGTTTTTTGTCGTTTTTCTGGGGCTGCTGGTGGGGCCTTTTGCCCAGGGGTAGAGAGTGGTGCATGGGCCTAGTCTTTCTGTGGGGTGTCTTCTTGAATTTAAACACCATTAAGGCCATGGATGGGCTGGGATTGTGCTGAATTTTGTGTTTTTTGTCGTTTTTTGGGGGCTGCTGGTGGGGCCTTTTGCCCAGGGGTAGTGAGTGGTGCATGGGCCTAGTCTTTCTGTGGGGTGTCTTCTTGAATTTAAACACCATTGAGGCCATGGATGGGCTGGGATTGTGCTGATTTTTGTGGTTTTTGTCGATTTTTTGGGGGCTGCTGTTGGGGCCTTTTCCCCAGGGGTAGTGAGTGGTGCATGGACTGAGTCTGCCTGTGGGGTCTCACTCTCTTTAATGTAAACATCCTGGATGGCATTGGATTGTCGTGATTTTTGTGTGTTTTTCGTTTTTTTTGGGGTGCTACTGTTGACTTGGACTGGCCATGTGGGTGGTGGTGGTGGCCATCTTGAGTGCTGGTACAGGCAACATGTGCTTGCGGTGCAAGGGGCATTTTGAAGAGAGGCAGTGTCTGAGGCCTGCACTTATTTTGCCTAGCTTTCATCCATTATGCCCAGGGGTAGTGAGTGGTGCATGGGCCTAGTCTTTGTGCGGGGTGTCTTCTTGAATTTAAACACCATTGAGGCCATGGATGGGCTGGGATTGTGCTGAATTTTGTGTTTTTGTTGTTTTTCGGGGCTGCTGGTGGGGCCTTTTGCCCAGGGGTAGTGAGTGGTGCATGGGCCTAGTCTTTCTGTGGGTTGTCTTCTTGAATTTAAACACCATTGAGGCCATGGATGGGCTGGGATTGTGCTGATTTTTGTGTTTTTCGTCGATTTTTTTGGGGCTGCTGTTGGGGCCTTTTGCCCAGGGGTAGTGAGTGGTGCATGGACTGAGTCTGCCTGTGGGGTCTCACTCTCTTTAATGTAAACATCCTTGATGGCATTGGATTGTGGTGATTTTTGTGTGTTTTTTGTTTTTTTTGGGGTGCTACTGTTGATTTGGACTGGCCATGTGGGTGGTGGTGGTGGCCATCTTGAGTGCTGGTACAGGCAACATGTGCTTGGGGTGCAAGGGGCCATTTTGAAGAGAGGCAGTGTCTGAGGCCTGCACTTATTTTGCCTAGCTTTCATCCATTATGCCATGGGGTAGTGAGTGGTGCATGGGCCTAGTCTTTGTGCGGGGTATCTTCTTGAATTTAAACACCATTGAGGCCATGGATGGGCTGGGATTGTGCTGAATTTTGTGTTTTTTGTCGTTTTTTTGGGGCTGCTGGTGGGGCCTTTTGCCCAGGGGTAGTGAGTGGTGCATGGGCCTAGTCTTTCTGTGGGTTGTCTTCTTGAATCTAAACACCATTGAGGCCATGGATGGGCTGGGATTGTGCTGATTTTTGTGGTTTTTGTCGATTTTTTGGGGGCTGCTGTTGGGGCCTTTTGCCCAGGGGTAGTGAGTGGTGCATGGACTGAGTCTGCCTGTGGGGTCTCACTCTCTTTAATGTAAACATCCTGGATGGCATTGGATTGTGGTGATTTTTGTGTGTTTTTCGTTTTTTTGGGGTGCTACTGTTGATTTGGACTGGCCATGTGGGTGGTGGTGGTGGCCATCTTGAGTGCTGGTACAGGCAACATGTGCTTGGGGTGCAAGGAGCATTTTGAAGAGAGGCAGTGTCTGAGGCCTGCACTTATTTTGCCTAGCTTTCATCCATTATGCCCAGGGGTAGTGAGTGGTGCATGGGCCTAGTCTTTCTGTGGGGTGTCTTTTTGAATTTAAACACCATTGAGGCCATGGATGGGCTGGGATTGTGCTGAATTTTGTGTTTTTTGTCGTTTTTTTGGGGCTGCTGGTGGGGCCGTTTGCCCAGGGGTAGTGAGTGGTGCATGGGCCTAGTCTTTCTGTGGGGTGTCTTCTTGGATTTAAACACCATTGAGGCCATGGATGGGCTGGGATTGTGCTGAATTTTGTGGTTTTTGTCGATTTCTTTGGGGCTGCTGTTGGGGCCTTTTGCCCAGGGGTAGTGAGTGGTGCATGGACTGAGTCTGCCTGTGGGGTCTCACTCTCTTTAATGTAAACATCCTGGATGGCATTGGATTGTGGTGATTTTTGTGTGTTTTTCGTTTTTTTGGGTGCTACTGTTGATTTGGACTGGCCATGTGGGTGGTGGTGGTGGCCATCTTGAGTGCTGGTACAGGCAACATGTGCTTGGGGTGCAAGGGGCATTTTGAAGAGAGGCAGTGTCTGAGGCCTGCACTTATTTTGCCTAGCTTTCATCCATTATGCCCAGGGGTAGTGAGTGGTGCATGGGCCTAGTCTTTGTGCGGGGTGTCTTCTTGAATTTAAACACCATTGAGGCCATGGATGGGCTGGGATTGTGCTGAATTTTGTGTTTTTTGTCGTTTTTTTGGGGCTGCTGGTGGGGCTTTTTGCCCAGGGGTAGTGAGTGGTGCATGGGCCTAGTCTTTCTGTGGGTTGTCTTCTTGAATTTAAACACCATTGAGGCCATGGATGGGCTGGGATTGTGCAGATGTTTGTGTTTTTTGTTGATTTATTTGGGGCTGCTGTTGGGGCCTTTTGCCCAGGGGTAGTGAGTGGTGCATGGACTGAGTCTGCCTGTGGGGTCTCACTCTCTTTAATGTAAACATCCTGGATGGCATTGGAATGTGGTGATTTTTGTGTGTTTTTTGTTTTTTTTGGGGTGCTACTGTTGATTTGGACTGGCCATGTGGGTGGTGGTGGTGGCCATCCTGAGTGCTGGTACAGGCAACATGTGCTTGGGGTGCAAGGGGCCATTTTGAAGAGAGGCAGTGTCTGAGGCCTGCACTTATTTTGCCTAGCTTTCATCCATTATGCCCAGGGGTAGTGAGTGGTGCATGGGCCTAGTCTTTCTGTGGGGTGTCTTCTTGAATTTAAACACCATTGAGGCCATGGATGGGCTGGGATTGTGCTGAATTTTGTGTTTTTTGTCGTTTTTTTGGGGCTGCTGGTGGGGCCTTTTGCCCAGGGGTAGTGAGTGGTGCATGGACTGAGTCTGCCTGTGGGGTCTCACTCTCTTTAATGTAAACATCCTGGATGGCATTGGATTGTGGTAATTTTTGTGTGTTTTTCGTTTTTTTTGGGGTGCTACTGTTGACTTGGACTGGCCATGTGGGTGGTGGTGGTGGCCATCTTGAGTGCTGGTACAGGCAACATGTGCTTGGGGTGCAAGGGGCATTTTGAAGAGAGGCAGTGTCTGAGGCCTGCACTTATTTTGCCTAGCTTTCATCCATTATGCCCAGGGGTAGTGAGTGGTGCATGGGCCTAGTCTTTCTGTGGGGTGTCTTCTTGAATTTAAACACCATTGAGGCCATGGATGGGCTGGGATTGTGCTGAATTTTGTGTTTTTTGTCGTTTTTCTGGGGCTGATGGTGGGGCCTTTTGCCCAGGGTTAGTGAGTGGTGCATGGGCCTAGTCTTTCTGTGGGGTGTCTTCTTGGATTTAAACGCCATATAGGCCATGGATGGGCTGGGATTGTGCTGAATTTTGTGTTTTTTGTCGTTTTTTGGGGGCTGCTGGTGGGGCCTTTTGCCCAGGGGTAGTGAGTGGTGCATGGGCCTAGTCTTTCTGTGGGGTGTCTTCTTGAATTTAAACACCATTGAGGCCATGGATGGGCTGGGATTGTGCTGATTTTTGTGGTTTTTGTCGATTTTTTGGGGGCTGCTGTTGGGGCCTTTTCCCCAGGGGTAGTGAGTGGTGCATGGACTGAGTCTGCCTGTGGGGTCTCACTCTCTTTAATGTAAACATCCTGGATGGCATTGGATTGTCGTGATTTTTGTGTGTTTTTCGTTTTTTTTGGGGTGCTACTGTTGACTTGGACTGGCCATGTGGGTGGTGGTGGTGGCCATCTTGAGTGCTGGTACAGGCAACATGTGCTTGCGGTGCAAGGGGCATTTTGAAGAGAGGCAGTGTCTGAGGCCTGCACTTATTTTGCCTAGCTTTCATCCATTATGCCCAGGGGTAGTGAGTGGTGCATGGGCCTAGTCTTTGTGCGGGGTGTCTTCTTGAATTTAAACACCATTGAGGCCATGGATGGGCTGGGATTGTGCTGAATTTTGTGTTTTTGTTGTTTTTCGGGGCTGCTGGTGGGGCCTTTTGCCCAGGGGTAGTGAGTGGTGCATGGGCCTAGTCTTTCTGTGGGTTGTCTTCTTGAATTTAAACACCATTGAGGCCATGGATGGGCTGGGATTGTGCTGATTTTTGTGTTTTTCGTCGATTTTTTTGGGGCTGCTGTTGGGGCCTTTTGCCCAGGGGTAGTGAGTGGTGCATGGACTGAGTCTGCCTGTGGGGTCTCACTCTCTTTAATGTAAACATCCTTGATGGCATTGGATTGTGGTGATTTTTGTGTGTTATTTGTTTTTTTTGGGGTGCTACTGTTGATTTGGACTGGCCATGTGGGTGGTGGTGGTGGCCATCTTGAGTGCTGGTACAGGCAACATGTGCTTGGGGTGCAAGGGGCAATTTTGAAGAGAGGCAGTGTCTGAGGCCTGCACTTATTTTGCCTAGCTTTCATCCATTATGCCCAGGGGTAGTGAGTGGTGCATGGGCCTAGTCTTTCTGTGGGGTGTCTTCTTGAATTTAAACACCATTGAGGCCATGGATGGGCTGGGATTGTGCTGAATTTTGTGTTTTTTGTCGTTTTTTTGGGGCTGCTGGTGGGGCCTTTTGCCCAGGGGTAGTGAGTGGTGCATGGGCCTAGTCTTTCTGTGGGGTGTCTTCTTGGATTTAAACACCATTGAGGCCATGGATGGGCTGGGATTGTGCTGAATTTTGTGTTTTTTGTCGTTTTCTTGGGGCTGCTGGTGTGGCATTTTGCCCAGGGGTAGTGAGTGGTGCATGGACTGAGTCTGCCTGTGGGGTCTCACTCTCTTTAATGTAAACATCCTGGATGGCATTGGATTGTGGTTATTTGTGTGTGTTTTTCGGTTTTTTTGGGGTGCTACTGTTGATTTGGACTGGCCATGTGGGTGGTGGTGGTGGCCATCTTGAGTGCTGGTACAGGCAACATGTGCTTGGGGTGCAAGGGGCCATTTTGAAGAGAGGCAGTGTCTGAGGCCTGCACTTATTTTGCCTAGCTTTCATCCATTATGCCCAGGGGTAGTGAGTGGTGCATGGGCCTAGTCTTTCTGTGGGGTGTCTTCTTGAATTTAAACACTATTGAGGCCATGGATGGGCTGGGATTGTGCTGAATTTTGTGTTTTTGTTGTTTTTTTGGGGCTGCTGGTGGGGCCTTTTGCCCAGGGGTAGTGAGTGGTGCATGGGCCTAGTCTTTCTGTGGGGTGTCTTCTTGGATTTAAACACCATTGAGGCCATGGATGGGCTGGGATTGTGCTGAATATTGTGGTTTTTGTCGTTTTCTTGGGGCTGCTGGTGGGGCCTTTTGCCCAGGGGTAGTGAGTGGTGCATGGACTGAGTCTGCCTGTGGGGTGTCTTCTTGGATTTAAAGACCATTGATGCCATGGATGGGCTGGGATTGTGCAGAATTTTGTGGTTTGTGTCTATTTGTTTGGGGCTGCTGTTGGGGCCTTTTGCCCAGGGGTAGTGAGTGGTGCATGGACTGAGTCTGCCTGTGGGGTCTCACTCTCTTTAATGTAAACATCCTGGATGGCATTGGATTGTGGTGATTTTTGAGTGTTTTTGGTTTTTTTTGGGGTGCTACTGTTGATTTGGACTGGCCAGGTGTGTGGTGGTGGTGGCCATCTTGAGTGCTGGTACAGGCAACATGTGCTTGGGGTGCAAGGGGCCATTTTGAAGAGAGGCAGTGTCTGAGGCCTGCACTTATTTTGCCTAGCTTTCATCCATTATGCCCAGGGGTAGTGAGTGGTGCATGGGCCTAGTCTTTGTGCGTGGTGTCTTCTTGAATTTAAACACCATTGAGGCCATGGATGGGCTGGGATTGTGCTGAATTTTGTGTTTTTTGTCGTTTTTTTGGGGCTGCTGGTGGGGCCTTTTGCCCAGGGGTAGTGAGTCGTGCATGGGCCTAGTCTTTCTGTGGGTTGTCTTCTTGAATTTAAACACCATTGAGGCCATGGATGGGCTGGGATTGTGCTGATTTTTGTGTGTTTTTTCGACTTTTTGGGGTGTATAACTGATGTTCCTCTGTCTTCCATTGCTTGTAGGTGTACAAGAGAACCACCAGTGCCAGGAAGAAGTCCTGCTGCGGTGTGTGCAGCACAACGTCACGTGTGGCCACAGACAACTCTGCAACTTGTGCAACTGCAGCCTGCTGTTCAGAGTGACATCTGAAGAAGATGGCCCCAAAAGAAGTTGCCCGTAGCTCCTCTAGCAAGAAAGTTGCCAGTAAGGAGCAGAAGAAGCAAGTGGCGCCACTTACAAGGAGCCTGGTGTGATGACGACCGCGACATTTTTTGGTGAAAAAAAAGTACGCCTGCTGCAGCAGCGGGGTCTGCTGGGGACCAAGCTGGGAGCAGCACCTCCGCTCCATTGGGCTCAGTGCCACCACCACCACGCCAACTTAGGTCCAAGGCCAAGCCCTTGAGTGCTGCAGAGGCAGCCAGTATAGTTGTTCAATCACCATCGACCAGTGATGTTGGCTCATCGCAAGAAAGTAGCATCAATGTCCCTCAAGAATCAACACAGGTTGTTGTAACTCATCTGACGAGTGTTGAACAACCACAGCCGCAACAACAATCACATGTGCAAGTACAAGCCCAAGTACATGTGGAAGGAGAGGCGGCGCAAGGAGAGGAGCAAGCAGAGGTGCATGGAGGGGCACAACAAGTGGCCACAATAGTTGTTCCTCCAAAAGTAGGGGCACATCTGGAAATCGACAATCAAGCCGAGGTATCATTCGAGGAAGCCACTCCTCCTGATGATCATTCATTGTCTTCCACATCCCGAGCAAGGAAAAGATCAAGGGTGTTGGTGTCTACATCTTCTTCAATACAACAACAACAGAAAGAGGTGAGAGAGGATGATTTGCACTGGGAAGAGAGAAAATAAGTACAGTTACAATATTTTGTAAGCTCCAAGGATCAGATTCTGGTCACCCCACCAGAGTCAAAGCCTGCGACACCGAGGGGCCACAGTTAGTCGATACAAACATGCACTGGATCCTGAGCTAAAAAGAGTTCAAGTAAGTTCGAAGTATCAAGTCCCAATATTTTAGGTGCTCTTCATTTTATTTTTCATAAAAAAATTCTTTCTTTTATTCAAATGATAGGCTCCAATCTTCATATTTTAAGAAGAAAAACAACCGCTGCCAACACGTGTTTCGTGTAGGTCGTTAAGACCACTAGACTTCATCAGGGCAAATATTATCTACTGCAAAGTTCCAATAAGTAAGCATGGGCGTATTGTTCAAACGATAGATTCAATTTCCAAAAGAAAGCGTCTTGCTCCAAATCATTATCAAGGGGGAAGGACATCCAGTCCTTGCAGTCGTTAGTGAATATGCACCCTGTCCATAAAGTGCGCGTAATATCTCCTCCGAGTACGGGGTCCTGGTCGAAAACAGTGTGTTCCTTCAGCGTGTCTCGGCGTTCAACACACGCGCCATTCCATTTACTTCCTTATCTTTGCTTCCAAGACGCTTTCTTTTGGAAATTGAATCTATAGTTTGAACAATACGCCCATGCTTACTTATTGGAACTTTGCAGTAGATAATATTTGCCCTGATGAAGTCTAGTGGTCTTAACGACCTAGACGAAACACGTGTTGGCAGCGGTTGTTTTTCTTCTTAATGTATGAAGATTGGAGCCTATCATTTGAATAAAAGAAAGAAATTTTTTTATGAAGAATAAAATGAAGAGCACCTAAAATATTGGGACTTGATACTTCGAACTTACTTGAACTCTTTTTAGCTCAGGATCCAGTGCATGTTTACATCTTCTTCAAGCCCATCTCCTTTTGATGATATGGATCTTACTTGGGAACCAGCACCACTGCCGTCTGAGAGTGAGGTTGAGGAGGCACACCATGATCTGACAAAGGTAGCTAAGCGTAAAAGGAAGGTTGTCGAAACTCTCAAAGTTATGGAGTGTGATGACGCTCAACAAGAAGTGGCGTATACTCCTGCTGCTGAAGACTCCCACGACGACGACGCAGTCATCATCACTAACGTCACTGAAGCCCCAACGGGCATGCAGCAAACAGACATTTTGACCCTAGCCCGACAAGCTGCTGAGCGTGATGATGAAGTCAACGAGGAGGCAATGGGAACACCAGAATCATTGATGTTAACTAGTACACCACAACGTATCGCTTCCATATTTCTTACTCGCCAGAAGGGACCTCCATCCACCTTGACCTCAATTAGTGGTGGTGAAAGTGCACAACATAGTAAAGTTCCGCAATACACATCCTCCACTTCATCTGGCATTAGCAGCACGGCCACCACCAGTATCGCCTCCTCCGGCCCCCACAGACATTTCAAGTCCGCAGTTTGGGACTTCTTTAGTGTTTCCACAAAAAGGGAAAACACAGCCATTTGTAGTATTTGTAAGCTTGCAGTTAGTCGTGGTAAGCTTGGTACCAACTATGCGACTGGAGGCCAGAGAGGTCATCTTGAGAGACAGCACGCTGTCCAATGGTTTGCGCACCTAAAGGAGATCAAGGAAGCCCGAATTGCAAGTCGAGAAAACGTTGATGTTCCATCTGATGATGACGAGGAGGAAGAAGTGTCACACACTTCACTTACACCCAGTACCCCTGGGAGCCACACTAAGAGTGTGGGACAGAGTGAGACACCAATGCGAAAAAGTTCATCAGCGAGCGTAACTGGGTCGAAGAAGTCATCATCATCATCCCGTAAAATGGTCCAGGGCAACATTAAAACAATGTTTTTTTCAGACACGCCATATGACCGCAACCACCCAATGGTGCGTCTGTATAACACTAAGCTGGCTAAAATGCTAGCGCTGGATCTTCTACCTTTTTCTTTTGTAGAAGGGGTTGGTTTTCTCGAATTAGTGGCAGCGCTCTGCCCTAAATGGAAGGTTCCTAGCCGGTACTATTTTGCCCGAGTTGCGGTTCCAGCACTACATGAAGATGTGCTGGAGGTGATTGGGGCAGCTTTGCAGAAGAGTGCTGTTCACACTATACGTCTCACAACAGACATGTGGACCAGTGGCGCAGGCACTGATTACATGTGCATCACTGCACACTGGGTCTCTTTTTCAAGGGTTAAAGCAAAGCTAAACGCAGGTGCTGACCTGGACCAAGTTTTTAAAGCTGCTCGGAAACATGCAACACTAGCCATGTTTGGCTTGGAGAAACGTCATACAGCACAAAACATTTTGAATGAGTTCAACACAAAGGTCTTTCACTGGCTGTCTCCAAAAAAAGCGGCATTGGTTATGTTTCCACGGATAATGGCACCAATGTAGTTAAGGCCATGGAACTGGGTGACTATTTCAGAGTGCCGTGTTTGGCGCACTGTATAAACCTGGTTGTTAAAAAATTCTTGGAGAAAGAAAGTCCAGCATGCCAGTTAGTGGTCACCTGCCGAAAAATGTGCAACCATTTCAGCCATTCTTTTAAGGCCCGGAAGCATCTGAGGAGCCTGCTACATGAACGTTGAATGCCAGTGAAAGCACTCATCCAGGAGGTGCCAACACGTTGGAACTCAACCTTCTACATGCTTGAGCATCTGTATGAGCAGTTTACAGTACTCGATCAGTATTTCTTGACAATGGGTACAGCTGTGAAGGAGGACCTGAGGTTAAATGCGGCGCAATGGGAGCGAGTTAAAAGCCTGACAGACATGCTTCGTCCTTTTGAGTTCTTCACGCGTGCAGTCAGCAGGGAGGACTGTAATTTAGGAAAAGCTATTCCATTGTTGCGCATGCTGGAGCACAAACTGAAGGCGGTGTCTTCAAAGTTTCAAAGCGATGAAGAAAAGCAAGAAGCTTTTGTTTTGGCGGAGAAATTATTAGAGCGTCTACGTGGCGATGAAAGTCTTCAAAAGATCCACTCAGAACAGCATTACATTTGTGCTACTATTCTGCATCCACGCTACAAAAAGGCGCTGGCAGGCTCTGCATTATTTCCATTTAGTGATGAAGATGCTACAAAGTACAAACGTTGGGTAGCCTGGTCAGCCATCAGGTTTGAAAGAGTTCGGAAGCAAATTGAAGGAAAAGGCAGTACATCAGCATCAGCAGGCCATCCCCAGTCAGAAGACTCCACTTCTGCACCTGTGGCTGTGGCAGAAGTGACCTCTCAGCCGTTAAAGACACCGGCAACCGCATCATCTGCACCAGACACAACAGAAATATCGGGTGATGAAGAAGATTGGCTAGCTGAGATTGGTTATGGTTCTGAAAAGGTCCGAGCGAAAATTCAGCAAAGTGGAGGAAACGTGGAGAACTTTGAGTCGATGGTGCAGGACTATCTGAATGACTTAACAGAGGTCTTTGTTAATGCTGACCCATTGGCGTATTGGCATGGGAAAAAAGAATTGTGGCCAGAGATCTCCCGCCTGGCTATACATTACTTGTCTTGCCCACTCGCCAGCGTGTCTTCTGAACGTGTTTTCAGTGCTGCTGGTGGCATTGTAACTTGCAAACGGACCCGCCTCTTGCCCAAAAATGTGGAGATATTGACAATGATCAAGATGAATGAGCACCTCATACCACCAGATTTCAAAGTACCAGATCGCACGACGGAAGAAGACGAGGAGGACAGCAACTTAGATGAGGGAATTTCTTCTGTGTTAGGTGACACTGACCTACTCCTGCCTGATGATTTCGCAGAGTATGAGGACGAACTCTTCTTCCCTGACACCGAGGCCTGAAAATGAGCCAATGAATTCAGACATTTTCTTTTTCGTACTTATTGACTTTTATTCCTGTGTTTCTGTGTTTCTTTGTTTTGCACAAGTTAATATAATTCAAACTTTAATCACCTGTACTTTTGCTTTTTGGCTGTTTGGGGGTCTTCTACTTGTTTTCGCCTGGGTTGACGGCTCTGGGGCCATTGCTGGGAAGGTCTAATACCGGATAAAACTGGTTTAAACAACATCCATGAGGAAAAAAGGTTTTGCCTTTTCTGACTTTTCGCTCAATGTAGCGTTTTCAGGGGCCTGTTTGGGGGGCTTCCTGGTGTTTGTGGGTGGGTTTCGGGGTCTGGGAGCACTACTGGGTATGGATAGTTTAGATAGCAAGAGGTTTGAAGGAAATCCATGAAGGCAGAGGGGAATTAGGGCCTAGCTGCAGAGTGCGCGCTGAGTGATTTTGGAAATTTTCAGAAAAGTGACTAAGTCCACATTTTTGTACTTTTGCTTTTTGGCTGTTTGGGGGTCTTCTACTTGTTTTCGCCTGGGTTGACGGCTCTGGGGCCATTGCTGGGAAGGTCTAATACCGGATAAAACTGGTTTAAACAACATCCATGAGGAAAAAAGGTTTTGACTTTTCTGACTTTTCGCTCAATGTAGCGTTTTCAGGGGCCTGTTTGGGGGGCTTCCTGGTGTTTGTGGGTGGGTTTCGGGGTCTGGGAGCACTACTGGGTATGGATAGTTTAGATAGCAAGAGGTTTGAAGGAAATCCATGAAGGCAGAGGGGAATTAGGGCCTAGCTGCAGAGCACGCGCTGAGTGATTTTGGAAATTTTCAGAAAAGTGACTAAGTCCACATTTTTGTACTTTTGCTTTTTGGCTGTTTGGGGGTCTTCTACTTGTTTTCGCCTGGGTTGACGGCTCTGGGGCCATTGCTGGGAAGGTCTAATACCGGATAAAACTGGTTTAAACAACATCCATGAGGAAAAAAGGTTTTGCCTTTTCTGACTTTTCGCTCAATGTAGCGTTTTCAGGGGCCTGTTTGGGGGGCTTCCTGGTGTTTGTGGGTGGGTTTCGGGTCTGGGAGCACTACTGGGTATGGATAGTTTAGATAGCAAGAGGTTTGAAGGAAATCCATGCAGGCAGAGGGGAGTTAGGGCCTAGCTGCAGAGCGCGCGCTGAGTGATTTTGGAAATTTTCAGAAAAGTCCACATTTTTGTACTTTTGCTGTTTGGCTGTTTGGGGGTCTTCTACTTGTTTTCGCCTGGGTTGACGGCTCTGGGGCCATTGCTGGGAAGGTCTAATACCGGATAAAACTGGTTTAAACAACATCCATGAGGAAAAAGGTTTTGGCACTTTTTGTAACTTAGGGTTCGTTAGGGTTAGCCCTAGCAGCAGGATTGCCTGTGTTTGGGTGGTCTTGATTTTTGAAACTGAGTTCTGGGGTTTTAGAGCACTCGTGGGAATGTGTAATTTTTGTTGCAAGCGATTTGAAGAAAATCCATGGTGGGAAAGGGGGGATCACTTACTCGGTGAGAGGCATTTACTGTTGAAAACATTTAGCCATTTACACTTAAAGGAAGAAAATGACACAGACTTTAGTTTCAGGAAAACTAACTTACTGTTAAACCACCACCCACCAGACTCAAAACAAGTAGTATGGTGGGAAAGGGGGGATTTGGCATAGTTAAAGAAAGCCTTTGCCACTATTCTTAACTTAGGGCTCGTTAGGTTTAGCAGTATTTCTATTGCATGTGTTTGGGTGGGGGGGCTTTCGAGTCTTGGAGCGATGCTGGCTATGGATACTTTTGCTTGCTTGCAAGTGGTTTGGAAATACAATCCACGGTGGGTAAGGGGGTATTTGGGCCTACTTTTACTTTCAAAGTACGTTTTGTCACCAGTTTTCTGCAAGGCCTCCTTTTTTGAGATCTGATTGGGGGTCTTCTACATTTTTGCGACTGGCTTTAGTAAGGGTCTGGGTGGGAGGCGGGAGCACTGCTGGGAAGGTCTAATTTTGTTCTAAAACACAGTTTACAGTACACCTAGCTTGAGGGGAAAGATCCGCTAAATTAATTTGCCCATACTTATTTACCCTTCAAAAGGTGACTCAGACAGAGTACGCACTTTCAAAAATATTGTACTGTCTATTTGGAAAATCAAAGTGTGACTTTTTGCACTACACAGCGTACACACCTTGTATTTATTTATCAGTGGTGTTGTAATAGCACTTCCTATTTTTCGTTCAATAATTACAGGCCGGGTTTCAGTCTGTGCAATGGGGAAAAAAGGATGGAGTCAGGCTTCACATTAGCGAGCCGCAATTCAGCATCCGCCAGGCAAGCAGTGGACAGGGTGTCTTCTGGTCACCAACATTGATGGACGAAGCGTCAGCTGGAATGGAGGAGTGCCGCTAATAAGAGGAATTGTTTGCTACATGCAACTTACTTACCAAATTCAACAGGACAACTACAACAACATACAGATACAGTATCCATTGTTTTCTTCTATGAGTGTTACTGCATTTCTTGGATCTCTCTCTGCTTCTAAATTGATCCCTACAGCCATTCTATAGGTTTTACTTCGGCTAATTTTTAAACCTAATTTAATGTAAGAATAAGAAGTGTTTCTCTGAGTGCAGAGATAGGCAAGTGAAAACGCTGCAGCCCTGTACTGTCGCATTCTAGTACTACTTACTTTTCAGTAACAATGCATGCAGTAGGGCATGCACTTCCTTTATGTCACTTAAAAAGATTTATGGTTAGCTTTGTACCCAAAGATTTCTTTATCTTGAATTATTGTTTGTCCATGCTGTGCTTTTTTTTTTTCTCTCAACAAAACCTACCCAAAAAGAAACCCCCATTCCCATCCATTTTCCAAACCCTAACCCTCTTCCCCCGGGCTGTGTGGGTTTGCTTGATGTGTGACTAAATTACATCAATAATTCCACACACTTGCTGGGGAGGATAAGGTCATAGCAACAGGCTGGTGAAGGAATCCGAGGATATATTCTAGACTTACTCAGTTTCTTGTAGTAGTAGCCAATATCAAAGAAATTCAACGCAAGTACTAGTTATACTTTCAATACTTTACCATTTGTTAGGCTCTGTGTGGCACTGTTCTAGTGTACTGTCACCTGCTATATTCTCTATTGTACCGCTGTAATGCTACAGTAAGGACAAACCAGGTTTCATTTTCTTTTTTTCCATAGGCATGCAACTGCCACTGTGTCACACCACTAGTACCACCGCAATGAGGACATTTCATCCGCCCAGGATTGGCAATCTTAATCGCCATTTCCCGCGGAGCCAGCCCTGGGCCTAGCCCTACTTTCAAACACAAATTACAGGTAAGATAAGCGTTTGGTGGGAGGTAGTATAATGGAGTATTAGGAATAGAGGAGAGATTGACGGTAGTACTACTAAAGTCCGAGGACTCTTCAGGAAAACAAACTTACTGTTAAACCCCCACCCACCAGACTCAAAAGCAGTAAAAAGCAGGTATGGTCAGATAAAGTTTAAAAAGTATATTTTTGTAGCCCTAACAAAATAATCTCCCGCAAGACCCTCCCTAACCCCAACGATTGTCCTTCAAAAGTCCCACAACCCAACTCCCAATACCCACCCCCCAAAAGTCTCTAAAAAAGGGGCAAGGGACACTACACTACGGGAGGGTGCTGTTGACTTTAGCGGCCAGGGCATCATACTCCTTGCGGAGGGTGGCATGGTCGAAGCGGAGGCCCTCCACCAAGTTCTCATAGGTATGGACCTCCTGCTCCAGGTAGGACACTCTTAGGGATAAGCGGCGCTGGCATGCCTTGCAACTCCTGTGGGGGGCAGCTGCTGTCTTTGCTGCTCGGTGGTGGCGGTTGGCTTTGGTAGCCCGGCTCCGTACCGCTGGAGCACTGCGCTGGCTGGCAGCCCGTGGGTGCACGGAGGAGGATGCAGCTGTCCCAGTGGATGTTGTTGTTGTACCGGTAGACTGCGTCTCCTCCTCCTCCAGGGCCACCAGCCGCCAATATTCGGCGACAGTGGCATCCAGCCTCCGTTGCCGGGCCATTTGAGCCAGCTCCCTCCTTGATGGTCTTCTGGTTAATTTGGAAGGAGCAACTATATGAAGAAAGAAAGACATAGTCTGTAACCAATGCTCCTTAAGATTAACACAAAATGATTGAGCAGAAAGTTGTGTCACAGTACAAGTAGCAAATTGAAAGCACAGTACATAACTATTGAGGACAGTATCTATCTAACCTCCCACTTCTTCATCCTTGCTCTAACATTAGTGGTAGTTTAAGGAACAAATTCTACGAGCACTATGGACTTCCATTACAGTCGACTATGACAGTACACCAGTCTTATTCTTCTTCTTCTCTCTTGTTTAGGAAAATTGGTACGTTATCTTATGCAAGCCGGCATAATGCCAGCGCAGTGAACTTGCACCCGAGAAAAACAGACGCACAACATGATGAGTGAGACAGACTTGCGTTACTGTACCGGTCCAGTACATGCAGGTGGTGAAGCTCTTACTTTTCAATTACGGGTGGCACTGAGAATACTCTGTTAAAAGGGCAACTGCTTAATTCATTTAGCTTTCACCCTACAGTGCAAATGAGTACTAGAAAAGGAAAATGAAGAAGCTAAATATTCTGATTATCTATCACTTCACATGGGATGTATTTGATGACATATGGGATGACTTTAGGTGCTTTGCTTATTATTGAGTGAACAGTGTGCCCACACATGAATGACGTACTACTACTAAACTAAAGTTATTAAGAGAGGTAGGGAGTGTCCACCGTAATAACCGGATATATGCTGTGCTTGCAGTTGCAATACAAACTACTGCCACTATTGTAGGTAGTATTTGGACAAAATTACAACTTCTTTTCCTTGCCTTTCCTACACTGGAACGGACGTGCGGGTGCGGTGTTACATGCTCTTCAAAGTAACACTTAGTTCATCCAGTGACCGTCTACTCTCTCTAGATACACATATGCTCTCTAAGAGTCAGATAATACCATGTTCCAGGCATCCATCCATTCAAAGTATATGCACACATACAGTTTCTGTTTCACCCACCCAGGCTGTTCTCCTTCCACCCATCCTTGCTTCATCATTCACCCAGCCATGCACCATACCATATTCTTTCCTTCCCAGCCACCTCGGGGACCAAGCAAACACATATCATTCTCCTTTGCCAGTCATCATTAAATTTCTCGTCCTTCCACACTTACTTACACCCTTCTTTCGCTTTTCGTTCATCCCATCCATCAAGTTCATCTCAGATCTTATTGGGATTCTTCTCGCCAAAAACTTCACAGCTAAGTCGAAGTACATTTAGAGGAGGCTACTACCTGGTTGATTTATAATACACCCATGCAGAAAGCACACTATGCAGTCTTCAATCTCAATAAGTAAGGAATATATAGCTTACCTCTGCCCGCCACCACCGTGTGAACCCTCACAGGCACGTCCGGCACTTGCACCGCCTCCTCCCCAGAGTTGTCCCCCTCGTCCAATACCACCACCTCCGCGCTGGCCCCGCCACCAGATGTTCCACCTACAAAGTACATTTAAGAATGTTAGAATACACCACTCACTACTATATAATATTTGGTCTAGGAGGAATAAAGAAATGTGAAAAAAACAGAATACAATGTAATAATTTGTGTCTGTCTACTCTAAATAAAAAATGGCCCTTTTTCCAGGGAAGGCTGTTGTCTTGCTGCACTTTTTGGCACAACTGATGAATGCTTGCTTTTTATTTTTAACACGCACCACTTTTTCTCCTAACAGACAGAAGCTTGACTTCTAAGAACACGAGCAGGATCAAGTTCAAACCAGGTGAGAGCTCGGCTCGACCACAAGAAATGTGTCCAATTAATCGTCAGCACTAAGCACTTTTTCATTTTCAGTTAAACGTTTAGTTTTATGACAAAGTTGATTTTTATAAATGTGTTTACTTTTAATAAAGCTTTTAAACTTAAATAGACTCTGTAGTTTTTGGTCCTCCAGACTAGAAAGGATGAGCTAAAGGTTGTGGAATTTTTGCAAGCATGAGTCCGTGCCTCTGACACTTCTTGACTCTGACTCAGTACTCTTGTCCTGCGTTGGATAATCTAATCATCATTGGGGATCAATCATCGGTGACTTTGGGAGCTAAATGACTCTGCCACACTATCTAGTCAGTAAGGAGATTGGGGGTTCAACTACAAAGTCTGTTATCACTGAGGTATGTGGAAAGTCTAACAGCACCTATTATAATTGATAAGCTAAGCAATGCATTATTTAGTGTCCATAGTTCTGTTTGTGCAGATTTGTCCCTGCAACAGTAGTAGAATGGATTGTCCTACTAGCCAAACCAAAAGTCTACAAGAAGATCAAAGACGATTTAGAAAAAATCGAATGAGGAACGCTAGGAAAAAATAGGTACTCTATATTAAAATTAAAACTTACTGGGGCCAGCAAAGGAGCCCTCGCCTGCCCGATCCTGGCCTGCGGCCTGAACAGCACCCTCCTCCTCCTCCTGTGTCCTCTTGCCCCAGGGGGGAGCTGATGTACAACATGAAAGAAAGAAAGACCAGAAAACATGGATGATATTTGTCAACCAAATCAAACATTTCAAAAGAACAATAACAAAATATTTTGGCGAAATAGCAAATAGACAACTATTCCACGTGATATATTGACCGATCTCATGTGGTCTACTACGTTATTGATTTGCGGACCGTTGACTTGGAAAGTTCCTTTGTAACTCACTAACCAAACTACTAAAAAGGTTTGCCGAGGCCTGGCAGGCAGCAGTCCGCAGCACGCGAAGTGACAGACAAAGTCCATCGTGCTTGCAGATCAGTGAATACTCAAACTTTCAATCCACCGACCACCACCACTATTTCTTCTTATAGCCATGTGTGTAAAGGAAGGACTGGACTTGAGTCTGTAGGGGCTGATTTAGAAGCCCCTTGCGGCTCTTTTGCTCCATTGTTGCGTGACTTTTGTGACGCAACGGCAGAACAAAAGAGGCGCCATGGTGCGGCGTATATTAACAAAGTGACGCATATGGGAGATGCATCACGTTGTAAAGCCCTGCGCCATCAGGGGGCGTTCCGGCGCAAGGGAGGGCGTTCATGCGCAGGAACGAATCCTAAAAGTGGCTGAGGGAAATCTACAAGATGTCAATCAGTCACTTTTAGGACAATGATGCGTGACTCAAACCCTGCGCCTGCTTGAAGCCGACTTACGGCTTGATGCAGCATTGGGGAGATAGGGCAGCCCAGAGCATTGCTGGAGCTGCGCCATCGTTGGCACGCAACTCCAGCAATGCGCCGCCTTTACGGCACAGATGCGTAAGGCTTCTGTGACGTTTTGGGCCCATGGTGCGCCACATTGTAAATACGGCGCACCATGGGTGGTGGTGGCATGGCGCACAATTACTGGCGCATCCCTGCTACTTTGCAGGGATGCGCCGGTAATTGAAAATCTGACCCTTAGTGTCTAGCATTACGCAGTTCTTTACACTACACTCATACATAATTTCTCAGGCCAATGAAATGAACACAAATTAGAAAACAAATAAGCATAGTAGCAAGGCTACTGAGAAGGAGAGCAGTGCACCTGAAATGCATAGAAGATTTTGAAATATAATTTACCTACAATGTAATCGGCAGCATTATTGCTCTTGGTAAAAAACAAAAATTTGCAATATAATAACACACAGAGCGGGATAAAACAGAGTAGTGATGAAATAGCTAGAAATAGCTACTACTACTCACCAAGACCGGGGATCTCTACGCCGAGCACGTCCAGCAAGTCGCGTTCCCGGTCCATGAGATCCGACCAGCGGTGGGTGGCCTGGTTATAGGTGCGCCGGACCCCAGAGTGTTCAAACATGGCCCGGCACACCTTCTCCCAACGCTTCCAGCGCTCCCGGATCCCGTAGCCGGTAGCGATCCTGCCGCCTCCCATGATGGTCTTGGGGAGGCGGCGCTGGACGTGAAAGACTAGTGCGGCCACCTCCTCCGCACTAAAAATCTTCCGAGCTACAACTGTCTCCCCCCTCAAACGCCCGCACGGGAGCCGGGCACGGGGTGTGGGACCCTTCCCCTTTGCGGGCTTCTTTCCGGCTCCCTTTGCCATGGTCTGGGCAGAAAGGAAGCAAAATAAGAAAGAAGAAATAGAACAGAGAAGAAGAACAGAAAAGCGTTTAAAAAAGTAGTTTAAAATGAACAAAAAGTAGCAGAAAACACAAAAATATAGAGCTAGAAAAATAGAGGGATAGATAATGAGTAAAATAGATTAAAAAAAACGTCAAACAAGCAAAGGATGGCAGAGATTAAGAAAGGATACAGAGAGCATGCCCAGAACCATAGCAATGAATGAGAAACAAGATGGCCGCGCCCGTTCACGACCGCGTGGGTAAGTTCGCACGAGATTTTCCTCGCGATCACACGCGAACATGTACGAGCGAGCCGCACACTTTGCGAGATTACACATAGCGCCCGGAAACTGAATTACGTCATGCTAACAAGATGGCCGCGCCCATGTACGACCGCTAGGGTAACTTCGCAAACGTTGCACTAAAAGCGGCTTGCGAACATGCAAACAATCACACGAACAAACACGCAGCAAAAAACAAATCGTGTATTTGCACGAATTCGCGGCTTCCGAAATCGATCTCGCACGGATTTGCGCCCCGCAAATTGCGCAAAATTGCAGAAAAACGATTTTTGCAAAACTGAAAGCAATCAGCAGGTGCAGAAGTTCAATCTTAACATTAGTAACCATTCACTCTAGTGCTTCCTGAGGGGCCCCTCCAGAGTTCAGTTGCCTATTTGCAACTATTCTATGACCCTGCTCTAACCCTCACAGCAGGCTCATAGAATAGCTACAAGTAGGCCATAAAGGTCCTGTGAGAAAAAATTGCACTGCAACAGAAAGCAAATTACAGATAAGGAAGGAAGCAGGTGCCAGCCAGACTGGAAGTTTAAAAATCAGTGACACATTAATCAACCCCAAATTAATTCATGGCAGTTGAAGCAGGGCAGGTGTGCTTGCTTTTTTTCACCCCCATAATCTACAGTGATAAACCAACCAGAGGGTGGCAGTGAGGATGTACCAGAGGGTGGCATGGGTGTACCAGAGGGTGGCAGTGGTGAAACAGAGGGTGCTGTGAACCTGTGATGATGAACCAGACGTAGAAACAACATAGTTGCGGCCGTTGCGAGCCGAAAAGTAAGTTCGCAATTGCGAACTGGTAAATAAACCTCGCGAACTGTCAGAAACCCTTGCGAACACAAAAAAACACAAAAATCCGCAAATTCGCGAGAGTACGCCAGATTCGCTAAATCCGCCCATGCTTAGTAGTAACTACAGACCTATCTCACTGAATAATATAGATTGCAACATTATTGCTGAATTATTGGCACTCTGTATTAATTAGGTTGTTCTTGATTTACTTGACCTGCAGTAGGTGGGGTTTGTTAAAGGACGTTCTATTGCAGATAATTCTAGAATTTTCCTCAATATCATTAATTGGGAGTTTATTTTCAGTCATTGAAGTGGCACGGTTTCAGTCCTCATATCCTTCAATATATTAAGTTATTATATTCTGAACCCAGTTATTTTTCCTTTCACAGAGGGACTAGACAGAGATGCCCTCTACCCCCACTTTCATTTACTTTAACTGTAGAACCCTTCTTGAAAAACATTTGTCAATCCTCAAATTTTACAGGCTTCCAATTTACAAATATGGATATTTAATTTACAGCGTATGAGGATAATATTTTGTTGTATTTATCTAAACCATGCATATCATTACCAATTTTTTTTTCATTATTAAATGATTACTCTGTTGTCTCTGGGTATAAGTTTAATAGAGATAAATCAGACGTCCTGCCCCCTAAATAAATACTGCCTCCCAGATATGTTTAAGGATACAGGGTTCACATGGAAATCAAAAAGTATTACATATTTAGGTATCCTATATTCAAGTAACGTTAAAGAAACCATTAAAATTAACCTCAATGAAATCAATACAAAAATTATGTAGTTAATGGGGGGTTGGTCGCCTCTATTTCTGTATTGGTGGGGTAGATCAGCCACGATTAAAATGATGTTGTTGCCGATAGTTAATTTCTACTTGTTCATGTGACCAATTACTCTTCTACTTTTATTCTTTAAAACTATTAACCATTTCTTGACCCAATTCTTGTGCAATAAACGCAAGCCATAAATCTCATTAGCCTGTCTTCAACAATCCAAAGACACTGGAGAGGTTAATTTTTCTAATCTTAGGCATTACCATTCTGCCTTTACACTGAAACACATTTGGACTTCCCCTTTGGCAAATCCTCATGAAGTGTTTACAATCTGAGGGCAATTGGAACAGGCTCAATGGACTCTATTTACTTTAAATGATGTGGTTCATGTCTCTCAGCCCACCAGGGCTTTTTTCTGCCCTATACTTTCCCATTCTATAGCCATTGCTAAACCTTTAACTACCGCCTTTAATTCTCATTTGGACATTATTTCACAAACTCCTATTTGGGACAATAAGCACTTAAAATTAAATAATAGAGTTCTCTCTTGAAAAGAATGGATTACCAAAGGAATTATGACCATCGACCATATAATAACTGATGGCTCTCTTAGGGCTTTTTATGTGATTTGGAAAAAATATGACATATCTTTCCAGCATGCCACTCATTACCTACATCTCAGGACTCCTGTTATTCTATTTCTTTCTCTAAACTCCACTTCTGTCTCACATAATCAACTTCCCCCTCTCATATTAGATTTCTTCTCTCAAGTAAATGCATCTGGCATTTATAAGATTTTGTCTGGTTCCTCAGATTTGAGAACAAAATCCAGAGTAGAGCTTTTGTGGGAGATGGATCCTCACCAAGAGACCCCTTTCCAAACCTGGAGTTCCATATTGGGTAACATTCATACTTCTTCTTTCTCAGCAAGCACAACCCAAACATTATTTTATTTTTATAATAGATTATTCGTGACTCCTGAGGACCTCCATAAATTCAAGCTTATTAACAATGCAATGTGTTGGGCTTTCTCTTATGATGCATGTGACTTTCTGATTTATTTGTTTTTTCTATCCTTTGTTAATAAAGCTTTGGTTGCTCACATGGGAAAGAATTAAATAAATGTTGTCCATGACTATTCCTTTTGATATTCTTCACATTTTTAGGAGGTTCCATTCCCTTATGGCATTCTGAAGGCATGGTTTGGACGTTTATTGACCTTACAAATAATTACAATGCATTGTAGAGATACCACTACAATTTTACAGGTTTTGTGGAATCTTTTATGTCACCATTAGCAGATTAGACCAAGCTCATCCTATTTCTATTCCATTAATGATTAAAAAACATGTATTATGGTCGCCACTCACCTCTTTCCTATCAATGCAATCTGTTCAATCCACATCTAATGTTAGCAGTTCTGAGTCTCCATAAATATTGGAAAATTTAATAGGTTGCCATAGTTATTTTGCAATGTTGTTAATGCTTGTTCTCTGTTTCTCTTGCTCTTCTTGTCTTTTCTTCATCTATTTTTAAAAGGTGTTAAAATGCATATGGTTTAGTAATGTGTGTATGTTAGAACTGGGGGTCTCTAGTTGGATGAGGTAGGTACCTTAGGCCAAATAGGGACCCTTCCTTTTAAGGACATCTTCTCAGATAGCTCCTGCTCACCCCCTCAGTAGCTTGGCACGAGAAGCCAGGCTTATCTCCAAGGCAAATGTGTAAAGTATTTGCAACCCCGCTCTCAGTAAGCCAATGATGACACCACAAATGAACTTCACAAGAGTTCCATATAAAACCAAGTATATGTTTATATAAAACGATATACGATGAGACCACGCAATAATAATCCAACATATACATATTTGTAATATTTCACCTGGCCAGTTATTGGACCAACAAGCCCTTGTAGGTTCTTGCAGTATTAATGAGCAATTCTAGATGATCCAATGCAGTCCTAATGCAATGCTATTCAGTTTGTAACGCCAGAATCAGGCACTTCTTCATGTAAAAATAATGCAGTGCGGAATTCAACGATCAGGCAGTTTGTAATGCCAAAATAATGCAATTTGTAATGCAACAATCAGGCAGTTCGTTATGCAGAAATAATGCAATACGTATGCACAATCAGGGAGTTCGTAATACCAAAATGATGTAATGCGTAATGCAACAATCAGGCAGTTCGTAACGCAGAACTAAAGCAATGCGTAATACACTGCAGCACCAATCACGGTGCCTTAGAACGTCTCTCCGCCACTCGTACTGGCTCGCGGTCAGCTTCCACCAACAGATGCCCCCAACACGGGTAGTGTTTAAACCAAAGTGCAGCTACGCACACCGGCCCTGGTACTGCCACTCCTTGGCAAGTAAAGGCCGCAATACGAACCAAAGCAGCGGCTCGCGCTGCAAGAATGGGAGAGTCCAAGAGCATCTCTCTCCGAGCCCACACCTCGCCCCAGGCAGTGACACACATTACCTGGGGGGTGCAACCTCGCTCTCCTCTCCTCTTCCTCCGATGCAACTTTGTGGATTCCGGGCAGTAGGACTCGGACCCTCCCCCAACGGGGTTGGTTCGATGTCCTGCTCTGGCAATGGAAGGCTCAGGCTGGCAGCTCAGCTCCTCTGGGGCTGCCGGTCCAGGTTGCTAGTGATACAAAGATATCAGGGTGCAACAGGGCACACACACACTAAGTTTCGGCAACAGGGAGCCAGCTCTCCTTGGGCCCTTGGGGATAAGTTACTTCAGGACACAGCACACAGCAAAGTCCTTTCAAGCAGAGGAACACAGCAAAATCATTTTAGCCTCTCCTTGGTTAAAGCAGCTAACTGCAGGCCAGCCCCAGAACACACATCAAGGGTCAGTCGTTTCCTTCAGTCTCCTCCGCTGTTTCTTCCTTGGCAGAGGCTCCTTTTGACCATGAAGTAGGTTCAATCCTTTTCAGTCTTGATCAATCCAATTCCAATGTTCAGGGGCTTCAGTTCTCATAGTTATACCCCTAAACATCTTTGAAGTCTTTGTGTTCAGGGGCCCTGACCCCAGTCGAAACCAGTTAGTTCTGGGTTTCTCCCTGCCAGTGACACCTTCTTACTTTGGTTAGTGGGGGTCTGGATCATCAATTACCCAGCAGGAGATGGAGTCATTTTTTTATGGTGACAGCCCAGGCCTCTTAACCTACACTTCAGATGCAGTTCAGCCTGCCTCACCTCCTCCCCTGGGTCTAGACATTCCCCAGATCCTATACCATTCAAATCTAGACAGTCAACCTACTTCCAGGCAGAGACACACAGAAATGTCAGAACACAAAAAACAACTACTTCTAAAAGAGTGGTTTCTAAACACACAATGTAAAAACCACCTTCACAAAAAGATGTGTTATTAAATTGTGAGTTTAGACATACTAAACTTCACCTCTCCATCTTAAGCCTATGGGAAGATAGCCTGGAAACAAGATGGCGGACTGAGGACGCCGCGGAGCAGCAGCTAGTTGGAGGCTCCCCGCTTACCTTACCCAGCAAACTATGGCGAATCCGGAGTAAAAGAGATGTGTCCTTTCAGTACTTCTAGGTGAACGGTGAAAGGATTACCTAGATTTTCTTTCTTTTAACTGGCTATTTTTCGAGCTACAATAGAAAAAAAAGAAGCGGAACACTTTAATCGAACCTGAATTTCCCGTGCCTGTTCTACTCCCCAGGCTGCTTCCTCGAGTCGCTGTGGCGGACGCAGCGGCTGTTTCAGATCCCCCTGTTGATCACCCTGCGCACAACCCCGCGGTTGATCAGGGGGTCGGCGCTCGGCTGGTCCGGTTTTTGGCTCCGGCTGGGTCTGTCCCGCATAACGATACTGGCAGCAGAGTGCTCTATGCGGGTGCCTTGGGCTGAGATGGCCCCCAAAAACGCGCCCAGAGTGACACGCGCAAATAAGAATGCCGCTGCTGAGGTGGCGGCAATGACGGGGACCTCCGTGTAGAATGCAACATTGCCGAATTCCGAGCCTCCCACACACCTGGTGGCTGTACCGAATGTATCGACCTCATCGACTTCATCACCAGGAAGAGCTGCTCCGGTACCATCGGGTAAGCAAGTGCATCGACCACCCGTGCTTGTTGTCTCAGGTACTTCTACCATTGTTAAAAGTGGGACCTCTAAAAGTAACAGGGGAAGAGAGGAAGCTGTTGCTGAGGCAGCTATTGTTGCGGTTAATGATACAGTTGCAGATAAACAAGATAATAACATTGCTGTACTTATTGAGCAAGCCGCCCCCTTGGCTGATACTGCTGATTTGGTACCGGGCTCAGATAGCAGCTCTAAATCTCTCCAGGTAACTGAGCCAATGTCTGTGTCTGTGTCGCTAGAGCTGCGGGGGCCCGGGAAAGATGAAGACCAAACTAAGGGTGTTGGGTCAGAAGAGGGGCCCGGGTCCGAGATAATTCCTCCGGACCCCTTAAACCTAGTAGCTGAATATACCCTGGCTCTGGCCCCGGACCACGCAGAGATGGGCGGCCCTCCTACAACGGGGACACTTGATAAAACATCAATCTCAATCACTGAGGGAGTTGACACATCCACCGAATGCCCGCAAGTTGTGGGAGAAGAAGGGGTCGGCGAAAACGGTTCCAATGAGGAATATGAGGATCTAGCGGATACAGGCTCCCCGTCAGACACCGTCAAATGTTTGACTGATAGAAGAGGAAAAAGCTAAACTAAAGTTAAAAACCAAGAATAAGAGATGGAAAACTCCTGGTTTGGCAAATGTACCGTCTTTAATCCCCGCCCCTCCCCCTAGGAAGATTCTTCTTGTGGAAAAAAGTCCTCTTCCGAAATGGATACAGGCTAAAGGACTGGTGAAAAATATGACTCTGCGACTTTCTGGTAACAGCCCCTCAGATCTTGATCCCTCTCGAGACTATTCTGTTTCACAAGAAGGCACCTTTTCCATCAATAACATACCGTTATTGCCTTCTACAAATACTATAGCTCCAGTATTATCCCCAGAACTTGCTCAAGTACCCACCTGTTCCACCTCAATCCAGTCTACCGAGTCAGTATCGTCAAGTGAGATAATTCTAAATAATACTAATTCTGCCTCCAGCTCAACTTTACTAACCGCTCCTCCCTCATTAGCTGCCACTTTAACTCCTATGATATCTGATTCTTCAATCTTAGTTTCTGTGCCAGCTATCTCTGTAGAACAAGAGACTGTTAGCTCATCTCTTGACATTATCCTACAAACTTTAACCAGTCATCGACAGGAGGCGCTGGAACATTTTTTGCAGCTGCGAGATGACAACAACAAGCTGCAGAATTCCCTGCATGAGATGACTCCTAAGCTGGGGGGGATCTCACGGGAAATGGAGGATCTGCAACACAGGGTAGTCAACAACGAAGAAGGGTCAGCCCGTACAGAATCTGTTGTCAGCCAGCATGATGCCCAGATCATGTTTCTACAGCTTAAAGTTGAAGACTTAGAAAACCGTCAAAGACGATTAAATCTGAGACTTTTCGGTATTCCTGAAGGGGCTGAGGAGGAAGACTATCAGGGCTTATGTTGTAAAACCATTCCAGAAAGCCTTCCCGGACCTATCCGACTGGGACTGGGACACTCAACTGCAGAGAGTTCATAGGTTACCACTTGTTCAGAGGAACAAGGAAAGCAAATTTCCCCGTCCCTTTCTTATTTATTTCGGGAACTTTTTACTGAGGCAGGCAGTCTCACTAAAAGCAAGGCCTAACTCCCGTGTCGTAATTGATAATCTGTCTTTCTTTGTACGCTCTGATCTCAGCAAGGCCACTATGGATAGACGGTGGAAGCTACGCAAGTTCATTGATCCGTTTAAATCTCTTGGGGAGCAAGTGTTCGTACAGGAACCTGCCCTCCTTAAAGTTATTAAGTGTAGCCATATCTATTTTTCCACCGACGAAAGGGAGGCTCAGAACGCACTCTCAACATTCGCTTAATCTAGAGAGAAGAGAAGCTTAGATCTTTAACTTTAACTTAATCTTTATCTACATCTTAATACACATCTCTTTACTGATTCTATTATGATACTCCCTTTTTCTCTTCCTCACTTTAGTGTCCCTTACTCTCTTGTTTTTGGAGTGTGAGAAATAGTTTCAGTTTTTCCATTTTTTTCCTTCATTTTCTCATTGGTTTTCTACTCCTGGGAAAGGTAGTAGGTTGAGCCTCTCGGTGCTCCTCACTGTAGCTGCCAATTCAGCTGCAGTAGAACACAGAGGGTTGTTCCCTCCCAGAGGGGAGGGAGCAGGGGGATGGGAGTGGGTGTCTTGGGGGGTGGGTTTATGTGGGGGTTTTCTTTTGAAAAAAGCAACTCGAGAAAGAGATCTGGTGGAATTAGTTGGGAGATGTTTATTTGTTCTATTTCCGCAGAATGATAAGATTTACGTAACTTTTTTTAATGTTACGGCTAAGATGTTTGGCTTGGAACGTTGCGGGTCTTAATAGCAAGAATAAAAGACGACTGGTTCAAGAAGAGTTAAGATTGTACGACCCACATTTAGTTTTTTTATCAGAGACCCACATTGCCTATAATGATAGAAAGCTATTGGGACAACTTGTCTATGAGGTTATTATTTTTTCAACTTTTAATGCTTCAATCAGGGGGGTTGCCATTCTCAAAGATAGACGTCTTAGAGCAGAAATCTATAAAACTTCTTGCGATGAAAACGGTTGCTGGGCCATTGTGCAGTTATCAATTGAAAAATGTAAATTTGTTTTCTGTGTGGTTTACGGGCCAAATTCCGATGACCCCTCTGTATTTGACCAATTGCATATGGAACTTCTGGAGTGGGAAGGAGAACTTGTCATTATGGGAGATTTTAATAGTATAATGGATTACCAGCAAGATACTACTACGCAAGGCGCTTTTCAAGGCATGCGCAGATCACGCGCTTCTATTTTAGAAATAGGACGCATTCATAATATCAGGGATATCTGGCGGAGTATCCATTCTAATGTGGCTGGCTATACTTACTATTCTGCACCCCACAAACTTTGTTCCCATATCGATATGGCCTGGGCAACCAATAATGTTCTGAATACTAGTTCTATTGAGCTATGCCCTCGGGTCACCTCAGACCATAATCCTATCCTGCTCCTGTTCAATGTAGTACAAATCCATACTGGCCCCAAGATGTTTTTGTTTCCCAGACATCTAATATCAAACACCGGGTTTATTTCCCAGC
The DNA here is from genome assembly GCF_964261635.1 of Lissotriton helveticus. NCBI lineage: Eukaryota > Metazoa > Chordata > Amphibia > Caudata > Salamandridae > Lissotriton > Lissotriton helveticus. The sequence continues at coordinate 912,139,579 of NC_136063.1, forward strand.
TTAAGCTACATCTTATAGATTTCATTAAAATTAATCTTAATTCCACCCTATGTACTATAGTCTGGGATGCCTGTAAAGCCAGCATCCGTGGGTTTACTCAACAATTTCTCTTTTGACAGAACTCTGAGCGCCGTAAATCAAATAAAATGCTGACAACTAATATCTTTTCACACGAACTTTTATTAGCTGACGCTTCACGTTTAAGCTCTCCAAATGTGGTAGAATTGGGGCTAAAGTTAGGACACTTAAAAGCTATCTTAAAAACAATACTCAAGGAAAAAAGCAGAGTAAAATTACATAAATTTCATATTTCCCAATATGAGAGTGGAGATACAATTGGTAAAATTTTGGCTTATAAAACCGCGGACGAGAGAGCTAATACTCTGATTAAAAACTTAAGTGGCCCTAATAATACCACATACGATCAACCGGCACAGATATTACAACAATTCGTAGAGTTCTATAGGAAACTATATGCGCCGGAAACCCATCCCACTCTGGCGAGCACACAGGATTATGTGGATAATAATATTGTAGAAAAGCAAGATATTCCTGGATTTGATCAATTGTCTGAACATATCAGTCTGCTAGAGATTCGGCAAGCTATTCTTTCCCTACCATCGGGAAAAGCGGCCAGGGAAGATACTTTACCTGTAGAAGTTTACAAAATTTGTATTGATGAGCTATCACCCCTTTTTCACCAGGTCATTAGATCTATCGGTGACAATGGGAAAGCCCCGAGCTCCTGGAACACTGCTAAATTGGTCTTCTTTCTGAAAAAGGGCAAGCCAGCCGACGAATGTGGGTCATATCGACCCATTTCGCTTAAATACCACAGATGCTAACGTATTCACAAAAGTGCTCACCACCCGATTGGCCCCATTCATACCAAAAATAGTTAATCAACAGCAGCATGGGTTTGTAATAGGTAGGGCTACTACAGCCCATATCAATACGGCCATAACTGCCTTTGACATAGCAGAAACAAATTCCACCCCACTCGGTATGATCCTATTGGATGCTGAGAAGGCTTTCGACCGAGTGAGGTGGGATTATCTCTGGTCGGTAATGACTACCATTGGTTTCAGAGGCCAATTTGTAAGATGGACCCGCGCCCTATACGATAGCCCTACAGTGAGAATTAGTTATGCGGGCTTGATTTCGACCACTTTTTCTATATCTCGGGGTACCCGTCAAGGGTGTCCCCTGTCACCTTTGTTGTTTGCCCTTTCGATGGAACCATTCCTTCATGCTCTGCAATTACAATAATGTAATATTCCTTTTAGTTTGGGCCCTCATTCATTGAAAATAACGGCATATGCCGATGATATCGCCATTTTTTCCACTGATGTTACAAAGGCTCTACAGGGGATATCTACTGTGGCTAGTAGATTTGGAGATGTTTCCGGATACAAATGAAATTTAAACAAAACTCAAATAATTGCTAATTATAAACCGACAGCCGTAATATCGGGGCTGTGTCAGACTGCCACCTATTTGGGCGTTAAAATTTAATCTAAAATAAGTGAGATGGTCCCAATTAATTATGACGCTTTAGTTAAAGCAACAGTTTTTTCATTGAAAAAATGGCATTAGCTTCCTCTAAATATTATCGGCAGGATCAATCTGATTAAAATGAAAATACTCCCCGAATTTCTTTATTTATTCCGGTTCATTCCTTTATCACTCAGTAATCTTTTTTTTTTAAAACAAGACGGAATTTTTAGCAGCTTTATTTGGGTATATCGCAAAGCTCGCAGTTCCATGGTGTTACTTAAGGGTTCTTTAGATAACAGTGGTCTCAATTTTCCTGATTTTAAATTATATTTTTGGGCAACTTTTCTTGGACGTTTACGGTCTCTACTCAACACAGACACTCAACTTTATTTTCATATTTTCATGTTAAATTTGCACTCTAATATGTTTTTGTTAAGAGTTAATGACCCCAACTATTTTAAAAGGGTGAAGTTCAAGACCGCCAGGGATACTGTTAAAATCTGGCTTAATATTTTGGTTTTCTGTAAAACTTCTTTATTTCATCCTAAACTTTTGTTATGGGGCAATCCCAGACTTCCTGGGATTTTTAGTGATGAGTTGGCAAATATATGGTCGGCATATGGCATAAAAACACTGGGGGACTTATAGGGCACTCGCGGATTTTCTGAGCTTTGGGACACTTAAAATTCTATATAAAGTGACAGAATCAATGAGATTCAAATATATTCAAATTTATGATTTTCTTATTCGTAAGATGTAAATACACGAAATCTCGGATTCTGATATTTGGGATTGTTTTTACTCACCCAAGAATGAATCTTCAATTGGTATGGGTTTTGGGTGCCTCAACGCTCATCAAATCAGTGACTGCTCTAAATTAGCTGAAAAATGGAGCATTAAACTGGGGCTTAATATGACTTCTAACAAGATTGCTTCCTCTCTCTGTAACATCAACAATCTTGTTCAATCTTCAAGCTTAAGACTCCAGCAATTTAAAACCACTTGCATGCTATACCACGCAACAGAGAGGATTTCTAAATGGTCTTCGAATATCTTGTTCAGTGATCAAACTAAATGCCCCAAATGCGATCTTATTGCTGCGGATCTGGAACATATGCTATTTTCTTGCCCAGTACTGTCCGAGTTCTGGTCAGCTCTGGACAAAATATTAAAATTAAAATTGGTCTCCTCACCCTCCCTTACGGCACCTTCTGTATTACTAGATATACATACCACCACTATCCCGCAGCAAGCTTTAGTAACTAGCGTATTGTCATGTCCCAAGTTAGTCATCGCACTTGCCTGGATTTCCCCGAAACCCCCACATATCATGGAATGGTGGTCATTGGTCAATGAAATCTATTCTAAGAGGTATTCGCTGATTATCAAAATGTGATAAAATCTGGGGCACCTTTATTATCTAAACATTTAAACATTTATTCCTATTTAATTTTTTATATATATATATATATATATATATATATATATATATATATATATATATATATATATGTGTATAGGGAAAATTACCCGCAATTACATATTTTCTATATTTTCTTTAATGTTTTGCATTGTAATGTAACTGTTTAAATTTTCATTCTGCTATTTTGTATTTTGTCTCTTTTCTCCCCAGTTTGTTTTGTTGTATCAAATCGTTTTCCTCTTTCTCGTGTTGTTAATAAAAACTATTTAAAAAAAAAAAAAAGGGAAGATAGCCTGGAAACACATTACACAGCCTCCCCATCCTCTCCTATGGGCAAGATGGCCGCCCAGTGAAAAACGAAATAGAGAGTATTTCACTTTTAGGATTTGGTACACACATCATTACGGGTCCTACCTTTCGCATTCACTGCACCCTGCCCAGGGGGGTACCCTGGACCTACCATAGGGGTATCTGATGTGCATAAAGGGGAAAGGGTAAGGCCTGACAAGTGAGTGCACATGTTTGTACAAGGCATTTTAACAAACCACTCAAAGGCACTGCAGTGGCAGGCCTGAGTTCTCTCTTTAAGGCTACTGGTGTGTGTGGCACAATTAGTGCTGCAGGCACACTTGTAGCATTTGCATTACCAGCCCTGGTACACATAGTGCACTTTACTAGGGACTTCACTAGTAAGGCAAACATACCAATTATGGACAACCAATTATTATTACACTTTATACAGGGAGCATATGCACTTTAGCACTGATCAGCAGTAGTAAAGTGCCCAGAGTCCAAAAACCAACAAAAACAGCTCAGAAACAATACAGGAGGGAGGCAACCAGTTGAGGGATGACCCTGCAAAAAGGGCCAAGTCCAATAGTGTATACCTTTCAATTCAAGCTCTTTAGTTTTTATTTCACCAGTTTATGCATTATTACCTATGGCAGGTTTTTAATTTTTATGTTTTAATTTACTTGTTTACGGAATTGATAAGTGTTCATTTTTCATTTCTTCAGTCTCTTTGCTTGGATTGAATTAATTGAGTATTCATTTTTACATTCTGTATTTGTTTATTTACGTATTCTTAATAAAGAAAAACAAAATAAATAGCAAACATTCAAATGTATTTCCACAGTGGTTGCGGAAAAGAGTGCAGCAATATATTTGGAGCTTAGCTGAAGCAATACTTTACACTTTTATGTTAAAATGTTGCAGTAAAAGTGTGTTCTTTATTCATAAATGGTAGCTATTAGCATTCAATCACTTCATTAACGGGAACAATTTGAGAAGTACAGCCAGTAATCACCTAAAACCAACTAAAGGGGCTCATTTACAATATTTGTATTCATGACAGCGCAGCAAGCCTTCCTGCTGCGCAATAGCAGCTGCTACCATATGGGGGTGGTGGGGACAGGAGAAGGAATGAAATAAGATATAAAAAAGGACTTACCTGAAATGGCCGGCCTCCGCCTCTCCTCCTTCCTCGTCCTCTTCCTTCTTCCTTTCCAGTCTGGCAGCAGGAAGCACCCTGGCCGGCACACAGGCTCACCTGAGCCAATCACAACATTGCAATGCAGCGTTGTGATTGGTGTGAGCACCATGGTTTGGGACTCATTCGGGGACAGGGAGACCTATGCATGTTCCTCACCAGGCTGTAATGCAACCCAGTGGGAACATTCAAAGTGTGCATGAACTGTTTGGTTGGCCCAAAAGGGCCGGCCAACTAGTTCATTCACACTTAGGGAATGCACACCACTATTTATTTATTTGTTTATTTATAAAGCGCCCAAATCGAACGAAGGGGCATCTCTGTACTGTAGATAGGGCTGCAGGAATAGCTGGGGTGAGGGATCAAATTAGGATGGTCTTAAGGAGCTTTCTGAATTGGAGATGATCTGGACATACTCTCAAATGAATAGGAAGCTGATTCCAATAGAGAGGGGCCAGGTGGGAGAATGCTTTCCCACCCAACTTGGCTTTCCTGACTCGGGAACTACAAGAAGAGATTTAGTTCCTGAGCAAGTGTAAGGCTTTATGAACAGTGCAGAAGATTTTAAACTTAACCCGCTTGCACACTGGAAGCCAATGTAACTGAAGAAGTAGAGGGAAGTAAGCGGTTTTGAAGGGGCATTCAGGACTAGGCGAGCCGCGGTGTTCTTAACCACCTGCAATCTACATAACTAGGACTCCTTTGCTGAGACCAGGAGGGCATTGCAGTACTCCAGACAACTCAGTATAAGTGAGTCCGTCAGAGTTTTCTGAGTGGAGTCAGGAAGCAGAGTAAAAACTCAGCATAGAAGACCCAACGTATGAAACCAAGAGCCTGCGTTCTAATCAGTGGCTCCATCAAGGTGAGAGCCTGGTCCAAGCAGATACCCAGGTTCTTAACTAAGGACTTAGGGATGGGAGGGGCACCAAGGCCACTGCCCACTGATTAGGAGTCCACAGCAGAGGGGCTTGTCTAAAAAGCATGATCTCAGTCTTCCCAATGTCAAATTGGAGAAAATTACATCTCATCCAGTTCGAAATGGCCCTCATACCAGAAGAGAACGCCGACTGAACAGAGGAACTACATTTGCTAAAAGGAAATAAGAGCTGTGTATCGCCAGCATCTGAAATGGGAATAAAGCTACAAGTCCTAAGGAGATTGGCCAGGGGAGCAACATATGAGAGACCGTGTTGAGAGACCGTGTTGAACGCGGCAGAGAGATCGTACAGCACCAGAATCATAGATTGGGCCCTGCCTAGGGCCATCCTGATGTTGTCTGTGACTGCCAGCAGGGCAGATTCTGTGCTGTATTTGGGCCTGATTAGGAGGGATCGAAGCAGCCAGTCCATTCGACAAGGTCGGACAGATGTTTCTTAATATGTTTTTCAAGTAGCTTACTCAGGAGAGGGAGAAGCGAAATGTCCTATTACTTACGGTAATCTTCATTACTCCGGGTCCCGTAGTCCTCGACACCTTCCTAACTAATGAGATGATACTATCTCTGTCAGAAAAAAGAAAAGGAAGGAATGCTGGACCTACCCTCCCCCTCCCGCCGGGAGTACATAAGGGTACATGTCCCAGCATTCCCCCTGAAATACCAAGCCAAAGGATGAAGGCCGGCAAACAGGGCGGGAGGGAGGGAAGCCAGGAAGGTGTCGAGGACTACGGGACCCAGAGTAATGAAGATTACCGTAAGTAATAGGACATTACCCCCAGGTCCCTACGTCCTGACACCTTCCTAACTAATGAGACATACCAAAGCAAAACCCGGCATTCATCCCAAAAAACACAAAAAACAACCAGTACAGCAAAGAACCAGGCATTTAATGTGCACAGAACAGAAATCATGGGCGAACACAACCCAACACCCCCAAAGCAAAACCGCCCTCATCACCCAGCAAATTGAGAAGACGGTAATGCCTGATGAAAGTATTGGAAGAAGCCCAAGTGGCCGCCCTACAAATCTCAGAAAGAGGGACACCCCGGACCTCAGCCCAGGAGCCCGCCACCCCCCTCGTAGAACGACCCTGACCACCCACAGGAGGAGGGGCCCCAGAAAGAGAATAGGCCAAGGAAATGACCTGCTTCAGCCAGCGACCAATGGACACAGACGAAGCCTTACGCCCACGGGAGGCAGCCCCAAAGGAGACAAACAGGGAGTCAGTCAACCGAATAGCCGCTGTGCGCTCAAGATAAACACGCAAAGCCCGGCACACATCCAACAAGGACCAACAGGTACCCCCCGGGGAATCCAGAACAGAACCCAACGCAGGCAAGACCAACTCCTGGGACCGGTGAAACTGAGAAGCGACCTTAGGCACGAAGGAGGAATCAAGGCGGAGCACCACCCCGTCCTCCGAAAAGGACAGGAAAGGTTCCCGAGACATCAAGGCCCCCAACTCGCCAAGGCGCCGGGCAGACGTGATGGCCACCAAGAACACAACCTTCAAGGTCACAAACTTCAAATCCACCTCCGACAATGGCTCAAAAGGAGGAGCAACCAAGGCCCGCAGGACCAAGGGCAAATCCCACAGGGGAAAAGAAGGCCGGGAAACCGGACGAGAAAGAGAAAAACCACGGAGCAGCCAGGAGACCAAGTCCTCATCATCAGACAGATTCCCCCACGGGGAACGAAAAGCCCGGACAGCTGCCCACTGGGCACGCAAGGTGGACACAGCCCAACCCTTCTCAAAACCCTCCCACAAAAACTGAAGCACAGCCTGCAAAGAACAGTGCAAAGGGGAAAGGTCCAAGGTCGAACACCAACGACTGAAATTACCCCAGTGGCGATCATAGGACAGGAGAGTAGAAGGTCTACGGGAACCCTGAATGGCAACAGCTAAATGTTCCGGGAACCCACGCCGCCGCCACCCCTGCCTCTCAACCTCCACACCGACAGCCGCAAGCGGAGAAGAGACAGGGGATGGGAGGACCTCAAGGGAGACGGGGAAAGAGGGAGAAACCAAGGGCCCCGCACAGCCAGAAGACGAACCGTCGGAAACCAAGACCTCCGAGGCCAAAAGGGCAGAACCACAACCACCTCCCGATCCTCCAGACACAGACGGGACAGAAACCTGGGAATCAGAGCCAGAGGGGGAAAGGCATAGAGCAGGCGGGAAGGCCAGGGAACCGACAGGGCATCCACCCCCCAACAACCCTCCTGCCGAAACCTGGAGCAGAAGCGGGGAAGCTGCGCATTCAGCCGGGAGGCAATGAGGTCCAGAAAGGGAAGCCCAAACCTCCCGCACACAAGCCGAAACGCAACCCGGGTGAGAGACAACTCAGAGGTGCCGGAAAGCAGCGACTCAGGACATCCGCCGCACAATTGTCCACCCCCTTGGTATGAATCGCAGCCAGAGACAGCAGATGACCCTCCGCCCAACAAAACAAGGGAACCACCACTGCACTCAAGGAAGCCGAACGGGCCCCCCCTTGATGGTTGAGATAGGCCACCGACACCATATTGTCCGACCTCACCAGGACGTTCCTGCCCAGCAAACACGCCCGAAAACCCATCACGGCACGGGACACAGCCGTCAACTCCCGCCAATTGGAAGACCTGCGACTCTCTAGTCGGGACCAACGACCCTGAAGGGACCGAGATCCCAAGGTCGCCCCCCACCCCAAAGCGCTGGCATCCGTCGTCAAGACCAGCGACGGAGCGGGCTGCAAGGGGAGCCCCTGAGACAGATGGACCGGATCCGACCACCAAAGCAGAGCAGGCAGGACTACAGGAGACACGGCACCAGACACTCCCAATCGCGGGACAACGGATCCCAGAGAGACAGAAGGTAACTCCACAAGGGGCGGAGGTGAAAACGAGCCCAAGCCACCGTAAAGACAGTCGCTGCCATCAGACCCATAAGACGCAACCAGAGGCGCACCCGAAAGGAACCCCCCGCTCGGAACCTTCGAGCAAGGGACAACAGGGACACAACCCGAGGATCCGGCAGGAACACACGGTTGAGGTCTGTGCGAAACCGAGCCCCAATGAACACCAGATCCTGGGAAGGAGTCAGCTGGCACTTCGGCAGATTGATCAGAAAACCGTGCCGCCGTAACTCCGCGCACACCAACTCTCTCGCCTCCAACAACAGGACCCGAGAAGGAGCATGGATCAACCAATCGTCCAAATAGGGATACACCATCACCCCCTGGAGATGAAGCCAGGCAACCAAGGGGGCGACAACTTTCGTAAAGACCCTCGGGGCAGAGCGAAGGCCGAAGGGCAAAACCCTGAACTGAAAGTGGCACCCCTGAACACAAAATCTCAGGAAGCGACGGGACCTGGGATGCACCGGAACATGGTAATAGGCGTCCTGCAGATCCAGGGTACACATGCAGTGACCCGGTAGCACCAAAGGAATTATCCGCTGCAAGGTCTCCATGCGGAAGGGAATCCGCAACACCCCCTGGTTCATGACCCTCAAATCCATGACCAGGCGGAAACCCCCGGTATTCTTGGGCACCAGAAAAATCAGGGAATAGAAGCCCGACCCCACCTCCGAAGGAGGAACTGCCTGAACAGCCCCCTTCCGAAGAAGATCCTTCACCCCTTGGACTAGGTGGGCCCTCTTGGACCGGCAAGCAGGCCAGGGAGTCGGGCGGAGGCCGGAATCTGGAGGGGGAACAGAAAACTCCACCTCGTAACCCTCCCGCAGAACATCCAACACCCAAACGTCTGAACATGACTGAACCCAGGCATCCAGGAAGAAGTGCAGCCGCCCTCCTACCAACAACCCAGGAACCACAGCCAAAGAGTCAGGAGCGAGGCTTCGGGGGAGGAGGAGACCTAGCCTTACGGTCCCGACCACCGCCAGAAGAAAACTTCCCTCGGCCCTTCCCAAACTTCCCACGAAAGGAAGGCTGAAAGAAAGATTTAGACTTATAGGGGGCAGAAGAAGCAGCAGCAGAAGCAGAACCCTTAAAAGAAGAGGAATGCTTCTTCTCTTTAAACAGCTTGTGCAGTTTGGTCTCCAACTCCCCCCCAAACAGCATAGAACCCTGAAAAGGCAAACGCAAGGCACAAGCCTTCTGCGCAGAGTCAGTCTTCCAGTCCTTAAGAACAAGACTGCGACGAGCCGCCACACAGGCCCCACCAGAAAGAGCAGCAGCGCGCACCACATCAAAAGACACATCGGACATAAGTTCAACCTGTCGCTCAATGTGTTCAAGAAGACTCGAACAGTCCGTGGCATCGTCCATCGACTGGTAAAGAGACTTAATGTCCGCCAGCAGAGACTGCGACAAATAAGTACCATAAACCCCGGCTCTCAAGGCCAGATGAGAGCCAGAATAAACTTTCCTCAGAGCCCCGTCAGCCTTCTTATCCACAGGGTCCTTCAGCACAGCGTCCTCAGACAAGGAAGTGCGACCCACCAAACTTGCAACAAAGGAGTCAATGGGGATCGAATCAGGAAGATCCGTAGCCATATCCCGGAGGGGGTAAAGACGGGCCATAAAGCGTGGAACCAGAATGCGATCTGGATCAGCCCACTCCCTCTTCAGGACATCCTTAACAAAGGGATGAACAGGAACATCCACCGTGGCAGAACTCTGGAACTGGCGGAGCAAAGAACCGCCCGAAGTACTGGGAACAGCGTCATCAGCAAAGCCCATATTCTGCTTCACGTGCTTCAGGATACCAGGAAGAGCGTCCTTGTCTATATACTTCCCCTTCAGCATAGAGTCCCCAGTCAAAGCCGACTCGTCAGCAGAAGAAGCAGAAGAACCGGAATCCGCAGCATGAGCCTTGCGACCTGCACCACCAGAACCCATCTCTGAAAGGGTCTCCCTGATCAAGCGCTTTAAGCGCGCATCCCCACCTCTACCACGGCGTCTGGACTGGGCAGGAGAAGGAGAACGTGAGTCACTGGAAGAAGAAGAAGAAGAGGACCTCTCCCTGTGATGCCTCTTCCTCGAACTTTTCCCCATCCTGTACAGCAGAGGAACAACACAGGCTGCAGTAGCAAAAGCAAACAGCACAATGAAAGAAAAACCGCTACGCGGTACTCACCAGCTGCCCTCGTTTATACCAGCAGAAAAAACGACCGGACAGAAGCGCCTGACTACGTCCATACCGGAAGTCAGGCAGCGCCATGACAGGAAGGCAAACCCAACCCAGCCAACCAAAGACGCGAAGGCGGCCGCGCCCCCTAACAAGCCCGGCAGGCAGGAGGGGCGGCCATCGGGCAGACGCGGGGCCCACGCGGTCCAACATCCACGCGCGGCCCAGAGGAGCGTCAGACGCAGCCCGCGCCACTCCCCCCAAGCCCAGCAGGGAGGGAGAGGACATCCAAGCCGCCGAGGACAACGAAGCCCCAGCGGAGGTAAGTTCGGCGCAGGAGCCTATTCCAAGCTCCTCGCGCCCCAGCAATCCCTGTCAGAATGACAGAAAAAAGAAACAGGGGGAATGCTGGGACATGTACCCTTATGTACTCCCGGCGGGAGGGGGAGGGTAGGTCCAGCATTCCTTCCTTTTCTTTTTTCTGACAGAGATAGTATCATCTCATTAGTTAGGAAGGTGTCGAGGACGTAGGGACCTGGGGGTAATGGGACGGAGATTGGAGAGATGGTGCATTGGTGTTTTTCCGGACAGGTATCATTTTTGCCACCTTCCATTCCAGCGGAAGACGGCCCTCTCTCAAAGAAAGATTGAGAAGAGACCCTATGGATGAAGACTATTGATGAGACAGGGAGGCAACAATTTTAGCCGGGATGATGTCAAGAGGGGAGCGGATTTTACTGAACGTAGAAGAGCTTCCACGTCTTCCGAAGTCAGAGGGGGAAATCTCCCCAGCAGCTGAGTGTTAACACTTGCTGGCGATTTGTACGATGTAGCGACCGGGGTCTGGCTCCCTGATAAAATATTCTTGTCATAGATGAGCTAAATTTTCTGCGAAAAATACTGTGCAATATTATTGCAGAGAGTTTAAGAGGGGGCATCTAGATTGTCGCAGGCCTTGGAATTAGTAAAGTATTTAAGAATTTGGTAATGGGTTTTTGGAGCATTCCCACCAGGGCTAGCTGATATGCGATGAAGGCTTTCCGTGCTGCCTTTATGTTTTCGTGATAGTGGGAAAGAGTTAACTTGAATCTTTCCTTGTCCCTCTCCTCATTGGTGCTGTGCCACCGTCTTTCCAGGTTTTTACACTGCCATTTTTCGGCCCGGAGCTCAGGAGAAAACCAGACTGCCTGGGGATGCTTGGTCGGGTTGGAGAATGATTTCAACGGCGCAAGCTGATCAATGTCACAGGAGACCGTGGAATTATACTTAGTAAGTCCTTCCTATATATTGTTCTTTGGTGCCGAAAATAAAACCTGGAAACGCTCCAGAGAGATTTTTTTCCATTGTCCATGAGTGCATTGAGTGGCGGAGCAAAGTGCGTCAGCCGCCCTAGGGCCCTGAAATTCGGTGGCTGCATTATCTGACCATGACAGCAGCTAGGAAGGTTCACACAGAACACTAAATGGGTAAACTACCTTTACTTTGCGGTGATTTCTACGAAGTACCGTTACTACGCATTTTTTACTTCGTAGTAACCTTTACGTGGCATGCTTTTAGGACGCACGCTATTACTACGCACTACCGTTACTACGCCCATATTCCACTAGATGAATTGGTGAAAATGATATCTACTGTATGACCGGCTGTGTGCGTTGGACCCTCGTTAAGCTTATCTAGGCCTAAAAGAGCAAGACTTGCTAAAAGTGTCAACACCTTCCGATTTGGTGGTGCATTCGCTATGTACATCAAAATCTCCCAACAGTAGGAAATTATTAATCGAAATTACATGGGGGGCTATTAATACAGTAGGTTGAAGTGAAAAATCTGCCAGAGGGCAGGGGGACCGGTAGACTAAGGCCCCCTTCTAACTTATTTGTGAAAGAAGGTCAATCCGTAAAACCAGAATTTCGATGTTGCCATTACATTGATGCTCAAGTGTAGTGACTTTGATACAGTCCTTATGAATTATAGCTATCCCGTCCCTCACTCTAGGCTGTCTGTCCATTCTTATAATCCTATAGCCATCAGGAAGAGCCAAAGTGATGGCAGGAGTAGAGTGAGGTTTGAGCCACATTTCTGTCAAGAAAACGAAGTTCGGGTTATCCTCAGAGAGGAGTTCCCATACCTAGATTGCATGTTTTGGTAGGGATCTGACATTGCATAAGACCCCTTTCCACCGCAATTGGAATTGTTGGGCAGCTTCACTGTGTCCATAATAGGAAAGGTAGTGTGCTTAGGGAAGGGGGGACATTTGCTATAGGAAGAGCACTGGGGGTCCCCTTTAGTGAAAGCGGCCTCTATAGAAGGGCCTTGATACTGGCAAGCAAGGCAGGCAAAAGGACCCTCTATGATTGACCAGGTCCCAGACCGACAGTAGGGCGGTGGGACTGTTTTCAGGTCTAATAGCTCCTTGCTGGAATAGGACAATAAAGAAGTCAGGCCCTGCTCAGACACAAAATGAGCAGGCTTCCTGGTGATGTGAGGGACAGATGGGCGCAGACAGGCTTGCCTTCGGCGTGCTGGCAAGACGCGCATCCGCTGCGCGTCTTGCCAGGCATCTGGTTTTATAGAGGGGGCTAAACGCCAACCTCCCTCACAAACCAGAAGTTACCCAAATCTCCCTCCACACAAACTAGTAAAGCTTGCGGGCGACCTGGGCGAGGTAACCTGAAGATAGTAGCAATGATTTAAGTGCCCAGAGTTAGAGTTGTATGTGCCTATAAAAAAGTTGTGAATTTAAAAATGCCCATAAATGTAAAAGTTAATGTGCAAAATATGCAACACAGCCGAAATCATCTGTTTTTTAAAAGAGCGCCAGCATTACCTATGCACGTCCACTGTACATCTGGCCAGGCATCCGGTTTTATAGAGGGGGCTGGAGCTGCTAAAATGCCAACCTCCCTCGCAAACCGGAAGTTACCCAAATCTCCCTCCACACAAACGAGTAAAGCTTGCAGCGGACCAGGGAGAGGTAACCTGAAGGTAGGAGCAATGATTTAAGTGCCCAGAGTTAGAGTTGTATGTGCCAATAAAAAAGTTGTTAATTTTAAAATACCGAGAAATGTAAAAGTTAATGTGCAAAATATGCAATACAGCCAAGATCATCCGTTTTTTAAAAGAGCACCAGCATTACCTACGCGCCTCCCCCTGCTCTGTCCAGCCCCACCCACCCCACCACTGACTGCAATAAGAAAAATAAAATAATAATAGTTTTACGTTATTATCATTTTATTTTTCCTTTGAGCAGTTAGGTGACACTCCACTGCCTTAGCGGAGGAGCCGCTACTGATGCTGTGCTGCACTGCATCAAAAGAAAAGGGCAATAATGCACCTTATCTACAAAATAAGGTGCATTCCTGTCCTTTTCTCATCCACTGGGGCACAATAGGTTGCTATGCACCAAAGCAGGCACCCTTGCGCCATGGTGCAAGGGTGTCTGCATTGTAGGGGTGATTGTTTTTGTACTGGACGGGATACCTTCTTGCACAAAAACAAACATGAGAGGTGTTTTCCTCTTTCTGTGTCTGCACACACAGAAAAAGGAAATATTATGAGAAATAAAGGTATTTCGCCATGTTGTGCCTACCTTACCCCTCCACTGGGGAGGCATAGTAATCTGACGTGACCCCACAGGTTCCATGGATGCTGCATGGGAGGACCCAGAGCAACACCCATGGAACACCCCTTTCATGCAGAGTAATATGTGAAAGGGGGCCATATTTAAAAAGTCATGAAAAGCCCCGCAGGGTGGCTTTACGTGCCATTGTAAATATGGGCAGGCACACTGAACCACCGGTGCATCATTAAAAGTGACACAGTGCAATGGGCCTGTTAACAAGACCCTAAGAGTCTTTTTACAAACCAAAGTGGTAAGCACTTCCTGTTACACAGGTGAGTTAATGGTTGAGAATGAAGCACAGATCCCACTCTATGCTGTTTCTGATGCAATGCTTTAATGGGACACAGGCATGGAGAGAGCTGGTTCATGGGTAACGGGTGAGTTTTCTGTCGGAGCAGGGAAGGTTGTGTGCACAATTTACCATCTTTAGGGCAGTGTAGAAAGTTGACTGATGCCCAGTGGAAGCTAGAAAATTGGGTAGTTGGCGGGTGGAATCTAATGAGGAGAAATAATGTATGTCCTTGAATGACTTTTTCAGTTTCATAACATTGGAACAGTAAAAACAAATAATAATTATTTCAATAGCCATTTGGAAATATGGCATAAATAGGGATGATTCCTTTAAATGAAAAATGTAATGTTTAACATGCAAGATGAAGGACGAAGCACATCTTACTCTTGGATCAGCTACTTTAGTAAAGGGAAATGTGGAAGGGGTATCTTAGTCTTATAAGTGTGCGGTGGAAAGGTACGTGACTTATAGCTCCCCATCCATATTTATGGGTACTGCAGATTACAATTGTACATTTTCATATTGTACACCTTTGACTCACCATGTCCATCAATAGCTTTTAGGCTCTACAGTGACCTGCTTTATAGCCTTTTTAGAGAAAAAACATATATTAATGTAAATCCACATACTAAATTATGGAATTAGGATGAATAGTAGGTTTATTTTTGACACTTACAAAAGTGGTAAGTCCGACAGTGTAACTTTGGGAGGGATGTCATGGAAAATGTATTTACAATTCTCAAACCTTTGAGTATTTATAAAAATGGCCTCAATGCATACCGGCAAAAAGCATGAGCTACTACCCAATAAGGTTTGAATAATTGTTTCTGGATAGAAGTGGGAAATGATGACCTTCAAATGTTCATAGCAATGCAGGTAAAAGCTTCTCTACAGAGGAATAACTTTCACAGTGGAGAAAAACAAGAAAACTCATATTTCCATCACTCCTATTAAAACAGACTGTCCAACCAGTGGTCTATCTAGTACATGGCAGGTAAGTTAATTGGATTTTTTACACCGAAGGTCGTTTTTAGTACCTTTACATTGTGATACTTTATATCACAATTAAGTTTATTTTAATGCTTTTGGTGACTTAAATGTAAGATTATGTGTGAATATTCCAAATCACGTAAAAATGTACAAATATTCATATGTATAACCTACTGGCGGTCGCCAGTAGGTAGTTATAGTTAGGACCTTGTTTCTATTCAAAAAGTGTTTTTTCTTTTGTCCATATCTTAAGCGCCCGTTGACAAGTCTTCGCAAAATTTTCAAAACTAATGTCCAGCTCAGGTCAGCTCCTATTTTGAAAGTTTTGGGGTGATTCATCAAGGGGGGTCCCAAAATGCATTTTCTCCATGTTAATTTCCATAGGAAACTTTTGTTGCAGCTATAACCTGAACTGCTGAACGGAATTACACCAAATTTAGCAAAGAGATTGCTCTTTGTCCAGAGTTCACTCTTTGCTTCAAATGGTGTAAATACGTTCCGTAGTTCCTGAGAAATTCAACAACACAAAATATCAGTATCAGGTGACCGCAGTGGATATGTGAACCCTCCCAATCACAAGCTTGATTCTGATTGGCTGCCAACACTTCAAACCAAGAAGTTTTGGCAGCCTTTTAACCTTTTTTCTTGTGACTCTGTTTAACCGAGTCACAAGAAAAAAGTTTAAAAGGTCTAACAAAAATCATAGTTAAAAAAAAAAATCCAAGTGCGGTATTCTGCCCTTTGCTTTAATAAGAAACCAGGTGGGCCAGTTCCCAGGGATAATCTTGTTAATATATGTGGGGGCCACATGGGCCCCTGCAGACCCGGGGCCCACCTCCTCTCTGGGGATTTTTAAATAATGAGCGGGTGCATGTGGCCCCCGCAGCCCTGGGGACCACCACTACCTGGAGCTTTTTAGTAAAATGCATGGGGTGCTCTTGCCCCCCCAATGCTGCCTCAGGGCCCACCACCTCGCCGGGCATTCTGTTATTATTGGCGGGGGCCTTGCGGACCCCCCCAAGCACCGGGGACCGCCACCTTCCTGTGGCTTAAATTTGAATAAAAAAGTGGGGGCTCCTGCCCCTCCCCACACTGCCCCGGCGACCACCACCTCTCTGGGGCAAACTTAAATTAAGGGTGGGGGTCCATTATGGACCCCCAGAGACCAACACATCCCCAGAGCTTTAATCATGAAGGGGCCACACAGCCCCCCTTTTGGAGCCCGCTACGCCCCTGCAGTCCACCCCCCAGAGCTGGCTACAGAAATATCCTGGGGTGCACACCCCTGGGACATTGCAGTTGCTCCCACCCACCATTGCAAACTTCTGCTTCACTTCATGGAAGCGAGAGCAGGAAACCATGCTTCCATGAAGCACAGCAGATTGCTTTTGGACAAAGGGAGCTGCATGTTAGCAGCTCCCTTTGTCCAAAAGCAATGCTGGCTCCCACATGAGGTGGGAAGCTGGCAAGGACTGCAGGTGCATTGGGGCTCCCCCTGTGGTCTCCAACAGAGAGGCCATTCCCCAGGGGATGGGGTGCCTGGGGGCTGAAAATGGCCAGGGAGCCCCCTCCCTTTTCAATATATTTAAAAAATAAATAAATAAGGCTGGACCGTGGGGGATGGGGTCCAAGGGCCCAAAATTGGCCTGAGGAGGGGGGCCACGTGGACCCCCTCCTTTAAAAGTATTTTTTGGGGGGCAAAAAATGTGTGGCCAGCCCTGAGAGATGGGGTCCCAGCGTCCTAAATCGGCCTCGGGAGGGGCAGTGCTGCCCCTTCCCATTTTATTATTTAAAAAAAGGTCAGGCCCTGGGGGATGGGATCCCCAGGACCAACAAAATATTAAGATAAGGGGCCCACATAGCCCCACTTCTAGCAAAAATAAAAAAAGGAAGCCCCACCCTCCTCCCTGCACCACTCTGCAAACGCACCTCCTCGCATTCTGGGTTGGCGGATGAAGTCCCCTAGAATCTTAAGGGTTCTTAGGGGCCAACTAGCCCACCAGGTACCTCCAGTAAGCCCTACACAGTGGGATTACTGAGAGATGGTCTGAGGCCATGCCCCTTTTACACCACTCTGCAAATGCACCTCTTGTAGCATTGTTGGTGGTGCGATGAGGTCCTCTCATGTCCTGAGGACCTCATGACTACAGTGGACTTCATCCCAAGCAGCAGTGTGCCAGGAGGCGCGTACACAGAGTGGTGGAAAAAGGGTGTGTGGCCTCGGACCATTCTCAGCAATCCAGCTGAAGGGGGCTTACTAGAATTAACAGGAGGGCTAGATGGCCCCAAGAGATCCTTAGGAGGCAAGGGGACTTCATCCCTCAACAAAGTGCACCCTAGGAGGCACATTTGCAGAGTGTGGAAGAAAGGGGGCATGGCCAGTAATCCTGTCTCAGCAATCCCACTACCTGGGGCTTACTGGAGGTGTCAGGTAGGATGGTTGCCCCCAATGACCCCCAGCAGCAAAGGGGACTTTAATCCCCTTCCAAAAGCGTGCCAGGGAGCGTGTTTACAGACTGGTGAGCAAAGGGGCCATTGTCTGCTTTGAGTAACTTACCAATGCTGCTGTGTGGGACTTACTGGAGGTAATACGAGGGATATTTGGCCCCCAAGGTAGCCCTTGGGGGCCACCTATCCCTCCTGCTACCCCCAGTAAGTCCCATAAAATGGTATTGCAAAGAGGTCTTCAGAGACCATGCCCCCTTTCTCCACCACTCTGCAAAAATACTTCCTAGCACACTACGGTTTGGGGGATGAAGTCCACTTTACTCCTGAGGGACTTTGGGGGCCAAGAAGCCCTACTGGTACCTCCAGTAAGTCTTACGCAGTAGAATTCCTGAACGCTGGTTTGAGGCCCATCCCCCCTTTCTGCACCTCTCCACAAAACACGACTACTACGTTATAGTTATAAATTAGCATTTAAAAAACCTTAGAAATTCATTAATAAAACATAGGTTTCAGGGATGTTATAGTTAGTAATTAACATTTCAAAAACCTTTGAATTTCACTGAAAAACCCATAGATTTAAGCGATGTGATAGTTAGAAATTAGCATTTAAAAAACCTTAGCAATTCACTCAAAAAAAACACAGGTTTCGGGGTTGTTATAGTTAGTTGGACATTTCATTTGTTCAAAACCAGAGAAATGTGGCTGTTATAGCATTAATGTACCTCCACTTACTGGTATAAAATCCCCCAGTGTGCTCTCTTACAAATTAACTGTACCATCTAAAGGGACACTTCTTGAGCACAAGCAGAAAAAGAAAGGTGGGAAAACACAGGCAGCCCCATACGACCCACCTATTATGAAAATAAAAATTACACCCTCACTAAGATCTTATTTTAAGGTTCAGGAAAGGGAGGAAAGGGAGGGGTGGCCTATACCATCTTTTACCCACAATACCCCTATCCGAGTAACCCCCGGCAAGGAAATGGCACACGCACTTAAATATCAGAGCAAACATACAAGGAAGGGGGAGAACTTACTAGATACTGAGATCAGACTAGGAGAGGACTCCGAGGCCTCAGCTTCAGAGGCAACAGTTGCAACCTCAGATACAAGGGGGTCTTTTGCATGCACTTTCGGAAGAAATAAAAAATAGGTTCACGCTTTCGGAAGCGAATCAAGCAAAGATTTGCGACAAACCTCACAGGAAGAATAGGAAGCTTAGAAGCGTACAAGAGGAAACAGCAGGTCATTCAAAACAAATAGCAGAGCTAAAAATGAGCGAGAGACTACTACAGGAAAAAGTGGAGCTATTAGAAAATAATGCTAGGAGGAATAACTTAAGGATCCTAAATATCCCTGAAGGGAAAGAAGGGGGAGACTTAAAAGAATGTGTTATAGCTCTGATAAAAGAGTTAATACCGACTGCTAAGACTTTCGACTTACACCAAGATATACAACGTGTGCACATGGATCCGTTTACGAAGAACCCCACTATAACTAAACCGAGGAAAATTCAAGTAAATTTCAACACCTACACGATAAAAGAGAAGCTGCTTGCCGAAGGCTTAAAAGTGGAAACTTTCACAAAAGATGATTGGTCTTTCAAAATCCGGTCAGACCTAGCCAGGGAGACAGAACCATCAGTGGGAATTAGGGAAACACATCCAGGAGCTCTAGGTGCCGTGGGTCAATTAAAATTCCCTACCACATTAAAAATAATGTGGAATAATAAGATGTTTAACATAAAGGATCCAGGTGAAGTTGTAAAACTAACAGAAAAAATGAAAAGTTAAAGGGCTGGGAGTAGATGATAAAATGAATAAATCAGGATAAATACGGAGAGGTGAGGGCAAAGGGCGAGTCAGAATGCCCTATTTGGTCAAAGGGAGGGTTCCTCAGTGGGGATAGAGTCAATGTACACGCACTAATGTAAATAATTCACAGGGTGTGGAGCAGTGGGAAAAAAACAAAAAAAAGAGGTCCGTATATGCAGCAAAAACATATTGTGATCAAAGCATGCCAAGGATTTGTGCCCTTGTTAGAAAATTAAAATGATCAAGATTAGTACTACCCGCAGTCTTAAGATATTAAGTTGGAACGTGAATGGGTTAAGGGTGCCAGCTAGAAGAAGGAGAATTCTGCTCTTTTTAAAACAATCAAAAAATTATATTATTATGCTACAGGAGACTCATCTTCGGAAAACAGAGTGGGAAGAGATAGTCAAAGGCCAGAGCTGGATTAATCAGTATGCATGCACAGATCAAAATTGCAATGTAAAAGGGGTGGCAATCTTAATAAAGACTTCAGCACAAGCCAAAATACTAGAAGTCATTGCAGACCCTAGGGGGAGATGGTTGATAGTGATCGTGAACATTAATTCTATAAAATACTCGATGATCACATATTATGGACCAAATGTTGACAACTCCTCCCCACTAAACGATTTAATTCAAGTAATGTTAGAAAATTTAAAGACTATAATAATGGCCGGCGATTTTAATGCATTACTGGACCCTGTCTTAGACAAATCCTCCACACGTCCCAAGGTAAATACACCAAAAATGACTCAGACTATAAAAAACACGGCATGCATCTCGCATCGATTATTTCTTAATCGACATCAGGTTGGGAAATAAGGTCTCGTTAGTCACACACCGACCTGACCATCTGTCAGACCACTCTGCAGTGAGACTTGTTTTAACTTTAGATAGCCCCACTTCAAGTATGAGATGGACTCTATATAGATCTATCTTACAGGACCAGAACATAATTAGGAGCTTGAAAAGGGACACTCTAGAGTTCTTCTCCATAAACAAAAACTCTGCACAACCACGTACAATTTGGGACACTTACAAGGCCTATCTGCGAGGAAAATTAATAAGCTATTTCAACCATAAAAGGAGAGAAGCCAACATAAAAATAACAGAGCGAGAGAAGATAATGGCTGCTGGACTTATTAACCTGAACAACGCAACTAGTGAAGAGGAGGTCACTATAATTCAAAAGCAGATTGATGAAGCAAAAAAAGCTCTTTCAGACCATCTAGATGAGATCTTATCACAGAAATGGAACGCTAGCCAATTGGCACAATATGAGTATGGGGAGGGGTGTGGGAAGCTACTCGCATGGAAGTCAAGATGGGAACTAAGTAGAAATAACATCAAAGAAATCACAGTGGAAGAAATAGGGAAAATGTCTCAAAGTGATCATACCATAGGGAAAGCTTTCATTGGTTTCTTTGAAAACCTCTATAAGGAAGACTGCCTGGTGACAAAATCTCAGATTGAGACCTGGTTAAGCTTAGAATTTGTCCCTAAACTTTCAACAGACATACAACAATATCTCAACAGTGAAATAACCCGAGAGGAAGTTTTTAAAGCCATTAAAGACTCTAAGAGGGGGAAAGCCCCAGGCCCAGATGGCATTCCATCAGAGATTTATAATGTTTTAGCAGAAGTGATAGCTCCAGAGTTAACTTCATTGTTTAATTACGTTTATATAGGCAGCAACACCATTCCTGCTACATGGAATGACGCCATAATCACTTTGATTCTAAAACCAAATAAAACCCCCCGAGTTTGTGAATCCTACAGATCAATTTTATTATTAAACAACAACTATAAGTTATTCACAAACATCCTGGCTAAAAGATTGGGGGAAGTCATAGGTGAACTAATTAACGTCTCTCAAAAAGGGTTCATGACAGAAAGATATTTACATGAGCTGGTCCATGACTTGGTCGGCGCGATTGACGTAGAAACTGTCCAACAACACCCATTAGCTATAATGATGGTGGATGCCGCTAAGGCTTTCGACCGTGTAAGTTGGCCTTACCTATATCAAGTCCTAAAAATTAATAGTGTGGGGAAAAATTTCTTGCAGGTCATTCAAAATATATATAGCTCCCCAAAAGCAAGAATCCTGGTCAATGGTAAATTAACTTCTGTAATGGAGATAGGTAGAGGCACAGGCAGGGTTTCCCCCTTTCACCGTTATTGTTCAACTTATACATTGAACCTTTGGCCATGAGAATTAGAAGGGAACAACAAATTACTCCTTTTCAAGATCAAGATTGGGTCAAGAAAGAGGCACTGTACGCCCACGACCTCATGATATATGCACAAGACCTTGTAGGTGTCTATCCCATCATTTTGGACATGTTAACAGACTTTGGGAAAGTGTCTGGATACTTCATTAATGAGAATAAATCTGAGATAATGGCATGGTACACCCCATTAGACACAACATTGAAAAAGCTATAGAAGACTGAAATTAGGTACTTAGGTATACAAATCACCAAAGATATAGATATTATGGCAAAGACTAACTGGACAAAAAACGCTACAGAAACTGGCAAGCTCCTAAAACTCTGGTCCCATCTTCCCTTATCTTTTATAGGTAGAACTAATTTAATAAAAATAAACTTTCTTCCGAAATATACTTTTCTGTTCAAAGCGCTCCCCTTATATTTTGAACCCAAATGGATGAGGATTGTACAGGGCAAGTTAAGTAGTTTTACCGGGAATAATAAACCCATTCGAATTTCCTGGAAAAAGTTGCGGAAAAAGAAATACGATGGAGGACTAAACTTGCCAGACCTTCAGATATATTGTTGGGCCTTTCACTCAAAACATTTTAAAGCATTATTATCAGATAACTATCATCCAAGGAGGTCCTGCTATGGAGCTCTAACTGGGGGCTTGGCAGACCAGAGCTCTGGTTTTCTTTTCAAGTTTGGGTATCCCAAATACTTTAAAAAGGTGCACCTTAGGGTTCTGATCACAGCATGTAGACTGTGGTCACAGGTCAGAAAACTTCTTGGAATTTCTTATTACTGTCAGCTGGCCCCAATTTGGAATTCTCCTGGAACTCCAGCATGCCTTTTAGACTCACTTTCATCGCCTCTTATTCAAGCTGGGATAGAAAAATGGGGCCAACTGTTAGGGGAAAAGAATACTATCTCTTGGGACCACCTTGTTCAGGAACCACACAACATGCTATCAAGGTTTAAGTACTTACAACTAACAAGCTAGGCCCGTGATCAACCATATGTAGGACAGGCCATGGAATGGGTTAAAAAAATCTGTGATACTAACACACAAAGAAAGAGATCTCAACCTGGTACTGGATACTGATAAAGGCATAAGACTGCCCCAACGCTCTATCAGAAGAAAGATGGAAGAGAGATCTCCCTACTGCCGATATACTATCCCTGGGCAAGTATTAATGGCTACTTTATGGTCGTTTGTCAGGTATGCTCCATTAAGAAAGAACCATCTGTTTACCTCCTAAAGGGTATATTGGCCGCCATTGAAGCTGTCTAAAATTGGAAAAGGAAACAAGCTTTGTCCAAAGTGTGACAACAATAAGGCCGATGATATACATATGTTTTGGCAATGCCCGGGAGTTTTACTCTTCTGGCAAGAAGTGGGTAAGACACTGTCCACGTTATTGAAAAGAAGAATTGAGGTAAGCCTACCACTTATTGTTTTTGGGGCCTTAGAAGATAATGACCTTGTGCGGAGAGCCAGGAAACTCCAAGAGCAACTTTGACTCACTTTAATATTTATAGCATGTAGGGAAATTTGTATTATGTGGGTTTCAAAACTACCTCCTACCTGTGCTGAATTGTTAGCTTCCGCAGGACGTTTAAGTAATTTTGATCGGCTTAGTGGCTCATCAAACAGAATTAAAACATGGGAGCCATTAGCTATATATATAAAGGGACTAGCACACACATAGTTGAGGTAAGATCTTAGAAGGGTGACCCGTATATCTTTTGCATTGGAGCAGAAGGTACAGCAGGAGTAAATCTGTCCTGCAGGTTGCGGGCACGGGGCGTTGGTACCTTTTAACATCTGATCACATACCTTTGCAAGATGTCATATATGAGGACCTAAAAAAAAAAAAAAAAAGAAATTAGCATTTAAAAAACCTTAAAAATTCACTCACAAAAACCACAGGTTTCGGAGTTGTTATAGTTAGTTGGACATTTCATTTGTTCAAAACCAGAGAAATTCGGCTGTTATAGTTAGTTGAGCTAACTATAACTTGTGCCCCCACAATGCACTGCTGATGATGTCACATATTACATCACTCATGACATGGTCAGTGACATCACTGATTACATCTCAAATTACATCAAAGATGACATCACTGATTACATCAACCATTTAATATCTGATTCACCTCCTCACACCCTAATATAACCTTTCGTAAAACCACTCTAAAATACGAAACCATAGACACACCAATGCCAGTTAGTACATAACTTATTTATTATTTTATGTATTATTTATTTATTTTACTTATAGAGCGCACTACCACCAAAAAGGCATCCTGGCGCTGTTGACTCAACATAAGAAGGGACACGAAAATGAGCAGGGACCAGACAGCCAACTAAATTTTAGGAAACAACCAGGTTTTGAGTCTTCTTCTAAAGGCACACAAATCACTAAGTTGTCTTAACCCCAAAGGGAGTTGGTTCCAAAGTTTGGCAGCAGCATATTTAAAGGTTCGCCCACCTGCCCTGACTTTCCTAAATTTCGGCATTACTACAAGTTTTGCCGCAGAGGAGCGGAGACATCTCGCAGGCACATACGACTGAAACTTTCTCTGCATAGACACAGGACTCATCCTATGCAGAGCTTTAAACACTATGCAGAGAGACTTGAACTGGACTCTCTGTGCAAGAGGAAGCCAGTGCAGTTCTGCCATAGCCACTGAAGACGCAGATCTTCTAGGCCACTCCAAGGCCAATTTGGCAGCTATCGACTGGATCCTCTGCAGCCTTTCAAGTAAAAATGTAGGTGAGTCAAGGAACAAGGCGTTACAATAATCAAGCCTGCTGAGATTGGTGCTACGAACTATCAAGGCCCGAGCGTGAGAGGGAAGCAGGTGAAGGATCTTCCGCAGAGACCTAATAATAGCCAGACAACAGGTCACCATTTACATGACCTGAGATTAAAGAGTAAGCTTGGAATCAAACAAGATGCCAAGATTACAAACCTTCTTTATCGGTTGAACCAAGGTCGCGGTGGTGGCTGGCCAGAAGTTACAAGGTAAGGCAGAGGGAATTCTGTCCCTCGGACAGTAGAGCACCTCTGTCTTATCTGCATTAAATTGCAGCGAGTTCTCCTTCAACCAAGAGGCCGTATCACACAAGCAATTCTGAAACACTTCTCTCGATATTGATTGATCCCCTCAAGGGAGAAAATCAACTGCGCGTCATCGGCATAATTAATGATGTTAATGTTATGCTTTTTGATGACAGCAATCAGACGTTTCATGTAGATGTGAAATAGTTACAAATGGGGGTGGGGTCGCACACTACTCACACACCGGCGGTGTCGCCCCTAGGGACTCTGGTCAATATATTAAAGTGTTCGCGATGCATCATCTTTCGATCTTCTGCTATCTTCGCTGTCTTCGCCATCCCTGGTCACGTGTTTCGGGGTATTACCCCTCATCAGCAGGGATAGGCGGTGTACTGGGGTTGCCAATGGCTGCCAATATCTGCCAGGTATAGTACCACTCAGGCGCGTAGGTGCGGGATCCCAGGCTCGTCAGCCTGCTGCTCAAGGGAGCTTTAAAGTGACAAATAGGGGTGGGGTTGCACACTACTCACACACCGGCGGTGTCGCCCCTAAGGACTCTGGTCAATGTAGTAAAGTGTTCGCGATGCATCATCTTTCGATCTTCTGCTATCTTCGCTGTCTTCGCCATCCCTGGACACGTGTTTAGGGGTATTACCCCTCATCAGCAGGGATAGGCCGTGTACTGGGGTTGCCGATGGCTGCCAATATCTGCCAGGTATAGTACCACTCAGGCGCGTAGGTGCGGGATCCCAGGCTCGTCAGCCCGCTGCTCAAGGGAGCTTTAAAGTTACAAATAGGGGTGGGGTCGCACACTACTCACACACCGGCGGTGTCGCCCCTAAGGAATCCGGTCAATGTAGTAAAGTGTTCGCGATGCATCATCTTTCGATCTTCTGCTATCTTCGCTGTCTTTGCCATCCCTGGACACGTGTTTCGGGGTATTACCCCTCCTCGGCAGGGACAGGCCGTGTACTGGGGTTGCCGATGGCTGCCAATATCTGCCAGGTATAGTACCACTCAGGCGCGTAGGTGCGGGATCCCAGGCTCGTCAGCCCGCTGCTCAAGGGAGCTTTAAAGTTACAAATGGGGGTGGTACTATACCTGGCAGATATTGGCAGCCATCGGCAACCCCAGTACACGGCCTATCCCTGCTGACGAGGGGTGATACCCCGAAACACGTGTCCAGGGATGGCGAAGACAGCGAAGATAGCAGAAGATCGAAAGATGATGCATCGCGAACACTTTACTACATTGACCAGAGTCCTTAGGGGCGACACCGCCGGTGTGTGAGTAGTGTGCGACCCCACCCCCATTTGTAGATGTGAAATAGAATAGGGCTGATAGCCGAGCCCTGTGGTATGCCATGTGAGATAGTTGAGTAGGTAGATTGAAAAGGGGGAGGGATACCGCTTGCTGTCTATCCCCTAAGAATGACTGCAGCCATCTCAAGGCTGTTCCCCTCACTGATTCCTAGGTTTACACACATCCACTCACTCACTGATACAGTCATTCATACAAGCAGTCACTCATCAGCTCAGCCTCTGATATATGCCCTCATACACCCATACAGACACTCACATACTGCCACTCATCCACAGAGATACTCACACACCTAGTCAGTCACCCAAAGGCTTAATCACACTGCAATTTACTCACTAATAGTTATGTACACATCACCTCACTTATTTATACAGATACTAACACATGCTTACTCCCTCATACACAAGCACATACTCATCCATACACCCACTCTTACAATCACTCACTCTCACATATACTGCATTTCACATATGTAGCTACTAACCCATATACCACTGAGACATTCATTCACTCACCAATACAGTCATACGTACACTCTCTCTCCTGTACAGCCCCTCACAGATGCACTCATGAACCCATATACCCACTGAACCACCCACTCACACATCCATTCAGAGAGTTAAACCCCCCAACCACAGAGACAATCTGTACCCATACAGGAACTCAGACAACCAATTATCCCATATAGACACTCATGTAGCTACTCACCAACTCATGCAGCGCCTTACACACCAACTGACAGACTGATACAGTCATTCACCCTTGCCCTCATTAAGACATGTTTAATCGCTCACTTATACAGTCAGTCATGCACTCACTAAATCATCCATTCAGACACTCAAGGACCCACTCATTCTTCAATACACCTTTCCGTATTCATATATAAAATTCTTAACCTTTTAAAATTCACCCAGTCTCTGGATGATGTCATCAGTGATGTCATCAGTAATGTCACGGACCACGTCATGTGTGATGTAATATGTGATGTCATCAGCAGTGTATTACGGGGACGCAAGTTATAGTTAGCTCAACTAACTGTAATGGCCAAATCTCTCTGTTTTTTTTACGAGTGAAATGTCCAACTAACTATAACGTCCCTGAAACCCAGGGTTTTTTCTGTGAATATATATATATATATATATATATATATATTCACTGAAAAAACCATAGGTTATAGACCATATATAGTTAGGGATTAGCATTTACAAAACCTTATTTTACTCGCACAAAACCATTGAAATTCGCATATATAGTTAGTTGCGCTAACTATATATCGCGCACCCGCAATCCACTGCTGATGATGTCACATATTACATCATTCATGACATGGTCAGTGACATCACTGATGACATCACTGATGACATCTCAAATGACATCACTGATGACATCACTGATGACATCACTGATGACATCATCCAGTGACTGTGTGTTTCTGTAAAGTTTAAATATGTTTGATATATTGAAGAATGAGTGGATGTATAAGTGTCTGGATGAAGGATTTAGTAGGTGCGTGACTGACTGTATGAGTGAGTGAATAAATGTGTCGTACTAACTGCATGGGTTAGTGACTAAACTGTCTGAATGTGTGCATCAGTATGTCTGTTGTGATGTAAACTGCTGCATGTGTTGATCATTAGCTATTCGACAGGCTATATGTGTTATTGATTGGTTGCCCAAGTATTTGTATGGGAGATTGAGTTTGTGTGGGGGTGGCTGGGAGGTGAGTGACTCTGTGCATAGATGTGTGAGCAGTTGATTCACTAGGTGTATGAGTTCAAGAGTGCATGCGGAAACAGCTACATGGGCGGTTGACTGTGTGCATGAGTGTATTGATGAGTGAATGGATATCTCAATGCTACATGTCATAGCAGAAGCCACGCCCACTGCGAGGCCACGCCCCTATCACCAACTACAAATGTGCCGGTCATACCAGCGCAGCGGACGAGCGCAGCGGACGAGCGCAGCGGGAGCGCCGTTTGCGCGCCAAAGGCGCGCCTAAGGCAAGCCCGTCTGCGCCCGTCTGCGCACGACCGGGCCTAGGGCCACAATCCCTGGCGGATACAGCTGCCCCTAAGGTAAGCTACTCACGTCGGGAGCTACTAAGCCTCAGACCCCCCACCTCCCCTTGTGAATACATTCATGACCTAAATGGACCTTTCATCCGCTGTTCCCTCTGCAAGCCAGTCCAGCTCAAACTACCTACAAAACCTCACAAGCCCGCTGCCCTGAAACTGGCATCGCTAAACTGCCGATCGCTCCCTAAACACGCGACGCAGATTAACCACCTCATAGAAGACCAGGAGATTGACATCCTCTTCCTCACGGAAACATGGCTCGCCCCACATTCGGAGTCAGACATGGTGCTAGCTACCCCACCGGGCTTCCTCATTCAGTCCCTACCCCGCCCCTTAGGCCGAGGTGGTGGTGTTGCCATCATTCATCGGGACTACCTTCATTGCAAATCCGGCGATGTGCAGATCCCTGACTCTGAAAGCCTGCAATTTGCAATCAAGCTAGACCCGACCAACTCACTGACAGGAGTCCTTGTTTACCGCCGTCCCGGTCATCCAGGCCCTTTCGCTAGCTCTCTCCTGGACACTGTAGCGACCCAGGCACACTCCTTATCAAATTTCCTGATCGTAGGGGATCTAAACATCCATCTGGATGACCCTACCGACCCGGCAGCAGCTGACCTGATCTCCGATCTGGCAGCACTTGACATCCACCTCCTTAATTCTGGAGCCACTCATACTAAGGGTCACCTGCTGGATCCAGTGTTCACTAACACCCCTGCGATGCAAGTGAAGGAGGCCTCTCCCTTACCCTGGACAGACCATTTCTTAGTCTCCTTCCTACTACCAGGATCTTTCAGGACACCTCAAAAACCGCCTACCTACATCAGAGACAGGACCTGGTCCAGACTTCCCACCGAAGAATGGGCCAGGAATCTTAAAAACACCATCCCAGTACACGCAGAAGACCCGGTTGTCGCAGACAGTAATTTCAGAGAGTGGATCACCACCTCCCTGGACTCCGTACTCCCACTAAGAACCAGGGAGGATAAAAACGGTAAACCCGGGTCCGCCCCGTGGTACACTTCGGACCTCCGACTACTCCGCAAAAACTGCAAAAGAGCCGAACGGCTTTGGAGGAAAGACTGGCAGCACACCAGCAAGGAAGCATACCATAATACAGTCAGACTCTACAAAGATGCCATTAGGCACGCCAAAGCTTCCCATTATGACACGCGGATAACAGAATCCTCCAATTCGGCCAGGGAATCCTTCCTAATTGTTAAGGAGCTGCTTAAAGTACCTAACTCTCCTTCCTCCAGTTCCCCCCCGGTGGACCGAAGTAATGATCAAGCCACCTATTTCGACGACAAAATCGCCCGTATTCTAGCTTCCCTCCCATCGCCTGGTCCCGCCAGCCATTTGGACAATCCTCCACCTCCCAGTCAGACCGAAAATAATCCCCGCCCTCAACTTGCGACATTCAGGCCAGTAACATACGTAGAGGTAGAACGAACCATGACCAAAATGAGAAGCGGATCACCTCTGGATCCGGCTCCCATTAGATTCCTCAAAACCGTGGCCCCTGTCATCGTCCCCACGGTCATGGAGCTTATTAATAGCTCACTTGCCCAGGGATCTGTTCCTGCCAGCTGGAAGAGCGCCGTGGTAAAAGCACTCCTTAAAAAACCCCAGCTCGATCCAGCAGATATGGCAAACTACCGACCAATATCACTCCTTCCGGCAATCAGCAAGGTAGCTGAGAAACTGGTCAACGGACAATTGTCCCAGTTCTTTGAAACAAACAACGTCCTACGGGAATCCCAAACTGGATTTCACCCGGGTCATGGCACAGATACTGCCCTCCTTGCCGTCATCGAGGAGGCAAGGCGCATACTGGATTCAGGAGGGTCAGTGGCAGTGATCCTCCTGGATCTCAGTGCAGCCTTCGACACAGTTAACCATCGTGTCCTTCTCCACCGACTCGCGGCAGCAGGGATCACCGGGACGGCACTCAGCTGGATAGAATCCTTCCTCACCGGACGCACGTTCCAGGTATGGGACGGCAATTACCACTCATCCACCCTCCCCCTCACAAGCGGGGTCCCTCAGGGATCTTCCCTGAGCCCGACGCTTTTTAATGCATATACGGCCCCTCTTGAAGACGTGGTGACACCATTTGACATAAAAATGGTAAGCTACGCTGATGACACTCAACTGGTCGTCTCCTTATCCCAACTAGTCGACCACCCAGAGAACCTGGCCAACTGTCTCACACAAATCCACAGCTGGATGAGTGATTCATCATTAAAATTAAATGGGTCTAAGACGGAAGTGATGCTCCTGGGAAAACAATGGGCGACCATCCCCCCAACAGTCTGGCCTGACGTGTACGGAGAAATCCCTTCTCCGAAGCGTGAAATCAAAACCCTTGGAGTGTGGCTAGAACCTGAGCTCACCATGAAGACGCAAGCGGCCAAAACTGCGGGTACCTGTTTTGGGCTCATGCGTACTACCCGTAAGATTCTCCCCTTATTACCACCTGCTTCCAGGAAACTCCTTATCCAGGGACTAGTATTGTCCCGTCTGGATTATAGCAATATGGTCTACCTCGGAGCCCCAGAGGCCACATTGACGAGACTGCAGCGGACACAGAACGCTGCGGCACGTCTGCTTATGAACCTTCCCTCGAGAGTGTCAGCAAAACCAGCCCTCAAGGCCCTGCACTGGCTCCCTGTGCGCCAAAGGGTGGAATTCAAAGCCATGTGCACGACACACAAACTAATCAACGGATCTGGCCCTGCGATCCTCAGCAGCTTGGTCACCCCCTACAAAGCATCCAGATCCCTCCGTTCGGAGAATGAGCACTTAGCCAACATCCCCAAATTCAAAAGGACACTCACAGGAGGACGACGATTCTCGGTTCAAGCGGCCATGGGATGGAACTCCCTCCCACGCACACTCAGATTGGAATCCAGTTACCTGGTTTTTCGCCAAAAACTGAAAACGCACCTATTCCCGAAATAAATGTCCCTCCTCCCTTCCCTTCCCTCAATGGATATCAGCCTTTTTACAGCGCGGGGATGCCCTTGGGTCACCAGGCGCTATACAAATCGCTAAATAAATAAATAAATAAAAGTACATATGTAAAACACAGTACATGTGAGAGTTGGCATATATAAATAACTGTGCATGAGAGCCACTGAATGTGTGAGTGGCTGTATGGATCATTGTGAACTTGTATCAGGGATTGTATAAGAGAGTAAATATGTGTTAGTATATGTTTGAATAAGTAAGGTGTGTATAACTGTATAGTTGAGGAAATGGAGGTGAGATTGTTTCTTTGCATGACTGACTAGGTGTGTGAGTAACTCCATGGATGAGTGACAGTGTGTGAGTGTCTGTATACACTGAGTGTATCTAAGGTTATATTAGAGTCTGAAGAGGTTCATCGTATTAGCACAAGAATGATGTCAAATGAGATGTCATCAGTGATGTCATTTGAGATGTCATCAGTGATGTCATCAGTGATGTCACTGACCATGTCATGAATGATGTAATATGTGACATCATCAGCAGTGGATTGCGGGTGCGCGGTATATAGTTAGCGCAACTAACTATATATGCGAATTTCAATGGTTTTGTGCGAGTAAAATAAGGTTTTGTAAATGCTAATCCCTAACTATATATGGTCTATAACCTATGGTTTTTTCAGTGAATTTTCAAGGTTTTGTAAATGCTAATTCCTAACTATATATGGTCTCTAACCTATGTTTTTTTCTGTGAATTTCAATGGTTTTTTAATAGCAAATATCATAAGCTGTCGAATGTCAAGTATGTGGTAAGTAAAAACATTTTCGTGTTTATGCACACTGATCTGCTTTGAATCCTGCCCCCCCCTCATTTCTATTAGGAGTACTCTCTCTTTGCAGATAGTGAAGGGTAGTTAACGCAGGCCTTTTCCCCCATTGTAATCCGTCGTGCCTGCTTCTCTCTCCATTTGATTGATTGTTATCCAAGCATTTACTGTTTTAGAATTGGTTCTCTTTGGTTCATTCTCTATTTACAAACAAGCACAGAGTCGCAATACTCTGTTTAGTCTTTGCAGATAGTGAAAAATCGTGTAAAAAAACAAAAGGAATCGAGCAAAATCAGTAGGCCACTAATGGGATCTCTTTTTGACCTCGCTAAAATAGAAACATTAGGAACAACCCCTCATGAGAAATACGAAACTAGTGAGACGAACTGAGCTCCACACCATGATGGCTGCAAGACAGCTCGGCTCCGCCACCCACCCCGCCCAAAATAACGATAAACTCTATGCAAATATTACAAATATATACAACACACCAGCAAAGTAACAGGGTAAAACATTTTATTAAATAACTATTTACATAACTATTTTATACTTTTTGTTGCCCGATCCGGCTAGCTCAATCGATCGAGCATGAAACTCATGCACTCTGATAGTTCAAAGTTTTGAGGAGTGCTTGTTAGACTGTCTGAAGCTTATTTGCACCTGCTACAGCTTCACTATTCTCAATGTAAGTGGGGGCTGTTTGAGGACGTGACTGCATTTGAAAACAATGTGATGCGGTGCCTCCCTGAACCGCTTGAAGGAGGCCCCCGAGGGACAGTGTGATGGCGCGGACTCGGAGGGGGCACTTGGCTCCGGCCGCCTCCCCAAGTCGTGTTGCCCTGGTGTGGCCTGAGATCGCCCCCGACATAGGTGGCCGGCTCCCGGGGTCAAGCGGAACTTTTTGCCTTTTGGTGACTCTTCCATGCTTGACCTTGTCCCACAATCCGTTTGACCTAAAGACACGCTGTAGTGGGGCGCCCCTTTACCGTTTCAGTTGCCATTCCGCCCGCTTTTGCTACACTGTGCCTCTTCCGCTATTCAGCTGTTTACCGCCCGCTCTTGCGACTACAGCATCTCGCTCACCATGTAGTTGAGTTGCTCCCGCTCTTGCGGTGCAGCGATAGGCGGCTGCCACAGGACTCTCAAAATGGCGGCCGGCTCCTCAGATTTGGGCGTGGTCCACTAAAATGGCCCTGCGACACCTTGGAACTCGGACGCTTGTCTGCTAGGGCTTGGGCTCCATTCTCGAAAGCGTCCCCTCAGCCTTGAAGATTCTACAAAAGTCTTGGGGGCCCCCGACTCCCGCACGCTTCTGGTGGGGAGCGGCTGCCATGATTGCTCGTGGAATGGCCACGACGGAGCTACGAGATGGTGGTGCTCTCATGCTGACGCCAGCTTCAGTCTGAAACATCCAGAAACACTGTAGACTACCAATTCGATCAGTTCCGGTAGCGCCCCAACGTGACCCGGTAGAGAAGAACTTGCCCTCCCCTCTTTGACTGATGTTCTTGTTGCCTGTCCCTTCTGTTGTAATTTAACAGAACTATTTAGCCTGCTGAAAGGGGTTGTGTTCCGACCGCCGGTTGGTGGAGACATTTTGACTATATTCTGGACCTGCGTTGTCGCGTAATGCGTCATATGACGCGCCGCGTTAGCGCATCCGGAAGTGCTCCGGTGCGCGAAGCGCAGCTTCCCGGAAGCGATCCGGGGCGCGGCGCACAGCGCGTAACGTAAGCATAACAGGTCATGTGACTTGTTAATAAAACTTTTCATTGGTTCATTTTACTTTTCTTATTCTAATGATGAAAGGCTTGGTCATATGACCTAAAAATTACACTTTTTATTACTTTCGAACATTATTTTTTCTTAAACATATATGTTATAATGTTCCAGGCTAATGTACTTTCCCGGAAAATTTACAACTGTCCTGCAAGTAAAATATATTCCTTTTTCGAGAAAAAGGGCGTTTCTTCGTCCCATGACGGAGCCGTTGAGCAAAAGAGGCTCGGCCTGCTGTCTTAGTCGCCGATACGCCTGAATATCAGATTCTTATCGATCACTTTATGTTGCAGGAGTAGAAAACACAACAGCCCTTGACCATTTATCTTTACTGCGTTCCTGCGTATTATACCTTTTACCCTTCATGTAATTGGACTGCTTTATTTCACTTGCCTTTTACTGATTCGAAAACAGTGACTATTATTAAAAACTTTACCAATGTAAATACTACTACCATGTTTTCTTTTAAAAACGTTTATTGTGAAAATGTCAGTATACAAATACGGGCCTATAACCACGTGGGCCGGCCACGGAGCAAACTGTAATCGTATATGATGAGGAGACATTTACACTGTAGAGGAACGTAACGGGCGGGCCATTAGGTTGCAAGAACTAAGGTGTCTAACAGTTGCGGAATCGGTGGACGTACATTTTATAATTAAAATACGACAGGGCCAGTTACAATAAAATTATCTAGATATACATTTCCGGGCAAGTACCATGGGTGACGTTAATTCGAACTTTCAATAGTACAGTAATCAATAACACATCAGAACTTAATATCAATAGGGATGTCGAAATATTCAATCAATTCTCGTCCCCGCCCGCCATGTGCTTCAAAACTGCATACGTATCTCGTGATATCAAGGTTGTGCAACCAGTACACAACAAGGGGTTACGAGTCCCATTTATTCCGGCGCCATTTTGGGCGAGGACGGGCAGGTCCAGGATATAGTCAAAATGTCTCCACCAACCATCGACTATGATGATGTTCATATGCTGTATTTATTAGAGTAACACTCATCTGTCCACATGAAATTAATTTGCCACAATCTAAACATGTCATTTTAAGCTTTCCAATGTTCTTCTGAATATTTGGGACCGTTTCCCTTGCCTCTGATGCTGTCAGTGCCACTTCTTTGGTGAATGTACTGGCAGGTCGGGGGTTGTCCTCCAAATCTCTCTTTTGTGCAGCACTATAATTAATCGGTGCCACCTCTCCATATGACGATGCATGGTATAATTACCATAACAATATTTTTTTTCGGTTCCTCTGGAGAGTACATCGTGGCAGATGAGGCAGGTAACGTACCGGGCATTTACCTTTTTTGCATGTAGACGAAAGGAAAAAAAATTCGAGCGTCCGAGTTCTAAGGTGTCCCAGGGCCATTTTAGTGGACCAGGCCCAAATCCAAAGAACAGGCCGCCATTTTGAGAGTCCTGTTGCAGCCGCCTGTCGCTGTAGCAGCAAGAGCGGGCAAAACTCAGCTAGACGGCGCTCCACTGCAGATGAAGTGCCTCAACCTGGAGAGGCGGGAGAGGCTCGTTTGTGCCGCCTCCCCCCCCCCCTTCGGGAACCCCACGCCGTCTTTCGGCCCAGCATTGTAGCATGGCCACACCAGTGCGGCAACTTGCTAGACACCACCTCGGTGCCATCCGGATCTCGGCGCCCCACTGCAGATGAAGTGCCTCCACATGGAGAAGCGGGAGAGGCTCGTTTGTGCCACCCCCCCTTCGGGCACCCCACGCCGACTTTCGGCGCAGCATTGTAGGATGGCCACACCAGTGCGGCAACTTGCTGGACACCACCTCGGTGCCAACCGAATCTCAGCGCCTTGTGGTGTCTTCCATTCCGAAAATATTGTTGGCAGCATTTTGAAAGGAAAGATAAACAGCCGTTTGTGGCCCTCACTACACCGTTCTCCTAGTGAGGCTCACATTGTTACATTTAGGAAGAATGTTGAAGAGTAGTATGTTGAAAATCTGAAGCCATTGTTCTACAAACTCTCAACCAGCCTTGGATGGAAAAATCCTGAAGAATGTACAAACTGAAAACCAGTTTTTGTCTGTATAGCATCAGCAGCAACGCTTGAGTCAGCTTTGTGTGAAGCCGCCATTTTGATTCAATCAATAGCGTCCCCCTGCACACATTCAGGGACCTGGTCGTGTCTTCAGGTCAAACGGATTGTGGGACAAGATGCACAAAGGAAAAGGAAAAAAGTTCCGCCGGACCCCAGGAGGCGGCCGCCTATGTCATGGGCAATCTTAGGCCACACCAGGGCAATAGTGAAGCTGCAGCAGGTGCAAATAAGCTTCAGACAGTGTTACAAGCGCTGCTCAGAACTCTCAACTATGACACCACCTCGGTGCCATCCGGATCTTGGCGCCTTCTGCTGGTTCCGGCCTATTCACACATCGGTCCGCTACTGACGCCACCTCACAGGCCAACGGGGCACCCCACGCCGACTTTCGGCGCAGCATTGTAGGATGGCCACACCAGTGCGGCAACTTGCTGGACACCACCTCGATGCCATCCAGATCTCGGCGCGTTGTGCTGCCTTCGGCCTATTCGCCGCAAGTGCGCACGCAACTCAGCTGCATAGCGAGTGAAACACCAAGGGGCGCCCCACTGCAGCCGAGGAACCTCCATCTTGGGGGCGACGCACAGCATCACATTGCTTTCCAATGCAGTCAGATCCTCAAACAGCCCCCACTGACTGACGCAAACTCACAGGCCAACGGGGCGCCCCACGCCGACTTTCGGCGCAGCATTGTAGGATGGCCACACCAGTGCGGCAACTTGCTGGACACCACCTCGGTGCCATCCGGATCTTGGCGCGTTGTGCTGCCTTCGGCCTATTCGCACATCGGTCCGCTACTGACGCCGCCTCACGTGCCAACGGATTTTCTACGCTTTTTATAGCCCTATGCCGCATAACAGGTCATGTGACTTGTTTATAAAACTTTTCATTGGTTCATTTTACTTTTGGTTTCCTAATGATGGAAGGCTTGATCATATGACCTAAAAATAACACTTTTCATTGGAATAAAACATTTTTTTTTCAAAAACGATGAAAGCCCCACCTTGTTTCTGGATGTTTCAGACTGAAGCTGGCGTCAGCATGAAAGCACCACCATCTCGTGGCTCCGTCGTGGTCATTCCGCGAGCAATCATGGCAGCCGCTCCCCACCGGAAGCCTGCAGGAGTCGGGGGCCCCCAAGACTTTTGTAGAATCTTCAAGGCTGAGGGGACGCTTTCGAGAATGGGGTCCAAGACCTAGCAGACAAGCGTCCGAGTTCCAAGGTGTCCCAGGGCCATTTCAGTGGACCAGGCCCAAAAAGGAAAGAGCCTGCCGCCATTTTGAGAGTCCTGTGGCAGCCGCCTATCGCTGCACCGCAAGAGTGGGCGCAACTCAGCTGAATGGCGGATTTTGGCACAGTGTACCAAAAGCGGGTGGAATGGCAACTGAAACGGTAAAGGGGCGCCCCACTACAGCAGACGAGCCTCTACCTGGGGAGGCCCGTTCACGCCGCCTCACCCCCCCCCCCGGGGCGCCCCACGCCGTTATTCGGACCAGCATTGTAGGGTACCAAAACCAGTGCGGCAACTTACTGGACATCACCTGGGTGCCATCCACATCTCAGCGCGTTCTGCTGCCTTGGGACTATTCGCACAACAGACCGCTACTGACAAGGCCTCCCCCCGCACCCCCCGGGACGCCCCACGCCGTTTTTCGGAGCTGCATTGTAGGATACCAAAAACCATCACCTGGGTGCCGTCCAGAACTCAGCACGTTGTGCTGCCTTAGGACTATTCGCACAAAACACAGCTACTGACCATTGTTGCTTCTTTTTTCAATTTTTTTTTAAATGTATTTACTGTTTTTGTTGTGTTGTATATATTTATAAGTTATTAAAGTTTTATAATCCTACTACTTTGTTGGAGTGCTATATATTTTTAATGTGACACATAATTGTAAAAACTTTGATGTACAAAGAGGCATCCCTGGAATCTTCCGCTTCAGGCTCGGTCCCCTCCCCAATCACAATACAGGATGGTTTTCAGATAGTAGGAACGCGTGTGGTGTGACGGATCTCATCGGGTGGGGGCCTTGATCTACTGTAACTCCTTTGAAGAGGGGTGATTCTTTACAGCTGGGGCCATAAACTACATCTGCAGGGCTAGGTGATAGCCTGGGACCGGCCTGGACAATCGGACACAGAGGAAGAGGAGTGTCAGAGGGTGCGGTAGTGAATAGGGCGAAAGGGAGGTGTCGGGCGGGCACAGGGTGTGATTCTCAAGGAAGAGCAGCGCAGATGAGGGGAGGTTTATTGCCCATGCATAAGACAGAGAGCGGGGGTGACCAGTGCCTGGGGGAGATGCTTGCGAGGGTGGGGAGCCATGCTAAGGATCGACAGCGTGCAGAGAGTGGGTCTGGTCAAGGCATCTAAAATGGCTGCCGTGCACGACAAAAGTGTGGCATTTGAAAAAAGGCAAGATGGCGCAGACAATGTTTATCAACACTTCCTGATTTCCTTCGAATCGAACGTTAACAGACGTTATCTCTCCCACACTACCGGTCCCCCTGGGCTTAAACGCCGAGATGGTAGGGACTGCATCCCGTGGAGATAGGCCGAGACGTCACTCAGCAGAAAAAAAAAAAAAAAAAAAAAGTCTATAAACATACAATAAGTTAAAAGTCAATCATTCTTGTTTCCTTGTAGTACGCTCCCCAGTCCGCTTTCCGTTACGCGTACCGGGCGCACCCCACGAAAAAAAACGATTTTTTTGTTTGTTTTTTTTGCCCCGCGGGGCCCTTTTAAAGCCTCCACATCAAACCTAGGGGGTCAGGGAGGATCTACTATGCCCCCTTATGGTCATTTGCCCCTTCGCTTTGGCCTCCTCTTGTCTCTCGATCCTACCGAGAGACAAGATGGCGGCCGCTCCGGACTGTTTAGAATGTTGACAGACACCGGAGAGCCAATCAGCTTCGCTTCGCGAAGTTCCGTTACGCGTCAACTTCGCGAACCGGGGCGCTGCCCGGAGCGCTGTTACAGATATATATCTTTTTTTGAACGTTAATTTCTCAAAATCCACTGGAGCACATATATTGAGACCTAGCAAAGGCACATAGGGCCAACAGTCCCTACAATTTTGCCAAGTTTCGTGCAAATCCATTCAGCCGTTCGGGCTAAAAGTGAGGCCAACCGCCCTATGGAAATTAACATGGGAAAAACGCGTTTTGGGACCCCCCTTTTTTCTCGGCCCCCCCTTGACGAACCCCCCCCCCAAATTTTTAGTGGCTGCTCAGAAACACAATGTTCCATTTTCCTGAAAATTTCAGCCAATTCCGTCCACAAACGCCAAAGTTATTAGACATAGAATTTTCAAAAATCCCATAGAGAAAAAATCCTAACTATATATACCTACTGGCGACCGCCAGTAGGTAATATATATATATGTATATATATACATACATATATATATATATATATATATATATATATATATATATATATATATATATATATATATATATATATATATATATATTACCTACTGGCGGTCGCCAGTAGGTATATATAGTTAGGATTTTTTCTCTATGGGATTTTTGAAAATTCTATGTCTAATAACTTTGGCGTTTGTGGACGGAATTGGCTGAAATTTTCTGGAAAATGGAACATTTTGTTTCTGAGCAGCCCCTGGAAATTTGGGGGGGGGTTCGTCCAGGGGGGGTTGAGAAAAAAGGGGGGTCCCAAAACGTGTTTTTAACATTGAGTTTTCCATAGGGCGGTTGGCCTCACTTTTAGCCCGAACGGCTGAATGGATTTGCACGAAACTTGGCAAAATTGTAGGGACTGGTAGCCCGATGTGCCTTTTGTAGGTCTCAATATATGTGCTCCAGTGGATTTTGAGAAATTAACGTTTAAAAAAAGATATATATCTGTAACAGCGGACCGGGCAGCGCCCCGGTTCGCGGACCGGGGCGCGTACCGGAACTTCGCGTAGCGAAGCTGATTGGTTCTCCGGTGTCTGTCAACATTCTAAACAGTCCGGAGCGGCCGCCATCTTGTCTCTCGGTAGGATTGAGAGACAAGAGGAGGCCAAAACAAAGGGGGAAATAAACATAAGGGGGCATACTAGATCCTCCCTGACCCCCTAGGTTTAATGTGGAGGCTTTAAAAGGGCCCCGCGGGGCAAAAAAAATAATTTTTTTTTTTGTTTTTTTGCGTGGGTAGCGCCCGGTCCGCGAACCGGGAAGCGTTCTGGGCAGCGTACTGCAATGAAAAATGAATGATAGACTTTTCAAATACTGTATGTTAATTGATTGTTGGTTTTGTGGATTATTTTTTATTTTTTTTATTTTTTAAGCAATTATTTATTATTGTGATTGTGTTTCAAAATTTAATAACATTTCTAACATTTCACTGTCTGAAATGTCGTCATTTTCATTGAACATAGCTTGTAATCTATGAGGGTGTAAAATGTCCTCATTTTGAAGGAGGTCATCCACTGCTTGCACACATTGCAGTAGTTCTTGGTCCCAAGTTTCATCCATAAATTCTATATAATTTGGATCAATTAATTCTTGGCTGCTCTCTTGCAGGACAATTTGAAATGAAACTTTCTGTTCGCCTTCCATGTTGCCTGAAATTTGGATAAAAAAAATATATATTAGTAGAGATAGGGCACTGTTGGGATTAATTTTAGATAGGCATTTTTTAACAGAGAATTTATCTTTGGGCAGTGTATAGTATCAGAGTGGAAGTAGGAATATAAAAAAGTGTATGTGATTTAACGTAAGTAAATTCATAATTATAAAAGAGAAGCCTAACTCCATCCATAACTATAACAGAGAAGTCTATCTAAATCTATAACTACTACAGAGGGATAGTATATAACTATCAGAAAAAGTTTACCATATTAACTGATAGTGCACAATATAGTTCCGTTTTTAAAATAACAACTTACCTTTAGAAAGAAGTTGAAGTGATTAGTGAAAATCCAATTGAAATGTACACCAGGAAATAGTAGTCAAAATGGCTGTGTTTCATTCTCTTCTTTTATATATATTCAGGTACATAACCAATCAAATGTCAGGTAAAAAAAAGTAGAAAATGAAAGTAACATTTTAATTGGTTGTCAATTCCAACACTTCAGATGTGTTTTGAGAAGTAATTTACCTCAGGGTATTTAGAGAGGTCTACAGGCTAAATGGCTAAATGGAATTCCAATCAAATTTGTGAAAATGGTAGGGATTGGTATGTAGTATGAACTAATCTATATTTGGTGAAATTGTCTCCAGTGGCTTTTCTGTTTTTTGATGGTGCGCTTCCCAGGGAGCGACCCGGTACGCGAACCGTTGAGCGCCCCGGTTCGCGAACCTTAAGCGTTACGGGAGTCCACCACTTTGTGTTTCGGTCGAATTAAGATACAAAATGGAGGGCAAATAATGTTCAGAATGGGTAGAATGGGGCACGGTAGACTTATCTTGACCCCCTAGGTTTTGTGAGGGTGGCTGAGGAGGCTTATATGTGCGAAAAAAAAACATTTTTTAAAAAAAATTCGCGAGGTTAGCTCCCGGTTCGCGTACCGGGTAGCGCCCCGGGGAGCGTACTTTGTTGAAAATTAGTGAAAAAAGTTAGAGTAAAATAATAATTGTGAGTGATCAGATGTAAGGTAGCTCTGAGAAGAACTTTTGGGTTTATGGTACATTTAGGTACTTATAAGTAGGTACCAATGCACAGTCTTAAATTCAGAGTGAAAATTCTGTTGCCCTCATCTGAGAAGTGAACTCCATCTCCTCTGTAGATATCTTGCATGTAGTAACGCAAGTTATTGTTGTACATGGAGCCCATTCCATGGTCTCTCATGTAAGCTGAAACAGATTTGTTTACATGCTTCCTCGACTTCTCAATTTGTGGACAAAATTGGTTTGACCACCTCCATTTCTGTCTTTGGCATATATTTGAATATACCAAGGCAGTCTGAGGAAAAAGTGCCATCAATTGCTCAAAGGTGTCCTTTAAAAGCATTTCCAGACCTACCCCAGTCAAAGTGCCCAAATCATTACCTCCACAGTGCACAATTAACAGGTCAGGTTTTGGCAAATGCATAAAGGTTTTCACCAATGGTATCAATTGGTGACATTTTAATCCTCTGTGGCCAAACCACTTAATTTCCACATCTTGTAAATTGAGGTTAGGTAATTTTCTGTTCTCAGCATACCTGTGAGCCCAGTGGATATAACTATGTCCAACAATCCAGACAGAAAACATGGTGAGAGAAGGTTCTCCTGCAGTCAGATGAAGTGTGGCAATGAAATGGCAGTTGAAAAAATAAGAGTTTAAAATGAAAAAAACTGTGGAGTTTCTGTGTTAATGAAGCAGTAACAGTGATTGGTGGATTTTGATTGCTGAAAACAGAAAGTTAGGGTGCATGGATGAGTTCTTTGAAAGATGTATTTTGAGTGGTCAAGAAAAAATCAGTAAATGAAAGAATGCACTGGATATGAGGTGCACTGAGAGTTCAGAGTTCAATTGCAACATTGTTGTGTGAACTTGCAAACACCAGAGGTCTTCCAAGAAGTGGTTGCCATGCAGAAAAGGCATGAAATGGCAGAAGGGGGAAGGGT
Organism: Lissotriton helveticus; assembly: GCF_964261635.1. NCBI lineage: Eukaryota > Metazoa > Chordata > Amphibia > Caudata > Salamandridae > Lissotriton > Lissotriton helveticus. The sequence goes on from NC_136063.1 coordinate 912,182,047, forward strand.
TTTCATTTGAAAAAAAGTGAGGGAAGAGTTTTGATTGGGTGACATGAGAGATATGTGTGAAGAATTACAGCATTTCTGTGCTTTTGATAGCTGCAGACTCTGGAGTGCATACCTTTTGCTCTGCTGAAGAAAAATTGGTGTGTTTCTGAGACTGTTTTCAAACTCAAAGTATTTGCTAAGGTGAGAAAATATTTCTTTAATTTAGATAGAGAATAGTGTGCTTTAAGGAGAAAATTATGAATTATGTGGCGCAAATTGCTTGTAAATATGCTCCCATCTGTGCATGGAAAATTTAGATTTTGAATGTTTGTGTTACATAGCCATGTTAAAAGTGATACAAACATGCTGCAAAGGCAATCAAAAACACTTTTATGTGTCTTAAGGACATTTTAAGTAATTTTCCTATGTGCAGTGTTTTGAAATTATGATTTGAAAATCGTTTTTGGGGAAAAGGAATTGTTTTTAAATTTATGACAAGGACATAATGGTGTATGCTTCTTTATAAGGCAATTGACTGTCCCTGATGTTATTTTTCCCATTTTAATGTAAGACCTTTCTCTGTGGCGCAAATTGCTTGTAAATATGCTCCCACCTGTGCATGGCAAATTTAGATTTTAAATGTTTGTGTTACATAGCCATGTTAAAAGTGACCCAACCATGCTGGAAAGGCAATCAAACACTTTCATGTGTCTTAAGGACATTTTAAGTCATTTCCTCATGTGCAGTGTTTTCAAATTATGATTTGAAAATCGTTTTTGGGGAAAAGGAATGGTTTGTAAATTTAGGACAAGGACATAATGGTGTATGCTTCTCTATAAGGCATTTCAGTGTCTCTGATGTCATTTTTCCCATATTACATTATAAGACCTTTCCCCATGGAGCACATTCCTTGTAAATATGCTCCCACCTGTGCATGGTGAATTTAGATTTTGACTGTTTGAGTCACATAGCCATGTTAAAAGTGACCCAAAAACTTGCAAAGGCTTTCAAAAAACACTTTCATGTGTCTTAAGGACATTTTAAGTAATTTCCCTGTGGGCAGTGTTTTCAAATTATGAATTGAAAATCGTTTTTGAGGTAATGGAATGTTGTTAAAATTTATGTGCGCCATATGCCCCCAAATTTATTTTTCAGGGGTGCAGCAGGGTGTTCTTGAGACACCCCTGCACCTTTGGAAAAATTCCTAATTTGCGATGAGCTAATTGCTAATCGCAAATTGCACCTTTATTCATATGGGCATCCTGGCCCATGGAAATGAATGGGTAATTTGCAATTAGCAATTTGCTCATCGCAAATTAGGAATGGTAAAGAATCGCTATTTATTCCTTAAAATTCGCTATTTTGGAAATGCAAAATAGTTATATGATACATATGGCGGTTGATGTCTAACAAGATAAGAAGCTTAGGGATACATTTATGATGACTGGCGCAATGAAGTGGACATTACTTACTTCATTGGTAGAGCTTTACATGTATTATGTCCTCTGTATTTTTCATCAAGCGTAACTTTAATCTGCAATCCTGAGTAGGCCTCACCTTAAACAAACCTCTGGATAGGCCACACCTTATCGTCATCCTGAATTAATCATTTAAAATGCTAGGGACAGATTTATGATAGGTGTATGCCTCTTTTGCGCCACTTACAAAACACTGTCCACGGGGAAATGACTTAAAATGTCCTTAAGACACATGAATGTGTTTTTTTAAAGCGTTTGCAATTTTTTTGGGTCACTTTTAACTTGGCTATGTGACTCAAACAGTCAAAATCTAAATTCACCATGCACAGGTGGGAGCATATTTACAAGGAATGTGCTCCATGGGGAAATGTCTTATAATGTAATATGGGAAAAATGACATCAGAGACACTGAAATGCCTTATAGAGAAGCATACACCATTATGTCCTTGTCATAAATTTGCAAACCATTCCTTTTCCCCAAAAACGATTTTCAAATCATAATTTGAAAACACTGCACATGTGGAAATGACTTAAAATGTCCTTAATTCAAAATTTGCTATTCCTTATTTTGCGATTGCACTGAAGGATTTGCAAATTTTGCGATTCCTTAAATGCAATGTATCAAACAAAAAATATGTAAAAAATGACATTAAGGATTTGGAAACTACCACCAACTTCTAGTTTGTGGTAATTTGCGAATTCTTTTCAAAAAGCATTTTTTTCCAAAAAACAAAAGGTGCCATATGACGCCAATACATGTCCTTAGGGCGTGTATGTGCGCCATATGCCCCCAAATTTCTTTTTCAGGGGTGCAGCAGGGTGTTATTGAGATACCCCTGCACCCTTGAAAAAATTCCTATTTTGTGATGAGCTAATTGCTAATCGCAAATTGCACCTTCATTCCTATGAGCGTCCTAGCCCATGGAAATGAATGGGTAATTTGCAATTAGCAATTTGCTGATTGCAAATTAGGAATGGTAAAGAATTGCTATTTATTCCTTAAAAATCGCTATTTAGGAAATGCAAAATAGTTTGATGGTACATATGGTGGTTCATCTGTAACAAGATAAGAAGCTTAGGGATACATTTATGATGACTGGCGAAATAAAGTGCAAATCACTTACTTCATTGGTAGGCCTGTATATGTATTATCTCCTCTGTATTCTTCATCAAGCGTAACTTTAATCTGCAATCCTGAGTAGGCCTCACCTTAAACAAACCTCTGGATAGGCCACACCTTATCGTCATCATGAATTAATCATTTAAAATGCTAGGGACAGATTTATGATAGGTGCATGCCTCTTTTGCGCCACTTACAAAACACTGTCCATGGGGAAATGACTTAAAATGTCCTTAAGACACATGAATGTGTTTTTTTAAAGCGTTTCCAATTTTTTTGGGTCACTTTTAACATGGCTATGTGACTCAAACAGTCAAAATCTAAATTCACCATGCACAGGTGGGAGCATATTTACAAGGAATGTGCTCCATGGGGAAAGGTCTTATAATGTAATATGGGAAAAATGACATCAGAGACACTGAAATGCCTTATAGAGAAGCATACACCATTATGTCCTTGTCATAAATTTGCAAACCATTCCTTTTCCCCAAAAACGATTTTCAAATCATAATTTGAAAACACTGCACATGTGGAAATGACTTAAAATGTCCTTAATTCAAAATTTGCTATTCCTTATTTTGCGATTGCACTGAAGGATTTGCAAATTTTGCGATTCCTTAAATGCAATGTATCAAACAAAAAATATGTAAAAAATGACATTAAGGATTTGGAAACTACCACCAACTTCTAGTTGGTGGTAATTTGTGAATTCTTTTCAAAAAGCTTTTTTTCCAAAAAACAAAAGGTGCCATATGACGCCAATACATGCCCTTAGGGCATGTATGTGTGCCATATGCCCCCAAATTTCTTTTTCAGGGGTGCAGCAGGGTGTTCTTGAGACACCCCTGCACCCTTGGAAAAATTCCTAATTTGTGATGAGCAAATTGCTAATCGCAAATGAAACCTTCATTCCTATGAGCCTCCTAGCCCATGGAAATGAATGGGTAACTTGCAATTAGCAATTTGCTCATTGCAAATTAGGAATGGTAAAGAATTGCTATTTATTCCTTAAAATTCGCTATTTAGGAAATGCAAAATAGTTTGATGGTACATATGGCGGTTCATCTGTAACAAGATAAGAAGCTTAGGGATAGATTTATGATGACTGGTGCATCACCAGGGATGTGCCAGTCATCCTGCGCCGCTGTTCCGCCACCCATGGTGTGCTGCATTTACAATGCGGGGCATCATGGGGCAAAAATGGCACAGATGCGTGACGTATCTGTGCTGTAAAGGTAGTGATTGCTGGAGTTGTATCGCAAGTGCGATGCAGCTCAAGCAAGGCTCAAGGGTGCCCCATCTCCACAATGTTGCGTCAAGACCTATGCCTGCTTAAAGCAGGCGCAGGGTTTTGACGCAGCTTTCTCCTATCTGATTGTAAATACGGCACACCATGGGTGGCAGAGCAGCGGTGAATGTTAACTGGTGCATGCCTGGGGATGTGCCATTTAACATAAATCTGCCCCTTTACATTTAAGTATGTGCAGGGGACACAGAGTTGGTGAGGCTTATCCAAGGTTAAGAAGAGATGAGTCCTGTTCACTGAAAAATTAGACATAGGCTTCACCTGCTCAGCATCGCTGGACATGGCTAAATAATAGCTGCAAAATGTTACTCTTGTTAAACAATTTTACTATTATAATCTCTGAGATTTGTCTCTTACTCTGCAACATCTCATTGTTGTTATCTTTCTTTAAAGATAAAGACAACATCAACATGAGCGACAATCTGCAATCAGTTGATTTTGACCTCATCATTGAACTTGTAATTGAAACATCAGTGGATGTTGATCCCTTGGATGATTTAAATCCTGAGGATGAAGAAGAGCGTGATGAGGATGCAGATTTGTCCGAATTATATGACATAGGGTGGGAAGCTGACCTGCTTGAGCCTATGGAACTATAAACATTTATTTTTAAATTTTATAATAAATAAAAAGTAAAAGTGTAAACCGTCTAATTTAAAAATAAAGACACCTTCAAAAACAGGTTATGTGTAGTGTCTTCAATAAAATATTAAAATATGCTCATAAAATTAGATCAGATTCACATATAAAATAGCACAGGTAACATGAATATAAATTCCATTTCTTTTCTGCTATTTCTGTATTGTAAATTTGCCAAGGACTAAAAAATCTTCTATTTAAAATGTCAAGTAGTGTGTTAAGTTTTTGATCACTGTTATTGATTTACTGTTTGGTAATAGTGGTTAATAAAATTTTTTAATATATTTTACCACAGATTCAACTGCAGATCATTTCAACATTTTACCATGCCAACGAAAGAAAGAGAGAGAAAGGCTGCAAAACGTCAAAGACAGCAGGTGAATCAAAAGAAGCAGCAGTCCTCTAACAAAAAGATTTGTCAAGTCACGAAGAAAGCACCGGGTAAGAGTACAAAAACATTCATAAGAAATATGTGCAGTAAAAAAAATATTTCTACAGAAAATGTTTCAGTCCATAAAAAGAGAAGCAATTCAAATGGAAAGGAAAGGCCAATCAAAAATGTTACTGTTAGAGCAAGAGATAACTCTGTGCATGATAGTAGAAGGAAACAACAGTTTAGGGACATTCGTAAACGAATGTTCCGCAACAGGATAATTGGCAATTTGTTAAAAAATATTAAGAAAGGTCAACAGAAAGTGGTTTTTTATAAGAGAAAAAAAAAGTTGAGAAAGTTATTGATCAGGCATTTGAAATGAAACGTAAGTTATTTATTTTGATAATCAATAGAATTAGGAAGCTAAACAAGGCAATTTATGATTTCAAAAGAAATAGTAGATGGAAGAGAATAGATAATCGTAGTAATTTTTGTGAAGTTTTTTCTGGAGAATGGATGCATAGTTCAAGCTGTGAGGCATTTTTTAATGAGGAGAGTTATTTCCAGGATAATGATTTGGTGCATGCAGTTGACACCAGTGGTCGTGCTTATGAAGTGAAAGATGGTTGTCCAGTTGAAAAAGAAAAACTTGTGACAACAGAGACAGAAGAGGTGTTAGGTAATGAGGTTTTAGGAAGACGTGCTAAGGGTCCTGTGTACACCTGGAAGTGTAGTAGTATTTGTAGTGTGCGACAGGATTCCATCAATTTGCTTTGTGATTTTGTACGGTCATTTAATAAGAAAAGTTTGAAGCAGAAAATAAGGTTGTTGCAAGAATTAGATCCTTGCAGAGTGAGAGAAGTGACAGGTTTGCATGGTCATTCACTGGCTTGTCTTTCCAGGAGAGTATGCCAGAGTGTTTTTCATCATTTCAGGATGCTAGCAGTGCATCATAATAAAGTGAGGAAATTAGTTAGAATGTTGTATTATGCTAAGAGTCCAGCAATTATGCTTAAACAATTATGCGCTGCTCTTTTGCATGGTTATGAAATAGATGTGAAGAATATATGTGAAGAAATTGAGTTTTGTTACTTTGGAAGTAAAGAGGAGAATGTTGAAATTGACCAAGAAGAAGCGGGTAATGTGGAAGATAGTGTACAGGTTTCCAGTACAGATAATTTCCAGAGGGAAATTGTCACATTTCAGGTCAAATCAAGTGAGAGGCCAAATTTCACTTGTGTGTGTTGTCGACGCACTTATTATAAGAATCAGACTAAGTTAGTGGATTTATATGCAAAAAGTGAAAGGGAAAATAATAGTGAATGGAAGGATTTTGCAACATACTTGATGGTAGAAAATTGTTTTGATTTGGGATTGGATCAACGTGTGTGTACTTATTGTTGTTGCAAATTAAATCAAAACCAGATACCTGCTAGAGCAGTTCATAATAATCTGGAATTGGTTGAGATTCCTTCTGAATTGAAGGATTTAAATACTTATGAATCTATTTTGATTCAAAGTATCCATCCCTTTCAGGCTATTGTAAGAATGGAGCCAAAGACAGGGAAATTGCCTCCATCAGATTTACAGAGAGGATTAAAGGGAAGAGTTGTTTATTTGCCTCTAGATTTGAAGAAAAACATTAACACAATTGGAGTAGAAAAAGTGGAAGAGGAACCTCTGGTTATCTTAGTTAATGGGGTTCCGACAAAGAATAAGAAAATATGGCAAGATTTAGTAGATGTTAGGAAAGTTAAAAAGGCAACATTGTATTTGAAAAAAAAAAAAATACTATAAGAATGTATATGTTGCAGAAGAGGAAGTAAGTGAGGAAGAGAATAGCGATTTGTGTGCTGGTCAAATTGAGAAAGTAGAACCCTCTACTAGTGAAGAAATATATGAACATTATAGTGTTCATCCTTTGCATTCCAAGGAAGTCATGGGGAATGCTATTGAGTTGTTTCAAATGAAACAAGCCAAAGGGAGTCCCATTAGTGTTTGGGAGGAAAGTTTGGAAGCTCGGTGTTTCCCACAGCTTTTTCCAACAGGTCAGGGAGGAAGATATGATGAGCGACCTCATCAAATTCCTGCTTCTGAATACCGGACTTTGCGATTGTATGCAGGAGATGCTAGGTTTCGACAATGCATTCCTTATTTGTTTCATCTCCTGTTTGAAAGCGATCTGTCTGGACTGTCATATGCAGTGAACCACATCTTGAAAAGTGGTATACACATGCAAAACATCTCGGCAAGTGACTTTATGGATAAAGTCAATGTCCAAGACAGTATTTTGGATTCTCACCTGATTAATCTCATGGCGTGTCAGCGTGGTACTAATGAGTACTGGTACCATCGTCATGGTGATTTAAAATGTATGCTGAGGAACTTAGGTACTCCCACATGGTTCCTCACTCTGAGCTGTGCCGAGTATGGCTGGGAAGACTTACTTGAATTTCTACGAGAGGCAAATGCTAACGTAGATAACATCGAATTCAAGACACCCGGAGAACTGTGCTCTTTGGATCCAGTCAATGTATGTAGGTACTTCAATCATAGATTTGAAGCTATGATGTCTTTCATCATGAATAAGAAGAATCCACCTCTTGGAGAGGTGTTGGATTTCTTCTGGAGAAAGGAGTACCAAGCAAGAGGTGCTCCTCATATACATATGTTGCTGTGGATCAAGGATGCACCTAAATTTGGAACGGATCCAGAAGACTCAGTGATGAGTTTCATCCAACAGTATTCTACGTGTGCTGTTCCAAACGCAAAGGAGAAGAAAAGCCTGAGAGAAAAAGTTCTGCGTTTCCAAAGCCATCGATGTGGAAAGTACTGCCGTCGTAAATTCCGAAACAAGGACAAGTTCTACACCAAATGTCGTTTCGGCTTTCCACGACCGGTGATTTCTAAAGGAAGAGTAAACAGTTTGATGTCTTCGCTGCGACATAATGTCATGAAGAAATCACCTAAAAACACATACAATTTGAAGAGGAACGAAGAGTCCAAGTACATCAACGACTACAACCCGGTGATTTTGTCCATGTGGATTGCTAACATGGATATACAGTTTGTGGCTGATAACTGTATGGCTGTGGCTCGGTATGTGACGTCTTACATCACCAAAAAAGAGAAGACATAATTGAAGGATATGTGGGAGGACATTTCCCATGAAAAGAGCCTCAGCAAGAAGTTGTACAGTTTCAGTCTGAAGATGTTGTCGCATCGAGAAATTGGAGCTTACGAATGCTCTGACCGGTTGTCTTCAGCAAGTCTCTATGCCAAGTCCAGGAATATCGTTTGGGCGAGTCTTGGTCTTGCTGCAACGCGTAATCGAGTTCTGAAACCTGTGCGGGAAATTGAGTATTTGGCGGAAAAGGAGCCAAACAGTACCGACATTTTGAAGACCAACATGTTGGATACATATTATCCAAATAGAAGCAGTCACCTCGACAATGTTTGTCTGTATGAGGTTCTTCAAAATTACATATTCAAGAGGAACATCAAAGAAGATACTGAGAAAGGAGTGTATGCTGTAATAGGAAGTGAGGGATGTCTGGTCAAGCAAAGAAAATGCCACTTGGTAAACCATCGAAAATTGAGTGGCGAATCTCCTGAAAAAAAGGAGTTTTTCTATTTAGCACTTTTGCAACTTTTCAAGCCTTGGCGTGCAGAAGAGGAACTGCTTGGAGATTTCCTCTGTTACGAAGACTCTTTCAATGCCGCCAAGGAGACCATAGAATGTCCTGCTTTTCCCAAATATGTAGAAATGTTGAATGCGGAAATTGAGCAGGAAGCAACGATTGCAGCCGAGATTGCCAGAGACAGTTCTCAGGACAGTCAGAGTTCTGCTTCATTGAGTCAGGATCCACTAGGAGGACCTGTTATCGAAAATGAAGCTGCCACTGCCATGAATGAAGTGGAAAGAGCCATGGCACATGCTCAGGAGGATGCGGTTAACTTAGAAGAGTTGGAAAGACAACTCAACGTTGAGCAGAGGAAAATATATGACGAAGTTACCATGCAAATTGATCATGGATTAAGTCATGACAAGAAAGAGTGCTCATGTACGTCGTTGAAGCCTGTCCGACTGTACGTGAGTGGAGAAGCGGGAACTGGAAAAAGTTTCCTCATTAAAGCAATTTCATGCTATTTGCAGGAAAGGACAGAGTCATCGCTGTCTTGTGTTGTCACCGCTCCAACTGGACTGGCAGCACATAACATTAAAGGGATTACTTTACATCGTTTACTGATGTTGCCAGTGGAGCATGACAACAAATTACAATATCACAAGCTATCTGGAGATGCTTGTTTTGAAGTTTCAAGAATCTTGAGGAAAATGAAACTTCTTATCATTGACGAAGTAAGCATGGTTTCCAATGTCATGCTTGCCTTTGTGCATTTGAGAATGCAAGAAGTTCTCAAAACAGAGTATGATGTGTTATTTGGTGGCAAACACATCATTGTTTTCGGAGATCTTTTGCAGCTGACACCAGTGAAAGGGCAACCTGTGTTCAAAATGCTCACGCATGAAGATACCAGGAAGTGCCTAGGCAGCATTGGCAACGTCAATATATGGTTAAACTTCAATTATGCTGAACTGCATGAAAATATGCGTCAGGCGAAGGATGAAGTTTACAAGACTATTCTACAAGATGTTAGAATTGGAAAAGTGACCGAGCATGGGAAAGAAGCTTTACATGCACGATTACTGTCAAATTTATATCCAGAACAAGATGTTGTGCCTGAGAATATTTTTCAGAAAATTACTGATAAGAAATCTGGAATATGTTTGATGCCAACTCTTGCAGAATGTGCCAAATTCAACAACAAAATGTTGCATTTAGAAAAGCAAGAGATTGTGAAACTGGAAGCTATTGACAGAGTAGAGCATATGGGATCAACAATTATTTTGTCTGAGAATCTGAAAACAAAATTGGATTCATTAGAGAAGAGTATATCTAAAACTGCAGGTTTTGAAAAGACTCTGAATGTGTGCTTGAACTGCCGTATAATTTTAAGAAGGAATTTACATGTTGAAAGAGGTCTGGTAAATGGATCAATGGGTAATGTTGTTGATTTTGTAAAATACAGAAATAGAGATGGAATTGAATTTTTAAAAATTAAATTTGATGGCATTGAGGAAGTACAGCTAATTGGTCGTTGCTCTGCTAGATTTTTGCTTGTAAAAGACTTATATGTTCGCCGTAAGCAGTTTCCTGTTTGCTTGGCATATGCGGTGACAATCCATAAATCGCAAGGTTTAAGTGTAGACTGTGCATTGGTGAATATTGGCAGTTCTGTGTTCAAGGAGGGTATGGCATATGTGGCATTGTCACGAGTTAGAACTTTATCGGGATTGTACTTGATTGAGTGTGATGTCACAAACATTTGTGCGGATCTAGATTGTGTTAAGGAATACAATAGGTTAAGAAGAGAGTATGCGCCACATTTGCCTCAGTATCCTTTGTTTGAGAAACGTGTGGTAGGCCAGAAACGAAGAAATGTGACCAATACTGGGGAGGTTGTAGCAAAAAGACGAAAAGTCGATGAACCTAAAATTACAAGCAGAAACAAAAAGGATTCTTTGAAGATGTTGTTGGTTTTCAATTTGAAAACAGTTCTGGTGTCAACTGCTATGCTAATGAAGTGGTTAATGTTTTGTTTTCTCTAGAAAAGTAAAAGAAGAGATTGTGGTCAATTCTGATCAAAGATTTTGCAGTTTGTTTAATTCTGTGTTAGAGAAATGTAGCACTGATAGAACAAACATAGAAAGTGTGTCTGAAATTCGAAATCTGTTAGACAGATGTTCAGGCCAAACACAATTCTCTCAAAATATTCAGCAAGATTGTCAGGAGTTTTTAATGTATATGCTTGATGTATTGCATGCTGAAGGTGTAGATGTAGATCAGCTGTTTGGGCTTTCTTATCAATGGCAGCATGACTGCGAGAACTGTATGGTATCAAATACTACTAGTGTAGACTCAGAAAGATTTATATATTTAACTTTGCCAGACAGTAAATCAGTCTCCTTTAATAAGCTAGTAAAAGCAGCTGATCACAACATGGAGTGTAGCCAATGTAAATCTGAAATGATGTCCACATTATTTATACGAACATATGGCCAGTATGTCATTTTAATGTTCCAACGATGTAGGCCTGATGGAACAAAATTGACAACTTTAATTAAAAATGTTGTAGCTTCGCAGTTGTCAATATCAGGAAGGACTTTTGTAACTGCAGCAATTATATATCATGACGGCCCTTCAATAACATCAGGACATTACACAGCTTATTTAAAGTCTAGAAATGGCTGGTCATTCTGCAACGATTCTGTTTTAATTTTCAAAAAAAAATTGCCGTATGACCTTAAAAACTCTTACCTGGTGTTTTTAAAACCAAAATTTTAGGGAAATAATCTCGGGATGTGCTCTGTGGAATTTCAAGAAGTTCTAATGGCTCCTACACAATTTGGCCTTGAGGATAAGTGTAGTTCAGAGACATAACTTCTAACCATAAGACTGGGCGTCATGGAGAAATAAGTGCACTTTGAATGAGTTCAGAAAAACTATTTCTTTTTATAAGCTAATTGAAGCAGCCAATCAAAACATAGAGTAGAGGGAATGTAAGTCTGCAATGCTGTCTACTGTTTTACATTGCTTTGTGATTGAAAGTGATGTAGAGAATTAAATAATTGTAGTAGTCATAGAGTTAGTGTAAGTCTGCTTCATAGTAAGCAGTATCAGTGTCATAGGAAATGTAGAACATGACTGAGCAAGAAGGGGAAGATATTACTATTCCTGGATTGTGAAAATGATCTTCAACATTTTAATTCTGAAAGTTGCAGAAATGCCAAATGACGGGATTGGCTTACAAGAAATCCAAGAGTTATAAATGGCTCTGACAAGATTTGGCCTTGTGGAAACTTGTGGTAGAGAGCAAGAAGTCATTTATTGCATGTAACATGTTTTTAAAAACGATGGAGATTTTCTTTCAGAAAGTGGCGGGCTGAAAGTAATAACAGCACAAAAGAGTGTAAGCTGTTCATAGGACATCCTTTGACGTCATGGAAAGTAAGTTAACTTTAAGGAGTTCTGAATTCTGATTTGTTATGTTGTATGGGTTTTTTAAACACAATCATTTTGATTGTGGTTTTTTTTCCCCGCTGTTATATGATGAATACCTTCAAGTCACTGTTTTTAGTGAATTTTGATACATTCTGAGAACAGCAAAAATAAACCATTTAACATGTATAATTAATTCTGTACTGTTTGCATTTATGATGTATATGTAGAACTGTGTAGGAGGCATGGAGAAGGTGAGGCTTCTGTAAGTGTCAAAGTTGTTGCATGCAGTGCTGCACTTCTGCGTATTCTTTCATATGCTAGACTACATCTGCACAATGAGATACCTAAGCAAAGGAAACACAAGTGATGTGATTGTGAAATGAGCAAAATAAATTGCACGTATTTCATTTACATCACCTGTGTTTCCTATCATTACGAATCACATTGTGCAGATCAAGTTTAGGTCTGTCCAGGGAAACATAGGAGGTTTGGACTTTGTTCAAGAGTGCAGTGGACATGACTCACTTCATTGGTAGACCTTCACATATATTATGTCCTCTATTCTCTTCAACAACTCGAAATTTCATCTGCAACCCTGAGTAGGCCTCACCTCAAGCAAACCTCTGGATAGGAGACATCTTATTGGCATCCTGAAGCAATTATTTAAAATTTTAGTGTCTTGCGACACTTTTCTGAGACAACAGCAATGCAAAAGATGCACCATGTTTTAAGATAGGCCTCACTTCATCTGCATCAAGATACTGTTAGTTTAAAATGTATATCTTTAGGACTGTGTAGGGGGCCTGGAGAAGCAGAAGCTTCTGTAAGTGTCAAAGTTGTTGAAAAACTGTTTGTCCTTCAATCTTTTCCCTTGTCTTTTGTAATTTTTAAATACATGTTTTAATATTTTTCAAATGTTTGTTCTCTCTTTCACAGATTGAAAGTATAAAAACAAAAAGTGAGTAATTTAACGACAATTATAAGGTAAATGTTTTGTACTCTTTTCGTTACATTTCTATCACATTTAACTACTATTAGTTCCACAGCTTCATTTCTTTAACCCTCAGTTTCCTGCCTTTGCTACTTCCCTCATTCCTTTCTCTATTACCTACTTACTCAACTCCTTCCACTCTTTTTGTCAGTCCCTCTCTTCTCATAGTTCCTCACTCTTGTTCACTCACTCCGTCTCTATTACTCTTAGTGTCTTTGACTGATCACTGTATCACTATTTGTTCATAATGCTTTCTCTGTGTAGTTGAAGCACACTAAGGGGCATATTATGAACACAGCCAATAAAATTATTGCTCTTTTTATTGGCAGAAAACTGGTGCAAAAGTGGTTTTAGCGGCAGTTTTCTGCCGCAAAATCAGCTTTAGCGACACATTTCTGCCAATAAAAGCTGCAAAACTTTTATTGCCTATGTTGATGATATGGCTCTATGTTACTTACATTTCTTTGCTGTTTCAATTAATCTTTTTCTGTTATTTTTTGTTTTCTGTTTTCTATTTTTTCTCTCTGTTATTCCTCATGTTTTAATCTTATTTTGAACATTCACTCACATTCTCCAAGAAACTCTTCTTTGTTAATGTTATACTCTCTTTTTTTTTTCTTTCACTTCGTTATCTATTTTGTTTTTCACAATTATACCCTCTTCCGTCTTTTCTTTGGTAAATAGATCTATTAAACAGTATCTCTTCTTTACTCCCTATAGCTGTCTTTCTTTTAACATCACTCTCTGTTTACTTTCCTTATACTTACTCTTTTTAAAAAAAAAAAATTTTTTGGGTTAGGTCCCGGTCCGCGTACCGGGAAGCTAACCGGGAAGCGAACCAAAAGAAATAGAGCTTGCCAGAGTGCTAAACATTCTAGCAATTTTTTTTGAAAGGGAAGGTAGTTCTGAAAAGAACTTTTTTTTTATATTTTTGTTGTTTTATATATTTTTTTTTTTTTTTTTTTATTTTTATTTTTTTTTGTATTTTTTGAACGATTTTATATTTTTGGGGGGTTTTTTGGGGGGGGGAACAACAAAAAACAGGCATTGAAAAGGGCTCAACAGGAGCAAAAAAAAAATTTCTGGGGGCGGTTAGGGCAATTATGATGTTCATAAGCCAGGTTGATAGCATTTATGCTCATATTGCCACATGCTAACAACGCACGACAGTGCATACAAGTGTGGATCATGTGGCCAAAATTTTCTTGTATGTTTGGCACAGTTTCCCGTGCCTCTGCTGGTGTCAATGAAATTGATATTCTTGATCTGGCCACAGGAGTTGATCTTGGATTTTCCTGCAAATCCCGTATTTCCGCCCGGCTATAATTGAGTGGATGCTTCCTGGTCATGTGCCTGTGCATAGTATGGTTCCCATAACTATATTTCTTATCCGTCCCTCTGGATAATTGTTCTTTGCAGATGAGGCAGGTGACATACCTCGCATTCACTTTTTTTTGGCCAGGAGGGATCGAATAAAACTGCCAGATGAAACTGGCTTTCTTATGGGAAACCGGGGCACCTCTTCTAAGAACTGGGGAGGTGGTCCTCTCTTCCCATGAGGAGGTGGAGGTGGTGGTGGGGGTGCACCAGCTGAAGCAACTACTGAAGCCATTTCTGATATAGTAATAAAGGTCTTCCTCTCACAATGATGAAAGTCAGAGTGAGGAAAGAAGGAGGGGTTTTCATCATTTGGGAAAAACAATACTTCTCAACCAATGAAAAGTGTTATTTTTAGGTCACCTGACCTAGCCTTACATCATTATGAAACCAAAAGTGAAATGAACCAATGAAAAGTTTTATTAACAAGTCACATGACCTCTCACGCTAATGTTACGCGCTGCGGAACGCGCCCCGGTTAGCTTCCGGGTCGCTGCGCTTCGCGCCTCGGTCCGCGCCCCGGGGCACTTCCGGGTGCGCTAACGCGGTACGTCACAAGACGCATTACGCGGCAACGCGATACGTCGCGCTTTCGCGCCGCGCCGCGGATCGCTTCCGGGGAGCTGCGTTTCGCGCCTCGGTCCGCGCCCCGGGGCACTTCCGGGTGCGCTAACGCAGTACGTCATAAGACGCATTACGCGGCAACGCGATACCGTCACTATGTTGATTTCTTACCGGTTCGCGGACCGGGTCGCGGCATCAATTTGAGCTAACGGAAAGCTTTCCGGTTCGCGGACCGGGAGCGAAACAAAAAAAATATTTAAAAAAAATTATTAATAAACATATAAAATATATTTTTGGATTTAAAGAAGAATACATTTTACAGCTATAGATATTAGCTTTTAAAAAACCAATGAAATTCACTGAAAAAACCATAGGTTATAGACCATATATAGTTAGGAATTAGCATTTACAAAACCTTGAAAATTCACTGAAAAAACCATAGGTTATACACCATATATAGTTAGGAATTAACATTTAAAAAACCTTATTTTACTCACACAAAACCAATGAAATTCCATATATAGTTAGTTGTACTAACTATATATCGCGCACCCGCAATCCACTGCTGATCATGTCACATATTACATCATTCATGACATGGTCAGTGACATCACTGATGACATCACTGATGGCATCTCAAATGACATCACTGATGACATCACTGATGACATCTCAAATGACATCACTGATGACATCACTGATGACATCTCATTTGACATTACTGATCACATCACTGATGACATCATTCATGTGATAATACGATGAACCTCTTCAGACTCTAATATAACCTTAGATACACTCAGTGTAAACAGACACTCACAGACTGTCACTCATCCATGGAGTTACTTACACACCTAGTCAGTCATGCAAAGAATCAATCACACCTCCATTTTCACAACTATACAGTCATACACACCTTACTTATTCAAACATATACTAAAACATATTTACTCACTTATACAATCCTGGATACAAGTGCACAATGATCCATACAGCCACTCACACATTCACTGGCTCTTATGCACAGTTATTTATATATGTCAACTCTCACATGTACTGTATTTTACATATGTACTTACTTTGACATGTAGCACTGAGATATCTATTCACTCACCAATACAGTCATGCACACAGTCAACCGCCCATACAGCTGTTTCCACATGCACTTTTGAACCCATACATCTATGCACAGAGTCATACACCTCCCAGCCACCCACACACACACTCAGTCTCCCATACAAATGCTTGGGCAACCAATCAATAACCCATATAGTTACTCATATAGCTACTGATCAACACATGCAGCAGTTTACAGAACAACAGACATAATGATGCACAAATTAAGACAGTTTAGTCACTAACCCATGCACTCAGTGAGACACATTTAACCACTCACTCATACAGTCAGTCATGCACCTACTAAATCCTTCATCCAGACACTTATACATCCACTCATTCTTAAATATGTAAGACATATTTTAACTTTACAGAAAAATACAGTCACTTGATGTTGTCATCAGTGATGTCATCAGTGATGTCATTTGAGATGTCATCAGTGATGTCATCAGTAATGTCATTTGAGATGTCATCAGTGATGTCATCAGTGATGTCACTGACCATGTCACGAATGATGTAATATGTGACATAATCAGCAGTGGATTGCGGGTGCGCGATATATAGTTAGTACAACTAACTATATATGGAATTTCATTGGTTTTGTGTGAGTAAAATAAGGTTTTTTAAATGCTAATTCCTAACTATATATGGTGTATAACCTATGGTTTTTTCAGTGAATATATATATATATATATATATATATATATCCCCAAATCCCTGTGATGTATCTATTGCCAAAACTGCATAAAGACCTCCAAACACCACCAGGTAGGCCTATTGTTTCATCTGTGGGTAGTCTCTTAGAGAACACCTCCAGATATATAGACTATTTTTTATAGCCCTTTGTACATGCACTACCCTCATATGTTAGGGACACGTCAGACTTTTTAAGAATGATTAATGAACTGACATGGGAACCTGAATATTGGCTTATAAGCTTTGATGTCCCTAGCCATTATACAAGCATACCACAGGACTTGGGCATTGATGCCTGCAAACACTTTTTGAGGGGAAGATCTGTCTCTCATCTGGTACATACTGATATGCTCCTGGACATGATGTGGATTTGTCTGAGAAATATTTTTTTTATTTTCAATAAACAACTGTACAAGCAGACCCGGGGGAAGGCGATGGATACTTGCTTCGCCCCCAGTTTCGCAGGTCTTTACCTGGGCTGGTGGGAGGAGCTAGTGATAAATAACATCTCCCACTTCAGTACCCACGTCGTTCTCTGGGTCCGTTACATAGATGACATTTTCTGCATCAGGAGAGGCACACACGAACAAGCAAAGGAATTTGAGGTTATCCTCAATGACAATTCTTTAAACCTGCAGTTTACAAGTTACATGAACCAAAAAACATTAGACTTTCTTGATGTTAGATTGGAAGTAATAGAGGGGAAATTACAGAGCTCTTTATTTCACAAAACCACAGCAGGGAATAGTCTCCTGCATGCAGAAAGTTGCCACCCCCCAATCTAATACGGAGTATCCCTTTGGGAGAATTGGTCAGAGCAAAGCGGAATTGTAGTACACCAGTAAGCTTTGAACAGGAGAAGAAGAATATGAGGAGCAGATTCTTAGAAAGAGGGTACAGTCTACCCATAATTAAGCAGGCCGAAGACAAAGTAGATCATATGATTAGAGAGGATATGCTTATCCCTAAAGAACGTCAAAATCAGGAACAAATCAGATTTATCACGAACTATGACAGTCAGGCATGGGAGGTAAGACGTAGTCTCAAAAAGTATTGGGATGTACTGAAATTGGATAAGGATCTAAAAGATGTTATCCATGAGACCCCGTCTATAACCTTTAGAAAAGCAAAATCGCTGAAAGATACGTTAAGTACTACTCTGGTCAAAGAACACCAGAAACCCAATCTGATACAAGGATTTTTTCCTTGCAGAAAATGCAAGGCTTGTAGATACAGCCAAAACTGCAAAGTCTTGAAAATCTCAAAAGACCGGGCAGCCCATAAAATTGTGAAACACTCAAGTTGCAACACAAAGTACGCAATATACGCACTAGAATGTCCATGCAATAAGTTTTATGTAGGCTGTACAACCAAACAGGCTAAATTGAGAATTCTCGAACATTTGAGAGCCATAAAAAAACCTGAATCAACAGTATCCGGTGGCCAGGCATTTTGCGGCGGAACATAACCAGAATCCCAACTTATTGAAGTTCTATGTACTTAACTGTGTTAAGAATAAAGAAAGGGGTGGCAACAGATGGTTGGAACTAAGAAAACTTGAGTCCAAATATATTATAAAATATAATACGATACAACCCACAGGCCAAAACTTAGGGGAAGAATTAGCAGTTCACTTACAATCCTAAGTATAGGCCATATAAATGTGAATATTCTTCGCCGCTGTCTGTTTGAATCTCCATTCTTTTTGATTTTAACATTGATTTTTAACTCATGACAAGTGATCAACACATGAGGTACTATTTTGAGATGTCATCAGTGATGTCATTAGTGATGTCACTGACCATGTCATGAGTGATGTAATATGTGACGTCATCAGCAGTGCATTGCGGGCGCGCGAGTTATAGTTAGCTGAACTAACTATAACGGTGGAATTTCAATGGTTTTGTATGAGTGGAATGTCCAGCAAACTATAACATGTGCGAAACCTATGGTTGTTTCAGTGAATATCTAAGGTTTTTTAAATGCTAATTCCTAACTATAACATGGCTGAAACCTATGGTTTTTTCAGTGAATTTCTAAGGTTTTTTAAATGCTAATACCTAACTATAACGTGTGTGAAACCTATGTTTTTTTCTGTGAATTTCAAAGGTTTTTTAAATGCTAATTCCTAACTATAATGTGGCTGAAACCTATGGTTTTTTCAGTGAATTTGCAAGGTTTTTCAAATGCTAATTCCTAACTATAACGTGAATAAAACCTATTGTTTTTTCAGTGAATTTCAAAGGTTTCGGCGCTTCTGCAATTACACAAATAGTGGCGGTACGTCGTCCGTACGCGCACTGTGGGAATCCTCTTCAGAGCACTCTTCAGAGGAGGAATTTGTTGCAGAGCAGCCTCAGGAAAAGAGGAAAGTCACATGTAAAATCTGTGACACTACGCTGTCCAGAGGCGACGCCAGCAAAAAACATTTGTTTGGAACAGCAAGCATGGTCCGCCATGTTAAAAATCTGCATCCTCGCAATTATGCGAGAGCTTACTCAGAAAGGCTGCGGGATAACCCTCCACCTGCTGTTCCCAGCACTTCCACTGCACCACCACCACCACAAGCAATCAGTCCACACTCGGACATCAGACCTGATTTTGCAGATTTAGTTATATATTGCAAATTTTGCAATGAGATGTTGTGTTACGGGGAGCAATCTATTGACTTGATTATCCGAAGAAAACAAGAGCACAGTTGCTCATAACGTTAATTTTTTTTCTTGATTTGTTCCAGTTCGACACTTTTTTGGTTGCAGTTTCTTTTTTTTCATTTAAAAAAAAAAACTGTTAAAAAAATCACAAACAAAATACAAAACCAAAAAGACTAAAATAATGTTCTTTTCAGAACTACCCTTACTGTTTAAAAAAAGAGCTATATTTCTATGACAGTGTGTAAAACTTTGTCTGAATGAATGTGTAGTGCATAAATGAATGAATTAATACATTAGTAGTGTATAGTGAAAGTGAGAGTGCCGATCTATAAGGAAGTGCTACAGCATAAATCTATAAGGTGGTTACTTATGGTATACTACAGTACTTCCCAAGCACTTGAATGTAACATATGTGCATAAATATGTTACATGTCTATGCTTCCCTTTGCACTGCTGGTTAAACTGCCTCGGTGAGTTTGTAAGTGTTAGGGGCAGATTTACAACCCCCTTGTGCCTCTTTTACACCACCCTTGCATCACTTTTGTGACCAAGTGGGTGCAAAAGATGCTCCATGGTGTGTGGTATTTACAATGTGACGCATCTGGGAGGTGCGTTGCATTATAAATTCCTGTACCAGAAGGAGGCATTCCTACGCGGGGGGGTCGTTCGGCGCAGGAGGACCTCCTAAAAGTGGCTGATTGAAATCTACAAGATTTCCCTTTGTCACTTTTGGGCTCATGCTGCATCAAAACCCTGCATTTGCTTGAAGCAGGAGTAAGGATTGACACAGCATTCTGAGCATAGGGCACCAGAGCATTGCTGGAGATGCGTTGCACTTGCAACGCAACTCAAGCAATGCGCTGCCTTTACGGCACAGATGCATCACACATCTGTGCCGTTTTTGCCCCATGGTGCACCGCATTGTAAATACGGTGCTCCATGGTGGAGGTGTCACGGTGCTCAATAACTGGCATATCCCTGGGGATGTGTAAGTTATTGTATATGTGCCCATTAGTGTCTTAATGTAGTGAATGGATTACTACACACTGATGAATCAGTCACATTGCATAGATAAGCACATACTGCTGAATGGCTCACTACAATACTAAAACAGCAGTGACAGAGTGTTTGCTGGAAGTGTAAGGATACAGACTGGGGAATTGAAGGTATAAAAGACAAGTCTGCAGGTGCATGGAAGACTGCATGCATAATCTATATGGATTTGAAGCAGTCCATGCCCTAAGGTCTACTTTGCTGCATGAGTACTTAGGTACTGACTGCATAATTACAGTTCAGCAAGGAGAGTGCCAGACTGAATTTATAACAGCTTCATTTTTAGCACAGTGCATAGATAGGGACATACTGTTGAATAGCTCAGTAGAATACTGAATCAGCAGTGACATAGTGTTTGCTGGAAGCGTAAGGATACAGATTGGGCAATTTAAGGTATAAAAGACAAGTTTGCAGGTGCATAGAAGACTACATGCATAGTCTAAAGGGGTTTGAAGCAGTCCATGGCCTAAGGTTTACTTTGCTCCTTGACTACTAGGGTACTGACTGGATGATTACAGTTCTGCAAGGAGAGTGCCTCACTGAATTTATAAGAGCTTCAGTTTTAACACAATGCATAGATAAGGACATTTTGCTGAATGGCTAACTACAATACTGAAACAGCAGTGACAGATTGTTTGCTGGAAGTGTAAGGATACAAACTAGGGAATGGAAGGTATAAAAGATAAGTTTGCAGGTGCATAGAAGACTGCATGCATAGTCTATAGGGGTTTGAAGCAGTCCATGGCCTAAGGCCTACTTTGCTCCATGAGTACTTGGGTACTGCCTCGATAATTACAGTTCTGCAAGGAGAATGACTGACTGAATTTATAACACCTTCAGTTTTAGCACAGTGCATAGATAAGCATATACTGCTGAATGGCTCAGTACAATACTGAATCAGCAGTGACAGAAGGTTTGCTGGAAGTTTAAGGATACAGACTGGGGAATTGAAGGTATACAAAACAAGTTTGCAGGTGCATAGAAGATTGCAAGCATAGTCTGTAGGGGTTTTAAGCAGTCCATGGCCTAAGGCCTACTTTGCTCCATGAGTACTTGGGTACTGACTGGATGATAACAATTCAAAAAGGAGAGTGCCTGACTGAATTTAGAACAGCTTCAGTTTTAGCACAGTGCATAGATAAGCACATACTGCTGAATGTCTCACTACAATACTGAAACAGCAGTGGCAGAGTGTTTGGAGGAAGTGTAAGAATACAGACTGGGCAATTGAAAGTTTAAAATACAAGTTTACAGGTGCATAGAAGAGTGCATGCATAGTCTATAGGGCTTTGAAGCAGTCCATGCCCTAAGGCCTACTTTGCTGCATGACTACTTGGGTACTGGTTGAATGATTACAGTTCTGCAAACAGAGTGTCGAGCAGAATGTATAACCGCTTCACTTTTAGCACAGTGCATAGATAAGCACAAACTGCTGAATGCCTCACTACAATACTGAAACAGCAGTGACAGAGTGTTTAGAGGAACTGTAAGGATACAGACTTGGCAATTGAAGGTCTAAAAGGTAAGTTTGCAGGTGCATAGTAGAGTGCATGCATACGCTATAGGGGTTTGAAGCAGTCCGTGCCCTAAGGCCTACTTTGCTGCATGAGTACTTAGGTACTGACTGAATGATTACAGTTCTGCAAGGAGAGTGTCTGGCTGAATGTATAATTGCTTCACTTTTAGCACAGTGTATAGATAAGCACATGCTGTTGTATGGCTCACTACAATACTGAAACAGCAGTAGCAGAGTTTTTGGAGGAAGTGTAAGGATACAGACTGGGCAATTGAAGGTTTAAAAGACAAGGTTGCAGGTGCATAGAAGAGTGCATGCATAGTCCATAGGGATTTGAATCAGTCCATGCCCTAAGGCCTACTTTGCTGCATGACTACTTGGGTACTGGCTGAATGATTACAGTTTTGCAAGGAGAGTGTCTGGCTGAATGTATAATTGCTTCACTTTTAGCACAGTGTATAGATAAGCACATGCTGTTGTATGGCTCACTACAATACTGAAACAGCAGTGGCAGAGTGTTTGGAGGAAGTGTAAGGATAAAGACTGGGCAATTGAAGGTTGAAAAGACAGGTTTTCAGGTGCATAGAAGAGTACATGCATACTGTATAGGGGTTTAAAGCAGTCCATGCCCTGAGACCAACTTTGCATACTTTGAATCAATAGAATAATGTAAAGAATGTATAAGTGAGTCTATAAGTGCTTCACTTTTACTACAGTGAATGCATTAGTAGATAGTACTCAAACCAGTATTATTGTAAAACAATAAAGTTATTCTTCTAACATCTCATAATTTAACTGAGCTTCTAAAAGAACTTCATCAGGTATTTCATTGACATCAATTTCCTGGTTAACAATTTTGGAATTTATATCTTTGAAAAATTTGATATAATCTAATGCTTCCACAAAATCAGTATCTAAGCTTTCGTCTAGGAAATCCCAGCTCATATCTGCAGCACTAATTTCTTGTTCTTTACTCTCGCTAATTGTGAGAGGTACGTTAAGTTCTTCTATCAGACTGTCGGTAATTTCCAAAGTGTCCTCGATATTGTTCTGTTCTCTTTCCATATTCAATTTCTTATTTTGTAGGTCCTTGTACAAAAACATAAACACTTCATTTTATCAGTTTTCTTAATATATAACACAAAACTAGCTTTATCAACTATTTTGGCCTTAAAAAAATATTATTTAGATACCAGTGTCAAATAACATTCCAACATTAGAGTTTTAGTACTTTATAAGGTTATATAAATATAATTATTTATATGGATATCCTGTTCTTAAGTTTTCTTACATTTTCAAACTAGTCACTCCTTATGACTATAGGAAAAGGCTCAGGCTGTTATAGTAAAATGCTGTACTAAAAATTTAGAATATGTCTATTCACCTTACTCATTCCAAACTAGTAAATGTGTTTTAGTAAAATGCAAGGAATACTGTTGGTTGTCCAGAATAACACTGTGTATCTGTGTATATTTAGGTACCATTACCACACTAGTTTTTGAATACTTCATGTGTTTGCACAAACAATAATTCTTAAAGACCTATACAATATTCACCTTTTAACATAATAAGAAAGTAGTGATTCCCTATATAAGTTGAAAATACTCACAGCAACAGGTATAGAACAACACTTCAACACATAGGGGCCCATTAGGATGGTGGGCGTATTGCCCCCGCCAGGCTGGCGGTAGCAACGGCCGGCCTGGCGGGGGCAATCCGCCCGCAAACCTCAGCTAAATGACCCCCCGCCATATTAGTATGGCGGGGGGACCACGGCGGACGAAAAGACCGTCCAACGCTTTTCGGCCCAGGTCGCTTTGCGACCTGGGCGTAAAAGGTCCAATCTGGTGGTGATGTCTAATAGACACCACCAGCCATATTAGCATGGGCTGTTTGAGATGCCTTTCCGTGGTGGCAAAGGCATGCGGTCTTCACTTTGGGGGCCCCACACGGGCCCCCAGAGTGAAGGAGAGGCGGGAAGTGCACATGGGGGGTACCTGTGGTACCCCCTTGCATTTACATAAATAAAGCGGCAGGCACCGCACAGTTCCTGCCGCTTTGTTTATGTAAATGCGTCACTAGGCATTTTTAGCATTGTGTCGGGCGGTGC
The DNA here is from genome assembly GCF_964261635.1 of Lissotriton helveticus. NCBI lineage: Eukaryota > Metazoa > Chordata > Amphibia > Caudata > Salamandridae > Lissotriton > Lissotriton helveticus. Next base: position 912,206,083 of record NC_136063.1, read on the forward strand.
TGAGAGCACCGCCCGCCACAATGCTAAAAATGCAGAAATGCAGGATGCGCCCGCCACAGTGGCAGGCGCATCCTAATACCCCCCACGGGACCCCTGCCCTTATGGCGGGCGGTCCCAGTCTCCGATGGGATGGCGGGCGGTAATGACCCCTAAAGTATTGTGTATGATGAGGACATATTTACATAGAGAAGAAAAACTACACACACAAACTTATCCTGTCCTTCTAAACATAAAAGAGTATTTGAAAACACTCTCTGTGACATATTTTATGGAGAATAATATGATCTCTTTTAATCTGGTCTCTACTAGTCAAGCATGTCTTTCTATTCAATACCATACTGGTACGTTGCAGAAATCTGTTCTGAAGCCATGTTTCATTTTAAAAATGTCTACAATAAAAGTCTCTGGTATTTTTTAAATATATGTTCAAAGATAGTAGGTCCTCAGGTACACTCAGTATATATGTTAACTTTCTCAAATGTCTTTAAAAGATACAAACCATCTTTGCACAGATATGTACTCCATCCATCTCTTGTTCCTTCTCTTGTTCCTTCAGCTCTGTAGAAGTACATCCCATTGACCATTTTTAGTAGTTATTTATACTTACCTTAAACATAATAAATAATAAAAAAAATATATATTATAAAATTAACATCTGTGGAAGACAAGAAAAAATACAGTTACAATATATATTTTACAACACAAAATAATTTGTAAAGCATTGCAATTGCCTTTTTGCTGTTCTCAGAATATATTGAATTTCACTAGAAACAGTGAGTTCAATAGTACTCATCACATAACAGCGGGCAAAAAAAAGACAATCAATAAGATTATCTTTAAAAAAAACATTCAACATTCTCAATAACAATCTAAAAAATATATGTTAAATGTTTTTTTCCAAGAGCAATTTCTTACGTAAATATGAGACATCTCAAACAATCTTAAAATAACAAAACATTATCATTAATTTTCATACACTGTAAATTATGTACTTACAAATATATGCTGACAAAATATACAACAAAAAGTCCTTAACGGTTTTACATACTTTTCCTAATGGTCAAATAGTATATGTCAAATCCTTAGTTTGGAAGTTGTTCAATAGTAATTCTCAGAATTGCCTCCCAGCCTTCTGATCCAAAACCACAGACATCATTTGCAGCGTCCCCAGGGCTCAACCCGACACTATTCAACACCTACATCGCCACCCTCACACAAGTGGCCCACCATCACAACCTCAACATTATCTCCTAAGCCGACAACACCCAGCTCATCCTCTCCCTCACCAAGTAGCCACATACCACCAAAAGCGACCTCCACGAGGGAATGAAAGCCATCGCCAACTGCATAAGGATCAGGTCTCTAAACCTCAACTCGGACAAGACGGAAATACTAATTCTCGGACCCACCCCCTCAGCCTGGTCCGACTGCTGGTGGCTGACTACACTGTGAACAGTAACAGTACCAAAAGAAGAAGAACAATGACACAGGCCCTCATCAGCAGCAGACTACACTATGGCAACACACTCTACACAGGAATTCCAGCCAAACACCTACAACGACTACTACAAATCCAAAACACCTCCGCCCGACTGATCATCAATGTCCCCTGCTGCAGCGACATCACCCACCACCTGATACACCTACACTGCCTCAACGTCAACAAGAGGATCATTTTCAAGCTCCTCACCCTCACTCACAAAGTACTCTACAACACCAGACTACCCTACGTTAACAACAGTAATCCTGAAAGGCCAAATTTTGGTCCTAAAATTTTGGCTTTAAAAATATTAAGTAAGAATTTGGTAACTCTTTAGGCAAACGTTGTTTAAAAACCAATTGAGTGTCATTACAATATATCCAACCTTTCGGACATTTCAAATAAACAGTGTAATGTCCAGATGTTGTAGAAGGACCATCATGAAAAATAATTCCTACAGCTACAAAAGTTCTTCCTGAAATTGATACTTGAGTAGCTACAACATTTTTTATTAAAGTTTCCAATTTTCTTCCATCAGCTCTACAACGTTGCAGCATTAAAATTACATACTGTCCATATCGTTGTATAACTAATCTTGTTGACATTTGTGATTTACATTGGCTACACTCCATGTTTTGACTTGCTCCTCTAAGTAGATTGTTAAAAGACACTGATTCCGAGTCTGCTTTCTTCCCCTACACTAATGAGACTTCCCTTTGCTTGTTTCATTTGGAATAACTCTATAGTATTCCCCATGACTTCTTTGGAATGTAGTGGATGAACACTGTAATGTTCGTAGATTTCTTCAGTTCTGGACACATCCACTTTTTCAATTTGTCCAGTTGACGAGTCACTATCTCTTCCACAGTTATTTCTTCTTCTCCCACATACACATTTTTATAGTATTGATTTTTTTTTACCAGATACAACGTTGCCTTTTTCACTTTCCTAACATCCACTAATTCTTGCCAGATTTTCTTACTCTTTGTAGGAACACCATTAACAAGAATAACTAGAGGTTCATCTTCCTCATTTTCTACACCAATTGTTTCAATATTTTTCTTTACATCTAGAGCCAAATATACAACTCTTCCCTTTAATCCTTTCTGTAAATCTGAAGGAGGCAATTTCCCTGTCTTAGGCTCTATACGAACAATAGCCTGACATGGATGCACACATTGAATAAGAATAGACTCATAGGTATATAAATCCATCAGTTCAGAAGGAATATTTACCAACTCAAGATTATTATGCAGAGCTCTAGCAGGCATTTTATTCTCGTCTAATTTGTTATAACAATATTTACAAATATGCTGATCAGAAACCAAATCAAAACAATTCACTACCAACAAATAAGTTGCAAAATCCTTCCCCAATTATTATTTCCCTTTTCACTTTTTAAATACAAATCAACAGTCCTGGTCTGATTTTTATAATGAGTTTGTCGACAACAAATACAAGAATAATTTGGCCTTTCACCTGAAATCACCTTAACTTAAAATTTTCTGTACTACAATGTTGTACATTCTCTTCCACATTTCCTTCTATTAATGTATCAATTTCTGCACTGTCTTCCTCAGGACCAAAGTAACTAACCTGAATTTCATCACAAACGTTCATTACATCTAAAACTGATCCACGCAAAAGAGCACTGTTCCACTTTTTTAACATTAGTGCTGGACTTTTTGCGTAATACAATGTTCTGACTAATTTCCTCATTTGAGTATGATGTACTGCTAACATCCTGAAATGGTAAAAAACACTTCGACATACTTTTTTAGAAAGACAAGCACGAGAATGACCTTGCAAACCAGTATTTTCTCTCACTCTGCAAGGGTCTAGTCCTTGCAACATCTTAATCTTTTGTTTAACACTTTTCTTAGTATACTCACGTAGGAAATTGCATAAAAATTGCATAAAAAAATCAATAGATTCCTGCCATACACTACAAATACTACTGCAATTTCAAGTGTACACTGGAGCTTTAGGAAGTCTACCTTAAACTTCTCTTTCTCAATAGGACAACCATTTCTAACCTCCTAAGCACAAATACTAGTGTCAACTGCATACAACAAATCATTACTCTGAAAATAACTCTCTTCATTAAAAAAAAGTGTCAGAACTTGAACTATGTTTCCATTCACCCAAAAAAACATCAGATAAATTACTTCTGTTAAATATTCTTCTCCACTTACTTTTGGCCTTCATTAAATGGATTGGCTTATCTAGTGATCGAATTCTACTGATTACTAAAATAAACAATTTGTTTTTCAATTCGAAACAAAAGCCTTCTCAACTATATTTTCCATATGTTTCTTCTTCTTATAAAATGCTGTTTTTCTTTTACATTTCTTCATTTCCTTTATCAAATTCGACCCAACTCTATTATAAAACATTATTTTTCTAATTTCCTGAAATTGATTCTTCCTCCTTTTACTATACAGTGTTTGTTTACAAGATGATTTTCCATTTTTTTCTCTTTTCTCTTGTTTTCCTTCTTAGTTGCAGATACACTGTTTGTATTTTTGACCTTGTCCACACTACTCCTAGTGTTTGATAAGTTCTTCAAAAAAAAAGGTGTACAGTCATAATATCGAGTCAATTATTTCGACTGGACAGAATATCGAGTAAAAAATATAGAATGGACATAATATCGACTAGACATAATATAGACAACAAAAATATCGACTAGAGAAAATTAATATCGAATAGAATGGACATAATATCGAATCAAAAATATAGAATGGACATAATATCGACTAGACATAATATAGACAACAAAAATATCGAATTTAAGGTAAGTTAATAATAATTTTTATTTTTTGTGTAATATAAGTCTGTAGCGGGTTGTGGGTTTATAGGGGAATAGGGTGGGAAGTAATTTAATTCTAATTAATTAAATATGTTAATTTATTTATTGATATATATTTAGAATTAATTGTTAATTAATTATTAATTGGTAATTAATTAAAATATAATTGGTAATTAATTATAATTGATTAATTGATAAATATTTTAATTTTAGTAATTTATTTTCTGTAGCGGGTTGTGGGTTTATAGGGGAATAGGGTGGGAAGTAATTTAATTATAATTAATTAAATATGTTAATTTATTTATTGATAATAATTTAGAATTAATTGTTAATTAATTATTAATTGGTAATTAATTAAAATATAATTGGTAATTAATTATAATTGATTAATTGATAAATATTTTAATTTTAGTAATTTATTTTCTGTAGCGGGTTGTGGGTTTATAGGGGAATAGGGTGGGAAGTAATTTAATTATAATTAATTAAATATGTTAATTTATTTATTGATATTTTTTTAAAATTAATTGTTAATTAATTATTAATTGGTAATTAATTAAAATATAATTGGTAATTAATTATAATTGATTAATTGATAAATATTTTAATTTTAGGGTTCAGAGTCAGTTTTCAGTTTTTGGGTAAAGGGGTATTTTTAGGGTTCAGGGTCAGTTTTCAGTTTTTGGGTAAAGGGGTATTTTTAGGGTTCAGGGTCAGTTTTCAGTTTTTGGGGTAAAGGGGTATTTTTAGGGTTCAGGGTCAGTTTTCAGTTTGTAGGTAAAGGGGTATTTTTAGGGTTCAGGGTCAGTTTTCAGTTTTTGGGTAAAGGGGTATTTTTAGGGTTCAGGGTCAGTTTTCAGTTTTTGGGTAAAGGGGTATTTTTAGGGTTCAGGGTCAGTTTTCAGTTTTTGGGGTAAAGGGGTATTTTTAGGGTTCAGGGACAGTTTTCAGTTTTTGGGGTAAAGGGGTATTTTTAGGGTTCAGGGTCAGTTTTCAGTTTTTGGGTAAAGGGGTATTTTTAGGGTTCAGGGTCAGTTTTCAGTTTTTGGGTAAAGGGGTATTTTTAGGGTTCAGGGTCAGTTTTCAGTTTTTGGGGTAAAGGGGTATTTTTAGGGTTCAGGGTCAGTTTTCAGTTTGTAGGTAAAGGGGTATTTTTAGGGTTCAGGGTCAGTTTTCAGTTTTTGGGTAAAGGGGTATTTTTAGGGTTCAGGGTCAGTTTTCAGTTTTCGGGTAAAGGGGTATTTTTAGGGTTCAGGGTCAGTTTTCAGTTTATGGGTAAAGGGGTATTTTTAGGGTTCAGGGTCAGTTTTGGGTTTTTGGGGTACAGGGGTACTTTGTAAAAATAAAGTAAAATTACATTTAAATTACATTTATTTAATAAAATTAAATTATATTAAATTATATTATAATATTTTTTATTAATTTATATTCAAAAAATTATTATATACTTACCAATACTTATGTTGTAATGGTATGCGTTGTAAAGGTATATGCGTTGTAAAATCTTGCGTTGTAAATGTATGCGTTGTAAAAGTTTTTGCGTTGTAAAAGTTTTGTTGTAATGGTAGGCGTTGTAAAAGTATGCGTTGTAACGTCATACATCCCTGGAGTGAGAATAGTAATTTTAACCTCTACGCTATCCAGCGCTTTCCCTACTGTTGCACCCACTGGAGTGGGAGTAGTAAATTTTACCTCTACGCTATCCAACACTTTTGCTAATGTTGAACTCACTATAGTTGTAACAATAAATTTTAAACATTTTCTAAAATTTTATATATGTTTATTTAATAATATGTTTAAATATATATATATATATATATATATATATATATATATATATATATATATATATATATATATATATGTGTGTGTGTAATTTTTGGTGATATAATTTTTTTAATTATATAAATTATTTATTAAAATTATATTTTTTTAATAATTATTTCTAAGTTTATATTAAATATATTTATTACTATATTAGTTTTAACTTAATTTTAAGACATTTTAAAAAATCGATATTTTGACAGTCTATATTTTTGTAAGTCGATATTTTGGAGTCGATATTTTGGTACTTACCTGTTTGAAGATAGGGAGTCGATATTTTGTCAATCGATATTTTTGACTCGATATTTGTGTATCTCGATATTTGTGTCGTCGATATTATGTCAGTGATCCAAAAAAAAATCTTCGTTGTCTTACCAGGAGTTTTTTCTTTTTCTTCATACATTGTTGTTCAGGTAAATCTTGTGGATGACTTCTCTTTAAATAATAAGCTTTATTATGTTGTTTCCTCTTTTCACTTTTTGAAGGCATGATGAATTTCTTTTAGTGTTGATAAATAGAATCTGTCATAAAAATATATATATTATGAAAATAAATATATGAAATATACTATTCTATTACTAAATAAATAAAAGTATAAAAAACAACTGTGTAACTGATAACTTTCAAGAACTACATCTGGAAGAAGAGTACCTTAATCAATTTATCAGTAGTTAAACTTTTGAGCAGATAATGGATTATTACATGCTACTAAATGCATCAATACAATAGTAAAAGGGGAAAGAGAGGAAGGAGTATGAGAAGAGAGCTGGCATTATGAGGAGATAAGGGGGAATATGTGGAGAGAGGGGCAAGTATGAGGAGAGAGGGGAGAATATGGAGAGAGGGGGAGTATAAGGAGAGAAGGGGTGTATGAGGAGAGAGGGGATAGTATGAGGAGAGAGGAAGGAGTATGAGGAGAGAGGCAGGACTATGAGGAGAGTATGAGGAGAGATGGGGGTATGAGGAGAAAGGGGGAGTATGAGCAGAGGGGGACGTATGAGGAGAGAGGAGGGAGTATAAGAAGAGAGAGAGGGAGTGTGACGAGAGAGGGGAGGAGTATGAGGAGAAAGAGGATGTGTATAAAGAGAGAGGGGGAAGTATGTGGAAAGAGGGGCAAGTATGAGGAGAAAAGAGTAGTATAAAGAAAAAGAGGTGTGTATAAAAAGAGAGGGGACAGTATGAGAAAAGAAGGGGGAGAATTTGGAGAAAAGGAGAGTAGAAGGAGAGAGGCGGTGTATGAGGACAGAGGGTGGAGTATGAAGCAAGAGGGGGGAGTATGAGCAGATGGGGGAGTATGAGGAGTGAAGGGGGTATGAGGAGAGAGAGGGGAGTATGATGAGAGGAGAAAATATAAGGGGGGAGTATGAAGAGACAGGGAGTATGAGGGGAGAAGATGAGTATGATGAGAGGGGAGAGTATAAGGAGAGAGGGAAAAGTATGAAGAGAAAGGTGGGCGAATAAGGAGTGAAGGGAGAGTATGAGCAGAGAAAGAGGGAGTGTGAGGAGAGAGGGGGAGTATAAGGAGAGAGAGGGAAAGTATGAGGAAAGGGGGTATAAGGAGAGAGAGAGGAGTAAGAGGAAATAAGGGGGAGTATGTGGAAAGAGGGGCGAGTATGAGGAGAAAGAGGGAGTATAAGGAGAGAAGAGTGTGTATGAGGAGAGAGGACAGAATATGAAGAGAGTGGGGAAGAATGTGGAGAAAAGAGGAATATAAGCATACAGGGGGTGTATAAGGAGAGAGGGGGTACCTAAAGAAGACAGTAAGAAGTATGAGGAGAGGGGGGAATATGAGGACGGGGGGAATATGATGAGAAGGGGAATTATGAGGAGAGAGGGAGGAGTAAGAGAAGAGAGGGGGGAGTATGAGGACAGGGGGAGTATGAGGACAGGGAGGAGTATGAGGAAAGAGAGGTAGGAATGAGGAAAGAGGGGGAATATCAGGAGAGAGGGGGGAGTATAAGGAGAGAGATGGAGAGTGTGAGGAGAGAGGGGGGAGTATGAGGAGAGAGAGAGGAGTATGAGAACAGAGGGGAGAATATGTCAAAAGAGGGGCGAGTATGAGGAGAAAGGGGGAGTATAAGGAGAGAGGTGTGTGTATGAGAAGAGAGGAGGGAGTATGAGGAGAGATGTGGAAGAATGTGGAGAAAAGAGAAATATAAAGAGAGAGTGGGTGTATAAGGAGAGAGGGGGTAGTATAAGGAGACAGTAAGAAGTATGAGGAGAAGCGGAGATATGAGGAGAAGGGGGAGTATAAGGAGAGGGGGGTATGAGGTTAGAGGAGGAGTATGAGGAGAGGAGTGAGCATGAGGAGAAAGAGGGGATTATGAGGAGAGACGGAGGAGTATGAAGAGATGGGGAAGTATGAGTAGTGATGGGGTATGAGGAGAGAGTGTGGAGTATGGAAAAAGAGGGGCAAGTACAGTGGCGGCTGGTGGCATTTGAAAGTAGTAGGGCGTAAAAGTCAATGGTTGAGTGCCCAGTGGTAAAAGAGGTGTAAAACCAGATGCAAGCACAACATTATGGTTACCTATTCAGACTGGCAAACCAAAAAAATGAATAACTAAAAACCGGCCCACATGATTGATGACAATGACATGCAAATTGGGGCAATTTTGAGCTTGTAAACAGTAAAGATACGCAGTGATGATGTAGCTATGAATTTACAAGGGAATACCGCATGCATTTGTTATTTGTGGTTGTCTGTGTTTGCAGTAATATCAGGGAACAAGTGCACAAAAGTAAACACCAAACCAGGTGGCTGCTGGCAGAAGCAGAACACAAATCAGACCTACATTTGGTGGTGCTGCAGCTCCTATGATCTTGTAGAGAATGTTATGGCCATTATTTGGCAGTTTCACAACATTCCGGAAACCACACATTAATGTGAGCATAACAGAGGCACGCACAAGCAACATCAGGGTCTAGAAAACATAAAATAGATAAGCTCCACATGAGCATGTCGGACACCAAAATAAAAGAGGCCTGAGATAAATATGTGCAAATCGGGGCAAATTTGAACTTGAAAATACACAGTGACGGTGTAGCTATTATTTTACACGGGTAGACTGCATTCATTTGTCCGACTTTTTTGAGCTGTAGTCGATATTCGCGCCAGTAATATCAGGGAACAACACAACAGTAAACACCAACCAAGGCGGCAGCAGCAGACGACAAAAGAGGCCTGGCCAACATATGGCGGTGCTGCTGCTTCTGTGATCTTGTACTTGTAGAGAATTATATAACTATTATTAGGCAGTTTCACTACTCTCACACATTCCGGGAACCAAATAAATATGAATGCGAGACAAACAGATGCACGCACAACCAAAGGGTAACGGGGTCAGACTGGTGAACAGAAAATAAATAGGATTCAGCATGGGAGCACATCGAGCACTGAAATAAAAGGCGTCCCAAGATAGCTTATAAAAAACTTACCTTGGCTTGCCGCGCTGACTCCCGACTCGAGTCCCGAGACTGCTCCCGCCGTCCTGGATTTTGAATGCCGCCGCTGCCTCTAACGTGGTGTGGGCTCTCGTCACTGAAGGCTGCAGGCAGCCTCCCTCCCCTCCATGACAGCCGGCGCTGATTGGTTCGGCTGGCTGCCCTAACCGCGTCATTTCTCCTAGTCTGCATCCTGCAGAACGGAGAGTGGGAGGTGGCTTGGCGGAGCGGCTTGCCCACTGTTGCTAATACTGTCTGTTTGGACGCCTCTCAGGCTGTCCAAACAGTCAGTATTAACAACAGTGGGCAAGCCACTCCCCCAAGCCACTCCCCCCTGCCCTGAGGCTCGAGTAACCAGGACGTTCTGCTGACTGCTTTCTCGCCATGCGAGAAGGGCAGGCAGAAACAAATGGTAGTTTTAAATAAATAACTACCATTTGCTTCTGCCTTCTTCTCGCACGGCGAGAAAGCAGGGGGGGCGGCGCCCAAACGCCCCCATGGAAGAACCGCCGCTGGGCAAGTATGAGGAGAAAAGAGCAGTATAAGAAGAGAGGGGAGGAGTGTAAAGAGAGAGGGGAATATAAGGAGAGAGGGATGTGTATGATGAGAAAGGGGAGAGTATGAGAAGAGAGGGGGAGTAAAAGAAGAGAGGGAAGAGTATGATAACAAGGGGGTATAAGGAGAGAGAGGGAAGAATGAGAAGAGAGGAGGAATATGAGGAGAGAGGGGGGAGTATGAGCACAGAGAGATGGAGTATAAGGACAGAGGGAATGTGAGGAGAAGGAGGAGTATGAGGAGGGAGCAGGGAGGATGAGGGGAAAGGAGGAGTATGAGGAGAGGAGTGAGTATGAGAAAGAGCAGATTATGAGGAGAGAGGGATGAGTATAAAGGGATGGAGGAAGTATGAGAAATGAGGGTATGAGGAGAGAGGGAGGAGTAAAAGGAGAGAAGAGGGAGTATGAGACACAGGGGAGTATAAGGAGAGAGATGGAGAGGGTGAGGAGAGAGAGAGGAGTATGTGAAAAGAGGGGCAAGTATGAGGAGAAAGGGGGAGTATAAGGAAAGAGCAGTGTGTATGAGGAGAGAGGGGTGAGAATGTGGAGAAAAGAGAAATATAAGGAGAGAGGGAGTGTATGAGGAGAGAGGGGAATATGAGGAGAAAGGGAGTATGAGGAAAGAGGGAACAGTAAGACGAGAGAGGGGGAAATATGAGAAAAGGGGGGTATAAGGAGAGAGAGGGGAATATCAGGTGACAACAGAGAATATAAGGAGAGAGAGGACGAATGTGAGGAGAGAGGAGGGAGTATGAGGAGAGAAGGAAGAGTATAAGAAGAGAAGGTGAGAATGTGGGGAAAAAGGGAAGTATAAGAAGAGAGGGGGTATATTAGAAGAGAAGGGGTACTATGAGGAGAGAGGGAAGAGTATGAGGAGATGGAGGAGTATGAAGAGTGAAGGGGTATGAGGAGAGAGGTGGAAGTATGAGGACAGAAAGGAGAGTATGAGGAGAGAGAAGAGGAGTATAAGGAGACAGGGGGGATATAAGGAGAGTGAGGTGTGTATGAGGAGAGAGGGGGGAGTATGAGGAAAGAGGGGAGAGAATGTGAAAAAATGGCCAATATAATTTTTAAAAGTACACAGACACACAGTGTGATTCTGGACAAAAAATATAAGACCTTACATTTTACCAAAACACATTTACTAGTCTAAAACGGTTAAGTGACTGCACATATTCAATGTATATAACTACTACATTTTAGTGGACAACCCTGACTCATTTTGCAAATACATATGCAATTTGCTCCATTATTTTTGCCAACATTACATGATTAAAGTGACACAATAGAACAACAAAAAGGTGCAAGGGGCATGTAAATTTGCCCCAGAGTGTATGCAGCAGTGTTTCTATACTAACTGGGAAATTGTTAAGGGGGAGGTATGAGGAGAGAGAGAGAAGTAAGAGGAGAGAGGAGGGAGTATGAAGAGAAGGGGAAGTATGAGGAGAGAGGAGAGAGGTTGACAATAAGGAGAGAGGAGGAATATGAGGAGAGAGGGAGGAGTATGAAGACAGAGAAGGTGAGTATGAAGACAGGGACGAACATGAGGAGAAGGGGGAGTATAAGGAGAAAGGGAGGAGTAAGAAGAGAGAGGGAGGAGTATGAGGACAGGGGGGAGTATGAAGACAGGGAGGAGTATGAGGAGAGAGAGGTGAGAATGAGGAAAAGGGGGAAATATCAGGAGAGAGGAGGTAGTATAAGAAGATAGAGGGAGAGTGTAAGGAAAGAGGGGGAAGTATGAGGAGAGAGAAAGGATTATGAGGAGAGAAGGGGGAGTATGTGGAAAGAGGGGCGAGTATGAGGAGAAAGGGGGAGTATAACGAGAGAAGAGTGTGTATGAGGAGAGAGGACCGAATATGAACAGAGAGGGGGAAGAATGTGGAGAAAAGAGGAATATAAGGAGACAGGGGGTGTATAAGGAGACAGGGGGTACTATAAGAAGACAGTAAGAAGTATGAGGAGAGAGGGGAATGTGAGGATGGGAGAATATAAGGAGAAGGGGGAGTATGAGGAGAGAGGGAGGAGTGCTAAGTATGGCCGAAATTTTCGAATTCGCTTTCCGCGAATTCGTGCGAAATTGCAAAAAAAGTCAGCGAGTTTGCGAATTTTCCCGCGAACTTTGCCATTTGCACAAATATGTGACCACGTGTGTCTGTAACTTTGCCAACGCCCAAAGGCGCCGAGGTCCCTTGAGTGAGCCGGCCATTATAGTGGGGACGGGCGGAAAGACGTTTCATACCGCTAGTGTGTGGTGGATGGGGCCAAACGTGCAGGGTTTCTATGCGAGTTCACATGCATCTTGTTTATAAAGGGTCAGAGACTGAGCAGAGCAGCAGATGAGGAGAAAGCAGCCTCCTGGTCACAGGAGCTACACGGGGATGGCCCTCGAGAAACTCATGGATGCAAAAATACGTTTGGCACAGGACCCCAGAATCCTTCAGATGTCAAAGATAGCTCTGCTGCGCGTGTTGGTACAAAGCCATTCTGATCCTGCTCAGTGGGTTCAGGCGCATGCAGCTACTGCTGTTGGACAATGTCCTATCTCATACTAAACTGCCCCGTACAGGCATATGCTGGCGCTGGGCAGTAGGGTGCAGTGGCATGCGGGTGCTCCACGCCTGGTACATGCGCATACCGGTGCCAGGGGGGACATGTGTTTATTGGTGCTGTGTAGCAAGTTATGACTTTAAATTTTGACTGCACCAGACGGTGGAGCAATGAGTATGAGGAGAGATGGGGAGTATGAGGAGAGAGAGAAGAGTATGAGGAGAGAGGGGGGAGTATGTGGAAAAGAAGGAATATGAAGAGAGGGAGGATTATGAAGAGATGGGGGAAGTATGAGGAGTGAGGGAGGTATAAGGACAGAGGGAGGAGTAAGAGGACAGAGGGGGGAATGTGGAGAAAAGAGAAATATAAGGAGAGAGGGGGTGTATGAAGAGAAAAGGGATTATGAGGAGAAAGGGAGTATGAGGCGAGATGGAACAGTAAGAGGAGAGAAGGGTAAATATGAGGAGAGAAGAGAGAGTATGAGGAGAGAGAGGAGGAGTATGAGGAGAGAGGGGGAGTATAAGGAGAGAGTGGTGTGTATGAGGAGAGAGGGGGGAGTATGAGGAGAGAGGGGGTAGAATGTGAAAAAAGGGGCCAGTATAATTCTTAAATGTACACAGACGCACAGCCTGATTCTAGACAAAAAATATAGGACCTTACATTTTACCAAAACACATTTACAAGTCTAAAACAGTTAAGTGACTGCACACATTCCATGTATATAACTACTTACTCAGTGGACAACCCTAACTCATTTAGAAAATACATAACCAATTTGCAGCATTTTTTTGCCCACATTACATCCAAAAAGTGACACAATAGAACAACAAAAAGGTGCAAGGGGCTTGTAAATCTGCACCAGAGTATATGCAGCATGTATGTATACTTACTGGGAAATTGTACATTTAGAACACAAGTCTGATTCCAGACAAACAACACTACTAATTACTCTTGAAGGGCTAATATCACTGCACACAGTACAGAAATATATTAATTGCATTTTACTGTACAACCATGAGTCATTTTGCAAATACATAAAGAATTTGCTGCATTATTTGTGCGAACATTGCATCAAAAAAGTAACGCAATGGCAGCACAAAGACGCACAAGAGGCTTGTAAATATATCCCAGAGAATTTACAATAGTGTATGTATACTGACATGAAAATTGTAGATTTAAAACACAAGCCTAATTCTAAACAAGCAACACTATTAACTACTTTACAACTGAAAAAGTGACTGCACACATTCTACATATTTTAGTACTGCACTTTATTGCACAAACCTTACTCACTAAACACATTAACTTACCAAATGGTTTTATCACAATAATTATCCAAATGCAGACAAACTCAGAATGTGATTCTACACACTTTAGAAGGATAAACACATTACTCTAACTAAAAACAAAATGCACCATATACATTTCTTTACAAGTTATCAACTCACCTTTCACATTGATTTGTAGATTAAGAAGAATGCCAGTCACACAGTAGATATTCTTATACGGAATTTCTCTACTTCAGTGTTTGCAGCAAAACCTCTCAATTTACACATATATAAATATGAATAACAAATCAAATTGCGTCACACATTAATTCAAAACCAAACACACATTTCTATTGGTTGAAGATTTGAACCCTTTCCAACTGACATAACTTTGAACCCCACCCCCGACAGATCATGCAAATGTCAAATGTCCACAGAGGTCAAAAGTTCAGCACACTGTAAAACACACCTCCTCAACAAGGTTAGACTCTGCAAAAGGTACTTAGTTATAAGTACCAATAAAGAGAAAAGGTCTTCTAAGAACCAACCAATATCTAAACAAATAAGCTTGATAGATATCTGTAAAACATTTTTTTTTTATTCTTTTTTTTTGCCTAGGTACGCGTACGGGACGACTTAGGAACCTCACACCGTACGTCATCCGGCCGAGCTTGGTACACGTAATGTAAATTTACCGTAAAAAAAATAGCCACTATCACTAATGTTTATTACCCCCGGGGACCCCATCCCCCGGGGCTCAAATAAAACGTTGGGGACCATGGGGGGAGCCCCAACACCCCCACGGTCCCAGCCGGCACCCCGTGTCCTTCGGGAGCCGGCATTGCTTTTCGTCAGAGAGAGCAGCTTACATAATGCTCTCCCTGACGAAAAGCAATATGCTTTCCTATTTGGAAGAGAGAGCAGGTTTCCTGCTCTCTCTTCCAAATAGGAAAGCAGTTTGCTATGGTAGGGAAGGAACTGCGAGGCTCCCGCCCTACCATAGCAAACTGCGGTATCCTAGGGTAGGTACCCCAGGACACTGCAGGAGTGTGCCCTGGGGGGTGGCGGTCCCCAGGGCCATCAAAGGCTCCAGGAGGTAGGCCACACGGCCCCCTCCCATCATTTGTAAAGCCCTAGGGGGGTGGTGGTCCCCGGGGCTGGGGCGTCCATCACCGATCCCCCAATTTAAATATTAGAGCCCGGGGGGGGGCGGTCCCCGGGGCCCCTCTGGGCCCCGGTATTATAAATAAAAATATTGCTCCCGGGATTTGCCCCCCGGGGGCTAATTAACAATAAAGGGGCTTCTGTGTTTTTTTTCTTCTTCATGTGTATCCTGTGATTTAAAGAAAAAAATCAACTTTGACCTAGGGGATCATTCTGAAACACCTATAGCAAATAGCAAACTTTTCCTGTGAATCTACACACTCAATCTACATACATATACAAATAAACAACAAATCAAATTTATTCCCACATTAAATCAAAAAGAAATGCACTTTTCTATTCCTTGAACTTTTGAACCCTTTTCAACTGACTAAACTTTCAACCCTAGCCCCATTCTGCTTTCTGCCTCATACCATAGAAACACTCCAGGGAACAGTTAACTAAGCACACAGGTGAAAAGTTCATCAAACAATTTTGCAAATCAAAACAGCAAGTGTGCTTGTCTTGTCAATATACCAGCTTATCTTAAGTAACGTTCTTTTCTATCACTTTTTGTTAACCAATAAATATTAAGCTTTTAAAAAACAGAAAATTGCACCCTACTTTTCTGTGTAAAATGTTTCCAAACAACTAATCATTTCTTTGCTTTTTTCAACACTCCACTTATCCACCATTTCAGAAAAATCTTACTTTTCAAACTACCATTTCATTTACAGAGACCATCTGAGTGCATCCAGAGCTCTCTTCAACATGCTTACAGTGTAGATTGTGGGACACAGCTATATTTTCTGAAGTCAAAGGTACGCAGAACGGAAAGGATTTCACAAAGACCTAGGTTTACCAAATGTAGACATTAGATGGATTGGACAGAGAGGGTTACAGTGGCACCAATTGATGCCATTGGTTAAATCCTTTTTACATCTCCAACACCCTAACCTCATAATTGTGCACTGTGGTGGCAATGACCTAGGCACTTTGACTGGGGTAGGCCTGGAAATGTTTATGAAGGACACCTTTACAGAACTAACGTCACTTTTCCCCCAAACTACCTTTGTATATTCCAATATATGCCAAAGGCAGAATTGGAACAGGTCCAATCAATTTTGTCCACAGATTGAGAAAGCTAGGAAACATGTGAACAAATCTGTTTCTGCTTTTCTCCGAGACTATAAAATTGGGTCCATTTACAACGACAATCTGTGTTTCAATATGGATGCCATCTATAGGAGAGATGGTGTACATTTTACAGATGAGGGGAACAGAGTCTTCCTCTTGAACTTTTGACTCTCCATCGGTACTTACTTGTGTAGGTACTAAAATCTCCCAATAAACAAAAGGGCTCTTTTTAGAGCCACCCAACATCTAAACACATATACTTGATAAATATCTGAAAAATATTGTTATTTTTCTTGCTTATGTACGCTTATGGGACGACTTAGGAACCTCGCACCGTACGTCATACGGCCGCTCTTGGTACACGTACTGTAAATTTTCCGTAAAAAAAAAAATTAGCCCTTATCACTAATTGTTATTATCCCCGGGGACCCCATCCCCCGCGGCTCAAATAAAACGTTGGGGATCGTGGGGGGAGCCCCAACGCCCCCAATGTCCCAGCCGGCTCCCTGCGTCCTTCGGGAGCCAGCATTGCTTTTCGTCAAAGAGAGCAGCTTAACCTGCTCTCTCTTTCAAATAGGAAAGCAGTTTGCTATGGTAGGGTGGGAGTTGTGAGGCTCCTGCCCAAACATAGCAAACAGCAGTGTCCCGGGGTTAGGCACCCCGGGATACTGCAGGAGCCGGCCCTGGGGGGTGGAAGTCCCCAGGGCCATCAAAGGCTCCAGGAGGGGGGCCGCGTGCCCACCCTCCCAGCATTTGTAAAGCCCGGGGGTGGTTGTCCCTGAGGCTGGGGGGGTCCATCACAGACCCTCCAATTTAAATATTAGAGCCCCGGGGAGGTAGCAGTCCCCGGGGCATGTGGGGGGGTTTCAGTCCCCCCCACAGGTTTATTTTATTTTAAAAGGAGCATGCAGCCCCCCTCCCCAGGCTGATTTCAGCCTGGGACCTCATCTCTTAAGGCCCGACAATATTACAACTGACCCCACCACACACACCTTACCACAGGCTTCTCACCTTTAGCCATGATGATGGACAGCTTAGCAGACGGCCCACCTGCATGTTTTATGCCAATTTTGGTGATACTTTCTTGATGCTGAGGAATATGAGGACATCTCCACCAAACAGGGAAGCAATTACTTCTTAGAGTTAAGAGGAAGGACACTTGTTTGGTGGAGATGTACCTCTTTGTAGTCTCATTGTCTTCTATATAGGAGGTTTTATGTTATCACAGATTTCTGAATGAAGATGCATGAGGAACATTCACATTACCAAAATGCACACAAGGTCACTGGACATTTCCTCCTGGTCCTTTATGCAGCTGTAGAGTAGAATATGCACTAGACATTTCCCAACAAAGTAACACTTACTAATTAACCAGTAGAAAGTACTTCAGGTAGGTAGATATTTTGTACAAAACTGTAGACTCTTGTTGAATAAAGGGATAGGTTAGGTTCTGTTCTGGCCGGTCACTCACACAGCTACTGACACAGACACTCACACACTTACTCATGCACCCTTTCTGGCACTCTCACACCTACTCATAGACCCATACAACCACTCTCATACCCACCCACACACCCATACAGTCACTCAAACACATACTTACAGACCCATACAGGCACTCACAAACCCATTCATAGACCCATATAGCCACTCATCACCCACTCACAGACCCACACAACCACATAGCTGCAACCACTCACAGACACATACAGCCACTCACACACCCACAAAACCATTCACACACTCACTTACAGACCCATACAGCCACACACACACACACATTTAGACCCATGAAGCCACTCACACACTGACTCACAGAACTATACATCCACTCACAAATCGAATCACACATCTACACAGCAACTCACAAACCCACTCACATGGCCACACCCACTCAAATATCCATACAGCCACTCACTCACCCACTTATAGACCCAAACACAAACACTCATAGAACCACTCACAAACACACTCAGATACTCACAGACCCACTCAGACACTCTCACACCCACTAACAGGCCCACTCAGACACTCACACACCCACTTGTAGGCCCATTCAGACACCCCGACACCCAGTCATGGACACATACAGCGACTAACAAACACACATATCCACTCACAACCCCATTCACACATCTACACAGCTGCTCACAAACACACTCACATAACCATACCTACTCACATACCCATACAGTCACTCACTCATCAACTTACAGACCTGCACACACTCGTAGACCCACTCACAGACCCCTTCAAACATTCACACACTCACTTACAGACCTACTCAGACACTCTCACACCCATTAACAGGCCTACTCAGACACTCACACACTCATTTATAGACCCACTCAGCCACTAAAACCCAATGACATATCCACTCACAAACCCATTCATACAGCCATACCCATTCACATACCCATGCAACCACTCAGACACCTACTCACAGACTCACACAGGCACTCACAAACCAACCACAAGCTCACTCATACTCTCCCACACCTACTCACAGACCTACTCAACACTCTCACATCCACTCACAGGCTCACTCAGATACTCGCACACCTACTCACAGATACTCAGACACTCACACACCCATTCTCTGACCTATACAGACACTCACACACACACACACTCAGACACTCATACACACTCACAGACAGACTCACAGGCACTCGCACACACATAGCCACACAAATATCCACTTACAAACCCACACAGTCACTCACACCCCCACTCATATACCCATCCAGACACTCACACACCCTTTCAGAGACCCACACAGCCACTCACACACCCACATACACAGTCACACAGTCACTCACATGCCCATTCAGGCACTCACACACCCACTGACAGATTCACACAATCACTCACACACCGACTCACAGACCATCACAACCACTCACATACCCATACAGTATCTCACACACCCACTCACAGGCCTAAACAGCTGCTTAATCAGGCAATTCTTCTTGTCCACACTGACACTGTGTGATCCTGAGCCTACATCACTACAGCAGAAGGCCATTGCTGGGATGGGACTCAGTCCCCCAGCTCTCACCTTGCTCGAAGTTTAGGCCTCATTAACTGAGCACTGCTGACACTATAGGGAGAGTCCCTTGACTTCTGCAGCATGGGACGCTTAATTGGGTGGTTTTCCTTGCTTGCAATGACACTCTGTGATCCTGAGCCCACATCACTATAGTGGACTGTCATTGCTGGGGTGAGATGTGGTCCCACAGCACTCACCCTGCATGTGCACTGCTGGCACTATAGAAAATGTCCTTGGGCTCCCAAAGCATGGGATGCACCTGGGTCTGCACCCGGGCAAAGACTAGGCCAAGAGTGGGCCAGTCTGTGCCCTTTAGCATCTAGAAAAGACCAGGCTCTCTCTCTTGGTTCTTTGGATTCTATATGCCCCATAGTTTATGGCCTGCTCTCTGACTATTTGGGTTTCCCATTCTGGATCTACGGGGAAAAGGAAGATTGCATCTAGTGCCATAGGCGACAATATAACAACCACATTAATTTCTTACTGGTGTACACAGTAAGTGTTCTATAGAAGGAGATTGAACTCCCCAAGAGGCATCTCTCTCTGGAAGAGGTAAGGGGCACCTTGTCTGTCCATGCCTGCCCCAAAAGCTTGTTGCAACTCTCCTAAGGCAGCTATCTCTCCCTTTCTAAAGAGTGGACCAGATATCTGTCCACCCATTGGTATTCTTTTATAAACCCCATAATGCCTGCCTCCAACAACCCCTGGTGCAGAAAGTCCAATCAATCATTAGAGATTCTAAAGTCCTAAACCTTTTTTTTTGGTCCACCAGGGGTGACGTTAAATAACAGATATACTTCTTTGGAACGATTGGATGGCTGAGACTGTCTGAGACTGGCTAAGCCCTCAACTGGAAGTGAAGGGTACTGGTACAGGAGTTTATGTGCTAGTGTTGGGATAAGCCAATGCAACTGTTAACCCCCATTGTCCCAGATAAGGTACTATACTGGAACATTGCAGGATTGAAGAAAAAAATTAGGCGACTAAGATCTGGTCACGTTTGTGGGTATTTACCATATAATCTGCTTAGAAGAAACCTGGGAAATAAAGCCAAGTTACTTAAATGGGTTCTCCTCTTATCATTCTTCAGCCATCCCTTCTATTGCTGGTGGAGCTAAGGGTGGTCTGATGATGATGATGATTACGTATTTATATAGCGCATGGCTACCCGGAGGCATCCCAGCTCTTAAACCACGTTCATTCTCAGAGTCTAGGTAAACAGGAGGGTTTTCAGCATCTTCCTGAATCTAAGATGGTTTTCTTCCATTCTGATATAGTCTGGGAGATTATTCCACAGTTTTGTGGCCTGTAAAGAGAAGCGTCGGCCACCCATGCGCACTCTCCTTGTTTTGGGGACTGCTAAAAAGTTCTTATTATTAGATCTTAACTCCCGACCGGTATGATACGGGCAGAACATTGATTCAATCAGTGCAGATTCATTGACTGCCTTATGGGCCGTGGTCAGAGCTTTAAACTCGATTCTCTGTTGCACTGGAAGCCAGTGAAGCTGACGAAGTGCAAGTTTGGCAGAGGTTCTCCGTGGGACGTTCAGCAGCATACGTGCTGCACAATTCTGCATGGTCTGCAGAATCTTAATTGTCCCCTGAGGAGTGCCTACGTATAGTGCATTGGAATAGTCTAGGCGTGACAGTATCAGCGCCTGCACTAAGATCCTTCTAGCTTCGATGGGAAGGAGCCTGATGATTTTCCTAAGTAGCCTAATAAGGGCATAACATGTGACTGCTACCTTCCAGGCCTGCACTGAGAAATTAAGAGCTGGGTCCATCCACTCCCCAAGACTCTTAATTTGCGCTTTAGGCTTAGGCGGATGGCCGAGACTATCCGGCCACCAGTCCTCCACCGTAGTGGGTGCCTTGTGTCCCAGCATCATCACCTCTGTTTTTGCTCCATTAAGTTTTAAGAAAGATTCATCCATCCATTCACGTATTTTATTAAGACAGGTAGAGAGATTTTCAAAAGGGGCATCCTGAGTAGTTAAGGAAATAATGAGCTGTGTGTCATCTGCGTACGTTACCAGTTGTACTCCCCAGGGGAGCACCACCTCAGCCAGAGGCCTCATGTAAATGTTAAATAAGGTTGGGCTGAGGGACGAACCCTGGGGAACACCGCTATGAAGACACATTTGGGGGGAGGAAGCCTCGTTTTCAAAGACCACAAAGGTCCTGTCGGACAGAAAAGAGTGCAGCCACCTTAGCGCGCGGCCTGAAACACCAACTTCTCTTAACCTGTGAATCAAAATGGAATGATTCACGGTGTTGAAGGCCGCGCTAAGATCTAAAAGTAGTATGGCTGCACGGTTTCCATTGTCCACGATCTTCCTTGCTTCCTCAACCACTGCAATAGGAGCCGTTTCAGTGCCCTGATTTCTTCTAAAGCCTGTCTGTGTGGAGTGTAAGGAGTTGTTATCCTCCAAAAAAGCGGCAAGTAGAGAATTTGCATGTTTTTACGCGAGTTTGCTGATGGTGGGCAGAAGGGAGATGGGGCGATAATTTGCCCAATCTTCCGGGTTGAGGTTGGGTTTCTTCAACAAGGCCTTAACTCTTGCCTGCTTCCAGTCTAATCACACTGATTGCAAATTTTGTTTCTGTGGAAGTGATCAAGTTTTATAATGAGTCCCCATATTTTCACTTCCTTGTGTGTAACATTGCCAGGGAGTGGGATCTGTTAATTATTACAATAACTGTTTCAATGGAAATACCTTGCAGGTGGCAGGAGCCCTTGAGATAGCTTTGCCATCTACCAGAAACAACCATTCCAAGGCCCTGAAGCTTCTCAGATGAGTGACTTTAATGTCCATCATTGCATGAAAATTGGGAAACCAGTATGTGGGCAAACGATAACGAGGAGAATATCCTGGTACACTTTGAACACAATGAGTATGGTGAGGCCCTTAGCAGTCTTGTTGTGAAGTTTAACCTTGTAACGATGAATGAGGTGCTAGACCCATCAAGTTGCCTTGTCCCTACCTCTGGGTGGATGTAAGTAAATCTGCAATTGATTACATTATAGTTTCAAGAGGCATTAGGTGCTTGCAGGCATGACATTGAGGTTGTATGTACTGGCTTTAGTAATCATGCTACATTGTCCTGAAGCATGAGGTTATGGTGGGGTTCAAACAGGTGCAAGCTAGGAAACATGGTTTTACCATCAGATGGGATAAGTTGAATACAAAGAACTTTCATCTAGGCATTCTCAACCACAATCATACGAGGTTTTCATATGTCTGGACCTGGAAGTGGTCACAATGCAGGTTATCCGGGCCTTCATCACTATTACAACTAACAAAAAGCAAGTTCTGTCACGTGAATCCTGCCCCATGAAGTCACACTCCTGGGGATAGTTCTATACAACCTGTAAAAAAGCATTGGTGAATTGCATCTGGCCTTGCGCACTGATCTGAAATATAGAGAATTTATTAGAAGCTCATGCGGAAGATATAAGGAGGCCTGAACACTGAGGGTAAAGGAGCTGAAGGAGAGGGCGTGGCAGGACATTTGGACTGCTATTATGGTCAAATACAGCTCTGGTTTTTGAAAAGTGTTAAATGCCCCCTATTTCAAGGACAAAGGAAATCCTCAGCATACGTCTATAGAGGATCTAAAAATGTATCTGCACATTGTATGCATGAATATTAACACAGTATTTTGAGTTTTTTGTTTTTTTTCTATATTCTTATAGTTTCTCTTCAGCCGACACGAGTTTCGTTGCATACACTGGGAAATTGACCCACAACTTTCTCAAGGCTCTACAATATTTGGTATATTCCTTTCTAATGTGTTGATAATTCCGATACACAATGGGTAAAATATCTGTCTTCTGCTTTAAAATCACTTCTTCATTCACGAAAGTCTCAGTCTGCCCAATCCCCGAGCTCGTAAGGACAGCTCCGTCATCAACGTAGCCCAAAACTGTGACTCTCGAGTGCGTGGTAATATTCATGCATACAATGTGCAGATAAATGTTTAAATACACTCCAGATGTATGCTGAGGATTTCCTTTGTTTATTTAGGGGCCTCGGTCACAATTTTGGGGGATGTTGGTGGTTTTCCTCACCTTACAGCACCGTTCCGAATTTAGGATCTATTGAAACTAATATATGTGCAACTTTTCCTGATTGGTGCTGTTTCACCTTGCTCAATACCACTGTCAATTCAAAGGCCCAATTTCAAGGAACCTATTGGCCCCTCTACAGAAGTACACATACAGTAATCAAGGTGGATTGAACACTTTTCAACAATATACTTGAGTGATTTAGAGTCTCTTGAAGCTGGTGATACAAATGATTATGGTGCAGTTGCTACACCTTTGGTTTATGACTTAGCAGAGGTGCAGAGGGGATTGGGCGAATGTAGAAGTGATAAGGACCCTGGCCATGATGGGGTACCAGCTGATATCTTCACGTATTGACAGGCAATATGGCCTCCACTGCCTGTGAACATGTTTAGTGCCATTGCAACCATTGGTCCATCGGCCTCCTGGCAAAAATTAACCATTGTGCCAATCTATTGAAAGGGATATAAGTCACAGCCAAAGAATTACAGATCCATATCACTAATTGATTCCACCACCAAGGTAATGGGGTGCATATTGCTGCACAGACTGGAGGACTGGGCTGAGGCTAATAAGATTCTGGTAGATACCCAGTACGACTTTAGGAAGGGGCTAGACACCATTGACCAAAGTCTAAATTTGAGTATGATAATAGGCAAATACAGTGTTGCCAAGGAAGGCTCCATCTTCATGGCATTTATGTACCTAATAGCGCATTAAATCGTGCATCACATTCAAAGCTCTAGGTTATCATGTCTGAGATGGGAATAGTGTACGCCATTAATATTTTTATCAGACAGTTGTATTCAGAGGCGAGCACCTGTGTGCGCTATGGTCGGGAGGAGGAATCTACAAATGTGTTCAAACTCAAGCAGGGGATGCGGCAAGGCTGCATTCCTGCTCACTTCCTTTTCTCCCTGTATACAAACAGAGTTGAGGCTCTCTGATCTATTTGTTTCACCAAACCAGTGTCTCCCATGCAGCAAGGCAAAGCTGAGGCAATCATTTATAACTAATGCTGTGGCTAAAAGATCATAATCCAATAAAAATAAAGCTCATATACAGGCATGCAAACTTACCTGTATTTTATTCAGAACCAGCAGCATCAATTTGTGATAACAAGGTTCTACCTTAATTATGTACCATTAATGCTGGGCTACCTTAAAAGTGGTGCTCTATGAAAGAGTAGGGCCCTTGCTATTGCAATGAAACCTCCAGCCAAACTAACCTGCACATTATGTTTTTTGTCTGTTTTATGAGGCTCCTAGGAAGGTTTTTATTGTTTCTCTTCTCAAAAGATACAATTTTAGACAGTGTAGGCCTACTTTGCTTTCTGAAACACCTGGATGACTTCTGGTCTGACAGACCAAGGCAATATTTATCTGGCAGTGTCTAAGGTTAAGAAGACGTGCCGTGAAAGGCTATTAGTAAGTTCGGCACTGTAATTGCAATTTTATTGTTTGCCTTCTTAAGGAAGCACTTGTACTTAATTCTTATGCCATTTTTTATTGTGGGACTCAGAAAGTTGAAATGCTATGGTTTTAATTTTATTCTACGGTGTGGGATATTTTAAAATGCACTCAAATATAGTTTCAGCAAACAATGTGATTTTAAGCTATTTTAAGGGGGAAATAAAGTTAAAATTATATTTTTAATTATTGTTTTATTCTCACCTGTATTTTTATGCTGTGGAATTGTAGTGATATAATGTTTACTGACTGATCCGTAGAGCCACTCACTGACCTATACAGCCACTCACACATCACTTTCAAAAGTTGCAGGTTACAGTAAGGAAATAACATTTTAAAATTGAAATTCACTTAAAAACCAAAGATTGCAGGAACGTTATTTTAAGAAATAGCATTAAAAAACACTGAAGTTTGCAGAAAAACAAAAAGTTACAAGGGTGTTATAGTTAGGAAATAAAATGTAAAAACCTTAGAAATTCACAGAAAAAAACAAGAGTTACAGAGATGCTGAAGTTAGAATCAGATTTCACTCGTACAAAACCATAGAAATTCAGCAGTTACAGTTACCCGAGCTAACCGTAATGTATGTCCTTCTCAATGTACTGCTTATGACCTCACATATTACTTCACTCATGACATGGTCAGTGACATCACTCATGACATCACACATGACATCTCAAATGACATCACTGATGACATAATTGATGACATCATCCATAGAACAACTGACAAACCCACTCATACCCCATACAGCTCTCATACACTGACTTATGCAGCCTCATAGCCACTCACATACCCATCAACAGATCCATATGACTATTGACACACACTCACTTATTCATTCATACAACCAGTCATGCAACCACTCCCTCACCCATATAGCCACTCACAAACCCATACAGCCACTCACATACCCACAAAACCACTCACATATCCACTCATAGACCCATACAGCCATATACCCACCCACATACCCATTCATACTCCCACACGGCCACTGATGGATCATTCACTCACCCATATACCCACTCACACAACCATTCACTCACCCATATTGCTACTGAAAGAGCTCCTAACTCACCCATACAGCCATTTACACACCCATTCACTTTTCCACAAAACACTTAAATACCCATTCACACATCATACAATTACAAACACACCCACTCACTAATCTATACAGACACTCACACAAATACTTTCTGTGCAAAACAGCCACTCACATACCCACTCACTTACCTATACACCTAGTCAAACAGCCACTCACTTACCCAGGTATCAATTTACACACCCAGTCACTCAGCCACACATCCAGCCACTCACAACCATATACATCCACCCTTGGAGCCACTCACACAGCCACCACAGTCACTGAACCAGCTACTCATACACACACTCACCCACCAACACAACCACTCACAGAGGCACTCACTCACCTATACAAGTACTTCCACACCACCGTATTCACCCATACAGCCACTCACACACCCCTACATCCACTCAGAACCCCACTCCCACATTGATACAGACAGTCACAGTGCCACTCAGATGACATATATTAGAAACAGCATCACTCATTAGAAGTACAAAATGAATATTAATTTAATTCATGCAGTAGCTTAGTATATATCTTTAACTCTCGAAACCTTCATCAAACACACTCACTGGATGATGTCATCAGTGACGTCATTTGAGATGTCATCAATGATGTCTACAGTGATGTCACTGACCATGTCCTGAGTAATGTAAAATATGAGTTCATAAGCATTTTTGGAGGTGCGTAAGTTGTAGTTAGCTCAGGTATAACTACTCAATGTCACTGGTTTTGTATGAGTGAAATCTGAGGCTAACTATAACGTTCCTGCAACCTTTAGTTTGTTCAGTATATATATATATATATATATATATATATATATATATATATATATATATATATATATATATATATATATATATATATATTCACTGAAAAAACCATAGGGTTCACACCAATTATAGTTAGCTGAACATTTTACTCATACAAAACCATTGAAATCCCCACGTTATAGTTAGTTGGACTCACTATAACTCGCACGCCCGCAATCCACTGCTGATGATGTCACATATTACATCATTCATGACATGGTCAGTGACATCACTGATGACATCTCAAATGACATCACTGATGACATCCCTGATGACATCTCAAATGACATCACTGATGACATCACTGATGACATCATCCAGTGAATGTGTGTTCCTGTAAATTAAAAATGTGTTTAACATATTGTAGAATGAGTGTATGTATGAGTGTTTGGATAATGGATTTAGTAGGTGCGTGACTGACTGTATGAGTGAGAGATTAAATGTGTCTTACGGAATGCATGGGTTCGTGACTTAACTGTTAGAATGTGTGCATCATATGTCTGTTGTGTAAGGTGCTGCATGTATTGATTAGTAGCTATATGACTGGCTATATGGGTTAATGATTGGTAACCCAAGTATTTGTATGTGAGGGTGAGTGTGAGTGGAGGTGGCTGGGAGGTGTGTGACTCTGTGCATAGATGTGTGAGCAGTTGATTCACTTGGTGTTTGGGTTCAAGAGTGCATGAGGAAACAGCTGTATAGGCAGTTTACTGTGTGCATGGGTGTGTTGGTGACTGAATGGATATCTCAGTGCTACATGTCCAAGTAAGTACATATGTAAAACACAGTGCATGTAAGAGTTGTCATATATAAATGACTATATATAACAGCCTGTGATTGCATAAGTGTCTGTATCTATCAATATGTACTTGTATCAGTGATTGTAAAGGATAGTAAGTATGTGTTAGTCTATGTTTAAATAAGCAAGGTTTTGTGTGTATAACTGTATAGTTGTGGAAATGGGAGTGTGATTGATTCTTTACATGACTGACTAGGTGTGTGAGTAACTCCATGGATGAGTGGCAGTGTGTGAGTCTCTGTATAGGTGTATGAGTGCATTTGTTGGTCTTGTATTGATGAGTGACTGTATGTATGAAAGATTGTATGGGTGAATGAGTGGATGTGTGTGTAGACCTAGAAATCAGTGAGTGCGTATGTGGTAAGTGGTTTTACTGTGTCAATGGTTTCAGGAATGGTAGTTTGTATTTAACACTGGGTGTATCATAGGTTAGATTAGAGTGTGAGGAAGTGTATTGTATTATCACATGGATGATGTAATCAGTGATGTCATCAGTGATGTCATTTGAGATGTCATCAGTGATGTCATCAGTGATGTCATTTGAGATGTCATCAGTGTGATAATACATAACTGGTGTGAAACCTATGGTTTTTTCAGTGAATTTCAAAGGTTTTTTAAATGCTAATTCTTACTATACCGATTGTGAAACCTATGTTTTTTTTTGTGAATTTCAAAGGTTTTTTAAATGCTAATTCCTAACTATAACGATTGTGAAACCTATAGTTTTTTCAGTGAATTTCATAGTTTTTTAAAAAGCTAATTCCTTCATATATTGAGTTTGTAACCTACGATTTTTAAACAGTTTTTTCTTTTTCTTAGCTGTTTTTATAACAATTTTTTTTTTTACAAATTTTTTTTTACAATCTATTTTTCATGTTTTTTTTATCATTTTGTCTTGGAGCGCTTAGGGTGCGCGCACCAGTAAGCTCACCCGAGAGCGCATCGAGAGCGCTATATCCGCGTGCGTAAAAAAAGCTAGCAAAACGTCATTCAGGCGCGCCGCATAAGCGAACCCGGAAGCGCCTACGTTCGCGCCGTGTAAGCGCCCCCGGAAGCGCTCCGGTGCGCGCAGCGTATGCGCGTCAAGTCATGTGACCTTAAAATAACTCTTTTCATTGGTTGTTAACAGTTTTTTTTACAACCAATGAAAACCTCACCCATTTCCTTCACTTCTTCTTTCACTTTGGAGACAGCAAGACCTGTTTTTTTCTGTTCTACCA
Source organism: Lissotriton helveticus (assembly GCF_964261635.1). Lineage (NCBI taxonomy): Eukaryota > Metazoa > Chordata > Amphibia > Caudata > Salamandridae > Lissotriton > Lissotriton helveticus. Next base: position 912,234,802 of record NC_136063.1, read on the forward strand.
ATTTTGTGAGAAGAATGGCTGCCAGAGCACCCAGCAGCAGTGAGGAGTCAGATGACTTCATTCAGGAAGAGCCTCCTCAGCCCAAGGTCAAGGAGCATTTTATTTGGAAAAAAATTTCAATACCTGCAGGATTAAAAAAGGTGAATGCTCCTAAAGTGAAATGCAAAATCTGCAAAACTGTTCTTTCCCGAGGAGACCCAAGAAGGAACTCCAAAATGATTCGCCACGTCCAACGGAGGCACCCCCAGAACTATGCCCGGGAGAGTGTCCGAGACCTGGCACGTAATCCCCCAAGGGATGGTGCCTGTAAATCTACTGGAGGAGCCACAACATCAGGCAGAGTACCTGCAGCGGAATTGGAGATGATTACGAACATTCAGCCTGTTTTTTAGTAACATTACTATAAAGTGCACGCAATGCGATGAAATGCTTTGCTATGGTGAGCAGAGCATCAAGCTCATTGCACGCAGGAGGCAAGAACACCGCTGCCCTCCCCAGCCCTAATTTTTCCCCTTTTTTTTGCTCCTGTTGAGCTGTTTTGCATTCCCTGTTTTTGTTTTTGTTCAGAAAAAAACCTAAAAAAGAAGAAAAAAACAGTTCTTTTTAGAACTACCTCCAATTCTCAAAAAAAAGCTGTATTCTTAACAAATTCAAAAGGAGTAACTAACGTGGAGTGCAGTGAGAGAAGAAAGGAAAATGAGTGAGAAAGCAAAGAAAGGGACGAGATGGGAAGGGAAGGGAAGTGAAGTAGGGGGACGGAAAGAAGGTGAGTGTGGGAGGTGAGTGAGGAGAAGGGGAGTGAACAAGGGGAATAAGGATAAGTGAAGAAAATGTAGTAAAGGAACGGGGGTGTGGAAGGGTAAGAAAAGAGCCGTGATGTTGAGGAAAGAGTGGTGATACAGACTGGATAAAGGCAAGTGAGTGTGAGACAAGGGGAGTAAGGGAGTGAAGAGACAGAGAAAGTGAAGGAAAAAGTGAGAGTAGAGGACTGAGTTAGGGAGGAAAGAAACATAAGTGAGGGAGTGTGGCTGAGTTATAGGGAGTGAGCGTGATAGAAGAGGAATGACAGACTAAGGGGTCGGAGAGAATTAGGCTAACAGAGAAAGAATGAGGGTAGGGGAGTGTAAAAGTAAGAGGACAGAGGGAGTAAGAGAAGGAGTTAGTGAAGTGGAGTAAGGAGAGTAAGGGAAGAGAAAAGTGTGAAGGAGCGAAAGAAGGGAAGAGACAGGAAGGAAAGTAAAGGAGCATTTTTGAAAGAAGGTGAGTGTGGGAGTGTAGCTGAGTTAAACGGAGTGAGCGTGATAGAAGAGGAGTGAGAGACTAAGGGGATGGCGAGAATGAGGCTAACAGAGAGAGAATGAGGGAAGGGGAGTGTAGAAGTAAGAGGACAGAGGGAGTAAGAGAAGGAGTTAATGAAGTGGAGGAAGGAGAGCAAGGGAAGAGAAAAGAGTGAAGGAGCAAAAGAAGGGAAGAGACAGGAAGGAAAGTAAAGGAGAAGGTTTGAAAGAAGGTGAGTGTGGGAGTGTAGCTGAGTTATAGGGAGTGAGTGGGACAGAACAGATGTGAGAGACTAAGGAAATGGAAAGAATGAGGCTAACAGACAGAGAATGACGGAAGGGGAGTGTAGAACTAAGAGGACAGAGAAAGAAAGAGAAGGAGTTAGTGAAGTGGAGTAAGGAGAGTAAGGGAAGGGAAAGAGTAAAGGAATGAAGTAAGAGAAGAGAGAGGAAGGAAAGTAAAGGATAAGGTCTGAAAGAAGGTGAGTGTGGGAGTATGGCTGAGTTATAGGGAATAAGTGTGACAGAAGAGGAGTGAGAGACTAAGGGGACGGAGAGAATGAAACTAACAGAGAGAGAATGACGGAAGGGGAGTGTAGAACTAAGAGGACAGAGGGAGAAAGAGAAGGAATTAGTAAAGTGGAGTAAGGAGAGTAAGGGAAGGGAAAAGAGTGAAAGAGCGAAACAAGGGAAGTGAGAGGAAGGAAAGTAAAGGAGAAGGTCTGTAAGAAGGTGAGTGTGGAAGTATTGCTGTGTTATAGGGAGTGAACGTGAAAGAAGAGGATTGAGAGACTAAAGGGATGGAGAGAATGAGGCTAATAGAGAGAGAATGAAGGAAGGAAACTGTAGAACAAACAGGACAAAGGGGGTAAGAGAAGGAGTTAGTGAAGTGGAGTAAGGAGAGTAAGGGATGGGAAAAGTGTGAAGGAGCGAAAGAAGGGAAGAGACAGGAAGGAAAGTAAAGGAGAAGTTTTGAAAGAAGGTGAGTGTGGGAGTGTAGCTGAGTTATAGGCAGTGAGCGTGACAGAAGAGGTGTGAGAGACTAAGGAAATGGAGAGAATCAGGCTAACAGAGAGAGAATGAGGGAAGGAGAGTGTAGAAGTAAGAGGACAGAGGGAGTAAGAGAAGGAGTTAGTGAAGTGGAGTAAGGAGAGTAAGGGAAGGGAAAAGAGTAAAGGAATGAAGTAAGAGAAGAGAGAGGAAGGAAAGTAAAGGATAAGGTCTAAAAGAAGGTGAGTGTGGGAGTATGGCTGTGTTATAGGGAGTGAGTGTGACAGAAGAGGAGTTAGAGACTGAAGGGATGGAGAGAATTAGGGTAACAGAGAGAGAATGAGGGGAGTGGAGTGTAGAACTAAGAGGACAGAGGGGGAAAGAGAAGGAGTAGTAAAGTGGAGTAAGGAGAGTAAGAGAAGGGAAAAGAGTGAAAGAGCGAAACAAAGGAAGATAGAGGAAGGAAAGTAAAGGAGAAGGTCTGTAAGAAGGTGAGTGTGGGAGTATGGCTGAGTTATAGGGAGTGAGTGTGACAGAAGAGGAGTGAGAGACTAAGGGGACGGAGAGAAAGAGGCTAACAGAGAAAGAATGAGGGAAGGAAAGTGTAGAACTAACAGGACAGAGGGAGTAAGAGAAGGAGTTAATGAAGTGGAGTAAAGAGAGTAAGGGAAGAGAAAAGAGTGAAGGAGCAAAAGAAGGGAAGAGACAGGAAGAAAAGTAAAGGAGAAGGTTTGAAAGAAGGTGAGTGTGGGAGTGTAGCTGAGTTATAGGGAGTGAGTGTGACAGAACAGGTGTGAGGGACTAAGGAAATGAAGAGAATGAGGCTAACAGACAGAGATTGAGCGAAGGGGAGTGTAGAAGTAAGAGGACAGAGGGTGTAAGAGAAGGAGTTAGTGAAGTGGAGTAAGAAAGTAAAGTAAGTGAAAAGAGTAAAGGAATGAAGTAAGAGAAGAGAGAGGAAAGAAAGTAAAGGAGAAGGTCTGAAAGAAGGTGAGTGTGAGAGAGGAGTCAGGAAAAGGGGAGTAAACGTGGGGATTCAGAATAAGTGTGGCAAACGCAATAAGGGAACAGAGGTGTGGGAACATCAGAGAAGAGTAGTGGGGTTAAGGAAAAGAGTATAGGGAAAGTACATTTTGTACATCAAACTTACCTTATAAGTAATGTAAATTTAATTACATATTTTCATTAAAATTTATATCTGTGAAAGACAAAAAAAAATAAGTTAGAATATTTTTAATATATATTTTACAATACAAGAGACAAAGTAGGAGATTAAAAGTCATAAAAGGTTAGTAAGAGATAAAGTAGAAGTGAAAGACTCAGAAAGAAAAACAAAGGAATGGTGAAGGTCAGAGAGAGTTAAAAAGAAATTGAGAGAGGCAAATTACTAAATGGATAATGACATGGATACATTCAGTGGCAGTGAACAAGAACAGGAGAGAGAAATAAACTGAAGGTGAGTAAGATCCTAAAGGAATATGCATTAGGAAAACTAAAGGCAGAAAGGGGAGTAAAGAAAGGGGAGTGAGTGACAGAGAAGCAGGAGTGAATTACGGTGGTTTAATGAAATTGAGGCATGGAAGGTGAGTGAGGGTGAATGTAGGGTTGTAAGACAGTGAGGAGACAATGGGAGTGAAGGTAACAGAGAGGGAGTGAGGGAAGAAAAGTGAGAATATGAGAGAACAGAGGTGAGTCAGAGAAAGAGTGACTAAACGGCAGTAAGGTGAGTAAAGGAAGGAGAATGACAGAGGGAGCAAAGGAAGGGAAGAAAGGGAAGAAAAGTGAAAAAAAGGGACTGGGAAAAGGTGAGTGTGTGACAAAAGAAAGAAGAAGGGTAGTTAAAGATGATGAATGAGGATAACTGAAGGAACTGTAGTAAGGGAACAAGGGTGAGGGAGGGTGAGTGAAGGAGAGTGAGCTTGATGAAAAAGGGAAAATAAAAAGAGGATAAAAGCAAGTGAGCTTGAGACAAAGGAAGTGAAGGAGTGAGAACATAGAGGTAGTGAAGGAAAGAGTGGCAGAAAGAAACTGAGTATGAGAGCAAAGAAAGGTAAGTAAGGGAGTGGGGGTGAGTTTTAGGGAGTAAGCATGACGGAAGAGGAGTGAGAGAGTGAGAGGATCGAGAGACTGAAGCTAAGACACAGGGAGTGAGGGAAAGGGAGTGAGGATGTGAGAGGACAGAGGAAGTGAGAGAAGGAATGAGTAAAGTGTAATAAGGTAAGTGAGAGAAGGGGAATTATTGAGGGAACAAAGAAAGGAAAAAAGGGGAAGGGGAGTGAAGTAGAGTGACTGACAGCTGGAAAGTAGTGGATGGGAGAGAGGGAAAGGGCCGTGAAGGAGTGGTTAATGAGAATAAGTGAGGAAAGTGGAATAAGGGAAGGGAGGTGAGGGAGAGTGAAAAAAGGCCAGTGAGGGTGAGTTAAGAGGAGTGATAGAGGGTGGAAATAGGTAAGTGAGCATAAGAGAATGGGAAAATAATATATATTTAATAATAGAAAATACAAAATAATTTTAACAACATGTTACATGGTTTATTTTTGCTGTTCTCAGAATATATTAAATTGTATTTAAAACAGTGACTTCAATAGTACTCATCATATAACAGCGGGCAGAAAAAAACCACAATCAAAATGATTGTGTTTAAAAAACCCTTAAAATCTATTCTTAAATAATGTAAAATTTTGAAAAAACATATCTAAACTCACTTTTGATGCATCCACTTTTCCACGAGGCCAAATAGTATATGGAAAGTCCTTTTGTTTGGAAATTAGTCCAGAGTATTCTTAATTTCTCATTTACCCGACTTTCTGAAAGAAAAGCTCCAACATCTTTTACAATATGAAACAAGAGTTTTATTTCCACCTCTAGCTTACTTTTTATAAATATTTTGTATAATACTCACAGCACACACTATATGATATACATATACTATCTCTATGAGAACTACATGTTTTTTATTATCTTCATCACTCTCATTTAGAAAGTAATTTTGAACAGCAAACTAAGTTATATTAACTGCAGCAATCTTCATAGACCAATTACCTTCCCTAAAATTTCGGTTGTAAGATCACTAGGTAAGAATTTAGTAAGTCAGAAGGCAAACGTTGCTTGAAAGTCAATTGAGTATCATTACAGTGCTTCCACCCTTTTTGACATTTTAAATAAGCTGTGTAAAATCCTGATGTTGTTGAAGGACCATCATGGTAAATAATTGCTGCAGTTGTAAAGGTTCTTCCTGAAATTGATAATTGAGAAGCCACAACATTTTTAATTAATGTTGTCAATTTAGTTCCATCAGGTCTACATCGTTGGAACTTTAAAATAACATACTGCCATATCTTTGTAAAAATAAAGTTGATAGCATTGCTGATTTACATTGACTACAGACCATGCTTTGATTTGCTTGTCTAACTAGATTATTAAATGACACTGATTTGCAGTCTGGTAAAGTCAAATATATAAATCTTTCAGCGTCTATTGTAGTACTACTTGAAAAGGAGCAATTGTCGCAGTTATGCTTCCATTTATAAGAAAGGCCAAAAAGATTTTCTACATCTACACCTTCATCTTGCAAAACAACAAGCATATACATTAGAAATTCCTGGCAATCTTGCTGAATATTCTGTGAAAATTGATTTAGACCAGAACATATGTCTAAAACATTTCGAATTTCAGAAACACTTTGTATTTTTGTTCTATCACTGCTACATTTCTGTAACACAGAATTTAATAAACAACAAAATGTTTGATCACGATTTTCAGCAATCTGTTCTTGTACAGTTTGGAGAAAAAAACAACATTAACCACTACATTAGCATTGCAGTTGACACCAGAACTATTTTCAAACTGAAATCCAACAACATCTTTAACTGAATTAATTTAGTTTCTGCTTACAATTACTGGTTCATCTAGCTTTTTTCTTTTTGCTACAACTTCACTACAATTTTTCTCATTTCTTCTTTTTCGGCCTCCCACAAGCTTTTCAAATAGAGGATATTGAGGTAAATTTGGAGCATACTCTCTTCTTGTCCTATTATATTCTTTTACACAATTTAGATCTGCATTAATCTTTGTCTCATCAAAATCAATCAAGTACATTCCTGATAAAGTTCTGACTCGAGATAAAGCAACATATGCCATACCCTCCTTGAACAAGAATTTCCAATATTCACCAAAGCACTATCAACACTTAAACCTTGAGATTTATGAATAGTCACTGCATATGCCAAAGAAACAGGAAACTGTTTTCTGCGGACATATAAATCTTTCACAAGCAAAAATCTGGCAGAACAACTACTGATTTGTTGTACTTCTTCAATACCATCAAATTTAATTTTTATAAATTCAATTCCATCTCTATTTCGGTAATTCACAAAATCCACAAAATGCCCATTGCTCCATTTACTAAACCTCTTTCCACATGTAAATTACGTCGTAAAATTATACGACAATTTAAAGATGCATACAGAGTCTTTTCCATACAAGCAGTTTTAGATATTGTCTTCTCTAAAGAATCCAATTTTGATTTCAACTTTTCTGACAAACTAATAGTTGCTCCTTCATGTTTATCAATAGCTTCCAGTTTCACAATCTCTTGATTTTCCAACTTTAACATTTTGTTGTTGAAGATTGAACATTCTTGCAGAGTTGGCATCAAGCATATGACAGATTTGTTTTCAGGAATTTTCTTAAAAATATTCTCTGGGAAAATATTTTCATTTGGAAACAAATTTGAAATTAATCGTCAATGTAAAGCTTCTTTGCCATGCTCAGTTAGTTTTCCAATTCTTACATCTTGTAGAATATTTTTATAATATTCATCCTTTGCCTGTCGCATATTTTGAAGCAGTTCTGAATATTTGAAATTTAACCATATGTTAACATTTCCAATGCTTCCTAAGCACTTCCTGGTATCTTCATGCATAAGCATTTTAAACACTGGCTGTCCTTTCACTGGAGTTAGTTGCAGTAGATCTAAAAAAACAATGATGTGTTCGCCTCCAAATAACACATCATAGTCTGTTTTAAGAATGTCTTGCATTCTTAAATGCAAAAAAGCAAGCATTACATTTGATACCATGCTTACTTCATCAATTATAAGAAGTTTCATTTTCTTTAGGACTCTTGAAACTTCACAACAAGCTTTTCCAGATAGCTTGTGGTATTGTAATTTGTTATCATGCTACACTGGCAGCATCAATAAGCGATGTAAAGTAATCCCTTTAATGTTGTGTGCTGCCAACCCAGTTGGAGCAGTAACAACACAAGAGAGCGATGACTCCGTTGTTTTCTGCAAATTAGTTGCAATCGCTTTAATCAGGAAACTTTTCCCAGTTCCTGCTTCTCCACTCACATATAGTCGGACAGGTACAAATGATGTACATGAGCACTCTTTTTTCCCATGAGATAAACCATGCTCAATGTGTTCTGTGACTTCGTCATATATTTGTCTCTGCTCAACGTTTAGTTCTTTTTCCAAATCTTCTAAGTGAACTCCATCCTCCTGAGCTTGTTTCATGGCTCTTTCAACTTCATCCATGGCAGTGGCAGCTTCATTTTGTATAATTGGTCCTCCTAGTGGATCCTGACTCAATGAAGCAGAACTCTGACTATCTTGAGAACTGTCTCTAGCAATCTCTGCTGCAATTGTAGCTTCTTGCTGTATTTCCTCATTCAACATTTGCAGATCATTTGAAAAAACAGGACATTCTATCGAATCCTTGGTTGCATTGAACGAATCTTCATAAGTAAGAAAATCTCCAAGTAGTTCCTCTTCTGTACGCCAAGGCTTAAAGAGTTGCAAAAGAGCTAAGTAATAAAATTCCCTTTTGTCTGAGAATCACAACTCAATTTTCGATGATTAATCAAATGGCCTTTTCTTTGTTTCACTAGACAGCCTTCACAACCAATTACAGCATATGGGCGGGATACCCGTCACCCCCTCCCAACACAATCCCCAAGTATGGGAAGACGGAAACGGTTCTTGAGCTTTTGGAAGGCGGTGAGGGAGTTACCCTCACCGGCCGTATTTATTAAAATATGAAACAAAAATTAAAACATTAAATTAACAGTTTCATATCATGTACAATTTCATTTACACATTACAATGCATTTTCTCAAAATCAAATTGTACATCCTAGCATTACGGGCCAACGGCAAGGTCGTAACCGGTGTCAGATCCCTAATACCATAACTCCCCCCTCACTTGTGAGGGGCGGGTGCACAGAGGACTGTACCTCTGTGCCAACTTCCAATTTCCCTTGTCTTAACGGGGGCCCCATATTTACTCGGCGCCATCTTGGTGGTCGTCCGAGGACTCGTGTGAGGTGTCTAGAAGGTAGCGTAGACCCCTCTCCCACCCCACACTGCTTACCACATCCGCCATCGCGGATGTCCGGGCCCCGGGAAATTCCCAGGAGGGGCCCGTAGCCCCTCCTCCCCAGGGAGGGGCCGATGACCGCCTTCCCTTTCGGCGTCCCCATCCTTAGAGGGTACCGCCTCCCCATGTGAGGGGCCAATGGCCGCCTCACCCCGGGCGCTCCCATCCATATTGGGTGGCGCCCCACCTCTAGGGATCTTCCAATTACTGCTCACCGATCATGACCTTACCGCCCGACCAGAAAATACATACGACAGTTTTTAAACTAAAGAGAATAACAGTTATACTGGGCATTTCAAAACATCAACCTCCAATTATGCCATAACAGTTTTTACACTTAGCTGTGATACCTCACCAAAAAAGAACAACCATTTTATTGTCATATCACAACCATCCCAACTTTTTCGAAACAACCTGAGAAGAGATAATATCCATGTCAAATGACTTTATTGCAATACAAATCGCTGTCATCAGGGGCTGGTGGGTGGGTCAAAATTGGCTCCTTGTTCCGTCTCGGGCTCACGAGCAACGAGGAGGTGCAGCTTCCAAGCACAGGAACAAGAGGATGCTTCCTTGGCAAGATGCTCCTTTTATCCTTCTTCGGGAGGGCGTGGACCTTCCCCAACACGCCTATGGGGCGGTTCGAACGGTGTAGGTGTCTAGGACAACCCTTCTTGGGCGGGAAAAGGCGCGCCCCGGCTACGCCACTACGGGCATACCAGCCAAGCCACGCCTCCCGCCCAAAACGGTTTCCCGGGGGGATCGGGGTACTCCACCATACGTTCGGGGGGACCGAGTGGTCGCCCCTTTCCATATGGGCGGGATACCCGTCACCCCCTCCCAACACAATCCCCAAGAATGGGAAGACGGAAACGGTTCTTGAGCTTTTGGAAGGCGGTGAGGGAGTTACCCTCACCGGCCGTATTTATTAAAATATGAAACAAAAATTAAAACATTAAATTAACAGTTTCATATCATGTACAATTTCATTTACACATTACGATGCATTTTCTCAAAATCAAATTGTACATCCTAGCATTACGGGCCAACGGCAAGGTCGTAACCGGTGTCAGATCCCTAATACCATAACTCCCCCCTCACTTGTGAGGGGCGGGTGCACAGAGGACTGTACCTCTGTGCCAACTTCCAATTTCCCTTGTCTTAACGGGGGCCCCATATTTACTCGGCGCCATCTTGGTGGTCGTCCGAGGACTCGTGTGAGGTGTCTAGAAGGTAGCGTAGACCCCCCTCCCACCCCACACTGCTTACCACATCCGCCGTCGCGGATGTCCTGGCCCCGGGAAATTCCCAGGAGGGGCCCGTAGCCCCTCCTCCCCAGGGAGGGGCCGATGACCGCCTTCCCTTTCGGCGTCCCCATCCTTAGAGGGTACCGCCTCCCCGTGTGAGGGGCCAGAACTCTGACTATCTTGAGAACTGTCTCTAGCAATCTCTGCTGCAATTGTAGCTTCTTGCTGTATTTCCTCATTCAACATTTGCAGATCATTTGAAAAAACAGGACATTCTATCGAATCCTTGGTTGCATTGAACGAATCTTCATAAGTAAGAAAATCTCCAAGTAGTTCCTCTTCTGTATGCCAAGGATTAAAGAGTTGCAAAAGAGCTAAGTAATAAAATTCCCTTTTGTCTGAGAATCACAACTCAATTTTCGATGATTAATCAAATGGCCTTTTCTTTGTTTCACTAGACAGCCTTCACAACCAATTACAGCATATACACCTTTATTGATGTCTTCTGTGACGTTCTTTTTAAAAATATAGGTTTGCAGAACTTCATAGAGACAAATGTTCTCAAGGTGAGTACTTCTATTTGGATAGTATGTATCCAACATGTTTGTCTTCAAAATATCTGTACTGTCTGGTTCTTTCTCCGCCAAATACTCTATTTCTTGTACAGATTTCAAATCTCGGTACCGTGTTGCAGCAAGACCTAGACTCACCCAAATTATGGTTCTAGATTTGGCATATAGACTTGCTGATGATAACCGATCAGAACATTCATATGCTCCAATTTCTCGATGCGACAACATCTTCAAACTGTAACTGTATAATTTCTTGCTTAGACTCTTTTCATGTGAAATTTCCTCCCACATTTCCTTCAGTTCCGTCTTTTCTGATTTTGTGATGTAAGACGTCACATATCGGGCCACAGCAATAGAGTTGTCAGCCATATATTGAATATCCATGTTAGCTTTCCACATGGACAAAATGACTTGGTTGTAGTCATTTATGAATTTGGATTCCTAATTTCTTCTTAGGTTGTATGTATTTTTGGGTGATTTTCTTGTCACAGTATGTCACAGAGAAGACATAAAATTGTTGACTCTTCCTTTCGATGTTACTGGACGTGGAAATGCAAAATGACATTTCGTGTAGAACTTGTCCTTGGATTTGTATTTTCGACGACAGTATTTCCCACAATGATGGGTTTGAAAGCGTAAAACTTGATGTCTTAAATTGTTTTCTTCTGTACTTTTCGGAACAGCATATGTAGAACACTGCTCAATGAAACTCATCACTTTCTCATCTGAATCTGTTCCAAATTTAGGTGCATCTTTAATCCATAGCAGCATGTGTATATGAGGAGCATCTCTTGCTTGATACTCCTTTCTCCAAAAGAAATCCAACACCTCTCCGAGCGGAGGATTTTTTTTTTTTGTAATAAAAGACATCATAGCTTCAAACCTATGATTGAAATACCTGCATACATTAACTGGACCCAAAGAGCACAGTTCTCCAGGTGTCTTGTATTCTATATTTTCAATGTTTGCATTTGCCTCTCGTAGAAATTCAAGTAAGTCTTCCCAAGCATACTCAGCACAGCTAAGAGTGAGGAACCATGTAGGAGTTCCTAGGTTTCTTAGCATACATTTCAATTCCCCATGACGATGGTACCAATACTCGTTAGTACCACGCTGACATGCCATGAGAAGATTTAGCTGAGATTCCAAAACACTGTCTTGCAGTTTCACTTTATCCATAAAATCCCTTGCCGAAACATTTTGTAGATGTGTTCCACTTTTCAGGATATGGTTTAGTGCATAGGAAAGTCCAGACAAGTCACTCTCAAACAGTAGATGGAACAAATATGGAATGTATTGACGAAACCTTGGATCTTCTGCATTTAATCATGAAGTCCGGTATTCAGATGCAGGAATTTGAACAGGTCGGTCGTCATATCGTCCACCTTCGCCTGTTGGAAATAACTGTGGAAAACAACGAGCTTCCAAACTTTCTTCCCATACACTAATGGAACTTCCTTTGGCTTTTTTCATCTGAAACAAGTCAATAGCATTCCCCATTACATCTTTGGAATGCAATGGATTAACACTATAATGTTCATAAATTTCTTCACTTCTAGAGACATCAACTTTTTCTATTTGCCCAGCAGAGACATCAATGTCCTCTTGTACAGTTGTTTCCTCTTTTCCCACATACACATTTTTATAGTACTGATAATTGTTTACCAAATACAACGTTGCCTTTTTGACTTTCCTAACATCCACTAATTCTTGCCAGATTTTCATACTTTTTGTCAGAACACCATTAACTAGAATAACCAGAGGTTCCTCTTCTACTTTTTCGACACCAATTGTATCAATATTTTTCTTAAAATCTAGAGGCAAATAAACAACTCTTCCATTTAATCCTCTATGTAAATCTGAAGGATGCAATTTCCCTGCCTTAGGCTCCATGCGAACAATAGCCTGAAAAGGATGCACACATTGAATCAGCATAGACTCATATGTATTTAAATCCATCAATTCAGAAGGAATGTCTACCAACTTCAGATTATTATGAACAGCTCTAGCAGGCATTCTGTTTTCATTTAATTTATTATAGCAATATTTACAAATACGTTGATCAGAGCCGCAAATCAAAACAATTTTCAACCAACAAATAAGTTGCAAAATCCTTCCACTCATTATTATTTATCTTTTCGCTTTTTACATATAAATCAACTAATCTAGTCTGATGCTTATAATGAGTTTGTCGACAACACACACAAGTAAAATTAGGCCTTTCACTTGAATTGACCTTAAACTTTGTAATTTCTTTTTCAAAATTTTCTGTACTTAAAATCTCTACATTCTCTTCTACATAACCTTCTATCACTGTATCAATTTCTGCACTGACCTCTTTTTCACCAAAGTAACAAAACTCAATTTCATCACAAATGTTTTTGACATCTAATTCAGTTCCATGCAAAAGAGCACTGTTTAATTGTTTTAGTTTAAGTGCTGGACTTTTTGCATAATACAGCCTTCTCATTAATTTCCTCACTTTATTATGATGCACTGCTAACATCCTAAAATGGTGAAAAACACTCTGACATACTTTTCTTGAAAGACAAGCCAGTGAATGCCCTTGCAAACCTATTTTTTCTCTCACTCTACAAGGATATAACTCTTGTCAAATGTTCATTTTTTGTTTCACACTTTTCTTAGTATATGTCCGTAAGGAAGTGCGAAACAAATAAATTGAATCCTGTCGCACACTACAAATACTACTACAATTCCAAGTATACACTGGAGCCTTAGGACATCTCCCTAAAACTTCATCAGCTAACACCTCTTCTGTATTTCTAGGCACAATCTCTTCTTTTTCAACCAGACAACCGTCCTTCACCTCATATGCTCGACCACTGGTGTCAACTGCATGCACCAAATCATTATCCTGAAAGTAACTTTCTTCATTAAAAAATTGCTCACAACTTGAACTATGCTTCCATTCTCCAGAAAAAACATCATAGAAATTAGTCTGATTAATTACTCTCCTCCACTTACATTTTGATTTGAACACATTGATTACCTTATCGAGTGTACGAATTCTATTCATCACTAAACTAAACAATTTATTTTTCACTTTAAATGCTTCATCCACAATCTTAACTATGTTTTTTTTCTTGTAAAAAGCGGTCTTTTTTTGATACCTCTTTACATTTTTTAATAAATTAGATATAATTCTGTTATGAAACATTCGTCTACGAATTTCAATAAATTGATTTCTCCGTCTTTTGTTATAGAAAATATCATCTCCTTGTACAGGTCTAACATTTTTAGAGGGACATCCTGTCTTCTTTTTAATTACAGGTGTTTCATTCTTGTTTGCAAAAAAACGTTTTATTTTTTTTGACATTTCAATAAGTTCCTGAGAAAATTTTTAGTTTGCTTCCCAGGAGCATTTCTTTTTTCTCTGAAGATTTTATTTTTGTTGGTTCTTGATTTTGTTTTTCCTTAGACCTTAATTTTCTTTTATAAACCTTTTCACGTCTTTGTTTCGATGGCATTTTTTTCTTTGTTTGTATAGATGATTATAATCTGTGGTAAACAAAAAATAACATATTATAGACCACTACAAACATATTACATAGCAATTACAATAAGTAAACAATATAAACACTAGTATACAACAAAAGGCTCATTTACATTACATGTGCTTTGCGTTGTGTCAAAAACGATTTACTAATTAATGTTATGTCTTGCTTATATATAGGTGGCCTGTTTTTGGCCTGTAGATACAGTGAAATAATATGAGCAAGGTATTTGAATAATTGAGTTGCCGCCAAAAGTATGCTGCTGCTTGACTCGAGTCCAATGCCCCTGAGGAAGTTATGATGAAACGCGTCGGGCAGGACAATTTAATTTTGCTGGACTGAATTACCTACATGCTGCTGTTCTCTTATTAAACGAAAATGGGCTAACACTAACCAGTGGTGTGGTGTCTTCCATAGGAGGCAATCTTCTTTTGGCTGGATGTTGAGCGGCTGGCCTTAGCCGCGGAAGACGCTCCTGTGCTGCTTTCCAGGACCCATGCTGATCCGTCAATCGGTGGATCAGCGGAAGGCGTTGGTATCAGCATTCCTGCTGATCCGTCAACCGGCGGATCAACATAAGGCGCTGGTGCCTGTTTTTAAGAGACTTTAACCGTGGCAGGGACAGTAATTTATGCCACATTCCACTGGGAAAAGATTTCACATGATTTTCGAGTCAGCGGCAGGTCACTCACTGGAGCAAAACGACGGCACTACAAGTACCATGAGGCCGTGTTGCACGGGCCACGCCCACTGAGGCAAGGTATTTGAATAATTGAGTTGCCGCCAAAAGTATGCTGCTGCTTGACTCGAGTCCAATGCCCCTGAGGAAGTTATGATGAAACGCGTCGGGCAGGACAATTTAATTTTGCTGGACTGAATTACCTACATGCTGCTGTTGTCTTATTAAACGAAAATGGGCTAACACTAACCAGTGGTGTGGTGTCTTCCATAGGAGGCAATCTTCTTTTGGCTGGATGTTGAGCGGCTGGCCTTAGCCGCGGAAGACGCTCCGGTGCTGCTTTCCAGGACCCATGCTGACCCGTCAATCGGTGGATCAGCGGAAGGCGTTGGTATCAGCATCCCTGCTGATCCGTCAACCGGTGGATCAACATAAGGCGCTGGTGCCGGTTTTTAAGAGACTTTAACCGTGGCAGGGACAGTAATTTATGCCACATTCCACTGGGAAAAGATTTCACATGATTTTCGAGTCAGCAGCAGGTCACTCACTGGAGGAAAACGACGGCACTACAAGTACCATGAGGCCGTGTTGCACGGGCCACGCCCACTGAGGCAAGGTATTTGAATAATTGAGTTGCCGCCAAAAGTATGCTGCTGCTTGACTCGAGTCCAATGCCCCTGAGGAAGTTATGATGAAACGCGTCGGGCAGGACAATTTAATTTTGCTGGACTGAATTACCTACATGCTGCTGTTCTCTTATTAAACGAAAATGGGCTAACACTAACCAGTGGTGTGGTGTCTTCCATAGGAGGCAATCTTCTTTTGGCTGTATATATATATATATATATATATATATATATATATATATATATATATATATTACCTACTGGCGGTCGCCAGCAGGTAGTTATAGTTAGGACCTAGTTTCCATAGGAAATCCGCAACATTCTATTGAGAATAACATTGGCGCCGGTGGACAAATCTTTTCGAATTTCTCAAAGAAGATGGCTCGGTCCTCTGTGAAAGTTTGGGGGGGATTCGTCAAGTGGGGGCTGAGATAAAAGGGGGGTCCCAAAACGTGTTTTCCCCATGTTATTTTCCATAGGACGTTTAGACACGGCTACAGCTCGAACGACTGAATGGATTTATAAGAAATTTGGTAGAAAGGTAGAGTCCGGCTCGCAGATCACGCTTTTGTTTAAATGGTGTAAATCCGTCCAGTAGTTGGTGAGAAAATTAAAGTTAAAATCAATTATATATCTGTAAGCGCGCACGGGTGCGCGCACTACTGCGGTTGTGCGCGAGTGGAATTCTGATTTGCTGTTTAACGTCTGTCAACATTCGATTCAGAGGAAATTAGGAAGTGTTGACCGCCATTTTGTTAGTGCAAGTGAATATTTTGTACAGAACAAAGGGTTAGAACTCGGAAAGGGGAGAAGGTAGAGATTGTCTGGCCGGGTAGGTTTTCTCAGGGGGTGCAGTAAGGACCCTGAACGCGAAAATACATTTTTTTTCTTGTGAAAAAAAGTTGCGGGGTGCGCGCACTCGCTCGCGCATCCCTATTTACAAGACTGTGAAAAACTATAGTGGAGAGCATGGAAAGGGAGTAGGGTGGAGACTGTTTGATTTCGTAGGTTTCCTCAGGGGTTTATTAAGGATGCCGAAAGTGTAAATGTAGCTTTTTTGTTGCAAAAAAGTTGTGGGGTGCGTGCACCCGGTCGCGCACGGCGAACAAACAAATAAAGAAAGATGGAGATAAATTACAAGTTTGAGTGTTTAGATGTAAGGTGGCTCTTAAAAGAGCCTTTGTGTTAATTGAGTATTTTCTGCACTTATAAGTAAGTACCGATGCAGAGTCTTATGTTACAGAGGAAGATTTTATTTCCTTCATCCGTGAAATGAACACCATCTCTCCTATAGATGCCTTGCATGTTGTAACGCAAGTTGTTGTTGTATATAGAACCCATGCTATAATCTCTGAGGAAAGCAGAAACAGATTTATTTACATGTTTCCTTGCTTTCTCAATCTGTGGACAACGTTGATTGGACCAATTCCATTTCTGTCTTTGGCATATATTGAAATACACCAAGATAGTTCGAGGAAAAAGTGGCATCAATTGACGAAAGGTGTCTTTTAGAAGCATTTCCAGACCTACCCCTGTTAATGTGCCTAGATCATTCCCACCACAGTGCACAATTATAAGGTTAGGTTCAGGGAGATGCATAAAAGTTTTCACTCAATCCTCTTTGGCCAATCCACGTAATGTGCACATTTGGTAAGTCAAGGTTAGAAATTCGTCTGTTTGCAGCATATTTTTCACTCCAGTGAATATAGCTGTGTCCTAAAAGCTAAACCTTCATTTTCAAGGCAGATGCAGTAGTACTCCGATGGGTTCTGGAAGTGGAATGGCAGTTAGAAGGGGAAAGTGAGGATAAAAAAGTGGATGAGGTTTGGTGTTGATGAAAAACTAAAAATGATTGGTTGATTCTTATACCTCAAGATTGAAGACTACGTTGTATGTTACTGTTTTTTTAAAACGAAAACTTCTATTGGTCGTGAAAAAAAATGAAATGTAAAAAAACAGTGGAGAGGCAGGTGTGTTTGGAGGGAAATGAACCTTGATGCTTTGATTTAGAACGTTGAGATATGAACTTTTGACCTGTGCCTTCAGCCAGGTGCAGAATGAGCTGTTACCATGGTAACACCCAGAGAAGGCAGAGGGTGAAGGGTGACCTTTATGTGACTTTGAAAATATTGAAAGGGATAACCAACTGAAATGTTAATTTGATTATGAAATTGTGCGGGAACAAATATGATTGGTTGAAGAGACATATATGAGTGTGTATTGACAGGAAATCTGTGCCATTAATTTTTGGTTGCAGTGATAGAAGCATTATTGAGAGTTCGGTCAAACGACTATCTGTTTTGTGACTATCATTGTTCTACATCTTATAAAGCATTGGTAAAGGTGAGTCTCTAACTGCTTCTATTGTGATGTACCGTAAAATGTGGTTTGGTCACTACAATTGTTTATTTCCCTCACAGTCTGTGAGTAACCGCATTTTTGACTTTGGAACTGTTTTCTATTTCTTCAACTACTGTTCCATTTCATTTAATCACTCTTTATATACATTATTTATTTGGAATTAGTTTTAAATTACGATTAATAAATTTGATTAAGCTCAGTGGACTTCAGTCATGTTCTTATGTTATCCCCTAATGTTAGTTCTTTTAATGCAATGTCAGTCAGAGACGGAACTGCAACGAAATTTCGGGGGGGGGGGGGGGATTTTTTTTTATTAAGGGGACATGAACGTTTAATGAGTAGGTAGAGTAAAGCTGGAGGGGCTCTTAGAATGGGTAAAAGAAGTGCAAGGTCTAATTAACATTCAAATGGTTCTTTTTAGAGATGTGAAACGTTCAGGTGGGGCTCTGTGTGTATCTGGGATGTATGTTATCTTGGGCTTCCACAGCAGACGGGAGGGGGAGGGGGCTGAAGTCCTGTGAAGTTAATGAGGGTTGCGCGCCGTTTTTTCACTTACTTTCAAGTGTGAATTATAGTATTGGAAATATTTTTTGTATACTGAATAAATGGTATATAAAATATGTTATAATAGACAGTAATTATTTGACTGATTTGGGAGCGTTTCCATATAATCTGTAAAGTTGGTTGAAGATCAAAAAATTGAATTAGCAGAGACACAGATAATGCAGGTAGAGAGAGAAATGGTAGATTATATGTCATATCGTCGTCTAAAAGTGCTAATGCTTAAAGTATTTATAAACTTTATGATGGAAGATAAAATTACAGTGTGGTGTGTGGCCGAGGGCTGCACTGGTGGGGGTGGGGTGAGAAGGGGAGGGGGTCGAGTAAAATAAAATAAAAACTTGTGACCATGAGGTTGTATCAGGTTCAAGAAGTACATGCCTTCATACATTGAGGTAGCAGACCGAGTACACATAGAGCTCTCTCCCTCATGCCATCTGAATCCATTGTTATCTCCCTCCTGCTTTCTGTATCCGTTGCTCTGTGTTATCTTAGTGTGTGTGTGTCTGTCTGTGTCTGCGTTCAGTCTGGGCTGAGGAAGTTTGTTCTGCTGGTAGACACAGATAGTCGCATCAAAGTACTTGGCAGGTTTTCAAAATACTATTTATATGATTGAGATGCTTTTTGGAAGCGCTAGTCAGTGACTGACTACTTTCAGAATTTCAGCTCGGTCGGCTCCACAGAGCAAAGGGTTTGTCGTATTTCATTTTTTAGTCCGTTTGGTTTTCCACTTTGTTCTCTGGTGGCTGGCGAAGAGGTGTTTTTTGTTATAGTGGAGATGAAAGGGTGATAAGTAGTGAAATACGACATAGCGTCTGCTCTGTAGAAGCGGGGGAGCAGTGATTATCAGTCTGAGTGAAGCGCAACTGCGGCGGTGCTTGGTAACAGTAATAAATTATTTTTTTCCCAGAGGTACGATAGTTTGCATGGTCCGCGACCCACTAAGAAAGGCTTGACGGGCCGTCACAGGCCAGCGGGTTGCAGTATGAGTAACTCAGGTTGACAAAAGAAAACATGAACTTAGTACAGCTGAGATTACATCGAACACATGAATACACATTTAGTATACAATAATTTCAGTTCGGAATATGGATTAAAAGAGGGAACGTATATATTTGAAATGTGTATTCACTAATGCAGTGCTTTGAAGCGAAGTTTATTATCTAATATGAGTAAAGATATTATAAGAAACAAAATAATTGGCATAGTTACCAGTCTATAGAACACAAATGGTAGAAGCATAGTATGATGCAAAATGAATAAGGTTTAACAAAACATATTCTACAGCCTCCTAAGCAAAAATATTACATTATATTAAATCTAAGAAGGTGTCTTTCGATTTTAAGTTCAGTAATCATATATGAAAATACTAGTGGTTAGACATCATCTCATTAACAATTAGTTGTGTGCATACGAAGCACTATCAAGTTTGTGTTATGGTATTGTGTAAGGAAATACAAAACGCGCCAAAAGCGAGAACTTGGCTGGAGGTGGAAGTATGTTATCTGTAGGAACGTTCGAAAAACAGTGTTCAAAACAACTACTGTATTGAGATATCATTTGAAAGGTTTCAGTGCTCGATGTCAGATAGAGCTCGATAAGCAAGGGTAATATCAGTGTAACCACATATTTTTCTGTTATGAATCGAAAATATTTCACTAGGCAGAAAAGAAAACAAGCACATGTGTGTGAGGCGGAAATACGGAGCAGAAAGGGAAAATGGCGTTTAAACATATAAAAAGTCATTGTAACTTTACACATTTATCAGGGCACATTTAACCATATTTTACCCAGCCTTGCTTCGAGAACGTTTCAAATAAGATAAGATAAGATAAGCAAGTGATTTGTTGAAATTAGAGTACAATGAAATGATTTGAACGAAATCGAGTAGGTGAGGAAAAAAAACTTAACTGCACATAAAACACGAAAATCTCACCAGTACGAAATTGTAATGTCCACTGTTAGTAAAGCCAATAGGTCTGTTTATATAAAAAAATAAAGTCCAAAAACATGAGAAAGATAGGGATGGAAAAAAAACTTAAGACGTCAATGGCTTGCATAAGAGTCATCCTACAACTGAGTAGGCGAAGTAAGCAGCAACCGCTTCTAAAAGGAAGTCAGTGTTATCATCCGAAAACAAGTCAGCCATCCAATTGAAAAGAGGAAATGAACATACATGTTCTTTAATTACCGGAGCCTCTAGTACCATCAGAGGACAACTCGGTGACTTTTCTATGTAGCTGTTTGCCAAGAAATCTTGCGCCGCTGCGAATATATTCCAATGACCCAGAACTCCATGTATCGCTGCAAAGGCCATAATCCCTCCGTCGGAACAAAGCTGTTCATGATCAATTAACGGATTCATGAGATGATTGTAATTCACTTCAGGAGATACCGAGTTGCAGAGACATAAGTCCAGGGCCCACATGAAATCACAGCTCAGGCAATGAAATACAGGCTGCACACAGGTGAAATAGGAAAATCGAAATGATAATCCATATGATGCACTCAAAGTCGCGAGTGGCAGGATGCCATAGTACTCAAGCATCCTGTGGCGAAACAGTTCTAAGCGCTCCAGCTCGTTTGCGAAGACAGGACGGACATCCATTTTGTAAAAAAGAAAATAGGAATAGAAAAGTTGCAGCTACTGCTAGTAGATCAGGAAGTTCACAAAAATAGGTCGGAGAGTATGGAGTGAAGAGTAGCAGAATGACTTTAAATAATTTGGGGAAAAAAATCACAAAACCATTGGTTAGTAGTGCAAAAAAAAAGGCCAGCTGTGAAGTTGAGGATGCGTTAAAGATTATGGGAGTCACCTCAGGAAATTGTAAAGGAAGGTCACTATTTAATAAGTTATGGTTCTCTACGAGTGTTAGCTAAGTGAAGGAGATATGTTTGTGAACAGATGCTAGGGTAACTTGATTTTGTGACAATAAGGCTGTTGTTCATGTCTTCAGATGGAACTTTGAATTCAAGGCCGAAATTCGCGGCCAGATGGAAACATCAAGGTTCCCATGCGGGGGTGGATAAACTACATTCTTACAGAGAAGCATATGCAGAGTGACTATTACAGAGTAAGGTTTGTCGTTTAATAAGTCATAGCAATTCTCATTGCTTGAAAATAAATAATCACTGTTGAGTATTAAGGTAAAAGTCGGCTTTATAGGAGGCACCGGTGTACCTTTGAAAAAAACCGCAACATTACAGTGGTTCTAGTTAAATAAGTCATGCAATTGGAAGTGCCTGGATGTGAACGACTAATCCTATGTTTCAGTACCCTCATCTCTATACAAATAGAATTTTTTGCCGTCTCTAAGGGATTTGTAAGTAAAAGGAAGGGAATTGGTTTTATGTTACTAAGAGGTACTGAGCCGGTGGTATGTATTTTTGTGAAAAAAATCTGTGGATTTTAAACATTGAAAAAGCGCGAAGGATAGAGTAATTAATTTGTGCATTAGGCATGTTGCAGCTGCGGCTTCAAACTAAAAAGGATAAAGTGTCTAGGCGTTGAATGTGGAACACCGAAAAAGAATTGTGTGTAATGGAAGGGAAACGTGGTTTGAAAATGAAATTTAAAGGTGCAAAGGGAGAGGAGACATTAAGATAGTTTCAGGGCTTTAAGTGTGCCGGGTCTTTTCGGGTCTCATTAGAGGCAGTTTCTTAAAGCTAGGCTGGGTGTGTATCAGGGTGCACTTTTGAGCTCTGGCATAGGTAGACTGTTTTTTTTTGCCGGCCTATCGTGAAAGCATGCTGTTGCAGCACTTCAAGAAAAAGTGGCAGAGGAAAAAAGAGAGTGCTGAACAGACACGTTCAGAAACTGCAGGTGGATTATGTGTGGTATTGATATTAATGCTTATTTAACTTGTGCAGCTATGAATGCGTGTCAAAGGCAATAGTCCACAGTTGCTGTAGGTATCATGTTATCTAGTGTACCATACCCTCATGCTTTGATATGTAGGGCAAAATTTACAGTGTGGTTTGTGGTTCTGGTGGATGAGAGGTCAGAGGGGAAAGGGGTGGGGCTAAAGGGAAACAAAGAGTTTTGACTATGACGTTATACAGAAGCTCCTGCAGCAGATATCTTCATGCACTAAGTTACTGTGGAGTTAGCAAACATAAATCTGTCTTCTTTTTTCCCTTTTCTCAATATCTCTATCTTTGTGCTGGTTCCTTCATATATTTCAGTGTGTCCGGCTAGTTCTCTGTATCTTTGTCTATTGTGCAGTTTTAGTTTATGATGTGTACTCTCTGAATTCTACCCTTCTTGTCTCTCATGTATTTTCTCTGCATTCTGTTTTTGTTCTCCCTCATTGTTTGTTGTATTCTTTCTGTTTCTCTTGTTGTCCTTCTCTTTGTTGTCTTTTTTTCTACTTTTTTTCCCCATCTGTGCTTCTTTTACTTTGTGGCCTGAATTATGCCCTTGCTTTCCCTCTCCCTTGTGATATCTCACTGCTTTCTATGGTCGTTTTGTATCTTTCTGTATTTCCTGCTTTCAATCTTTCTCCTGCATTATCTCTATGGTGGTGTATCTCTCTCTCTCTGTTCTATTCAGTCTGCTTCTCTCCATCTCTCTTTCCGTTCTGCTCTTCTTGTCCATCTCTGCGTTCCTTATGCTCTCTTTCTGCCTATTGTGCTGTTTGCCTGGTGTCCTCTATTTCCATGTGCCTCCTGGCGTTTGATTCTTTTGTGCCCTGTCTGTTGTTTCTACTCTGTCACACCCTGTCTATGTTCATTTTTTTGTTTTTTCTAACTTTGCTCTTTTTGTTCACTATTCTCTGTTTTCTGTTATTTTTCTTTTTCTCTATTTGTGCTTTGAAAGCTGGTCTCTCTCTGCATGTTCGTGTCCCTGGTACCGTGTGTCTGTGTCCTGTGGTCTGTGTCCCTTTTATTCTGTGTCTGTTTCGTATTGTACATCTCTCTGTATCTCTGTCATTAGTTTTGTGCAACTAGTGATTATGAAAATGTAGGAAGGAAAACGAATCAGTATAAATACCAAAATTCAAAATATAAAACTCAAAAGCTTTTTTTTTTGTTGCTTTGATAACTTTATTTCGGTCGTTGACCATAAAAGCACAGGTAAAACATGTACATACAATAAAATACATAAATAGTTAAGAACCAATAGTTAAAACATTATTAAACAGTCAGTTATCAAGAAAGTGATCTTCATTAAAATTAAATTTCAGTTAATCAAGGTGGACCTTCTCCGCCACATACCGTGCAAAAAGCGGGAGACCGAAAACACAATTACGGGAGAAGTATCATATTTTAAAATTCTAACAGCTTGAGCACAATGTTTTAGTCCCATGTTCCTGCATAATGGTACCAACCAGGCTAACCGAATTGTGCTATAAGCCGGGCAGAAAAACAAAACATGGGCAATGTCTTCTTTGCTATTATTACAGACTGGGCAAGTTCCCTCCTCTTGACCTGCCCATTTGCAGGTCAATGACCCAAGTGGCAGGCTGCCGTGCCTAAGTTGTGTGTATAGTTTTCTTGCTAAGGGAGGTTCAATTTGGTCCAAGAATTCCTCCCTACTGGGCACAAGTTTTACCTGCAGAAATTCCAAAGACATCCTGCCCATATTTGGCAGGCGTTGCAGCAAACTTAGGTTATAGTGCCTCAGACAGGCCAGCAGCTCAGTTCTCCGCAGCACAGGGCAACTCTCGGCCGGGGACTCCCTTATTTGAGGCATTCCTATTCGATGGGCAGTAGATTTAATGTGGAGCTGCCATGGTACTTTCTTACTCTTCAACGACCCCCAGACAGCAGCGAACTCAGCTCTGTAGTCCGCAAGCTCAGGTACTGTCCAGAGCCTTCTCCAATACAGGAGGGGTTGGGCCGCTACTAGTTCAGAGATGGGCTCCACGCCTAAGTCGAATATCAAGGGTAAGAGCGGGGTACTTAGGGGTAGACCAATCGTATTTCTCATAAAGGCCCGTTCAGCCCTAAGGAGGCTTATTATACTTGAATGTCCCCAAAGTTCAGCACCGTAGGTTACCGCAGGTCTAGCTTGAGCACTGTAAATTTCAAGCACTGGGGAGACTGGCTTAAAATGCGTTGTTCGGTGGAACTTCCCAATTCCCCCTGATATCTGTGCGAGCTTTAGGGTAGATTTGGCTACCTGGGGCCCCAGGCAAAGACCTCAGTCAAAGTGACCCCCAGGTATACAAAAGTTCTCACCCTTTCGAGCGGGGTACCATTTAACGTAGGGCTAGGGCGGGTGCGTTTCGGGGGACCGAAGATCATAAATTTAGTTTTTTCTAAATTAATCTCGAGTCCCCGCGAGGCGCAGAATGAAACAAACCCGTCCAAAACCCTCTGGATGCCTGTTGATGTTCGCAACAACAATAAGGTGTCGTCTGCGAACATCAGAGCAGGCACCCTCCGACGCCAGCCAGGGGGCGTCGCTATCCCTGACTCTATTTAGTTCCGCCACCAAACCATTTATATAGAGACTAAAGAGCGTGGGAGCACGCCTCTAGAGACTGGGAAACGTGCGGATAGCTCCCTGTTCTTCCCGCACCTCACCCGGGCATAGTTCCCTTCGTGTAACCGCTTCAGGACCTCCAAAAGGTAGAGAGGAAGGCCAAGATCTTTTAAGGCCCTCCAAAGACTCTCCCTCGGCACAAGGTCGAAAGCGGCCCGCAAGTCAACGAAGACCAAGTAGAGGCTGCCACCCTCAATACTTATGGTCTTCCAATAGAGGACCTGCAGCCTGAAAAGTTGGTCCATGGTTGAAATCCCAGATCTAAAGCCAGCCTGAAGGGTAGTCATTACTTCCTGTTCCTCCGCCCATCCCAGTATTCTATCCAGGAGTATCCGGCCCATCAGTTTCTGGGCAGTGTCCAGGAAACTTATGGGTCTATAGTTTGACGGCTCAAGAGGTGACCCCTTCTTAAAAATTTAGACAATTTCGGCCCGCGCCCATGTGTCAGGAATCTTTGCCCCCTGTAGGACTGCGTTAAATAGTTTGGTTAAGTATGGAGCCCATATCTTTGGCTGGGAACGGAAGAGATCACCTGGTACCCTGTCGAGGCCTGGCGCTTTGTTAGGAAGTTGTCTACTAATCGCAGTCTCCACCTCCTTGGCCGAGATACTCTCACCACTTCTCAAGGCCATCCTCATCTCGGTGTCCCTGTGTTCTAGCTGGTATCCCGTGCCCGAGGCCCCCCGCAGTCGACACTCGTGCGGGGGGGTCTTGGGCAGGAGAATTCCAGGAGGGACCTTCAGGCTCTGGAATCCCAGACCTATCTAGATGGTCACTATGACCGATCACAGGGCCAGTGTAAAGTGCAGAGAAATGCGCCTCCCACATTGAGGGGGGTATATTTGGTAGAAGGGT
Source organism: Lissotriton helveticus (assembly GCF_964261635.1). Classification (NCBI taxonomy): domain Eukaryota; kingdom Metazoa; phylum Chordata; class Amphibia; order Caudata; family Salamandridae; genus Lissotriton; species Lissotriton helveticus. Next base: position 912,260,354 of record NC_136063.1, read on the forward strand.
CCCCCCACCAGCGTTTGCACCAGAATTTACTAATGCCCAGAATAGTTTAGCATCTTTAGTCGCAAGGGCACCTCTGAGTTCTTCCCACCTGTCTTCTTACCACTCTCTTTTACACCTAATCAGCTCCTTTTTGTAGATCTGTCTAGCTGCCCTAATATTCGGTCTATCTTTAGCCTTAATCGCCGCAAGGAGCTCTTTTTTCGAGTTCCTACATGCATCGTTGAACCAGGGGTGTGTTTTTGAAACATACTTCTTAATTCTACTTATAGGGTAGAACACATCCCCTAGTGCCTCAACCAGCTGTTTGTGCGTATCTAACGCCTGCTGCCAACTAGGCGAGACACCCATCTGCTCTATAAAAGGAATAGCGAGTTGGTAGATTTTGGCAAGCTTCGAGGTTGAGTCTACAAGGTGGGGCCACTTGACCCTCCTTCTATTGTTGGTCAGCATAAGAGGAAGTGTCGTCAATGCAGGTATGTGATCAGAAGTGGTTAGTCCAAATGACCCCGGTTTAAAAGTTACTGCCAGGGCATTGTGATCACTGTCCTGTCTTTGGATGAACCTGAATTCTTTCAGCTTATCCCAATTTTTAGCATCCACCATTAAGTAGTCAATGATGGTAGTTTTATTTGCCCGATTAAAAGTTGCCATTGCTGGGCGGTCAGGTTCCAGTCTCCCATTGCACGCCCGCAGGGATGTCGCAAGGGAGAAGCTTTTTATTTGGAGCACAAGAGGTGTCCACGCCCTAACGGGGGCAATGTTCGGGTCCGGGATATGCCATAGTGTACCTCATCTTGATCACCCAGTTCTATACTGCCCAAAGGTTCGAATTGGCAGTTAAAATCCCCTCCCAGGAATATTGAAATAGAGGGGTCTAACCCTTGGATAAAAGAGTTCAGGGCTCTGAATGTAGCCGATTCCTGGCCATTCCTAGATGGCCTAGAATAGGTGTTTATTATTGCTACTTGTGGTCGGCCTGGAGGTTGTATTAGGATACACTGAATATCCGGGGATTTTGTTTGAATCTTGGTAGCTTGGATTCCCAGGTGAGTTCCTATCCAGATTAATAACCCGCCTGATGGACGGCCTCTGCCTGTAGATACTGCCAGGGTATCAAATGTTGCAAAGGTCGGGCTCGAGCTCTCTTCTAGTGCCCATGTCTCTTGCATCAGGCAGATGTCATATGCTGCCATAAAGGTAACCCACTCGGGAGTAAGCAGCTTATTTTTTAACCCGGCAATATTCCAGGAAACTACCTTCAAACATCCTTCCTCTGAACTTACTCGTCCTTCAAATTCCCTAGTCTCCCTGGTGCTAATCCTTTTTCTTTCTAAGTTAACAGCTTCTGGAGCTTCCTTCAGCATTTGGGGCAGAATATTCTCTTTTGGTACCCCTGTGCTTCTGTGTTCTACATTTGTAGCCTCTAGGGGTGGGGTTTCATCTCGAGTAAGTCAATCTACATCTTCCAGGGCACTGAACCTATTCCAATGTGGCTGTATCGGGGGTAGTAGTAGACCATAGGAAGACATGCCCTGCCTATATACCTCCCCATTTGTAGTTCTATGTGATATGGGAAAGCCCCCCCATTAGTGTGTGTGGGTGTTGTACAACATGGTTCCAGGCTGGGGGTGGGATAGAAGTACGAGAGGTGCAGAGGGCATATTTGCGTGTCTGAACTACAGTACGGGGCATTACAAATGTACCCTACAGCAGAGACGTCCCTGAAATTCAGAATTATCACGTCACCGGCTACAGTCTTTGGGCCCCTCCCAATCCAGCCCACTCTTCTTGCTGACAGGATTTCCCCTGAGACATTCCCCGGAAGGGGTCTATTTACTCTGAGCCACTGTATGCACTTATTTTTCAGCTCAGTCTCCCTTTCTCTTTTCCCCTCGGTTAACGGTGGAACTCCTACGAGTGCCACCACATAGGATTGAGCATCGGGGGGTAGATTAATTGTTGGTGGTTGTTGGGGAAAGGTTCTAGATGTTTGACTTTGTTTTGATGGTGAACTAATGCTGTTCATCACCTTGTCGCCCTCTTTTGACTTTGGGTAGTCTTTCTCATTAGATTTTGGCATGTTACCTGCTGCTTGGGAAGACTGTTTTTGAGGGTTGGCCCTTGGCAGGTGTTGGGGCGGGGCGTGCGTGGCCTTCTGGGAAATTGGTGTAGCTGCAGCGTTAGTGGTCTGTACTGGGGTGTTTTTACTTCCCACTACTCTATTTCTTGGAGCGCTTTGGGACGATGTATCAATAACTTGGGGTACAGAGTTTATCACTTGTTTAGCAATCTCAAAAGGCCCACCCCCTTTTGAGTTAGTGGCAGCAATAAGTTTATCAAGTTTTCAAACCAGAGGCTTGAGCTGGGCAACAATAGTCCGCTCCAAGGAAGCTTGTAAGTCGGCAACCATGTTTGTGACCCAGCATGGTATTCCTAGTGTTGGGCTATTTGTACTGGTGGTCGGTGTCACCAAGTCATGGTTTGGCAATTTAATATTACCCACTTTATGTATAATATTACCTCTCTTTTTCCTCACGCACGGTTTACGTGCAGCTGTCCTTTTCCCCGGGCAAGGGGGCGATAGAATAATTGGTTGCTCCTGGGCGGCTGTGGGGGTCTCAGCGGGCAACTGGCTGCAGGGCAAGTCTACAAAAGATGGAGCCAGAAATGAGTTGGTGTCCAAGACATCAATCGTGATATCTGGGGTGTCTTTTCCCAGGGTTTGCATGCCTAACGTTGGGGTTATCGATAGCCTCCTCTCTGTATTCTCAATTGCGTTTACCACTACACCGATGGTCTGTTGCAGCATTTTATCGATAGCTGTCAGGGTTGGTAGAGGTTGTGGATCGGCTGCCAGCAGCTTGGTGTGAGATCGTGTCGCAGGGGTTATAGTTTTAGTTCCCCGTTTATTCATTTTGGGAGTGGGATGTTTCAAAATCAGTAGCTGCTGGAATACGTCAAAAGGTCGGGTGCCCCACCTCAAGGTCTCCCGCTGCGCTGATCAAGCACTATGCAGACAGAATAGAAGTCGGTTTCGACAAAATAGAAACAGTACCTTTATAATCTTCAGTAGATGGAGAAAGGGGGGTGTCCCGTCCCGTCCTCTTCAGTCCCCTGACGGCCACAGACGGCCCGCCCTTTGCCCGGGCTTCGCTCGGCGTTCCGCTCGCGTTCCGCTACGCGCCCAATGTGGTGTTAAATAGTTCGCGTAGAGGGCGGGGGGCGTGGATTCCAGGGGGCGCGGCCAAGATCTCTGTGGCTGTGCAGGGACTCCTGGTCTAACGAGTCCCTGCCTGTCGCCACCCTTTGCAGCACACCAGTAGCTCCTCCACTCGTCCCTGGTCCTGGCAAGCAGCAACACAAGCCCCTCGCCTTTCACCGCACTGCGGCACCCGCGAAGCGGGTGCGGCGAGAGGTAGCGTTTTTTTTGGCGGTACCCCTCAAGCGTGAGGGATAAAGGCAGCATGACGGCAACAACTACAGGTCAGCTCTCCCACCTTGGGCTTTGGTTCGTTTAATTATAAGACTCAGCTGGGCGGGGGCGTGGCTTCCAGGGGGCGCGGCCAAGATCTCTGTGGCTGTGCAGGGACTCCTGGTCTAACGAGTCCCTGCCTGTCGCCACCCTTTGCAGCACACCAGTAGCTCCTCCACTCGTCCCTAGTCCTGGCAAGCAGCAACACAAGCCCCTCGCCTTTCACCGCGCTGCGGCACCCGCGATGCGGGTGCGGCGAGAGGTAGCATTTTTTTTGGCGGTACCCCTCAAGCGTGAGGGATAAAGGGCAGCCCGACGGCAACAACTACAGGTCAGCTCTCTCAAAAGCAAATTAATCACCCAAAATTATGTAAAAAGAAGCTTTATTCACAGTGTGATGTTCAAGTTCCATGCTGATATATTTTGCCAAGTAAGATGGGTAACAGATATACTAAGTAAGATTGCGTAGCAGTCCATATCATAAATATTGCATGTAGTATCCTGGCAATGTGTGGGAGATTACACTGTAAATGAAGTTTGGTTTTTAAAGAATCTGGGTGAAAAATTTGGTTATTGGATGTGTTTAAAAAACAAATATTAAACTTAGTTAGGCTTTAGGATATATAATGGAGAGACAATTAGGGAATGTATCTGTTAGGCTTGTCATTTGGCACAATGGGTGTATGTTGTGTAATACATATGTCTGAAATATGTTAACTAAAATTGAGTTGTTTATTTTTTCTTTAGAGTGTTTGGTGTTGAAAAGCAACAACCTGTAGTCAACCTGATATACTTTACAACGATCAAATTCTTTTTTTCCAGGTGAGTTGGTATTTTTTAAAGGCAATTTATGTTTGTGCAGATTAAAATAATAAGTACGATTTTTTAGAATATTTGCACTGCTTCTCTTTTGCTAGAAGATTTTATGTTCTATTTTTACCATGTCTGTACCTGCTTGCACTACATATGTATTTTGAGATAGGTTTCCACTGTCTGTTGGCACGATCTTTTTATGGGCCGGGTCGATGTGTTATTTTCTATGCAGTTCTGGTTCATCTATTCTTTGACTGCAAGAGTTTGCTCTTTACGTGGATTAATTCTTGCTAAGTTATCATTATCTCTGTAACTCATGCTGTATCATTTGTGTACAGTCCTTATTTGTTGAATTATAGAGGTGTATTATGATATGGCTGTTGGCGTGATGGGCATTTTTTGTGCATATCTGTGACTGTACTATCTATTTGCACGCTATTATATGCATTTGCAGAGGTCTATTATGATGTGGTTCCTCATGGTTAGCATGAAATGTTCTACATTCGATGAAATTCACATGTTGAGTATGCTGTTGAAAGGTAAAAGCAACTGTCTCTGTGGGAAGTAGTAATGTGTTTAGTGAATGTTTTAATTGGTATATTGTGAGTCCCCTCTTCAGACTGCATACAGTTTGAATCGTAGTTTGTAGTGGTGAACTCAGAAAATAGATCTCTAAAAATACATTAGAAAGTCTATCAACAGTTCTACAGTCCAGAAAACCTAAAAATAAATTTCACAGTAAGATGTGTTTTTACAGCACAATTTACTTAAAAACATTGAAAGGGATAGTGTTAATGTCTAGGATCATAGTGTCAGTTTCTTTCAAAACAAGAGGAAGGTGCTATCTTAATATATGTAGTTAATGTGTTTAAAAGTATGAAAATGTATGTAGTTTAAAAATGCGTAAAGGTAATTTTTGGTTCTCTATTCATGAAACAGATATAATTTAGTCTTTAAATTTTTTAAAAGGACACAGAAGACAGAAAAGGAATACTAAAATGGAAAATAATTTTGAAAACATAAATTTACATTTTGAAATTGCAAATGAATTAATAGACGAATTACTAGATGGAGTATTTGAGGAGGAAAATGACTCAGAAAATGTGGACTTTATGGACCGCACTTTTGACAGTGCTTATTTAGAAATGGTGGAAGGGGAAGAAGAAAATTTTGAAGAAGAAAATTATAATAATGAAGAAGTTGCAGATGAAATTATGCTACAAGTGATTTTAGAATATGAATTATTAAATGAATAAAATTATTTATATTAAAAAAAAAATTTGAAGTCACTTTTTTTGTAGTAATCGTGGGTGATCTGCTTTATGAGAATGAGAATAAAAGTTTTCATGAACTGTATAAGAGATTAAAGTTAAAAAAAATTAATAGCATGAGGAACACCTACAGTGCTTGAAAATGAGTATAGTGTTCATATGCCTGAAAAATTTGAATCATAAAATATGTCTAAAATGGTGACACAGCTATGGACTGTTATAAATTTGGAACCAATATTCACTACAGGATTTCCTACTCTGTTCAGACACTGTTTCTTTGTCTTTAATCTACTTACAAAATAAAGCAGTGGTTATAATTTGTATGTTATATGGTAGTAGAGGTCTATAATATTTTTTAACTTTTTTCCAAACAGATTGTCATTTTTAACACAAACATCAATCAGTATGCCGACCAGAAATGAAATAAGAAATCTGTATAAACGGACATACCATTTGAAGAGGAGAGAAGGACAACAATTACATAATCAAGAAAGGACAGAGAAAAACAAGAGTGCTCCTGGTAAGAGCAGCAAAGATTTTATAAAAAAGTTGTGTCAAAGAAAAAGTAAATTGGATAATATTCAAAAGGAATAGCAGTTGTCAGTATCTACAAGGAGGAATGCAAAAAAAAGAAAAATGTGTCTGAAATCAGCGGTGAGGAAAATATGTACAGTAAAAGACGTACTAATCAGTTTGCGGAAATCAGGAAGCGTATGTTTCATAAGAGAGTAGTTTCGAATTTATTAAAAAAGGAAAAAGTTTCTAAAAGGAAATCTGCTTTTTATAAGAAGAAAAAATATATAGAGGATGTTGTGGAACACGCGTTTGAGACAACATTTTTTTTTTTAGTACTTAATAGAATAAATACACTAAATAAGGCAATCAAAGTTTTAAAAGCTAAGAGTAATGGAAGAGACACATAAATAGAACACATTTTTGTAAAGTGTTTTCTGGGAAATGGATGCATTGCAGTGTACGACAGGATTCAATTGATTTCTTTTGCAATTTCTTACGTAAGTACACTAAGGAAAGTCTAAAAAAAAAGAATTTGTAATGTTGCAAGAATTAGATCGTTGCAGAGTGAGAGAAAAAACAGGTTAGCAAGGCCATTCTCTGGCTTGTCTTTCAAAAAAATATGCAGAGTGTTTTTCATCACTTCAGGATGTTAGCAGTGCATCATACCAAAATGAGAAAATTTGTGAGAAAGTTGTATTATGCAAAAAGTCCAGCACTTAAACTTAAACAGTTAAATAGTGCTCTTTTGCATGGATGTGCATTAGATGTGAAGAACATTTGTGCAGAAATTGAGGTAAGTTATTTTGGTCAAGATGTAGACAATGCAGAAACTGATATAGTTATAGAAGGAAATGTGTTGGAAAATGTTGGACATTTTAATACTGAAGATTTTGAACAGGAAATAACAAAGTTCAAGGTCATTGCAGGTGAAAAACCAAATTTTACTTGTGTGTGTTGTCGACGTATTCATTACAAAAGTCAAACTAGGTTAGTTGATTTATATTTAAAAAGTGAAGATGAAGATAATACTCAGTGGAGAGAGTTTGCGACTTATTTGCTGGTAGAAAACTATTTTGATTTGGGTTTCGAGCAACGTATTTGTAAATATTGTTATAATAAATTAAATGAAAATAGAATGCCTGCTAGAGCTGTATATAATAATCTTGAGTTGATAAATATTCCATCGGAACTGAAGGATTTAAATACTTATGAGACTATTCTGATTCAATGTGTACATCCTTTTCAGGCTATTGTTCGTATGGAGCCTAAGACTGGGAAATTAAATCCTTCAGATTTACAAAGAGGATTAAAGGGTAGAGTTGTATATTTGCCACTTGATTTAAAAAAAACTATGGAGACAATTGGTATTAAAAATGTAGAAGAGGAACCTCTAGTTATTCTAGTTAATGGTGTACCTACAAAGAGTAAGAAAATCTGGCAAGATTTAGTGGATGTTAGGAAAGTCAAAAAGGCAACGTTGTATTTAGTCAAAAATAATAAATACTATACAAATGTGTACGTAGAAGAAGAGAATGTAAGTGAAGAAGAGGATAATGATTTGTCTATTGGACAAATTGAATAAGTCGACTTGTCCAGAAGGGAAGAAATTTATGAACATTACAGTGTTCATCCACTGCATTCGAAAGAAGCAATGGGGAATGCTATTGAGTTATTTCAGATGAAAAAAGCAGAAGGAAGTCTGATTAGTGTATGGGAAGAAAGTTTGGAAGGTCGTTGTTTCCCACAGTTATTCCCAACAGGTGAAGGTGCGCGATATGATGATCGACCTATGCAGATTCCTGCATCTGAGTACCGGACAACAAGATTATATGCAGAAGATCCGAGATTTCGTCAATGTATTCCATATCTGTTTCATCTTCTGTTTGAGAGTGACTTATCTGGTCTTTCTTATGCTGTAAACCATATCTTAAAAAGTGGAGTGCATCTGCAAAATGTTTCAGCAAAGGAATTTATGGATAAAGTGCAACAGAAAGACAGTGTGTTGGATTCTCCCCTAATTAATTTAATGGCATGTCAGCGTGGTACTAATGAGTATTGGTACCGTCGTCATGGAGATTTGAAATGCATGCTAAGAAACTTAGGAGCACCTACATGGTTTTTAACACTAAGCTGTGCAGAGTATGCTTGGGAAGATTAACTTGAATTTCTTCGAGAGGCGAATGCAAATATTGAAAATATAAACTACAAGACACCTGGAGAATTGTGTTTGTTGGATCCAGTTAATGTTTGCAGATATTTTAATCATAGATTTGAAGCTATGATGTCTTTTATTACAAAAAAGAAAAATCCACCGCTTGGTGAAGTTCTGGATTTCTTCTGGAGAAAAGAGTATCAAGCAAGAGGTGCTCCTCATATTCATATGCTATTATGGATCAAGGATGCTCCCAAATTTGGAACAGACTCGGATGACACTGTACTGTCTTTTATTGAACAATATGCCACTTGTGACATACCTAACAGTACAACTGATAAGGACAAGTGTTACGCTTTCAAAGACATCGTTGTGGAAAATATTGTCTGCGAAAATTCAAATCAAAGGATAAATTCTATACTAAATGTCGTTTTGGATTTGCACGACCGGTGCTTTCAAAAGGAAGAGTCAACAATTTGATGTCATCTTTGCGACATAATATCACAAGAAGATCACCCAAAAATACCTAAAATTTAAGAAGAGGTGAAGAGTCCAAATATATAAATGACTATAACCCAGTCATTTTGTCCATGTGGAATGCTAACATGGATATACAATATGTTGCGGATAACTCTATTGCTGTGGCTCGATATGTAACGTCTTACATCACGAAATCTGAAAAGACGGAACTGAAGGAGATGTGGGAAGATATTTCTCATGAAAAGAGCCTAAGCAAGAAATTGTATACGTACAGTTTGAAGATGTTATCTCATCGAGAAATGGAGCATATGAATGTTGTGATCGATTATCATCAGCAAGTCTTTATGCGAAATCTAGAAGTATCCTGTGGGTGAGTTTAGGTCTTGCAGGAACACGAAACCGTGTTTTGAAAACTGTGCAAGAAATTGAATATTTAGCACAGAAAGAACCAAACAGTACAGACATTCTGAAAACAAATATGTTGGATACATACTATCCAAATAGAAGTACTCTGCTTGAAAACATTTGTCTGTATGAAGTACTTGAAAAATACATTTTTAAAAGGAATATTAGAGAGAATATTGAAAAAGGTGTATACGCTGTAATTGGACAGGAAGGATGTCTGGTTAAACAAAGAAAAGGACACTTGATTAATCACCGAAAACTGAGTTGCGAAAGTCCTGACAAAAGAGAATTTTACTAATTAGCTCTTTTGCAACTCTTTTAACCATGGCGTACAGAAGAGGAACTAATTGGTGACTTTAATAGTTATGAAGATTCATTGAACGCATCTAAGAGTAGTATAGAATGTCCTGTTTTTAGTAATTATCTCAAAATGTTGAACGACGAAATAGAGCAAGAAGCAACAATTGCAGCGGAGATTGCTAGAGAAAGCTCTCAAGATACTCAAAGTTCTGCATCGTTGAGTCAGGATCCACTGGGACAACCAATTATCCGAAATGAAGCAGCCACTGCCATGGATGAGGTGGAAAGAGCAATGCAGCAAGCTCAAGAGGATATAATAAACTTAGAAGAATTGGAGAAGGAACTTAATCTTGAGCAAAGACAGATATATGATGAAGTGACAGAGCACATTGAGCATGGTTTTCGTCATGACAAAAAAGAATGCTCATGTATGTCATTTGAACCTATTCGACTATACGTAAGTGGAGAAGCTGGAACTGGTAAAAGTTTTCTAATTAAAGGAATTACTACATATCTACAGCAACGAACTGAGTCACCACTGTCTTGTGTGGTTACTGCTCCAACTGGATTAGCAGCTTATAATATTAAAGGTATTACTTTACATCGTTTACTGATGCTGCCAATTGAACATGAAAATAAATTACAATATCACAAGCTATCTGGAGACGCTTGTTATGAAGTTTCTAGAGTCCTTAAAGAAATGAAACTTCTCATTATTGATGAGGTAAGCATGGTATCCAATTTAATGCTTGCTTTTGTGCATTTAAGAATGCAACAGATACTTAAAACAGACTATGATGTGTTATTTGGAGGCAAACATGTCATAGTTTTTGGAGATCTACTGCAATTAACTCCTGTGAAAGGAGAACCTGTATTTCAAACTGTTACACATGAAGACACCAGAAAGTGCCTGGGCAGTATTGGAAATGTTAATATATGGTCACATTTCAAATATACTGAACTGATTCAAAATATGCGACAGGCAAAGGATACTAAATATGGAAATATTCTTCAAGATATAAGGATTGGAAAACTAACTGAAGATGCGAAAGAAACTCTACGAACACGATTACTTTCTAAGTTGTTTCCCAATGAAGATAATGTACCAGAGAAAATATATAGTAAAGAGGTAGAAGAGAAGTCAGTCATATGCTTGATGCCAACGCTAAAAGAATGCTCTGTTTTCAATGAAAAAAAGTGGAAGTTGGAAAATCAAGAAATTAAGAAACTGGAAGCTAAAGATAAAATAGAGCATGAAGGAAGTACTATTGTTTTGTCTGAAAAATTGAAGTTAAAATTGGATTCTCTTCAGAAATCTATATCTAAAACTGCTGGCTTAGAAAAGAATCTGTATGTATGTTTAAATTGTCGGATTATTTTACGGAGAAATTTACATGTAGAAAGAGGTTTGGTGAATGGAGCAATGGGTAATATGGTTGCTTTTGTAAATTACCCAAATAGAGATGAGATTGAATTTTTAAGAATAAAATTTGATGGAATCAAGGAAGTTCAACAATTCAGTCGCTGTTCAACTCGTTTTTTGCTTGTGAAAGACGTATATGTCCGTCGGAAGCAATTTCCAATTTGTTTGGCATATGCAGTGACTATTCACAAATCTCAAGGTTTAAGTGTAGATTCTGCTTTGGTAAATATTGGAAGCACTGTATTCAAAGAGGGTATGGCATATGTTGCTTTATCTCGAGTTAGAACTTTATCTGGACTTTATCTAATTGATTTTGATGAGACAAAGATTAGTGCAGATTTAAAATGTGTGAAGGAGTATAATAGGTTAAGAAGAGAATATGCTCCAAGTTTACCTCAATATCCTTTAATTAAAAAGAGTATGGTTGGTCAGAAAAGGAGAAATGAGGAGAAATGTAGTGAAGTAGTAGAGAAACGAAGAAAAAAACATGAGGCTGTCATTGGTAGCAGTAAGAAAAAGGTTAGTATTGAAGAGATTGTTGGATTTAAATGTGAAAACAGGTCTGGTGTCAACTGCTATGCAAATGTAGTGGTTAATGTTGTTTTTTTTCTAAAAAATTTACAGCAACAGATTGTACAAAATCAGGAGCAAACATTTTGTTGTTCCTTAAATTCTGTCTTTGAAAAATGTAGCAGTGGTATAGTGAAGTAGCAAGTGTTTCAGAAGTAAGGAATGTTGTAGACATATGTGCAGGACTAAATCAATTTTCTCGGAATATTCAGCAAGATTGTCAGGAATTTATTATGTATATGCTTACAGTTTTGGAAGAAGAAGGTGTAGATATTGATAGTCTTTTTGGCCTTTCTTATAAATGGCAACATAATTGGGATAATTGTTCATTTTCAAGTAGTACTGAGATACACACAGAAAGATTTATATATTTAACATTACCAGGTTGTAAAACAGTGTCCTTTAATAAACTAGTTAAAGATGTGTATCAGAACATGGTCTGCTCTCAATGTAACTCAGAAATGTTATCAACATTATTTATCCACAGATATGGACAGTATGTAATTTTAATGCTTCAGCGATGCAGAGCTGATGGAAGTAAATTGTCAACTTTAATAAAAAAAATTGTGGCTGCTCAAATATCTATTTCTCGAAGAACATTTGTAACTGTAGCAATTATTTTTCATGAAGGGCCATCAATATCATCAGGACATTACATAGCTTATTTGAAGTCTCCAACAGGTTGAACGCTCTGCAATGATAGTCAATTGAGTTTTAAGAAACGTTTGCCTTTTGACTTAACAAATTCTTATTTGATATTTTTGCAACCTAAATTTCAGTAAAATTACTTGGTGTAGTAAGATTAATACTGTAAAAATATGAAACTGTGTTGTTTAGAAATATGATGTGATTGAGGGTGCTCAGATCTAGAAATGAAACTTTTATGTGGCATAGTGATAGTATCAGGTAAGGTTTCCTTAATGTTTAATGATACAGAACACGTTGGAATTAACTCATACTATTTGGCCACGCGGAAAAGAATGAGATATCAAAATGTGGACGTGAGATAAATGTTTTTAGAACCTACTTGCTCGGAAGTTTGTTGAGAGGTACTCAAAAAATAACGAATTAACTCATACTATTTGGCCACGCGGAAAAGAATGAGATATCAAAATGTGGACTTGAGATAAATGTTTTTAGAACATAGTTGCACAGATATTTGTTGAGAGGTATTTAAAAGTAAGTGGTATAGTTTAATTAGTTTGTAACTGTGGAGTATGTGCTGTGCTTACTCAAGAAATTGCGAATTAGAGAAAAACATTTAAGACATGTTTTTTTCAGGTATTTATATTATGTATAGAGATCTTGTACGGGTTTTTTAAACACAATCATTTTGATTGTGGTTTTTTTTCCCCGCTGTTACATGATGATTACTATTGAAATCACTGTTTATAGTGAAAATCAATGTATCTGAGGACAGCAAAAATAAACCATTTAACATGTTGACTAAGTTATTTTGTTACATTGGATTTAGAAATATGTATTATAACAGATTTCTTTATTGTCTTCCACAGATATTACATTTATAAGGTAAGTACAACTAATCATATCTGAGAGTTTCGTGTACCTTTCTCTTATCTTGTCTTAAATGACATTATAACCTTATTTTTACTTTTCTTCCACAGATACCATGTTTTTTAAAGATTTTAAGTTTTTCTTTATTACTATTTCTTAGGTAAGTATAAAAAATAAAAATACTTTTTCATCACTGTGTCATTTCTTTGAGTATCCTGGTCATACCAGTGTCGTGTTTTATGTGAGCACTTCTACGGAGGATTGGCTGCACTGTCACAAGGAGCTTCTTAAAAATTAATTTAAGAAATCAGCAACATTGTACTGAGTCAGTTCACTAATACTGATGTGTCAAAACATTGCAGGTAAATGATGTGTGTTAAAGAACTTTGGGGCATATTATGAAGGGGGTTTTACTCTGCTATTTTGGCTTTAAAAGCTAAGGAAGCAGAGATAAAATTATCTCTCTAGAACGTAGCTGATGTTAACACCAGTTAGCGACATCTAATAGCAGATAACGACAATCTTGTGACCCCCTTTATTTGTCTGTGAAATTTATCACTATTGACATGCAAAGTTAGCGTTGCAAGATGTTAGTGACTGGAAACAGTTCCTAACATTGCTATCTCCTTTTACCCACTTTTGAATATATTTGTGCTAAGCTCAAAAATGTCCAAATTCTAATAGGTGCCCCTAAGCAGTTTTTAGCTATGTCATGTAATGGTAGGTAGATAACATGACTAACACCAATAGCTCGGTAATGCATGAATATTGCTGACTTCACAACAATATTTATGTATTTGGACCAATTTTTATCACTTAGGACAGTGGTTCACAAACTTTGTTGACCTGTGGTTTCCTTGACCTACTCAGCGGTTTACAGTGGCTCCCAACCATTTTCTTTAACGGTGGGTAGGTGGTATGTTCGTCCTGTTATCGTAATTGGGACACATTCTTTCACTCATCCAATCATGCGTTTAGTGATCCAGCCATCCGCTCTCTTATCCATACACCCTTTTATTTCACTGATGTATCCATGCTTTTGTCCATCTACCCCCTTTCACTTACTAATTAATATTTATAATCACCCTTTCACTTATCCATTCTTTTACCATTTCACTTATCAATTTATCCATCCACGCATTCACTTGCCCATCATCTACCCTTTCATTTATTCACCTATCTATCCTTTCACACATCCATCCACTAAATCACTGATCCATCAGGTGCTCTTTTACTCATGCATCTATCCTTTAACACATCTATCCATCCTTTTAGCCATTTATGCACCCGTACAGCCATACATCCATCTATTTATCTACCACTAAATCACTGATCCATCAGGTGCTCTTTTACTCATTCATCTATCCTTTAACACATCTATCCATCCTTTTAGCCATTTATGCACCCTTCCAGCCATACATCCATCTATTTATCTTTTCTGTCATCTATAGTTCAACTCATTCATTTATTCATCCATCTTTTCTTTGATTATCTAACCATCCTCTTTTCATTCATCCATTCATGATTTCAGTAATCGATCCAGCCATTTAGACATTCCATACTTATTTCCTCAGCCAGCTTTGTACTTTATGACCTGAGTCTTTGTCTGCAGAGTTGTAGGGAGAAGAGGCCTGTGAAGAACAAACTACAGCAAGGGGTGGGGGCGGTGGGGGAAAGTTCACAATGCCTTCGTACTTAGGCAGACTGAAAACGTAGAAGTTATCAGTCACACATGATGTACAGTAACAGGATGTGAGGTACTGTAAAATGGTGTTGTTTCCAGGGCTTTAAGCAGTATTAATAAAAATGGAGGGGTTTCTTGAAAGGGAGTGTTGGATGTAATTCCGTGGGCACTTTAAAACACTTAAGCTTAAAATATGCGTTTAGCATAGTGTTGTGGTCCACTGGTGTTATGTTGTATCTGTCATGGCATTCAGATATATAAAACAGTAAGTATGTTTACACCAACAACAAGCAAGGACTATTGGCTTTGTCAATGGTTGCTAGTTCCTTTTAGTACAAAAGCAGTAACCATGGCATTGTTGAATATAATATTGAAAATACTTCTGCTAAAAAATGATGAGAGAATGAAAGAACGTTAATCTGTTTTTTTAAAGTTATTTCATAGCCTTCTTTAAAGGAAGTGTTTTCTAACATTCCAGCGTGGGCCTTTTACTTTTTTTTATCTAACAGAATCCCTTCTGTACGTTGAGACAGGAGGAGCGCTATGTGCTTGAACAACCTTGGCTGCCATATTCTCATTCAGTAAGTGGCAATGACGTCCATAGAGAATTTCAATGGGCGGGATGGGCTGCTCCTGTGCTCCTGGAGGATTGAGAGCCGAGGCCGTTCCAGCAGCAGGGGTGAGGCCTCTCACAGGGGAGCAGCGCGCTGCTCCCTGTGATGGCTACAATTATAGATAACAGGGTAGCAACATCCGTGGAATTTACGGACGGTTGGTTAGCCTAGTGTGCGCCGCGTCCTTGGCACCTCATTAGGGCGTACTGGGGAGCCGCGGAGCACAGTTTGTGAATCATAGGCTTTGGAAATAAACCTTGATAATAGCAAGACTGCTAAGCGATAAAAATCGCCACAGCTCGACGCAAAAAACTATCGCAACTAAACCAACATAGTGATAATTTTCGAAAGTTGTTTAGGGTAACCAGATTTTTAAAGCCAAAAACCGGGACATTTCAGAATAATAGAAGAAGGACTACGATTTTACTTCAAGCGATGAGAGTTCTCGTTAGCAGAGAATTACAGAAGAGGCAGTAAGAACTTAAATAAAATGTAATTTTTAAATCGTGTACCTTGCCTGTCAATTACATTGCATTGTAGAAACAACAGGTAACTTTAACTGCTTTGTAAAACATAAAATAGATTTCTCCCCATTTTCAGTCGACCATCTCTAAAAACGGGGACATGAGCAATATTTTTTGACATTTGCTGGGATAGCTGGTTAAAAACGGGGACCGTCCTGGCAAAACGGGGACGCCTGGTAAACCTATAGTTGTTGTTAATATGCCCCGAACATCGTACATTTGACTTTTGCCGGCTATCGCCAGAATTTTCCGGAGTGTAACTGCATTATTATCAATTCGAATACATATGTGATAGTAAATGCTGTAACAGCCGGCGGCAGTTAACATTACCGCGTGAAAACAAGCGTTGTTTTCACGCACTAATGTGTACCTTGTAATTAGGAGAGGGGGTTGATTTAGTTTTATGTTCCACACCCCCATGTTAACGCTGCCAAATGCTTGATGAGAGCAGGCCGTGTCAGTCGTACAATAAACAAGTTTATTCCAACTGTTTTTCTCGTAGCAGCTGTGTTCGTGATAGTCTTTCCCCTCCAACCACATTTTGCTTGTGGTTTGACGTACGCCTAGTATGCATGTCATTAACTTTCTGTGTGGCAGACATGGAAAGTGCTCTTACGGCAGGCGCTGTTATGACGTTTTCACAAAGGTGCTGAGGAATATTTACAAGGATAGGCAAAACATTATCGCCGCTCTTAACGGCAGGAAACTGACGATATAGGGGCGAAAACGGCCATCATAATATGCACTATGAATTGCAATCGAACGTAATGATAGATATAAAGACATCTAACATACGTTTCGATTGGAATTTATAGAACACATTATGAAGGCGATTATCGTCGCTTTACTAGCAGTGTCCTGCCGATAAAAGCGATGATAACGTATCACGTCTTCTTCATAATATGCCCCAAGTATCGCCGCTTTTTAAAAAAATTGTGCTGAAAAAGCGGCGAAACTTCAGTTTATGAATAGAGCTATTTTTGGTACAATGAGTTAGTTCTGAAAATAACGTTTTTTTTTGGTTTTGTATATATTTTTTTTTTTTTGAGAAGTTTTATATTGTTTTTGATTTTTTAAACTGGAGCCGAAATTTTGCACTGTGAAACTGTGAAACAGGAACAAAAGAATTTGTTAAAAAATTATCTTCTGTCAGAGCATTGATGTTCATTAATTCTTCTTTCTATAAGAGTGAGGCTCTGCTCTCCGTACACAATCATTCCTGAACACTTGTTGCATTTCATATGCACTGACGACAAATATGGTCTCAAGTCCAACTGTGCAGTAGATGGAGATGCAGGTCGTCTTCTAGATGAAGTACTGGTCACAGCTGGTGGTAGTTGTGTTGCCAGAGCTCTTATAGATGCCTGTGCAAATTGCACAGGATGAACTTGGCTCACATGCCTCTTCATCGTATGTATCGAAAACGAATATTTTTTCGAAGGATTTCCTCTTGAAAGTACTGCGTCACAAATTGTGCAAGTAACTTTTGGGGCATTTACTTTTTTTTGATCCTGAGGATAAGTAAAAAATTGCCAGATGAAAGATTCATTCCTTTTTTTTTAAAGGTACTCGATAATTTTCCTCAGATTCTGAAGATGAATTGCGTGCGGCAGCAATTTTACCAAACTGTTCGGAAAGATGTGAAAGGTTCTTCTCCCTTGAGAGGAAAAAAGATAGTGAGGGAAGTGGGTGGTTTCTGGAAAATTTCAGAATAGAAACTACTATGAACCAATAGGAAGTGTTCTTTTCAAGTCACATGATTTAACATGCGCGTATTAGGGCTTATACGCGGTGACACTATCCGGTCACGTACGTCATTTGGAAGTATCGGTTTAATTTAATGAAGTTTGAAAACGTGAAAAGGAGGAAAGGTAGATAATACCTGATGTTGTACACCTTCATATGGGGCCCCAAGAAGAATACTGATAAACTATAAAACCTTTTTTAATCTTTAAAAATACCGGGGTGCGCGCACCCGGTTGCGCACGGAAGTATAAAAAGAAGTTCTCCGACATTTAGTGACAAAATTGAAAACGTTAAAAAGAAGGCAAGGGAAAGACTTCGTAAACCTCTAGAGATTTACAAGGAGTCCCTAAACAATTCTGCCAGTCAAGAAATCTTTTTTATTGGATAAAAACATTTGTCTAAATTCAATTATGAAACTATAGGTTACAGTCCAGATATAGTTAACAATTAGCATTTAAAAAACCTTTGAAATTCACTGAAAAAACCATAGGTTTTAAACACGTTATAGTTAGGAAGTTGCATTTAAAAAACCTATGAAATTCACTGAAAAAACCATAGGTTTTACACACGTTATAGTTAGGAAGTAGCATTTGAAAAACCTATGAAATTCACTGAAAAAACCATAGGTTTTACACACGTTATAGTTAGGAAATAGCATTAACAAAACCTATGAAATTCACTGAAAAAAACCATAGGTTTCGCAGTAGTTATAGTCACCTGGGGGTTTTACTCGCATAAAACCATTGAAATTCCCACGTTATAGTTAGTTGGACTCACTATAACTTGCGCGTGCAATGCACTGCTGATGACGTCACATATTACATCACTCATGACATGGTCAGTGACATCACTCATGACATCACTGATGACAGCATCCTTGTGACAGAGTGACAGACCTCCTTTCACTGTAATGTAACCCTTGAAACACATATTCAAAAATAGAAAGTAAAATTTTCCAAAAAATGGAGATACCCATACCAGTTACAACAACCAATTCAATAATTCCAACATATATATACACATCCACTCATTCACCAACAGTTCTACATAGTCACTCATTCATGTAGTCACCTATACATCCTGTTAGACACCGACAGTCATCCAAAAGTTACTCACACACATACTCACACATGGCAAAAAAAATTCAACATCCATATATTTGCATATACAGCTATACACACACTACCACTTTACTTGTAAGGAAACTTATACATACTTACTCTCTTAAACAATCACTTATAGAAACACATACTAATTTAAATAGGTACTCTCAGAATCCCTCACTCTCACATATACTCACTTATATACATCAATATTCATATATATTAGATTAAAACATATGTAGTTACTGATAAAGAGACTAGTAAGACAGTCATTCACTCACTAACACACACATAAGCACACTCATCCACCCACACAGTCCTGCACATATGCTCTCTTCAAAACACATACAAACAGAGAGTCAGTGTTTCATGCTTCTATGTGCTAATACCCCCACCAAATTATATAGACACTCATACTGATATTAAAAAAATCTAATAACCCATATACATACGCATGTAGCTACTCACTAAACCATGCAACCACTTATACACAAAGTGAAACACTAATACATATATTTAAATATTTAAACATTACTCACTAATATTTATTTAGAAGAAAGACACCCATTCACTGGATGGTGTCATCAGTGATGTCATTTGAGATGTCATCAGTGATGTCATGAGTGATGTCACTGACCATGTCATGAGTGATGTAATATGTGACGTCATCAGCAGTGCATTGCACGCGCAAGTTATAGTGAGTCCAACTAACTATAACGTGGGAATTTCAATGGTTTTATGCGAGTAAAACTTCCAGGTGACTATAACTACTGTGAAACCTATGGTTTTTTCAGTGAATTTCATAGGTTTTGTTAATGCTATTTCCTAACTATAACGTGTGTAAAACCTATGGTTTTTCAGTGAATTTCATAGGTTTTGTTAATGCTATTTCCTAACTATAAGGTGTGTAAAACCTATGTTTTGTTTTGTGAATTTCATAGGTTTTTTAAATGCTACTTCCTAACTATAACGTGTAAAACCTATGGTTTTTTCAGTGAATTTCATAGGTTTTTTAAATGCTACTTCCTAACTATACCGTGTTTAAAACCTATGGTTTTTTCAGTGAATATATATATATATATATATATATATATATATATATATATATATATATATCCCATCAAAACTTGCCCTGTTGCGAGGACAAACACAGCAGCAGAGTGGTTGAAAAACCATTTATTAAGTAAAACCGGCAGTGACACTCTGGAATGTCTCTCTCCTTCCTGATGCGTTTCGGGGCTGGCAAAGCTCCTTATTCATAGGAAAAAGCAACGGGTACTGCTCCGAGTAGCTCGATCAGGCACTCCGCATGCTCATTTAAATATTCCCAGATGGGCTGTTGAGTGAGTCACGCTTCCAGGCATGCTGGTACCTGTGGTCTTTTCAGTCCGTGAGCATGCAAGTATTTCCCAAGTGGGATCAGTGCAGAAATCACCAATCATTTAAGTTTAAAATAAATTACCCCAGTGGGCCTCCGAATGTCAGTAGCCGGCAATTAACACCTCCACTGCGCCTGAAGGTTTCAAAACAACTCCAAACCTTCTGGCCCCTGCCACAGTTTGGCGGTGGTTGAGCATGCGGAGTACCTGATCGAGCTACTCGGAGCAGTACCAGTTGGTTTTTCCTATGAATAAGGAGCTTTGCCAGCCCCGAAATGCGTCAGGAAGGAGAGAGACATTCCAGAGTGTCACTGCCGGTTTTACTTAATAAATGGTTTTTCAACCACTCTGCTGCTGTGTTTGTCCTCGCAACAGGGCAAGTATTGATGGGATTAAATACGGCAGTCCGGCTGTAGAGGACGAACCACCGTCAAACTGTGGCAGGGACCAGAAGGTTTGGAGTTGTTTTGAAACCTTCAGGCGCAGCGGAGGTGTTAATTACCGGCTACTGACATTCGGAGGCCCACTGGTGTAATTTATTTTTAACTTAAATGACTGGTGATTTCTGCACTGATCCCACTTGGGAAAAACTTGCATGCTCACAGACTGAAAAGACCACAGGTACCAGCATGCCTGCAAACGTGACTCACATGTAGTATGTTAGTAGTGGTCTATAATATGTTATTTATTCTTTACCACAGATTGTAATCATCTATAGAAAGATAAAGGAATATGCCGACGAAGGAAAGAAGAAGAAAAAGTTACAAACATGGTTTATTGGCCAAGAAAACACAATTAGAAGATTCATCCAAGACACAATCTTCAGTGAAAAAAAAGAATGCTCCTGGTAAGCAAACAAAGGAGTTTTTTTAGAAAATTAAGGCAATGCAAAAAACATATGGATGTTGTCTCAAAGACAAAAAAAATCATCTGTAAATACAAAGAAAGAGAAGAGCTCTCCAAAAAATGTTAGACCTGTAAAAGGAGATGATATTCTCTATAGTAATAGATGGAAAAATCAATTTATTAACATTCGTAGACGAATGTTTTATAACAGAATTGTTTTAAATTTATTAAAAAATTTAAAGATTTTTGAGAAGAAGACTGCTTTTTACAAGAAAAAAAAAGTATAGTGAAGATTGTGGATCAGGCATTTGAAGTGAAAAAGAAATTATTCAGTTTAGTAATCAATAGAATTCGTACACTAGATAAGGTAATCAATGTTTTGAAATCAAGATGTAAGTGGAAAAGAGTAATTAATCAGACAAATTTTTGTGATGTTTTTTCTGGAGAATGGAAGCATAGTTCAACTTGTGAGCCAATTTTTAATGAAGAGAGTTACTTTCAGGATAATGATTTGGTGCATGTAGTTGACACCAGTGGTCGAGCATATGAGGTGAAGGATGGTTGTCCAGTTGAAAAAGAAAAAAATGTGCCTAAAAATGCAGAAGGTGTTAGCTGATGAAGTTTTAGGGAGATGTCCTAAGGCTCCAGTGTATACTTGGAATTGTAGTAGTATTTGTAGTGTGCGTCAGGATTCAATTGATTTGTTTCTCAATTTCTTACGGACATATAGTAAGAAAAGTCTAAAACAAAAGATGAAGATGTTGCAAGAGTTAGATCCATGCAGAGTGAAAGAAAAAACAGGTTTGCAAGGGCATTCACTGGCTTGTCTTTCAAGAGAAGTATGTCAGAGTGTTTTTCACCATTTTAGGATGTTAGCAGTGCATCATAATAAAGTGAGGAAATTAGGGAGAAGGTTGTATTATGCAAAAAGTCCAGCACTTAAGCTGAAACAGTTAAACAGTGCTCTTTTGCATGGATCTGAATTAGATGTGAAGAACATTTGTGAAGAAATTGAGTTTTGTCATTTTGGTGAAAAAGAGGGCAGTGCAGAAACTGATACAGTAATAGAAGGTAATGTGGAAGAGAATGTACAGATTTCAAGTACAGAAAAATTTGACCATGAAATTACAAAGTTTAAGGTCAATTCAAGTGAAAGGCCTAATTTTTTTGGTGTGTGTTGTCGATGAACTCATAAGAATCAGACTAGGTTAGTTGATTTATACGTAAAAAGTGAAATGGAAAATAATAATGAGAGGAAGGATTTTGCAACTTATTTGTTGGTAGAAAATTGTTTTGATTTGGGTTCTGATCAACGTATTTCTAAATATTGTTATAATAAATTAAATGAAAACAGAATGCCTGCTAGAGCTGTTCATAATAATCTGGAGTTGGTAGACATTCCTTCTGAATTGATGGATTTAAATACCTATGAGTCTATTCTGATTCAATGTGTGCATCCTTTTCGGGCTATTGTTCGCATGGAGCCTAAGATAGGGAAATTGCCTCCTTCAGATTTACAGAGAGGATTAAAGGGAAGAGTTGTTTATTTGCCTCTAGATTTTAAGTAAAATATTGATACAATTGGTGTAGAAAAAGTAGAAGAGGAACCTCTGGGTATTCTAGTTAATGGTGTTCCGACAAAGAGTAAGAAAATCTGGCAAGAATTAGTGAATGTTAGGAAAGTCAAAAAGGCAACATTGTATTTGGTAAAAAACAATCACTACTACACAAATGTATATGTTGGAGAAGAGGAAACAAATGTAGAAGAGGACAGTGATTTCTCAGCTGGGCAAATTGAAAAAGTTGATGTCTCTAGAAGTGAAGAAATTTATGAACATTATAGTGTTCATCCTTTGCATTCCAAAGGAGTAATGGGGAATGCTATTGACTTGTTTCAAATGAAAGAAGCAAAAGGAGACTCCATTAGTGTATGGGAAGAAAGTTTGGAAGCTCGTTGTTTTCCTCAGTTATTTCCAACAGGTCAAGGTGGACGATATGACAACTGACCTGTTCAAATTCCTGCATCTGAATACCGGACTTTAAGATTATATACAGAAGATCCAAGGTTTCGTCAATGCATTCCATATTTGTTTCATCTACTGTTTGAGAGTGACTTGTCTGGACTTTCTTATGCAGGGAACCATATACTGAAAAGTGGAGTACATCTGCAAAATGTTTTGGCAAGGGACTTTATGGATAAAGTCAAACTGCAAGACAGTATTTTGGAATCTCACCTAAATAATCTCATGGCATGTCAGCGTGGTACTAACGAGTATTGGTACCGTCGTCATGGGGAATTAAAATGTATGCTAAGAAACATAGGAACTCCTACATGGTTCCTCACTCTTAGCTGTGCTGAATATGCTTGGGAAGACTTACTTCAATTTCTACGAGAGGCAAATGCAAACATTGAAAATATAGAATACAAGACACCTGGAGAACTGTGCTCTTTGGATCCAGTTAATGTATGCAGGTATTTCAATCATAGGTTTGAAGCTATGATGTCTTTCATCACAAACAAAAAAAATCCTCCGCTTGGAGAGGTTTTGGATTTCTTTTAGAGAAAGGAGTATCAAGCAAGAGGTGCTCCTCACATACATATGCTGCTATGGATCAAAGATGCACCCAAATTCGGAACAGATTCAGATGAGACAGTGATGAGTTTTATCGAACAGTATTCTACATGTGCTGTTCCGAAAAGTACAGAAGAAAACAATTTAAGACATCAAGTTTTACGCTTTCAAACCCACCGTTGTGGATAATACTGTCGTCGAAAATACAAATCCAAGGACACGTTCTAAACAAAATGTCGTTTTGCGTTTCCACGTCCAGTAACATCGAAAAAAAGAGAGAACAATTTTATGTCTTCTCTGCGACAAGAAAATCACCCAAAAATACATACAACTTAAGAAGAAATGAAGAGCTCAAATATATAAATGACTACAACCCAGTCATTTTGTCCATGTGGAATGCTAGAATGGAAATTCAATATGTTGCTGACAATTTAATTGCTGTGGCTCGATATGTGACGTCTTACATCGCAAAATCAGAAAAGACGGAACTGAAGGAAATGTGGGAGGAAATTTCACATGAAAGGAGTCTAAGTAAGAAGTTGTACAGTTACAGTCTGAAGATGCTGTCGCATCGAGAAATTGGAGCATGTGAATGTTCTGATCGGTTATCATCAGCAAGTCTATATGCCAAATCTAGAACAATCATTTGGGTGAGTCTAGGTCTTGCTGCAACACGAAACCGAGTTTTGAAATCTGTACAAGAAATTGAGTATTTGGCGGAGAAAGAACCAAACAGTACAGATATTTTGAAGACAAACATGTTGGATACATACTATCCAAATAGAAGTAGTCATCTTGAGAACGTTTGTCTCTATGAAGTTCTGCAAAGCTATACTTTTAAGAGGAACATCACAGAAGATATCAATAAAGTAGTATATGCTGTAATTGGATGTGAAGGATGTCTGGTGAAACAAAGAAAAGGCCATTTGATAATCATCGAAAAGTGAGTTGCGAATCTCCTGACAAAATTGAATTTTACTATTTAGCTCTTTTGCAACTCTTTAAGCCTTGGCGTACAGAAGAGGAACTACTTGGAGATTTTCTCAGTTATGAAGATTCCTTCATTGGAACCAAGGATACCATAGAATGTCTTGTTTTTTCAAATTATCTGCAAATGTTGAACGAGGAAATACAGCAAGAAGCTACAATTGCAGCAGAGATTGCTAGAGACAGTTCTCAAGACAGTCAGAGTTCTGCTTCATTGAGTCAGGATCCACTAGGAGGACCAATTATCCAAAATGAAGCTGCCACTGCCATGGATGAAGTGGAAAGAGCCATGGAACAAGCTCAGGAGGATGTAGTTAACTGAGAAGATTTGGAAAAAGAACTAAACGTTGAGCAGAAACAAATATATGACGAAGTCACAGAACAGATTGAACATGGTTTATATCATGAGAAAAAAGAGTGCTCATGTGCGTCATTTATGCCTGTCCGACTGTACGTGAGTGGAGAAGCAGGAACTGGAAAAAAAATTCTGATTAAAGCAATTGCAACTTATCTGCAGAAAAGAACAGAGTCATCGCTGTCTTGTGTTGTTACCGCTCCAACTGGGTTGGCAGCACATAACATTAAAGGGATTACCTTACATCGTTTATTGATGCTGCCAGTAGAGCATGATAATAAATTACAATACCACAAGCTATCTGGAGAAGCTTGTTCTGAAGTTTCCCGAGTCCTGAAGAAAATGAAACTTCTTATCATTGATGAGGTAAGCATGGTATCAAATGTAATGCTTGCGTTTGTGCATTTAAGAATGCAAGAAATTCTTAAAACAGAGTATGATGTGTTATTTGGAGGCAAACACATCATTGGTTTTGGAGATCTACTGCAGCTAACTCCAGTGAAAGGACAACCAGTGTTTAAAATGCGTACGCATAAAGATACCAGGAAGTGCCTAGGAAGCATTGGAAATGTTAATATATGCTTAAATTTCAAATATGCAGAACTGCTTCAAAATATACGACAGTCAAAGGATGAAGATTATAAAAATATTCTACAAGATGTAAGAATTGGAAAAGTAAGTGAGCATGGCAAAGAAGCTTTACATGCACGATTAATTTCAAATTTGTTTCCAAACAAAAATATTCTCCCAGAGAATATTTTTAAGAAAATTGCTGAAAACAAATCTATGATATGCTTGATGCCAACTCTGCAAGAATGTTCAATCTTCAACAACAAAATGTTAAAGTTAGAAAATCAAGAGATTGTGAAACTGGAAGCTATTGATAAAATAGAGCATGAAGGAGCAACTATTATTTTGTCAGAAAAGTTAAAATCAAAATTGGATTCTTTACAGAAGACAATATCTAAATTGCTGGTTTGGAAAAGACTCTGTATGCATGTTTAAATTGTCGTATAATTTTACGACGGAATTTACATGTGGAAAGAGGTTTAGTAAATGGAGCAATAGGTCATGTTGTTGATTTTGTGAATTACCGAAATAGAGATGAAATTTAATTTTTTAAATTACATTTGATGGAATTGAAGAAGTGCAACAAATCAGTTGTTGTTCTGCTCGATTTTTGGTTGTGAAATATTTATATGTCCTCAGTTTCCTGTTTCTTTGGCATTTGCGGTGACTATTCATAAATCTCAAGGTTTAAGTGCAGATAGTGCTTTGGTGAATATTGGAAGTTCTGTGTTCAAGGAGGGTATGGCATATGTTGATTTATCTCGAGTCAGAACTTTATCTGGATTGTACTTGATTAATTTTGATGAGACAAAGATTAGTGCAGATCTAAATTGTGTAAACGAATATAATAGGTTAAGAAGAGAGTATGCTCCAAATTTACCTCAATATCCTCTATTTGAAAAGCGTGTGGTAGGCCGAAAAAGAAGAAATGAGAAAAATTGTTGTGAAGTTGTAGCAAAAAGAAAAAAAGTAGATGAATCAGTAATTGTAAGCAGAAAGGAAAAGGATTCAGTTAAAGATGTTGTTGGATTTCAGTTTGAAAACAGTTCTGGTGTCAACTGCTATGCTAATGTAGTGGTTAATTTTTTTTTTTTCTCCAAACTGTACAAGAACATATTGTTGAAAATCGTGATCAACAATTTTGTTTTTTGTTGAATTCTGTGTTTGAGAAATGTAGCAGTGATAGAACAAAAATAGAAAGTGTTTAGGAAATTCGAAATGTTTTAGACATATGGTCTAAATCAATTTTCACAGAATATTCAGCAAGATTGTCAGGAATTTCTAATGTATATGCTTGTTGTATTGCACGATGAAGGTATAGATGTAGAACATCTTTTTGGCCTTTCTTATAAATGGCAGCATAACTGCGACAATTGTTCCTTTTCAAGTACTACTACAATAAACACTGCAAGATTTATATATTTGACTTTACCAGACTGCAAATCAGTGTCTTTTAATAATCTAGTTAGAGAAGCAAATCAAAACATGGTCTGTACTCAATGTAAATCTGCAATGCTATCAACATTATTTATACAAAGATATGGACAGTATGTAATTTTAATGTTGGTTGGTTAAGTTTAATGTTTTAATGTTGACAACTTTAATAAAAAATGTTGTGGCTTCTCAATTATCAATTTCAGGAAGAACCTTTGCAACTGCAGCAATTATTTTCCATGATGGTCCTTCGACAACATCAGGACATTACACAGCTTATTTAAAATTTGAAAAAGGCTGGACTAATTGTAATGATACTCAATTGACTTTCAAACAACTTTTGCCTTTTGACTTACCAAATTCTTACCTAGTGCTCTTACAACGAAAATTTTAGGAAAGGTAATTGGCCTATGAAGATTGGAGCAGTTAATAAAACTTAGTCTGCTGTTCAAAATTACGTTGTGAGTGAGAGTGATCAAGATAATAAAAAACGTGTAGTTGTCATAGAGGTAGTGTAAGTGTATCACATAGTGAGTGATATCAGTATTATAGCAAATGTTGATCATGAGTGAGCCAGAGGTGAAAATACAAGTATTGTTACATGATGTAAAAGATGTTTGAGCTTTTCTTGAAGAAAGTCGGGTAAATGGAAGTTTACGTTTACTATTGAGTAATTTCCAAAGAAAAGGACTTTCCATATACTATTTGGCCTCGTGGAAAAGTAAGTGGATCACAAATGAGTTATTTTTGAGTGAGTTTTTGCCCGCTGTCATATGATGAGTAGTATTGAACTCACAGTTTAGAGTGAAATTCAATATATTCTGAGAACAGCAAAAATAAACCATAGAACATGTTGTACAAGTTATTTTGTATTTTGTATTGTGAAATATATATTATACTCCCCTTATCTCACACTCACTCACCTTTTTCCACCCTCTATCACCCCTCTTTATTCACCCTCACTGCCCTTCTCTCAGTCTCCTTCACCCCCGTTCCCTTACTCCACTTCTCTCACTAGCCCTCATTCCCCATTCCTTTACTCCCCTTTCCTTCTTTCCCCTCCACCACTTTCCAGCTCTCAGTCACTCTACTTTACTCCCCTTCCCCTTCTTTCCTTCCTTTGCTCCCTCAATAATTCCCCTTCCCTCACTCACCTTACTCCACTACACTCACTCCTTCTCTCACTCCCTCTGTCCTCTCACATCCTCAGTCCCCTTCCCTCACTCTCTCACTCTTACCCTCACTCCCTCCATCCTCTCACTTTGTCACTCCCCCTTCCCTCACACTCACTCCCTTTAACTCACCAACACTCCCTCATTTACCTTTCAATGCTCCCTCACTTAGTCTCCTTCTCTCACTCCTTCCTTCACTACCTCTATGTCCTCACTCCCTCACTCCCCTTGTCTCACACTCACTCGCCTTTATCCACCCTCTATCACTCTTCTTTCCTCAACCTCACTGCCCTTTTGTCACCCTCCCTCACCCCCGTTCCCTTACTCCACTTCCCTCACTTATCCTCATTCCCCATCCTTAACTCCCCTTACCCTCACTCTTCTCTCGCAGTCACCTTTTCCCAGTCCCTCTGCTTCACTCCCCTTCCCCTTCTTTCCTTCCTTTGCTCCCTCAGTCATTCCCCTTCACTCACTCACCTTACTTCACTTTACTCACTCCTTCTCTCACTCCATCTGTTCTCTCACTTCCTCACTCCTCTTCCCTCACTCCCTCTCTGTTACCCTCACTCCCATTGTCCCCTTACTCTCTTACACCCCTACACACACCCTCACTCACCTTCCATCCCTCATTGTCGTGAATGCACCCTCACTCACTCCCCCTTCCCTGTCACTCACTCCCCTTTCCTTACTCTCCTTTCCTCCTTTAGTTTTGATAACTCACATTCCTTTAGTATCTTACTCACCTTCAGTACATTTCTCTCTCCCTCTGTTTCTCTGTGTCACTGAATGTATTCGCCTCATTTTCCTCTTAGTAATTTGCTCTCCCTCTATTTCTTTTTCCCTCTCTCTGTCCTTCACCATTCCTTTGTTTCCCTTTCTGTGTCCTTCACTCCTACTTTATCTCTTAGTACTCTTTTATGACTTTTAATCTCCTGCCTTATCTCTTGTATTCTGAAATATGTATTATAAAAATTATAATATATATATATATTTTTTACTCTTTCACAGATATTAAACTTATAAAAAATATGTCACTAAATTTAAATTACTTATAAGGTAAGTTTGACAAAAAAATTTACTTTCTCATTACTCTTTCCCTTAACCTCACTACTTGATTCTCTCACCCACCCACCCCCCGTTCCCTTACTCCGCTTCCCTCATTTATTCAGATTCCCTATGTTTACTCACCTTTCCCCCACTCCCTTCCCACACTCACCTTCTTTCAGACCCCCTGCTTTACTTCCCTTCTCCTCTCTTCCCTTTCTTCGCTCCCTCACTCATTCCCCTTCCCTCGCTCACCTTACTCCACTTCACTCACTCCTTCTCTCACTGCCACTGTCCTCTCACATCCTCACTCCCCTTCCCTTACTCCCTCTCTCTTAGCCTTACTCTCTCTGTCCCTTCACTTTCTCACTCCTCTTCCGTCACGCTCACTCCCTATAACTCACCCACACTCCCTCATTTACCTTTCTATGCCCCCTTACTTAGTCTCCTTCTCTCACTCCTTCCGTTACTACCTCTATGTCCTCACTCCCTTAATCCCCTTGTCTTACGCTCACTCGCCTTTATCCACCCTCTTTCACTCCTCTTTCCTCAACCTCATTGCCCTTCTCTCACCCTCTCTCACCCCCTTCCCTTATCCAACTTCCCTCACTTATCCTCATTCCCCATCCTTAACTCCCCTTACCCTCACTCTCCTCCTACAGTCACCTTTTCCCAGTTCCTCTGCTTTACTCCCCTTCCCCTTCTTTCCTTCCTTTGCTCTGTCAGTAATTCCCCTTCTCTCACTCACCTTACTCCACTTTACTCACTCCTTCTCTCACTCCTTCTGCCCTCTCATTTTCCCACTCCTCTTCCCTCACTCCCTCTCTGTTACCCTCACTCGCTCTATCCCCTCACTCTCTCACGCCCCTTCACTCACTCTCACTCAACTTCCATTCCTCATTGTCGTGAATGCACCCTCACTCACTCCCCTTTCCCTGTCACTTACTCCCCTTTCCTTACTCCCCTTTCCCCCATTAGTTCTGATAACTCACAATCCTTTAGTATCTTTCTTACCTTCAGTTAATTTCTATCTCCCTCTCTTGCTCTCTGTCACTGAATCTATCCGCCTCATTATCCTCTTAGTAATTTGCTCTCCCTCTATTTCTTTTTCCCTCTCTCTGTCCTTCAGTATTCCTTTGTTTCTCTTTCTGTGTCCTTCACTCCTACTTTATCTCTTAGTACCTTTTTTATGACTTTTAATCTCCTGCCTAGTCTCTTGTATTTGGAAATATGGATTATAAAAATTGTAAGACTTTTTTTTCCTCTTCCATAGATATTAAATGTATTACAAATATGTCATTAAGTTTACATTACTTATAAGGTAAGTTTGACAAACAAAATTTACTTTCTCATCACTCTTTTCCTTAACCTCAGTACTCTTCTCTCACCCATCCTCACCCCCGTTCCCTTACTCCGCTTTCCTTACTTATCCTCATTCCCCATGTTCACTCCCCTTCCCCTCACTCACCGCCCACAATAACCTTCTTTCAGTCCCCCTGCTTCACTTCCCTTCCCCTCTATTCCCTTCCTTCGCTCCCTCACTCATTCCTCTTCCCT
Organism: Lissotriton helveticus; assembly: GCF_964261635.1. Classification (NCBI taxonomy): domain Eukaryota; kingdom Metazoa; phylum Chordata; class Amphibia; order Caudata; family Salamandridae; genus Lissotriton; species Lissotriton helveticus. Next base: position 912,290,859 of record NC_136063.1, read on the forward strand.
CACTCACCTTACTCCACTTCACTCATTCCTTCTCTCACTCCCACTGTCCTCTCACACCCTCACTCCCCTTCTCTCACTCTCTCTCTCTTAGCCTCACTCTATCCATCCTCTCACTCTCTCACTCCTCTTTCGTCACGCTCACTCCCTATAACTCAGCCACACTCCCTCACTTATCTTTCTTTGCTCCCTCACTCAGTCCCTTTCTGTCACTCTTTCCTTCACTCCCTCTATCCCCTCACTCACTCACTCCCCTTGTCTTACCCTCACTCACTTTTATCCACCCTCTTTCACCCCTCTTTACTCACGCTCTCTGCCGTTCTCTCACCCTCCTTCACCCCGTGCCCTTACTCCGGTTCCCTCACTACCCCTCATTCCCCATCTTTCTCTCCCCTTCCCTTTACTTTCATCCCTCACTCACCTTCTCTCAGTACCTATGCTTCTGTCCACTTCCCCTCTATTCCTTTCCTTCGCTCACTCACTCATTCCCCTTTCCTCACTCACCGTACTCCACTTCACTCACTCTTTCTCTCACTCCCTCTGTCCTGTCACATCCTCATTCTCCTTCCCTCACTTCCTCTCTCTTAGCTTCACTACTTCCGTCCCCTCACTCTCTCACACCTCTTCTGTCACGCTCACTCCCTATAACTCACCTACACTCCCTCACTTACCTTTCTATGCTCCCTCACTCAGTCCCCTTCTCTCACTCTTTCCTTCAGTCCCTCTGTCTCCTCACTCCCTCGCTCCCCTTGTCTCATGCTCACTTGCCTTTATCCACCCTCTATCACCCCTTTTTCCTCAACCTCACTGCTCTTCTCTTACCCTTCCTCACCCCGTTCCTTTACACCGCTTTCCTCACTTATCCTCATTCCCCATATTCACTCCCCTTCCCCTCACTCACCTCCCACACTCACCTTCTTTCAGTCCCCCTGCTTCACTTCCCTTCCCCTCTCTTCCCTTCCTTCGCTCCCTCACTCATTCCCCTTCCCTCACTCACCTTACTCCACTTCACTCACTCCTGCTCTCACTGCCACTGTCCTCTCACATCCTCACTTCCCTTCTCTCACTTTCTCTCTGTTAGCCTCACTCTCTCCGTCCTCTTACTCTCTCACTCCTCTTCCGTCACGCCCACTCCCTATAACTCACACACACTCCCTCACTTACCTTTCTTTGCTCCCTCACTTAGTCCCTTTCTGTCACTCTTTCCTTCACTCCCTCTATCCCCTCACTCCCTCACTCCCCTTGTGTTACCCTCACTCACTTTTATCCACCCTCTTTCACCCCTCTTTACTCACGCTTTCTGAAGTTCTCTCACCCTCCTTCACCCCGTTCCCTTACTCCCGTTCCCTCACTATCCCTCATTCCCCATCCTTCTCTCTCCTTCCCTTTACTTTCATCCCCCACTCACCTTCTCTCAGTACCTATGCTTCAGTCCTCTTCCCTTCTATTCCCTTCCTTTGCTCACTCACTCATTCCCCTTCCCTCACTGACCTTACTCCACTTCACTCATTCCTTCTCTCACTCCCTCTGTCTCCTCACTACCTCATATGGCCGGGATGCCGCCACCCCCTCCCAACACATATCCCCAAGGATGGGAAGTCGAACAATAGTTGAACTTTTGGAAGACGGGAGGGAGTCACCCTCCCGGCCGTATTTATTAAAATATGAAACAAAATTTAAAACATTAAATAAAAGTTTCATCATTATGCATAATGTACAATTTGTCATTTATTACATTTCGATGTAGTCTTGTACTTTTGGCTAACATCCTGAAAATGCATACACTCTAATTCAAATTGTACATCCTAGCATTAAGGGCCAACGGCAAGGTCTTAACTGGTGTCAGATCCCTACTACCAAACTCCCGCCCTCACTGTGTGAGCGGCGCATGCGCAGAGGGCTCTACCCTCATTGCCAACTGTAACTTCCCTTGTCGTGGTGGGGGCCCCCTTTCTACTCGACGCCATCTTAAGGGTCGTCCGAGTTCCCGTATGAGGTCTCTGTAGGAAGGACAGCGTGGACTCTCCCCCCCAACCCCACACTCTCTATCCGCCGTCGCGGATATCCGGCCCCCGGGAAATTAGTAAGGAGGGGCATATAACCGCCTCCCCCCCTGGGAGGGGCCCATGGCCATCTCCCCCTAGGCGCCCCATCCTTAGTGGGTGCCGCCTCCCCGTGAAAGGGGCCAATGGCCGTCTTCCCCCGGGCGCTCCCATCCATTGTGGGTGGCGCCCCACTCTAGGGACCTTTAAATTACTGCTCACCGATCATGACCTTACCGCCCGACAAATAAATACGACAGTTGTTTACCTACTAAAAAGAAAAAATTTCACATAATCTTACTGTTATCACTGAACTTTCCTGCAAGAAGAAATTTCTCCAATGCAAACCAAATCTTTATTCTCAAAGTTCCTTTATACACTCTACCAAGGAAAAAAGGCCTATACTTTCATCACTCAGAAAACCTTTATTTTCCTCCAAACTTTTGCTATCAGGGGCTGGTGGGTGGGTCAAAATTGCTGCTTGTTCCGTCGAGGGCTGACGAGCAACGAGTGGGTGCAGCCTTCCGATCCGAGGAACAAGAGGACGATCTTCTGGATTCCCGCTCCTTTATCCTTCTGCGGGAGGGCGCGTACCCGTCCCCGATACGCCTACTGGGCGTGGTCTTCCATCAAGGTGTCTAGGACAACCCCTCTCAGGCGGGGGAAGGCGCGCCCCGGCCACTCCGCTTTGGGCATACCAGCCGGGCAACGCCCACCCCGCCCAAAATGGTTTCCCGGGAGGTTCGGGCACCCATCCATACGTTCGGGGGGACTGAGCGGTCGCCCCTTTCCATATGGCCGGGATGCCGCCACCCCCTCCCAACACATATCCCCAAGGATGGGAAGTCGGACAATAGTTGAACTTTTGGAAGACAGGAGGGAGTCACCCTCCCGGCCGTATTTATTAAAATATGAAACAAAATTTAAAACATTCAATAAAAGTTTCATCATTATGCATAATGTACAATTTGTCATTTATTACATTTCGATGCAGTCCTGTACTTTTGGCTAACATCCTGAAAATGCATACACTCTAATTCAAATTGTACATCCTAGCATTAAGGGCCAACGGCAAGGTCCTAACCGGTGTCAGATCCCTACTACCAAACTCCCGCCCTCACTGTGTGAGCGGCGCATGCGCAGAGGGCTCTACCCTCATTGCCAACTGTAACTTCCCTTGTCGTGGTGGGGGCCCCCTTTCTACTCGACGCCATCTTAAGGGTCGTCCGAGTTCCCGTATGAGGTCTCTGTAGGAAGGACAGCGTGGACTCTCCCCCCCAACCCCACACTCTCTATCCGCCGTCGCGGATATCCGGCCCCCGGGAAATTAGTAAGGAGGGGCATATAACCGCCTCCCCCCCTGGGAGGGGCCCATGGCCATCTCCCCCTAGGCGCCCCATCCTTAGTGGGTGCCGCCTCCCCGTGGAAGGGGCCAATGGCCCTCTTCCCCCGGGCGCTCCCATCCATTGTGGGTGGCGCCCCACTCTAGGGACCTTTAAATTACTGCTCACCGATCATGACCATACCGCCACAGACCGGATGGTTGACTGACCATCCGGTCCCCCCCAACTCCTCCTATAGGTCATGCTACCTCAAACCTCTCAGCCATGCAACCAAGTCTCCTATGAGTAAATCATTCCCCTCCCTGGACAGGTGAACCCCATCGTTCAGATACATCTGGTCACCCCGGATACACCCATGTGGAATGACATGCAACTGTGCAGAACGGAACAATCTACCCATCTTATTATTGACCCGTTTAACTGAATGGTTCAGAGCTGACACCGAAAGGCCCCCCTGCCACCTCCTTCTAGGAATCATGTGGGACCAGGCAATCGTGCACCCCGGGACTCTTTTAGCCAACCAGCTAACAGCCGACAAGATTCGTTCAAGTAACACTCGTCTACCCAGTGTCACCAAATCGTTGCCTCCCAGGTGTACTATGACTACAGATGGCGGTGACCTATGCCGCCCTAAAAGTCCCTCGAAAAATGACTCAAATTTGTCAAAAACGAGCCCTCCTTTCCCATGGAAAGCCACTCTGAACCCGTATTCCCCAGGTGCGTGAATCGCGTCACCTTCCTTGAATACGTCACCAGCGCGCCTCACGTATTAGTGGCCCACGACCCATGCCATCCTCTCTCCAGTCGGTGATCTCTGACCGCTGGTCTCTTGATGCAGGGTCGACCTCCAATTCCGCCCTGCATGGCAGGCCCGCGAAACTGCAAAGTAAACAAAAGACAGAAAACGTGAGTGCATGTCAATTGATCACTTACAACATGTGCAAGCGCACATACCTCTTGAAGCAATTCGAGGACCAACGGCCCAATTGTTTCACTTCCTCAGCACTCTGACCCCTGGCTGTAGCCTCGGTAGCAGCCCCTATCCTAAAGTAGTGGGTCCCATAATCGCACGGGTCCATGCCCGCGTCCGCGAATGCCAGTGCCAGCACCCTCTGAAACTGAAATCTCGTCAGTGGGGTGCCATCCTTGTGTCGGAGCAAGCTCCCCCCCCAAGTGGCCGCTCTTAGCGCCAAATAGTCTTCCACACCTTTCAACGGGCAGACGGGGGAGCCACGCTTGCGCTGTACGACCACACTATCTCCCATGGCCCCCTGGTCAGTCTTGGACCTGGCTATCATGATTACCATCGAATCACCCCTTATCTGGATGTGATCCCTGCACAAACCTCCCTCCATATCTCTCTTGTTCTTCGCGACAAGCTCGCTCACCCTCATGGCCCCATGGAATGCCAATGTGAACGCTGCCCGGAACAGAACTGTTTCGTACTGGGAGGAACACGTCTCATCCAGCTTTGCTAAAAGCAGAGACAGTCTGTCTAAGCCAATCGGGTGCCTCGTATCTTTCTTGCAACCCTCAAGGCGCTGCCAGCCGCGAACGTTATTTACAACAAGGGGTGGTGATGGACAGAGTCTCTGAATTAAGCAGAGTACTCTCACCCAGTCAAGAGATCAGGGCTAGATCCAACACCGTTTTTTAGCTCATTGCACCATCCCAGTTTCAGAACCTGGCTGTATGCAAATTAGTCTGTCCCTGGCCCAGTGCATCATGGGAACAGGGCAGACCAGACTACAAAAGCCAATTCTTACACTGGGAAGGAAACAAGCTTCCGGGGAGCGGTTTCTGCCATTTCAGGCGTCTTCGGCCCGGCTTGCTTGAATCCTGATGGTGCAATGAGCAAGGGACTCACATCTGAGTATACCCTTCCACGCTTAGGGTGGACAAAATTATTTACAACAAGGGGTGGTGATGGACAGAGTCTCTGAATTAAGCAGAGTACTCTCACCCAGTCAAGAGATCAGGGCTAGATCCAACACCGTTTTTTAGCTCATTGCACCATCCCAGTTTCAGAACCTGGCTGTATGCAAATTAGTCTGTCCCTGGCCCAGTGCATCATAGGAACAGGGCAGACCAGACTACAAAAGCCAATTCTTACACTGGAAGGAAACAAGCTTCCGGGGACCGGTTTCTGCCATTTCAGGCGTCTTCGGCCCGGCTTGCCTGAATCCTGATGGTGCAATGAGCAAGGGACTCACATCTGACCAAAAAAGAACCTTTAGGGTCTTTTATGCCGTGTACCTGGGCCATGAAGGAAATGGCTGCCCTATGCCTACCGGCCGTTGCAACTGATCGGCCCTCCCTGTGAAGTGCTACCAGGTACCCCAGGACGGATTCCTCCTGACCCCAATTCTGACTCCCTGCCGGACCTAAATATGTGCAATAGGAACGAAACGCTCCTTCGTATGCTTTCCTTGTCCTGGGGGCTAGACTCGCTGCCACGAGGTCTTGTAATCCGAGGCACCGATTAACCACATTGCTTCTGGGAATGGAGCTGCCTCTGGGTCTGCTGTGGGCAGATAACCCCTGAATGCCTGCATATGTGAATGAGAGAGTGCATCAGCCGCATGGTTCAGTACACCTGGCACATGTCTTGCCCTGAAAAGTACATCCAGTCTCATGCACAGCAGCACAATCTCTTTCAACAACCTCAGGATCATTTTGCAGCGTGCTGCCTGTTGGTTAATGCAATCAATAACCGTCATATTGTCGGACCAAAACACCACTGAGCGGCCCCTGAAGTCGTCAGCCCATGTCATCAGAGCAACCCAAATTGGGAATAACTCCAGGAACCCAATGTTACCTGTGAGACCGTTGGAGTGCCACCATGTTGGCCATGTTTGCGCTGACCATCGATCACCTAAGATGGCGCCAAAACCCACGCTCCCTGCCGAGTCGGTCCATAGACCTAATTCCTCCGAAGACTCTGGCGGGGAGGTCCAGACGACTCGACCGTTGAAGTCCGCCAGAAATGCCAACCAAATACGCATATCCTGGCGAACCTCTCCAGACAGTCTCGTACGGTGGTGAGCCTCCTTGAGACCACCCATAGCTTGCGCGATAGAGCGCGAAAACGGGCGGGCCATAGGAATCACCCTCAAGGCAAAATTAATCTGACCCACTGTTTGTTGTAACTGGTGCAGGGTCACTTTCTCCCCCCTAAGGCATTGCATCAAGGAAGCCTGGAACTTGATCACTTTGTTTACTGGTAGTAGGAAACACCCCTCCACAGAATCGAGCTCAATTCCCAGAAACTCCAGTGAAGTAGATGGTCCAACCGTCTTACCTGGTGCCAATGGGACACCAAATTCATTCATGAGGATGCAGAAATCATACAGCGCCTGTGCGCACATCGTATCCCCGGCTGCCCCCAAAAACAAAAAGTCATCCAGATAATGCATAAAATGTCTATGCCCTGTAGCCTCAGTAAATGCCCATTCCAAAAAACAGCTAAACATCTCAAAATATGCACATGAAATGGAACAACCCATGGGCATGCATTTATCCATGTAATAACTTCCTTGAAATGCAAAACCTAGCAGGCGCTGATCCTGCGGGTGCACCGGAAGCAACCGGAACGCTGATTCGATATCACATTTCGCCATCAGCGCCCCAGGGCCTAGGTGGTTCAACATGGCCACGGCATCGTCGAACGATGCGTATCGTACTGAACAAACTTCTGGGTCAATGGCATCATTTACCGATGAACCCCTAGGAGCAGAAAGGTTATGTATGAGTCTAAACTCCCCCGGATCTTTCTTCGGGACAACCCCTAACGGGGAACAGATGAACTCGGCCACCGGCGGGCAAGAAAAGGGGCCAGCCACTCGCCCCATCCCAACCTCTTTTGCTATTTTCTTTTCTGCCACGCCTGGGTTGTGCCGTATCGATAATTGGTTTCTACAAAAGGAGTTCCCCCGAACCTCCCCCGCCGGGATGTGGAAGCCATGTAAGAATCCCTTCCTCAACACCCCAGCGGATACATGATCAGGATATTTGTTTAACCACGGAATCATAACCATGAGATCAACGGGGGTAGGCAATCGGTCACAAAGGTCCACCTCACTCCTGCTTAGGTCCACCTTTTCCTCCCGTCCCGCCATTTTTTGATCTACATGCACTTTCCGGGTGTGAGGAATTCCCACAGCCGGCACACACATGCTTAAACTTGCATGCCCCCTGTGGTCTGTTACAATTGCCTCGATTGAAGCCCCAACAGACCCCTCCTTTTCCGCCATTCCCGCCAACTCTGGGCTGATAGCCCCCACCTGTGCCTGCTCGAAAGGGCACCCCGGGCTTTTGGCGGACCACTCCGGACCCGCTCCTGCCTGGCGAGGACGTACCTGTCGCCCCTGGCAGGAGTTGTGTGTGCCATGACACCGAGTCCAAACAATACCAAGACAAAGAAGCATCATATTCTTTTGCTTTACGGAACTTCATGTCATAGCCTTTCCATTCTTCCCCCTCATACATTGAATAAAAATCCATAATGCGATTCTGATAGCAAACCAACTCAGTCATAACCTCAGGTTTACGTTCCCCCATAACTGCGGTAAATATAGAGAAGGCCTTAACCCAGTTCGTCACTGTCTCTTCCACCCTGAACTCGGCCATCTTGGCGCGCCAGACACTAGGGTGCCACAAATCTTTCTGCGTTTTAGCATACTCCATCTCACGATGGTCCGTTAACAATGAAAACATGTTGACATACTTGTCTCCCCATATTAACTCTTTCGTGGCCAAGGGAATGTGCTGTGCAACCTTTTCCCGCCTTGAGGGTATCGAGCCCTCCCCCACCATCGGCAATGCGAGCTTACCCGGATCGGCTGTTGTTGCCGCCGTCTTCTCTTGACCAGCTGCTGGTACTCCCGGCGCCACCTGTGGGGGAACAAGAGGAACATTCGCCTTCGCGCCATCTCTCGATTGCCGCAACTGCTTCATTAACACTCTGGCTTCTTCAGCCGGATCTCCAGGGGTCGCTGTGCCCCCCCACCTTTGTTTTGAGCCATGCCGTCAATTGTGCGGCCAATTCTGGGGGTATTTCATCGTCCTCGACAGAGGTGATCACCACCGGGATCGGCTGGCCTACATCAGGGGTCTGAACCGGGTTATCGACCGGTACGAGGGGGGCGATGAGAGGTACCTCTGGAACTGGGACCCCCCCCGAAACCGCCCTCTCTTTGACCCTCTTCCCTCCAACCTTGGGGGCAACTCCCGGCAAGGCCGGGCCTATTACCTTTTTCGGCTGACCTGGGTCGTTCAGTGCGGCCAATTGCTTCTTCACCTCCGCCAAACCTCTACCGAGCGATTGGACTTGACCGAGCTTTCGGTCCATACAAGCCATCCGGTTCGACAATAGGCGTAACATCTTCTCCGTCTCGGAACTCTTTCCTGCTTGCTTGCTAGGCATGGTTTCGAGTCCTCCGCCTTTGGTCGATCCACGAGGTCCTGAAATCTGTGTCGAAACTGAAAGAGAAAAAACAGGATTACCACGTTCAAAAATGCTGCTTGTTCCGTCGAGGGCTCACGAGCAACGAGTGGGTGCAGCCTTCCGATCCGAGGAACAAGAGGACGATCTTCTGGATTCCCGCTCCTTTATCCTTCTGCGGGAGGGCGTGTACCCGTCCCCGATACGCCTACTGGGCGTTGTCTTCCATCGAGGTGTCTAGGACAACCCCTATCGGGCGGAGGAAGGCGCGCCCCGGCCACGCCGCTTTGGGTATACCAGCCTGGCAACGCCCACCCCGCCCAAAATGGTTTCCCGGGAGGTTCGGGCACCCATCCATACGTTCGGGGGGACCAAGCGGTCGCCCCTTTCCATTCCCCTTGTCTCATGCTCACTTGCCTTTATCCACCCTCTATCACCACTCTATCCTCAACCTCACTGCTCTTCTCTTACCCTTCCTCATCCCCGTTCCTTTACTCCGCTTTCCTCACTTACCCTCATTCCCCCTGTTCACTCCTCTTCCCCTCACTCACCTCCCACACTCACCTTCTTTCAGTCCCCCTGCTTCACTTCCCTTACCCTCTTTTCCCTTCCTTCTCTCCCTCACTCATTTTCCTTTCCTCTATCACTGTACTCCACTTCATTCACTCCTTGAGAAATTGTAAGGAATATAGCTCTTTTTGGTGAATTGGAGGTAGTTCTAAAAAGAACTGGCTTTTTTCTTACTTTTTAGTTTTTAATTTTTTTTTTTTTACTTTTTCCGAACCTTTTAAAGTTTTTTTTTGTATTTTTTTCAGAACAAAAACAAAACTAGGGAATGCAAAACTGCTCAACAGGAGCAAAAAAAAGGGGAAAAATTAGGGCCGAGGGGTACAGCAGTGTTCTTCCCTTTTTCTAACAATTCGTTGAATGCTCTGCACCCCATAACAAAGCAGTTTGTCACACTGCTTACAACGAATTGTAATGTCTGCAAAAATAGGCTGAATATTTGATATCATGACTGCTGGTCTTCCTCTCACAGATGATGTTGAAGCTCCAGTGGAAGTGGAGGGGCCATCTTGTGGTGGATTGGAAGTTAGGGCTCTGGTGCTCTCCCGTGCAAAATTAATCGGGTGCCTTCTCTCAACATGCCGGAGTAAAGTAGCATTCCCGAAACTTTACTTCCGGGTGGGATCTCCACGGGATAGAACAGTGTCACAAATCTTACACGTGACTTTTGCAGCATTGCATTTTTTCTGCCCCTGTGGAAAAGAGAAAAACTTCCATATGAAGTGGTCCTTCACTTTTCTCTGTGGGGGGTCCTCAGGCAGGAATCCATCTGAAGAGTCTGCGAACTGGTCCTGGGAAGGGTTCTGGGAACCAGACATTATGGAATTAGGTTTTTCTTTTGGCAGGAACAGACAAGAGGTGTTGTCTCTGCAAAAGCAATGAGGTTGTGATGGAAATGGGTGGGGTGTTTCACCACTTGTGAAAAAAAACTGTTATTAACCAATCAAAAGTGATGTTTTAAGGTCACAAGACTTGACGCGCGCTTACCCTACGCGCTAATAGGCGCTTACGCGGGCGCTTACGCGGCACGTACATAGGAGCTTCCGGGGGCGATTCCGCGTCGCGTCAGAATGACGTTTTACTAGATTTTCTTAAATGCGTTTAAAGGTGAAATACGGTTATTAAAAATGAAAATGAGTACTTTTATGAGTATGCCACTGACTGTCTTGCATTATTATTTACTTTAAATACACAATTATATATTTTTTCGCACGCGGGAATAGCGCTCTCGCTATGTGTACGGGTGCGTTTATGGGTGCGCGTACCCTGAGCGCTCCAGGGTAAAAAGATTTTAAAAAACACAGGAAAAATACATTGAAAAATTAATGTTAGAAAAATATACATTATTTAGATAATTTTATAAAAATTATAATAATTAATAGCTATAAAAAATAGCTATTAAAAAAACGTAATATTTCACTTTAAAAACCATAGGTTACAAACTCGTTATAGTTAGGAATTAGCTTTTAAAAAACCTTTGAAATTCATTGAAAAAACCATAGGTTTAACAATCGTTATAGTTATGAATTAGCATTTAAAAAACTTTTGAAATTCACTGAAAAAAACCATAGGTTTCACACCAGTTATAGTTAGCTGAACCTTTTACTCATACAAAACCATTGAAATTCCCACGTTATAGTTAGTTGGACTCACTATAACTCGCGCGCCCGCAATCCACTGCTGATGATGTCACATATTACATCATTCCTGACATGGTCAGTGACATCACTGATGACATCACTGATGACATCTCAAATGACATCACTGATGACATCTCAAATGACAACACTGATGACATCACTGATGACATCATCCAGTGACTGTGTGTTTCTGTAAAGTTTAGATATGTTTTACATATTCAAGAATGAGTGGGTGTATAAGTGTCTGGATGAAGGATTTAGTTGGTGCGTAACTGAATGTATGAGTGAGTGATGAAATGTGTCTTATTGAATGCATAGGTTAGTGACTAAACTGTGTGAATGTGTGCATCAGTATGTCTGTTGTTGTGTAAGCTGCTGCATGTGTTGATCAATAGCTATATGAGTGGCTATATGGGTTATTGATTGGTTGCCCAAGTATTTGTATGTGAGGCTGAGGGTGTGTGTGGGTGGCTGGGAGGTGTGTGACTCTGTGCATAGATGTGTGAGCAGTTGATTCACTAGGTGTATAGGTTCAAGAGTGCATGAGGAAACAGCTTTTTGGCCGGTTGACTGTGTGCATGGCTGTGTTGGTGAGTGAATGGATATCTCAGTGCTACATGTCCAAGTAAGTACATATATAAAACACAGTGCATGTGAGAGTTGGCATATATAAATGACTATGCATGAGAGCCACTGATTGTGTGAGTGGCTGTATGGATCAATGTGTACTTGTATCAGTGAGTGTATAAGAGAGTTAGTATGTGTTAGTATATGTTTGTATATTTGAGGTGTTGTCTGTATAACTGTATAGATGAGGAAATGGGAGTGTGATTGATTCTTTGCATGAATGACTAGGTGTGTGAGTAACTCCATGGATGAGTGGCAATGTGTGAGTGTCTGTATAGGTGTATGAGTGCATATGATAGTATTGTATTGATGAGTGACTGTATGTATGAGTGATTGTATGGGTGAATGAGTGGATGTGTGTGTAGACCTAGGAATCAGTGAGTGCGTATGTAGTAACTGGTATTGGTGTGTCAATGGTTTCAGGAATGGTAGTTTTATTCAACACTGGGTGTATCAAAGGTTAGATTAGAGGGTAAGGAGGTGCATCGTATTATCACATGGATGATGTCATCAGTGATGTCATTGGAGATGTCATCAGTGATGTCATCAGTGATGTCATCAATGATGTCATCAGTGATGTCACTGACCACATCATGAATAATGTAATATGTGACATCATCAGCAGTGGATTGCGGGCGCGCGAGTTATAGTGAGTCCAACTAGCTATAACGTGGGAATTTCAATGGTTTTGTATGAGTAAAATGTTCAGCTAACTATGACTGGTGTGAAACCTATGGTTTTTACAGTGAATTTATATATATATATATATATATATCACCTCCAAACCCGCTTTCATTAAAAAACGGGCTGACACATGCTGGAATTGTAATCGAGTAGATTTAATACCACCAAAATGACAACACTGCAAAATGTTCGCGCTGTCTTTTCCCTTCAGCTCAGGCATACCGGTTTCGGCGTGGTGCCTTCTTCAGTGCCGGATGTGCTGAAAAAGGTAGAGTTCAAACGGACGTTCGCGGGCAGGTAATATCGCCAGGTGAGTCTTCTCATTGGGCCAAACAGGATGACATCATTGGGGGAGGGCTTGAGTGTTTCCCCCTCCCCTGGCCCAAGATGACTCACAGTGTGCCTCCCACACACTTAGGAAGAGCGCAGGCATCTGAAGGTCGGTGAGCCAGGTACAGTGACCCGCCCACACACGCACACAGTTGTGCTCTGACAAAGTCAGTTTTCAGCTTGTCCCGCTCCTTCATTAGTTGTGTGGAACATGGCGGATTGCATCCCTCGAAGCAACTCCACAACAGACCAGCTGTTGCTCTTTCCCCATTGCCCACACACAGTCCAGGCTGGGGGGGCGCCGCATCTGTGCAGTCCATGCACACAAACCACCAAGTTCGTCGGCATGTGCGGAGCACCAAACCAAGAGGCGTGCCAGTACAGCGGGCCGACCCTCCGCTTCCAATATCACCTCCAAACCCGCTTTCATTAAAAAACGGGCTGACACATGCTGGAATTGTAATCGAGTAGATTTAATACCACCAAAATGACAACACTGCAAAATGTTCGCGCTGTCTTTTCCCTTCAGCTCAGGCATACCGGTTTCGGCGTGGTGCCTTCTTCAGTGCCGGATGTGCTGAAAAAGGTAGAGTTCAAACGGACGTTCGCGGGCAGGTAATATCGCCAGGTGAGTCTTCTCATTGGGCCAAACAGGATGACATCATTGGGGGAGGGCTTGAGTGTTTCCCCCTCCCCTGGCCCAAGATGACTCACAGTGTGCCTCCCACACACTTAGGAAGACCGCAGGCATCTGAAGGTCGGTGAGCCAGGTACAGTGACCCGCCCACACACGCACACAGTTGTGCTCTGACAAAGTCCGTTTTCAGCTTGTCCCGCTCCTTCATTAGTTGTGTGGAACATGGCGGATTGCATCCCTCGAAGCAACTCCACAACAGACCAGCTGTTGCTCTTTCCCCATTGCCCACACACAGTCCAGGCTGGGGGGGCGCCGCATCTGTGCAGTACATGCACACAAACCACCAAGTTCGTCGGCATGTGCGGAGCACCAAACCAAGAGGCGTGCCAGTACAGCGGGGCCGACCCTCCGCTTCCAATATCACCTCCAAACCCGCTTTCATTAAAAAACGGGCTGACACATGCTGGAATTGTAATCGAGTAGATTTAATACCACCAAAATGACAACACTGCAAAATGTTCGCGCTGTCTTTTCCCTTCAGCTCAGGCATACCGGTTTCGGCGTGGTGCCTTCTTCAGTGCCGGATGTGCTGAAAAAGGTAGAGTTCAAACGGATGTTCGCGGGCAGGTAATATCGCCAGGTGAGTCTTCTCATTGGGCCAAACAGGATGACATCATTGGGGGAGGGCTTGAGTGTTTCCCCCTCCCCTGGCCCAAGATGACTCACAGTGTGCCTCCCACACACTTAGGAAGACCGCAGGCATCTGAAGGTCGGTGAGCCAGGTACAGTGACCCGCCCACACACGCACACAGTTGTGCTCTGACAAAGTCAGTTTTCAGCTTGTCCCGCTCCTTCATTAGTTGTGTGGAACATGGCGGATTGCATCCCTCGAAGCAACTCCACAACAGACCAGCTGTTGCTCTTTCCCCATTGCCCACACACAGTCCAGGCTGGGGGGGCGCCGCATCTGTGCAGTCCATGCACACAAACCACCAAGTTCGTCGGCATGTGCGGAGCACCAAACCAAGAGGCGTGCCAGTACAGCGGGCCGACCCTCCGCTTCCAATATCACCTCCAAACCCGCTTTCATTAAAAAACGGGCTGACACATGCTGGAATTGTAATCGAGTAGATTTAATACCACCAAAATGACAACACTGCAAAATGTTCGCGCTGTCTTTTCCCTTCAGCTCAGGCATACCGGTTTCGGCGTGGTGCCTTCTTCAGTGCCGGATGTGCTGAAAAAGGTAGAGTTCAAACGGACGTTCGCGGGCAGGTAATATCGCCAGGTGAGTCTTCTCATTGGGCCAAACAGGATGACATCATTGGGGGAGGGCTTGAGTGTTTCCCCCTCCCCTGGCCCAAGATGACTCACAGTGTGCCTCCCACACACTTAGGAAGACCGCAGGCATCTGAAGGTCGGTGAGCCAGGTACAGTGACCCGCCCACACACGCACACAGTTGTGCTCTGACAAAGTCCGTTTTCAGCTTGTCCCGCTCCTTCATTAGTTGTGTGGAACATGGCGGATTGCATCCCTCGAAGCAACTCCACAACAGACCAGCTGTTGCTCTTTCCCCATTGCCCACACACAGTCCAGGCTGGGGGGGCGCCGCATCTGTGCAGTACATGCACACAAACCACCAAGTTCGTCGGCATGTGCGGAGCACCAAACCAAGAGGCGTGCCAGTACAGCGGGGCCGACCCTCCGCTTCCAATATCACCTCCAAACCCGCTTTCATTAAAAAACGGGCTGACACATGCTGGAATTGTAATCGAGTAGATTTAATACCACCAAAATGACAACACTGCAAAATGTTCGCGCTGTCTTTTCCCTTCAGCTCAGGCATACCGGTTTCGGCGTGGTGCCTTCTTCAGTGCCGGATGTGCTGAAAAAGGTAGAGTTCAAACGGATGTTCGCGGGCAGGTAATATCGCCAGGTGAGTCTTCTCATTGGGCCAAACAGGATGACATCATTGGGGGAGGGCTTGAGTGTTTCCCCCTCCCCTGGCCCAAGATGACTCACAGTGTGCCTCCCACACACTTAGGAAGACCGCAGGCATCTGAAGGTCGGTGAGCCAGGTACAGTGACCCGCCCACACACGCACACAGTTGTGCTCTGACAAAGTCAGTTTTCAGCTTGTCCCGCTCCTTCATTAGTTGTGTGGAACATGGCGGATTGCATCCCTCGAAGCAACTCCACAACAGACCAGCTGTTGCTCTTTCCCCATTGCCCACACACAGTCCAGGCTGGGGGGGCGCCGCATCTGTGCAGTCCATGCACACAAACCACCAAGTTCGTCGGCATGTGCGGAGCACCAAACCAAGAGGCGTGCCAGTACAGCGGGGCCGACCCTCCGCTTCCAATATCACCTCCAAACCCGCTTTCATTAAAAAACGGGCTGACACATGCTGGAATTGTAATCGAGTAGATTTAATACCACCAAAATGACAACACTGCAAAATGTTCGCGCTGTCTTTTCCCTTCAGCTCAGGCATACCGGTTTCGGCGTGGTGCCTTCTTCAGTGCCGGATGTGCTGAAAAAGGTAGAGTTCAAACGGACGTTCGCGGGCAGGTAATATCGCCAGGTGAGTCTTCTCATTGGGCCAAACAGGATGACATCATTGGGGGAGGGCTTGAGTGTTTCCCCATCCCCTGGCCCAAGATGACTCACAGTGTGCCTCCCACACACTTAGGAAGACCGCAGGCATCTGAAGGTCGGTGAGCCAGGTACAGTGACCCGCCCACACACGCACACAGTTGTGCTCTGACAAAGTCAGTTTTCAGCTTGTCCCGCTCCTTCATTAGTTGTGTGGAACATGGCGGATTGCATCCCTCGAAGCAACTCCACAACAGACCAGCTGTTGCTCTTTCCCCATTGCCCACACACAGTCCAGGCTGGGGGGGCGCCGCATCTGTGCAGTCCATGCACACAAACCACCAAGTTCGTCGGCATGTGCGGAGCACCAAACCAAGAGGCGTGCCAGTACAGCGGGGCCGACCCTCCGCTTCCAATATCACCTCCAAACCCGCTTTCATTAAAAAACGGGCTGACACATGCTGGAATTGTAATCGAGTAGATTTAATACCACCAAAATGACAACACTGCAAAATGTTCGCGCTGTCTTTTCCCTTCAGCTCAGGCATACCGGTTTCGGCGTGGTGCCTTCTTCAGTGCCGGATGTGCTGAAAAAGGTAGAGTTCAAACGGACGTTCGCGGGCAGGTAATATCGCCAGGTGAGTCTTCTCATTGGGCCAAACAGGATGACATCATTGGGGGAGGGCTTGAGTGTTTCCCCCTCCCCTGGCCCAAGATGACTCACAGTGTGCCTCCCACACACTTAGGAAGACCGCAGGCATCTGAAGGTCGGTGAGCCAGGTACAGTGACCCGCCCACACACGCACACAGTTGTGCTCTGACAAAGTCAGTTTTCAGCTTGTCCCGCTCCTTCATTAGTTGTGTGGAACATGGCGGATTGCATCCCTCGAAGCAACTCCACAACAGACCAGCTGTTGCTCTTTCCCCATTGCCCACACACAGTCCAGGCTGGGGGGGCGCCGCATCTGTGCAGTCCATGCACACAAACCACCAAGTTCGTCGGCATGTGCGGAGCACCAAACCAAGAGGCGTGCCAGTACAGCGGGGCCGACCCTCCGCTTCCAATATCACCTCCAAACCCGCTTTCATTAAAAAACGGGCCGACACATGCTGGAATTGTAATCGAGTAGATTTAATACCACCAAAATGACAACACTGCAAAATGTTCGCGCTGTCTTTTCCCTTCAGCTCAGGCATACCGGTTTCGGTGTGGTGCCTTCTTCAGTGCCGGATGTGCTGAAAAAGGTAGAGTTCAAACGGACATTCGCGGGCAGGTAATATCGCCAGGTGAGTCTTCTCATTGGGCCAAACAGGATGACATCATTGGGGGAGGGCTTGAGTGTTTCCCCCTCCCCTGGCCCAAGATGACTCACAGTGTGCCTCCCACACACTTAGGAAGACCGCAGGCATCTGAAGGTCGGTGAGCCAGGTACAGTGACCCGCCCACACACGCACACAGTTGTGCTCTGACAAAGTCAGTTTTCAGCTTGTCCCGCTCCTTCATTAGTTGTGTGGAACATGGCGGATTGCATCCCTCGAAGCAACTCCACAACAGACCAGCTGTTGCTCTTTCCCCATTGCCCACACACAGTCCAGGCTGGGGGGCGCCGCATCTGTGCAGTCCATGCACACAAACCACCAAGTTCGTCGGCATGTGCGGAGCACCAAACCAAGAGGCGTGCCAGTACAGCGGGGCCGACCCTCCGCTTCCAATATCACCTCCAAACCCGCTTTCATTAAAAAACGGGCTGACACATGCTGGAATTGTAATCGAGTAGATTTAATACCACCAAAATGACAACACTGCAAAATGTTCGCGCTGTCTTTTCCCTTCAGCTCAGGCATACCGGTTTCGGCGTGGTGCCTTCTTCAGTGCCGGATGTGCTGAAAAAGGTAGAGTTCAAACGGACGTTCGCGGGCAGGTAATATCACCAGGTGAGTCTTCTCATTGGGCCAAACAGGATGACATCATTGGGGGAGGGCTTGAGTGTTTCCCCCTCCCCTGGCCCAAGATGACTCACAGTGTGCCTCCCACACACTTAGGAAGACCGCAGGCATCTGAAGGTCGGTGAGCCAGGTACAGTGACCCGCCCACACACGCACACAGTTGTGCTCTGACAAAGTCAGTTTTCAGCTTGTCCCGCTCCTTCATTAGTTGTGTGGAACATGGCGGATTGCATCCCTCGAAGCAACTCCACAACAGACCAGCTGTTGCTCTTTCCCCATTGCCCACACACAGTCCAGGCTGGGGGGGCGCCGCATCTGTGCAGTCCATGCACACAAACCACCAAGTTCGTCGGCATGTGCGGAGCACCAAACCAAGAGGCGTGCCAGTACAGCGGGGCCGACCCTCCGCTTCCAATATCACCTCCAAACCCGCTTTCATTAAAAAACGGGCTGACACATGCTGGAATTGTAATCGAGTAGATTTAATACCACCAAAATGACAACACTGCAAAATGTTCGCGCTGTCTTTTCCCTTCAGCTCAGGCATACCGGTTTCGGCGTGGTGCCTTCTTCAGTGCCGGATGTGCTGAAAAAGGTAGAGTTCAAACGGACGTTCGCGGGCAGGTAATATCGCCAGGTGAGTCTTCTCATTGGGCCAAACAGGATGACATCATTGGGGGAGGGCTTGAGTGTTTCCCCCTCCCCTGGCCCAAGATGACTCACAGTGTGCACGGTCGCCAGTAGGTATATATAGTTAGGATTTTTTCTCTATGGGATTTTTGAAAATTCTATGTCTAATAACTTTGGCGTTTGTGGACGGAATTGGCTGAAATTTTCAGGAAAATGGCACATTTTGTTTCTGAGCAGCCCCTGAAAATTTTGGGGGGGTTCGTCCAGGGGGGGCCGAGAAAAAAGGGGGGTCCCAAAACACGTTTTTCCCATGTTAATTTCCATAGGGCGGTTGGCCTCACTTTTAGCCCGAACGGCTGAATGGATTTGCACGAAACTTGGCAAAATTGTAGGGACTGGTAGCCCGATGTGCCTTTTGTAGGTCTCAATATATGTGCTGCAGTGGATTTTGAGAAATTAACGTTTAAAAAAAGATATATATCTGTAACAGCGGACTGGGCAGCGGCCCAGGACGCGTACTTTTCGCGCAACGGAGCTTTGTGAAGCGAAGCTGATTGGTTCTCCGGCGTCTGTCAACATTCCAAACAGTCCGTAGCGGCCGCCATCTTGTCTCTCGGTAGGATCGAGAGACAAGAGGAGGCGAAAGCGAAGGGGCAAATGACCATAAGGGGGAATAGTAGATCCTCGCTGACCCCCTAGGTTTGATGTGGAGGTTTTAAAAGGGCCCCGCGGGGCAAAAAAAAAAAATAATAATAATAATCGAACGGCTGAATGGATTTGCACGAAACTTGGTAAAATATTAGGGACTGGTAGCCCGATGTGCCTTTGCTAGGTCTCAATATATGTGCTCCAGTGGATTTTGAGAAATTAACGATCAAAAAAAGATATATATCTGTAACAGCGCTCCGCTTCGCGTACTTTTCGCGTTACGGAGCTTTGCGAAGCTGATTGGTTCTCCGGCGTCTGTCAACATTCCAAACAGTCCGTAGCGGCCGCCATCTTGTCTCTCGGTAGGATTGAGAGACAAGAGGAGGCCAAAGCGAAGGGGGAAATGACCATAAGGGGGCATAGTGTGGAGAAGTGTGGCTCACTGGTTAGAGCAGGCAGACCCTGAAGCAGAGGTCAGACCCGGGACCAGGGTTCAATTCCCGACGCGGCAGGGTCTTGAGCTCAAATGTCCATGGACTCGATAATTCTCGCTTCGGTGCCTGACCTAATCATGGGTTCACACTCTGCAACTCTGGGCATTAAGCTTGCTTAATCTCCACAACGGCCCCCCTGCGGCGGGATGCCTGGCTTTCACCTTGGGGATGCCCTGTAGGGGCTATCTCACAGGGAAAAGCCAGGACGGGTTCCCAAGGCAAGCGCGGAGATACCCCTTCGGGGGTCGATTCAGGCGCTATATAAGAAACATAATAATAATAATAATAATAATAGTAGATCCTTCCTGACCTCTTAGGTTTGATGTACCATTTTGCCAAGTTTGGTGTAATTCCGTTCAGCCATTCAGGCTGTAGACGTATGTAAATGTCCTATGGAAAATTGCATGGGGAAAACACATTTGAAAGTGTTGAAATTTAGAACCAATTAAAATGTTACTTTGGTTTTGTATTTGTGTGTGATGAAAGTTTATTGGTTATGTATATATGTCAAATGAGAGGAAACCACAGCCATTTTGTGATACTACTGTCTGACGTACATTTGTGAGGAATTTTTGGTGGTGAATTTCTGGTGTTTGATTTACACAGTACTAACACTTTTCCTACTTTTGAAAAGGTGAGTTGTTAATTTGTAAGGGGAACTATGTTGTACACTTGAAGATAATTTGAAAAATGTTTTCTGTTATTTATTTGCAGTCCTTCTGTTATACTAAATACTTGATAAAGTTAGTTTTATATTATGTATTACTAAAAACGATAAATGAAAGTGATTATTTTTTTCTGCAATTTACAGCAAGCAATTTCAAAATAAAATGGCTCACAATGAAGAGACCGTGGCAATTTCTTTTGAATTGTCCACTACATTGATTGAAATTGAGAGCACCAATAATGAAACATTGTCACAAGGAGGACATGACTTGTATGATTCCATTAGATTGATTGAAATGGACAGCACCAAGAATGAAATATTGTCACAAGGAGATGACTTGAATGATTCCACTACGTTGATTGAAATTGAGAGCAGCAATAATGAAATATTGTCACAAGGAGGAGATGACTTGTATGATTCCATTAGATTGATTGAAATGGACAGCACCAATAATGAAATATTGTCACAAGGAGGAGATGACTTGAATGATTCCACTACATTGATTGAAATTGAGAGCACCAATAATGAAATATTGTCACGAGGAGATGACTTGAATGATTCCACTACATTGATTGAAATTGACAGCACCAATAATGAAATATTGTCAGAAGGAGGAGATGACTTGAATGATTTTTTTGATCAATCTCTTGATGGCGAATTTATCGAGTGTTTGGAGACGATAGAGTTACAAGAATCATTATTGCAGACTTTTCATGAGGACATTGCTGATGAGGACATGTTACTAGTTCTTTCAAATTTAGAAAATTCTGAAGAATAAATTTATATTTAGAAATCAAAAATTGTTTGAGACATTATTCATTTTTATTTTTAATTTATGAGGTTGTAGCGAAGTGATTGTAGTATAAAATGAGACTTATAGTATAGAGTGCAACATTTTTATGTTACATGGTAAGTTTACTCATATTTACTTCCCTTCTGCCACTATATTATCTCCAATGTGTATTTGACATCTGTTCTTCATCTCCGGCCTCCTTTCTCTCACTGTGTGTCTCCGATGCATCTTATCGGTGCTATTTTGTGTAATTACAGAAGAGAGTAAAATAAAATAGTTCGGAACGTGAAAAGGGGGCAAAGTAGAGTACTCCTCACCCGCTAGGCCTTTTTAGGCGGTCCCAAAAGGATCAGTTTCTGCTTTCCTGAGAGATTATGGTATGAGTTCCAAATACCACAATAACTTGCATTACAACATGCAAGATATCTATCTCCTATTACCAACTTTTGGAGATATTCGCGCTAAGCGCGAATATCTCCAAAAAGTAACACCTGCCCTGAGCAGTTCTTAGCCATGTTATCCAATGGGAGGTGGATAACATGGCTAAGAGCATTAGCTCGGTAATGTATGAATATCGCTGAGTTTTTAGCGATATTCATGCATTGCGGCCGTTTATTATCGCATTTGTGATAAACCTTGATAATAGCAAGGTTTATCTTCGATAATTTCTGACGATGCTTAGCGGTAAAAAATTCGTTGGTAAGCATCGTTAGCGATAAATATCGCTTAACTTTGGTAATATGCCCCAACGTCTGTTAACGTTCGATTTGAAGGAAATGAGGAAGTGTTGAAAAACATTGTCTGCGCCATCTTGCCTTTTTTGAAATGCCACACTTTTGTCGTGCACGGCAGCCATTTTAGATGTCTTGACCAGACCCACTCTCTGCACGCTGTCGATTCGTAGCATGGCTCCTCACCCTCGCAAGCATCTTCCCCAGGCACTGGTCACCCCCGCTCTCTGTCTTATGCATGGGCAATAAACCTCCCCCCATCTGCGCTGCTCTTCCCTGAGAATCACACTCTGTGCCCGCCCGACACCTCCCTTTCGCCCTATTCTCTACCGCACCCTCTGACACTCCTCTTCCTCTGTGTCCGATTGTCCAGGCTATCAGCTAGCCCTGCAGATGTAGTTTATGGCCTCAGCTGTAAAGAATCACCCCTCTTCAAAGGAGTTATAGTAGATCAAGTCCCACACCCGATGAGATCCGTCACACCACACGTGTTCCTACTATCTGAAAACTGTCCTGTATTGTGATTGGGGAGGGGACCGAGCCTGAAGCGGAAGATTCCAGGAATGACTCTTTGTACATCAAAGTTTTTACAATTATGTGTCACATTAAAAATATATAGCACTCCAACAAAGTAGTAGGAATATAAAACTTTAATAACATATAAATATATACAACAAAACAAAAACAGTAAAAACATTTAAACAACGAAGAGACCGTGGGAATTTCTTTTGAATTATCCAATAGATTTATTGAAATTGACAGCACCAATAATGAAATATTCTTGTCAGTAGCGGTCTGTTGTGCGAATAGTTCCAAGGCAGCAGAACGCGCTGAAATCTAGATGGCACGAAAGTGATGTCTAGCAAGTTGCCGCCCAGCACATAACGGCGTGGGGCGCCGCGGGGGTGAGTGAGTCCAGTAGGCACCACAGCTATTCTTACCGGCATTGCAGAATTACTGCTGGGGACAATGCCTGTGCTGTAGCAGGGTCACAGCAGAAACAAAAAGGATTCTGTTGAAGATGTTGTTGGTTTTCAATTTGAAAACAGTTCTGGTGTCAACTGCTATGCTAATGTAGTGGTTAATGTTTTGTTTTCTCTAGAAAATGTAAAAGAGGGGGAGGCAGTCCAAAGTTCCGTTAAAAGGGCAAAGGAAAGGATCGGTGGTTTGAACTATCAGTCAAAAAGGGGAGGGGGTGCAACAATTTTTCCTACCGGGTCACACTGTGCTTTTACCGGAAGTGAGGTCTGCAGGATTCTAGTAATTCAAAGTGAGGCTGGCGCCGACGTCCCGCGGATACAGTTTCGTCACTCCACGGGCGATCATGGCAGTCATTCCCCATCGGGGGTCGGAGACTCCCGCGGCTCCTCTAGAATCTTCAAGGTCGTGGAGGACTACGGTGGTGGAGTCAACCAGTGACCGGGCCATTTCTTTATGCTGGGCCCGCTCTTGCCAGGTCGACCGCCATTTTGAGAGTTCGGTAGCTACTGGCGATCGCGGGGTCAAATGAGCGGACGGGCTCCACCCTGCCGGGCGAGACGTTGCAGCATGGCCACAGTGGAAGAACTCTTTTCCGGGCGCCTGGAGCGCTGAGGGTGCAGCTGGGAAGCCTCCACTGGGGAGGCGGGAGAGGCCTGTTCGCACCGTCTCTCCCTCCCAGTGCACCCCACGGCATCTCGCTTGATATTTGTTATGGCCGGACCAGGCGATGAGGACGAGGGGGGGGGGGGGTCGGAGGCATGTGCAAGACATCCCCCCCCAGGGTTGTTGCAGCAATTATACAAGAAAGAAGAAGTGTCCCGTCCGTCTTCGGGCCGGGCTTCCGGTAGATGTCGGCCGGACGCCCCTGGCTCTGGCCCCATGAACGGGTTTCTTGGTTTATCGGCTGCAGCCGGATCCCGTCGGCCTCGGCCCCCCGACCGTTGGTGGCCGGACCGGAAGAGCATGTGGCGGGACTACCTGCAACTCTCAAGGGCCACCGCGGCCGGACTGGGAGAGAGAGGGGAGGGTCGAGGAGACATTCCCCCCCCCCTGCAACTGTTCAGCGTTGTAAAGGCAATCCCCTGGCCGGGTCCCGCTGGTCTCGGCCTCTCCTCCGGCTACACCCTACGTTAGGATCTCCTGGCCGAGGCGTGGCAGCAGGACCTGCCTTATATGGGCTGCTCCCGGCTGGGCGTAGCCGGAACCCTGCCCCACCTTGAAAGTTTCCAGAGTGGGGGCGGATGTTCTACTGACTTGCATTTTCCCTAGTCTATCGATTTTTTTGGCGTGGCAGGCGGTGGGACAGCGAGGGGTGATTCGGTTTCTCTTACTGTTTTTCTGGTCTCTCACCAATGGCATATTTTAACGTTTTCTTGTTTCTAGGACATTAATAGGTTTTATCATTACGTTATGTTATCGTTTCTTTGTTCGTTGTTTAATAAAAGTTCATGTTCATCAGTGGCCTACTCATTTTCGTTTTCCTATTCTTTTCTTTCCAGGTTGTTTCATGCTAAAGTTTCTGTTAACAGGATACAGTGATCACTTCGTTATTATTGCATATGTCCTTTTCACTAGGGGTGCTCTCTGGTCGGGCCAGATGACGTATGTCTAGTAAATGGTCTGGGTGAAACAGGTGCATCAATCAGTGGGGAGTAGATAGGCATGACAGATTACAACGGGGGAGAAAGGTCCGCATTACGTACCCTTTCACTACTTGCAAAGATTTTCCTACGTTTATTTGCAAACAGGGAATACCTCCAAAAAGAACTAATTCCCAAACAGTCAATGTTCAGACAATCAATCAATCAATGAGGAATGAAATAGGTACGACGTGTTAAAGGCTTGCGTTACCTACCCGTCACTATCTGCAAAGGGAGAGAGAATATTCCTATTCTTCCTCGTTTGCAGGCAGAGAAGATCCTTAAGAGAACCAACTTCGAACAATTCAATACTCGATTCAAACAATCAACAAGGGGTACTGTGAACACAAATGAACGCCGCTTATGTACATACGCATTGCTATTTTCAGCAGGTTGTTCCTAATGTTTCTATTTTAGCGAGGTCAAAAAGAGATCCCATTAGTGGCCTACTGATTTTGCTCGATTCCTTTTGTTTTTTTTACACGGTTTTTCGCTATCTGCAAAGACTAAACAGAGTATTGCGACTCTGTGCTTGTTTGTAAATAGAGAATGAACCAAAGAGAACAATCAATGAAATGGAGAGAGAAGCAGGCACGACGGATTACAAAGGGGGCAAAGGGCTGCGTTAACTACCCTTCACTATCTGCAAAGAGAGAGTACTCCTAATAGAAATGAGGGGTGGGGGGCAGCATTCAAAGCAGATCAGTGTGCATAAACACGAAAATGTTTTTACTTACCACGTACTTGACATTCGACAGCTTATGATATTTGCTATTAAAAAACCATTGAAATTCACTGAAAAAACCATAGGTTATAGACCATATATAGTTAGGAATTAGCATTTACAAAACCTTGAAAATTCACTGAAAAAACCATAGGTTATAGACCATATATAGTTAGGAATTAGCATTTACAAAACCTTGAAAATTCACTGAAAAAACCATAGGTTATAGACCATATATAGTTAGGAATTAGCATTTACAAAACCTTGAAAATTCACTGCAAAAACCATAGGTTAGAGACCATATATAGTTAGCTGGACATTTTATTGACATAAAACCAATGAAATTCCATATATAGTTAGTTGCACTAACTATATATCGCGCACCCGCAATCCACTGCTGATGATGTCACATATTACATCATTCATGACATGGTCAGTGACATCACTGATGACATCACTTCTAAACAACAACTAGAGCGCTAACAGTCTTACTTATGACAAAAGTATGGCACACCTGAAGTCATCTTGATTGGAATAAAGTGTTGACACTTAAAACATTTAATTTGCAAAGGAACAAAATGAGGGGTTTCATTTTGCCATAGAAATGTTATATATATATCTATATATATATATATCTATTACCTACTGGCGGTCGCCAGTAGGTATATATAGTTAGGATTTTTTCTCTATGGGATTTTTGAAAATTCTATGTCTAATAACTTTGGCGTTTGTGGACGGAATTGGCTGAAATTGTCAGGAAAATGGAACATTTTGTTTCTGAGCAGCCCCTGAAAATTTGGGGGGGTTTCGTCAAGGGGGGGCCGAGAAAAAAGGGGGGTCCCAAAACGCGTTTTTCCCATGTTAATTTCCATAGGGCGGTTGGCCTCACTTTTAGCCCGAACGGCTGAATGGATTTGCACGAAACTTGGCAAAATTGTAGGGACTGTTAGCCCGATGTGCCTTTGCTAGGTCTCAATATATGTGCTCCAGTGTATTTTGATAAATTAACGTTTGCGTACTTGACGCGTAACGGAACTTCGCGAAGCGAAGCTGATTGGCTCTCCGGTGTCTGTCAACATTCTAAAGAGTCCGGAGCGGCTGCCATCTTGTCTCTCGGTAGGATCGAGAGACAAGAGGAGGCCAAAACAAAGGGGTAAATGATGACCGTAAGGGGGCATAGTAGATCCTCCCTGACCCCCTAGGTTTGATGTAGAGGATTTAAAAGGGCCCCGCGGGGCAAAAAAACCCACAAAAAAAACGTTTTTTTTGCGTGGGAGCGCCCGGTACGCTTTTGTGCAATGGGCGGTGGTAATCTAAATGATGAGGGGGGGGGCAGCGTTCAAAGCACATCAGCGTGCATAAACACGAAAATGTTTTTATCTACCACGTACTTGACTTATCTCTCTGAGATGCATTCCCTTGTGTTTCGGCAATGGTAGTCTGTTCATTACATAGATCGCCCGAGGGCGGTAGTACAGACCGCGTGTAGGAAAGGGTCAAAAGCCAGGGGTATAGGAGTATGTAACAAGCGAGCCATTTAATTGAAAAAACTAAACGTGACAAACGGTTGCAGGATCAGTGAAGGTTGATTTTATAATTGAAAGTATAACAGGATCAGTTACAATAAAATCGTCCATACGCACACCATGGGCGAGTATCATGGGTAACATTACTTCGAAGCTTTATTAATACAATAATCAATAATGAAAAATCAACATCAATAGGGTTGTCCTTATTCCCAGTCAGTACCCTTCCCCGCCCGCCATGTGCACAAAGACCGCATACATCCCCCATAACGTCAAGGCTAAGTAACTAGAACGTCATAAGGAGTTGCAAGTCGCTCCCATACTGGCGCCATTTTGGTCGAGGCCAGGCAGGTCCAGAGTATAGTTTAATGTCTCTAATAAGTAGCGGCAGGACCAGAATCCCTTTCGGCAGTTCTGGCTTCATCAATACCACCCTTGACGCAGCCCTTTATGCTACAAGATGGTGTCTTCCATTCAGAAAATATTGTTGGCAGCATTTTGAAAGGAAAGATAAACGGCCGTTCTCCTAGTGAGTCTCACATTGTTACATTTATGAAGAATGTTGAAGAGTAGTATGTTGAAAATCTGAAGCCATCATTCTACAAACTCTCAACCAGCCTTGGATGGAAAAATCCTGAAGAATGTACAAACTGAAAACCAGTTTTTGTCTGCATAGCATCAGCAGCAACACTTGAGTTAGCTTTGTGTGAAGCCGCCATCTTGATCCAATCAATACCGTCCTCCCGCACACATTCAGGGACCAGGCCGCATTGCAAGGGCACCGCAGGAAGTGTCTTCAGGTCAAACGGATTGTGGGACAAGGTCCAGAATGGAAGAGTCACCAAAAGGCAAAAAGTTCCGCCGGACCCCGGGAGCCGGCCGCCTATGTCGGGGGCGATCTCAGGCCACACCAGGGCAACAAGACTTGGGGAGGGGGCAGGAGCCAAGCGCCCCCTCCGAGTCCGCGCCACCACACCGCCCCTCGGGGGCCTCCGTCAAGCGGCTCAGGGAGGCACCGCAGGCAGCGGTTCTTCAGATCAGTGGCTCTCACCGGCAAGGCTCCCCTCTGTCAGCAGCGATCGTTGGCGCTGTGGTTGCGGCCGGAGGCCCCGCCTAGTCAACGCCCCGGCCTCTCCATGTCGTAGGCCGCAAGAGTGGGTGCAATTCAGCCGGATGGCGGGTGAGACGCTGTAGCCGCAAGAGCAGGCGAAACTCAACCGGCCGAGTGAGGCACTGTGCCGCAAGAGCGGGCGCAACTCAGCTGGCCGAGTGAAGCACTGGGGTGCAGCTGAGGAACCTCCACCTGGGGAGGTGGGGGAGGCTCGTTCGCGCCGCCTCACCCTCCCAGTGCACCCCACGCCGTCTCCTGGCGCAGGTATATGTGATAGTCAGACCAGGGCACCGCAGGACGTGTCTTCAGGTCAAACGGATTGTGGGGCAAGGTCCAGAATGGAAGAGTCACCAAAAGGCAAAAAGTTCCGCCGGACCCCGGGAGCCGGCCGCCTATGTCGGGGGCGATCTCAGGCCACACCAGGGCAACAAGACTTGGGGAGGGGGCAGGAGCCAAGCGCCCCCTCCGAGTCCGCGTCACCACACCGCCCCTCGGGGGCCTCCGTCAAGCGGCTCAGGGAGGCACCGCAGGCAGCGGTTCTTCAGATCAGTGGCTCTCATCGGCAAGGCTCCCCTCTGTCAGCAGCGATCGTTGTCGCTGTGGTTGCGGCCGGAGGCCCCGCCTAGTCAACGCCCCGGCCTCTCCATGTCGTAGGCCGCAAGAGTGGGTGCAATTCAGCCGGATGGCGGGTGAGACGCTGTAGCCGCAAGAGCAGGCGAAACTCAACCGGCCGAGTGAGGCACTGTGCCGCAAGAGCGGGCGCAACTCAGCTGGCCGAGTGAAGCGCTGGGGTGCAGCTGAGGAACCTCCACCTGGGGAGGTGGGGGAGGCTCGTTCGCGCCGCCTCACCCTCCCAGTGCACCCCACGCCGTCTCCTGGCGCAGGTATATGTGATGGTCGGACCAGGGCACCGCAGGACGTGTCTTCAGGTCAAACGGATTGTGGGACAAGGTCCAGAATGGAAGAGTCACCAAAAGGCAAAAAGTTCGCCGGATCCCGGGAGCCGGCCGCCTATGTCGGGGCGATCTCAGGCCACACCAGGGCAACAAGACTTGGGGAGGGGGCAGGAGCCAAGCGCCCCCTCCGAGTCCGCGCCACCACACCGCCCCTCGGGGGCCTCCGTCAAGCGGCTCAGGGAGGCACCGCAGGCAGCGGTTCTTCAGATCATTGGCTCTCACCGGCAAGGCTCCCCTCCGTCAGCAGCGATCGTTGGCGCTGTGGTTGCGGCCGGAGGCCCCGCCTAGTCAACACCCCGGCCTCTCCATGTCGTAGGCCGCAAGAGTGGGTGCAATTCAGCCGGATGGCGGGTGAGACGCTGTAGCCGCAAGAGCGGGCGCAACTCAGCTGGCCGAGCGAGGCACTGTGCCGCAAGAGCGGGCGCAACTCAGCTGGCCGAGTGAAGCGCTGGGGTGCAGCTGAGGAACCTCCACCTGGGGAGGTGGGGGAGGCTCGTTCGCTCCGCCTCTCCCTCCCAGTGCACCCCACGCCGTCTCCTGGCGCAGGTATATGTGATGGTCGGACCAGGCAATAAGAGGGGGGGGGTCATCAGCAAGGCATTCACCCCCCCAACCGTGGCTCGCTGGATGCCACATCAGGGAAGGCCAGTACATCAACATCGTGGCCGTGGTGCTTCCGGGCCATCCACCCAACGACCTCTTCGGCCGATGGCTGCCAGCAAGGCCCCGCCCTATACGTGCCGGGGGCCTCGTCTTCCGGATGGGCGTAGCCGCGGACCTGCTGCACAAGGAGGGACAGGAACAGCGTCATGCATTTGGATCGATGTTGCAGCAGGCTGCCATGTAAATAGTTATTTAATAAAACGTTTTACCCTGTTACTTTGCTGGTGTGTTTTATATATTTATAATATTTGCATAGGGTTTGTCGTTATTTTGGGCCGGGTGGGTGGCGGAGCCGAGCTGTCTTGCAGCCATCATGGCGTCGAGCTCGGTTCCTCTCACTAGTTTCATATTTCTCATGAGGGGTTGTTCCTAATGTTTCTATTTTAGCGAGGTCAAAAAGAGATCCCATCAGTGGCCTTCTGATTTTGCTCGATTCCTTTTGTTTTTTCTAACGATTTTTATGTTATAGTTTGCTAGCACGATACAGCGGCTAGTCCACATTTTATATATTTGTCCTTTTTATTAGGGGTGTCCTCCGGTGGAGTCGGATGATCTACCTCTAATAAACGGTCCGGGTTGAACCAACTACCAACAAATGGGGCAGAGATAGGCATGACGGGTTACAAAGGGGACAAAAGTCTGCACTACCTATCCTTCACTATCCGCAAAGACTAAACAGAGTATTGCGACTCTGTGCTTATTTGTGAATAGAGAATCACCCAAAGAGAACCAATTCCGAACGATCATAGGCTATTGGCAGTGGGCAGAGAGGCCATGACACACAAAATGGCTGTCACTTATGTGCATGATGGGGCCTAAAAGGGACAATATGGTGTGGCCACTGTTTCGCGACTTTCACTTTACTTTCAACAGTGGCTGTGGTGAACGTAAATGAACGCCGCTTATGTATACCTAATTTTAATCATTTTCCACAAAAAAGCTTTTGATATTTGCTATTAAAAAACCTTTGAAATTCACTGAAAAAACCATAGGTTATAGACCATATATAGTTAGGAATTAGCATTTACAAAACCTTGAAAATTCACTGAAAAAACCATAGGTTACAGACCATATATAGTTAGGAATTAGCATTTACAAAACCTTATTTTACTCACACAAAACCATTGAAATTCCATATATAGTTAGTTGCGCTAACTATATATCGCGCACCCGCAATCCACTGCTGATGATGTCACATATTACATCATTCATGACATGGTCATGGCCCGGTAGAGGGCATTAATTGTTTAATTTCATTTAAAATGTTTGAACTTGCAACATTTAACAATTCTGAGGGACAATAGCCCCAAATGTTTTGAATTGATCAAAGTGAAGAGCAATTCACTAAATCATGAAATGTACAGAAAGTGGTTCACGTATTATAAACATGGATTGTGGGACATTTTGGGGAAACTACAAGTCCCAGAATTCCTAAACGGAATTGGTCAAACCCACAAGGGGGCGTGTTCTGGACATTTCTGAAATGTAACAAAAGTGTGAGTTGTAAACACAAAACTGACCGTGACCAAGGCAGCGGACGCTGCCGAAACGCGTCGGTTGTTTTGTTTTTTTGAACCCCCTATGGATTAAGAATAAAAGCATAAGAACTTGAAAAGCGATTGTTTGCTCCGGTTTGTTCAGCGACCCCACCCTCCCCGGCACCGGGGAAACTGTTGTAATTTATGAGCGGCTGGCTCATCCGCAGGGGTAACGCGACCAGACAAAGCAGCGCCTACCGAGGGGAAAGAGAGCCAAGTGTCTGAAGTGGTTTACTCTTCGAGGTGCTCACCGGCCTTTAACGGACGAGATTCGTGACCAATTGCCCAACGACGGACGATCAACGGAAAGGAAGCAACAAGCCGCCTACCGCGGAGGGAAGACTCCAAGGTAAGGAGACTTGATTGTGGGAGTACGCGGATTGAAAGGGACTTGGGTATATTGATCCTCCAAAAGATTGAGTTAAAAACGTACAAATTGTACCTGCCGGTTAGCTGGGTGCCCGTCTTCTCAGAGCTGTTTACCGAGTGCCATCCAAAACTTGAAATTACACACGAACCCGAATGGAGGGTCTCATCACAAACTGAGGAATCAAAAGGCACAGTCAAACAGTAAACAAAAGACGGGACACAAACGGAGTCGCTTTACATTTTTGATCATAATATATCCATTGAAAATACAAGGGGGTCAAATAAAAAGGAGAAAAGAACTATGGATAAGCGGGATGCAAAAAGAAAGGAGTTTATCGTTACAATGTTCAGCAAAAGCTCCAGTAATACGGATGCGCCCAAATCCACAGAAACTAATAAAGAAATAGGTAAAAATGACACTAAAGAGAAACTACGCTTATGGGAAAAATTGAACAAAAAGGAAATAAACAAATCCTGGGAGTTAATTTCCCTACAACAATATTTGGAAGTGGAAAGAGTGCCTCGCGGCTTACGAATATGACTAATGCCAAGCCACCAAGATGTCACAAATGAGTTACTCCAGGAATGGGGTGAATATACAATAAACTCCTCCTTGGGTCTACTAAAAATACTTGTCAAACACATCGAAATAGCGCTTGAAAAAATAAAGGAACAACTTAGAGTTTTGGAGAAGGAGCTAGATAGCCTAAAACTAAGCACGGAAATGACAAAATTTAAGGAAGACTTGAATAAACAAATTGATAAACACGAGGAAGAAGTGAGATTGAGGAAACAGGCCAAATTCGAAAGGGATGCCAATGATTATTTACAAGGAAGAATATTCACCTTCGCCCGCAAATATGACCAATTCCGATCACCCAGAACCGCCACGGCTAGTTCATCATCTAGCATGTCATCCATAACATCAGTAGATTTAACGGAAGATGACGCTAATCTTGACCCACAACAGAGGATTTTTTTAGGGGACATGCGCCTAGTCCTATCGCAGCAACAATGGGAACAGAACCGAGGGGCGCAAAGAAATACACGAGGTCGAGCGAGGGGAAGGGGAAGATCCTGGCAACCAAGATACACCAAGCCCACACAAGGAGGAGCCGAAGGAGGAACGGCTACAAACGAAAAAGTGGGAACACAAACCCGATTAATGAGACAAAAGAAGGGGACCTGAATGAAGAACTTCAAATAATTAATCTTTCTGGTAAAGAAATCTCGGAAGCTGAAACCACTCTGTTAAAGAAGGGAATCAATTTTTGCCCAACAGCACATATGGATATGGCACAGACACGTATAGATTTCTATCTGTACATTCGAAAAATTAAACTCGCAAAGTTCTTTGCGGAGAGAAAAAACAAACCAACGATAACTAAATGTCAAGTCAAACCAACATCCACTCTTTTGGCCAGAGACAGTGAAGCACTTTTAACTGTTCTGAATTTGAATGCTGAACAAGGACAGGAAATTAATTTACACACGGCGGTACCTCAATTGGGAGCTGGCACCAGTGGCCTTAAGGCAAAATCGAAATTTTACCCGCAACTTACACCCGGGAACAAAATAGATCTGTTCCAGGAGGCGGTCATCCAAGATCTTTATAAAATCAACACCAAAGGCAAGATGAAAGACAACTTAACAAAAAGTGAAAGACAAGCCTTGATATCTTTACAAAATAATGAAAATTTTGAAATAAAAATGGCCGACAAAGGCGGAAATATAGTGTTATGGGATCGAAAATTATACGTTGCTGAAGCAATGGATCAACTGAACAACCAACACTATTATGAGAAACTTGAAATAAATCCGACTGACAAAATAAAAAGAGAATTGGACAAAAATATCAGCCAATGGGAAAAGGAAGAACTCTTGGATTGTGATGAAAAGAAATATCTGACAGTAGATTTTCCCAAAACAGCTACGATGTACTTTCTACCGAAAGTCCACAAAAATGCCACGAAACCACCAGGGAGGCCCATTGTGTCAGCCAATGGCTCATTACTGGAACCTGTGTCAAATTTTATAGATCACTACCTAAGCCCCCATGTCAAACTCCTGAAATCGTACATAAAGGACACAACCGACTTCTTGTGCATTCTGAAAACAATCCAATGGAAACCCGAGTATATCATGATTACACTAGATGTAATATCATTATACACAAACATCAATAACGAAATGGGTTTAACAGCATGCAAATATGCACTTCAGGAACGGAATATTCATTACCAACGCCATAACGAAATGTTGGTGGAGATGATTAATCTCTTACTCTGTAACAACATCTTCATGTTCGGAGATATGGTCTACAAACAAAAAAATGGAGCCGCCATGGGTTTTTCCTTCAGCCCCAATTACGCCTGCACTGCCATGGGATGGTGGGAGGAAAAAATAGCATGGAATGTCAATCATCTGAGGTTCACACGACACATTGTAATCTGGAGAAGATTCATAGACGATCTGTTTATTGTGTGGGATGGTGGAGAAGATACATTTTTGGAGTATTTCGAGATACTGAACAACAGCACACCTGGTATAAAATTTACCCACAGCATCACCAAGGATAGAGCGATCTTTCTGGACTCAGAAATATATATAAAAAACAACCAAATGGAAACAACCCTCCATCGAAAAAGTACAGCAACAAACTCGACACTGTATGCCACGAGCTTCCACCAGCAATCATTAATAACCAGCATTCCGTATGGAGAATTCTTGCGATTGCGCAGAATCTGCAGTGAGGAGGAAGAATGGCAGAAACAGAGCCAAAATGCCATGAAACGTTTTCACAACAGGCATTACAATAAACCATGCACCAAAAAAAGCTGGGACAGAGCTAACCAAACACCAAGGTCTGAGTGCTTGAAAATGAAAGAAACTAAAACGACAACAGGGTAGGAACCAATCAGACTAATCACAAACTACAGTAAGGAAACAAAACAATTAAATCAAATCCTAAAGAGAAATTGGAGAATCCTACAGTTGGATCCAGTGATAGGCCAAAGAATGGGAAAACATCCTACAGTCACGTATCGAAGGGCAAAAAATTTACAGGACCAACTTGTCCATAGCCATTTCCAACCAACTACTAAGAAAACAAACTGGATAAAAACCAAAGGATTCATAAAATGTTACAACTGTAAAGTTTGTGAAATCGCCAAACCAACAACAGAACTAACTATGTATAACAACAAGACCTGGCGAATAAGGGAATGTATAACATGCAACAGCAAATACACTATATATATGATTGAGTGTCCATGCAAACAAAGATATATAGGGAGCACGATTTGCGAATTAAAAAAACGCATATTGGAGCATGTCCGAGCCACAGTACACAAGGACAGGAGTAACGCAGTCGCGAAGCATATGGAGTCAGACCACCAAGGGGACTGGAAAAAGCTACGCTTCTGGGGCATAGAAACTATGACCTTATCAGCGAGGGGTGGCCATGACGAAAGAATACTGAGACAGAAGGAGTCAAGGCACATTTTGAACTTTAGAACGATGACACCCTTTGGCCTGAACCAATCAGAGGAACTGTACACGCATTTGTAAATATTGTAAATATTGACTGAATTCTTTCTAGCATCCCGCAGATCGTAATTGATTTTAACCCAATTGTTTCCTCACACAATATAATTTTCTACCCACACACCCCTTTTCTCACCTGTCAATCGCAACTCACACATACAAAAGACAAAAATTTATTGGTCTCAGCCCACTGAAGGGCAGGATTATGTATTCCTACTACAATGTCAATTCGCGCCGCAATACAGGCCCACTAGAGGGCATTAATTGTTTAATTTCATTTAAAATGTTTGAACTTGCAACATTTAACAATTCTGAGGGACAATAGCCCCAAATGTTTTGAATTGATCAAAGTGAAGAGCAATTCACTAAATCATGAAATGTACAGAAAGTGGTTCACGTATTATAAACATGGATTGTGGGACGTTTTGGGGAAACTACAAGTCCCAGAATTCCTAAACGGAATTGGTCAAACCCACCAGGGGGCGTGTTCTGGACATTTCTGAAATGTAACAAAAGTGTGAGTTGTAAACACAAAACTGACCGTGACCAAGGCAGCGGACGCTGCCGAAACGCGTCGGTTGTTTTGTTTTTTTGAACCCCCTATGGATTAAGAATAAAAGCATAAGAACTTGAAAAGCGATTGTTTGCTCCGGTTTGTTCAGCGACCCCACCCTCCCCGGCACCGGGGAAACTGTTGTAATATATATATATATATATATATATATATACATATATATATATATATATATATCAAGAGAGAGAGAGAGAGAGACAGAGGGAGATAGATCGATAGGTAGTAAGATAAATATAGATAGATAGAAATACATTTAAATACACACACATATATATTATTTTGAAAAACATTATGGTAAAGCACTCGACTAGGGTTATTAAGGAGGCTTCTTGGGTGTAGGCACCAGTAGTGTTACGGGTAGTAAGGGCTTTTAAGTGTTTAGGAATGGGTAGTGTTAAGGACATGTAAGGGTATTTTAGTGTTCATGGATGGTTATTGTGTATATGTATATTTTCATTGACAAAACTAAAGGTTAAACTGATATTATTGTTAGGAATTATAATGTTATCTTACTTTATATTAGAAAAAAATCCTTATGTTAAATGGACGCTATAGTTAGGTGAAAATATCAGTAAAAAATGTCAATGTAACTGAAATACCTCCGAAATTCACCAGCTATACTTATGCCAAGTAACTATAGCTTTGGCTCTAAAGTAACTATAG
The DNA here is from genome assembly GCF_964261635.1 of Lissotriton helveticus. Lineage (NCBI taxonomy): Eukaryota > Metazoa > Chordata > Amphibia > Caudata > Salamandridae > Lissotriton > Lissotriton helveticus. Next base: position 912,326,967 of record NC_136063.1, read on the forward strand.
CTCAAGCCGGCACCATGCACAGTGTTGTCATCAATTATGTCATCTTAGATGTTTCAGTGATATAATCAATGAAGTCATGTAACAAGTCATGAGTAATGTAATATGTGAAGTAAGTAACAGTGCACGGCAAGGGAGTGAGTTATAGTTACTTACTTTAGGGCAGCCCTACAGTCACCAAACCCCCTGCTGCACATGAGTTTCAGCCAGGCACTACATGGGATTCTGCACACTAACCCCTGCAGTGCTCTACCGTGCTCAGTATGGTTTTGGATGCAGGACCTAGCCAGCATCCAGGCTCTGCACCCAAACCCCTACTAGGGCTTTAAGACCCCCACTGCACATGGCCTAGGCAATGGTATTGTAAGAACATGAAGTGCAAAAAAGTGGTTTAAATATATAGCTGTAGGCTACTGTAGAGCAGCACTGGCGTGAACTATTGGCCTTTCTGGTGGTCTAGTTGTATGTTTATGCAGATTTGGTATCCTTTAGTTATATAATCCAAAGCAGGTCTAAAATTACTATATCACCCAGATGAAATTCCCATTTTTGGTATGACTTGATATACATACACATATTCTATAAACAACATTATTTTTTGTACATGTCAGATTGTGTACTCACTTGCGCAGGATGGCTGTTTAATCCACTGGAGGTTTGAAATGGCTATCAATTGAACTCACAAATATTTTGAATAGCTCTCTGTTATGTTATGTTATGTTAATGTTGTATTACATATGTAATAGTGGGGATTGGAAATAATTGTAATAACTAATGATGTTAATTTATATCACCAAGGTCCGTTTGTCCGGGCCAGTGTATTAGGGATAGAAAACAAGCTCATGAATTCATAAATACTTGTTTCATACTAATGAATTTAGTGAGCCTATAATTATATTCAAGATACCTTCAGATTAAAAATAGGGAATATAAGAATTGTAATACAATGTGTAAATATGTATTCCTTTTCTGTTAACAAGAAACCATGGAAGTCATTGTTTGGGTCCATGTAACTACATGGTCTGTCTTAAATTTTTCGTACATGATGATTGGTTTGTATTATTTATTCTTCAGTGGGTATTGGGCCTACACTGAGTAGCTCAAATGTATTTTCATTGACAACATAGAATAAACATGAGTGTTCACAACAGAAGAGTGCCTGGTTAAATATGTTTATGTTTTATTTTGCATATATATATATATATATATATATTCACTGACAAAACCATAGGTTTTACTCACGTTATAGTTAGGAAGTAGCAATTAAAAAACCTATGAAATTCACTGAAAAAACCATAGGTTTTACACCAGTTATACTTAGCTCGAAATTTTATACGCATAAAACCATTGAAATTCCCACGTTATAGTTAGTTGGACTCACTATAACTTGCGCGTGCAATGCCCTGCTGATGACGTCACATATTACATCACTCATGACATGGTCAGTGACATCACTCATGACATCACTGATGACACCATCCAGTGAATGTGTGTCTTTCTGAAAAATAATTATGTGTTATATATGTATATGTAAAAGTTGATGGAAGAAGAAATGTTTGAATAAGTGTTTACATGGATGGTTTAAAAAAAAAAAATTGATTGGTTAACTGGTTTATTAAGTGTATCTTAGTAAATACATATATTAGAGAGTAATGTTTAAATATTTAAATATATGTATTAGTGTTTCACTTTGTGTATAAGTGGCTGCATGGGTTGGTGAGTAGCTACATGTGTATGTATATGGGTTATTAGATGTTTTTATTAGTATCAGTATGAGTGTTTGTATGGTTTGGTAGAGGTATTACTTAGCACATAGATGCATGAATGACTGACTCTCTCTTTGTATGTGTTTTGAAGACAGCATATGTGCAGGACTGTATGGGTGGATGAGTGTGTATATGTGTGTATTAGTGAGTGAATGACTGTCTCACTAGTGTCTTTATCAGAAACTCCATATGTTTTAATCTAGTGTATGTGAATATTGATGTATATAAGTGAGTATATGTGAGAGTGAGGGATTGTAAGAGTTCCTGTTTAAATTAGTAGGTGTTTCTATAAGTGATTGTCTAAGAGAATAAATATGTGTAAATTTTGCTTAGAATAAGGTGGTAGTGTGAGTATAGCTCTATATGCAAATAAATGGATGTTCAATAGTTTATTTGCATGTGTGAGTATGTGTGTGAGTAACTTTTGGATGACTGTCGGTGTGTAACAGGATGTATAGGTGTATCACTACATATGATGAGTGAGTATATGTATGAGTGACTATATAGAACTGTTGGTGAATGAGTGGATGTGTATATAGATGGTGGAATTACTGAATTGGTTGTTGTAACTGGTATGGGTATCTCGATTTTTTTGAAAATTTTAGTTTCTATTTTTGAATGTGTTTCAAAGGTAATATTACAGTGAAAGGAGGTCTGTCACTCTGTCACAAGGATGGTGTCATCAGTGATGTCATGAGTGAAGTCACTGACCATGTCATGAGTGATGTAATATGTGACGTCATCAGCAGTGCATTGCACGCGCAAGTTATAGTGAGTCCAACTAGCTATAACGTGGGAATTTCAATGGTTTTATGCGTATAAAATTTCGAGCTAACTATAACTGGTGTAAAACCTATGGTTTTTTCAGTGAATTTCATATGTTTTTTAAATGCTACTTCCTAACTATAACGTGTGTAAAACCTATGGTTTCAGTGAATTTCATAGGTTTTTTTAATTGCTACTTCCTAACTATAACGTGTGTAAAACCTATGTTTTTTTCAGTGAATTTCATAGGTTTTTTAAAGGCTACTTCCTAAGTATAAGCTGTTTATAACTTATTTTTTTTCATTATATTTCATTAGTTTTTTTAATTGCGAAATATAAAATATTTTTTTAATGTATTCTATAGTTTTATCATAGATTTTCGAGAAATGTTTTCATAGTATTACAAACTTTTCTTCACTGTCAGAATTGCTTGGGGACTCCTTGTAAGTCTCAAAAGGTTTACAAAGTCTTTACCTTACCTTCATTTTACCGTTTTCAGACTTGTCACTAAACGTTGAAAAACGTATTGAGGTGCGCGACCGAGTGCGCGCACCCCGGTATTTTGAAAGAATAAAAAAGGTTTGAAACTTTATCGGCATTGTTCTTGTGACCCCATATGAAGGTATTTAACATTTGTGAATGTATACCTTTCCTCCTTTTCACATTTTAAAACTTCATTAAATTAGACAGATACTTCTAATTGACGTACGTGTCTGGAATACGTCACCGCGTATACGTGCTAATACGCGCATGTCAAATCATGTGACTTGAAAAGAACACTTCTATTGGTTCATAGTAGTTTCTATTCTGCATTTTTCCAGAAACCACCAACTTCCCTCACTATCTATTTGGCGCTGAAGAGAGAAACAACCTTTATCATCTTTCCTGAGACTTCGCTGAAATGGCTGCCGTACGCAATTCATCTTCGGAATCTGAAGAAAATGTTCATCTTCCTTTAAAAAAAAAGAAGGAATCTTTCATTTGGCAATTCTTTACCTTTCCTCAGGATCAAAAAAAAGTAAATGCTCTGAAAGTAACTTGCACAATTTGTAGCTCAGTACTTTCCAGAGGAAATCCTTCCAAAAAATATTCCTTTTCAATTCATACCATGAAGAGACATATGAGCCAAGTCCACCCTGTGCAATATGCACAGGCAGCGACAAGAGCTCTGGCAACAGAACTACCACCAGCTGAGGCCAGTACTTCATCGACCAGACGACCTACATCTCCATCTACTGCAGAGATGGAGTTGAAACCATTTTTGTCGAAAGTGCATATAAAATGCAACAAGTGTAAAGGATTGATTGTGTACGGGGAGCAGAGCCTCATTCTGGTTGAAAGAAGATATAATGACCATGTAAGATTCGAATGCAGCTAATTTTTTAACAACTTCCTATGTTCCTGTTTTACAGTTCAAAAATGTGGTTTCAGTTTTACAAATTATAAAGAATAAAAAACTTTTTGGAAAAAAAAAAACCAGTTCTTTTCAGAACTACCTCATTATACCAAAAAGAGCTCTATTCATATGCTAAAGTATCGCCGCATTTTCCGAACAATAATTAAAGAATGCGGCAATACTTGGGGCATATTATGAAGAAGACGTGATAATTTATCGTCGCTTTTATCGGCAGAACGCAGTAACAAAAGCGCCGATAATCGCCTTCATAATATGAGCCATATTATCAAGGACGGACGATACAATATCGCCGCTTCTATCGGCAGGAAACTACCGATAAAACGGCGATAATGGACTTGATAATATGCTGTATGGAATTCCTATCGAAGCCCATATTAGATTTTTTCACATCTCACATGGGCTTTGATAAGATTTCCATACGGCATATTATCAAACCCATTATCGCCGCTTTATCGGCAATTTCCTGTCGATAAAAGCGGCGAAAATGTATCGACCGTCCTTGATAATATGCCCCTATGTTCTAAAAAATTCAAATTGAAACGTATGTTATAAGCCTTTATATCTAACATAACGTTCGACTGCAATTTATAAAGCATATTATGGATGCCGTTTTCGCTCCTATATCGGGAACTTCCTGCCGTTCAAGGCAGCAATAAAGTCTTCTGTATCCTTGTAAATGTTCCTGAACACCTTTGTTAGAACGTCATAACACCGCCTGCGGTAAAAGAACTTTGCATGTGTGCAGCACAGACAGTTAATGACATGCATAGTAGGCGTATGTTAAACTACAAGCAAAATCTCTTTGAAGGCGAAAATACTATCACGTACACGGCTATTCTTAGGAAAACAGTTTAAATAAACTTGTTTATCGTACGAGTTGCACGGGCTGCTTTGATGAAGCATTTGGCAGCGTTAACATGGAGGTGTGGAAAATAAAACTAAATCAACCCCCTCTCCTAATTACAAAGCACACATTAGTGCATAAAAACAACGCTTGTGTTCACACGGTAATGTTAACATGCACTGTCATCACTAGAAGTAAAATCATAGACATAGTCTATTTTAATTTAATGTCCCGTTTTTTGCGTTTAGAAATCTACTTACCGTAAACAACTAGCAATAATTATCACTATGTTGGCTTACTTCCAATTATTTTTCGTCAACCAACGGCGATTTTTAACGCTTAGGAGTGTTAAAATTATCAAAGTTTATTTCTAAAACTACTGATTCCCAAACTGTGCACCGCGGCTCCACAGTCCACCGTAATTAGGTGCCAAGGGCACGGCGCACACTAGGGTGACCAACCGTCCGTAAATTACACAGACGTCACTACCCTGTTATGTGTAACTGTATCCATCTCAGAGAGCTGCGCGCTCCTCCCTTGTGATAAGGCTGACAGCCCATGCTAGAACTGCCTTGGATTTTACTGCACCAGAAGCACCCCTCCCGCACTTTTGAATTCTCAAAGGAGCTCACTGCCTCAACGAACAGAAGGCATTGCCTTAGATAAAAAAAGTAAAACCACCAGCATGCCATATTAGGAAACACTAAGGCATATTACCAAGCAATAGCGATAAATATCGCTATTGCGTGGTTAGAGTCAAAATTTTAGCGCAGAGCTGCGGCGATTTTTATCGCAGATAAACCTTGGTATTACCAAGGTTTATCGTAAATGCGATAAAAAACGGCCGCAATGCATGAATATCGCTGGAAAGTCAGCGATATTCATGCATTACCGAGCTAATGCTCTTAGCCATGTTATCCACCTCCCATTGGATAACATGGCTAAGAGCTGCTCAGGGCAGGTGTTAGCTTTTGGAGATATTCGCGCTTAGCGCGAATATCTCCAAAAGTTGGTAATAGGAGATAGCGATGTTAGCGACTGTTTCCAGTCGCTAACATCTTAGCACGCCCACTTTGCATGTCATTAGTGATAAATATCACTGACATGCAAAGTGGGGCCCAAGATGGTCGCTATCTCCTACTAGCTGTCGCTAACTGGTGTTAGCGACAGCTAGGTAATAGGGAGATAATTTTATCTCCGCTTTCTTGGCTTTTAAAGCCAAAAAAGAGGAGATAATCCCCCTTGATAATATGCCCCACTTTCTTTAAAGAAGACTATGAAAGAAAATTAAAAAAACAGATTAATGATTTTTCATTCTGTCATGAATTTTGAACAGCAGTATTTTCATTAACATATTCAACAATGCCATGGTTACTGCTTTTGTACTTAAAGGAACTAGCACCTAATCTCAAAGCCAATAGTCTTTGCTTATTGTTTGTGTGAAGGTATTTCCTGTTCTACATATCTGCATGCAATCAAACATACACCATACCACCAGTCGAGCACCACCCTATGCTAGACGCATATTTGTAGTTTAGGTGCTTTAATGTGCCCACGGAATTACATCCTACACCTCCTTTGAAAAGACCCCTCCCTTTTTTTAAACAGTCCTTAAAGCCATGGAAACAACACCATTTAACAGTAACCTCACATCCTGTTACTGAACATCATGTATAACTGATAACTTCTACCTTTTCAGTCTGCCTATGTAAGGAAGTATTGTAAACTCTCACCCACCGCACCCCACCCTTTGCTGTAGTTTGTTCTTCACAGGCCTCTTCTCCCTACAACTCTGCAGAGAAAGACTCAGGTCATAAACTACAAAGCTGAGTGAGTAAAAAATACATTTGGAATGTCTAAATGGCTGGATCGATTATTGAAATTATGAATAGATGAATGAAAATAGAATAGTTACATAATCTCAGAAAACATGCATGAATAAATGAATGAGAGCAAGTATAGATCAGAGAAAAAATAAATAGATGAATGTATGGCTGGAAGGCTGCTTGAATGGCTAGAAGGATGGATAGATATGTTAAAGGATGGATGCATGAGTAAAAGAGCACGTGATGGATCAGTGATTTAGTGAATGGATGTGTGAAAGGATACATAGATAAATTAATGAAAGGGTAGATGATGGTCAAGTAAATGCGTGGATAGATAAATTGATATGTGAAAAGATAAAAGAATACTTAACTGAAAGGGTGATTATAAAGATAAATTAGTAAGTGAAAGGGGGTAGATAGACAAAAACATAGATACATCAGTGAAGTAAAAGGGTGGATAGTTAAGAGAGCGGATGGCTGGATCAGTGAACAGATGATTGAATGAGTGATAGAAAGTGTCCCAATTACTTTAATAAAGGTAACAGAATGTACAAAGCACCTACCAACTGTTAGATAAAAGGGTGTGGAACCACTGTAAACTGCTGAGTAGGTCAAGAAACCCACAGGTGAACATTGTATGCGAACCACTGTCCTAAGTGATAAAAATCGGTCCAAATAAATAAATATTGTTGTAAAGTCAGCAATATTCATCCATTACCAAACTATTTGTCTTAGTCATGTTATCTACCTACCATTACATGACATAAGTAAGAACTGCTCAGGGGCAGCTATTAGATTTTTGAGATTTTGTAACATGACACAAATATGTTTCAAAGTGGGTAAGAGCAGATAGCAATATTAGGAACTGTTTCCAGTCACTAACATCTTGCAATGCTAACTTTGTATGTCAATTATATTAAATTTCACAGACAAACAAAGCAAATCCCAAATAAATTCAGTCAAAGTCACAAAATGTTTAGAACATACGTATTGTTTTGCTTTGGGTGTAAATATGCATGGTATGCATTTAATAGCCATGACTAGTTGTAGTCTTCGCATATGTTCATTTAATGTATGTGGTCTCAATAATACCCAGAAGCGAAAACGAGTGATGCATGAAATTCGTTTGATTCAACCAGATATAATATGTCTTCAAGAAACGCATATACCATGGACCAATAGAAAAGTTTTGAATGACCTTGGGTATTCGGTATTTGCGGCTTCCCAACAATCTACAATGAATCGAGGGGTGGCCATATTGGGGCGACAATCTATATCTACGACAGGTAGAAGCAAAGTGGATAGCTTGGGGCGTTGGGCAAGTATTGAATGTGTTATAGGTCATGCTGTGGTTACTATATGTACAGTATATGGATCCAATATGGATGACACTGCTGTGATAGAATTTTTGAATGTAGAACTGGCTTTATAGGGGACCCCACTCTTCTTACTGGGGGATTTTAATATCCATGGGGAGTTGAATACTTGGGACAGGGGGTTTAGCCATTACGTAGGTAGGAAACCTAAAGTATTTAAAGAACTACGGCAACTGCTATTTCAACATGGCTTGATCGATGGATGGCCGTTGGCTAACCCGAGTGATCCCGGATTTACTTTTTTTTCTTCACCTCATAAGAAATTTGTGCGCCTTGATTATATTTTTCTACCTCGGTTTATGGCAGAGGGATCAAGAATGTTCATAATGCCACGCATCACATCTGATCATGCCCCTATTGTTTTAGATGTGCCCCTGCTTAAAATTCAACGTATAAAAAGGTCTTTTTCATTCAATAAGAAATTGCTTTTAGATGAAATGTATGTCCAACAAGTTGTAATATGGGCCAAAAACTTTTTTGATCTTAATAGAGGCTCTACCTCTTATGCAATGGTTTGGGATTGCTTTAAGGCAGGCCTACGTGGGGAGACTTGCAGCTATGGTTGGAGTTTGCAACAGGAAGGGAAAAAAAAGATGACACAACTTTTGCAGGATCTAACAAATGCAGAGCTAGACCTTACACATGAAATAAGCCTACACCGAGATAGTAGTGCAGCACAAACCAGAGTTGCCAAATGCAAAGCTAAAATAAATGGGATATGGAGTCAGGATATTGCACGTCAATATAAAAGTTATCGTGCTGAGCGATACGAATATGGTGAAAATGTGGGAAGATGTTTGGCCCAAAGAATGCGGGGGCGCCAGACAGCACAACGGATAACTTCCTTAGAAGATAGACACAGTAATTTAATAGAGTCACCAGAAGGCATCCTACAGGTATTTCATGATTACTATACAGATTTATATACCCAAGATGAATCCTCTAGTGATTCAATTGATCAATACATTGATAGGTGTGACCTAAGACAAGTAGACCCTGCGAATAAAGAGGATTTAGACTTACCAATCACAATGCAAGAGCTTAAAAATGCTATTAATGAACTCGCGCTAGGGAAGGCCACTGGCCCAGACAAACTTCCATTAGAGATTTACCGTATATTGTTTCCCAATATTAAAGATGACATGCTGGCAACGTTCTTAGATGCTCAAAATGGAAATCCTCCTCCATCATGGGATAATGCTAGCATAATTGTATTTAAAAAGAAAGATAAACCGCAGCATCTTCCTGGGTCATATCGACCTATTTCTCTTATCAATACAGATGCAAAACTCTATTCTAAAATTCTTGCGAATAGGTTGATACAAGCTGTCCCTGCACTTGTTTCTAATCAACAACATGGCTTTCTTCCTGGGCGCGGTACGATTAATCACATACATCGCGTCATTGCAACTTTAGATTATGCAACTATAAAACACGCAAATGTTGGCTTGATCTTTTTAGACGCTGAAAAAGCGTTTGATCGTGTAGCGTGGGAATTTTTATGGGCGATTTTGGGGAAAATGGGGTTTGGACCTCGATTCATATTTGCTCTACAAGTAATGTATAGACACCCTAAGGCTAGGATATGTTTGTCAGGTCAAGAATCAATAGTAGTTAACATTACTCGGGGCACACGCCAGGGATGTCCATGCTCACCATTATTATTTGCTATTTATATAGAACCACTTTTAAGAATGCTGATGATCTCTCCACATATACAATCTATGGCCTTACCTGGGGGCAATATACGTGTATTAGCTTACGCTGATGATGTAGCGATTATAACGTCTGATCCGGAAAGTGCATTACACGAGATTGAAAATCTGACTAGTGAATTTGGTAAAGTATCGTGGTATAAACTTAACATTAAAAAAAAACAGGTCATATGTTCATCAGGACTCTGTCTTAACGATAATAGGTTCACTACTGAGGCTAAATATCTTGGTATTAAAATTATATTATCGCTTCAAGAGCTAGTCATGGCAAATTGGTCAGATATTCTACATTCTACAAGAAACCAACTTGAGAAAATTGAGTGTTTACATTTGTCATTAGTTGGGAGACGTAATGTCTTAAAAATGACCATTTTGCCTAATGTTTTATATTATTTTCGATCCGTGCCATTGGAGATACCTATAATACAATTGAAGAAACTACAATCTGTAACTGATAGATTTCTATGGGGTTTGAAATCGGAACGGAGGGCATCTAAATTTATGACACTACCAATACTACGTGGGGGTTGGGGAGTTCCAAACTTTGCATTATATTACATAGCGTGTCTCATGCAGAATATCAAACATTTTGCGATCGGTGGAACCCCACCTATATTTGAGTGCCCTGATATCTTTTCTCTTTTAATAGGCCCACAATCTCAGCAAATGCTACTTCGTTTTCTAGAACCCAGTTACTATAAAAGAACTAGATTCAAACTGGTGATGGCTGCATTTAAAGGATGGCGGTTTATTCGGAAGCTTACCTCATTTGGACCTATTCATTTTTATACCCCATGTAATTCTATAGAAGTGCTTCCTTCAATATTCTGGGATCATACTATGGGTATATGGGGGCAAAAGGGTATATTAACTTTAGGCAATATGGTCAAGGATGGTACAATTGCCTCGTTTCAGGAGTTAAAAAACAGCTATAATCTTTCTCAACATGATTTCTTTAAGTATCTACAAATACCTGATTTTATTTTCAAACACCCAAATGTGTTACCGCTTTGTCACAATAATTTTATTGACATTCTCAAAAAACCTTTTCGTATTCGAATTATATATAATCAGTTGGTGAATCGATATCAGGACGATTTGGGATCGCAGGAATCCAAATGGTGTAATAGAATGGGCACACTGGTCGTGCCCTTTCTAGAATCCATTTCTACAGCGGATAAAATTATCCGGTCTGCCAATTTATATTCACAACATTATAAAACTTTATTTAATCTTTACCATACGCCATTTAAAATGATGAAATGGGGTAGTGCTAATAATGGAAAATGCTATAGATGCCAATCTGATCAAGCAGATATTGTACATATATTTTCAGATTGCTTAGTGTTAAAACCCTTCTTCATATCTATAGAAACATTTCTAGCTCATATTACTAAATGTGATGTTATAATTTCAAGAGAGATGATCATTTTTGGTTTATCTAATGATAATAATTTATTTTTAGGATATCAAAATAATAGATATGTGATATTTATGGCAATGGCGGTTGCGCGCCTATGTATATCGTCAATGTGGTTGAAGCCAGAAGCTCCTATATATGAAATGTGGCGCGCAAAGTTTTATAATGTCTTTTATTTAGAATACAATCTTTATCAGATTGGATCTGTTAGCAAAATGCAAAAAGGGTATAAAATTTGGCAGGCAATGATTGATCATTTGGACTCATGATAAAAATGATTGTCTTTTTTTTTTGTGAAAACATGATAATATTGTTGTTTATATATAATGTCTTACGGCCTGTTTGTTATATATATCTGATTATGACTGTGCAATTGTCATATAAATGTGTTTGCTCTATGTGGCTTTGAACTGAATCAATAAAAAGAAAAACAAAAAAAACAAACAAAGCAAATCCCAATGTAGGCATTATCTATTATTACATCTCGCTAACTGGTGTTAGCATCTGCTACATACTAGAGAGATAATTTTATCTCCGCTATCTTGGCTTTTAAATTCAAAATTGCAGAATAAAACCCCATTGATAATATGCTCTAAACTTCTGTAACACATATCATTTACCTGCAATGTTTTGACAATCCGCATTTGTGAACTAACTCACTGAAATGTTGCTGATTTCTTAAATTAATTTTTAAGAGGCTCCTTGTGACCGTGCAGCCAATCCTCCATGGAAGTGCTCACATAAAACACAACACTAGTATGACCAGGATACTCAAAGAAATGACACAGTGTTGAAAAAGTATTTTTATTATTTATACTTACCTAAGAAATAGTAATAAAGAAAAACTTAAAATCTTTAAAAAACATGGTATCTGTGGAAGGAAAGTACAAATATGGTTATAGTGTTATTTTATAAAACAAAACAAAGTAGAAGTGAATGAAACAGAAAGTAAAAGAAAAGAAGACTGGGGGACAGAAAAAGACCGAGACAGAATAATTTGAAAGAAATAATAGCACTCAAAGAATGACTGTCTAAAGGAAAGTAAAGTGAGAGACAAAATGAGAGTATGATCAGTGATAATACACGAAACAAACAGTCTGTGAACTAAACAGACTAAGAGTACCTAAATGTCTTAAAGACATATATAAAATAAAGAAACAACACTAAGAGAAAAAGAGTGAAAAAGGTTGAGTAACAGAAGATGAATGGAATACAAACAGACATGGAGTGTAAGAGAGACAGATAAAGAGAAAAGAAGTAGGGTGAGAGAACTAAACTATAGATTTTAGCTTGGAAATTGAGTATAATTAAAGAAAGCAGAGTAAGGGAACAAATTGTAAGGTACAGTAAGACAAAGAAGTTAAGATTCAGGAAACAAAGGTGATAAAGGATCAATAAAGGTGACTCTCTTTAAAGCAACATAAGTAATAAACTGAAGAGTAAGAAAGACTAAATAGAATACTAATAGAAAAGATGTAAGAGAAAAAGCATGAGTTAAAGGGAATAACCAAATATAAACACCACTAACAAAGGAAGAGGAAGAAAAAAATAAGGATAAGACACAGGTACACGAAAATCTCAGATATGATTAGTTGTTCTTACCTTAAAAATGTGATATCTGTGGAAGACAATAAAGAAATCTGTTATAATACATATTTCTAAATCCTATGTAACAAAATAACTTAGACAACATATTTACTGGTTTATTTTTGCTGTCCTCAGATAAATTGATTTTCACTATAAACAGTGATTTCAATAGTAATCATCATGTGACAGCGGGGAAAAAAAACACAATCAAAATGATTGTATTTAAAAAATCCGTACAAGATCTCTATACATACTATAAATACCTAGAAAAAAACATGTCTTAAATGTTTTTCTCTAAATCGCAATTTCTTGAGTAAGCACAGCACATACTCCACAATTACAAACTAATTAAAGTATACCAGTTACTTTTAAATACCTCTCCACAAATAACCGTGCAACTATGTTCTTAAAACATTTATCTCAAGTCAACATTTTGATATCTCTTTTTTTTCCGCATGGCCAAATACTATAAGTTAAGTAGTTATTTTTTGAGTACCTCTCAACAAACTTGTGAGTAAGTATGTTCTAGAAACATTTATCTTAAGTCTACATTTTCATATCTCATTGTTTTCCGCGTGGCCAAATAGTATAAGTTAATTCCAACATCTCCTGGACCATCAACATTAAGGAAACCTTACCTTATGCTATCTCTTTGGCACATAAAAGTTTCATTTCTATATTTGAACACCCTTGAACACATGATATTTCTAAACAACACATTTTCATATCTTTACAGTATTACTCTGACTAGACCAAGTAATTTCACTGAAATTTTGGTTGCAAACATATCAGATAAGAATTTCTTAACTCAGAAGGCAAACGATTCTTAAAACTTAACTGACTATCATTGCAGAGCGTCCAACCAGTGGGACACTTCAAATAAGCTATGTAATGTCCTGATGATATTGATGGCCCTTCATGAAAAATAATTGCTACAGTTACAAATGTTCTTCTAGAAATAGATATTTGAGAAGCCACATAGTTTTTAATTAAAGTTGACAATTTACTTCCATCAGCTCTGCATCGTTGAAGCATTAAAATTACATACTGTCCATATCTATGGATAAATAAGGTTGATAACATTTCTGAATTACATTGAGAACAAACCATGTTCTAATACGCATATTTAACTAGTTTATTAAAGGACACTGTTTTATAATCAGGTAATGTTAAATATATAAATCTTTCTGTGTGTATGTCAGTACTACTTGTAAATGAGCAATTATCGCAAATATGTTCCCATTTATAAGAAAGGCCAAAAAGACTATCAATACCTACACCTTCTTCTTCCAAAACTGTAAGCATATACATAATAAATTCCTGACAATCTTGCTGAATATTCTGAGAAAATTGATTTAGTCCTGCACATATGTCTAAAACATTCCTTACTTCTGAAACACTTCCTACTTCACTATTACCACTGGTACATTTTTCAAACACAGAATTTAAAGAACAACATAATGTTTGCTCCTGATTTTCTCTAATCTGTTGCTGTAAACTTTTTAGAAAAAAAACCACATTAACCACTACATTTGCATAGCAGTTGACACCAGACCTATTTTCAAATTTAAATCCAACAATCTCTGTAGTACTAACCTTTTTCTTACTCCTACCAATGACAGTCTCATCTTTTTTTCTTCGTTTCTCTACTACTTCAGTACATTGTTCCTCATTTCTACTTTTCTGACCAACTATACTCTTTTTAATTAAAGGATATTGAGGTAAACTTGGAGCATATTCTCTTCTTAACCTATTATACTCCTTCACACATTTTAAATCTGCACTGATCTTTGTCTCATCAAAATCAATTAGATAAAGCCCAGATAAAGTTCTAACTCGTGATAAAGCAACATATCCCCTACCCTCTTTGAATACACTATTTCCACTATTGACCAAAGCACAATCTACACCTAAACCTTGCGATTTGTGAATAGTCACTGCATATGCCAAACAAATTGGAAATTGTTTCCGACGGACATACAAGTCTTTCACAAGTAAAAAACGACTTGAGCAGCAACTGATTTGTTGAACTTCCTCAATTCCATCAAATTTTATTTGTAAATATTCAATCTCATTTCTATTTGGGTAATTCACAAAACCAACGACATTACCCATTGCTCCATTCACCAGACCTCTTTCTACAAGTACATTTCTGCGTAAAATAATCTGACAATTTAAACATACATACAGATTCTTCTCTAAACCAGCAGTTTTAGATATAGATTTCTGTAGACTATCCAATTTTAACTTTAATTTATCAGACAAAACAATAGTACTTCCTTCATGCTCTATTTTATCTTTTGCTTCCAGTTTCTTAATTTCTTCATTTTCCAACTTCAACATTTTCTCTTTGAAAACTGAGCATTCTTTTAGAGTTGGCATCAAGCATATGACTGACTTATCTTTTACCTCTTTACTATATATTTTCTCAGGTACATTATCTTCATTGGGAAACAACTTACAAAGTAATCGAGTTTGTAGAGTTTCTTTTGCATCTTCAGTTAGTCTTCCAATCCTTATATCTTGAAGAATATTTCCATATCTAGTATCCTTTGCCTGTCGCATATTTTGTATCAGTTCAGTATATTTGAAATGTGACCATATATTAACATTTCCAATACTGCCAAGGCACTTTCTGGTGTCTTCATGTGTAACAGTATCAAATACAGATTGTCCTTTCACAGGAGTTAGTTGCAGTAGATCTCCAAAAACTATGACATGTTTCCCTCCAAATAAAACATCATTGTCAGTTTTAAGTATCTGCTGCATTCTTAAATGTACAAAAGCAAGCATTAAATTGCATACCATGCTTACTTCATCAATAATAAGAAGTTTCATTTCTTTAAGAACTCTAGAAACTTCATAACAAGCGTCTCCAGATAGCTTGTGATATTGTAATTTATTTTCATGTTCAACTGGCAGCATCAGTAAACGATGTAAAGTAATACCTTTAATATTATGTGCTGCTAATCCAGTTGGTGCTGTTACAACACAAGACAATGGTGACTGAGATCTTTGCTGTAGATATGTAGTAATTCCTTTTATAAGAAAACTTTTCCCTCTTCCAGCTTCTCCACTTACATATAGTCGAATAGGTTCAAATGACATACATGAGCATTCTTTTTTGTCATGACGAAAACCATGCTCAATATGCTCTGTCACTTCGTCATATATCTGTCTTCGCTCAAGATTAAATTCCTTCTCCAATTCTTCTAAATTTATTATATCCTCTTGAGCTTGCTGCATTGCTCTTTCCACTTCATCCATGGCAGTGGCTGCTTCATTTCGGATAATTGGTTCTCCCAGTGGATCCTGACTCAACGATGCTGAACTTTGAGTGTCTTGTGAACTTTCTCTAGCAATCTCCGCTGCAATTGTTGCTTCTTGCTCTATTTCGTCGTTCAACATTTTAAGATAATTACTAAAAACAGGACATTCTATACTAATTTTAGATGTGTTAAAGGAATCTTCATAACCAACAAAGTCTCCAAGTAGGTCCTCTTCAGTATGCCATGGTTTAAAGAGTTGCAAAAGAGCTAAATAGTAAAATTCTCATTTGTCTGGATTTTCGCAACTCAGTTTTCGGTGATTAATCAAATGTCCTTTTGTTTGTTTCACCAGACATCCTTCCTGTCCAAATACAGCGTATATACCTTTTTCAACATTCTCTCTAATATTCCTTTTAAAAGTGTATTTTTCAAGTACTTCATACAGACAAATATTTTCAAGCAGAGTACTTCTATTTGGATAGTATGTATCCAACATATTTGTTTTCAGAATGTCTGTACTGTTTGGTTCTTTCTGTGCTAAATATTCAATTTCTTGCACAGTTTTCAAAACACGGTTTTGTGTTCCTGCTAGACCTAAACTCACCCACAGGATACTTCGAGATTACGCTTAAAGACTTGCTGATGATAATCTATCACAACATTCATATGCTCCAATTTCTCGATGTGATAACATCTTCAAACTGTATGTATACAATTTCTTGCTTAGGCTCTTTTCATGAGAAATATCTTCCCACATCTCCTTCAGTTCCGTCTTTTCAGATTTCGTGATGTAAGACGTTACATATCGAGCCACAGCAATAGAGTTGTCCGCAACATATTGTATATCCATGTTAGCATTCCACATGGTCAAAATGACAGGGTTGTAGTCATTTATATATTTGGACTCTTCTCCTCTTCTTAAATTGTATGTATTTTTGGGTGATCTTCTTGTGATATTATGTCGCAAAGATGACATCAAATTGTTGACTCTTCCTTTTGAAAGCACCGGTCGTGCCAATCCAAAACAACATTTTGTATAGAACTTATCCTTTGATTTGAATTGTCGCAGACAATATTTTCCACAACGATGTCTTTGAAACCGTAACACTTTTCCTCTTAAGTCTTTATCAGTTGTACTGTTAGGTATGTCACAAGTGGCATATTGTTCAATAAAAGACAGTACAGTGTCATCGGAGTCTTTTCCAAGTTTGGGAGCATCCTTGATCCATAGTAACATATGAATATGAGGAGCACCTCTTGCTTGGTACTCTTTTCTCCAGAAGAAATCCAAAACTTCACCAAGCGGTGGATTCTTCTTGTTTGTAATAAACTACATCATTGCTTCAAATCTATGATTAAAATATCTGCAAACATTAACCGGATCCAACTAACACAATTCTCCTGGTGTCTTGTAGTTTATATTTTCAATATTTACATTCGCCTCTCGAAGATATTCAAGTAAATCTTCCCAGGCATACTCTGCACAGCTTAGAGTTAAAAACCATGTTGGTGCTCCCAAGTTTCTTAGCATGCATTTTAAATCTCCATGACGACGGTACCAATATTCATTAGTACCACGCTGACATGCCATTAAATTATTAGGTGAGAATCCAAAACACTATCTTTCTGTTGCACTTTATCCATAAAATCCTTTGCTGAAACATTTTGCAGATGCACTCCACTTTTTAAGATATGGTTTACTGCATGAGAAAGACCAAATAAGTCACTCTCAAACAGAAGATGAAACAAATATGGAATACATTGACGAAATCTGGGATCTTCTGCATATAATCTTGTTGTCCGGTACTCAGATGCAGGAATCTGCATAGGTCGATCATCATATCGCGCACCTTCACCTGCTGGGAATAACTGTGGGAAACAACGACCTTCCAAACTTTTTTCCCACACACTAATAGGACTTCCTTCTGCTTTTTTCATCTGAAATAACTCAATAGCATTCCCCATTGCTTCTTTGGAATGCAGTGGATGAACACTGTAATGTTCATAAATTTCTTCAGTTCTGGACATGTCGACTTTTTCAATTTGTCCAATAGACAAATCATTATCCTCTTCATCACTTACATCTTCTTCTTCTACATACACATTTTTATAGTATTTATTATTTTTTACTAAATACAACGTTGCCTTTTTCACTTTCCTAACATCCACTAAATGTTGCCAGATTGTCTTACTCTTTGTAGGTACACCATTAACTAGAATAACAAGAGGTTCCTCTTCTACATTTTCAATACCAATTGTCTCCATATTTTTTTTTAAATCAAGTGGCAAATATACAACTCTACCCTTTAATCCTCTTTGTAAATCTGTAGGATTTAATTTCCCAGTCTTAGGCTCCATACGAACAATAGCCTGAAAAGGATGTACACATTGAATCAAAATAGTCTCATAAGTACTTAAATCCTTCAGTTCCGATGGAATATTTATCAACTCAAGATTATTATGAACAGCTCTAGCAGGCATTTTATTTTCATTATAACAATATTTACAAATACGTTGCTCAAAACCCAAATCAAAATACTTTCCTACAGCAAATAAGTTGCAAACTCTCTCCACTGAGTATTATCTTCATCTTCACTTTTTAAATATAAATCAACTAACCTAGTTTGACTTTTGTAATAAATGCGTCGACAACACACACAAGTTAAATTTGGTTTTTCACCTGCAATCACCTTAAATGTTGTTATTTCCTGTTCAAATTCTTCAGTATTAAAATGTCCAACATTTTCTAACACATTTCCTTCTATAACTATATCAGTTTCTACATTCTCTTCATCTCAACCAAAATAACTTACCTCAATTTCTGCACAAATATTCTTCACATCTAATGCACATCCATGCAAAAGAGCACTATTTAACTCTTTAAGTTTAAGTGCTGGACTTTTTGCACAATACATATTTCCGACTAATTTTCTCATTCTGGTATGATGCACTTCTAACATCCTAAAGTGATGAAAAACACTCTGGCATATTTTTTTTGACAGACAAGCCAGAGAATGGCCTTGCAAACCAGTTTTTTCTCTCACTCTGCAACGATCTAATTCTTGCAACATTACAATTTTATTTTTTAGACTTTCCTTACTGTACTTACGTAAGAAATTGCGAAAGAAATCAATTGAATCCTGTCGTACACTGCAAATACTGCTACAATTCCAACTATAAACAGGAGCATGAACACGTCCCTGTAAAACTTCTCCACCTATTTCCTCTTCTGTATTTCTGACCTCAATTTTCTCTTTCTCAATAGGACAGCCATCCTTCACTTCATACGCTCGACCACTGGTGTCAACTGCATGCAACAAATCGTTACTTTGAAAGTAACTCTCTTCATTAAAAAATGGCTCAGAATTTGAAGTATGCATCCATTTAGCAGAATTTTTTTTACAAAAATTAGTTCTATTTATGTGTCTCTTCCATTTACTCTTAGCTTTTAAAACTCTGATTGCCTTATTTAGTGTATTTATTCTTTTAAGCACTAAAATAAACAATTTTTTTTTGTCACGAACGCATCATCCACAACTTCCTCTATATATTTCTTTTTCTTATAAAAAGCAGATTTCCTTTTAGAAACTTTTTCCTTTTGTAATAAATTCATAACAACTCTCTTATAAAACATAAGTTTCCTTATTTCCGCAAACTGATTCGTACGTCTTTTACTGTACATACTTTCCTCACCACTGTTTTCAGACACCGTTTCCTTTTTTCTTCCATTTCTCCTTGTAGATACTGAAAACTGTTTTTCCTTTTCAACATTATCCAATTGACTTTTCCTTTGACACAATTTTTAAAAAAAATCCTTGCTGCTCTTACCAGGAGCACTCTTGTTTTTCTCCGTCCTTTGCTGATTAGGTAAATCTTGTGCCTCTTTTCTCTTCAAATGGTATGTCTTTTTATACAGCTTTCTTTTTTCATTTCTCGTTGGCATAGTGATTGATGTTTGTGATATAAATGACAATCTGTTTGGAAAAAAGTTAAAAAATATTATAGACCCCTACTACCATATAACATACAAATTATAACCACTGCTTGATTTTATAACTTGAATAAAGACAAAGAAACAGTCTCTGGTCAGAGTAGAAGATCCTATAGTGAATATTGTTTCTAAATTTATGACACTCCATATCTGTGTTATCATTACACATGTATTGAATGAATGTAATTTTTCAGGCATATAAGTACTATTCTAACTTTCAAGCATTGTAGTTGTTCCTAATGCTTTTTATTTCTATAACTTTAATCTTTTATGCACCTCATCACAATTTTTACTGTCATTCTCAAAAAAGAGAATACCGATTAATAGTACAACAATAATGTTTTCATTTTTTTTTTTTTAAACAAAAATAATTTTATTAATTTAATAATTCATATTCCAGAAGCACATGTAGCATCATTTCATCAGATACTTCATTATTGTTTTCCTCTTTCAAATTCTCTTCTTCTTCCACCATTTCTAAATATGCACTATCAAAAGTGCAGTCCAAAAACTCCTCATTTTCTGTTGCATTTTCCTCTTCAAATAGTCCTTCTATTAATTCTTCAATCAGTTCAGTTGCCATTTCAAAATGGACATTCATATTTTCTGAGTAATCTTCCATTTTATTTTTTATTTTCTATCTTCTGTGTCCTTTTAAAAAAATATAAAGACAAAATTATATCTTTTTTATGATTAGTTAACCAAAAATTACCTTAACTAATCTTTGAACTACATACATTTTCATACTTTTTAAGACATTAACTACATTGATTAATATAGGACCTTCCTCTTTATTTTAGAAAGAAACTGATACTATGATCCTAGACATTAACACTATCCATTTTAATTTCTTTAATTGAAATTATGCTGAAAAAACACATTTCAGTGTGAAATTTGTTTTCTGCATTTCTGTGCTGTAGAACTATGTATACACTTTCTAATTTAATTGTAGAGATCTATTTTCTAACTTCACCACTACAAACTGTGATTCAAACTATATGCAAACTGAAGGAGTGACTCACAATATACCAATTAAACATTCACTAAACAGATTGCTACTTCCCACAGAGGCAGTTGCTTTTACCTTTAACAGCATACTCAACATGTAAATTTCATCTAATGGAAAACATTTCATCATAACCATATGAAACCATATTCAGCCGCAACTCGTGGAAGGAATTATGGTGGGGCAGGCAGACGAGGAGGGAGAGGTCTAGGGTGGAGGGACCTAAAAACCAGAATATAGATAATTTGTAGTAAGTACATAATTTAATTATTTAAATGAATTTTGCAGTGTGCACTGCATTCCAAAATTCGATGCTGTGTACACTAAAAAAGTTATTTTATTAATTGAATTGTATACTTTCCTGAATTTATCTATAGGCCACATTTTAGATCTCTCCACCCTACACCTCCCCCTCCCTCCCTCCCTGCCCCACCGTAAGTCCCTCCATGGCGTCCGACTGACCTCATCATAATACACCTGTGCAAATGCATATAATAGAGTGCAAATAGATAGTACAGTCACAAAAATGCATCCGAAATGCCCATCACGCCAACAGCCATGTCATAATACACCTCTATAATTTCAGAAAAATGACTGCACACAAATGATACAGCATAAGTTAGAGACATAATGATGACTTAGCAAGAATTAATCCACGTAAACAGCAAACTCTTACAGTCAAAGAATAGATGAACCAAAACTGCCTAGAAAATAACACATGGACCCGGCCCATAAAAAGGTTGTACCAATAAACAATGGAACCGTATTTCAAAATACATATGTACTACAAGCATGTACAGACATGTTTAAAATAGAAATTAAAATCCTCCTGCAAAAGAGAAGCAGTGTAAATTTTCTTAAAAAACATGCATATTATGGTAATCTGCTCAAAAATTAAATTATCATTTAAAAATTATCAACTCACCTGTAAAAACGGATTTTCTGTTTGTATACTCTCACGTTCACCTCAGGTTGTTGCTTTTCAGCACCAAACACTCTTTAAAAAAATAAACAACTGAATTTTAGTTAACATAATACAGACATATGTAATAGACAACATACACCCATTCTACCAAATATCATGCCTAACAGATACATTCCCTAATTTTCTATCCAATATATATCGTGAAGCCTAAGTTTCAGATTTCTTTGTGAACCACATTTATTTACCAAATTTTTCACCCACATTTTTTTTAAATCAATCATCATTTACAATATAATCTACCATACATTACCAGGATACTACATGCAATATTTTTGATATGCACTGCTACACAATCTTACTTTCTATATTTATTATCTAAATACATATAGATTATGTGCAGGGTGTTTTTTAACAACATGGCGGTCAAAACTTTCTGAATTCCCCCGAATTGAATCTTTACTGACGTTAAACAGCAAATCACAATGCCATTCACGCACACCCGCATAACTGACTAAAAAGGTAGAAAAAGTGTCTATGCATTGAATGTGCAAAACCGAGACACAATCCTGTGTAATGAAAAGGAAACGTGGTTTGTAATTAAAATTTAATGGTGCAAAAGGAGAGGAGAGGAGACATGAAGATAGTTTTAGGTCTTAAAGTTTTATAATTTTGCCTTTTTTTCCAAATATGCAAAAATTTACAGTTTGCGGAATTATAATTTGCTGCTCAACGTCTGTCAACATTCGATTCGGAGGAAATGAGGAAGTGTTGTCCGCCATTTTGTTAGTGCGAGTGCATATATTCTACCGAACAAACGGTGAGAACATGGAAAGAGAAAAAGGTACAGATTATTTAAGCGAGTACGTTTTCTCAGGGGGTGCAGTATAGACCCTGAACGCGAAAACAACATTTTTTTTTCTGAAAAAGTTACGAGGTGCGCGCATTCGGTCGCGCATCCCTATTTACAAGACTGTGATTCACGTGGTTTATAAATAAAATTTAATGGTGCAAAGGCAGACGACACTTGAAGATAGTTTCAGAACTTTAAGTTTAGTTATTTTGCCTATTGTTTAAAATTGCAAAAATATACAGTTTACAGAATTCTGATTTGCTGTTTAACGTCTGTCAACATTAGAATCGGAGGAAATCAGAAAGTGTTGCCCGCCATTTTGTAACTGCGAGTGAATGTATTCTACTGAACAAAAGGGTTAGAACATGGAAAGGAGAGAAGGTACAGATTATCTAACCGAGTAGGTTTTCTCAGGGGGTCCAGTATAGACCCTGAACGCGAAAGAAACATTTTTTTTCGCCGTAAAAAGTTACGGGGTGCACGCACTGGGTCGCGCACCCATATTTACAAGACTGTAGACTATTGCCTTTTCTCACAGATTATTAGCTGCACATGTTAAATAAACCTTAACTTACACTCACTAATGTTTATCAAACTTCAGCTTACAGTCCTGCTGACACTATAACAATATTCTCATACCTAAGTTTGTTAAAAAATAAAAAGTATTCCATACTAAATGTAACTCTCTTTAAAGGTTTTCCGTTCCGTAACTACACTACACTCACCTAACATCATTTCATTGCGTCACTTCTACACTACTCATAAGTACACAGTGTCAAAAATAGCAATGCCGCACATAATCGTTCACATCCAGGCACTACCAATTGCATGACTTAATTAACAGGAAGCGCTGTAATGTTGCATGTGTTTTCAAAGATACACCGGTATCTCCTATGATGCCGAATTTTACCTTAACACTCAGCAGTAGTTATTTATTTTCAAGCAATGTCAATTACTATGACTTTTTAAACGACAAGCTTTAGTCTGTAATAGTCACTCTGCATATGCCTCTCTGTAAAAATAAACTTCATCCACCCACTCATGGGAACCTTGATGTTTCCATCTGGCCGCAAAATACTGCCTTGAACTCAAAGTTCCATCCCAAGACTTGAACAACAGCCTTATTGTCCCAAAATGAAGCTACCCGAGCATGTGTCCACAAACATATCTCATTCACTTAGCTAACACTCGCAGAAAACTGCATACCTTATTAAATAGTGACCTTCCTTTACAATTTTCTAAGGTGACACTCATAATCTTTAACGCTCCTCCACTTCCCAGCTGCACTATTTTTTTTGCAACTACTAACCAATGGTTTGGTGATTTTTTTGCACCAAATCATTTAGAGGCATTCTGCTACTCTCACTCCATACTCTCAGATCTATGTTTCTGAACTTCCTCATCTACTACCAGCAGCTGCAACTTTTGTATTCCTATTTTTGTTATTACAAAATGGATGTCCGTCCTGCCTTCGCAAACGAGCTGGAACACTTAGAACTATTTCTCCACAGGATGCTTGACCTGTATGGCATTCTCCCACTCGCGACTTTGAGTGCATCATATGGATTATCGTTTCGATGTTCCTATTTCACCTGTGTGCAGCCTGTATTTCATTGCCTGAGCTGTGATTTCATGTGGGCCCTGGACTTATGTCTCTGCAACTCCGTACCTCCTGAAGTGAATTACAATCATCTCATGAATCCGTTACTTGTTCATGAACAGCTTTGTGCCGACGGAGGGATTATGGCCTTTGCAGCGATACATGGAATTCTGGGTCATTGGAATATTTTCGCAGCGGCGCAAGATTTCTTGGCACACAGCTTCATTGAAAATTCACCGAGTTCTCCTCTGATGCTACTAGAGGCTCCGGTAATTAATGACCATGTATGTTCATTTCCTCTTTTCAATTGGATGGCTGACTTGTTTTCGGATGATAACAATGACTTTCTTTTAGAAGCGGTTGCCTCTTACTTTGCCTATTCAATGGAAGGATAACTGTTATGCAAGCCATTGATATCTTGACTGTTTTTTCCCTTCCTAATTTTTCTTATTATTTTTTTATTTTTATATTTTTTATAAACAGACCTATTTGCTTTACTAACATTGGACATTGCAATTTCCTGCTGGTGAGATTTTTTTATTTTATGTGGAGTTAAGTTTTTTTTCCACACCTACTTGATTTTCTTCAAAACATTTCATGATGCTCTAATTTCAACAAATCACTACCTTATGTTATCTTATCTGATTTGAAATATTCTCGAAGCAAGGCTGCCTAAAATATGGTTAAATGTGCCCTGATAAATGTGTATAGTTACAATGACTTTTTATATCGTTTATCACCATTTTCCCTTTCTGCTCCTTATTTCCTCCTCACACACATGTGCTACTTTTGTTTTATGCCTATTGAAAGATTTTTGATTCATAACTGAAAAGTATATGATTACCCTAATATTACCCTAGCTTATCAACCTGTATGTCACATCGAGTACTGAAACCTTTCAAAAAATTATCTCAATACAATAGTTGTTCTGAGTACTGATTTTCGAACGTCCCTGCAAATAACATACATGCACCTCCAGCCAAGTTTTCGCTTTTGGCGCGTTTTTCATTTCCTTTCACAATACCATACAACAAGCTTGTTACTGCTTCGTATGCAGAAAACTAATTGTTAATGAGGTGATGTTTAAGCACTAGCATTTTCATATATGATTACTGAACTTAAAATCAAAAGACACCTTCTTGCATGCAATATAATTTAATATATTTGATTGCGGGGCTGTACAATATGTTTTTTAAACGTTATTCATTTTGCTTCATACTACATTTCCATCATTTGTGTTGTATGGACTAGTAACTATGCCCACTACTTTCTTTATAATATGTTTACTTGTATTACATCAAAAACTTTGCTTCAAAGCACTGCATCAGTGAATAAAAATTTGAAATATATACGTTCCCTCTTTTATCCAATATTCACAACTGAAATAATGTATACTAAAACTGTATTCATGTGTTTGACGTAATCTCAGCTGTACTCAATTCATGTTTTCTTTTGTCAACCTGAATTATTCATAGTTCAACCCGCTGGCCTGCGACGGTCACTCAAGCCTTTCTTTGCGGGTTGTGAACCATAGCATCAATCGTACCTCTGACTAAAAAATATTTTATTACTGTAATCAAGCACCGCCGCAGTTGTGGTTCACTCAGACTGTTAATCACTGCTCCCCCGCTTCCACAGAGCACACGCTATCTCGTATTTCAGTACTTATCACCCTTTCATCTCCACTATAACAAACACTTCTTTGCCAGCCATCAGACAACAAAGTGAGAAACCAAACGGACTAAGAAGAGAAACACAACAAACCCTCAGCTCTGTGGAGCCCACCGAGCGGTAATTCTGAAACTCGACATTCACTGACATAGCTTCCAAAAGCCATCTCAATTATATAAATAATATTTTCAAAACCTGCCAAATACTTTGATGTGACTATCTGTGTCTGCCTGCAGAACAAACTTCCTCAGCCCAGACTGAACGCACAAACACACACATACACACACTAAGATAACACAAAGCAACTGATACGGAAAGCAGGAGTGAGATGAAAATACAGTCACACGGCGGAACACAGAAACCTCTATATATATTTGGTCTTCTACATCAATTTATGAAGGCATATACTCCACGAACCTGTGTACAACCTCATGGTCACAATTTTTCATTTGATTGTACTGGGACACCTCTCCTT
The DNA here is from genome assembly GCF_964261635.1 of Lissotriton helveticus. Lineage (NCBI taxonomy): Eukaryota > Metazoa > Chordata > Amphibia > Caudata > Salamandridae > Lissotriton > Lissotriton helveticus. The sequence goes on from NC_136063.1 coordinate 912,353,467, forward strand.
CTCACCCCACCCCCACCACTGCATCCCTCAGCCGCAAACCACACCGTAATTTTTTCCTCAAACTTAAAGTTTAAAATACCTAAAGCATTCCCACTTTTTGTCGACGATATCACATATAATCTACCATTTTTCTCTCTACCTGCATTATCAGTGTCTCTGCTAATTCCTTTTTTTTTATCTGTAACCAACTTTACAAATTATGTGCAAACGCTCCCAAATCTCAATTAATTTCTGTCTATTTTATTACATTTTATATTCCGTTTATTCAGTATACCACAAATACATTCAAAACTATAATTCAAACTTGAAAGAAAGTGAAAAAACGGCGCACAACCCCAATTAACTTGACAGAAATTCAGCCCCCCCCCCCCTTCACGTCTGCTGTGGAAGCCCAAGATAACATACATCCCAGATACACACAGAGCCGCACCTGAACGTTTCACATCTCTATAAAGAACCATTTCAATATTAATTAGGCCTTGCACTTGTTTTACCCATTCTAAGAGCCCCTCCTGCTTTACTCTGCCTACTGATTACACGTTCATGTCCCCCTACAAAAAATCTTTTTTTTTCGTTCCCCCCCCAAAATTCATTGCAGATCCGTCTCTAACTGACATTTAATTCATAGTCCTAACAGTAGCTGATAGCATAAGAACATGACTGAAGTCCACTAACCTTAATCAAATTTATTAATCGTAATTTTAAACTAATAATTACAAAGAAACAATGTTTAAAAACAGTGATGTAATAAAATGGAACAGTAGTTGAAAACATATAAAACCGTAACAAAGTCAAAAATGTGTTTGCTTAGACACTGTAAGTCAAATATTCAAATATAATGATCAAACCACATTTAACGGTACATCATAAAACAAACAGTTATACACTCACCTTTACCAATGCTTTATCAGATGTAGAACAATGATAGTAGCAAAACGATAGCCGTTTGACGGAGCTCACGATAATACTTCTATCACTGCAACCAAAGAATAATGGCATAGATTTCCTGTCAATACACACTCATATATGTCTCTCCAACCAATCATATTTGTTCCCGCACAATTTCATAATCAAATTAACATTTCATTTGGTTATCCTTTCAATATTTTCAAAGTCACATAACGGTCACCCTTCACCCTCTGCCTTCTCTGGCTGTTACCATGGTAACAGCTCATTCTGCACCTGGCTGAAGGCACAGGTCAAAAGTTCATATCTCAACGTTCTAAATCAAAGCAAAAAGGCGCAATTCCTTGCAAACACCCCTGCCTATCCACTGTGTTTTTACATTTCATTTTTTCCACAACCAATAGAAGATTTCATTTTAAAAAAACAGTAACATACAACGTAGTCTTTAATCTTGAGGTATAACCACCAACCAATCATTTTCAGTTTTTCATCAACACGACACCTCATACACTTTTTTATCGTGACTTTCACCATCTACTTGCCATTCCACTTCCAGAACCCATCGGAGTACTACTGCATCTGCCTTGAAAATGAAGGTTTGGCTTGTAGGACACAGTTATATTCACTGGAGTGAAAAATATGCTGCAAACAGACGAATTTCTAACCTTGACTTACCAAATGTGCAAATTACGTGGATTGGCCAAAAAGGATTAAGATGTCACCAATTGATACCATTGGTGAAAACTTTTATGCATCTCCCTGAACCTAACCTGATAATTGTGCACTGTGGTGGGAATGATCTAGGCACATTAACAGGGGTAGGTCTGGAAATGCTTCTAAAAGACACCTTTCGTCAATTGATGTCACTTTTTCCTCGAACTGTCTTGGTGTATTCAAATATATGCCAAAGACAAAAATGGAATTGGTCCACTAAACGTTGTCCACAAATTGAAAAAGCAAGGAAACATGTAAATACATCTGTTTCTGCTTTCCTCAGAGAATATAACATGGGTTCTATATACAACAACAACCTGCGTTTCAACATGGAAGGCATCTATCGGAGAGATGGTGTTCATTTCACGGATGAGGGAAATAGAATTTTCCTCTGTAACATGAGACTCTGCATTGGAACTTACTTATAAGTGCAGAAAAAACTCAATTAACACAAGGGCTCTTTTAAGAGCCACCTTAGATCTAAACACTCAAACTTGTAATTTATCTCCATCTTTCTTTATGTTTTTTGATCGCCGTGCGCGACCGGGTGCGCGCACCACGTAACTTATTTGCAAAAAAAAGCTACTTTTAGACTGTTGTCATCCTTAATAAACCCCTCAAGAAACCTACAAAATCAAACACTCTCCACCCTGCTCCCTTTCCATTCTCACCACTATAGTATTTCACAGTCTTGTAAATAGGGGTGCGCGACCGAGTGCGTGCACCCCGCAACTTTTTTCTCCCCCCAAAAAATGGTCTTTTCGCGTTCAGGGTCCATACTGCACCCACTTAGAAAACCTGCCCGGCCAGACAATCTCTACCTTCTCCCCTTTCCATATACTAACCCTTTGTTCTGTACAATATATTCACTCGCACTAACAAAATGGAGGACAACACTTCCTTATTTCCTCCGAATCGAATGTTGACAGACGTTAAACAGCAAATCACAATGCCGCTCGCGCACACCTGCGGTGCGCGCACCCGTGCGCGCACCAGTGCGCGCTTACAGACATATAACTGATTTCAACTTTAATTTTCTCAGCAACAACTGAACGGATTAAACACGCTCTACCTTTCTACCAAATTTCTTATAAATCCATTCAGCCGTTCGAGCTGTAGCCGTGTCTAAACGTCCTATGGAAAATAACATGGGAAAAACACGTTTTGGGACCCCCTTTTATCTCAGCCCCCACTTCACCAATCCCCCCCAATCTTTCACAGAATGAGCGCAGCGGACCGAGCCATCTTCTTTGAGAAATTCGCAAACATTCGTCCACCAGGGCCAAAGTTATTCCCAATAGAATGTTACGGATTTCCTACGGAAACTAGGTCCTAACTATAACTACCTACTGGCGACCGCCAGTAGGTAATACATATATATATATATATATATATTAAACAATTCCTCAGACCTCCACGGAGCGTGGCGAAAGAAGAGACGGACCCCACGGCTTCAGGCAAGATATTGTTTATTTTTTACCTTTCAAGCGAGTATCGAGTACTCTTGTTCACACACCTGATTAACGTGTCAGCTTGCTTTTTTAATGCTGTGTTTCCCTGACCCCTCCTATGGGCCACACCTCCTAAAGTGTATCACATGACTTGGTTCATGGACATAGAAACGGTACATAATACATATGGGATTCAGGAAACGACATGTCGCATTCTCCAAGATTTTACAAGCTTACCTGTAAAATATATACATCTCATAAAACAAATCACATTGTTTTTACTATGTATAATAGTCCCATAATGTTATGATATTATAAAATCACATTAAAAAATATTTTAATAATTGCACTAATTTCATTTTAACAAATATCCTTACTGCATAAATGCAGATACCAAAGGTACATAAAGTGACTAGTGCAGCTTGTTTCTCCTTTCTTCTTTCTCTTTTCTATTTACTAGTTTGATAAATGTTGTACCAATTGTGAACCATTGATTCATGAGAATATATATATATATATTATTATTAATATTTATTTATTCATTTATATATGCAAAAAGGAAGTAGGGAACTCTTGGTAGCTCCCATGTTTATACAGGGCACTCTATAACACCACCCAAATCTGCTCACCTCAATCCAGCAGAGTTTTTAGGCATAAGATTAGCACATTTATTGAAAGGGCCAACATTTTCCCTATCAAGAGTATGAAACTTTTTGAAAAAACAATTGCATGGGAGTATTGAATATGTACACTTTTAAACACAAACATTGCACCATCACTGAGCAAAAGTGAGTTTCAATGGTTGCAAGTAGAATAAACTGTATGGTTCCAGAAGTATGACTCTAAAACCTTCTAAGTACCACAAGAATTACTAGCACATCTTTTTTTGGGAAGTGACGTGAAGATTCGTCAAACTGTCAGTAGGTAGTTATAGTTAGGACCTAGTTCCCATAGGAACTTTTTTTTACTTGTCTTTAACTTTGGCGTCGTTTGACCAATCTTCATGACATTTTCCAAAAAGGTGTCAAAGTAGGTTTTGTGTGTCATGAAAGGTTTGGGGGTGATCCGTACAGTGATACCCGAGAAAAAAGGGTGTGAAATATGGGTGTGTTTGAAACGCTAATTCCCCTACAAACACGTTGTTGAACCTACAGCCCGAACCGCTGGAGGTAATTACACCAAATTTGGCGGAAAGGTAGATGTTGTTACGCAGATTGTGCTTTTTGTTACTTGGAGTAAATCCATTCAGTGGTTTTTGTGACATGAAATCCTAACAATATAGTGATACATCTTGTCACGGATATTTCATGTTGGTTTTGCAGTGATCGTGGTGAAATAGCCATGTTTTCAAGGTAAATCTTGAAAATGCACTCTAGCAGGGATGCTTGATTGGCTGGATGCAACCCAACAGAAATTTATGGTGGTTTTGTGCTGATCGCGGTGAAATCGCAATTTGTTTGAGGTAAACCCCGAAAGCGTGCCTGCGGGGAATGCTGTGAATGTCTAGATACAGCCTGAAAAGAAAGTCGCTGTCGCCATTTTAACAATCAGGAATGGTTACCAGGTCGGAACAGTTCTGTGAAAGCTGAGATGAGGGGTCAGGGTGGAGATACTCTGATCCCAAGTTTGAGAAATGGGATGTTAAGGACACGTGTTATGTGTCCTCATGCATGCACCTATTTATTCACCCACTCAGAGACTTATGCTCTCACTCATAAACCCATTGAGGCACTTATGCACCCATCCTCAGACTCTCTCGCCCCAGCCACATCACCACTCACCTGAGAGATTTGCATTGGCTCCTGGTCAACAAGAGGAAAACCGTCAAGCTCCTCACCCACGTTCACAAGGCACTCCACAACGCCAGACCAGCATACCTCAATGAACAACTATCCTTCTACACCCCAAAACGACAGCTTCGCTCAACTGACCTCACCCTCGCCACCATACCATGCATCCACCAAACGACCACCGGTGGCAGGTTTTTCTCCCACCACGCCGCCAAGACATGGAACAACCTTCCAGCCCACCTGTGGCAGACCTGCTAACCTTCAAGAGGCTGCTCAAGACCTGGCTGTTCGACCAGTAGCTGCTCCCCTCACCCCATCAGCGCCTTGAGACCCTCACGGGTGAGTAGCACACTCTACAAATGATTGATTGATTGACTCATACATCCACTCTGATTCTCATACACCCACTCACAGACCCACTCAGATACTCACACACCCATATGGTCACTCACACACACACGCACACACCCACTCAGAGACTTATGTACCCAGTCACTGATACACTCAGAGGCTCACACACCCACTCACAGTCCCGCTCAGAGACCCACACACCCATTCACAGAACCACTCTGACACTTACGCTCCTAGTCATAGACCCACTGAACGACTCATGCACTCACTCACCTATTCGGACGCTCACTTAGACACTCATGAGTCCACTCACAGATCCAGTCAGACAGTCATATACTTACTTACAAATGCAGAAAGGCACTCATGCACCTACTCACAGATTGACCGAGAGACTCATGCAACCAATCACAGATCCATTGAGCGATTGATGCACCCACTCATAGATGCACTGAGACTGTCAGGCAGTATGTTACAAACTATTGATAGACTGATGCGTCATCTCACAGACCCACTCAAAAACGTATACAGTGACGAGAGACTTACTGATATAGTGATGCATGCAGTCACAGATTCCACTGAAAGAGTTATGCACTGTGTTACAGAGCTATTAAGGGAGTTATACATGCTATTAGAGATTTATTTAGATAGAAATGTTTTTGGTGTCTTGGTTATAGTCCATTTTACAGTTATACGTTTTGGAATGTGGTAGTGTCTGAAATTACCTTAAAAATCAAAGGTTACAGGGACGTTATAGTTAGGAAAAAGAATGAAAATAAACGTAGATCTTCACTGAAAAAACAATGATTACAGGGACGATGCAGTTAGGTTGATCTTTTACTGGTACAAAACCAGAGACGTTCAGCAGTTATAGTGAGCTGAACTAACTATAACTTGGGTTCCTGCAACGCACTGCTTATGACCACACATACTACATCACTTATGACATGGTCAGTGACATCATTGATGACATCTCAAATTACATCATTGATGATACCAAAAAACGAACAGTGGACCTGGCAAGCCAGAAGCAGCACCAATCTCCAGATATATACTGACCCAACAGTATTAATAAAGAATAAATTCTATGTGCCAGCTCCACAAATGCCCCCTGTTCAAGGGCACCACTCCTATGGCAGAGTAAAGTATAAATGTCCCAAAACTTGGTCCGGCACCACTTGCAAAGTAAATTCAATCAAGTCATATACCAGCTAGTTATCGACATATGATGAATATAGCGAAATAAGAATGCCCTGAAGAAGTTCTGTTGTACAGAACGAAACGTGGCGGCTGATTGTGGTATATATAAAAAACAAAAATAAAATAAAAAGCAATTGAACAAGTATTCAGACATTGCACTTCAAAAAGGACTTAAAGAGATATGACCTAATTGAATTTACTTTGCAAGTGGTGCCGGAACAAGTTTTGGGACATTGGCATCATTGATGACTTCATCCAGTAACTGTGAGTGTTTTAAATTTTTTTTATCAATGTTAAATATTTATATATTAATGCGTATTGGTGAACCAGTGGGTATATGATTCCCTGTATGGAGGGTTAAGTTGCTGCGTGACTGACAGTATAACTGAGTGATTAGTTGCCTCAGTGAATGTGTGGGTAAGTGACTGTTTGTGTGAATGTCTGTACCAGTCAGTTACGTGGAGTCAAAGTGGCAGTATGGGTGTGTGAGTGGGTATGTGTGTTTCTGCATGGGTGGGTGATTGGTTGTCTGAATACCTGTATGGGAGTATTAGTATCTGTGTGGGTGGGTGAGGGTATGTGTGACTGCCTGTATGGATGAGTGAGTGGGTGAGTCAGTAGCTGTACAGATTATTTATTGCATGTGTGAGGGGCTATATGGGTGAGTGAGTGTGTGTCTGTTTGTATGGGTGAGTGAGTGGATGTGTCAGTGGTATATAGGCGAGTAACAGGGTATGTGAAGGCAGTATAGGTGAGTGATGGGATATATGAGTGACAGTATGGGTGAGGGAGTAAATGTGAGAGTGGCTGTATGGATGAGTGTGTGCTTGTTTCAGTGACTGTATAGGTGGGTATGTGTTAGTATCTGTATGAATAGGTAAGCATGTGTGTGTAACTGTATGGGTAAGTAAGTGGCTGTGTAGTTGACAGTATGTGTGACTGAGAAGGTGTGTGAGTAGGTTTATAGGTGACTGAGTCAAGGTGTGAGTGGCTGTATGTGTATATGAGTGGATATGTCAGTGGCTGTAGTAGTCAGTGTGTAGGTGTATGAGTGTCTGTATGAGTGAGCGAGTGGATGTGTATGTAGATCTATGAATCAGTGAGTGGGTGTGTAAGTACTGGTATGGGTCATTTTCTGGATAATGGCCTCTTAGCAATCTTGCTGTGTCGGACTGACTGAAGGTAGCAGGAGCCCCCTACTTTGTTTATAGTTGATGGAGGTGGCAGTACCCAGGACTTGGGTGGACCTAGAGCCCTTATCTATAAAACTATAAGCCTTTAGAAGTGGTGGTCCCTGGGGTAGTGGGTTTCATTTTTTTTAAAGAAGCCCCGGGGGGTAGTGGTCGCGGGGCAATATTGAGCCCTATGAGGGGGGCACGTGAATTTTGTGAAGATTCATCAAGCCGCACCATAGTTACCAGTGGAGGGAGGCGGACATGGTGCATGCTAGATACGGTAGTGCATGTATTGTAATGCATGGGACTATTTATCTAACGGGGAGGCAGCAGACAAAAACTGCAGGGGATATTACAGTGTACATGTGTCAGGCATTCAAATGTTGGTCATATGTAAATAAAAAGTACTTCCGGTCTCTAGGTTTGTGCATTGAGATAAAGGTCCTGGGTCTGGCATGTCAGTACCCCAAACGTAACCCCCTAGCGAAGTCCCTGTTGTGTAAGTAACACTGGTAAAGTCAGAGGTATAAGAGGGGAGAGAAGGAGAGTGTAGGCCACGGGTGGGGATAAGATGTCCCAGTGACTGGACTTGATGGTATATTTAATGGGTGGTTGGTGGACTGACAAATGAAGCAATTCCAATGGTGTATAGAAATGTGGTCAACTGCCCAACCCCAACAAAATCAGAACAACCCGGCCAACTCTGATGGTACATCACAGCACTGAAGAGTAAAATAAATTAATTGCTCCGACTCCCAATTAATATTTAACGTGCATTCAAAGAAGGTACACATTGTCTTTAATTGCCCTTTAGTTAACAGAGATCATACTAAGGTTTTTTTATGTGTTTTAATATCCTTATCATACTGATATTGGAAGTAATATGCACATTAAAATCATACCGGGTTTGAATACAGCATTTCTCTTTCAAAGCTTGGAATGTGACAATATGATTTTCATGGAGGCAAATAGGGTGACTGATTTGATATGCACAATAGATGGCTCTAAATACTACTGTCCTTTACAATTGATTCTCACTCCAGTGATTTTATTGCTTTTCTCATAAATTAGACAGCTGAATCAAGCCAGCAATTTCCAATTCGATTTATGCATGTTAATGCATTTTGCTCACATATGAGGAATGAATTCTGAAAATAAATTGCACAGACCTCTCTAAGGAAATGTTGGCTTCTTTGTTCTATAAATGGCATGGCATTAGGTGTTTTAAGGAATAAGGAATTCCGAACCATGTAATTTGTCTACAAAAAGCCCTACCGTATCTGAATTCTAAAATTAATTCTGCAGATAAAGTGTAGTTTCTCTTTACTATGGCATAGCAAGGGGATTCGCAACGTTCAGGGGATCTTCATAACGGAAAATGGGGCAAAGTGTTGATTAATGTTTCCACGCAAAAGCAATTTTGTGCCTTACTGGCATAAGCAAACAAATAATGGACGTAATGCTGAATAAATCATACATTTACCCCCAGTCAAGAGATCTGGTTTAAATCCATCGTTCTTTTGCTCACCATGCCACCCCAGTTTAGACCCAGTCATGTGCAAATCAGCCTTGACCCAGTGCCTCATGGGAACAGTGCAGACCGATCTGTCAAGCCAGGTCCTCCCTGGACCAGAAACAAGCTGCCTGGGACCAGTTTCTGGGTATTACCATTCATCAACTAGGCTAACTTGAATCCAGTGGCACAGTGAGCAAGAGACTCACGTCTGGGCATACCCGTCCTACTTATGGTGAAAAGTGCTACGCAAACAAATGATGGACGGAATGCTGAATAAATCTTACATTCACCCCCTAAGCAAACAAATGATGGACGCAATGCTGAATAAATTTTACATTCACCCCCAGTCAAGAGATCTGGGTTAAAACCATTGTTCTTTTGCTCACCATGCCACCCCAGTTAATGATGTGCCAAATGCCATTGTACCAAATGTATGGTAATTCCAAAAACCGAGCATAACAAGGATGAAACAGTGGAGACAGCCCTGGAAAAAGATTATTAATGTTGCTTGAGCAGGCTATGTGTAGTTTTCTAGCACCCAGCACCAAATGAAACCAGGACAAAAATGGGCAATCTGAATATAACATTATGCATTCTTAGCACAACCCTGTTCAATGCCTTCTCTAATTTTCATTTTGATTGATTGATTGCTTTATTTCGATATGCACATATCATAAAAGCAGTACAAAAGATAAAAACAGCATGTCGAAAAAAAGTAAGACTGTACATATAGTATAAGAATTAAAAACACGTTAGGTCAGCATAAATTAGATAAAAAAGGATTAAATTGATATGGACAGTCTTCTGAGTCTAATCAACCCAGCCCATTTTAAAAACTTAGCAACAGCACAAACAATGGGAGGGGCTGTATTGGTTAAAAGAATCCGGAGTGCAACGGAGTGCTGACGAGTCCCCAGTTCTCTGCAGATGGGACCAAGCCAACGTGATCTGGGGCGACCATAGTCCGGGCATTCGAAGAGGAAATGTGGCACCGTCTCTGGCTTATCATGGCAAAGAGCACAGAAGCATGATGTGGGCTGGGCTTTATTCCACCTCGAGCAGAGGTCGGCCAAGGGTAAGGTTCCTAACCGAAATTTAATATACAAGGACCTGTCCATAGCAACTGATATTATGTCCATGTATGGCTCGTACATGGCAGCGTCTTTGAACAGCAGGAAAGCTGCGGTGGTTTTGCAGTGCTGCTGACTTCTCAAGCGCTTCACACTGATCCACTCCCCAAAAAGTTTTTTTAGGGTCTCCTTTGGAGGGGCGGAGTGACTATGCCAGCAAGAGTCCAAACCTAATTCCCCTAGGAGGTATTTTATATCCTTCAGCCATTTGATGCTGCGCCAACCATCAGAGTGCATCACCTCTGCCAAGCCATTGGCATAAGATTGTAGCTCCGGAACCCTCCATAAACGTGCCCAGAGCAGAAGGGGTCGAAGCCGAGCCAGATCCCTTATGGCTTTGCAGCCAGTGTCCATGAGCACTGGGATGGTCGGGCTGCTCGATGGAATGGCAAGGAGATCCTTGATGAATTTGTTTTCGGCCTTGCTCAGTGAGTCAACTTTGCCCAAGCCCCACAGTTCCGCTCCATAAAGTGACGCAGGGACCGCACGTGCTTTGTAAATCTCAAGTAGGGGGGCAACACAATGTTTTGTAGAGTTGTTAAACTCCTTAAGAAGGGCACCCCCCACCCTTTTATGGGCCAATGTCATTTTCTTAATGTGGGCAGACCAGCTCATCGCATCATTCAATCGGATTCCCAGGTAATCGAATTCTGCCACTCTTTCTAGAGGTATAGAGTTCAGAATTGGAGGGCGGCCAAGTTTGCGCGGTGGGTGCATAACTAGGTACTTAGTCTTGTCTACGTTGATAACAAGGCCCTTGGTGGTACAGAAGTCCTGGAAGCGGTTCAGCAGTGTCTGGAGACCTTGGGGGGTTTTAGAGATGAGGAGGGTGTCGTCGGCGAACAACAGGGTTGGAGTTTTTACTCCTCCCAAAATGGGAGCGTCTGATGGTTCGCCCAGTAGGTGATCTACCACCCCGTTAATATAGAGGGAGAATAAGGTAGGGGCCAAAACACAGCCCTGCCTTACTCCCCTCTCGACCCTGATCTTATCGGTCTTTTCCCCATTCAGCCCCCATCTAACCTGGGCATAGGTGTTGGTGTGCAGGTTGATAAGGAGGTTTAGTATGTACGGGGGCATCCCTAAACCGTGAAGCACCCTCCAAAGTTCCTCCCTTGGTACCAGGTCAAAGGCAGTCTTAAGGTCAATAAAGGCCAAGTAAAGACTGCCTTTGCCCAGCACCACCACCTTCCAGTATAATAACAAGAGCCTGAAGACCTGTTCTATAGTTCCTGTACCTGAACGGAACCCAGCTTGCATATCGGACAGGATGTGATTGTCGTCCACCCATTGGGTGATCCTCCCCAAGATGGCTTTCCCCGCCAATTTCTGGCTTGAGTCTATTAGGCTTATGGGCCTATAGTTCCCGGGTAAGTCCCGGCTGCCCTTTTTGTAAATGGGGACCACCTCCGCACCTCTCCAGGAGTCAGGCACAGGGCCTCCCCCCATATTTGCATTGAGGAGTGCAGAGATTAGTACCCCCCATTCTTCCGGGTAAGCGCGGAGGATATCGCCTGGTAGGCCATCCGGACCAGCTGCTTTCAAAGGAACCAAGGTTTTGATCTGCTTTGTTACATCCAAAGCAGAAAAAAGTTCCAAGTCACGAACTAGAGTAAAGGGTGGGAGTTTAAAAGAGTCATTAAGTGGGCCTACAACAGCAGAATAAAGTTTTTGGAAGTGGGAGAACCAAGTCTGGGCGTTGATGGTACACGTCCTCCGGGTGTCATCAGGACGATTCCTTTTGCCCACCATGTCCCAAAAACCTTTGGCATCTTTCCCACGACTGGCAGCCAGGAGGTCCTGCCAGAAATTATCCTCCCACTCCATCCTTGCATTTTTTTGGCAGAGGGCATAGTGTCTCCTGGCCTCCCTAGTCCTAGACGGTAGTTTGGACCTGACTGCCTCAATGAGAAGTGACTTCGCCTCCCTACACTTCTGATTGTACCAGCCCTGGCCCAATCGTGTGCTTGGTTTCCTTCTACTCGAGTGAGCTGGAACTACGAAGAGGTCGCTAATGGCCTGAGTTATGACACAGAACCTGGGTGCCACCTCCATCAGCCCTTCCTCTTGGCAATCGAGATTAACTAGGGCTGAAACAAGGAGCTGCCTAATGGCCGAAGTTTTCTCCTCTGAAAGTGCTAGCTTCGCCCACTTTAGCCGTCGTCCACAGTTTGTGACCACTGACGGGTCCGGGGCGGGGTTACAAGGAGATCTACTCACAGTGCTATTAAGACACCTGTAGGACAAGGTGAGGGACAGGAGATTGTGGTCACTCTCTACAGAAGGTACAATCACCATGTCCTCCACCGAGCTCCACAGGTGTAGGTCAAGGAGAAAGTAATCAATCCGTGACATGTGCCCTGGCCTATTATAGGTGTGGGCCCCTGCTTTGTCGGACCTAGTCCTGCCGTTGGCAGCTCTAAGACCAAACTCCATAGCTAGTGAGTTGATCTGTAGGGCCACTTCTGTCCACTTTTTAATAGGACTAAGCTCGAGGGGCGGAATCCCCCACCCATTATCATATTCCTCTTGGTCTGTTAGGATTTCCCGATCCAGGGGCTCGAAAGTGCAGTTCAGGTCACCCGCCAACAAGGTACAAGACCTATGAGGAGATGAGCGGAGCTGGGCTTCCAGACAGGCTATTACTGGAGATTCTCTTCCCCCCTTTGTGCCACGGGCGTAGATGTTAAAAATGTTCAAAATGACTCGGCCCTGGGAATTTCTCAGCAATATATTTAGGAGATCCGGGCAGTTAGTGTCCCGCTCCACCACCCTGCAATTGAGTTCTGTGGCTACCCAGATTAGTAGGCCACCCGAAGGGCGGCCCCTACCGGTTGCACTTTGTACTGCCGGCAAAAAGTGGGTGGAATAACCCGCCTTGTGTAGGGGCACCCGACTCCAGGTTTCCTGGAACAGGCATATGGAGTATTGCTCCACAAGCTCGTTCCAGTCCGGCAGCGCTAGCTTCCTCTCGAGGCCCGCCACATTCCAGCTGAAAACCCTAATCTGAGGGTCCGTTACAGCCGTAATGCTACACTCCTCGACAGTGAGCGATAAGTCCACAGCTCCCACACCAGGGGGACTAGCCAGAAGATTAAAGGATGCCCCAGTCTCCCCTGTCTCTTCTACAAGCTCAGCCGTAGCCTGAATTTGCGATGAGGAAGAGGAGCCATTGGTTTTAAAGTAAGGTGTTGGCTCAACAACAAGGCTTGGAGCCACAGAGACCTCCCCGGGAACATTACTGAGTCAGCAACTCCAAGGTCCCCAGTTCGGTATCACTGGAGCTAGGCATAGCCGCTGAGGAAAAACTCCCGGGGTAGAAAGGCCGTGGGCGGTGTTCTCCACAGAAAATTGGCCCCCAGGACTGCTAAAGTGGGTGGGTTGGCCAAGGTGGAAGGTGGGAGTGGTCGTAATGGACCGTGGGTAAAAGAATGTCAAGTCGACTATGTCGATACCCGTTCCAACCGTGGGTTGACCTTGAGAGCATATCAAATGGGCAACCCTAGCATCTTGGAAATTTACCACCACGCAATCCCCTTCAAGCGATTTTTTCCCGTTTCCAATCCATCCCACCCTGCGTACACCAAGAATAATACCATCCACTCCCGAAGGCAAGGGCCTATTGGCCTTCAGCCAGTGGATGACCTTGTTCTTAAGTGCCTGATGGTTTTCCTGCTGGGTACTCCTAATAGGGGGGACTTTGGTAAGAATAACAACATACGGGTGGCACTCAGGGGGGAGGTTAACTGGGGGGCACTTTCGTCTAATATTCTGAGGCGGACCTACAGGAGAAGGGTTTATAGGTGGGACGGGGATAGGTATAACCTTAGGAGTAGATGCTATGCCACCAGTTGTAACAGGTGAAACGGCCCCAGGTTGCGAAGTAGGGCCCGTCCCTCCCTTCTGATGTTGCCTTGGGCCTTGAATAGGCACCAATGTTGTTACTACTGGGGGAGGGGTAGCATGCACTTGAGCAGCATGGGTAGCGACGTTCGGCTTCGTCTGCCTAGGGCCATCCTGAGGAGCAACCGAGATAGTATTCCCAGGGACTGATCGCTTGGGCGGCTGCGTCAACTGATCTCCCGAGGGGGATCTCACTGGAACCTCTATCCTGTTGGTCTTATCTATCCTGTCTGGCTTAGCCTCACTGAACTTTGGCTGAAGTTTGAACAGGGTTTTCAGGGTAAAGAAATTATCCCTGGTAACCTGTTCAAAACAGTCAAGCCTATCCCCCAACCTCTTAACCTGGTCAGTAAGTGGTGTCAAAAGAGACCTGTCCAGCTTCTCAATCGACTCCAGAGAGGGACCCACATTGGCTAGGTCAGGCGTTGATGGGACCAGCAGGGAAGGTAATACAGTATCAACTACAATTGGAGTGGAGATAGGTGTCCCTGAAGGTACAGGTCCTACGGCACCCGGGGGGGAAAGACCCCTCTGGGGCGGGTACTTGGAATGCTTAGTAATTTTGGAAGGACAGCCCTTTCGAGTGTAAATTGCCCTTTTCCCCTTCCTTTTGTTGAGCTCCTGGTTAGGTCGAGTTTTAGGCGGGGGTTGTGGGTCAAGAGCAGAAACCTCAGAGCAGTGTTGGGACTGGATGCCAGGAGGGCATGCTATGGGAAACTCGGTGCAGGGTTCTATAGGCGCGGCACAAGGGCTAGTGAAGTGGATACCAGTCTGTGAGCTTTCTACCCCATCTATACCACCCTCTAATGGTGCAATGTAAGAGTCCCTAGGTAGATCCCCAGGCAAGAGTGCAGGGGAAATAGAATTTTGTGAGGACAACACTATTGCTGGAGATGGACTTTTAGAGGGGGGAAAGTCAAAAGAAAGGCGCCTTTCTGATATGGCGAGTTCATTGTCGATGACAGCCGCCACCCTAGTGAGGAATTTGTCCATGGAGCCGAACATAGTGCCCCCAGGGGCGCTTTCCCCGCCACCCCTCAAGGCCTTACCGGAACGAGTTGACATGCTGAGTTCCGGCCCCACGGTGAAGCACCACAGTTTGAGACCTGTACGGTGGATGAAAGTGGGATGGCCCTGCCCTGCCTCCTCCTGCCCCGGACGGCCACAGACGGCCCGCCCTCTGCCCGGGCTCCGCCCGGCGTCGCCCGCGCGCGTCCCGCGACGCGGAGGTCAAGGCTCCGCTTTGTAGCGCCTCCGGGCGCGAAGACAGCGGGGACAGGAAGTCCGCGCAAAGCCCACTGGGAGCTGTAGTCTCCAGCCGCTCCTGGATGTCGATGGCGGCGAGACTTACAGCGTTGGCAACCCAGGGGCAGAGGCAGAGTGCTGGCGTGTGGTCAGGTAGGCTGTCAGCGCTGGAAAACACCCCCGCTCCACCGAGGTCAAGGCTCCGCTTTGTAGCGCCTCCGGGCGCGAAGACAGCGGGGACAGGAAGTCCGCGCAAAGCCCACTGGGAGCTGTAGTCTCCAGCCGCTCCTGGATGTCGATGGCGGCGAGACTTACAGCGTTGGCAACCCAGGGGCAGAGGCAGAGTGCTGGCGTGTGGTCAGGTAGGCTGTCAGCGCTGGAAAACACCCCCGCTCCACCGAGGTCAAGGCTCCGCTTTGTAGCGCCTCCGGGCGCGAAGACAGCGGGGACAGGAAGTCCGCGCAAAGCCCACTGGGAGCTGTAGTCTCCAGCCGCTCCTGGATGTCGATGGCGGCGAGACTTACAGCGTTTGCAACCCAGGGGCAGAGGCAGAGTGCTGGCGTGTGGTCAGGTAGGCTGTCAGCGCTGGAAAACACCCCCGCTCCACCGAGGTCAAGGCTCCGCTTTGTAGCGCCTCCGGGCGCGAAGACAGCGGGGACAGGAAGTCCGCGCAAAGCCCACTGGGAGCTGTAGTCTCCAGCCGCTCCTGGATGTCGATGGCGGCGAGACTTACAGCGTTGGCAACCCAGGGGCAGAGGCAGAGTGCTGGCGTGTGGTCAGGTAGGCTGTCAGCGCTGGAAAACACCCCCCGAATAAGGATGTTTTGTTTCATTTTAAGACAGGGCAACACTACCTGAATTTATATTATATATGGGGCTATATTTTAGAGTATCCAAAGAGAGACGAAGTCTTTCTTCTATGATCTGTAGGCTAATTTGCAAATTCAGCTAAACATTAAGGGCCTGATTAGAGAGGACTGGATTTAGATGTTGGGATATTATGTGGTTGATTCACCCTCACCTAAATCCAGCAGTTCCAAGGTTATTCTCTTGTATTTTGAGAATGATCAGGTGGACCTGTTTTTTCAGGGTAAAAGTTTGTATGGTGTTGCTTTTTCTATGTGAATTTGAGTTTCTGTTTACTATATGCTCTGAGAAGGCAGTGTATTGGAGTGCAGTGTTCCTCGTGGGGCAGAGAGATAAGGAGTCCTTTTGTGTTGCGCTCATGAATATGGATAATCCATCCCAAAGGTGGGATCTCTCCAATTTGAGAAATTGTGGAGCAGAAATGAGAATATGGGTGCTCCTGGAGGTATTGACCGTATAAACGCCCACAAACATGTAGAGGTATGCATAAGGAGAAACACTGTGTTTGTATGTTATGTCTAATCATAAAAGCATAGGTCAAGTTATTCCTCTGAAAGAGTTTCACTATAAGACAAAATACTTTCCATTTTGCAGCATGCAAGACAAAGAAATATGCAAACACATTCAAATGTGCTTGGCATTTGCTCATTAACACTTGGAGTAAATTTGTTATGAGCACATTGAGAAGGTAAAAAACTGTCACAGATTTCAATGAGTGTTCCGCAGAATCTCTGTGAATACAGTGAACATTGGAGATCTACTTCAAATTTAAGAGTGTCCCGTAGAGAATCGATTTACAGAGTTAACAACTAGACCCTTGAGAATGTCACTCAACATTACTACTCCTACTGTAGTAGTAAAAGTATGTTTATTAGACCATTGGTCTCCAAACGAAATACATATTACAATAAATAGTTTACTACTGCTACTGATTGTCGGTACTTTTAAGATATATATGTGCACCTTATTAAATGTCAATAAAAATGCATTATAAACATAATCACATGCACACACAAACACCCCAACACACACACTCTTTCAATCTCTCTATCTCATTTCTTCTATATTAAAACCAAGCAAACAACGAATCATACATTTATGTTACCTAAACCCACTTAATTTGTTGACACATTTAAGCCATAAAGGGCCAGATGTAGGTAGCCCTTTACCGATCGGAATCGGCCGAAAATACAGATTTTCGGCCATTTCCGATCGGTAAAGGGCTATGGAGATGTAGGGGCACATTTTCGGTAATTTTACCGATTCGTTATCATTACCGAATCGGTAAATTTACCGAGTCGGTAATATTTACCGAATCGGTAATGATAACGATTCGGTAAAATTACCGAAAATGCAATGTAGGTAGCCTATGTTCCGGCAGCACATGGCTTACAGAATCGGTATTTTACCATGGAATACAAATCCATGGTAAAAAAAC
Organism: Lissotriton helveticus; assembly: GCF_964261635.1. Lineage (NCBI taxonomy): Eukaryota > Metazoa > Chordata > Amphibia > Caudata > Salamandridae > Lissotriton > Lissotriton helveticus. The sequence goes on from NC_136063.1 coordinate 912,371,149, forward strand.
GATTCCTGTGTACATGCACATCTGTGCATGTACACATGTGCCATGTGACAGACAGACGTGCCCTTAGGGCATGTCTGTGTGCCACATTGCACACATGGCCGTTTTGGGGGTGCTAGAGGGTGTCAAAGTGACACCCCCTGCACCCTTGTGAATTATTTAAATACCGATTCGGTAAATACCGAATCGGTAATGCCTAATCATTCCTATGGGCTTCAAAGCCCATAGGAAAGAATGGGCATTACCGATTCGGTATTTACCGAATCTGTAATTTAAGAATTGTTAAGGATTCGGTAACGAATCCAGATGTTGGGACCTACATCCCATTTACCGATTTTGGAATACCGAATCGGTAGGATTCGGTATTTCAAAATCGGTAAATGGGATTTACCTACATCGGGCCCAAAATGCTTCCTGCCTTTCTGGATTTTGTATTTGTTTTAGACCTTCAAGGTTAGAAAAAAATACAGCGCAGGTTATATGCTTCATACATATGCATGGTCAATTTTATCTCTTGGATAGATAATTTCAATTAAATGCCCAAATAAATTTACTGATAAGAGAACAATAACAGTCCTCAAAAAGGCAAATCAAATCCAAATCTAATCTAGACATAAAATGTAAAGAATACAGTGTTGGACCTGCCCCCCTCTGCAGGTTCACCCCAAACCTTTTGTCGTCACCCCTCCTGTTTTCTGAGTCAAGTTTTTTGGGCCTCTAGGACTGTGCCCTTTACCAATTCTAATCAGTGATCAAGTGCTTGTGCCTTCTCCTTTAAACATAGTAAAATAGGCTTACATTCAATTGTCACTTTTAATTTACTCATATGACCGTAGTAAAGTGGTACTACATGTAATCATGGCCTGTAAATTAAATGCTACTCATGCACTGTCAACAGTTATTGTGCCACCCATTTAAATAGTCTTTCAAACCTGGCTCAGGCGTGCCATTTGCAGCCTTTAATGCAGTTGTAAAGGGCCATTTCAACCTGACAAAATAAAACCTATTCCAAGCCTTAATCTTTTTTAATAAAAATGCCACCACTATGGTAGAATCTAAATAGCCCACAAGGCAGGTTGCAGTGTATTTAAAAAGTTTGGCATGTACTCTTAAGTTTTACTTGTCCTGGTAGTGAAAAACTCACAAATTTGTGTTTCACTAATGTGAGGCTTTCCTCTCCAATTGGCTAACTTTGGGTTACCGTATTACATTTGATAAATTATAACGTTTGGTTGGGAGTAGGTGGGAATGTCGAGTTTGGTCTCTATAGAATTGCAATTTAAAACCCTTTTCAATAGTAAAGTTACTTTAGAAAGTTGCTCCTGGGTCACTTCACTAGACGTGAGAGGCAGTTTGCCTTTATGTATTCCTCCCAGACAGCCACACAAAAAAAGACCTGGTGGTGGCAGGATGGGCTGTCTAAGCTGGATGGTAGGGTGAGAGGTGTGGCGATGGGGGAGAGGTGTGGCGCCGCGGCCAGGGCGACTGACGCTGGAATCTGGGGACCACGGTTCGATCCCCGGCTCCGGCGGCAGTTTAGACCAGCACCATGTGACTCTGGGCAATAGCTCGCTTAATCTTCCCGACGGCCCCCAGCGCCTAGAGACCCTTACGGGTGATTGTGCGCTTTACAAATGTGGACTTTAGGGTGGAGCTATATCTCTCACCCTTGCACTTCAGAGGGGTTGCCTTAGCACACTCATAAATGACTTGACTCTAGGTCATTGTGCTTTCAGACACCAGGGCAGGGAGGCCGCAAATTCCAGACAATTCTGAAAGCAGAAACCTTCACAAGCTTATCTTACTTGAAAAGTGACACAAGGTATAAAAACAAAGAACTCTCAGACCAACTCTTTTTTTCTTCTTCTGGACCAACGAAATTACTCTCAGAAGACTGGCCTGCTGTCTGTGGCATGCTGTGTACTTCAGAGAATTTCCCTGCTGCACCAAGAGAACTGCACTGCTGCTTGAAGCTGCCTTGTGCACTCAAGGACTGCCCTTCTGCTTAAGATCTGCTTTTCTGGTTTATCCCAGGACTACCTTTGTCCCGATAGCGTAAAAGGAGACTAGACAAGTATTCCTTGCCTTGGAGCCCACTCTTCTGTCCTTGGTTCAAATGGGAGCAGTTCCAGCTCTTAGGGTTTCTGTCAAGAGAATGCAATAGGTGAAGTAGTCTTTCCGAAGTACAAAATTAGGTCAGAATGTGTAGTCCTTCTTTTGACATACTTGGGTCCAGCAGTGTTCTGAAGAATGAATCCAGGGGTGCCACTTTATGTCTGACACTAGCTTGTGGGTGGAGGAAACCCCCTATCTAACAGAGGAACAGTTCCCAGGAGCTACTCCACCAACTTTGACACGATTTTCTGGGCGTTTTGTCCTTAAAAATCCTCCAGTGCCCAACTCTGCCAAAACCCTCCACATGGCAGAATCTTTCTTCCCATAGTCAGAGGTCGCGCTAATCCTTTAGGTGTGGCTAAGGAAATGATGAGCACCCCCAGTAAACAAGTCTGGAACAGATTTTCCCAACACTCTGGATACTTGGAGAATGGCTTAGGTGTGAGTTACATTTGCCTGTAAGAGGGGATACCCCTTTGAAGCTTGTAAAATTTGTGGGCACATCCCCCAGGCCATCCTGTCAGGAGGAGGTCAATCAATCAATCAATCAATCAAAACATTTATAGAGCGCGCTACTCACCCGTGAGGGTCTCAAGGCGCTGGAGGGGGGGTGCTGCTACTACTCGAAAAGCCAGGTCTTGAGGTGTTTCCTGAAGGTGAGGTGGTCCTGGGTCATTCGTAGGTGTGTGGGGAGGGAGTTCCATGTTTTGGCTGCCAGGTAGGATAACGTTATTCCTCCGGCGGTGGTTCTGCAATTCCGTGGGACGGTGGCGAGGGCGAGGCTGGCGGATCGGAGCTGGCGGGTGGGAGTGTAGAACGAGAGGCGGTTGTTGAGGTATTCGGGGCCCATGTCGCGGAGTGCTTTGTGTGCGTGGGTAAGGAGCCTAAATATGATCCTCTTGTTGATGGGGAGCCAGTGCAGGTTTCTCAGGTGGGCGGATATGTGGCTGTGGCGAGGGATGTCGAGGATTAGTGGTGAGGAGGCGTTTTGTATGCGTTGTAGTCGTTTCTGAAGTTTGGCAGTGGTCCCTGCGTATACGGCGTTTCCGTAGTGCAGTCGGCTGGTGACGAGGGCCTGGGTGACCATCTTTGTGGTTTCGGTGGGGATCCACCGTAAGGTCTTTCAGAGCATGCGCAGGGTGTTGAAGCATGATGACGAGACGGCGTTAACTTGTATGGTCATCGTGAGGGAGGAGTCCAGGATGATTCCCATGTTGCGTGCGTGGTCCGATGGTGTCGGCATGGAGCCCAGTGCTGAGGGCCACCAGGAGTCGTCCCAGACGAATGGAGATTATCCGAGGATGAGGACCTCCGTCTTCTCTGAATTCAGCTTCAGGCGGCTGAGCTTCATCCACTCTGTGACGTCTTTCATTCCTTCCTGTAGGTTGGTTTTGGCGGTGGCTGGGTCTTTGGTGAGTGAGAGTATCAGTTGTGTGTCGTCGGCATAGGATATGATGTTGATGTTGTGTTTGCGTGCGATGGCGGCGAGGGGGCTCATGTAGATATTAAAGAGAGTTGGGCTGAGCGAGGAGCCTTGGGGTACTCCGCAGATGATCTCGGTGGCTTCTGAGCGGAAGGGAGGGAGACGGACTCTCTGGCTTCTGTTGGAGAGGAACGAGGTGATCCAGTCCAGGGCCTTTCCTTGGATCCCAGTGTTGAAGAGGCGGGTTATTAGGGTGCGATGGCATACGGTAAAGAAGGCTGCTGAGAGGTCCAGGAGGATGAGGGCGGTTCTTTCTCCGTTGTCCATCAGGGTCCTGATGTCGTCGGTGGCCGCGATGAGGGAGGTCTCGGTGCTGTGGTTGGCTCGAAATCCGGACTGGGATAGGTCGAGCGAGTTGTTTGTCTCGAGGAAGGCAGTCAGCTGTTTATTGACGGTCTTCTCGATGACTTTGGCCGGGAAGGGGAGGAGAGAGATGGGGCGGAAGTTCTTGAGGTCTTTAGGGTCCGCTGTGGGTTTTTTCAGCAGGGCGTTGATTTCTGCGTGCTTCCAGCTCTCGGGGAATGCGGCTGACGGAAATGAGCTGTTTATGATGTTCCGGAGAATGGGTGCGACGATGGTGTCGGCTTTGTTGAAGATATGATAGGGGCGAGGGTCAGAGGGGGAGCCGGAGTGGATGGAGTTCATGACATTGGTGGTGTCTTCGGTGAGGGTGGTGGTTGGGGTTGCTGGTTCGGTGAGTGGAGGCGGAGTCTGGGGTCCGAAGCTGTTGTGTATATTTGCGATCTTTCGGTAGAAGAACGTGGCGAGGGAGTTGCAGAGTTCTTGTGACGGTGTGATGTTGTTGTTGCTGGCGCTGGGGTTGGAGAGCTCTGTGACAATGTTGAAGAGTTCCTTGCTGTTGTGGGTGTTGTTGTCTAGTCGCTCTTTGAATGATGTCCTTTTGGTGGTGCGGATCAGCTGGTGGTGTTCGCTGGTGACGATCTTGAGGGCTGTTATGTTTTCTGTGGTTCGTTCGTGGCGCCAGGTTTTTTCGAGGGATCTGCAGGATTTCTTAGATTCTTTGAGGGCGTCTGTGAACCATGAAGTTTTCCTGTTGCCGGTCCTGCTTGGGGGGTTCTTCAGTGGTGCGAGGTCGTCGGCGCAGTTGGTGATCTACTGTGCAAGGTTTTGGGCTGTGTCGTTGGTGTCGGCGGTGTCGGCTGGCGGGTTCTGGCTCACTGATGAGTGGAGCTGGTCTGTGGTGATGTTATTCCAGCATCTGCGGGGGGTTTGTTGCGTGCGGTGGTGGGCTGTATTCTTTTTGAAGGTGAAGTGGATGCATCTGTTGTCGGTCCAGTGTAGTCCGGTGGAGTGGCTGAAGGATACGTGGTTGCTGGCGGAGAAGATGGGGTCGAGCGTGTGGCCAGCGATGTGGGTGGGGGTGTTCACCAGTTGCTTGAGTCCGAGGTTGTCGAGGTTGTCGAGCAGGGTGGTGGTATTGCTGTCGCTGTTTATCTCCAGGTGGAAGTACAGGTCTTCAAGGAGGATGTATTCTGGTGAGGCTAGGGCGGGCGGGCTCATGAAGTCGGCGATGGTGTCGCTGAATTGTGTGCGTGGGCCCGGGGGTCTGTAGATGAGCGTTCCTCTAAGGGTGGTCTTGGGGTCGGTGTGAATCTGGAAGTGTAGGTGTTCGGTGGCAGAGAGTGTGTCTTCGATAGTAGTCGTGATGTTGATGGTGTTTCTGTAGACAATGGCGATTCCTCCTCCTGTTTGGTTGACGCGGTCCTTCCGGGCGATCTTGTAGCCATCCAGGATGGCTTTGGCGATGTCGGGGGCAGAGGAGGCGTTCATCCAGGTTTCCGTGAGGAAGGCGACGTCTGGTGCTGTTGTGTCGATTAGGTCCCATACTTCGACGGCGTGCCTGTGGACTGAGAGGGTGTTGAGGAGGATGCACTTGAGGTGGTTATTGTTGCGTGGTCTGGTGGAAGGTCTGCAGGCTCGGAGGCAGGTGTATTTGCAGGCTTGACAGGTGAAGGGTCCGTGAGTTCGCTTCGGGGTGGCTCGGTGGCAGGCGGGTGTTCGTCCGGTGTTGAGTGCGTTGAGGGCGGCGGAGTCGTATCTCAGTTTGGTGCTCTGGCGGGAGTGGGGACCAGGGGGTCTGGCGCTGGGCGCGGTCCAGGCGCGGACGGGTGCAGACGGGCATGCCTTTGGTGGCGTGCCCGCTGCGCGGCCTCCGTATGAGGGGGAGAGGGAGGGAGGAGCAGCTAGAAGGCGAGAGCGGGGCGGCCAATGGGTAGAGAGGGGGCGGGCCACGGGGGACGTGAGCAGTGGGAAAAAAGTGGCACAGAAGGAAAGAGGGGGCAGGGGGGGGAAAGGCACAGCGGGCAAAAATAAGGGCTACAATGGAGCGGGAGGGAGAGAGCCAAAAACAATCAGGCAGGGAAAAAAATACAGTGAACGAGCCAACAGACCCGTCTGCCTGCAGGGAGGCAGCAGCACACAGGGGGTCTGCGCGGTGACAGAGGGAGCGACCTGCCTGGTCACACCTCCTCCCAGCCAAGCTCCTTTTCTTCCCTCTACTAGGAGCCATAAGCACCTCCCACTAGGCTTCCCAGTGAAGGTGTGGACGAGGGGAAACCTGACATTTTAGACACCCTAAAATTCACCTAGTTAAGAATGCCTACTTTTCACAGGATCAAAAATGGTGTTAAACCTTAGTTTCATGAGACAATGGGTCCTTGCATTAAGGCACCTCCCAATCCATCACAATATCAGGAAAACAGTCAATTAAGTAAATGGGCCCACTCAATAACTGAATTCTAGACCAATGGAATAGTAAAAGGGTTTTACTACAAAATTCAAAACTAAGTGATTCAGAATTAATGCCATGAAGACTCTCAATGAATAGAGCATTACAGAGAAATGCAAAATCTAATTACAAAGAGAGAAGCACAATCAATAGAGTAACAGGTGGCATCTCTAGTAAAACAGGAAAGTCTTCTGGCTCACTTTTAGAAATTCATCCTTTTCCCCTGTTCCCCCCATTTTTTGTAGAATTATACTGGTAGTAACTGACTCTGACTGTACCCTGGGCTTGGCTAACCAGGCCATGGGCAAGTGCTATGTGTAAAAGGGTACATTTAATAGGGTACATTTAATAGGGTACATTTACATTTGGCAATGACAGACTATATAGGTCCCTATTAGATAATAGGCCCAGGGGGTGCAATCTAACAATAAGTCCCTCGTATATATTAGGGCATGGAGCTTTAGAGGCCCAACAGATTACCTGCACTTGCATGTGTGCACTGGTGTGTGCCTGCTGTCCTTTTAAAGGCAGTCCTACTTTGCAGCCTGACTTTAAAAGTACATTCTCTCAATTGCTATTGACAGACCCTATAAGTCCCTAGTATATAATGGGGAATGGAAGTTTAGTGACCCTGCAGGTTTCCTGCACTTGTATGTGTGCACTGCTGAGAGCTTGCTGTCATTTATGTTGTAGTGATATGAGTGAGCTCTCAACAGCGTTTGTTTTAGAGATTGATTACACACCTATTTTCTGCCAACAGATGGCCGATGGTTTTCATCTAGAGCAGTCAGTTATTGATTGAGCGGCGACACGTTTCAATAGAGGTGAGATGGAGTTACTCATTTCTTGCTAGGCACAGATTGATATCCATATTGGCATCAACACTAAAACACTCTGGTTATTTTGTTTGTGTTTTCAGTGAATACCTGTGACATTATACCTGCATTAGCAGGCTCCTTTGGTTGACTGAAGTTTTCACAGCAGTCCTGATTATACTATAGGTGAGACAAGTATTTGACGTCCCTCAGTAGACCTCTGCCTGTTAAGAGTTCTTCTAGGGTTTAACAGTTTGTTGCTTTCATATTCTAGAGTTTTATTTGGCATACATGTTTGTGAGTTACGTTCAGCCATATGATTCAGGTATTTATCTAATACAGTTGAATTTCATTGCTTGAAAGGACACACATGATCTAAGGAGCACATATTGGTTTGATGTCTGCACAGAGCACTCCAAAATCGGTCTCCTCTCTATTCACTTCTTTAGAGACTTGCTGCACACTTCACATGGCCATGACTCAACTTCTGATTTCTACAAAATTCCTGTCACACAATGTTTTTTTGCTGCATCTCACACGGACCACGCATGCAAAAGAATCACCCCGGATGATTGATAGGTCCTCACATTTACATGCAGTATCAGTATTGATTTTGTTATATGTTTTTGTAGAGTCCCCTGAAGAAGGGTGCAGACAGCACCCAAAATGCATTGGGATTTACCATTGGCAAGCTTGTAATCCACGCTACTTGAAAGCCATGAAGTTCAAGCAACAGTGCTTTTGAATAAAAGAAGCAATGCACCATATTGGACGAATCGTTTTTATAAATGTTTTTTAAATTGATTCCACAGCTTTGTACGGAGTAACATTTGTTGAATGTTAGTTCTAAATGATTCATTAATTTGTGCTAGAAGCAGTCTTCACTTGGCAGGAGTGAACCAAGGTAGTGCAGATTCTGTCTAGGGCAGGTTGTCCTAGTTTTCATGTTCTTTCAGAATTTGAATTCAGGTAGATCCACTTCAGAATCACCACACCAACTAGGAGTACATCTGAATATTTGGGACAAGAGAGTATTGTCGAATTTTGAGTGCATTATCGCTGTGTAAACGCACGTTAAACGTATTCAAAGTGCCATTTTAACGAAATAGTAATGTGAAATCTGGCTTTACCATTAGGTGGTATTTTAAATTCCTCTTAATTTGAGTCCTTGAACCATGGTCCTTGCTATTGCCAAACTGAAGTAATGCATTATAAGGTGTTATAATGTAACCCAGTGCTTTTCTTTGAGAGAGCCGGCCTTGCCACAGTGAAAAACAACTTTAAAGATTTTTAGTACAAGGAGATGTAAAGCTGAAAAACACATATCCTACTTTTTATATACCATGTACTCTGTCCTATGGTTATTTAGGGCTTACTTTACGGACAACTCATAAGTTCTAAATAGGAAGGTTTAGGTCCATTAAGAGGATGATTTTGACACATTCAAAATGACAGTTTGAAAGCTGCCAAGCTAAGCTGCTGTGGCAGGCCTAGATTCATGTTTTACATGGTCCCTTTAGAGGTTGCACAATAAATGCTGCAGTCTAATCGTGCCATTTAACTTACTGGCCCTGGATACACAAAGTACCATCGACTAGGGACTTACAGGTATGATAAATATTCCAATACAGGATTAGTCAATTGTGCATGTTTCAGGGGTCAAAGAGCATGCATTGGGTGCTGGTCTACAGCGCCCCAGTGTTCGCACAACAGCAATAAAATCTAGCAACAACTGGTGGTAGTGGTGATGAGAAGGGGATAATCACGCATAAATATTTTTATCTAACAGGATATAATATTTATGTCAAGCGATATTTCTTTATGCCCTATTCTAAAATACACCAGCTGGTCAATTATATGAACAAGACATTGTGCCATATACTTACTTTCGCTTTTATGTCCGGCACTAGTGAACCTGCGTGTTAACAGGTCTACCTTAGATGTGACAACAATGTGACTAACTCTCCGCCACTTGTCTTTTTTAGTCACTGTAAAATCACGTTGTACACTAGAACAAAGCATGCAACAACTTCTTAGCTCCTTGACTCTGATGAAACTGTACTTGTAACACAAAATCCAAGGCCACCTATTTCCCCCCACCATCTAGACATAGGCTTTAGTGTCTTCTACCTGAGTCTCTTCCACTCTGGTATCATCCGTCAGAAAGGGTGACAAAAAAAATCAACAAGCTTGCTAGTGCGAGTTCAATATAGCAATTCAAATAAATATTCTTTTAACTGTAATATGTATTTTTCAATGAGCAGTGGCAGTTTGGAGGAAAACCTCAGGAACAGAGGTACCAGGGGCTTTCGATCCGGGAACATGACGGCCGGAAGCTAACGGTCGTGACGGAGCTCCTCCCACTCTGTGTATGGCGTTTCACTCTGTCAGCTCGCTCACGGGTTAGCGGGTTCTGATGCTTTTTCGTAGCAGAGACATCCTATCGGTCAGACAGTCACCTGGAATCTGGAGCTGATATGTGGACACACTAACTAGGAGCGGGTAATTCTCCACTCCGATATCGTTCGGTGCCTCGAGGTAGGAAGCGCTGTTGCGGCTGCAGCGGCGGCTTATCAACCCTTTAATCGAGGGGTCGAGCTTTTGGGGAGGTTCACCTGCCCGAGACATTTGGACTCTTCTAAAGGTACGCCCGGCACCAGAGGAGCAGGGGGCTTCTCCTCTCTTTCCTCTTGTCCCCTCTCGGACCCTGGACCCTGATTCTTTTACAGCTTCCTGACAGCCTTTAGCTGGTAGCCGGGCGGTCCGCATTGACGATCAGCAGCGGCGTCTGACTTCGTAGCCATAGTCAGGAGGGCCAGGGGGAGTGTGGGGTTTGGAGCCTCTAGTAACACTTCTGAATGTGAGCGCTAGCCCCTATATTCCTTTTCTTTTTTTTAGCAACTTTTTTTCATGCAGTACTCACGAGCAGAGGGCTTGTGTAAGGTGAAACAGGTCGACATCGACACTGGGTGGTGTAAAAATACCACAGGCGAATGGTGACGAGAGGGGGCAGCACGGTCTTAGAGCCTGCCTGTTTCCGGAAACTGGGCGCTGTTAAATCCTGGAGGAGTAATCCTGGGGGGCCGATTCAAAAAAATAGGCCGGAGGATAACCTACTCATTGGGCACAGCAAGCCCACCCCCTGGCAAAGTACACGCTACTGGGTGCCTCCTAAGAAGCGGGGGCTGCTACCACAACTCTGTTACCTTTATCTTGGAGATTTCTGTGCTGCTTAGCGGTACAGGTCTTAGCCAGAAGGGCAGAGTGGGAGTAGGAGACGCCTGCAGCAGCGTTTCAGGTACTGCGTCTTACACCCCCACAGTGTTTACCTATCACTCAGCGATCTCCAACAGCGGAGGGGTGTGGGAGCATTGTATGGAGATAAATAACCAAGACACTGCCTGCCCATATCCTGGCTCCCTCCCAAATAATTCAGATAAGCCAGGGCCTGTGGTCTCTAAGACTAAGCCTCTCCCCCCGGTCAGCAGGTATACTCTCCGTAATCGGGCCTCTAATATAGTGCCAGGTCTCTCCAAACCTTCAATTTCCCCCCCGGTTACCCTTATTAAAGCTATAACACAGAAAAGGAAGGGGAAGGGAGACCACAGCGGATCAGACACACCGCCAGGGAAAGGAAAGTTCAAGAAAAAGACAAAAAACGGGCCACCAGCCGTATTAAGAGTCACTCCATCACTGAAATCTTATTACAAGGTTTTCTCTTCCAGCGCATTAAGTAGAACAAAAGAGATGGCTGCGGTGAAGGCTACAACAAGTCCAATAATTGAAACCACAGAAGCTACCTGGGAGGGGGTTCCTACAGAGGAGGCAGTGAATGTAAATTCCTCATCTACACCTACTCAGTCTTGTCCATCTCCACAGTCGTCCCCACCCCCCACAATCAATATGCTTGAGATGGTGCATACGGCAGTGGAACTCTCCAATAGCTTCTCGGCTTTGGATATCCAAGATGCAGAGCAGGTGGAGGAAATATCTAGACACAAAGAGGAAGTCCCTAATAGTGCCTCCCTGGACACTACAATATCTACATCGTCCATCCCGCAAACCCTGGCAGATATTCTGTTGGGACTAAGGGATGACATAGGGAGACGGTTCACTACATCAGAGGCTAATCAGACGGCCATTCAGGCCTCTTGTGAGGCACTGGCCCAAAAAGTGGAAGAAGTTTCAATAAGGACGGATGCCCTAGAAGCGGAAATGCCTAAGATCAAAGAAGCCCTCACTACATCTGCAGTCAACATCGATAAACTGGTCCAGCAGAACCGGGAGATGAGAGATGATCTTGAAAGACTCGAAAACCATTAGAGGAAAAATAACTGAGGACCTTGAAGGGAATGACATTAAGGCATTTATTGTCACAGTGCTTAAAACGACAGTTTTAAAAGACTCTCCCGATTCAGACCAAGATCTACTGGCCGATATCCAGAGAGTTCATTGCGATCCTTATAGGCGAAATACAGGAAAAGAACGTCCAAGAAAAATCCTGGACAACTTTCTCACTTACGCCATTAAGAAAAGGATTTTGTCGCTGGCACTTAAAGCAAGCTCTATAAAATCAGTGTCCTTTTCCACACCATTTTCCTTTACAATTCGTTCTGATGTCTCACATATCACAGCATTAAGGCAATGGGAAATGGGTAAGAGACTGGCAATCTTTAATACTCTGGGGGCACATGCTCAGTTGAAATTTCCTGCTTCACTCCGGGTGATGTGAAACAACCACATGCACAACATTCATCCTGTGGAGGAAGCAGATAGCTTCATCGAAAAAATAAGAGCAGGTAATAAAGGGGCGAGTGGAGAAGGGATGCAAGTAGCTGGGGCCGCAGGAAAGAGGTAGAGACATAGCTACAGAATCATGTGGAGAATTTAGTAGGGTAACTAACAGTTAGATACAAAGTGTGCTACATACTGACTCTAGGTAACAACAGCTACGGATAATTGAAATATATATATTTTTGTCTTTTCACATCATTTCACAATCATACACGGGATGGGGGGAGGATCCGTCTAAGAGCGTAATGCTCAGGAAGGAAAGGAGGGTTCCCCAGGGAGGCGGAGAGGGTTTGGGGGTGCAAAGGGGGGGGGTAAGTGTGCAGGGGAAAAAAAGAAAAAAAACATGTTCTCATCTTATAGACACCCACAAGAACCCCACATTAAACAGTATTGTGTAGAAGGCCGTACGGACATTGAGGCAAGGGGGAGGAGATGTAGAATACTTTATGACCCACAATAGTTTGGATTTTATATCCTGGAATGTCAATGGCCTCCGATGTACAAGGAGACGCAGGATGATCTTTAAATATTTAGAGCAATCTTCTGCTAAAGTAGTTTTACTTCAGGAAACTCATTTGAGCTCCTGCGAGAGTAAAGAGGTCTTTGGGAAACTTAGGTGGATCGGAGCCTTCTGCTGTTCTGAGCAGTTGACGGCAAATAAGGGTGTAGCAATTTTGATTAAGGCTGGTTTTGGAGGCTCTATAAGGTCATTTGCATCAGACCTGTCAGGAAGATGGGTTCAAGCACAGGCCGATTTTAGTGGAAACGTAATGACTGTTGTTTCTAATTATGGGCCAAATATAGATGATCCAGCCTGCCTGCAGAAGGTACAGTTCAACCTGGCCGAAGCGCGCTCCCTGATGATTATTGGGGGTGATTTCAATATACTTCTTGATCCACGGCAAGACCGTTCCAACTAACACCAGGTAGTCACCACTACGAGATCCCTTCGTGCCATGACGAATATGATATATGAACTTGGCTTAATTGATACCTGGAGAGCTAAGAATGGTTCGGCTCCAGGTTTTACGTACTTCAGTAAAAAACACGGGCATGCCTCAAGATTGGATTACATATTGATGGATAGAGTCTGTCTAGAGGCCTTGCTGGATATCAAAATTCTACCTAGCATTTTGTCCGACCATGCCCCCATTTCTTTTTCAATCAACACAGGAAGGGCTAGGACCACAATAACTCGCAGATGGACCTTAAAAAGGGCAGTTTTGAACGATCAGGCCACTGTCACAGCGGTTGGCGTTTCTTCCACTAATTATTTTTCGGAAATATAGGCTCAGCCCCGCTTGAATTTGTTTGGGACGCCTATAAGGCTCACATCTGAGGTCAGTTCCTTAGCTTAACTAGCCTCAGCAATAGGAAGGAGGCGGCTAAATTTATGACAATAGAAGAGAAGATCTCATCCTTGGAAGCCTGGAGATTAGGTGCCCAAGAGGATGTCTTGTCACAAGTCTTGGCTGAAATAGAATGCCTACGCCTAGAATATCGAGGTCTATTAGACCAGAAAGTTAAGGCTCAGTGGGCTGCATTTTCAATGGAAAACTATGAGTTTGGTGAGAGTATTGGCAGGTAAGATAAGAGCAGATCGGTTCAGGAACAATGTTAATAGGCTAATAATCGATGAGCAGAGAACTATATCTTGCCATCAGGAGGATATGGGGAAAAAAATGTCTCCCTCTTCTCGGAATTATATCAAGAAGAGGCCTCTCCAGGTTCCGTTACTACTCTGCGGTGGCTGGAAAGTAAGGCTCTTCCAGGTCTGGCAGAGGATGGTCGCAATATGCTTAATAGCCGCTTCACAGAAGAAGAAATAAAACTACATATAAAAAAAATCAAAAATAATAAAGCAGCAGGGCCTGATGCTCTCCCAGGCGAAGTTTATAAAATGCTCCAGGATCTCCTGGTACCAAGACTTTGTGAGCTATTTAATTACATCTATAGCCCTCAAGGTAGAATTCCGCCGTCTTGGAAAGAATCTACTATCGTGTTAATTTTAAAACCAGGGAAGTATCCCCTCAAGGCAGACTCTTACAGAACAATCTCCCTGCTGAACGCTGACTATAAGATCTTTACTAGTGTTTTGGCAGGGAGATTGGCCAAGCTGATCCCGCTCTTGATCAACCCGGATCAGAAGGGTTTCATCTAAGCATGGGCTGAAAATTCGTTCCGCTCGCAGAATTTGCGGATTTTTCGCGATTTCGCGATCCGCGAATCTCGCGAAATCGCGGTAAAATCCGCGAATCAGCGGGGACACATTTTCAGCCAAGCACTTACAGGGTTACAGCAGCAGGTGCAAAAGTTGAAGCTAATTTTTTGTAACTTTTTGCAAAAGGGTTACAAAGAAATTAACTTCAACTTGAGCACCTGCTGCTGTAAGCCTGTAAGTGCTTCCTGGCGCCTCGTTGCCTACTTGCAACTATTCTCTGACCCTGCTCTGACCCTTGAAGCAGGGTCAGAGAATAGTTACAAGTAGGCAATGAGGCGCCTGTCACGAAAATTAAACCTCAACAGGAAGCACTGACAGATATAAAAACAAGCATTTGCAATGCAATAGGTCTCGCATTAGGAAAGTTTGAGCTATTGGTCTTGTAAATGACAATTTTTTTTATTTATGTGTTGGTTTTGAAAATAGCTAAATTATTAGCTTTGTCATTTACAATGCCAATAGTTATAACTTTCGCAAATGTGACACCTATAGCATTTGTAATGCAACATGTTTTGTATTTACGTGACTTAGCTGTATTGATATTACAAATTACAATGGCTTTTAATTTTTTTAAATAATTAATACTTAAATAAAAGTGATTTTAATTTATAATGGCAATAGCTTAAACTTTTGTAAATAACTTTTCTGAAGATTATGTTCAGTGTATTTTATTGTGATGAAAATCCAAGAACAGAAGTGAAATATTAACATCTTTTGTGACATTTGTAATAAAGTTTGAAACATTGAGAGAACATATTTGAACCCGTTGTTGTTGAATGGTTGCGCAGATTGATGCTGGGGTGGCGCTGAGTGGTGCTGTGGTGGTGCTGAGTGGTGCTGTGGTGATGCTGAGTGGTGCTGTGGTGGTGCTGAGTGATACTGGGATGGTGCTGAGTGATGCTGGGGTGGTGCTGAGTGGTGCTGTGGTGGTGCTGAGTGATGCTGTGGTGGTGCTGAGTGATGTTGTGGTGGTGCTGAGTGATGCTGTGGTGGTGCTGAGTGGTGCCGTGGTGGTGCTGAGTGATGCTGTGGTGGTGCTGAGTGATGCTGTGGTGGTGCTGAGTGATGCTGTGGTGGCGCTGAGTGGTGCTGTGGTGGCGCTGAGTGGTGCTGTGGTGGTGCTGAGTGATGCTGTGGTGGTGCTGAGTGATGCTGTGGTGGTGCTGAGTGATGCTGTGGTGGTGCTGAGTGATGCTGTGGTGGTGCTGAGTGATGCTGTCGTGGTGCTGAGTTGTGCTGTGGTGGTGCTGAGTGATAATGTGGTGGTGCTGAGTGATAATGTGGTGGTGCTGAGTGATGCTGGGGTAGCGCTAAGTGATGATGTGGTGATGCAGAGGGCAGAAAGGCACAAAAAGCAGTCTAACAAAGGGCAGAAAAACAAGGGAAAAACGAGTCTAACAGAGGGCAAAAGGGCACAAAAAACCAGTCTAACAGAGGACAGAAGGGCAGAAAAACAAGGGAAAAACGAGTCTAACAGAGGGCAGAAGGGCACAAAAAACGAGTCTAACGGGGCAGAAAGGCACAAAAACGAGTCTAACAGAGGGCAGAAGGGCCCAAAAAACGAGTCTAACAGAGGGCAGAAGGGCACAAAAACAAGGGAATAACAGAGGGCAGAAGGGCAGAAAAACAAGGGGAAAATGAGTCTAACAGAGGGCAGAAGGGCAGAAAAACAAGGTAAAAAATAGTCTAACAGAGGGCAGAAGGGCACAAAAAACTAGTCTAACAGGGGGCGGAATGAATCCCGCCCTGCGTGTTTGTCCACGAAGATGCCACCTTTTTGTGCAATACCTCTACTCAACTGGAGTACTTTCTACTGTCTAATCAGTAAGTGCTCCCTCGTTGGCTAAATGTATAGGGGCAGATTTACAATAACTGGCGCAGCCCCAGGGATGCGCCAGTTATTGTGCGCCGCAGCTCCGCCACACATGGTGCGCCGCATTTACACTGCGGCCCACCATGTGGCAAAAATGGCACAGATGCGTCATGCATCTGTGCCGTAAAAGCAGTGCATTGCTGGAGCTGCGTCGCGCTTGTGACGCAGCTCCAGTCCAGCAATGCTCTGGGGGGCCCTATCTCCCCAATGCTGCATCAAGCCTTGCGCCTGCTTCAAGCAGGCGCAGGGGTTTGACGCAGCATTGGCCTAAAAGTGACTGAGTGAAATCTTGTAGATTTCACTCAGCCACTTTTAGGCGGCGTTCCTGCGCAGGAACGCCCTCCCCTGCACCGGAACGCCTCCTGAAGGCACAGGGCTTTACAACGTGACGCATCTCTCAGATGCGTCACGTTGGTAATACCCAGCACCATGGCGCATCTTTTGTGCTGCCGCTGCGTCACAAAAGGTCTCGGTAGAGGGTGGCAGTGGTGAACCAGAGGGTGGCAGTGATGAGTCAGAGGGTGTCAGTGATGAACCAGAGGGTGGCAGGGGTGAACCAGAGGGTGACAGTGCTAAATCAGAGGGTGGCAGTGCTGAACCAGAGGGTGGCAGGGGTGAACCAGAGGGTGGCAGGGGTGAGCCAGAGGGTGGCAGTGATGAACCAGATGGTGGCAGGGGTGAACCAGAGGGTGGCAGTGGTGAACCAGAGGGTGGCATGGGTGAACCAGAGGGTGGCAGTGGTGAACCAGAGAGTGGCAGTGGTGAACCAGAGGGTGGCAGTGCTGAACCAGAGGGTGACAGTGGTTAACCAGAGGGTGGCAGTGGTGAACCAGAGGTGCTGTGATGAACCAGAGGATAGCAGTTGTGAACCAGAGGGTGGCAGTGGTAAACCAGAGGGTGACAGTGCTGAACCAGAGGGTTGGAGGGGTGAACGAGAGGGTGCTGTGATGAACCAGAGGGTGGCAGTGGTGAACCAGAGGGTGTCAGGGGTGAACCAGAGGGTGGCAGTGGTGAACCAGAGGGTGGCAGTGCTGAACCAGAGGGTGACAGTGCTTAACCAGAGGGTGGCAGTGGTGAACCAGAGGTGCTGTGATGAACCAGAGGGTGGCAGTCGTGAACCAGAGGGTGGCAGTGGTGACCCAGAGGGTGACAGTGCTGAACTAGAGGGTGGCAGGAGTGAACCCGAGAGTGGCAGTGCTGAACCAGAGGGTGGCATTGGTGAACCAGAGGGTGGCAGGGGTGAACCAGAAGGTGGCAGGGGTGAACCAGAGGGTGGCAGTGGTGAACCAGAGGGTGCTGTGCCCATACACGACCGCATGGGTAACTTCGCCATGTAAGCGGCTCGCGAACACGCAAAAAGCCCCGCGAACACGCAAAAAACCCCGCGAACACGCAAAAAACCCCGCGAACACGCAAAAAAACAAAAATCCACAAATTCCCACGAATTCGCGGATTTTGCGGATATCGATTTCGCGCGAATTCGCGGAACACGAATTCGCAAATTTCGCCCATACTTAGTTTCATCCCTGGGAGATATATCCACGAGCTAACTTTATAGCTGATCGGTAATATCGATCTAGCGGTGGCACGGTCGGAGCCATTAGCGGTGGCAGCTTATGACGCCGCGAAGGCTTTCGACCGTGTCAACTGGGGATTTCTCTGGGATGCTCTCACCATCATGGGGTTTGGAGCAACCTTTATTCAAACCTTAAGAGGATGCTATGAGGGTGCTTAGGCGGCGATTTCACTGAACGGTTCTCTGTCATCACGCTTTAGTATTAGGAGAGGAACAAGGCAGGGGTGCCCCATCTCGCCCCTGTTGTTCGATCCCTATATTGAGACTTTGGCACAGGCATTGAGGCTAGATGATCAAATCACAACTTTTAGAATAAAGGACTATTGTTGCCAGCTGGCTTTATATGCAGACGACTCATTGGTTTACACCAGCAACCTGGTAGAGGTCTTCCCCAGAGTCGAGGAGATTATGGCAGAGTTTGGTCGATATTCTGGTTATTTGATAAACAGTACAAAAACAGAAATAATGTGCTGGGGAGTTGACCAGTGGGAGAGAGCTCAAAGCAGCCAGTTTAGGTACTTAGGCATATTAATTACATCTGACCTTAACAACATAGCGAAGGTAAATATGAAAAAGGTGGCTAAAGATATTGATCACTTATTTTCGAAATGGCAAAATCTTCCGTTAACAATATATGGTCGCGTCAACCTGGTCAAAATGGTCATCTTGCCCAAACTGACCTATTTATTCAACACGATACCCTTAACATTCTATAATAAAATCCTTGGAAAGATCCAGGGGAAGATAGGCAGTTTTATCTGGGCAAATAAGAACGCCCGGATATCTTGGAAAAAACTGAAAAGAAGACTGATAAAGGGGGGTCTGGCACTTCCGGATGTTGTGTGGTATGCCTATGCCTTTCAGCTAAAAAATGTCCGAACCCTTTTAACTAGCCCGGACAATTCCCACTGGGGGCAGATTTTGAATACGATGTTAGATCAGGAAGGGGCGGCCCTGGATTTTTGTATAAATTTGGAGCACCAAGATTTTACAAAAAGGTCCGCCTAAAGGTACTAAAATCCGCCTTGATACTTTGGAATAGAGTTATGGGATGCTGGGGCATAAAATATTATTCGGATTTTACCCCTATATGGGATTACCCAGGTACACCGCTGTGTCTCCAGGATAGCCTGTCTCTATCAGTTAGGAGAGCGGGAATAGCAATCTGGTCAGACCTAGTATCATCTGAGGGGGTACTTCCGTGGGAGATCCTGAGGTCTAGGATTGGGGATTCTCTCTCAAGATTTAAATATATCCAACTCTGTTCATGGTATTCCGCTGAGAAAGACAACATTGGTGGAAATTGGGACATTGAGTTGGCGCTCCAGGCCCCGAGTCACAGGAAGAAGGAAGTTGGACTTTTGTATAGGGAACTGATTGAGGCGGATGAAATGCTAGCTCCACTGCTATATCTTGTTTGGAGACTCTCTGTCCTGGAAGCCCCTTCGGCTGATCTATACAATTTATCTCTTCAATATCTGTATAGATTTGTTAAATCCGCTTCCCTCAAAAAGAACCACTACTACGTCATAAATAGGCTTTATTACACTCCCCAAAAAATCGCACAATTTGTCAGTCCATCTCCTGTGTGCCCCAGATGTGATATGCCAGGGGCTGATGACATCCATGTTTTCTATGACTGCCCTATGATTGGCCCCTTCTGGGACATTATTGAGAGGACATTGGAGAGCGTTTTTAAGATGAAACTTAGTCTGAATGTTGTAAGGTTTTTTTTTTGGTTTGGACACAGATCTTATAGATGGGCTAAGGGGGACACAGGTGGCTTTATTTTTTACCCTAATTCTTATTGCACGCAGGGAAATATGTAAGGTATGGAAGGATGCTACCCCTCCCTTGCATGAAAACTGCCTTCAATCTGTACTGAGAACCGCACGTTTCGAAACTGGTGCACCACACAGTAGGAATAGCATGTATGGCGACCTCTGATGGAGTGGGCTATCGAAATGAGGCTGGTAACAAATCCTGAATTTGTCCAATGATTACACCTGGCCCCAGAATAAAGGGGTAGCCAGGTCGGCTCTGGGTACAGCAAGAACTTCAACCCTGGGCGCCCAGGATGGATAGGGGTTGCGAGTGTTCATTTGTACGTGCCAAGGTGAGATGAGGACAAAAAAAAGAAAAAAAAATGTTTCCTTTTCAATGTGTGAGTATTACTTTTCTGTTTCTGTAACTGTTTCACTGGCAAACGTCACTGGAGCCCAATGTGCAACTTCTTGTTGTGAAGCAAGGACAGAGGCTAAACTGGTGTGGCTGCTATCTACAATTAATTCTGTGGTTCGGGCTGGGTTATAACAATTCATTGTGGTTTCTGTTGGTAGTGCATCTTGAGAGTTCTGATGCACAATATCCTAGTCTTCCTTTATTTTAGACATCAGGTAGGCAAAGGCTGGGTGCTGTGACGATTTCACAATTTTACTTCTTTATTCTTTAAGAACAGGGATTCTCTGCTCAGTAGCCTTGGTACCAACCTGCATTTAGTGTACAAGTGAAATGTGTCAAGCGTGTCCTTAAGAGGGTCACAGTTAAGCAGAAAAGAGACAAACTGCAGAAACAAATCTCTTTGGCAATCTCATTTAATATTGTTTGAGGATAATGAAGATTACAGAAGCCAATAAGCAATGCATCAAAGCAAGCCTTGCACAGGGTTGAAAGGTAGTAGGTCAAAAATAGCTTTGAGCAAGATCTGCAAAAACAAAATTATGGGAAAGTGGAGCAAAAAACAGGAACAAATAGACTAGGAAGTACATGACAAAAGTAAGCGGGACGAATGACGTGCAACACATACAATTGATGGTCAGTCCTCTTTAAACACAGTCAAAGCATGAGATTACATCAGACGAAATATGTTAGGAATGTCATGGCTTGGGAATTTTAGAGAGCAAACAAGTGGAAGACAACCATCTTGGATAGGAGTGAAGTTAATTCTAGCTATGATAATTTCTCCCTCCGAGTAAGGTTCTTCCATTATTCAAGTAAGAAACAATTGTTTGACATCCTCCTCCTCCTCCATGTCTCCTTGCACTAACCACCATCAACCTGGGACACCCCTACTGATGAACATGAAGTGCCAACCTTACAGGACAAGAGACTGTCTGTTGGCTTCTGTTCTAGGAACACAAGATCGTGTTCACATTCCACTGCCTCAGATAAGTTTTCTATTTTGATGTAAGGTTGTCAATGAAATGTCTGCAGCTTGTCACAATCTCAAAAACATTTGACTATGGGGACACTCTGAGGGGGAGCTACAGATTTAATGTTGAGAAAATTCTTTAGCTCAGGTGCAACACTGTCAGCAGTTCTCAGTTTTAAGGATTTCACCATTGTAAAAGTCAAATGTCAAATCATAATTTCTGAACCTGGTCTTGACAGTTTGTATTGGTCGATGGAATAGGCATGCAAGGTGTTATCATTGATGTTGATGGTGCCGGCAAACCTGAAACCACTGCCAGAAGCATGTGCATACACATATCAATGTGGTGATATTCATGGCATCTGGGTGAGAAGCAGCTGGTGACAGCATGGTTTTAAATCGACTTTGGAATCAGTCTATAGCAGCTTACTATGATGAGCAGGACATCTACAGATACAGTGAAGTGTTGTGTTTTTTACAGCTTGATTAAGCATCTGGAGGTCTACGCAGATGCTTACTTCCTCTGCTGCTTAGGCTTTCAGTGATAACTATTGGAGACCTCCTGGAAGTCCCCAAGTTGTTATAAGATTTTCAAGTCTTGTCTGTACTTGGGAAAGAGTTCTCCAATGTCACAGAGCCATGCTATATTGATAGATTCATGTAGTGCTTGATGCATTTTGCCCATTAAGCAATCAATACCTTAAAATATGTTTTAGTAGTTCATGTAGCCCACATGCTTGAATTCCAAACATTAAGGAAAAGAGTTGAGGAATTTCTCAGCTTTGCATCTGACCAATGAATTTCCATCAGTGTGAGCAAACAAACAACTGGCACTAAAATTAATTGTGTTTTTGTGGAATAGTCAAAGTCAAAGTTAAAAAATTTTATTTGTATTGGTTCTCGACAGAGGACCACAAATATACAATTTACAGAGATAGAAAATGTAAATTTCACATTTAATCAATACAATGGTAAAAAAGATTTTAAAAACTTAAAGAAATTATAGCAAACAAATTCATTTGGTGGCTGTTTACACAACTGTAATAGTTCACTCACTTTGATGATTCTGCAAGTGCGATAAATCGGGGCAAGATATCTTGTGCGTGCAATAGATACATTTGTATTAGGACACACGAACAACAAGTGCTCAATGTTTTGATCTCCCCCTTCGCACAGGGGGCATAGCAGCGATCCACCTGGCAACCAGT
Organism: Lissotriton helveticus; assembly: GCF_964261635.1. Lineage (NCBI taxonomy): Eukaryota > Metazoa > Chordata > Amphibia > Caudata > Salamandridae > Lissotriton > Lissotriton helveticus. The sequence continues at coordinate 912,393,131 of NC_136063.1, forward strand.
TGTAATGAATGTGCCAGTAATCAGGATGGGAGAAAAGTTGCACCATGCATATACTTTTGTGGACTGTTTTACAACTTGCCTTTTGGTTTGATTGATGTTTAATTGCTCCATGCCATGAGGCCTGCTGTGGCACCAGTATCTATCAAAATGGTTATGTGTTTGTGAGAAATTGTGTTGTTGGTTGAGGGGGGTGAAATTAAACCTTACTCAAGCAACAGCCACATTCCTTGTCAGGGTGAATCACAAAAGGTCAATGGACAAAGCTGCAGGCTATAGCCAATCAATCAATCAATCAGTAAATTTATAGAGCGCGCTACTCACCCGTAAGGGTCTCAAGGCGCTGGGGGGGGGGGTGCTGCTACCGCTCGAAGAGCCAGGTCTTGAGTTGTTTCCTGAAGCTGGGGTGGTTCTGGTTCAGCCGTAGGTGTGTGGGGAGGGCATTCCAGGTCTTTGCTGCTAGGTAGGAGAATGATTTTCCTCCGGTGTTGGCTCTGCGGATCCATGGGATGATGGCGAGGGCGAGGTTGGTGGAGCGGAGCTGACGGGTGGGAGTGTAGAGCGTGAGTCGGCTGTTGAAGTATTCCGGGCCTTTCTTGCGGAGTGCTTTGTGTGCGTGGGTGAGCATTCTGAAAGTGATCCTTTTGCTGATGGGGAGCCTGTGGAGATCTTTCAGGTGGGCTGAGATATGGCGAGGAATGTTGAGTATGAGTCATGCGGAGGCGTTTTGTATGCGCTAGAGACGGTTCTGGAGTTTGGCGGTTGTTCCAGCGTAGAGGGCATTCCCGTAGTCCAGTCGGCTGGTGATGAGGGCCTGGGTGACTGTTCTTCTGGTTTCGGTGGGGATCCATCGCAAGATCTTCCGGAGCATGCGCAGGGTGTTGAAGCATGAGGATGAGACGGCGTTGACTTGTTTGGTCATAGTGAGCGAGGAGTCTAGGATGAAGCCCAGGTTGCGTGCGTGGTCCGTGGGAGTCGGTGCGGCACCCAAAGCCGTGGGCCACCAGAGTTGTCCCATGCCGAGGGGCCTTGTCCGAGGATGAGGACTTCTGTCTTGTCCGTGTTGAGTTTGAGGCGGCTATTCTTCATCCAGTCTGCTACCTCTTTCATTCCTTCCTGGAAGTTAGATTTGGCGGTGGCTGGGTCCTTGGGGGTCCAATGAGGGGTCCATGAGGTCAAATATCCCTTTTGCAAGAAGCACTGAACCGGAATTGCTCCTGCATTGAAGAATGTCGCAAGAGCTACCACAAAGTCAAGCAGACTGGAGATGCACATTGGGTGGAATGACAGAGAGGTAGACCCCGGTGTCCTCTTGGTTCCAGAACAGTTTTGGGCTAAAAATATTCTAAGTGCCAAGTTTTGGATTTGGCTATTCCAAATGTCTAGAAATGGAGGGGCACTACTCGGAGGACCATGACTCACCCAGACTTGGTCCAGGTGCGGTTTGAAGATGGTTGGATCCTTTTCTGTCCCTGAAGATCTGATTAAGAGGCCAGCCAACTATCCACTGGAATCACTCTGGGAGTTCTAGGTTTAAGCAGAAAATCAGGTCTCAAGCGGCAGGGCAGACCTTCAAAAGCACAAGGCAGGCTTCAGGCAGCAGGGCAGTCCTGTTGGTGCAGCAGAACAGTATTCTGAAGTACACAGCAGGCCACAGGGAGCAGGGCAGTCCCCTGAGAGTACTTCAACAGGTCAAGAAGGGTACTAAAGTGTGGGTCTGAGGGTCCTAATTGTTTAGCTGGTGCCAGTTTTGAAGTAGAAGACACTTCTAGAGTTTCCTCCCACAGATGTATCTGAAATTTCCTGCCTCCCTGCCTTGGTCCCAGGATTTTTGGAGCCCAATAGATTACTGTGAAGTTCTTTATGTGTGTGCCTTTGAAGTGCAAGTAGGGCTGTGCACAGCTCTGGCCCTCCATTGTACTAAGACAGCCCATCTTGCCAACAATCAGTGCCCCTATTTTGTGGCTGTCTTGGATGAATACACAAAGGCAAACTGCCACTCATACCTAGCTATGTGACATAGGACACATGACAGAGGCTGCAGACTCCAAATGGTTAGGGCAGGAAAATGCCAACTTTTCAAAAGTGCTATTTATTTTCAGAATAGTGACTTAAAATCCAGCTTTACTATTGAAGGGGAATCAAATTACAATTCCTTAGACACCCAACATAATAGTCCTAGCTGTTTCCAAACAAAAGTTATCACTTATTAAATGTAATAGGGTGATCCAATGTCATCCTAGGGGAGAGATAGGACTCACAGTAGGAATAAACAAATTTGGTATTCATTCACTACCAGGAGATGTAAAACTTAAAAGTATATGTCCACTTTTTAAATACAAGCATCCTGTCCTATGGACTGTGTAGCACCTAACATAAGGGTCACTAAAGTCTATGTGGGGTTATTTATAGAGCGCACTGTTACTCCAGGGAGTGTCCTGGTGCTAAGAGCTGGAAGGGTATGAGCGGAGGAGGGAAAGGTTACGGGCATTAGTAGAGCCAAGTGTTCAGTTTCTTACCTAACAGAGGTGGGGATTTAATGTTTCTCAGGTGGGGGGGGGGGCATTTTGTTCCAGAGAGAAGATCCAAGGCAAGAAAAAGCCTTGCCCCTGTCCTAGACTTTCTAATACGGGGGATGTTAAATAACAGTAGGTTAGAGGAACTGTGATTTCATCGTGGGGCACAAAATTAAATCTTGCATTTGAGATACCCTGGTCTTGTACTATATAGGGCTTTCTGAGTTATGGGCAGAGTCTTAAAGATTACTCTTTTCCTTACTAGGAGCCAGTGGAGACTCCTCAGAAGGTGGTACACATGCGTATTCCGGGGGAGCTCAAAGATGGTACAGGCTGCTGCATTCTGGACAAGCTGAAGCCTGTCCAGCAAATAACTAGGCATGCCCATATAGAGGTCATTCCCGTAGTCCAGCCGGGATATAATTAGAGCTTGAATCAAAAATAGAAATTTTCGCAGAAAGTGAGTTTTATTTTGCCAAGTCATAGTTTAAAAGTGCACACTGGCTGCAATGACAGGCCTTAGACAGGTTTAAAAATGCTACTTAAGTAGTGGGCTCAATATGTGCTGCATGCCTACTAGTGGCATTTAATATACTGTATATGTTAGAAATTGGGTTTTTGGTTGACTGTGGTATGAGCCTTAGGCAAGCAGCAATTAAAAATCTAGCCACTGTAAAAAGCAAGCAAACCCTAAATTAAACTGTGCTCACCATTGGGTGGCACAGGGCAGTCATGCTTAATATTAGAGGCAATGTGTAACCTATTTGTGCAACACTTCAAGCAGTAAAACACCACGCAAAAAGACTCCACATTAGGGGCTGCATTATACAACGTGCCCCAGGGGCACAACTGGCATTTTCACCAGCTTTGTGTGCCCCCGGGGCACTTTCGTATTGCAGAAGGGGCTGTAGAAGCTTGTGCTGCCCCTTCTTTAAAACAGATAGCTCTGGTGCACATGTAGCACCAGCACTATCATCAATGGCATTCCCTCATTTGCATGGTGGCATGGCCCCATGCAAATGAGGGGATCTCTTTGCCTCTGCATCCGCGCCACAAAATAAATGCAGGCACAAAGGTAGAGAAGCTGACAGGAGGGTGACACACTGTGGTAGCCTTCTGGAGGGGGTTAAGAGGGTCTCATGGATCTCCTAAACATTCCCTTAAAGGGGGGCACAGTCACTAACTGCACCTACCTGCAAGGAGACCTCTCACCCCTCTTAAAAGTGAGGTGGGTTGCTGTAATCAATTTGAATGCTCTGCCACCAGGGCAGCATGAGTTTGCAGCTGTCCTGGCGGTAGCGCATTCAATCGAATACTGCGCAGTTTCCTTGTGTGCACCAAGCGCACTACTACTTTCAACTTTGCACACTATTTAGCTCACAACCCCTCAATGCTTCCCTTGTCCCCAATGAAAGCTGTCATTATTGTCTTGCCTCTTACATGTCCTAACATGGCACAAAAAACTGTCTGCACTCCTGCTAAGTGCGGGTGTCAGCTGTTGTGGTTGCCAGCAGTAGTTAGCGGATGAGATCGCATTCCCAAATAGGAACTTATTGTTCAGTCCAAGAGACATCATATTCCCTACTTCTTATGATAACCCTAACCTACCCTGCACCTCTTTTCTCCCATATGTGACTGCTCTACAGATCATGTCTGAACATGTGCTGTAATGTCAAAAGCAGGATTTAATAAATTGGGTTTCTGATTGAGGGGGCGAAACCCTTCTCTAGCAGCAACCAAAATTCTTCTCATGGTCAAGTCACAAGGAACCCTAAATTAACCTGCGATCAGACCGCCAATTGCCTGGAACACGGTAGTCAAGCATAAATCAGAGGAATTGTGTGGAGAATGTACGCAAAACATACCCCAAAAATATCTCACAACAGTTTTAGAGCAAGAGAGTAAAACAAGACCAAAACTACAAAAATCAAAACAGTAGTTAAGGAGACATGCAATTAGAAAGATTTCAGTGAAAATAGCACCCAAAAGCAAAGCGCCAACTATGGGTATCTGTTCACATTGGACCAGGACAAAATCACAAGTTCAGGCCAACTGTGATGGAGTGTGTGCTGTGGGTCTGTCACAGTGACCCAGTTAGGCCCACTGAACAAGCTACCTTAAATCCTAGTTTGAAGAGCATTGCAGGGGTCCACATCGAAGATACGCCACGCAGCCGAAGAGATCCATTATTTCTGAGATGTGATCAAGCTGCAATGTGATGTCCTATGTCATCGTCAAGGATCCTATAGATGAAAGTCTGGCGTCAAAGTTACATCATGCAGCTGAGGCAATTCATCGGTTCTGAGAAGCTGCCAAGTTGTGATGCGGAGTTGTTATCGAGGCTGCCATTGATGAGGGAAGCAAGGGCTTATGCTGAGGATGCATCACACAGTGGCGGTTCTGAAGAGGCTGTGCACATGATGCAGGTCTTTGTGATGGTTCCGATCCATGCGGCAGCAGTGATGAGTCAGTTCTGCTGGAGGTTGCACCGCGCGGCAGAGATCTGTTGGTTCTGCTGTATTCACAGAGGCTGGCAGAGAACTGTAAGCCCACTTTCAAGGTTCCAGGAATGGGGTGGCCTCATAGATTGCCGAGTCCAGAGACAGGAACAAGGCTGTTGGAAGCCTGTTGTGTCCCTAAGGCTTCAGATCAAGAGGCCAGCCAACTAGCCCTTGGAGTCACTCTGGGGTTCTGGGCATAAGAGAAGCAGGTCCTTTCCTTCTTACCCAGGCAAGAGGGCAATACGCAGAAGCTCAGCACAGCAGGCCAGCAGTCCTTCAGAACAGGAGTTTAGCAGAGTGACAGTAATTTAATCATTCCTTAAGCATTCCTTATTCCTAGCACAGTATCCACAGGTCCAGGAGTGGACTGTAGAGTTCATGTCTAAGCGCCAGCATTTATACCCTGTTGTGCCTTTTAACATTGGGAGAAGCTTCTAGAGGTTTTCCTTTGAAGTCCACAGATATCCTGCCTTCACTATCCTGGCTCCAGACTAAATATCGTGGGTATGCAACCCTTTGTGTGGAGGCAAGACACAGCCTATTCAAGTGTAGGTAGGGCTGTGCTCAGCTCAATCCTCCGATACTGTTTGTGATTGCTCATCAAGGCACACCTAAGTGTGTGGTTGTCTAGAAGGAATACATAAAGTTAAACTTTCAGCTACATTCAATCATGTGACCCAGGGTCAGGCAAGGCTTCCTTTGTCCCCAAGGAAATATGTGTCTTACCTCTTAAATGTCCTGACATGGCACAAAAACTGTTCTTGCTTCTGCAGGCTGAATTCCAATCTGAATTGGGCTGGCTAAGTGTCTTAGGTAGCTTGAATATCATTCTTACTACTCTTGAAACTGTATTATCCAAGGTGACCGCATCTCTTTCCCTCAAACAGTCACTCCCATAAGTTATTGTTGGGATGACTTTTGCTTGGAGCACTTTGGGCAGTGGAATGAGGCTGGCAGTTTTATGCTTGATCTCTTTTAATGCTTCCGCTATTGAGTTTCCTCTTCTCCCAAAGGCTTCTTTTTGAGGTGCAAATGTGCCTTTGTTGTCTATTATGATTCCCAAGTACTTATATTCCTGACTTCTTCTAGCTCTTGGCCAGCCAAATACCAACAGTAGTTGGATGCAGTCTTTTTTTGATTTAGTCGCATCACTTTAGACTTGTCTAAGTTGATGCTTGGATCGTTCCTCACAGAGAAGCTTTGGATGGTGTCTAGTAGATGTTGAAGTACCATTGGATTTTGGCTAATGAGTTCAAGGTCGTCGGCATAGAGTAAGTTGGAAAGGGCAAGTGCACCCATCCTTGGGGTGTGTGAGTTGCAATTGTTCAATTCTATACATAAATCTGCCATTAAACATTTGTACAAGGTAGGGGCCAGCACACACCCTTGTGTCAGCCCCTTTGTAGTTGGTATTTTTCTGGACAGGCTGTGGCTGACTCCACGCTTCACTTGGACCCAAGTGTCAGTTTTTAAAAGGATCATTTTATTCAGGAGAGCAGGAGGTATATTTATTTTATTGAGTTTTAGCCCACAGTTTCCTCCTGTCTATTTTGTCGAACGCTGATGAGTAGTCAATAAAGCACTTTTAAAGAGGTAGGTTTGTCGCTTTTGCAGCATATATTAAGAGGTAGAGGATGAGTATGTTCATAGTAGTTCCAACACCCTTGCAGCAACTGGTCTGGTTATGGGGAATAATTGATTTTTCAGTTGTCCAATATGTAAGTCGATCCGAGAGAAGGCCAGCATAATATTTAGCATTGATATCTATTAATGCTATCATCCTGCAGCTTTTTGCTTTGTTCTTGTGGCCTCTCTTGTATGTTGGGGATATAATAGATCCCCACCAAGAAGCTGGTATTGTTTCTCCTCCCAAGACCAGTTCAAAGAGTGGTACTAATTCTGTCGCCCAATAGTTCGGGTCCTGTTTAAACAGAATTGGTGGAAACCCGTTAGGGCACGGAATGCCTTCTAGTCTGCCTTTTGCTATTTTTAATCTGGATGACTGTGAGTGAGAATGAAGCAGTTATTAGTGCTTTAGTTTGGACAGGGGATTTATCCCCATATATGTAGCTGGGACTATATTTCCAAATCATGGATCCTTCAGATGCAGTATTGAATTTATGCCGGAGGTGGATTGCCCAGGCTTCTTCCGTTAGATGTGAATAAACTCCGTGCCCACTTGGGTTCTGTAATTGTTTATCGTGCGCCAGAATCTCGCGCTATTGTTAGACTTGGAGTCATAAAATAGCTTGGCCCACAGCTTGTACTCAGCATCCCTTTTTGCTTGCCAGATTATCTTCTTCTTGTTTATTTTTTAGTTGCATTAGTTCCTCCTGGATGGTAGGGTCTGAGACTTTTTGCTTTTCGGTGGAGCCTCTGTAGTTTTCTGTTTATTGCTTTCTTGAGCTCCCTCCAATGGGAGTTTTGCAAGATGGGAAGGTCGTTGGATGGCCTGTTTAGCGGTTTAAGTGGGATCTGTTTTTGAAGAGTATCTCGTATTGGTAAACGAGCACCCTCGCTTTCTGGTGCATTTCTCCTAACTTTTTTAAAAAAGGTTTCCAGCATGTCAGTGCGTTTGTGTCTGCTCCCTTCGTTTAATCCCAAAGTGACTTTGCCAGGGCCAGCAGCGTTTCTGGCTGGCAAATTTTGCATTTAATTCTTCTACAATTGACCGCATGAATTGAACTGGGGTTCTCCACTGGCTGGGTTGGTGTTGAGCCAAGGAAGTTCATGGTGATTTTGGGTGGTAGGTGATCACTTTGATTACGTGTACCTATCTGAAAATCTGCGATTTGATGAACAAAGGTAGAGTTACAAAGGTGTAATCTAATATTGTACTGGTTGATACATTATGGAATGCCCCTTCCAGGGGTTGGTCTCCCAGGAAACGCCTGTTTAGTGCGCAAAAGCTCAAATGTTCCATGCCCCTTCTAAGTTTCTTGCCTAACCTAGTATGCTTTCTCCAGTTACATTCTACTTGCTGGGGGTTGTTTCATGCCGAAATTTTGTCTTCCAATGATTCGTCCTTTTCTTGGGGCCCCAAAAGATGCATGTTGAAATCACCTGTTACCAGGAAGTTAGATGTCAAATCTTCTGAAAGTAGTCTTGTTACTTTGGGTTCCAAGAATTTGACTCCGCTAATTTCGTTGTGTTGCTGAAGGTATATATTTGACAATATTAGTGGTTGTTTATTGATATCTTCACTTATGTCCACTCTGAGTGTTTTTATAGTGTTTGTTGGTCGTTGGACGTTTATGCTCCTAATTGAGGAATAGATTTTTAGTCCTCCCTTCAGGTGTCCGAATTTGGTGCCTTTTGCTGCAGGCAGATGGTGTGTTTTGAAACCATGTAAATGATGAGGCTGGTCTAGCCAGGTTTCTTGGAGAAGAATGAGATTGAAATTTTGAAAGTAAAGTATGAGTTCTGTGTCCATTATTTTATTTCTCAGTCCATTTATGTTCCAAGAACAAATTTGTAGCTGGGAATTGTCTACTAGATGTTGTTGTGCTCCTTGTCAGGTATTCTTACTTTGTGGATTTATTGTCCTAGCTAGCCAGAACCAGTCACCTGGTCTGGTGATTGTGCTCCAATCTTTTAGATCTGTCTGCAGAACATTCATGCTATGTGCCCCTTTCAGGGCGGAGGGTATGTTCTTCCTGGGGAATGGGGTACTTGACATTTCCTCCATCTGTCTGGTTGGTAACAGGGGATCCGGGTACCCCATTTTTTGGTAGAGCTTTATTATGATTCTCCAAGCGTTTAGTTGGTCTTCCTCTCCTAAAATTCTCCTTACTATTTCGTGTGAAGCTCAGTTTGCCTTGTTTCCATCGTAGTCTGTCGTAGACTGAAAGTTGTTTGAATTCCTTGAATTCAATTGTTTCCAGATCATGAGATCTTATGTCCTCCCAGGCTACTAATTGATGTAAGTAATTACAGGATACTCCCTCTGTTGAGGATATCCCTCCGGTCTCTAGGCGTGTATTCAGGAATGAACAGAATAGTACAGGTTTTAGGGTGTGACTGATGGTTGTCATCTGGGAAGTTTGCTTGTGGGACCTGTCCCCCCTAGATGTGGGACTTTAGATAGTTAACTTGGGTGGCCAGCCCCTCCAAAGTGGTGGGACTTGTATTAGTTATGAAAACGGATTCTGTATTCCTTACAGAGGTGCTGTTATTTGTGATCTTAATATCCCCTTCAGTTACTTCAGGGATGGGGTCGGTCAGAGCATTCTCAACCTTATTCCCTTCTGGTTCTATGCCTGCTGCAATCATTGTGCCTAATTGGCTAGAGTGGTGATCCACATTTAAGATTGGTGGTCAACAGATTGCCCTCTGTGCCAGACTTTTTATGATTGGAGTATCAGTGCCAGTTTGGAAATAAGCTGTTATATCCTACCTTTTTCTATCCTTCCTCCTCAGTTTTGGGCTATGTTTAATTTTCTCTTTTCCTGCGTCGTCAGATTGCTCTGGCGGGCATATGCTCATACTTGTTGATCGCTCTCCTGCGTATTTCAGTGGATGGTCTATGGACCCTAGATCTTTGATGTGTGTTTTGGCCTTGTGCTGGCCATGGTGACCTGATCTCCCTTCTGTGCTGACCCCCACCTCTTGATCCTTTCCTCTAGTGTATTTTACTGCACAGTTGGATGTATTTGTCCTCCTGACATTAGAATCACATGCATGCAGTGGAGCTGGTGGCACCTAGAGCCGATGGGTGAGCCCAGAGGAAGTAATCAGTGGTAAGCAGCAATGATTGACAGCTGGACATTCCAGGGGCTGCTGGCTGAACCCCCGGGACCTTGGGGGGAGAGGGAGTGATGGGGGGCAGCAGTTAGCAGGTAGTTGAGCACTCCAAAGACTAATGGCTGATGGTTGGACCCAAGAGGGAGAGGTGGTAATGAAGGGTAGCAATTGGCAGTTGGCAGTGGAGCAAGCAGAGCAGGGCAAAGCAAGTCAGACACGAGTAAAACAAGGCAGGCATATGTGAGTGGGTCTAAGGGCTGAGCAGGAACTGGAGACTGAGCGAGAGCTCACTAGGCTTCCCCGCAAGTCGCACCCAGTCCTAGCTGGGCCACCTCAGCAGGGGGCCTGGGCTCACTCTCTGTAGCAGCCCACTGTGGCTCCTGAAGTGAAGTCAGTATCCCTCCTGCTCCTGCTCTGCACTATGTTTGCTCACCCCACCCACTGTCACTGTCTTTGTCCGACAGTTTCCACAATCACTGCCCTCTGCTTTGTGCTCCTCTGCTCCAGCTACGTTTGCAACCGGTAGCCTCAGCGCCAGTAATATTCACGACGCTCCTCATCCTCCATCGGTTCGTCGACCGTCGTCCTGCAGTTCCGCGTCCTGCATTCCACAGGTTTGCATTTGGCCTTGCCCTACAGTAACGTCCTGATCGCCATCAATCCAATCCAGCTGTGTAAACGTGAGTCAGAACAAGTGCAAGGAAGAGGGCACAGGAATAATGCAGGACTTTACAGGGAATTTTTTCTATCTAAAGCTGCTCTTCTTCTACCATTCATAAATAGACAATGACGATAGAGAAAGCATGTCCTTACAGGTAGTTTGTCCTTAAAAGCTTCCAGTAAACCCAAGCTGTGCTTAACTGTGATTCTCTTTTTTGGGTTCACGTGAGCAGCTCAGCTGGCCACCAGTGCAGGAATTTGGGAGCCAGTGGCATAATGCAAAACGATGGGGCAGAAAGTGATGAAGGCCCCCTGATTATTCCATATCTATCAGATATTCATTGACATTAGGCTGCATGGGGGTCCCCTTAAGGGCTGCCTCCCCCAAAGGGTTCACCCCGCCTGCACAGAGACGCTGCTGGGGCCTGTGTTACACCCCTGATGAGAAGCTAGATTAACGTGGGCCAAGGCGGAACCAGGTTCACAAGATTACCTACATCATGCCAACATTCTACAAAAGGGTATGTGGGAGATAAAAAAAAAGAAATCGTGAGATTGTATTTCCCCAATGACTTCTATTGAAACTGACCATTAAATATAACGGGGTTGCTCTGTGTCCCTCAGAACCTGGGTATACAGTTATAAACTACAAAGAGTTCTGTCGGGTGATCCTCAGCCAGGGTTCACTTACTGTGTAGGGGTAAGCGCATCACCTGCTAACAACCTGTCTCGTAGCGTTCTTTTTTAATAAAAAGCCTCAATCAGATTTGTGATTCTCCATAGAGAGGATTAAGGTGCCACGGAAACGGGAGCTAGCCAGAAGTTTGATCTTCTCTATGGAGAATCAGAAATTCGATTAAGGTTTTTATTTCAAAGGAACTATAAGAGACAGTGTAACAGGTGATGCTTATCCCTCACACACTAAGTGAACCCTGGCTAGGGTCCTAAATTGTTAGAAATCAATATTGATGTAGAAACTAGACAGGGCACAAGCTGTGTGTACCTTACTACGTTGTTTGGAGGCTGTCTCTTGGTTTGTTACAATTTTAGTCCTGAGGAAGACCTGGTATGATGCATAATTATTAACACAGGATCATAGAGTTGAAATGTCGACGGCTTAGTTGTATGTCCCACTGTTATCCTATGATTTAAAATAAAGAAATAAGGATAACCTGAACTTTAAACTTTGGATATCAGACATGATATGTTTCTTCACTGTCTCTAGTTTGTCGTGTGTGAACACTGATTATTTCATTTTCACCATGTTTATGTTTTTGTGATTTATTGTATGTATTCTATTTATTATGGGCATCTTAGTATAAAAACAACTAAACAAATGATTTGTATCATATAAGGAAAATGTTGGATATATGAGAATGAATACATGTAACTAAAAACTGCTTCTTTGTCGTGTTGGTGTTTTTTGTCTGTTGGATTAATCTTTCAGAAATCAGTTATTGTTTTTCCTTGAAGGGATAATTTGTGACTTATAATTCTATTTAAACCGAGGCAATTTCAGGTGGGACCAGAGAAAATTAAGAAATGTATGGATTAACACATCGGGAGTCTCCCGCCTGAATAGGGTCTATTGACATGTACGTTACATGCATGGCCCATCATAAAATCTGTCCCTGAATCCTGTCGAAGGGCCTTCAGAAGGGGACATTATATTACAGACCCCGAGCATTTTTTGGGCCTTTCACATATTACGCAAAAATGTTTTACAGGAGTTTGAAGTGAGCTTTTCTAGTTTGTTAATAACAAATAAATCATATCACGGATATATCGCCAGATGGTGCAATATGCTGGATCGACGTTTTTGTTGTTTTATTTTCCCCAGCAGATACATTTTTAAATGTAAAAACAGGTGCACGCGCCTAAAATTTTTGAAAGTTGCCCACATAAATTAATGACATGTCCTAACATTCCCACCCCTCCCTTTCACCACGTTAACCGGGGCTCCCAGTGCGCTGCCCAGACAATCTAGCACCAGCTTCAATACTTTCCTTTCACTCAATGTAAAAATATCCTTTCTGCACAATGTTGCCTTCCACGATTATATTAGTACATTAGATGATTATCAAAATCTGTTTTTAAATGAGAAAGTAGAATTTGAAGTCAAACTGTTTCAAAATCTAGTTAACCTCTCCATGAGCATCACTCTATTCCCAAGACGCCGAATTATTTTAAATCTGATATTATTACTAAATGAGAAAATACTACGTGTCCTTTACGAGGCTAGAACTCATTCCGGTGAAGAAGTGGCGCTGACTTTGACGCCATTTTGCTGTGGGTTGTATTTTACTAGTGGGAACGTTGAAAAAGATATATTACAAGAGGGGCTCGTGAGAATAACGTTTTCATGACATGGCAGGTAAAAAGCCTTGAAACAAATGGAAAACTGGAAACAGCGAAAACAAATGCGACATAAAAGTTGACCCTGGTGCAACTGAGTAAGATTTGTAGTCACAACAATCCCTATACGGGTGTTCTAAAACCAATGCATTTATTTGAACTTGTTCCACCAGAAGAACAATTTGCTCTAGGTTAGCTCTAGAATGTGATAGTATTAAAACTCAAGGCTTTTTCCTTTCTACAATGCTTTCATTTCAGCCTGACAAAAAAGATGACAACCCCAAAACTACAGGCTATGGGAAGTATAAAACCCCTCAGCAAAGATTCAATGTATTTCGCATACATACGTTTTTTTACCGTAATACATGCAAGCTGCGAGGAAGACAGAAGCTTGGATAGTGTGAGATGGGTAGATCCACTTTGTTGATGTTTCCTCATCTGGCTATCGATCACAGTTCAAAGGGCCATAGTGAACGAAGAAGGATAGACAGCTCATGAGAAGGAGTCTATTCCAGGTGTTGGCTTTAATGTGTAAGGGAGACAATGGGAAAGAGCATGTCAAAGTTTTGCCTGCAGGGTCCTGGTCTGTCAGTGGTAGAGCCATTCAATTTCAACATGTATCGCCACAAAATAATGCACGTGCCCTGAAAAACCCGAACTTCTTTTCAGTCGCATCACTAAGGGTCAGCTGTTTTACAGGCCAGGGTATACACAATGGGCCTTATTTATGAAGGCCTTGCGCCGCCGGTGCGTCACTTTTAACATGGGAAAAAGTGACGCACCGGTGGCGCAAGGCTTTCATAAATAAGGCCCAATGTGCTTTAGACATAGACGTCAAATCACCAAAATGCCAGGGGTAACGGAAGTAACATCGCATGCTCTTTGACCTTTGCTTTCACTCACACACATTTATTCACACATACACACACTCTGCTTACGTATACACACACATTCACTAAAACATGAACTCCCACAAGCATGTACACAACACACATTTAAAAGCATTTCTTAAAGTTACCTCATGTCATGAAAAGTGATTATCCAGCTATTTGTACTCCATTTTTATAACCCTAATTGTGAATAATGGTACATTATTCGCTATTAGTATAGAAAGATTGACCGATAACAAAGAGAGCTGGGCCCCGAGCGATGCCCATAAAGACAAGTTGCTCCTGTGTGCCTGGCACTGATGTTACCACCTCTGAAGTTAGGGGTTGCAAAGGAAGTGCCATGGGTCGCAAAGGGCAAGTTAGGGGTGAACCCTTAACAACATCCATGGCTGTGGAGTGCATTTCTTAGCAAGTAGTAACACATCAGTAACACCTCAGATGTTTTGTTATGTAGGGCCCACATTTCATGGAAAACCCAAACAAGTGTGTGGTAACTCAGGTCTGTCTCTCAGTCAGGCAAAGCGGACAGTGGATCATATCAGCTCAAAAGTTTACATTGAGCTCTACAATTACCGAGCCATTGCATGAGTAGCTCAAGCAGTGAAGATTTACTGTTTGCATTCTATAACCTGAAACGTTGATTACATATAGGGCTAAACACAACTACAGATATTAGAATGCAAAGAGAAAAACCTAGTGGAGCGCGATGAGCAACAAGTGCATGAACCTGGGAAACTTAAGAGGAAGAATAAAAAGGAAGAATAAATTAAATGCTCTGAGCGAAATTCTTAAACCTCAAAAAGCAGTTGGACTAATTAGACATTGTATTTTCTTGCTACAGGAATCTAAAATAGAATTAAGAACTTTGGTTTGAGACGCCAAATAATTTCTTGCGCAGTTCAGTGTGAATGACACATTATTTTTGCTGTTTAACTGAGTCCATCAGCTCTTTTTGTCTGTTGCATATGGCGACGTGATTCAGTCTTTTCTGGGACATAGTTGATCTTAGCCAGGTTTTCATTTGGCTGAGACCACTGAAGCTTCTCTCAGCCTCGCAAGATGATATTGGAATAACCAAAATAATCAGTAGTAGTTTCTCAACCTGTGTATAGAAAGCTCCCTCTCTTTGAAGCATTTTTCAGAGTTTGCCAGTTTGAGGACTGAAGAGTACTTGAACATACTTGATGATGTAGTTAGTTGAGCTGAGAGCAGCAAAGGGTCGGTTTCTTTGTACTGAGCAAGAGAGGCAATGCCATTTGGCACTGGTATATCTACCATACATACTGTCCAGTAAGTACTTACTGACACAGGCCTTTTCCACTCTGCACATTCTAGCCGTGAAACTAATATATTTGACATCTTATCTCAGTTTTACCTAAATATGATAGAAATAAACACTATGACTAGAATGACATTGCCCTGGGAAGAGCAGGGTCTTGGCCTTGCCATAGTAAGTAAGTAAGTAATTATATCTTGCATGATTAATTAAAACCGTTACATTCAAAACATTACAGGCTGATATCCAAAGGAATAGCATTACATAAAACAGTTAAAAAATATCTACAAGATAAAAAAACAAAAACATTTGTTTTAGAATATAGAAACGTAAAATTGGGCCAGTTATAATAGAACTGCTGACTCAGGTTTGCAGGCCTGTTTGAAGTTATTAATAAACTGCATAGTTTGAAACTGATAGAGTGGTCCAGTTCAGCATCTACTATAGTCTTTAGTATGTCTCTACTGTGAGGAGCAAGAGTTTTTCAGTCTCAGTGCTATCAGATCAAAGCATTTTGTTATGCGACAGCTTAGCTGCACTAGGGAGGGTTCAAAACACAGCATCACTGCCTGCCTGCAAGACCATACTCGATGCTGCTTAAATAGTGGTTTTAATAGACTTTTCCGTATGTCATCTAGCTTCTTGTTTGTGCATATAATACAAAGTCTCAATGTCATTCGCACACAGACGGTAAGAGTGATCGGCTCCTCTTCTTTTCCACGGTGGCATAAAGGGGTGATCGGGCCGACACCCAGCCATAGCCTTAAATATGTTTCTTTGGTCATCAGCTTGGTTCCGAACTTGAGGTAGGGCTGAGGTTTTAGAACTTCGTAGTTGTTAAGCACGACCCAGCCATGAGCTCTCTTGGATACCGATTTCTTGTCTTCGATAGCTGATATGAGCTTAGTCGATTTTGTTACTATTTTTTGAAGACCAAATGGCTCATTGAAGTGTTCCAGGCGTCTGCCAGACTGAGGGCCTGCAAGGAGCTCTGAAGGTAGACGTTAGCTGGCAATTTTCCTGTGCAGGACAGCTGTAGCCAAAGCTGATTGTTCAAGGACCTTGTCTCGCCAGCTCTGATTTTGTGCCAACTCTTTAAGAAAGCTCCCTGCCTTTCTATTCCTGTTTCTGGATACCAAAATCCAGCCTTATTTGAGGTGGTGAAACGTATTTAGGGAGCTGGAATATCACCCGATAAGAGGTTGCGATTATACTGTCAAGAGTGGCAGCAATTCTTTCTGTCATGGATTCGCTTCTGTAGGTGATGACTGGCTGTGGTTTTGCTCAGAGGACGTTTAAAAGGGGTCTAGAGTTAAGTTCGGCAGCAGTTTCTTCAGGGGCTTTAATGCCAAACAGGTCATTATTCCCTTCCTTCATAAGGCTTCAAGCTGTGGTTTAAAATATTTAATATTATCTCAAAGTACGCCCAAATATTTGTAGGTAGTTACTAGGTCCATGCGTTTGCCTTCCATGTACCAGCTGGGATTTGACTTCTTATGGTGGTTTACACTCATAACTTTCGATTTTGTAAAATGTATTTTTAATGCGTTCCGATGTGGCATCTAAAAGGTGCTGAAGTCCTATTGGTGTTCTGCTAATCAGCACTAGGTCGTTGGCATAAAGTCAATTTGTCAGTACCTTGGCGCCTGGCTTTGGGGAGTGTGAGGAGCAAGCATCCAGTTCTGCCTGCAAGTCCGCCAGGAAGAGGCTTAAGAGTATAGGGGCCAGGACACATTGTTGCTTTAAGCCCTTTCTTGTAGTAATTTTTTTTAAAGATGCCTTCCAGTGCCTAGTTTGATTCTGACCCATGTGTTGGTGTGCAGCTGTATAAGTTGGCCTAGGAGGTTTGACGGAATCCCCCAGTCTTTCAGCTTTGACCAAAGTTTGGATCGATCTACGTTGTTGAAGGCCGCTGAATAGTCAATTAAGCAGAGATACGAGGGGTTTTGCCTTGCTTTGCTGCTTCCATGAGCATGGTTAAGGCCATAATATTAGTTATAGTTCCTTGCCCCTGACGTAAACCCATTTGGGACGTTGGTGTAATGCCATTTCTTGTGGACCAGGCGACCAGATCTTTAAGTAAAATACCTGCATAGTATTTGGCCTCAGTGTCAATCAAGGCTATCAGACGATAGTTGTTTGGATCGGATCTCGCCCCTTGCTTGAATGTGGGACTGATGATAGAGCCACGCTATGACTCTGGTATTTCTGTTGTTCTTATAGCATGCCCTATTACTGGGACTAGTGCGTAGCTCTAGAAGTCAGTATCCTGTTTATATAGCAATGGTGGTATGCCGTTCTGTCCCGATGCACCTACTCGTTTGCCTCTAAAGATGTTTGCGTATATCTTCGTTCAGGATTGTTTTTTGCATATCATCTAGATGAATTGGGCAGTCATGGCTTGATGGAGAAGCTACCTCGGGCTGTGGCCAGTTCGATGGTTCAGTGCCCACGTCACATTGGTGCGTTTTGTTTCCTCCCTTCCTAATGGCATTTTTTGTGACGGCTTGGCTCGAGAGGCCCTGGGGGACGGCTGTTTCTGGTACTTGGTCGTTGAAATGTTTAAATAAGTAGTCTACCCATGTGACTTTGAGGATGTTGGATGTAATGCCTTGGTGATTTGGATGCTGCAATCTATTGACCGTTTGCCAGAATTTAGCACTATTTTTCTGTTTTGCATCGAACTTAAGTTTCGCCCAAAGTTCGTTGTCTATTGTTCTTTTCTTCTCCCATCTCCTTTGTTTTAGTGAGGACCTTAGCTCTCGGAGTGTACATTGCAATTTCTGATTGTTTGGGGATTTGCGTAGTTGGTTAAAGGTTTGATTTATAGTTTGTTTTAATGTTTTAGAAACAGGACTATTTTGTGAGTATGTTGAAGTGGCTTCCACTTTCCCTTGTTTCTGGCAGTTGCGCTGTGAATATTTGTGTTATTTGACAAATATTTCCCAGCTTTCTATTGGATGGGTTGAGTTGTCTTGCCCTTCTTTGTATAGAGTTTGGGTGTCAGCTGCTATTGTATCTATATTGTTGGAATTGCACCTTATTCTTCTTAGTTTGGTCGTTTCCTCCTGCAAGATGGAGTTGCTGGTTTCTGGGGTTTGACAGGCTCCTGTTAGAAGTTTCAACTCTTGTGGTAAGTGGTCACTAAAATCACTGTTACCGATCTAAAAGGTAGCTACTTTGTTAAATAAGGTCAGTGTTGTGAAGGTGAAGTCTAGATATGATGAAGTGGCAGTTGAGTGGTATGTGGCTGCTGGTGGGATGTTGTCATTAAACCGTCCATTCAGGGCTCCCATATTTAGATGTTCTAGGCTGCTAAGTAAGGTCATTGCTACGCTTGGCGGTTTAATACACTGTATTTGACATTGTGTTGGAATTCCCAATGCTCTTGAGAGGCCCTGCATTAAATCTTCTTCCTTAGTAGACCCTAAAAGATGCATATTAAAATCACCAGCCAAGACTATGAGTTCTGTTGATTCTTCTTCGATTACTCTCTGTAACTCCTGTAACAGCTCTTTTGCTGCCTTTGATTTTTGTTTTGGATGAACATAAACGTTTATTATTATGATTTCTTGTTTAAGGTGATTTAGTGTGCGAGTTACCTTTGTTCCTTGTATGCTACTTGGTGGAGTTAGGTGTATGGTTACATGGAGAAGCTGTCCCATTTTAGTTATTGAGGCAGAAAACTGTAAGCCCCCCGAACGGCAACCAAAGGCTGACATCTTTGTTGCTGGCAACAAATAGCCTTGCCGGTCTAGGGGTTTGTCTTCCCAAGTTTCTTGAAGCAGGATGATGTCAAAAGTAGTCAGATAGTTTATGAACTCCTGATCATGCATCTTTGAGGCTAGGTCGTTAACCTTCCAGACACATACAGCTATTTAGTCGCTTTCTGTCTGTGAAGACTGTACTGAGTCTATCGCCTGTCATTGTGGGCATACCGGTACTATTTGCTGATGTGTGTCAGTCCAGTTATTGAACGTTCAAATGGACAGTGAGTCTGAGGGAGCTTGAGTCGGTTGCAGTGCAATTTCCCAGTTTGCATCAATTGTAGTACACCTAGTGTAGTACTTCTTGCTCCTCTCAAAACTGAAAAAGTCGTCTGACTTGAGTTGGCTGTATCTGCTTTAAGGAAGGGAGCTGGGTGTAAGGATTTGGGGATCGATTCCAGGCCTATCCCCCAGTTTGTAAAACATGCCCTTTCCTGTAAGATTCTTCCTGCGACCTCTGAAGTTTGCCATGTTGTTCTAGTTGCATCTATACTCTCGGTGTTTTTAGTTGGAAGGAATTCCACTGGCAATAAGTCGAAGGTTTCAATATTTGCTAGGTGTTGGATGGAGTGTAGAAGCCATAAATTGTTCCCCTTATTTAGTGTGTCCATACGGCCTCTAGATTTGTATTGAGGGTGAAATATTAAAGTGCTTGTCCCTTTGGCCATCACTATGGGCTGATCTTGTGTCTTTGTAATGTTATTGATGTTCTCTCTATGGGAAAGAGTTCCTTGGTTTTGGAGTGGCCTTCTTGTTTTATTGTTTGCACTTTCTAGAATGAGCCCATGATCATGGTTATTTTTTTTGAGTGGTCCGAAGTTGTGGCCGTAGTTTGAGTTTTCTATGTGGTTGGATGGAGCGCTGTTTGTAACATGCACTTTGTTATCTTTCTCGTGATTGTGGCACTGGGGTTGGTGGTGGCTCTTTTGATCCTCCCAAGAGACTCGGCTGAGTGATGTTATTGTTTGGTGTGACCCTTTGAGTGACACCTTTCTCCCTAGTGAGGCTGTTGACGCCTCTTGCCTCTCGTGTATACTTACTTGGTGCGTTTCCTGGTCGGAGATGGTTAGAGGCAGAATTCTTTCATGTTGGATCACTGTCTGTACGCACTTTTTCGTTTGATTATTACTGGAAATTAATAGGGAGCTTGTTGTATTTTGCAGCTGTTTTTTGATTATGGGGCTTGCAATCGGGCTCTTCGTGCTGTTTGATTTACCTTGCTCTACTTCGTTTGGTTTTTATCATTTACTAGTTCAGTTATGGGTAAGCCTGCCGGACCGGAATCAGTTGCATAATGCACCAGGACTGTAGGCTTCTTATTCCTGCCTTTCTTTTTTCGCTGGCGTCCTGATCTTGTTGTAAAACATTTGCTTCCGGGAGGGTCCGTTTTATCTGACTGCTTCCTTCTGATTGGGAGTCACTAGTTAGTGGTATTGACGCTGGCGGCTGTGCGCTGCAAGCCCCGACTGCAAGCCCCATAATCAAAAAACAGCTGAGTGATATTGCTTTTTCCCACTGAACGCCTTTATTTTTTATTTTCTGTGGTGCTGTTGGTGGTTCTGTGGAGTCGACAGTAGGTCTGCCAAGGTCATGGGTAGCATCTGTAGTTTGTCCACTATCGGGGCACATAGACATTCTTGTTGCACAAGCTGCGTTTTCAGGGCTGCTGCCTGCCCTCTCTTTATTAGTCCATTCAATTTGCCTAATTGTTTTGTCAATCCCCGAGGTAAAATCGGCAAGCGACTGTAATACTGTAAGCTGAAGGTCCATTTTATGGGATTGGTACTGCAAGGCTGCCGTTGCATATTGCATGGAGCTTAGTAGTGATTCCCAAACTAAGGTTTTGTTGTTATGTCCTGTACTGTTTCTTACTGTTTGTGAATCATTTGATCCACTAAAAGGACTGTGTATGTATAGGGGAGACTAGATATTCCCACTCTTGAGAGGCTAGGAAGGATATGTTGCAGTTAGTGGCGGACTGGTCATCAGTTTGTGGCAGTTGACCCTACTCAGATTGCGGGGATCCCTTTTGTTTGTAGAGAGCTGGTAAGTCTGCCAGAGGGAGTATGTCAACCGTGCTAGTGGTTGATAAGGTAGGTGATGAGATCTGTAGGGGGGTAGTTTGATTGTAGTGTCTGTATCCTTAAGTTTTGATCATCCGGCTTGTCTAGTACTGATAATGGCCTGTAGAGGGGCTTTGGGACTGAGCCTGTATCTGGATTTGCTTGTTGAGCGTGTTGAGCTAAGAGAGCTCAAAGGCTAGGTCCTTGGCCTGGAGTGTTCTCTAGAGTGTTTTCTGCAGTGTAACAGGGGAGTTGGGTGTTCTGCGGTTCAGAACAAAGTCCTAGTTCCAATTGCTGGTCGAGAGTTAGAGATGGCTTCTGTGTTCCCCCAGTTGTTATCCTGATTTGTTGGAAAGTTGGGATTCTAATTTGAGCTGTATTTGAGTTTTCCGCTGAGTTATTTTGTGGTGGGCTAGAGTAATTATTAATACTATTCTCTTGGTGATTTTATTGGGGAGCCGGTTGTCCTAGTTGTTCACATGTATCTACTTTTGTTGTACATGAAGTCGTCATGTCTTCGATTCCATGACTTGCTCCAAGTTGAGCCTTAGTTTCAAATGGTGAGCTAATTTGGGATTGGCCTTTGGAACGAATTTGTACTACAGTTTTCTTTGCTGCCAATGGCTTGTGGTCTTGGCTGTTTGTTGCAAGTGGTAAACAAGGGGATTGAAGCCCCTATAGGGTTGCGCTCTTAGAGAATATTGCTGTTCCTGGATTTTTCAAAAATGAGAACTTTGTATATATTTATGGCTGGAATAAGCAGGGGTTTCTCTTTGTCAGTGTTCCTTCTACTTTGATTAGATCTTGATCCGCCGAGCAAAAGCTCTCTGTGGCATCTTTGAGCCTTGTTTTAACTGTTGTACGGCCTTCAAAGGGCAAACAAATGCTACTGTTGCAGGCTTTTGAGTGCAAGCTCCTCATGAGGTTGTCTGCCTTGTCTTCTATTGAGCTATTTTGTGTTTCTTCAAGTTTGCCGCGTTTTATCTTTAGACTTCCTAAGTCATGATCCTGAGGGCTGCTGCCCCTTTGATCTATTCTGGTAACACTCTTGCTCTTCTGTTTTGTTGGTTTGGATTGTAGACTTGGATTGGATTTTGATTTTAGTTTTGCCAGAGCTTTTCTTACTCTGCCCGATCTCATGACTCTCAATTAGATGGTCAGTGATCCTTTGGGCTGCTCAGGTCTTTTCAGGTCTTTTCGGGGCAGCGATGCAAGACCTCTCTGAGAACCTCGACAGCTTATCAACGGCTTATCAATGAGAACCTATTAGGGTTGTCAGTTGTCATGCAGCTGTGCGGATTCTCTGGCTGGATCACCGGCTCGCTATCTGTCTATCTGTCTCTTTTACTCGTGAAGGCTCTTGCTGAAGCTGTGAGGGAGCCTGCGGGGGGATATGTGAGGGAACAAATGGAAACACTCACTTTGACAGGTAGACTTACTCTGTTGACGGTCTCTTAGGTGGAACGGAAGTTAGAGAATGGAGTTAGTGTTGCAGGTGTCTCTATTAGGCCGGTTCTACGCTGCTGCGCTGTTTTTGAGGTCTTGGCTGGCTGGCTGACAGGTTAGTTGTGGCTTTTGACTTTTGGCTGTAGCCTTGGCCCTTGACTTAACACTTTGTAATGTCCCAGGTCGAGGTCAAGCATGGAGGGCAGGAGGGCGCTGGACTATGACCACCCTGGACCCAAAGCTGCTCCTCTCGGCACTGCTTTGCACTGCTTGCACCCACCTGCTGTCGGTTGTCAGTTGTCAATTGTCAGTAGGTTGTCTAGGAGATCATGACAAATCCTCAGGTTGCAGGCCGCAGTGACCGGGCAGATGAGGGAGCAGATAGATGAACAGATAAACAGCTCTGGGCAGCACACCTTCACCTACAGAGCGTCTCAGCTCTGTAGGCTCACGGCTTATGGCGGTGACTCTTGGCGGCTTTCAGCGGCTCTTAGCAGCTCATGTTTCACTCCCCTCTGTATTGGCTCCGCTCCTGCTCCCGGCTAATGTGCGGCTTGAAAACCCCTGCGAGGAGCAACAGCTTTCTCCCGCAGCTGTTGGGAGTAGAGACTGGGGCCGGAGGAGAAGGCAGAGGGCTGGGAGCCTAGGGAGCCTAGAGAGGGAGGCAACAGCGGAGCTCGGAGCTCGATGTTCGGCGTCCTCGCGTGCCATCTCACCTCACTTACTGCGGCTTAGACTGACGGGCAGCGTGGAAAAGAAAGACTGGAACGAGCAGACACTGGAGACCTAGCCAGTTGTGATCTAGGAGACTAGTTGGAAATGTGGAACCAGGAGACAGATTTCTTTAATCCCGGCCTCCAATTTGGCCAAATAGTGTGCTCTTGAACATTCACTTTTCTGAACTTTTTCCGTTTTTGGCAAGATTGAGAATATTTTGATTCCATGTAAAAACTGCTAGCAATCACATGATTATAAGATACACTGAATATTACCTGGGAAGGAAGAAGTGCCCAGTCGCATAGTATATTGACCTAAATGCAATACAGTGGTAAATGTATAGCAAGAGCCACTGGAATTATGTGATTGTGGGCCCTGATGTTTTAACGTATCATTATGGATTGCTGCATTTGCCACATAAACCATCATCTGTTGCATAATCTACAGATTTTAACCCCATAAAAATTATTTCTAGCTCAAGTGGATTAAAGGTTACTAAGAAGGGAGCGGCGCACGCTGCTATGCAGTGAAAGGCTCTTTTCAAAAGGTTCACTGGTCACCTTTCTGTTACTTAGTGCTATATTTGGGTTTTAAACTTGTACAAATGAGGGGCACTCTATGTCCATACTGTATTAACAAGTGTAAAAATGAGAAACAAAGTAATACTATCCCAAAATTAGCTGCACTATGCTGCACAATTTACCTTTTCTTGCTACATAATGTAGTTGCCCCGTGCAGCCTTTGCACCAAGTAGTAGTGTGCTGCAGTTTTGGCTTTACTCATTTAACCAACTTTTTGATCCTGGGGAAATAATATATTCCCTGTGCCTTGTCCACTTAGTTGATAATGTGACAGCACTGTGAAAAAGCCCTAATGTCAGAAATAGATACCAAGCCATACTCCCTGGACACGTCCTGAACAAGGGTCTGATTCAGTCATTCAAGACTGTTTGCATCCAATAGCTAAAGGTTTTCCTTAAGCTGCTTTTTTTAATACCCCTCCAGTGCTGCAGCACCTCCCTTCCAAGCGACAAGCATCTCTCTCACGGCTCATTAAGGGCTGATTGAGAGTTGCTTGTCTTTTGTACTTGAAAGAGATAAAAAGTGCCGGCCCTTGCATGTCCTACAGTACCTTTGTGTGGGCAACGCTGGACTGGATGCCAAATTATAGGCCAAAACTTCCATATACAGAGACTGGCCACCCAATCATAGGCCTCGCTGCATCTCCCTTTGCTCCTAGCAATTAATTGTGCCACTTACAAATTGACCTCTTACTAATACCCTTGGAGACATTGTTGTATGTTACTCACATTCACGTACAGCGAGGTGAGGCCCTATTATTTGCAGAGCTACATGATTGCGAGTCCTTAGGCCTCAGAGCCCCACATCATAACGGTGAGGCCCAGGGCAGGGGGCCCTCAGTCATAGGGTCCAAGTTGGTCGACTGGGCGAGGGGGGCCCTGGGCAGCTACTCATGCCTAGCATCAGCCTTGGGAACTTGCACAGAGTAGAGTCTTGCATAGAGTAGAAATGGTGTATTCACCAGGAGGAATCTCTGAGGAACCAGCTTACTTTTGTCTCAGCCTCGAGGGAGTAAGAAATAGTACTACATTCTGTGGATGCAGGATATGAGCTGGGTGCTTTAAATAGCAATAATAGTTAGGCAACTACCGGGAAGGCAGAGAAAGAATATTAGAAGCACAGGGGCCTGCAACCAACAAATAACATATAATAATTAACAAATGTGAACGTTTTGGGGGAAAGTATGCTTGGCCTTCTGTAGCTGGAGTGGGGAGCGGCTCAGCACTCGAAGAGAGACAAGGAACACTCTAGCTCTAGTCGAAAGGATGGACAGCCACACCAGGATTGGAATTTGTGACCAGCAGATTAACGCACAATCGCATTGAAGTAAATCGCAGACCCCCACCAAAATGAGGTCTTATATAAGAAGTGCTAAGTTGCCATACTGGTTATAGGAGATGCTATACAAATGTTGATGCTATAACAAAGAACAAAAGATTGCTTTTTTAAACAGCACTTCATAACACCCTCTTTGGTTTGAAAGTCCAGTAAATACCAGCCCTTAACATTACCGAATCGAAGAATACTCAATTCGCTGACCTCAGAATGTAGTCCCAGTTCGGAATGCCTGGATGTGAACTTGAAACTTGCAGATGAGTGCAGACCTTATCAGAGGACATTTAGCTGGCTGAGCCACCAAACCAACTTAATGGGAGGTATTGCTGTTGTGGAAATGGATACAATGCTGACTTCAGAAGTTGTTTTTACTGATTTTTACGAAATGTTATCAATGTGAAAACGTTAGGTTTTTGTGTGACAGTAGCAAAATATCCATCTGAGTGACTGACATCCTTAGAAATGTAAATGTAGGTATTTATTTCTGCACACTGCTAATTGTGTACATGTGTGTTTCTATGCTTGCATGTGTGTGGGACTGTCTGCAAGCGTGTGTGTCTTGAGTGGTGATCAGCTCACACTATGACCGTGGTGTGGCGAGGATGCTTGCTGAGTGAGTGGTGAAGCACCTAGGAAAGTACTGTATTTTCTGAAACCTCCTTACCTTGCTTCTTCACATCTTCCAGCTGCCGTCAGGGCTCGGTTTGCAAGGAGGCAGGTACGGTAAGTCTGAGGAGGAGCGGGATCAGACAACAATCAACATAGGACCACTCCCCCTTTGTCCTAAGAAGTGCATACTGCAGGCAGCTGTGGCAGCGAGGTGATAAAACATTTCTGTAGGGTTGTAGCAAAGGGTAGAGGGCAGTGGCCTCTGTATCAAATTGGTCACAGGAAACTGGAGGCTGGTCACAGGTGAAGTGCAGGGCCATTGTAGGTAGTGCTTTTGTGTGCAAATGGCTCAGCGACTAACAGAAGAGAGATGTGAAATTCTTTTGTCCCCTTGTCCCTCCCACCCTTGTCCCTGGTGTCCCCCTTACTACAAAATCTGGGGAACATATCCCCCATGTCCCCCACACTTCCTACATCAATGCCATCTTGTTAGCCCAGCACTTGGAATGTCCCATAATCAAACAAGAGTAATTTTCCAAGGCTTGTGGTTTTCTCTTTCTTTCTGATACTTGCAGTTTTGCAAATTATAAATAATTCGCTAGAATTATCAGGATGGATATGAAAAATGACAATTCTTAGACAGGCTTACTAAGCAAGGATGTAGGATTGAGCAGTGCATTTTCTTTCCGAAAGCATGTGCACTCGTTTGCATGTTTTCTGAAAGCATGTTCACTTGTTTGCAGAAGCAGTGAGATTCAACAGGTTGCATTGAGCTTTGGTGGGTTGCATTGAGCTTTGGCTTTGTGGTGCTGCAAGCAACTATGCCAAAATGTTTTACCATCAAGTTGAAACATATAATTGCATCTTTTTTACTTCTACATCAAAATTAGAAGTAGTCAGTCAAATAAATACAATAAGTCTGTTAAAACAAGACTGTTAGACCTGTCCGTCTTAGGGAGGTCATCCAACAAACCTTATGCCTTCCTCCTCCATTTTGTCTGACCTCTTATTGCTGGCTTTAGGACTCTGCACACTATACCAGTGATAACCAATGCTAAAGTGTTTGTGCTCTCACCTCTCAACATGGTAACATTGGCTTTTACCCAATTGGCCTATTTAATTTACTTATAAGTCCCTAGTAAAGTGGCACTACATGTGCCCAGGGCCTGTAAATTAAATGTCACTAGTGGACCTGCAGCCCTGATTGTGCTATCCACTTAGGAAGCCCTTTAATCATGTATCAGGCCTGCCATTGCAGAGCCTGTGTGTTCAGTTTTAAGGTTCTGTGTCGACCTGGCAAAATAAACTTTTTGCCTTGCCCCAAACCTTCCTTTTTAAAACATATAAGTCACCCCTATGCTAGGCCGGATTAACCAAGTGTGCAGGCTGCAATGTATTTAAATAGTTGGACATGTACCTTTAAACTTTACATGTCCTGGTAGTAAAAAACTCATAAATACATTTTTTGGCTACTGCAGAGCCCATCTCACCCATAAGATAACTTTTGGAAGAGATAACAAGTTCATGTATGGTGTCTGTGGAATCGTAATTTAAAGTCCTAACTTATGTTGAAAATGGATTTAAAATTTGATTTCTGAAAATGCTACTTTTAAAAGTTGGCGTTTTCCAACCTTATGCAATTAGTGCCTGGAGCCTGGCTCTGGTCACATGACTGGGTGTAGCTGACAGTTGAGCTTTGTATATTCTCCCTAGACATCCACACACAATAGGGAGCTTAGTTGTGCCTGGATGTGCCATCATTGGCAGGATGGAAGGTAGTAGCTGGGCACAGCCTCACTTACTCCTGAAAAGGCTGTGTCCTACCTCCATTCAAGGGGTGCATATCCCTGTAGTTAATCTGGGGCCAGCACAGGAAAGGCAGGATACTTTAATTAATCAATCAGTCAGGATTTATAAAGCGCAGCTAACCACCCGATAGGGTATCCAGGCACTTGCAGGCCCCGGAGGCTTATTCGAACAGCCAGGTCTTGAGGGCCATTTAGATTTCTGGAAGTAAGGTGATGGTCCGGAGGTGCATGGGCAAGCTGTTCCAGGTCTTTGCTGCGAAGTGGGAGATGGAGCATCCACCCTTTCTGCTTTGGAAGATGTAGGGAGTATAGTAAGTAAAAGGGAAGCCAAGCATAGTCTTCTCAATGGTTGGTAGAAGTTGAGGCAGTGGTTAATGTAGGCAGGCCCTTGTTTTTGTAGAGCCTTGTTGCATGGGTTAGCAGCATCAATTGACATCTCTTTTATACAGGGAACCAGTAGAGTTTCCGAGGTGGGGTGTGATGTGGGTTCGAGGATGAGTCTGGCTGTGGCGTTCTATATGATCTGAAGTCTTTGTAGAAGGTGTGAGGTGAGTCCTACATAAAGGGCATTGCTGTAGTCCAGTTGACTGATGATGAGGGCTTGTGATATGATACATAGGGGTAGCCACTTAAAGATCTTGCGTAGCATGCAGTGAGTGAGGAAGCAGGCACAGGAGACAACGTTGATCTGTGATTTTCATGGTGAGCTTGTTGTCAATGATGATTCTGAGGTTTTTGGCATGGTTGAAGGGAGTGGGTGTGGTTCCTAGGTCTGATGGCCACCAGGAGTCGTTCCATGTGTAGCTGCTGTTGCAAAGGTCAGTACTAGTTGGTGTTCAGCTGCAAGCAGTTGTTGGAAGTTGGTTCTGATGGTTGTAGGGTTGTTGGTGAGTGAGAGGTTGAGTTGGGTGTTGTCTGCACAGGAAATTATATTGAGACCGTGGGGTCATATATGCGTTGAAGAGCATGGGGTTGAGGGTTGAGCCCTGAAGGACAGTGCAGGTGATCTCCTTTAGATGAGAGGTGAAAGGTGGGAGGTGGATTCTCTGTGTTCTTCCAGTGAGGAAGGAGGTGATCCATCTGAGTGCATCCCCTTGGATGCCAATGTGGTGCAGTCTTTCGATCACTGTGTGGTGGGTACAGTTTCAAAGGCTGCTAATAGTTTGAGGAAGACCAAACCTGCTGTTTCTCCTTGGTCAAGGGTGGTTCAGATAACATCATTGGCTGTGATCAGGGCAGTTTTGGTGCTGTGATTGCTGCAGAAGACAGATGGGGAGGAGTCAAATAACTGGTTCTGCTCCAGTTAATTGTTGATGACACACAGCTGCTTTGAGGGTGTGATTTTATTTACTGGCAGCCGGGATGGAGAATTCCTTAACACACTTAACAATGTTGTAAACATCCTTGGTGTTGTTGACGCTTGAGTGAGGCAGGAGTTGCCTTCTTTGTTGCCCTCAGCAGGCAGTGGTAGAGGTTGAGGGAGGTCTTGAAGGCTGCCCTGTCGGAGGTGTCCTTGCTGGTGGGCCATCTCCTCTCCAACTGTTTGTAGTCTTGTTTCACTGTTCTGAGTTCTTGGGTGCACCAGCTAGGCTTTTTGGAAGATTTTCTCTGGATGTTGCTCTTGATGGGGACATTGCTGTAGGTACAATTGGTAATCCAGGCATTGAAGTTTTTCGCTCCCTGTTTGAGGTTGGTGGTGGTAGTCGGGTTGGAGGTGTTGAGGTTGTTTGCCCAGCTGGTGTCAGAGATTATGATCCACCTCTGGTGGGGGGCATTGATCATCTTCGGGGTTGGGGGTTCAGTGCTGGAGATGCTGAACTGGACAATGGCGTGATCTGTCCATGTGAGTTCTGTGACATACCTGTATTTGACATGGTTGCTGGAGGTGAAAATTAGGTCCAGTGTGTGTCCTGCGGTGTATGTAGGGTCATGGATGATCTATGTCAATCTGAGGCTGCTCGTACAGTCAAGGCAGTGTTTTTGTTGTGGGGGTCATAGATGTGGAAATGTATGTCGCTGAGGAAGATCTAGACCTTGGAGTCTAAGGCTAGGGGTGCTATGAAGTCTTCACTGGTGTTGCAGAAGCTGGAGTGCGGGCCTAGGGGTTGGTATGCAAGGATGCCTCTGAAGGTTGTCTTGTTTGTGTGAAGCTTGAAGTTGAGATGTTTCATTGGGGTGGTGATATTGTCGGTGGTGGTGGTACACTGTATGGTCTCTTTGTTGATGATGGCTGTTCCTCCTCCTGGCTTGTTGGTGCAGTCCTGGTAAGTGATTTTATATCAGTCAGGGATCACTGTAGCAATGTCTGGCGGAGTATCCACAGGGCCAGAAGTACATTAAAGAGTTGATGTCTAAGATCCAGAATGTATACACAGTTGTGTCTTTGAAGTAGGTAGGTGTTCTAGAGAAATGCCTTTGAAATGCATAGGTGCCCTGAATTCCTAGGCCTTGATCCAGATGAACTACACGGGGTATGCAACCCTTTGTGTGGGGACAGGACACAGCCTATTTACGTGTAAGTGGGGCTGGGCCCAGCTCCTCCCACCCATCCTGCCAGTGATGGCCCATCCTGTCACACCTAAGCTCCCCACTTTTGTGGCTGTCTAGGAGGAATACACAAAGCCCAACTGTAACCCACACCTAGTCATGTGACCAAGAAGCAGGATACAGGCACCAAATGGCTAAGGTTAAAAATGTAAACTTTCTAAAAATCTAATTCTCTAAATTATAACTCAAAATCTGAATTCACCAAAAATTAGGAATTTAAATTCCAATTCTAGAGACACCAAACATGATGGGGGTACCTGTTCCCATTTGAAATTTACACTTGTAATACGCTTACTCCATTGTTATCCTATGGGAGAGGAACTCCTTGCAGTAGTAAAAACAAATGTAAGAGTTTTTACTGAGCAGGACATGTCAAACATAAACATATACGTTCTACTTTTTAAATACATTCCACCCTGCACATTGGGATGTCCAGGGCCTACATTAGGGGTGACTTATATGTATTAAAAATGGAAGGTTTGGGCTTGGCAAGTGGTTTACTTTGCCAGGTTGAAATTGAAGTGTAATCCTACACTGCCCTTACAGGCTGCAATATGTATAAAGAGCTATTCAAGTGGAAGCATTTAATTTAAAGACCCTAGGTACACATAGTACCAATTTACTAGGGTCTAACAAGGAAAATAAGGGTGTTAGGGCTTTTTCTTTCCTCGCAGCCAAAACTTGAAACAAGCTCCCCTGTGAATTGTGTAAGATTCCTTTTGAGGAAACTTTCAGATGGAAATTAAAAACTTGACTCTTCTACTCTGGGCTACTGGGCCCTGTGTTTAGTTGCATATAATTTCTCCTTTCTCAGCACTAAGACACTCTCAGAGTAGCCGTGCACTCTGCAAATCCCATTCATTCATCCAGTCAGTCAATATTTACAACCACCTTTGTGCTAAAGCACCTATTACAGAGGCATGGAGAGATATGGCAAAAAGAGAACATCTAGCAACACGAACACTCCAAAAGAATCAAACAAGCAGCACATTATGGACAAAATAAACGTATATCAATTCCATTCCAGGTACACTAATCTTACAAAATCTTCACATTCTGAAATGACCAGCTAAGTCTTTTTAATGTGTGGATTGCTTTACATCTGCCACAAGGGCCTTTCATATGTACCATACTTTGTAAATTGAACTATTTCATTATGATCTTTTTAAATGGTAATCGTTTCCTAGAGGTCAGATGGATGTACTGCTGGGTAATTAATGTTTATATTCGAACATGAGAAGTACAGCTTTCTCGCAATTCTTTTGCAAACCTTCCTCTTCAATGTTATTCCCCACTCCTTTATTGCTCCTAATCCTATTCTTCATTTCCCTTACTTCTCCCTTTGAAGTTTTCATTTGAACTTTGTTTGAGACCCTATCCCAAATCTTAAGTCTTTGCAGATAGAGTCACACAAAATACTTTCCATAAGAAAATCTTCCTTATTTTGTAGAGGCATTTACTGGCTAGCCAGGAACCTATCAGCTAATGAAAATCCCCTGAAAAATACTGCCCCTAGAGCAGGACATTGTGGTAATCCCAATATCCCGCAGGACATTGTGGTAATCCCAATGTCCCGCTCTGAAGGAGTATCTGCCCCAGACTTGTAGGCCCGGATGTATCAAACTTTCACGTAGTCAACGCAGCAATAAACCTTGCTGCACTGCAAGAAAGGGAGATGACAGGAATGTCCCATATTTAACATTATATGGTGCATTCCTATCATCTTCTTGGGCTGGTGCACAATGTGCTGCCTTGCATCAATGCAGGCACCATTGTGGCGGGGTGCAAGGGTGTCTGCATTGTGGGTAGGATTGTTTTTTTGCAGGAAGGGAGACTGTCCTGCACAAGAACAATCCTCTGAGGCTTTTTCCACCTTTTGCTGTATGCAGCAGAATTCAGCACACGTAGCAAGAGGAAAGAAATGAGGAGAAATAAACATACTTTTCCTCATTACTCCTCCTTTGGGAAAGCATAGCATTTTAACGAATTACCAGGTCGACCACTAATCGTAAATCTGGGTATGTGCGAAAATATATTGGTGGAATCGTGGGAACACCCATGCTTTAGCCATTACACACCTTCCTGGATCACAATAACGCAAGGCAGCAACCTGCTCTGCCATGCGCTACTCCAGATTTACCATGACGTGCAGGGCCACGCAAGGTAGCCTTGCAGTGCGTGGTAAATCTGACTCTAATGTTGTGTTACTCTTGCTTTCCCTTGCGTAACACAAGGGCAACACAACACTATGATAAATCAGCCCCTTATAGTTGCAAATAGCAAATGATTTTCCAAGTTAAATATTGATTTAACTCAAGCAGTTTTGGTGCAGATCCTTTCCCGCTAAACTCATTTTGATTGCCCTGAGATGTGGTGAGAGCATAATGAGGGTTTCAATAAATATAACGACACATCACTTCAAACTGAATCTGAGTGGACAATACCCCCTCTGGTCCTGACTTTCATTGTGCTGTTTACTCTTTCAACGATTACAAATCCACCCTCTCCCTAACACAACACTACGTTCGCTGCGCTTAATGCCATCAATGCTTCCATACCCTAGGTCAGCTTCGCTCCACCCCCCACAACCCACACTGCATCTAGGTGCCACCCACTTCATCCCACGTGTTTTGACTGCTTGGTGTGGATTTTCTGCTAATAATGGTTTAAATTAAGGGCCATATTATCAAGAACAGGCGATACATGGCCTTGATAATATGTCCTTGTGAATTCCCAGGTTCTGGTGTTAACCTGGGCTGCTATGGGAATTCACAAGGGCATATTATCAAGCCCATTATCGCTGCTTTAGCGGCAGTTTCCTGCCGATAAAGCGGCGATAATTTTATCGCCTGTTCTTGATAATATGCCCCCAAGTTTCTACACTCTTTTTACGATGTTTATACTGTTAGTGCTAGCCTGTGCAACCTTCTCAGTTGTTATGTGTGCAGCACTGTGATGCCTTTTGGTTGAGTAGCACTCTGCAAAAATGCACACAAAAAAAATGCAATGGCATTCCATTGCTACCTAATTTATGCCTATATTTGCTTTGCTCAGTGATGCCATCTTCTGCAAAGAAGACACATTGGCTTCACTATTTATTAGTTCTTTTCTGTAGCTAGTGGAGCAGCTGCTCACAGGGAAGACATTTCCAGTGCAGTTCCTAACACTCTGTAATGGGGAGTTAGTGAGGCAAACAAAGCCTGTTGGCAGATCCGCGCTGACCCATATGAAACTGCTGTACTTTACATTGGCCTTTATGGTAAACAAGTTAATATGCATAGTTAGATCTCAATTATTTATCAACAGTGCTGCCAAACCAATGACAAAATAAAACAAACAGAGCTAGGCAGAGAATTTCCAGACCACTGAATTCCTCTCTCGCAAAAGCCTGAAGTGAATTTGTTATGATAGATTTTACAGTAAAACAATTCGTCATCTAACGTTCCGTGGCTTCACTTCCCCGTTCAAATTTTCGTGCCCTTCAAAGTGGAAGATGGCTCATTTGTATATGTCGCTAGTTTATTCCTTACTTGACAGATGTTCTCTGAAAATGTGCCCAAATTTACATTGTAGAAAGATTTGCATTCATTGGAGTGTCAAAAATACAAAGATGGGCAAAGCATATTTTCGCCTATATGAGGAATGTTGGAGATTTTTACGCCTTTATTATCAATAAAATGTATTACGCATGATGGTAATCCATTATAATAAAAGGGATTTTTTTGGATCTAGAATACAAAATGAATGTGTGTTTTCTTTGGTCTTGTTTTCAAACCAACAGGCACATGCACTAAGAAAAGCTTTTGCGAGTCCTTAATTGCGATTATTAAGGAATCGCAATTAAGGAATCTCAAAATCCTATGCATGTTGGAATCGCTATTATAATAGTGATTCCCAAACATTCTTTAATTTCGACTCGCAATTAAGGAATGGCTCCCCATTCATTCCTACGGCCCATAGGAATGAATGGGAGATCACATGTTCAATTTGTGAGTACCAATTGGTACTCACAAATTGTGCATGCAATTTCAAGGGTGTCAAAAGGACACCCTGTTGCACCCATGAAATTGTGATGTGCACCCATGTTGCGCACACACATGCCCCAAGGGCATGTGTGTGAGTAACATGAAACTTTAGTGCATTTTTCAAAGTTTTTGCAAATTACAGACCAGTTTATTTGCTTGGTAATTTGCGGCCCCAAATAGCGCAATGGCTGTTCAGAAGTGGTTCTTGCATTGCATTTAAGCAATTGCAAATTACGATTCCTTAAATGCAATTGCAATTTAAAAATTGCAATAAATTACGATTTCTTAAATTGAGAGTGCCTTACAACTTGATGCATCGCAAAAGCCCTTTTTGCTGGTGCAAACGGACAATTTTTGCGATTCGCACCGTTTGCGCTCGCAAAAAAGATTGACGCTTTTGCCTGCAAGGGTCATATTTTTGCAGATATCCTGAATTGGCGAAGATGAAAGTCAAAATTTGAAAACTGGTCAATTTATATTGTAATCAGACCCTCTAGGATTTTGGGATTTGAAAGCAAAGTCCGAAAACAAGATTTTTGCAAAAATATCTTGATTCTTACAAAAGCCCTTGCAAAATATTAATTGCACCCTTTCTTTAAACCTTCTTTTAGCTTGGCAGGAGAGGTATTTTCCTAGTCTCTCTGCCTCCATTACAAAGCAGAACAAAATATATGCAGTCTTTGGTCCCCTATACCCCCCGCTGTGGCACATATTTGCGCTCACTCCCACCACTAGATAACTACTACCCACCATCCCAGAGTACCCATCATACACAATTGGGGCCTGATTGCGAGTCTGGCGGTCCAAGGGCTGCCAGACTCATTGTGGTGCTGCGGTAGCAGTCCATCCACCGCCGCACTGGCGGTGTGAAACCTGATTGGACTTGGGCCCTGGTACCGCTGATGCCGCCAGGGAACCACCATTCCCTGGAGGTGGTGTGGCAGTCCTGAGCTGCAATATGCTTGGCGGGACAACCGGGGTTCGCCAACCATATTACAAGTTTCCTCTCCTGCAGGGTTTTCGTGGCGGTTCCACTGCCGTGAAAACCCTGGTGGAGAGGAAACAAATGTGCCCTACAGGGCTCCCTGTGCCTCCACCATATGTGGATGCAGACAGGGGGGAATAACATGTGCCCTCCCTGTGTGCATGCACATAGGTTCCTGAATTGCATGGACTTGGAAAAAGGTACCACTGTGGGACTGCCACATCACCCACCTGCCAGACTACATAAAAGTTGTAATCCTGCGGATGGGTGGCGGTGACCTTTGGCAGAGTGGTGGTGAGGTGGTTTGCACCGCCGTACCACTGCACAGCCACTGCACCAAAAGTCCTAATTAGGCCCTAAGTGTGAAATACAATGCGCTGGAGGGGAGCTGTTGCTTTATCCCCCCTCTGCCCTCCTTGCACCATAATTTAAGGTGGAAGGTGAGTAGTGGAGGCTAAAGTAGCAGCTCCCCTCCAGTACCATATACTTGATGCTGGAAAGCATGATGACAGGATGGTGACAGAGAGAGTAAACTTTAAGATTAAAATCTGCGCTCTCTCTAGCACCAAACATTAGTCTTCACTGCAGTGCCGGTTTGGCGTCTCCATATCTGGCTCCATATCTTGCTTTTTTTGTGGCACAATATTTTTACTTTGAGGATGCAAAATTTTGCAAACAGACCGCGGAATCCTTGGGGCTCTATGCAGTGGTACAAATTCCCATGATGGAAACCATACTTAATAAAGTCAAACGTTTTTAATCCTGCAGCATTCACGGCCACAATTTGATTTTGAAGTTTAAATTGTTTAGCCAGGAAAAAAATGAATTAATGACATACCTCTTGTCCTTATCACGAAGTTGACTTTTATCCAGTCCTTGTGAGGTTTAGATTAAGTCCGCCTTAGGTGTCTGCGAGAGCTCATGAGAGGACTACACAAAACATCTCAAAGAGAGGCTTTGTTGACACCCCTTGCAGTCTGTGGTTTATTTGAGTCATCCCTTTTTAGCTTTTATTAGAATTAATTGTCACTCCTATTTTGGAGCAGGTCAGATGATTATTTCTATTTTGCCATCATGCTGGTTTACGATTTGATGCAATTTGTATCAAGAAGCAAAGGCCAGAAGGAGAAGCAAGCAAGCTTCTGCAGAGGTTCTTGGAGTGTCAAACATCAAGGTCTTAGGAGAATGCCAAACTGCATAACTTGCCGTTCTTCATGTAGTGTCACCACCTGCCCCACACCCCAGCTGAGAGTTTGAAATCCAGAATGGCAGCCAGTTTTGTGAGATCCCTGATCTTAAAAGACATTGCCATTGAGTTTAGTTTTTAAGTGGATTGTTTGGTTCTACATAAAGATAACTTCCTCTAGTCCCATATTTTGCTCTCTATGGGCCTGATGTACGAAGCAATTCCAAGGTCGCAAAGGTCAAAATGGAGTCTTTGTAACCTCAAAATGGCTTTTTAAATTTACAAAACCGAAATTGTGATTCGCTAAATTGTTACCAAATCACAATTTGGGTTTCTGACAAAATACAGAATCAGTATTTGGGAGGGGCATGTAAAGAGCATCCCTTCCAAACAGAAATTCCTTAACTTATGTATTAATGTTTTTATTAATGGTAGCTGCCATTTGCAAACAGGAAAGCATCCCTTAGGACCCCTTCCCCTTTGTGAATGTCGAAAAAAACATTTTAAGAGCAGGCAGTAGTCCATAGGTCTGTAGGACCAAGGCCTACACCTAAAACAAAATTCATTTTGTTCTTAAACACATTCTGTTTTCTGCTTAGTAAAACGGACTGCATTGAAAAACAAAGGGGCATATTAACAACCGCCAGCGATAAATATCGCTGGCCATGCTTAGTGATAATTATATTTTCGCAGGCTATCTCTGGTATTTATCGCCTTACTCCGGGGCGATAAAAATTCCAGAGATAGCGAGGTTATTGCTCTTTTGCAGAGAACATTGCTGGTTTTCCAGCGATGTTCCCTGCAAAAGGGCGATAACCTTGCTGATACGACCCATAGGGTTGTATCACCATAATCTACCCCCTATGTTAGGGATGGCTAAGTCTGGATTTTAGCAGACGTTAAATTTTGGCGAAAACTGCTGTTTTCGCCAAAATCTAATGTGTGCTAAAATCAAGTGGGCTGCCTTGTAAATATCACAATGTAAACATCAGCGATATTTGCAAGGTAGTCCATCTGAGGTACGTCCAGTAACGCCCACTTTTCATCTCATTGGAGATGCAAAGGGAGACGTTGGTAAAAAGGGTGCTAACATGTGATTATGCATATTAGCACCCTCTTGTAAGCCAAAAAAGCAGAGGTAAAGCCCTTGTAAATATGCCCCAAAGATTGCTTTATTAAAAAGTAATCACAGACATGGTACCTAATGACCTCAGCTGGGCACCATACCTTTCACTCTAACCAATCGTAGTTGATCTGAATTTGCATCCTACCTTCTACATATTGTTGAGTTAGGCCGAATTGCAAGTTACGACCACTTACGAATCTGTACTTTGTGAACTTCCCTCGGTTGGTTCATAACATGCCTATGCATTTGGTAGAGGTTGGTGAGCAAACTACACCAACTTCTACCGAATCCATTTTACTAGTTTCTAAAAAGAAATACCAAAATTGCAAGTCGTTATTTGAATTCTCCCTATCCTATTATTTCATGTGGTATTAAACATTTTGAGAAATACTTATGAAAACATCTAGAAATATGAAGCTTGTGGAATAAATATACTCTGCTGTGTAAAGTGAAATTGATCAACATTTCACTAGCACAGACCTGCACTTTTAACTTTCCTTTCTTGACTAAAGAGATGCCACTAAAGGGACCGTAATGCTGGTCTGGGTCTGAAATAATAATATCAGATCCACATTTACAGGGGGGAAATTAAAACAAAGTTAAAGAATCTGTAATACTAAAAGACAAATTGTCAAAAAGCCAGAAATGCATGAATGATTTCCAGCAAGAATCCCAGTGGAGAAAGAGTGATGTTTCAAATAAGACACCGCTTAACATCTTTCAGTCAGCGCTAGATTATTGCACAGACTATTCTCAACTTATTGTTTCGTGTCTTAGAAACGTAGGGCCTGATTCTCATAGGTGAACGTACAAGTTTGTCTAAGTTTACTCATTTTCGGTATTTTCAAAACTGTATTCTGCACTGAAAAAGAGTAAACCTAGACAAACATGTAGGTTTACCATTTTGAATCAGGCCCATAGGTAGGTACCTGTGAGAAATCTAGCTCTAAGGAATTTGTCTATGTAACAAACATTTCTCTTTTGTTTCTAAATGTATATATTTACACACCCCCCCTCTGCAAATGATTAGCCATATATGATTGATGCGAGGTCTGGTGATTGCCACACTGATTTATAGATCCAATTTGTTTTGTTTTGTCTATGTCTGAGCTAACTTTAAATGACTCTCCAGGCTAGTGTCAATACAGAGAGCAAAGAGGCAAAAGGGGCAAAGAATCAGTGCTCTTGTCTTGAGTAACTGATTGATGTCAGTCCATTTCAGCAGCCAATGGATGAAAGAGCTCACTCTTCAGACATCTAGGAGGAGATTTACTAAGATTTTGCGCTGTGTTTGCGTCACAAAAGTGACGCAAAATGGCGAAAAATCTTTTTCTCCTAATTAACTTTACAGCGCTAAACTTGTTTAGCGCTGGAAATAACATACAAGTAATGCAAAGCAGCGCATTGTGCTGCTTTACAATACTTTGCGCTGTGGGGGCGTGCCAGGGGCGGTGCATAGGCATTCCCATCCATGCAACCACCCAAGCTTTCTCACGCTAAACCCAATTTACTAAAAGCAGTAGAATGAGTTTTGCGTTAGAAAACTGTGCCCTTTTAAACTAGGCGCAAGGAAGGAGAAATGCTTACATTTCTCCTTCCTTTTCCGACTTTGCATGCATGCTGCACTTTAAAGCACGCATACAAAGTGGGAAAAAGCTTTCCCTCGTGTCTAGCATCGTATTTTGTTCAGGAAGTGTACCCTTCCTGTACAAAAACTATGCTACACTCATGCACACACCCTAGCACTACAGCGCCAAGCAGTGCTTAATTTGTAAAATATGAAGTGCAGGTGCTCAAATGTTTGTCGGAGGCCACACCCCTTTCCCCCGACTCCACCCACTTCCTTCACTAGCTCCACCCACTTCCTCTATTGGCTCCACCCACACCTCAACTGGCACACAAGCCATAAACTGTTACACATAAGCGTCCAGGACAGGGCTAGGCCAAAAACCGTGGAAACGTCACACAAACATCCATGATCCAAGCTATAAGCCATTGAAATGTCACATGTAGGCATCCAGCCGGGGTGTGTTGCTAACTTCCAGCGACAGTAAAGTTTGACATTTTTTCATAATTTCGATTACAACTCCAGACAACAAGGGTCTGGCTTTCGTCTTCACCTTACCATTAGTCTATCAGTTAAAAACACAATCTCCCAAAAACAGCAATTCCACCTTGTAGCACGTGTGGGAACACTTGTTTTCTTACTTAACTACAACTTGCAATGCATGGTGCTCAACGGAGACCTCAAGGAAGGGTTTGTGGTTGAACAGGAACACGTCTGTTTTTACTTGAATGTACTGAAGTCACACAAGGACTCTAGAGAATCATCCAAGGTAGCCCTCTTAGTCCTCACTTGGTGGTACTTACAGACAGTTACGGACCCGGTTGGGTATTTTTAGTATTATTATACTCGAGTCGTCCGAGGCTACGGGACACTGCCTTTATTTATTACCATATATAGATTATAGACTCTGCCTGGTGCTGCGTGCTGCTGTGCCTGCCTGCCAGACTGCCCTTCTCGGACCACTCAACCCTGGCCTCAATATTGTCTGGCTGATGGCTCGTGGGTTGCTGGAGTGCAGGGGCGTGGTGGCAATAGGAAAAAAATCTGCGAACTCCGCGTTGCCTGCCGCACAGCCCATACAACATCCGGCATACTGGCATTTAACAATTTAGCCGAAGCACACAGGAACTCGGGAGGGACGGAGAGTGACACTCACCCAGACCAGAACAACACTCTGTGCCGGTTCCGACCCAGATAGCCACTAACTTTAAGCAGTAAACTGTTTAGGAGGGGAGGATTATTTATGATACTACTAAGTTCAAAGGCAGGAGCCGGGGAGGGCCTTTTAACTTTAACACCAGCCGGCCCGGCCCTATCTTGCCAATAATGTATATGGCGTCCGCGGCCGCTACTAGGCCAGGCCAGTCCAGGCAGAGTCAGAGGGCAATGCGAATCTTCCTCTTGTCAAGGTTGTCGGGAAATGAACATTTGCTTTGTTAAATGTAAGGCACTGCTTATTTTAAGATGCTGCAGGCCAAGGAGGAGGCTGTGAAGGTGGGTGTTTGTGCTTCTCTGAAGTTAGCCCTTCGGTGCTGCCTCCTACTTCCCATTCCCTGTCCTGACACTGAATGCCAGACTGAAATCAGTGTCCTCCTAAGATGTTTTGGGGCGAGGAGCAAGCCGTTTTTCGTTGGCGCACTGTTGGAAACAACTTTGAATTTGTTATGTGTTCCAGATAATTCAAGATGTCTTGATGACAAATAGTACTAAATTATTTTTCCAAATAATATGACATTACAAGTTAAACTTTTAGAAGTGGGAGTCACAAAAATTACAGAAAGCTCAAGCTGCTCAGCTTCTCTATTTGGTGCCAAGTAGAGCAAAGTAGCAAACGTGAGCAAGCATTGATGAAACCGTTATGAATACTTTTTGTCTTGCAAAAGTAATATTTTATGTGGAATTCAAATTCAAAATAAAACATAGGTACACGGCGCTTGATATTCATAATCAAAATTAAACCCCACATCACAGCTGCCATTCCTGAGACAACACTGAACGTTCAGCAGAAGGGAAGTTGGAAGGTGGTGCTAAGGCAGATGCCCCCTTTGCCCATGCTGAAAATCATTGAGACACTGACTGACGTGTACACTTAACAATGACATAACGCAAGACTGCTGGTGTATGGGTTGATAGTGTCAATTCGGGTTGCTTAGTGGCAATGAACGAATAACGTGCTAAGTTGTGCAGTGGTGTGTTTCCTTTTTTTGCGTTATATTAGCAGTGTGGAATCATAGTATTCTCAGTGCTTATTTGGGAAGGCCTGTGACTGAGGTTACTTCAGAGTGCAGGGCCGGCCTTCCCTTCTTTAACAACTGTCACTAGTGTTAACCTAGTGTGATATAAACATGAATATTGAATAATATGACTGTGTACTGTGGGCCAGGGCAGGGCCAGGAACAGACTAGTGCGTCTGCATCATCTAACTGAGCCGGAGCTACCCCGGTGCCCGACACGCCACCACACACCACTGAGTGACTC
Organism: Lissotriton helveticus; assembly: GCF_964261635.1. Taxonomy (NCBI): domain Eukaryota; kingdom Metazoa; phylum Chordata; class Amphibia; order Caudata; family Salamandridae; genus Lissotriton; species Lissotriton helveticus. Next base: position 912,434,309 of record NC_136063.1, read on the forward strand.
ACAGACTGGGCATGTCGCAGGTGGCATGATGACATTCTGACTGCTACTTAGTGATACTTACGGTTACACTCATCGTGGTTGGCATTGCAGGGCACTATCCTTTATTAATAGGCGGGCAGGCTGCCTAGTGTTGCTGCTGCCTGCCCTCAACTTTGTCAGACTGGCTGGCTCTGACTAGTGGGCTGCGGGTGTGCCGGGGTGTGGCATTGGCAAGTGAAACAATCTGCGCACAGCACGGCGCGCGCACAACCAAATACCCAATCATGTCTGACACTCACGCCCAGTACTGCTCCCGAGGTCCCGCCCACCACTGGCAACAGTCGCAGTCGACTAAACTAAGGGCCAGCGCCAATGCGACGCCGCGGCGCCCTTCCGCCATGATGGCACCATGTCATGACGAGGATCATTATTATGGTTAAGGATTGCAGCAATTCAAGCTTTGCTCCGGACCGGCTCACATTCACTCTGACTGTCTCACTCAGGACCGGAGACCCAGAACAACACTCTGCGACGACTCTGAGTCACTGAGTCAGTATTGACAGTGTATTGGTAATTATAACATCATGTCTTCATATGTGACGACGAGCAGATGCGTGTAGACTGTAGACCCGGCCCTGAAAAGTAAGTGCCGGTGCTAAGCACCGGAAAACACCGGCACAAATTAAGCACTGGCGCCAAGGCGTGTGCATGGCGCACATATGCTGAAATCAGTGCCGATGCAAGGGAAAGGGGAGGAGAGAGACATATCCTTATAAATATGGCACTCACCTGCTCCTTCCCTGTTGCACAACGCAGCACAGTCTCACAGGGGACTGCGCTGTGTGGCACGACTTTTTTGTAAATCTCCACCATAGAGTGTTGCTTGTGCATACTTATGGGTCATTTAATTGTTGCAGCCATTTTATCAATCTACCCAAGGAGTGCCTCATTTACAGTGCATGTATAATGAAGTATTCATGAGTTGTAATGGAGGAATAGTTAATCCCATTCTTGTCTTACAATGTCTCTGCTGCCGCACTTGATCTATCATTCTCTGTCATTGTGTCATGGTTTCCAGCCACTTCTTCCATTGCTGAGCAACACCGTCTTCCTGATTGAGTGTTCCTCTGCCATTGTATTCGAGGATTTGCTGCAGTTTGCTTTGTTTGTGGTCAGAGGTGTGTGTTAAGGTTTAGTTAGGAAAGCTGTCTTCTAATGATGGATCTCCCTCCCACTGTGCACCCTGTCACCTGCCTTTGTCCCCTTCTTCTGTTTGTGTTTTTTGACCCAGATTGAAATTTGGAAGACCTGAGCCTTAGTGAGACTATGCTTTGGCCTGTCAGAAGTGGGGTGCAAGAGCGAAACGTATCTGCGAACAAAAACACTTAAAAACATGCAAAAGTCTATGTTTAAATATTACATACATTAAATGGGAACATTTGCAGAAGGTAATCATACTTAATTCTTATAGGCCGACAAGGAAAGTAAATAAGTGCTGATTTAGGTTAGCCTAACTGCCTATGCCGTGATAACTGAAACTAATGCATTAAAATTCAAAGGCTTGCTTTTCACATTGAATCATTATTTTCCATTTAATGTTTTTCTCCTTTGCAGCAGATCTTGTACGATTCCTTTTTTTTAAAATAATTTTTATTGAGAGTTCATGAAACACAATGTAAAAGACACTATACAAAGCATTCAATAATACGAATTCATTATAAATACGATCTTCCAGCAATGTTGAAAATAGAAAAGCGCAAAGTCAATTTACCAGATCCCATTAATTAAAAGCTGATAAAATAGAATTGAGTACCATTGACTGGTTAATTAATAAACCCGAATACATTGAGCCAAAGGGATGTATGATAAAACATGGTACATAAAATATCAGGAGAGATAATACGATAGGATATGTCTGTGCATGAAGATTGAGATAGAACAATGGTCATAAGCAATATCATATATCCTGAGACATTACTAGCCACCGTATAAACCCACTATAGTCTAGTGGCCCTCCAAGCGGCCACAGGTGCCCAGATCTTCAGCCCCATTTCTCTTGTTTTTTTACCCTTGAGTTCGTAGAGTGCCGCTTCAACATTATGCATTCCTAACAGCCTATTTTAAAGGTTGGGGCCTCAGTATCTTTCCAAGCGGCTGAATTTAATATGCAAAGTACGGCTGTTGAAATAAAGACTAAAGCTTCAATCTCAATATTTAAGTTCAATTTACTATCACATCCTACAATCATCAATGTTGGGGATAGATCTATTTTAACGTCTAGCAGCCCCTCCAAGAATGCCTCGATCTCCGTTTTAGTTGGTTCAAGTTTCTCGCACTGATAAAACAAGTGGATGATATCAGCAGGCCCTTTAGAGCATCTGGGACAGTTGTTATCCGCCCTCTTACCCCAATCATATAACTTGGAGGGAGTATAGTATAAATTAAATAATGTTTTAAAATGCTGCGCTCTTAAATTAGAAGAGCGTAGAAATCTTTTATCCATTAAGAGGGCTCTGTCCAGGTCGATATCCGGATCATCCAATTTAGAGGCCCAACCTGCCTCGGTTTTAACCATATCATCGAGAGATCCCTCCATGAATAGCCTGTATACTCCCTTGATTCTGCGACCTCCCCCCTTCAAATATTCTAAAAGGGCACACCTCTTATCAAGAGTAATACGTGGCCTCCTTGATTTGATTGTGTTAACCAGCTGAACATACTTGTAATCTTGACTTCCCTGCAGAGAGTACCGCTGCTTCAGATCTTCCAGAGATCTACACTCGTCCCTTACCATTATTTTCCCCAATGTCACAATACCCTGTCGCTCCCAATATCTCCAGAACCCGTCATCACACATATTAGGGAAGAGACCAGAATTCCAGAGTGGAGTATGGTGATTGTATCTAGGAGGTCCCAGAACTTTCTGAACTGTCACCCAGACCCCCCATGTACCTTCCAATAGTTTGTATCTTGATTTTTTGTAGTACCTTCTTTCTGTTCTCCGTAATAATACCCCAATTGCCTCCCTGCCAAGTGCCAGCTGAAAGATAGAAGGGATCGCCATCTGCGTGAGGAGACAAGGCCAGTGGTAATGCATAAGGTTCGGCAATCCCAGGCCTCCCCTTTCCCGTGGCAAGGACATGTATTTACTGGATCTTCTGATCTTTCCATATTGCCACAGGAAATTCCTGAAAATGGCTTCAATTTCCTTAAAAAGTTTTTCCACTATTTTAAAGGGAATCGCCCGGAATTTATATAGAATCTTAGGGAGCATGGTCATTTTGATAACATTGGCCTGCCCTATTATTGAGAGATGCAGTGTATCCATTCTTTTTAAGTCCACCTCCATAGATTTCATAAGGGGAGTAAAGTTATCTCTAATGATGTGCTCCGGCTGTGCATTGATCATTACCCCCAGGTACACCACAGAGTCAACGAATCTTGAGTCTAATTTGATTATGTTCTTAGAACACAGCACCTGGGTCTTTGCCTTGTTTAGACGATAACCTGAGTGTCTCCCAAATAGGCTCGTAATGCCCACCACTTCCCGCATAGCCGCCTCAGGATCGAAAGTGATGACCGCCAAATCGTCGGCATATGCAAGGATTTTTGTTTGAAATCCTTTTGTGACTACCGGTTTTATTACGGTGCTGTTCATTATCTGGCATATTAACGGATCTATGTATAACGCAAATAGAATGGGTGAGCAGGGGCACCCCTGCCTTGTCCCCCTTGTTATACAGTTCTCCCCCGAACTCTCACCCATCATTTGAATCTTCGCAGTCGGGGTGGAATACATTGCCTGAATAGCCTTCCGAAATCTTGGGCCAAACCCCCTCTCCTCGAGCACACTCCACAGGAAGCCCCACCTAACGCGGTCAAAAGCTTTCTCCGCATCGAGGAGGACCATTGCGACCCACCACTCCCCGGCAGCATGGATATCAAACAGCGTGATTGCCCTTCTGATATGGTCCGTAGTACCCCTACCGGGGATGAATCCGTGCTGCCAGGGAGAGACCAAAGCCCCAATGATCCGCCCCAAGCGGGTAGCCCAGATCTTAGCGTATAGTTTATTATCCGTGTTTATCAGGGATATAGGCCTATAAGAGCCTGGATTTTCCTTAGGTTTGCCCTTTTTATGGAACACCACGATGTTAGTACTCATCCATGACTCCAGTATTACACCCGTATTTATGATCCCATTAAACAGATCCAAAAGGAGTGGGGATGTTTCATCAGATACACATTTATATAGCTCGAGGGGTAGGCCGTCGGGACCCGCAGCCTTCCCTATTGCCAGATCTTGTAAGGCCTCTGACAATTCCTCTAAGGTAATGACCTGTTCGAGGATTTCCCTGTCTCCCTGAGCCACGTTAGTCCCCATGCCTGTCCACTCTGTCTTTGGACCCTCTGTGGCTGACTCCTCCTGATACAGATCTTGGTAATACCTTCTAAAAACATTTAGAATTTCCATCGGCTCCTCATAACTCCGACCCTGCTCTTCTATATGTGTGATGATGTTCTTAGAAGCGACCTGTCTAATGCGGAGTGCGAATGCCCTCCCTGCTTGTTCCCCTGTTTCATACAGCCTAGTTCTTTGTGCCTGATATTCCGCGGCTGCTTTTTTGGCTAGTTGTTTCTGTATCTCGGCTTTGATGGAACTCACTCTCTCTAGGATTTCTATACCCTGCCTCCCCTGGGATATATCCTTTCTTTGCTGCCCCTCAGCGTCAGATAGTTTACGCATTAGTTGTTCTCTCTCCAAATTAATCATTTTCCACTTCCGAATAGTATAGCTGGTGGTTTCCCCCCTTAAAGCAGCTTTATACCTGTCCCAGACTACATTTCGTGATGCACTATATCTGTTTGCTTTTAAGAAAGCCTGTGACCAATTCTTGATTTGTGCCACATCAGTACTATCTATTAGAAGCTTCCTATCAAAGGTCCAAGGTCTTACTTTTTTAGCCGGCCTATTAATATCCATTGTTAATATCAGAGGATTGTGGTCTGATATTATCATGGGCAATTTACAGATTTTAACCGTACTCAATTCAGTGGCGGATATCATGAAATAATCAAGCTTGGAGTATTTCTGGAAAGGATGTGAGAAATATGTGAACCCAAAGTCCCCTGGTTCGACGCTCCCCCACACATCCCCCAGCCCGTGTGATTGCATCATCGAGCATACTGCCCGATATACCCGAGGTTTACGTCCGGTGTATGTGGTTCCCCCCCCCAAGTTTGCTGAAATATTAAAATCCCCGCAAACTACTATGGGGGCTGGCCAGCCCGTTAGTTCCTTCTCCATGCGATCAAAGGTTTCAGGGTCGTCACTATTGGCCCCATAGATGCAACAGAGGGTGATGCCCATATTCATTTCACATAATGCCCACCTGCCCGTAGTGTCCGCCTTAAATCGTTTGGCTCCTCCCAAACCCACCTTACTTATGATAGCCACCCCCCCTAATAGTAGACGTTTGGGAGTAGCAGGAGAGAGTCTCAAACCCTTTTAGTTTTAACCAATGCTTTTTCTTCCAAGGCAAGTGGGTCTCTTGTATACATAGGATATCGACCGCTATTGATTTAACAAATTCCTCCAGTCTACCCCTTTTTTTCCAGTCATTTAACCCACCTATAATCAGAGAGCAAATCCTAAGCTTAGGCATGCTTCTGTCTTAAATATTGTCTTCTCTTCATCCGACCAATAAACATTCTGGATACATATTTGGAATGCAGATCTTGTTTCACTTTTACAATTACAATTACATTAGTGTCACAAACTCTCTTTTTTTTGCATTTACACCCCCCAGCACCACCCAACCCCCACCCCCCTACCACTTCCCTCCTTCACCCTACCGCCCTCCGCCCTTACCCCCCTGCCACCCCTGAACCATGAGATCTTGTATGATTCCATAAACCTTCTGTTGATAAATATGGGAAACAATAACAATGGTCCCCCTGTGGGGACCATTGTTTTGCAGTTCAGTAGCCCAGGTTCCCTGGGTTATCGGATTGTCCCGTAATAGTTTGATATATTCTCTTAATTATTAAGGCATTTGTTGAATATTAAGCAACTGATAGTGAGGTTCCAACCAGGAGAAGAGGAGGCAACAGGAATGATGATTCATGAGAAGAACAGTCTGGACCGCAGATTGTGAATGATGTAACCTTTCAAGGGTTACGGCCTAAAGAGTATTGTATGAGAGTGAGAATATGGGGAGTTTACCTATTCCCTGGAGTTTACTACAATCCTATTGGATAGTACAGGAGATGTAAAGACATTTGTTATAATTCGGAATATTGTGTGTTCCTAGAGCAGAGCAGGACATACCTCTGTGCTTTTCTCTGATGAGGAATGTTTCTCTGAGAGTTTTTCAAGGAGACTTGTTACCTTTGAACTTCTCTTACTTGGATTGGCTGGGGATGCATTTGGGAGTTTCCCTCATACCCCTCTTTATGGGAAGGTGCTTAGCCTATTTCTTTGATGTCTGCTGATGGATCACTGACATAACCTCGACAGACCGAATATCGACTGGACAAAATATCGATGACTAATTATCGACAACAAAATTATCGATTGACTATACTTAAACAACAAACCTCAAAAATATCGAATCCACAATATCGACTACTAAAAACAACGACTACAACAATATCGACTAACAACATTATCGATTTCTAAAACATCGATTATTACATATTTATATAAAAACAGTCAAAATATCGAATACAAAAATATAGATAGCAAATTAATCGATTTTTAAAAATATCGCCATTAATACATCCTAGAATAAATGACTTTATTATTTATAAATTGAGTCATACTAATCATAATTATTCAGATATTGTTAATATAAATAGATAAAATATATTATATATTTTCCTAACATTTACAACACACAATAAATACAAACATACATTTTATAATACATAAACAATGTTTCGAACCACTACACATTTCTTACAGCTAATTATATATATTCCCCCACTTTACAAATATCAAGATAACATTACCTATACTAAATAAGGCCTTACACATTAAATAAACGTTAATTGGCGTCACCCATATAAGGAAAGCAATTAGCATAACAGAGAAAAAAATTCAAATCCACAAATAAAAACAGACTATCAATTTAAACAACCAATCCTATTTCTGAAACAATTAAACTAATACTATATAAACGAGATCACAGCAAACTAAAAATGCAGGATACATCTCCTAACTAAAGGAAGACGAAACTCTGCAGGATTTCAGAAAGAAAACTGATTGACTTCAACAGAAAGAGAGCTACACATATCTAAAGTAAGTACTACTACATTATTAGTCAGCGAAAATGTAACTCTCAAACCTCACACCTATGTTTAAAAGCCAAATACCTCAAATATATGTATTTTTTTTACCACTCATCCTACAGACAAAAAGAAAATACAGAAGACCAACACAACACCTGGACATCAAAAGTTACATATAAATAAGTAAGTATATATTAGAAATGTAAATTCGACATTTAATAGATAGGTAACTAAATAGAAAGTAGCTAAAAACGTCTATCAAAATATCAAAAATAGTAATAAAATATTTGTACACATTTTCTCAACTTCCACAGGTACAAAAAGATATACACAGAAAATAACAGTTTGAAGAACATCAACACCTGGAAATAACGACTTGAAATCATCAAAAGATTTACAGGTAAAATAAAAATGTATTAAACTGTATAATGTGATTAGAACATAATTTTTTCTAAAAATTTAATGACATTCTCTTTTAATTACCTCCTAGCACTACAATACAATCATGACTGAAGGAGCTAAATTCATTTATTCACAAAAAGGGAAAATGCTTCTTTGTTACATGGGATATGTCTACACTCAAGAGAAACAAAAAGATTTGAAAGTGTTTTGGAAGTGTACGAAATATTATGCTAACAAATGGTATGGTAGAGCTATAACTCAGGAAACTACTGTTACTTATACTAAAGAACATAATCACCCACCCAATGTAACAGAAATAGAGATTAGACAAATGCTAGATTCCCTTAAAGAAGCTAGTACTAGAACTGATCAACCAACAACTGCTATTCTGAAACACCATTTAAGTGTACTTCCCCAACATGCTTCTAGCCAATTACCATCTATCGAATCCCTTAAAAGAACTGTAGCTAAGAGCAACATGCACTACTCCTCCCACACCAAAAACTTTAGAAGAAGTCCAAATTCCCCCTGAACTCTCTGTAACTCACAATAAAGAAAATTGTATACTCTATGACAACAAATCTAAAGATAAAAGAATTATACTGTTTGCCACAGCAAACAACATGACTAAACTTACCCAATGCCAAACGTGGATGATGGACGGTACTTTTTCTGTATGCCCCAAACCTTTTTATCAATTATACACCATCCATGATCATTTCCAAAATGCAAATATTCCTTTCCTTTATGCCCTTCTACCAAACAAACAGCAAGCTACCTATCAAGAAATACTAACTGAAGTCATTCAACATACTAACAACTATTTTCCACAAAAAATTATCATTGACTTTGAAAAAGCAATGATAAACAGCATCCTTAAAACATACCCACACACAGCAATACAAGGTTGCTATTACCACTTTAATCAATGTATCTGGCGACATCTACAAAAATCAACCTTGAGTATCCAATACGCCACTGATAGCACATTTGCTTATCAAATCAAAAAACTCATCGCCCTAGCCTATGTTCCACTAACAGATGTAACTGAGCACTATAACTTATTAATAGACAGCCCCTACTATAAAAGAAACGAAGATAAACTAAGCCCTATGCTTGACTACTTCGAAGACACATGGGTAGGAAGGCTACACAGATCAGGCCATAGAAGACAACCCAAATACCAAATAGCTTGGTGGAATGTCTACCTTAGCACACTAAATAAGGAAGCAAAAACAAACAATGCAGTTGAAGGATGGCACAATGCCTTCCAAGCAACTACAGGCCGAGGAACGCCTACCCTTCACAAATTAGTACAATCCTTACAAAAAGAACAGAGTTACCAGGAGCTCCGAATGGAGCAATCAGTAACTTTGATCGGACCTAAACTCACCAAAGAAACTAAAAAAATGTATAACACACTCCAAAGTCAAGTTACCCTCTATCCAACTAGCAAAGGACTAGAATATCTATCAATGATAGCAAAACAATTCTTTAAAACATTACATAACTATACACGTTAAATTAAGCATTTTTTTCCTAAAATCCTTGATTATAACATGTAACAATTTGCAATTAAATTATCAAATACATAATATTAACATATATAAAATGTATTTAGATAATGTATTTACAAAATGTTACATACAACGTAAGTAAAGCAAAATTTAAAACAGTTTCCCCACCCATTAAATGTTCAGAAAATACTTACATTTCTGTTGCAGCTTCAAACGTAATCCAATTCCAAGCAATCCATACGACACCATTGCAAAAACCCATACAATCCATGGAAGCCCAAAAAAAAATGCAAAAATACAAGCAAATCCATAGCGACTCCTTTCCACTTTAATAGACACGAGATACGACAGAAACCCCGAAAAACAGTAATGCAGAAAAAAAAACGCTCCAGGAAAACTTGAAATCCCAAAAATTTGTGTGCAAAAATAAGAGTATATAATACTCGTCACACAGCTCTGATCAAAAAAGAAGGAAGTCCTCCAAAACAGCGAAACGCGACGATAACCTAGAAAAAATAAAATACATACCCACCCACACAAAAACACCCATACATATATAAATACACATATTTATACATCAAACATATTATCTTAGTAACATTTAAACATATTACCTCACCTCACACACCTACAACAAAAACGCGGTAAAAATGAAATATCGTACACTCTACCTAACACCGAACACACAATCTTCTCTTAATAACTCTATCTACATAAACCTAAACACAACACACATACACTAACAATAACTTCATTAACTTGTAAAAAACAATTAAAACAAACTTACCCTCTCTAACGCGAAGCAGCATCCAACCGCGATCTGTTGAAGCACCAAATAAGCCTAAGTAACATTACGCGGTTAAAAAGTAGTCCCTGTATACAGCAAAATCCTCTTTAATTTCTAAATTCCAACACTTAAAAAAATACACAGAGTATTATATTAAGTGTAAATAATTATTTAAATTGTATAAAATTATTTCATAAATATTCATTACTTTGAAATAATTATTCAACTGTTATGTGATACTTTAAATAATATTTGATGATTTATAAATACATTTAGAAAATAATGTATATGTAAAAAAAAATTGCATATATAACTTTGTTACAAATAAATTGTTATTAAAAATTGGAAATATTATTGTAAACATTATGTATGTATATAAAAAGAAATTTGTGTTTATCTATGTAAAAATTATTATTATAAATATGTTCAATATTCATAATAATAATTTTAAAAAAAACATGACTTGATAAAAAACAAAAATGTTACTGTTACAAAATAAATGTACATATTTTTCTATGACAATATATTCAATGTGTATGTGAATAAAATTTTTGTTATTAAATAAAAAGTACATATTACCAATTTGTTTCTTTAACTATTTAAATTTGAATATATGTAAAAAAAATATAAAATTATGTTAATATCATTTATGTGTTAAAAACATATATATGTACTTCATATATTTTTTGGGATAGTAAAAACTGTGTATTCAAAAATTTCAATAGAAATAAAAACTTAATCTCTACTTACAATTATTTTTTTATATGTTAATAAACTGTTTTTCATTTATTGCATTTAACCCTGTGTATGTTTCCTTCTTTATTATTGTATATAAATATTAATTGCATATGAAATATTCTATTTAAAAATGCCTTATACATTTTTATATTTTAAAAAATGTATTAATATTTTAAGTACTACAATAACAATAATTATAATGAGAAAATAAAAGTTCTATGTAATGTAAAAACTTTATTATATTATCCTACCAATAATAAGTATTTATTTAAAAATTGTTTTCTTATTTCCACTGCACCAATTATAAACTCACAAAACCATACTACACATTAAAACCATACAAATTACTATTCCCATTTCACCAATTGTAAAGTCATGGAAGGTGCTGGACACTGAACCCATACTAATTACTATTCCCACTCCAGTGGGTGCAAGAGTAGGGAAAGTAAATACTTCATATATTAATAAATTAATGAAAAATTCATATGTATATAATATTTTTAATAAATGATTAACAATCAAATTTAACATAATAATTAATATTTTAAAATTACTAATTAACTATCATTATTTATCTTACTTTCCTATTAATAATAATTTACAACTAATTACCAATAATTTATGAGATAATTTAAAAATTATTTTTCAATTTTTTTCTATTTAATACAATTAAATAAAACATGTATTAACTTTTAACACATACTTTTACAACGCGTACCTTTACAACGAAACTTTAACAAAGCAAATACCATTACACCACATTAATTTACAACAAATATTTTTACAAAATAAATACCTTTACAACGCATAACATTACAACATAATCAATCAATCAATCAATGACACTTATAGAGCGCGCTACATACCCATAGGGTCTCAAGGCGCTGGGGGGGGGGGGGGGGTGCCGCTACTGCTCGAACAGCCAGGTCTTCAGCTTCTTCCTGAAGGAGAGGTGGTCTTGGGTCAGGCGCAGGTCGGTCGGGAGGGAGTTCCAGGTCTTGGCGGCCAGGTAGGAGAAGGACCTTCCTCCTGTAGTCGCTCTTCGGATGCGGGGGACGGCGGCGAGGGCGTGGTTGGCTGATCGGAGGTGGCGTTTGGGAGCGTAGAAGTTGACTCGGCTGTTGAGGTAGCTCGGGCCTTGGTCGTGTAGGGCTTTGTGTGCATGGGTGAGGAGGCGGAAGGTGATTCTTTTGTTGACGGGGAGCCAGTGAAGGTCTCTCAGATGTCCGGAGATGTGGCTGGTTCGTGGGATGTCGAGGATGAGTCTGGCTGAGGCATTCTGGATCCGCTGGAGTCTCTTCTGGAGCTTGGCGGTGGTGCCGGCGTAGAGGGCGTTGCCGTAGTCCAGTCGGCTGGTGACGAGGGCCTGGGTGACGGTCTTCCTGGTCTCGGTGGGGATCCACCACAAGATCTTCCGTAGCATGCGTAGGATGTTGAAGCACGCCGAGGAGACGTTGTTGACTTGCCTGGTCATGGAGAGGGAGGAGTCCAGGATGAAGCCCAGGTTGCGTGCATGGTCTGTCGGTTTGGGTGCGGTGCCCAGGGCGGGGGGCCACCAGGAGTCGTCCCAGGCGGAGGGCGAGGAGCCCAGGATGAGGACCTCCGTCTTGTCCGAGTTCAGTTTCAGGCGGCTGGTCGTCATCCACTCGGCTACCTCTTTCATCCCTTCGTGCAGGTTGGCTCTGGCGGCGGCGGGGTCGTTGGTCAGGGAGAGGATCAGCTGGGTGTCGTCGGCGTAGGAGATTATGCTAAGGTTGTACTTGCGTACGATGGCCGCGAGGGGGCTCATGTAGACGTTGAAGAGGGTGGGGCTCAGAGATGATCCTTGGGGGACGCCGCAGATGACTTCGGAGGCCTCTGATTTGTACGGTGGTAGGCGGACTCTCTGTGTTCTTCCGTCGAGGAAGGAGATGATCCATTCCAGCGCCTTGTCCTGGATTCCGATGTTGCTGAGGCGCCGTACTAGGGTGCGGTGGCAGACCGTGTCGAATGCCGCGGAGAGGTCTAGGAGGATGAGGGCCGCTGTTTCTCCATTGTCCATCAGGGCTCGGATGTCATCGGTGGCGGCGATGAGGGCGGTCTCGGTGCTGTGGTTGGCTCGGAAGCCGGACTGTGAGGGGTCGAGGGATCCGTTCGTCTCGAGGAAGGCGGCCATCTGCTTGTTGACGGTCTTCTCGATGACTTTGGCTGGAAACGGGAGAAGCGAGATGGGGCGGTAATTCTTGAGGTCGGTGGGGTCCGCTGTTGGTTTCTTGAGTAGAGCGCTGAGTTCGGCGTGTTTCCAGCTCTCAGGGAAGATGGTGGTGTCGAAGGATGTGTTGATGATGTCTCGCAGGTGGGGTGCGATGACAGCGTCGGCCTTGTTGAAGACGTGGTGAGGGCAGGGGTCGGTCGGTGATCCGGAGTGGATGGAGTTCATCGTGCGGATGGTGTCTTCGGTGCTGATCGGGGTCCAGGCGTGGAGGGTGGTGGTGGGGGGTGGTTGTTCGGTCATGGTGTGCGTTGGTTGGTTGTTGAAGCTGCTGTGTATGTCCGTGATCTTGTTGTGGAAGTATGCAGCGAGGGAGTTGCAGAGGTCTTGCGAAGGGGTGATGTCGTTGTTTCCTGCGCTGGGGTTGGAAAGCTCTTTCACGATGTTGAAGAGTTCCTTGCAGTTGTGTGCGTTGTTGTCCAACCGGTCCTTGTATGCTGTTTTCTTGGCGGTGCGGATCAGCTGGTGGTGTTTCCGGGTGGCAAGTTTGTAGGAGGTCCTGTTGTCCGGTGTCGGTTCCCTTTTCCAGACTTTCTCGAGGGCTCGGCAGTTCTTCTTGGAGCTCTTGAGTTCGTCGGTGAACCATGGTGCCTTCTTGCTGCCGGGTCTGCTAGGCGGGGCCCTCAGTGGGGCGAGTTCGTCCGCGCAGTTGCTGATCCACTTCGTGAGGTTGTCGGCGGCCTGGCTGGGGTTTGCTGTGCTGGCAGGAGGGTGCTGGCTCAGGGAGGTGGCGAGCTGGTCTGCTGTGATCTTGTTCCAGCTTCTGCGGGCGGCCTGTTGCTGGTGTTGGTGGGTCGTCGTTCTCTTGAAGGTGAAGTGGACGCAGCTGTGGTCCGTCCATTGAAGCTCTGTGGTGTGGCTGAAGTCGATGTCTGTGCTGGATGAGAAGACGGCGTCGAGTGTGTGTCCGGCAAGGTGGGTGGGGGTGGACACCAGTTGCTTGAGTCCAAGATTGGCGAGGTTGTCGAGCAGGGTGCTGGTGTTGCGGTCGTTGTTGTTCTCCAGATGGAAGTTGAGGTCTCCCAGGAGGATGTAGTCAGCGGAGGGGAGGGCGTGGGGCTGACGAAGTCGGCGATGTCCTCGCTGAATTGCGTGCGTGGTCCAGGGGGTCGGTAGATCAGGGTGCCTCTGAGGGTGGTGTTCGGGTTGGTGTGGATCTGGAAGTGCAGGTGTTCGGCGCTGGTCAGGGTGTTGTCGGTGCTGGTCGTGAGACGGATGGTGCTCCTATGGATGATGGCGATGCCTCCTCCCATTTGGTTGGCGTTTCGGTCCCTCCGGACGATCTTGTAGCCCTCCGGGATGGCGATGGCGATGTCGGGAGCTGAAGAGGCGTTCATCCAGGTCTCCGTGAGGAAGGCAACGTCAGGGGCTGTGGTGTCGAGCAGGTTCCAGAGCTCGATGGCGTGTCTGTGGACGGAGCGGGTGTTGAGCAGGATGCACTTGAGGTGGGTGCTGCTGGTGTTCTGCTTGGCTGGTGCTGGTGCGAGGCAGGTCCGGATGCAGGAGAACTTGCAGGCGTGGCAGCTGAAGGCTCCGTGGGTGTGCTTCGGAGTGGCTCGGTAGCACCCTGGGGTTCGGCCGGAGTTGAGTGCGAGGAGTTCCGTGGCGTTGTAGGTTCGTCGGGTCGGCTTCCGTCGGTGGGGGCCAGGGGTCCTGGCGCTGGGCGCGATCCGGTCGCGGACGGGCGCAGACGGGCTTACCTTTGGCGCGCCTTCGGCGCACAATCGGCGCGCCCGCTGCGCGTCAACGCTGCGCGTTCGCACGGTCTCCATTTAAGGCGAAGTGCGCGGGTGGGCGGAGCAGCTGGGAGGCGGGAGCGGGGAGGGTTACAGAAGAGAAAGAAGGGGCGGGGACAAGCGGCGGTGGCGGGAAGGGAGGGCGGAGGGCGGCGAGTTAGGCGGACAATGAGGAAGGAGAGCCAAAACGCGGGCAAAATGAAATTAAGCGAAGTTACACTAAAACAGGCACAAATCAATGACAAAACACGGGAAAAAAGAGAAGTTAGACGGAGATAGCAATACAGGCACAAATGATCGACAAAAACACGGGAAAAAGAGAAGTTAGACGGAGATAGCAATACAGGCACAAATGATCGACAAAAACACTGGAAAAAGAGAAGTTGGGCGAAGTTAAGCAATACAGGCACAAGTGATCGACAAAACAAGGGAAAGCAATCCCTGCAGCGGGGGCAGCCGGCAACCGGCAGACGAGGCAGCAGCGGGGCAGAGGGTAGGCAGGGGGCACACGCAGCAGCTGGTGGCCGTGCGGCGCGGGGGTGTCCCATAACTATTTATAATTATATAATATTGTGTTTAATGTATATTAATAGAAATATTTTTTATTAAATGTATTAAAAATTAACTAATTTAATAAAAAATTTAATTTACCTTATTTGTACCCTGTACCCCTCTAACCTAAAACCCCAAACTGACCCTGAACCCTAAAAACACCCCTTTACCCACAAACTGAAAACTGACCCAGAACCCAAAAAATACCCCTTTAGCCACAAACTCAAAACTGACCCTGAACCCTAAAAATACCCCTTTACCCACAAACTGAAAACTGACCCTGACCCCTAAAAATACCCCTTTACCCAAAAACTGAAAACTGACCCTAACCCCTAAAAATACCCCTTTATCCACAAACTGAAAACTGACCCTGAAACCAAAAAATAGCCCTTTACCCAAATACTGAAAACTGACCCTGAACCCTAAAAATACCCCTTTAACCACTAACTGAAAACTGACCCTGACCCCTAAAAATACCCCTTTACCCACAAACAGAAAACGTACCCTGAAACCTAAAAATACCCCTTTACCCAAAAACTGAAAACTGACCCTGAACCCAAAAAATAACCCTTTATCCACAAACTGAAAACTGACCCTGAAACCAAAAAATACCCCTTTACCAAAATACTGAAAACTGACCCTGAACCCTAAAAATACCCCTTTACCCACAAACTGAAAACTGACCCTGACCCCAAAAAATACCCCTTTACCCGCAAACAAAAAACTGACCCTGAAACCTAAAAATACCCCTTTACCCAAAAACTGAAAACTGACCCTGAACGATAAAAATACCCCTTTACCCACAAACTGAAAACTGACCCAGAACACTAAAAATACCCATTTACCCAAAAACTGAAAACTGACCCTGAACCATAAAAATACCCCTTTACCCACAAACTGAAAACTGACCCTGAACCCTAAAAATACCCCTTTACCAAAACACTGAAAACTGACCCTGCACACAACATATACCCCTTAATCCCCAAACTGAAAACTAACCCTGAACACTAAAACAACCCCTTTACCCAAATACTTAAAACTGACCAAGAACACTAAAAATACCCCTTTACCCAAAAATCCCAAGCTATAACATGTTTTATATATTTATATACTTACCAACACTTACGTTGTAATAGTATACAATGTAAAAATACCTGCCTAGTTACAACATTTAATGTAAATACATGCCTTGCTATGCTTTTGGCGTTGTAAAAGTTTCATTGTAAAGGTAGTGCTTTTTAAACGTTGTGTGCTAAACGTTTTATACATTATTTAAATATTAATATTTCCTTATTTATTTATATATTACTTCCCAATCTATTCCCCTCTAAAAAAACAACCCACTCCAGAAAAGGAAAAATTAAATGTAACATAATTAAGAATTCAACAATTAGATTACATTATTTATCAAATATATTTTAAATAATGAACATTAATTTATTTAATGAGCAATTAATTGAATATTACTACCAATTAATAAAATTAAATATTTAATTGATTATCATTTAATTAATAACCACCCTATTTCCCTATAAACTCACAACCCCCTACATAACATAAATTACTTTAAATAACATAAATAGCATTTACTCAATTAAATTATATTATTTACCAATTATAATTTATATAAATAATATACATTATTTAATTAACAATTATTATAATATGACGACCAATTAAAATTGTTTACTTTTGTAAATAATAATAACATACTTACCACCCGATTCCCCTATAAACCCACAACTCGCGACATGACATTAATTTTATTATATTACATAATTAGCTATTATTCAATGACATTAATTACCAATTAAATTTATTAAAAGTAAAATATATGATTTACTGACCAATTATTTAATTTTAAATACCAATTAATACATTTACATATTTAATTATTTACAATTAAATTACTTCCCACCCTATTCCCCTAGAAACCCACAACCCACTACATGACATAAAACATTACATTTTACATTATGAACAATTATTCAATTTAATTAAATAAATTACCAATTAACTTATATATAATTAACATATTTTATTTCATTAACAATTATTTAATTATTAATACCAATTAATTTATTAACATATTTAATTAATTATAATTAAATTACTTCCCACCCTATTCCCCTATAAACCCACAACCCGCTACATGACATAAAACATTACATTTTACATTATGAACAATTATTCAATTTAATTAAATAAATTACCTATTAACTTATATATAATTAACATATTTTATTTAATTAACAATTATTTAATTATTAATACCAATTAATTAATTAACATATTTAATTCATTATATATATAATTAAATTACTTCCCACCCTATTCCCCTATAAACCCACAACCCGCTACATGACATAAAACATTACATTTTACATTATGAACAAATATTCAATTAATTTAAATAAATTACCAATTAAATTATATATAATTAACATATTTTATTTAATTAACAAATCTTTAATTATTAATACCAATGAATTAATTAACATATTTAATTAATTATAATTAAATTACTTCCCACCCTATTCCCCTATAAACCCACAACCCGCTACATTACATAAATTATTTAAATAAGCATAATTATCAAATAATCTATTAAATTACAATATTTTCCAATTAAATATTATATATTTAATTAAATTGTAATGTAACAATTAATTAAATATTCATACCAATTAATATATTTACATATTTAATGAATTATATTTAAAATACTTCCCACCCTATTCCCCTAAAAACCCACTACCCGCTCCTAGAAATTATTATAGTAATTTAATAATTTTTAAAAATTATTATTTATTTTTTCAATTAATTCTATATAAATAAATAAATAAAAATAATATATTTTAACAAAAAATGTATTTATTAAACAATAAAACAGTGTACATTTAACTATTAGATATTATTTATATCCATATTAAGAGTCGATATCATGACAGTCGATATCATGACAGTCGATAACACAACTTTCGATATTTTTAAACTACTAAACAAATCGATATTTTTTACTAACGATATTACTTACTCGATATTTTATCTATCGATATTTTTTTACATACATAACAATCGATAAAAATTACATCGATATTACTTACCTCGATATTAATGCCATCTCGATATTCTGTAGTCGATATTATGTCCATTCGAAATAAATAACTCGATATTAAGACTGTACACCCTGCTGATTTATCACCGAGAATATTTTCTAGTTTATTATGCAAAGCTTTATGCTCATGCATTTATTTTCTCATCAGAATTCTTTTTTGTGTATTTGAACTGATAACTGTTTTATCTAATTCAAATATACTTAGATATACCAAATAGTATACATATATGTAATATTTTATATATATAAATACTGTGAAAACATTTTTGATTAAATATGAATATACATTTAATTTATATATTTTTCTTAAATAGAGAATAACATAAACAAGCTATAGCACAATGAAGCTATTTTTATATAAGTCTTCAAATAATGGATACATATTGAATTTTACTTGTTTTTCTGAAGTTCAGATTAAAAATACATCCCCACACAAATTAGTTTTTTTCTAAATGAAGTAGCATTAGTAAAAGTGATGCACAGAATTAATAAAGAATAATTTAGCTACATTTTAATAACATAGATTATTAAAACTATTTTTAAATTCACAATATGTTATTAAAATATTTTCTATAATTAAATAATAAATGTCAAATATTTACATATATTTAAACATTAAATTAAACATATGTATAGTTTTACCTACTTTGAACAATTTATTTTAACACAATTTTCAATGTGGTTTTATTTTAATTCCTTACCTTTAGTATTTTCTACCTTTATTACCTTCTATGGCAGAATATTGCATCAGCAGTAGTTGGCCATGTGTGATGCTAGACTTAATGCTTTTATTTTCTTTTAGAAGTAAGTTCACCTGAATTTTGTGAATAAGCAAAAAGTAGTCAACCTATGCAAAATTGCAAGTTGCTCAAAAGTGTAAGCTACCTTTGTGAATCAAGCCCTGAGTGTGTAGGAGTGCACCAGATGATTTATGGATGGATAGGTATTTATGTATATATGTGTGTTCATCTGCTTCACTCCAAGCTACGCCAACCTGGTGATGGGCAGGTGCTTTGGAATGACAATACCAAACATTGGATCTACAATGTGAATATGTGGCTAAGGAATATAGACGGCATTTTCTTTGTGTTAGAAGACATCGGGTTTGATCCTGAATTGTTTGTCAATGAACTAAATGACAATACTATGAATTTGAAAGTTACTATGCATCAATAGCAAAAAATATGTTGATTTTACGGACTTGAAACTTGTGGAGGAGAATAGCACCATCCAGACTGAATTATACTGAAAGGAAACAGTTGGCAACTTGATCCTGCATGCTTTGAGTTGCCACCCGTCTAGCTTTAGATGGCGCATACCATACAGTGAGTTCCTAAGGGCCAAACGTAACTGCAATTCTGTAGACTGCTATCAACGTACTAAATGAGAAATTATGGAAAGTTCTGGGCAACAGTTTACTCATGTAAAGCTTTAAAACAGGTAAAAGTTTGAGTAGAAACCTTAAGCAGGGACGAGGTTGTGTTTCAATCACCCAACCCTAGTATCCCCAAGGTAGAAAAACAGGAACCTATACGGTTCATCACTAAATTTAACAGTCAGGCTGGACAATTGCATAAAATATTGAAAAACAGATGGGGATACTGAGACAAGATCCTGTCTTGAGAAACAAGGTAGGTCCAAATCCATCCTTAACGTATCAAATGAACTCCTTACTAAGAGATCTCCTAGTCCATAGTAATCTCTCAGGTAAGGAAACTAATTGGCTGAAACAACCCAAAGGATTCCGTAAATGTGGAAACTGTAAAGTCTGCAGACACAGTGAGAATATCACTGAAGTTACCTTTGAAAGAATAGGAACCAGAAGGAAATCCCTATGTTTATCAGTTGCAGTACTGACTATGTAGTATATGCCATAACCTGTCCAAGTAATCAGTGGTACATTGGCTCGACCACCTTTCCTGTAAAAAAAATTAACACTGGAGAGCTAGCACAAACAGAGATTTTAGCTGTAGTACAGCTAAGCACTGTGCCAAAAACACGCAGGGGATTGGACCCAGCCCAAGTTCATTGGCCTGGATACAGTCATTCTACACCAGAGAGGGGGCAGCCTACTTCCTTCATTACGTAGGCTGGAATTCCGCTTCATCCTGCAAGCTGGCATGAAATTCACTAATGGTTTAAATTACAATGAAGAAATACACTCTCATTTATAAGGTAGTTGTACTCTGTGTTCTTAAGATTAGGCCTGGGCGGTAAATTCTGTTCCGCTCGTGGAATTTGCAGAATAGGTGGAATTTCGCATTCGACGGAGAACGCAAAATTGGGCAAAATTCTGCATTCCGCGACTTAGCAACATTTTTTGCTTGTTCGTGTTCTCAAAATGCGTGTTCGCGAGATATTTCCCCCGAGCACTCAAACAGCGATTGCGAACAGTAAAAAAGCATTGCGAACAAGCAATTCCGCGTGTTTGTGGAATATCTGCGTGTTCGCTGAGATTTGTTACGGTTTCGCAGAGATTTGTGTAATGCAATTACGCAAATTCCACCCACCCCTACTTAAGATTGCAATTAGTTATTTGACTTTTCCTCCCTTCTTTCCTCAAAATACCATAAATCACCATTGATATTGATGACTGCTCTATTGTGGAATTGTATGTAACTGACTACATTTTTTAACCTTGATGAATGTTTGTGTGAATAATTGGTCACCAGTGCAGCTCCAATAATAGTTGTTTGTTCTATCTTTTATATGACTTTTATCGGCATGGGATCCAGGACCCAATAGACTCACCACTGTTATGGTTACGTGCACCAGAGCAGACAGATGTTCCAGACAACAACTGCTGCTCCTAGTAATTATAGTCAAATTACAGATACCTCTTACTCAGTTTTCTATTGCCTATTTAGTTTGATTTCCATAATATGGTGTTGTTGGTGTAGGCTAAGACCTGTATGCCCCTAGGGCAAGGAATAAAATGCACTTTGCTTGCAGCGCAGACATTAAAAATCATATGGTGCTGTATTGTAATCACAGGTGCATTGGTCCTGGGGGACATGAAGAGTAGGTAGTGGCATAGATAAGAGGCAAATAATACTATGGTTACTATAGCTCTATTACATCTCATTTACTATTCCATAACTGCGACACATATGTTAAATATCTGATTATCAGTATAATCGCACATATATAGGCATACGGAATTGCATCAAATACAATGCACTGACACTGATGCAACTAAATGCACTGTCATTTTGTCCTTGGATGTATCGATATGTAGAGTTATATTCATTTGATTTCTCAATGTGCCTGAAGCTATTTCGGGAGGCACACGACAGTCCTCCTCCCCTCTGGCCTTCACGTGCAGTGCGCCTCCCCACCTGGCATTTCTGTAGCCCAACGCGTTTCTGGGAATTTCACCCGTCGTCAGGGGCTTTGCAACCAAGAAGCACTCGTATTTACATCATATTTACGGATGAGCCAATTAATACAGGTCCCTTGGTGGGCGTGTGTAGTCCAGCTTTATACCAAGATTCTTGGGACTTGTAGTCCGTTTTAGTGCAATATCCAATTTAGTCGAGTGTCTTTAGGAATTGAATGCATCCTTAAACTGCCTATAGTAGGCTGCGGGTGGTTTGGCACACTGAAAATCATCACTGGAGTCCTGTGCTCACGTTTCCAACTTGTTTGGAAACGCTGCTTCGGCCGCAGTAAGGCTGCTGATCACTGCGGTAGATGGTGCTCTCCCATGAGCGGGCGGCTGCCAGTAATATGTTTTCTCAATGTGCCTGAAGCTATTTCGGGAGGCACACAGCAGTCCTCCTCCCCTCTGGGCTTCACGTGCAGTGCGCCTCCCCACCTGGCATTTCTGTAGCCCAACGCGTTTCTGGGAATTTCACCCGTCGTCAGGGGCTTTGCAACCAAGAAGCACTCGTATTTACACCATATTTACGGATGAGCCAATTAATACAGGTCCCTTGGTGGGCGTGTTGTGGAAAAGTAAATTTTGCCATGTTCTGTGTCCCTACGCCTCATCCATCATATGTTATGTGTGCATGACCAATATGCATATGTTATTCCCCATGTCCGATTAATGACGCAATTACAGTTGTGTCCACCTTTAGTATGCTAGTTTCCAGTCCTCGTGAATACTACGAATATCAGGCCTATGTAAAGTTACGTTGCCACGTTTCTCAGTGTGCACGTTATTCCATTATAAAGTCCCCGTTTCCAGGCCTCAAAAGGGCCCGGACCACAGATTCAGCTCCTGTCTCCTGAAAGCCTCGCTAAGGAGCGATACAGCCCCCACCTGTATCCTCGACCCTTCACTTACTTCCTGCCTCGCAGTGCCCGGTGCAGCCTGGCTCTGCCTCTGAGTCTGCCAAAAGTATGTTATAGTTCCAGTTATCAGTTCAGTCCTCCTTCTCTGCATTCCTAAGCTACTGAACTGCATCAATAGTTTCCGTCATTGTCTAGCCTATGCGGCTCCACGTTAGAGAAATACTGTATTTAATGGTCATTTAGTATTCTTCATCACACACTACATGTAGAATAATGCATGGTCCAGTCTTAGAATCAAGTTAGCCTTTCCCCTCATGACTTCTAGTTTATATCAACATGTTCCCTAAACATCAGATACTAGATAGGGTTTAGGTACAAGTCGCTCCGACCCTCCAGACTTTAGTCTCTGCTCCTAACACAGAGTTCATAGCCCCCAGCTTCTCCTAGTAATACGTCATTGCCAGTTTGCGTGCACCACCAGGTTAGAGGTCCCGGCTCCTTAGGTAGCCCCCTCCTATGTTTCCGCCCCATTCATGACATATTCTGTTACGTTTGCACCACATGTCTATGTATACGCCCAGTTACACCTACTTTTACTGTTATCTTTCGCGACTGCTACGCGTCACGCCTTCTGCTCCACCCACTGCTACGCCTACTGCAATGTAATGCTATGTGTTTGCGCTATGTATATAAGTTCATGTATTGTTATTAAAAGTTAGCGCGCTCATCCCAGACCCAGCCCCAGCAGCTGCTGGGCCCCAGTTGTCCTGCTGGGTCATCCTATGCAGGTTGTCCTGATCCTGTCCTTATGCTGTAATAAACCTGCAGAAACTCCTACTACCTCGAATCTTGACTCTTATTTATTGAGCTATCTGTTATGCTATATGCCTAGTCAAAAATAGGGTATTATTTATTTATTTACCACATAATGGCGCCCGAACAGGGACTTGCCCTTTCCCCACGCGTCGGTGAAGCCACGCCGACCTCCTGACCCTCTACAGTCGTGACGGAACTCTTCTGCGCAGTGGCAGATATTTCTGCTCAAGTATCCCTCAGGCCCACGGAGGAGACGGAGGAGGCGGTCCAGCATCCGAACGAGACGGTGGAGGAACGCGGCGAGTCCCGACCAGAGCCCAAGCCGAGAGTCCAAGGTCCGAGGTATCCGGAGGCCCACCCGTAACTGAAGTCCGAAGTCCGTCGTCGTCAGTCCAGTCGCGTCCGAGGCTTTCCGTTCTTGCTGCCCGGTGAGTACCATTGCTGGGGTAGTATCTAGACAGGACCAATCTAAATTGACTCCTGGTCCGTGGGTTGGTGGTGCCCAGACTCACAAACGAAGTGTTCACCTAGGTGGATACGGGTCTTGATGCGTCCCTTTATGGGACCGGTATGTTCCGTACTGTTTCAGCAGTGCATCCAGTAATTCTAGTCTGTTCCGTTCTCGAGAAATTCTGTTCTGTTTCTGTTCTCAAGTATTCCAGGTAATATTCTGTTCGAACTGTTATGTTATGATATTGTTTAATGTAATTCCAATGTCGTGGTATGCCTGAATTATTTTCCCAATTGTTATTGTTCTTCGTGTATTGTATTGTGTTCCGATTCAAGTTTACAATGCCGCTCTTTTCAAGATTACGTCAGCTAAAAACTAGAAAGGGTTTATTAGAAGAAGCAGTTCCTGTCCCGCCTAGGGACAGTCCAGGTCACTTTATGTATCAGAAACATGGCATAAGCGCCATATTGTATCTAGATTTATGGGTAGAGTATACCAAACAGTTAGAAGAAAAGTATAGATGGCCCGTATCGGGTACATGGGATGCCGAATGTATCATGCGAGTAGAAGAAGCATTATGGAAAAAGAAAGCCAGACAGTCACAGAAAGATGCTATCGAGTTATGGCGTAAAGAAGCGCATAGAAGAACCGAAAAGGAAGTCAGAAAGTCAGAGTTAAGTAGAGAATCCCAAGAACGAGCCCAAGAAAGAGAATTAATCGAGATAGATGAACGAGTCAAAACCGAACAGTCAGACAGACAGAGGCATGCCCTCATTAAGGGAATGTATCCTCTTCTTGCCGAGGGCTTGCCAAAAGCGACCCCAGAGGCATCCAGTAATTTCCCGCCACCATTACTTCCGACCAAGCTACGTCACAAACCGACCGCAGCTGATATTTTTATTTCGTCCTACTTGGACGACACAGTCCCAGAATATGCAAATCCTGTTCGCGCTCCGCCAGTCCCTGTAAATCAGGCACTTCCCACTCCTCCAGACACCGGAGTACCTGTTACGGTACCCCCGGTCCAGCCCGCCATACAAGTCCAGCCTACATTTCCATTTCCCACTCTGCCAGGACGTAGAGCCTCAGTAGACGACTCCAGTTTAGGGGCTGCAGGAGGAGGTCCTCCTCAAACCCCGCCGCCACACAAGCGTTTAACGTTAGCCGAATTACATGCACAAGCATCACAGCGTACGCCTAGGTATCAGTCTGTTGCAGAAATAAGAAAATCCCTTGCCGAATGTTGCTATGATCCAGTCCCAGGCGAGGATAATATGGTTTTATATTCATTTCGCGTAAGAAAGGTGGCCGAGTATCTAGTCACCTTACCGAATATGAAAGAAGATCTAGACAGAATATATCGTTTCATCCGTACAGGGGATGATCCAGAAAGTATTAGCGAGACTATGTCTCAAAGGAAAGCCGAGATCCAGCTCATGATATTAAAGTTCCTGATCAATTGTCTAATAAGAGAACAAGACTACCCGTCTAAAGATTCCGCCGAAATGAGAATCCTGACAAGGTGGAGTGATAATATAGCCGAGGGTAAGCACAAGACCGTCGGTGCTATGGAGAGTATGTACAAGAAAATCCGTAAAGAGATAATAAAGATACACGAACAGCGTAAAGCAGCACAAGTAAGCGAGAAAGAAAGTATCTCTGATCCCGAAGAAGAAGAGGACGAGAATCCCGCCAGAATAGCGTATGTAGGAAAATCTAGATTTCCAGATCGCCATTTACGTCTAGAACACAAGTCTATTTTCCATCATTCAGCACCAGAACAAGGTTCTCTAGAACAAGTATTTCAAGCTACCGATCACATTCTGAAATCACGAATCGGTTATAGTGAATTAAGTACCATGCATGAACAAGAACTAGCCCGATCAGCAGTCCGATGGATTACTGATTCTACCACTTTTCCAGACGAAATAGTGGCACAAATGTTCCTGAAAATGCCCCCAGCCGAGCAGCGACTGGTGGGTATGTATATGATTCAGCACCTCATTACTCTGTATGAGGGTCAACACTCTGATCCAGGTCCGTTACATGATATCCTGAACGAGTTACTCCAGTACAGATGGAGAGGTCTAGGTACCGATTTAATTAGTGTCATTCTAGAACAACGCCACAAATATAGAACGTTCTTGAACCCGCATTTTGTTCATGTCTCACCCCCAGAAAGTAAATCATTCTACATAGACCGACAGAATCCGTTACGAGAAGTCCACCCAGTCAGAGGGACGGGTGGCGAAATGCAACGAGTGTTTGTATACACTCCAATAACAAAGATGGAACTTCTTGAAATGAAGAAATTAATTCCCTGTCATGACAAAGATCCAGCGGGGTTCCATAGAGAATTAAAAGACATGCTCCGTATGGGAGAATATACTTACCCAGATATCATTAAAATGTTAAAGGTCCTGTTACCCGCAGGGGTGTATGAAAAGCTAAAGGAAAAAGAATGGGAGGTGAGAGAGAAAAAGATCGATTGGACAGCTCTAGAAGCTGAAGACAAGGCTCGAGTACCAGGTACCGGTCTTGGAGATAAATGTAAAGAATTACCAGAATTATTGATTCAAGTTTTACCCAGATTATTGACAACTAGAAAAGAAGACTGGGATGCAATCTCAGCCTGTAAACAGAAACAAGACGAAGATATTAGTGATTTTTATTCTAGATTTGAAAAATGTTTTAGTATTAACAGTGGTCTCAAGACAAGTAGTGAGTCATACCCTCACCTTTTCGTTACTAAATTAGTCGAGAATTCAAGTCCTCAAATTAAAAATAGAGTTTTGAAAGTCGAAAGCACCTGGCAAGCAAATACTCCGTCCCAGATGCTCCAGATGCTCCAATACCACCAGAATAGAATCAGAGAAGAGCAAGAACACGAAAGAAAACGTATGAAAGACACGAAAATGAAAGTGCTAGTTGCACAATCTGTTCCTCAAGACAGTCAGAAGAGGGGTCCGAATCAAGCCAGTCATCCTGCAGCTCCCGTTAAAGGGAACTGCAATTATTGTAAACAGCCAGGTCATTTTATAAACGAGTGTGCAGTTCTGAAACACAACATAGCTACTGGTAAGACTAAAGAAAGACCACGTCCGCCTAGACAAGAACAAGTTTCACAGACTCCTCAGTCACAGAATGCACAACAGACAGTTACAGTACCGCAGCCTATTGCTGCAACACAGCACGTTACATCGCAGATGTACCAGTATGCACAGTCCGAGTATCCAGAGTATCAGCCATATTCATGAAACAGCCTAGAGAGGGAGGTAGGCTTGCCTCTCATCGAGATACCTGTAGATCAAGAAGGTCCCTATGTTCACAGTCAAGTATTAGGGAAAGACAGAAAGTTTTTGATCGATACAGGGGCAAGTAGGACCACAATTAGTCATGCCGAAGTTCCAGGGGCTCCGCTCTCAGGCTCAAGAAATGTTTCCCTTGGATTTTCAGGAAAACCCATTATAAATGAGATCTCAAAGCCAGTTACTCTAGAAGTAGGTCCATTGTCCCGCACTACTGATCTGTTACTTACTAAATCATGTCCAGAAAATCTATTAGGCATTAAGACACTGAAAGAGTTAGGTGCAGTCATTTGCTGTTCCCCAGAGGGAATACGTTTGTTCCTACGTGACTTTAAGGGTCACTATGTATTACGAGATTTTGATTCCAGACTGTCTAATGTTCCGCAGCATCTATGGGCACAAGGTCCAACAGATGTAGGTTATATGCAAATCACACCCTATCGTGTGACTCTCAAGCCAGGTGTAGTGTTACCCCGAATCAGACAGTACAGATTGCCCCCTGAGGCTGTAGCAGCCTTATCCAAAATTATTGACGAGCTCATGGCTCAAGGAGTAGTTGTAGAAACTGACTCCAATGTATGTAATTCTCCGATCATTCCAGTCATGAAACGTACTGATCCAAATGCACCCCCAGTATGTCGATTAGTGATTGATTTACGAGAGCTTAATAAATGTATTATTCCTCAGTACCCAGTAGTCCCAGATATCTCTTCCCTATTG
This sequence comes from Lissotriton helveticus, assembly GCF_964261635.1. NCBI lineage: Eukaryota > Metazoa > Chordata > Amphibia > Caudata > Salamandridae > Lissotriton > Lissotriton helveticus. Next base: position 912,462,216 of record NC_136063.1, read on the forward strand.
ACAGCCATTGATTCCGAAGCCACGTTCTTCACTGTCATAGACCTCAAGAACGCATTTTTTAGTGTTCCAATTCATCCAGACAGCCAGTTTCTTTTCGGATTTTGTTTAAATGGAAGGAGCTATATGTTCACACGCGCTCCTCAAGGTTTCACAGAAAGTCCTAGTATTTACAGTCAGGCACTTAAGAGACAACTAGACAACATTCACATGCCAACGGACACTGCCCTGCTCCAGTATGTCGATGATCTACTGATCACAGCCCGTTCTGAACGTGCTTGCGAGCGAGCATCACTTACAGTCTTGTATTTTCTAGCCGAGATGGGGCACAAGGTGTCCCCTTCGAAGCTTCAATTCTGTGTCCAGCAAGTGGTATACTTAGGACACTTGCTGTCCAAGAGGGGTAGGCAGTTGACACCCGACCGTATCCAGTTAATAGCGAGTCTTCCCCAGCCCAGAACCCAGAAGGAGGTACGTGCTTTTATCGGCCTTACTTCTTATTGTAGACAATGGATTCCCCAGTATGCATTTCTAGCCAAGCCACTGATACAGTTAACGACACAGGAGGCAGCCGTATCGACTGTCCTCCCTTGGACATCTGAACACACACTTAGTTTCAACGAGTTAAAGAAAGCCCTATGCCAAGCTCCAGTTCTAGCTACACCGAACTACAGTAAGCCTTTTACACTTTTCGTTACTGAACGTGAAGGTACAGCATTATCTGTTCGTACACAAGATCAAGCAGGACAATCCAAGCCCTGTGCTTACTTTTCTAGCACATTAGATCCAGTCGCCCAGGCGTTGCCTGCATGCCTTAAGTCAGTTGCAGCCACAGCACTAGCTATCAGACAAAGTGATTCCATAGTTTTAGGACACTCCCTGACAGTACAAGTCCCACATTCAGTAGAAGTTCTTTTAAACCGAACACAAACTCAGCACTTGACAATTGCACGTTTAACAGGTTATGAATTGACACTGTTCCAGCCACACATAGAAATTAGACGCTGCAACGTCCTGAATCCTGCTACACTGTTACCATCAGTCAGTTTGAACCCTGACCCACATGACTGTGTGGAAGTAGTTAACATTACGACAAAGCCAAGACAAGACCTGACAGACATTCCGTTACCAGATCCTGACCTGACACTTTATGTGGATGGTTCATGTATGAGAACTAGTACAGGAGAACTAGTCGCCGCGTATGCAGTGACTACTGACACCGAAGTTATTGAAACACACCGTATTGATACCCTGTCCGCTCAAGCAGCAGAGCTAGTCGCTCTGACACAAGCCTGCATACACGCCAAGAACCTGAAAGTTAATGTTTATACAGATTCACGTTACGCATTCGGAGTTGTACACGACTTCGGAGTGCTCTGGCAGGAGAGAGGTTTCATGACTTCTCATGGAACCAAGATTCAGCATGGTCTCCTTATTCAAGCTCTGTTAGATGCCATACATTTACCGACATCCATTGCTATCATGAAATGCAAAGCACATACGAAAGTTACTGACATTATTTCCCAAGGTAACGATCTAGCAGATCGCACAGCCAAGCTTACAGCACAGACTCTAGACATTCCAGTTAATCAGACACATACTCCAGATCCGACTACATGCATGACAGTTAAGGACCCTACACAAGATGTCATAGATATCCAGTTACATGCTACTCCCGAAGAAATCAAGAAATGGTCTGAACAAGGAGGGGTCCAGACAGATCAAGGATGGTTAACGAAGGGTAGAGCCACATGGTTTCTCCCCGACTCTATGGTTCAAGTCATTATCAATACCGCACATAGTCCAGCACATTTAGGAGAAAAAGCTATGTTAGACAGTATCCAGAACATTTGGTTCAACAAGCATTTACGAGCTGCAGCCAAGCAGAAAGTCCGTACCTGTATGATATGTTGTCAGTTTAATCCAGGTAAAAGTGTCCCGGTGGAACAAGGTGGTTTCCAGCCCCCTGACCACCCTTTTGAGGTCCTCCAGATGGATTATATTCAAATGGAGCGATGTCGAGGTTTCAAGTATGTCCTTGTAGTAGTATGCGCTTTGTCCAGGTGGACAGAAGCATATCCAGTCCCAGATTACACAGCCGCGACCACTGCCAAGCAGTTGGTTCGTGAATTTTTCCCTAGGTATGGACTCCCTAGAGTCGTATATTCTGATAACGGTCAGCCATTCTCCTCAGAGTTAATGAAGCATGTTTCCCTGTTGTTAGGGTACCAGTGGAAGTTCCATTGTGTACGCCATCCCGAAGCAGCCGGTCTAGTCGAGAGACATAATCAGACTCTGAAAATCCGCATTGCAAAAGTTTGTAAAGAAAAAGGTGTGGACTGGCTAGTAGCTCTGCCAGTTGCTCTATTTTATATGCGCATGGTCGCACATTCCAGATCAGGTCTGTCCCCGTATGAGGTCGTATTCGGCCGCCCCCCTAACATGTGGGGTACTCCTAGACCCCGAAGTATTACCGATGTTTCATGTAATATGCTGACAGATTACCTAGCTTCCTTGATGTCTGCCCTCAACTCATGTCGTTCACAGGTTGCCGCCGCCTTTCCAGACAATACCGAGGTGGCACCGCATGAAATCGTTCCAGGTTCCCTTGTGATGGTCCGGAATTTTGACAGATCAAGTCCGCTGGAACCTCGTTGGAAGGAGCCACGTCAGGTCCTCTTGACCACCCGTACTGCCGTCAAGCTGGAAGGCAGGAAGGGGTGGGTCCACCTTTCTCATGTAAAACTTTTCAATGGATTGAAACCGGTTTCTAAAAACATTTCCAAGGAGTCCCAGGATTTTAAAGACTGCCAAGACATTGTTTTAAAGGACTGTCCCGCAAAAGACATAGTTACAACCCCTTCCCTGTTAGAGAAAACTCCGCAACAGGAGTATAAGCAAAAACTACGGTCTAGTAAGTCAGTCAGTTTGATTGTATAAGTCCTCCCCTAGGTGAAACGGTTAGACTGTTCCTGACATGTATAGAATAGACCCCCATAGCGAGAGAGTTAGTCTAAACTCAATCAAATGTATCGTTTTTCTGAGTTTCATATTATTCATCAGCATAATGATTTCCTGCACTAGCTACGCATTTTTCCTGTATTTCTCAGTTCCTCATGTAAATATGTCTGCTAATGCTACAGCAGAGCACACGTTTAGTGATCTGCCTCCTCACGAATATTCTTACCGCCTCGCTATGCGTAATAACACATTTATCCGTATGTTACATTATTCACACCAGACCAGCAATGCCACTAATTGTTGGGTGTGTGGTCGACTCCCCCCTTTCCAGACACCGAAGGGAGTTCTGCCACTTTTTCCTTATCCATTCTCACATAATGGTTCATGTGGAGCATGGTCCACGTTAACGTCATCCGCAACAGATATGTCTTTTCTTAACAATACATGTTTTCCAGACAAGCAAGGTCTCCCCCATAGAACCGGGTTAGATCTAGAAAATGAAGTGTATAATTTAGGTAATTATTCGTCGAATTTCATGGTCCTGAATGTTCAGTCTGATACTACTCCAGACTCACCTGCTATTTCAGTACTACCAGTCAAAGGCGAATTATGTGTCCGTAATTATGGTTCTGTACACGTAGGCCATAGTGAATGTACTACTGTTATCAAGTATAGTGACAGTGGGAAATCTATTTTTAAAGCCTCACGTCATTCTTATTTTGTTTGTGGTCAAACCGCATATGTTCATCTGCCCCTCGATTGGGAGGGAACCTGTTACATTGCCTTCCTACTGCCGCCTGTTTTTCTAGCCCCACCTGACTACCATAGGAATTCCTTCCTAGTACATACCAGACACAAGAGAAATCTCCCGATTGTCGATTATACTGAAACTGCCGCAGAGCAATTCATTGATATAGATAAAGGTGTTTTCCCTTATTTAGGTACAGTTGTAAATAGTAAGCTAATCCGTAGGTTAACAAGAACCCTTGAAGCAGTAGTAGATGAGACTGCCTCCGCTCTAGGTAACTTAACTGAAGAGCAATCCTTTATGAGAATTGTCGTTTTACAGAATCGTCTCGTCCTTGACGTCATACTGGCCGATAGGGGCGGGGCCTGTAGAGTCCTCGGATCTAGTTGTTGCATTTTCATTCCAAATAACGCGCCGTCTGTTTATTCAGCTATAACCAGACTCCATAAAATTGCCCATCTGTTACACCAAGATCCAGGCACCTGGACATGGTCCGGTTGGTTCTGGAATATAATTTCCGCATGGGGATGGAAAGTCCTGTCCTTTCTAAGTATTGCAGTAGCGATCATATTTAGCTGCTGCCTCTGTATACAATGTGGCCCTGCGATTTGCAGCATGTGTGCTACCTCTTGTATTCCTAGTCCTAAGCCCCGTTCTAAGTCCCGTTCCAAGATAATTCGAGACGAGCAAATGGTACTGTATGAAATGATAGACGGTATCATGAATATTGATGTTTCCTGATGGAAACGTAGTGACAAGGAGGGAATGTGGAAAAGTAAATTTTGCCATGTTCTGTGTCCCTACGCCTCATCCATCATATGTTATGTGTGCATGACCAATATGCATATGTTATTCCCCATGTCCGATTAATGACGCAATTACAGTTGTGTCCACCTTTAGTATGCTAGTTTCCAGTCCTCGTGAATACTACGAATATCAGGCCTATGTAAAGTTACGTTGCCACGTTTCTCAGTGTGCACGTTATTCCATTATAAAGTCCCCGTTTCCAGGCCTCAAAAGGGCCCGGACCACAGATTCAGCTCCTGTCTCCTGAAAGCCTCGCTAAGGAGCGATACAGCCCCCACCTGTATCCTCGACCCTTCACTTACTTCCTGCCTCGCAGTGCCCGGTGCAGCCTGGCTCTGCCTCTGAGTCTGCCAAAAGTATGTTATAGTTCCAGTTATCAGTTCAGTCCTCCTTCTCTGCATTCCTAAGCTACTGAACTGCATCAATAGTTTCCGTCATTGTCTAGCCTATGCGGCTCCACGTTAGAGAAATACTGTATTTAATGGTCATTTAGTATTCTTCATCACACACTACATGTAGAATAATGCATGGTCCAGTCTTAGAATCAAGTTAGCCTTTCCCCTCATGACTTCTAGTTTATATCAACATGTTCCCTAAACATCAGATACTAGATAGGGTTTAGGTACAAGTCGCTCCGACCCTCCAGACTTTAGTCTCTGCTCCTAACACAGAGTTCATAGCCCCCAGCTTCTCCTAGTAATACGTCATTGCCAGTTTGCGTGCACCACCAGGTTAGAGGTCCCGGCTCCTTAGGTAGCCCCCTCCTATGTTTCCGCCCCATTCATGACATATTCTGTTACGTTTGCACCACATGTCTATGTATACGCCCAGTTACACCTACTTTTACTGTTATCTTTCGCGACTGCTACGCGTCACGCCTTCTGCTCCACCCACTGCTACGCCTACTGCAATGTAATGCTATGTGTTTGCGCTATGTATATAAGTTCATGTATTGTTATTAAAAGTTAGCGCGCTCATCCCAGACCCAGCCCCAGCAGCTGCTGGGCCCCAGTTGTCCTGCTGGGTCATCCTATGCAGGTTGTCCTGATCCTGTCCTTATGCTGTAATAAACCTGCAGAAACTCCTACTACCTCGAATCTTGACTCTTATTTATTGAGCTATCTGTTATGCTATATGCCTAGTCAAAAATAGGGTATTATTTATTTATTTACCACAGTGTGTAGTCCAGCTTTATACCAAGATTCTTGGGACTTGTAGTCCGTTTTAGTGCAATATCCAATTTAGTCAAATGTGTCTTTAGGAATTGAATGCATCCTTAAACTGCCTATAGTAGGCTGCGGGTGGTTTGGCACACTGAAAATCATCACGGGAGTCCTGTGCTCACGTTTCCAACTTGTTTGGAAACGCTGCCTCAGCCGCAGTACTGGCGGCCGCCCGGTCGTGGGAGAGCACCATCTACCGCAGTGATCAGCAGCCTTACTGCGGCCGAGGCAGCGTTTCCAAACAAGTTGGAAACGTGAGCACAGGACTCCCGTGATGATTTTCAGTGTGCCAAACCACCCACAGCCTACTATAGGCAGTTTAAGGATGCATTCAATTCCTAAAGATACTCAACTAAATTGGATATTGCACTAAAACGGACTACAAGTCCCAAGAATCTTCGTATAAAGCTGGACTACACACGCCCACCAAGGGACCTGTATTAATTGGCTCATCCGTAAATGTGGTGTAAATACGAGTGCTTCTTGGTTGCAAAGCCCCTGACGACGGCTGAAATTCCCAGAAACGCGTTGGGCTACAGAAATGCCAGGTGGGGAGGCGCACTGCACGTGAAGCCCAGAGGGGAGGAGGACTGTTGTGTGCCTCCCGAAATAGCTTCAGGCACATTGAGAAAACATATTACTGGCGGCCGCCCGGTCATGGGAGTGCACCATCTACCGCAGTGATCAGCAGCCTTACTGCGGCCGAGGCAGCGTTTCCAAACAAGTTGGAAACGTGAGCACAGGACTCCCGTGATGATTTTCAGTGTGCCAAACCACCCGCAGCCTACTATAGGCAGTTTAAGGATGCATTCAATTCCTAAAGACACTCGACTAAATTGGATATTGCACTAAAACGGACTACAAGTCCCAAGAATCTTGGTATAAAGCTGGACTACACACGCCCACCAAGGGACCTGTATTAATTGGCTCATCCGTAAATATGGTGTAAATACGAGTGCTTCTAGGTTGCCAAGCCCCTGACGACGGGTGAAATTCCCAGAAACGCGTTGGGCTACAGAAATGCCAGGTGGGGAGGCCCACTGCACGTGAAGCCCAGAGGGGAGGAGGACTGTCGTGTGCCTCCCGAAATAGCTTCAGGCACATTGAGAAAACATATTACTGGCGGCCGCCCGGTCGTGGGAGAGCACCATCTACCGCAGTGATCAGCAGCCTTACTGCGGCCGAGGCAGCGTTTCCAAGCAAGTGGGAAACGTGAGCACAGGACTCCCGTGATGATTTTCAGTGTGCCAAACCCCCCGCAGCCTACTATAGGCAGTTTAAGGATGCATTCAATTCCTAAAGACACTCGACTAAATTGAATATTGCACTAAAACGGACTACAAGTCCCAAGAATCTTGGTATAAAGCTGGACTACACACGCCCACCAAGGGACCTGTATTAATTGGCTCATCCGTAAATATGGTGTAAATACGAGTGCTTCTTGGTTGCAAAGCCCCTGACAACGGGTGAAATTCCCAGAAACGCATTGGGCTACAGAAATGCCAGGTGGGGAGGCGCACTGCACGTGAAGCCCAGAGGGGAGGAGGACTGTCGTGTACCTCCCGAAATAGCTTCAGGCACATTGAGAAAACTTATATTCATTTGAATGTAACTTTATTGACAATACTGCATTGGACATGCACAAAAAAAACTAACTATGTACATAATTTTCATGCAAAATGTTAGCTCGATATTTAGAACGCCAGATGCTTAGTAAATTACAATTGTTGTCAGTATGTAAAATACATTAATGTTAAAAAATGTTGACATTTGTACCACAGTGTGTTGTTGTTCACTAAATTGTCGCGTTGTGTGTGACGTTGATTGTTATACCTTTAAGGACTCCATGACCCCTGTCTGGAGTCATGTGATCAAGACCACGGCTATGATCAGAACGCGTCTTCTCTCTGTCTGTTCAACATGTATACCGATGATCAGTGTGGCTCAGGAATCATTTTTCTTTTTGATGCTTCTTTAGAAATATATATATATTGTCATGTTGTTTTGCCCTGTAAATATGCTCTTTCTCTATGAAATCTGTTTTATAGGATTTTATGGATTGTGCTTTTGTCATTTATATTTTTGCTCTATTGTAGGCACTCTTTGACTATTTTGCACATTAGCGGCGTTTCCACTGCATAGTATTTCGTCCATGCCTATGGTTTAACCTATTGCACTGTCTCTTTAAATAGCTTTACAAAGCATGTGTAGTTTGTCATGTGATCAAGCCTCCCTGGAGGCGAAACGCGTCATGGCGGCAGCGCTGGCTTTACAGGAATAAACTTTACTTTGCACCAGCACCTTTTGGGTCGGCTCTTTGTTGCGGTATACTGGAGGTGCACGCTTGTCCACCGGAAGCAACAACTTGTGGAATCTACTGTACCGAGGCTTTCCAGGTACGAGCAAGACCCCTTCTCGACGAGGGCTACGCGGCAGGAAGCAGCAGTTCCGGTTCTCTGGGACTTCATCACATTCTCCGGCGAGGAGAAAGCCGCAACGCCCCTGCTTGGCCGTAAATGTGTTTCAGTGGGCGGGTGACCAGAATCTGTGTTCCTACTTGCTACGGGACCGGAGCTGAGTCGTGGAAACCCCGGAGAACACTCAGGAGCAAGCAGTGAGAAGTTGCGCGGTAACGGGTAGGACATTCATTTCCATTTACCTTGTTGCCGTTTTTGGTGCCGTTTAACACACTAGCCATAACGTGTAGCGCTTTATGATATGGCCGCCGACAGACTACGCAATCGTGCACAGGCAGCAGAATCCATGTTTCTTGATTCCCCGGCTGGGGGATCAATTTGTGCCACACCATCAATACAGGAAACGGGAACTCCCACAGTCAGAGACCTCTTTAAACAACTGGAGCGATTAATGCGTGCAGAGCAGTCAAAATGGTGGGAGCATCGGTCTCTCTCTCGCTATCTGGAGGTGGGGCGTGTACCCAGGGGGTTGCGAAGCACCATTGCCCCCAGCTACGATGACCCGGACCCCGCAATGTTAGCGGAATGGGCGGAGGCGAACCTAGACTGCTCCAAGGTATACCTACGCATTTTGGTAAAGTACGCCGAAAGCGACCGCATTAAGCTCCAGCTAAAAATAGATGCATTAGAGGATGAGATCTCCAAACATGAAATCAATGATGCCACTACTAAGATACGGGAGGATATGATGACCCGCCTGGCCAAGGAAGAAGAAACAATAAAGAGAAGGAAAACATTCAAGTTTGAAAGAGATAGAGCTGACTATGCGAATGGACAGGTTTTTACTTTTGCTAAAAAGTATGATGCAGTAAAAGCCAAAGCGCGCTCTAATTTGACCAACCAACAAGCAAGGGAAGAAACCCTGCTCCCTGCAACTTCTTTCTCGAGCTTAAGTTCGGCGGTGGAAAGTGATCTGGAAATGGACCCTAGCCGTGACGCAGCTTTGGGGTTTACCAAGCTCTCCTTGGCACAGGAGGTGGATTGCCTGTGTCAGGATCGACGAGAAACTCTTCGATCACACAAAGCCCGCGCACCAAAAAACAGCGGGCAAACCACAAACGCTGGCAACGCCGGAAATGCTGTTCCAGGAACATCAAACGACAGCAATCAGGGCAAACAAAATCATTGGAAGCGCAATCAAAGAAGAAATCGCAAAACCAAACAAAATCAGTAATCAACCTCACAAACCTGAAATTGACATCTGCGGAAACAGCTGTATTAAATTTAGGACTCTCATATTGCCCACCTTGCAATATGAATTACGCTGAAACTCGAATGGATCTTTATAAATTCACAAGAAAACTAAAACTCAAAAAATTCTTTGAATTACACCCTAAAGATCCCAGTCCACCAGTAACAGTAGCCAGTCCTACCTTTTCTAGTACCCAAAGCCAGGCCACCTTTAATACTATCTGGGACTTACAACAGCAATCATCAGCAGGTAACTTGAGGGAAGTCCCACTTGAATATCCCGGGATACAAACTACACCTTTTAAGCCCAAATCGACTTTCCAGCCAATTATGGCTCATGACAATTTGGATTCTTTTCAAGAGATTGTAGTGCGTGATATGAAACATTTGTACACCGCTATCAACAAAAAGAAATTTTATATCTCGAAACAGAACCAATGTTACTACCAATTAGTCAAGAAACTCAAATCAGATCACAACATCATTATAAAGGAGGCCGATAAGGGCGGGAATGTCGTCCTTTGGCCGAAAAACATGTATCTTGAACAAGCGGAACTGCAACTGAATGATACATCATGCTACCGCAGGAGTAACATCCAAATTGTGAAAAATACTTGGACTGAGCAATCTCTCAAGCTTCAGATTTGGCGAAGTGCAGGGCTTTTATCGCATGAGGAGTTCAGATACCTCAAAAAAGAACATCCGGTAATCCCCTCATTCTACTTACTTCCCAAAGTTCATAAGGATATTGCTACACCGCCGGGACGTCCCATCATCTCGGCAATAGACAGTTCTTTGGAACATGTTTCCAAATACATTGATTTTTTTCTTCAGCACCACGTCAGGAACCTTAGTTCATTCGTTAAGGATTCCTTTGATTTCCTCAGTAACATTGCAGAATTTACATGGGATGATGACATGGTCCTTATGACTTTGGATGTCTCATCCCTCTATACTTCTATCCGGCATAGTGATGGTCTCAAGGCCTTGGACTATTACCTCAACAAGGATTTGCCTCATCCAACAGCACATAACAAAATGTTGATCGAAATGACTAAAATGTGCTTGGAACAGAATTTTTTCATTTTCAATGGCGTAATATATCACCAGATAAGGGGTGTGGCGATGGGGGCCTGCTTCTCACCCAGCTACGCGTGTTTACACGTTGGGCTGTGGGAGGAGCAGGTCCTTGCCACCCAGCACCATGAGTTCATGTGTAACAACATTGCCTTATATTTACGTTACATTGATGATGTTTTTATTATTTGGAGAGGCAATCAGGATAGTGCCAGGGCTTTTGTTAATTTGATCAATGTGAACAATGTTAATCTCAACTTTACTGCCAACTTAAGTTCTGAATTGATTTGTTTTTTGGATGTGGAGATATTTGTGAAGGATTCCACCCTGAGTACACGGCTCTATCGGAAGCCCAGTGCTGGTAATACCATACTGCATTCCAACAGCCAACATCCTGCCCATTTGATCGAAGCATTCCTTTTGGGGAGATGCTCCGGATCCGGCGGATTTGCAGCATGGATGCCGAATGTGCGATTGCACAGGAGGCATGTAAAGTACGTTTCCTTGACAGGGGTTATTCCTCAGAAATTATCATGAAAGCGATTAGACGCTCTAACTCAATAAGCAGGCAAGAGGCATTAATCCCCAAATCCAAAAGAATCAACACGGTGGATTCAACAACAGAAAAGGGACAAATGAGTTCTCCACGACTCATCCTAGCATTTAATCGTCAACATGGGGCTTTACGCAAAATCGTAAACAAGAATTGGAACTTGGTCCGCAGTGACCCAGTAATTGGTCACAAAATAGGTACCAAACCCATCTTGACCTTTAGGAAGTCCCCTTCCATGTCCAAATCCTTGGTTAGCAACACCTTAGAGCCCAAGATCTCTACTACCTGGGGGGCATTGAAGAAGGGCTTTAAGACATGCCCTCAATGCAAAGCCTGCCGACAGGGTACCAGCAGAACCCATTTCCAAAGCCCCTTTCAACAACATCCTACTGCCATCTCTAAATGGCTTAATTGTAAAACTGAGTTTGCCATCTATGTGCTGGAATGCCCTTGTGGGCTTCAATATGTGGGCAGCACTAAGCTGCCCGCTCACAAGCGCATACTTCAACACATACGGGCAATAACGCGGCATGACCAGAACTATCCGGTTGCCAGGCACTTTCAGGAGAAACATCTGGGTATCCCTGACAAACTCCAATTTGTCCTAATTGATTGTGTTGAGCCTTCAAGGAGGGGAGGTGACCGTGAGGCCAAACTCCGCCTCCTTGAGACGAGATACATCTTGGAGCTCAACACCAAGAACCCTAACGGCCTCAATGATAGAGAGGACCTTTACACCTGCCTTTAGGAATTTGGAGTTTTCCACCGATAAGACCTGTCCGGATGCAGTAATTTTCATTGATCTTGATATATTTTTGTTCCCATATTGCATAACTGTACCTAATGATGAATTGATTTTCTTACAATTTGGGATACTGTGGCACATGTTTTTAATATTTGAGAATTTTTATTCTGTATGCACTTTATTGATATATTTGCACTATTTTTTTCTTGCACTTTCTTGGCTATTAAGTCTTTTTGATGTGACTTGCCCACTTGGGCCTTATTTCTGGGATCTAGTTCCATAAGGCATTGGACAGACGCTGCTATCACTTACTTATGAGCTGTTTCTTAAAAGGGGCTTTACATGATTATGAAAAAAACACCGGTTGTACATAGATAATATTAATTGTCATGTAAATCCTTCATTTGGGTTTTTGTCATGTTGTTTTAACCTGTAAATATGCTCTTTCTCTATGAAATCTGTTTTATAGGATTTTATGGATTGTGCTTTTGTCATTTATATTTTTGCTCTATTGTAGGCACTCTTTGACTATTTTGCACATTAGCGGCGTTTCCACTGCATAGTATTTCGTCCATGCCTATGGTTTAACCTATTGCACTGTCACTTTAAATAGCTTTACAAAGCATGTGTAGTTTGTCATGTGATCAAGCCTCCCTGGAGGCGAAACGCGTCATGGCGGCAGCGCTGGCTTTACAGGAATAAACTTTACTTTGCACCAGCACCTTTTGGGTCGGCTCTTTGTTGCGGTATACTGGAGGTGCACGCTTGTCCACCGGAAGCAACAACTTGTGGAATATATATATATTACCTACTGGCGGTCGCCAGTAGGTATATATAGTTAGGATTTTTTCTCTATGGGTTTTTTGAAAATTCTATGTCTAATAACTTTGGCGTTTGTGGACGGAATTGGCTGAAATTTTCAGGAAAATGGCACATTTTGTTTCTGAGCAGCCCTTGAAAATTTGGGGGGGGTTTGTCCAGTGGGGGCCGAGAAAAAAGGGGGGTCCCAAAACGTGTTTTTAACATTGAGTTTTCCATAGGGCGGTTGGCCTCACTTTTAGCCCGAACGGCTGAATGGATTTGCACGAAACTTGGCAAAATTGTAGGGACTGGTAGCCCGATGTGCCTTTTGTAGGTCTCAATATATGTGCTCCAGTGGATTTTGAGAAATTAACGTTTAAAAAAAGATATATATCTGTAACAGCGGACCGGGCAGCGCTCTGGTTCGCGGACTTTTCGCGCAACGGAGCTTTGTGAAGCGAAGCTGATTGGTTCTCCGGCGTCTGTCAACATTCCAAACAGTCCGTAGCGGCCGCCATCTTGTCTCTCGGTAGGATCGAGAGACAAGAGGAGGTCAAAACAAAGGGGGAAATAACTATAAGGGGGCATAGTAGATCCTCGCTGACCCCCTAGGTTTGATGTGGAGGTTTTAAAAGGGCCCCGCGGGGCAAAAAAAAAAAATAATAATAATAATTGAACGGCTGAATGGATTTGCACGAAACTTGGCAAAATATTAGGGACTGGTAGCCCGATGTGCCTTTGCTAGGTCTCAATATATGTGCTCCAGTGGATTTTGAGAAATTAACGCTCAAAAAAAGATATATATCTGTAACAGCGCTCCGCTTCGCGTAACGGAGGTTTGCGAAGCTGATTGGTCATTCTGTCACTGGGCTATAGTTGGGCTACATCTGGCTGATATTTGGGCTACATTTGTTTTTTTGTGTGTCTGGCGGCCATCTTTGGGCTACATTGGGCTACATTGGGCTTCATTGGGCTACATTCGGCTAATTAGCAAATAGCTCATCGCAAACTAGGAATGGTAAAGAATCGCTATTTATTCCTTAAAGTTCGCTATTTAGGAAATGCAAAAAACTTTGATGATATATATGGCGGTTCATCTCTAACAAGATAAGAAGCATAGGGATACACTTATGATGACTGGCGCATCACCAGGGATGTGTTAGTCATTCTGTGCCGCTGTTCCGTCACCTATGGTGTGCTGCATTTACAATGCGGCGCATCATGGGGCAAAAACAGCACAGATGCGTGATGTATCTGTGCCGTAAAGGTGGCGCATTGCTGGAGTTGTATCGCAAGTGTGATGAAGCTCCAGCAAGGGTCGGGGGTGCCCCTGTCGCAGGGTTTCTGTTCTCACACAGAACTGTGGACAGAGGATTGGAACCTCGGCGAATTAGGGTGTCCCAAAACTCACGTTAGTAATCAAAAACTCCTTAGCAAGCTAGGTACAGTGTCACATTGGATATAACAAACTCTCAATGTTTAGACAATCCAGAATATGAACTTATAGTACCTCAGGATACGTGGAACTCATGAACAGTCGGTCGTTATAGATTTCTTAGAAACCAGAACATGGAGTTAAGAAGAACAGATGTGTATTTGAAATGTTTATTTACTAATGCCGTCTTCTCAGGCGTAGTACCTTAGATAATAAAAGTACACATATTATCAGTAGCAAAATTACCAGCATAGTTACTAGTACATAAAAAGTGAATGGTGATAGTATGTTAACATGCTGTAAATGAATAAGAGTTAGCAACACTTATAAGCAGCCGCGGGCCGTGGAGGGAGTTACGGTGAGGCAGGGAGGCGGGGAGGGGGAGAAGCAGGGTGGAGAATACAAGTACACATATTATCAGTAGCAAAATTACCAGCATAGTTACTAGTACATAAAAAGCGAATGGTGACAGTATGTTAACATGCTGTAAATGAATAAGAGTTAGCAACACTTATAAGCAGCCGCGGGCCGTGGAGGGAGTTACGGTGGGGCAGGGAGGCGGGGAGGGGGAGGGGCAAGGTAGAGAGGGCTCCACCCTGCTTCTCCCCCTCCCCGCCTCCCTGACCCATCGTAACTCCCTCCACGGCCCGCGGCTGCTTATATCTCACCCTCCCTAATACACATATTATATTATTTGCTAAGAAGGTCTCTTTGTGTTGGTTTAGGGCGTGCCCATACTTTAGTGTCTTAGATTTGAAGGAATCACATCACCATACACCAGCTCTCTCTTCATGTGAACCGCATCAACTGTTGTGTATGTGTGTTCGGCAAAGCAATATAAAACCCGCCTCATGCCCAGAATTGGCAGAAGTTGCACTTATGTTATGAGTATGAAGTCGTGGAGATCAGACCTCATAACAATTCTGTATCGTGTTGTTCTTGAAACTTTAGCACTCGCTGTACAGATATAGTTTAACAAGTAAAGCAGATAGTAGACCAATAACATATTATTCTCATGTAAACCACGATGAACTACTAGGTGGAAAGCTAAAGCAACAACTAAGTGTCGTGTGCAGAAGTTGCAAAAAAGGAAAAATGGCGTTTAAACCGGTAATGAGCCCATGCTAACTTAACACGGTGTAAAGATATCCAGGACCTAGATGACACCTCCTCATGATCCGGAAACGAACTGAATAAGATAATAGAAGTGCCATCTCATGAGAGCAGATTGCAAGTTTATATGTGGACGGTCCGCAAGGTAAAGCATTAAAAACTAGGAAAATTTAATGCTAAAGAAAAATAAAACAGCCAAGTACTTTATCGAGTCTTAAGCCAATAGGCAAGGTAAATAATAAAAACTTGACAAATAAGTCAATGAATTGTCAATGAAATGCTAGTACTCAGCATATCAAACATGAAAAAGGTCTATGACATAACTGTGTATGCAAAATAAGCTGCAACAGCCTCCAATAGGAAGTCACCGTCTTCATCCGAAAACAGTTCAGCAATCCAATTTAAAAGCGGAAAAGAACATACGTGCTCTCCCAGCACCGGATCCTCTATCACCATCAGAGGACAGCTCGGTGGGTTTTCAAGAAAGCTCTCTTCCAAGAAAGACTGTGCTGCCGCCAGTAAATTCCAGGGACCAAGTAGTCCATGCATCAATGCCACAGCCATAATCCTTTCGCCAGGACAAACCAACTCGTGAGTAATGATAGGAGTCATCAGCTGATTAAAGTCGACGTCAGGAGAAACCGGTCCGCAGAGACACAAATCAATGGCCCAATCGAAATCACAGGTCAGGCAGTGAAATACAGGCTGGACACAGGTGAAGTAGGAGAACCGAAAAGATAATCCATATGCCGTGCTTAATATCGCCAACGGCATTGTGCCATAATATTCTAGCATGCGATTGCGGAACAGTGTCAGCAGCTGCAGGGTCGGAGGTTGCATAGGAGGGACATCCATATTTAAAAATGTAAAAAAGTACAAGAGCGTCCGCTGGTAATGCAAGTAAAAATGCCAATCCACGAACCAGAGTGCAGAAAATACAATGAAAGGAAGCAGGGATGACTCCAAAGATTTTCTCAAATGAAGTCACGAGACCACTGGTAACAACTTTAAAAAAGTGTGTCAGGGACTTTGTGGAGGATGCGTTAAAGATAGTCGGAAACATGTTGCTGAAATTGAAAGGCAAATCTTAATTGAAAAGGGTGTGCACCTCTGTACGGGTGTTCGCTATGTGAAGTACGAAAGTTTCACGGGCCGAACTCAAGGCCACCTCTCTCTGAGACAAAAGAGCTCTTATTCTTGCCATGCCGTTGAAACGTGTCCCAAGGTTGGTATTTGTGGCCAGATTGAAAACTCCCTATGTTCATGTGTGGGAGGAAATAGAACATTTCTGCAGCAAATAACCCGTTCACTTACTGTTACGATAAAAGGAATACTTTTAATTAACTCAGAACAATCTTCATTATTGAGCATCAAATAACTACCATTTTCCAACAACTTGAACGTGGGGATGATAGCAGGAACTGGCGTGCCTTGCAACACGCAAGCCATATTTGGTCGGTGTTTGTTGCATGAACCGTGTAACTGTATGTGCCTACACATTAGTGAATGATCTGGCGTCTCAGTGCATTCCTCTCCATTCAGATAAACTTCTTGATCATCTTTGAAACATCTGTATGTGTATGGAAGCGACCAGACCTCATGAAGAAAAGCACTACCTAAAGGTTCATAACGACCTATTGGTATATATTTCATACAATTTGAAAACTTATATAAAGCAAAAGGCAGCGTTATTAAACCGTGGATAAGGCATGTTGTCAAAAAACCCGCAATCCTCTGCTGATGATGTCACTGAGCATGTCATGAATGATGTAATATGTGACATCATCAGCAGTGGATTACGGGTAATAGTATCTCTAGTTTACTCCCCTATAGCTGTCTTTATTTTAACATAAGTGTGTGTTTCCCTCCCTTATACTTACTGTTTTTGGTTCGCTTCCAGTTCGCGTACCGGCGAGCGAACTAGGAAGCGAACTAAGAGAAATAGAGGTTGGCACAGTTCCAAATATTGTACCAATTTTTTAATAACGGGGAGGTAGTTCTGAAAAGAACTTTTTTTTTTATTTTTCTGAACATTTTGTTTACTGTTTTTGAATTTTTCGGAACAGTTTTATATTTTTTTGGGTTTTTCTTGGAGGGGGCAATGAAAACGATTCATTGTAAAGGGCTCAACAGGAGCAACAAAACAAAAAAAAGAAGTATTTATTATTTTGGGCGTTTCGGACAAACTTGCATATGATAGTCAATAGCTCTGTTGATCAGAGTGATGCTTCTTTCTCCGTAGGAAATGAATCCATCGCAAAATACGCAGGTGTGTTTTACTTCACCAAATCTCATTTGTATATTTGGCACCATCTCCCTGCCCTCTGGTCCCGTTACTTCCGGTACAACAGATCTTCTGGCCATAATAGGGAGATTATCTAGGTCGTTCCGAAACTGTGCAGCACTGTAGTTGTTAGGATGCCACCTAGTCATATGGCGATGCATTGTGTAGTTTCCGAAACTGTATTTTTTGTCGGTCCCTCTGGACAGTCTATCTTGACATATAAGGCAAGTTACGTATCTTGCATTTACTTTTTTCTGACCTTTGGGAATTTTAAAAAATTGCCAAATGAAGTTTTCTTTCCGGTGAGACGTCCTGGGCTGCTCAGGCAAAAACTGCCTCTCTTCGTGCTCGTCCTCCTGTTCCTCTTCTTCTTCTTCTTGTTGAATTATAACTTGAGCAGGTGGTCCACTCTTCCTTGGATGTGGTGGAGGTGGTGGGGAAGCACCAGCTGAAGCTACTAAAGAAGCCATTGCTCAGTGATCACAAAGGGTCTTTCTCTCACAATGATGAAAGTCAGAGTGAGGAAAGAAGGAGGGATTTTCATCATTTGGGAAAAACAAGAGTTCTCAACCAATCAAAAGTGTTCATTTTAGATTATATGACCTAGTCTTACATCATTAGGAAACCAAAAGTGAAATGAACCAATGAAAAGTGTTATTACCAAGTCACATGACTTGCTGTGTTTACGTTAAGCGCTTTGCAGGGCCTCCCGGTTTGCTTCCAGAAACCTGCGCTTTGCGACTCGCTTCGCGTACCAGTTCGCTAACGTAGTACGTCATATGACGTATCACGCGACAACGTGAAACGTCATGCGGACGGGAGGCGTCACGATGTTGTTTTGTAACGCGGCACTTGCGGTAAAGAAACGTTTACCGGCTCGCGGTCTATTTCGCGGCATCAAGGTCAGCTAACGGGAAGCTTCCCTATTTGCGAAGCGGGAACGAAGAAAAAAAAATATTTAAAAAAAAAATTATTCATAAACATATAAAATATATTTTTGGATTTAAAGAAGAATACATTTTACAGCTACAGATATTAGCTGTTAAAAAACCAATGAAATTCACAGAAAAAACCATAGGTTATGGACCATATATAGTTAGGAATTAGCATTTACAAAACCTTGAAAATTCACTGAAAAAACCATAGGTTATAGACCATATATAGTTAGGAATTAGCATTTACAAAACCTTGAAAATTCACTGAAAAAACCATAGGTTATAGACCATATATAGTTAGGAATTAGCATTTAAAAAACCTTATTTTACTCACACAAAACCATTGAAATTCCATATATAGTTAGTTGCAGTAACTATATATCGCGCACCCGCAATCCACTGCTGATCATGTCACATATTACATCATTCATGACATGGTCAGTGACATCACTGATGACATCACTGATGACATCTCAAATGACATCACTGATGACATCTCATTTGACATCAATGACCACATCACTGATGATATCATTCATGTGACAATACAATGCATCTCCTCATATTTTAATATAACCTCTGTTTCACCCAGTGTTAAATACAGAGTATAATTTTTGAAACCATTGACACACCAATACTAGTTACTACATATGTACTCACTGATTCCTACGTCTACACACACATTCACTCATTCACCCATACAATCATTCATACATACAATCACTCATCTTTACAACACTATCATATGCACTCATACACCTATACAGACACTCACACTCTGCCACTCATCCATGGAGTTACTCACACACCTAGTCAGTCCTGTAAAGAATCAATCACACTTCCATTTTCTTGTCTATACAGTTAAACATAGAGCACCTTATATTTTGAAACATATACTAACACATACTTACCTTGTTATACAATCATTGATATAAGTACACATTGATCTGCACAGAGTCACACACCTCCCAGCCAGCCACACACACACTCAGTCTCCCATACAAATACTTGGACAATCAATCAATAACCCATATAGTTACTCATATAGCTATTGATCAACACATGCAACAGTTTACAGAACAACAGACATAATGATGCACAAATTAAGACAGTTTAGTCACTAACCCATGCACTCAGTGAGACACATTTAATCACTCACTCATACAGTCAGTCATGCACCTACTAAATCCTTCGTCCAGACACTTATACATCCACTCATTCTTCAATATGTAAGACATATTTAAACTTTACAGAAACATAAAATCACTGGATGTTGTTATCAGTGATGTCATTTGAGATGTCATCAGTGATGTCATCAGTGATGTCACTGACCATGTCATGAATGATGTAATATGTGACA